>NC_091810.1:43468333-44802500 GCF_041296235.1 Equus asinus | reverse complement strand
AAGTAAGTTTGTTTGCTGACTCTAATACCCAAATTAGACTGCCCCAAATAATGTATGTGATTATCATGTGTATAAGTCAGGGCTCTTTAGAAAAAAGAACCATAGGAGACAAATATAGATATAGATATATAGATACAAACACATAGGATAGAGATATATATTTGAAGAGAGAGATTTAAGTAATTGCCTCACACAATTGTGAGGGCTTGTAAGTCTGAAATCTGTAAGGTAGGTTGCAGGTTGGAAATTCCAGCAAGAGTTGATGTTACAGTCCTGAGACCAAAGGCAGTCTGAAAACAGAATTCCTTTTTCCTTGGGGATCTGTTTTTTCCCTTAAGGCCTTCATCTGATTGGATGAGGCCCACCCCCTTATGGAGGGTAATCTGCTTTATCAAAGTCTACTGATTAAATGTTATTCACAACTAAAAAATGCCTTCACAGCAACATCTTGACTGGTGTTTGATCAAACAACTTGGCATCTTGGCCTGGCCAAGCTGACACATAAAATTAACCATCGCACCATGAATTCCCAGTCTTTGAGGGACCATGAGATTCTTGCCTCGTCTTACTTGTCATGGAGGGGATATAGCATCATCTTGATATAGATGTAAAACTAGGGGCTGGCCCGGTGGCGCAGCGGTTAAGCTCGCACATTCTGCTTCAGCGGCCCAGGGTTCGCCGGTTCAGATCCCTGGTGTGGACATGGCACTGCTTGGTGAGCTATGCTGTGGCAGGCATCCCACATAAAAAAAAAAGTAGAGGAAGATAGGCATGGATGTTAGCTCAGGGCCAGTCTTCCTCAGCAAAAAGAGGAGGATTGGCAGCAAATGTTAGCTCAGGGCTAATCTTCCTCAAAAAAACAAACAACAAAAGCTAATAAAAACATGGCCGCCTTGATGCCTGTTAGGAGTTACTCCCAAAATCTGTGAACTTCTCTTTAAGTACCATGATTATTGATGGATATGAAGTGGAAAGGATTGCCCTCTAACAATGCTTCTTGAATTTTAATATGCATGCTAATTATTAAAATAAAGATTCAGAGGGTCTGGAGTGTGGGGCTTGGGATTATGCATTTCTGATGCACTCAGGGATGCAGGTGCTGCTGTTCTGTGTACCACATTACCAGGAGTCAGGCCCTAGAGCTTGAAGAATCCATTGGAAGAAAAGGTTGGTGGAAGATGGACTGTCTTTAATGACTTTTTACTCAAGAGGCAAGCCAGTCCATGGGGGCTTCAAAGATTTAGATTTTAGGATCTTCTCTTTATAATACCTTTTCCCAAGAAGACTGAGGGAGCAGTACTTGATTTTTCTATGGAAATAAAGTAGGGATGAGAAGTGCCAAAACATCAGAAAACACTCTAGACTGAAGATAGTGGATTCTCATCACAGATTGCTTCATTTGAGACTTGAATGGGCAATGAAACCAGGAAGTATCCCTCTCCCACTAGACTTGCCAGGCCAATTTTGGTGCCTATCAGCAGTGCCACATGCCTTGATCTCATTTTGGATGCTGCTATGGTCTAGCTGTGTGACTCACAAGGCAGGGAGAGGAAACTAACATCCTTTGAGCATCTTCATATGCCAGGTGCCATGCTAGGCAGTTTCACATTCTATCTTCATGGCAACAATGCTGGGGAAAAATTGGCATTGTTTTATATGAGGATATGAAGGCTTAGCTTATGCAGTTAATAAAGATTCAAAGCTGAGAATTAGAACCAGATTTGTCTCAAACTAAAGCCCACTGTGGTCTAGGACTCTGTTTCCCCATTCATTATTGGGGCAGAGAAGGGGTTCCTGCTGTCTCCCAACACTGTGCGAAAAGCAAATGTGATGGAGGGTCTCGGTGCATCTCTATGCAAGTCAAAGGGTTACAGAAGAGTACCACGTGCCATACTTCAAGGTCGTTCTTCCGGGAGACATGTTTAGCTTCTTAGCGGTGATTTTAGGGATCAGATGCCGAGTTATTTTTTTTATTTTGTTTTTGTTTTGTTTGTTTTCCATCTGGGACTGGCATGCAGAGATCTGTAGAGGTCCAAAAAGGCCTTGACTCAGCTACCTTGGGGAGAATAAGTGCTTCCAGATTCCATTGTTTCCAGCAAGGCAATTCATAAAACCCCTTACACTCATGCTTTCTGATCTTCAATTTTCAGATTAAGGAGAAGCATTAATATTGCACATATTGAACATAAATGTCTGCAAAGTAAAATAGTAAAATCAATCTGCGGTAATAAAATAAAACGAATCACTAAGATCCAAACAAGGCTTTATTTGAACCAAAATGGCTGAATGCGGTGAACAGATCAGCTGGCATGACTGATGGTGGCCGACTTTGTTTCTCCTGCCTGGGGCTGGGATCCTCATCTGCTAATCAGGAGGGAGGGACATTGCCCTCCGTCCTAGGCTAAAGGCTTGAGTGGGCACTGGTCCATTCCCAACGGCCCCTGGTCAGGAAAGGATGAGACGGTCAAGGGGGATGGCCTCCAGCACTGTGGTTTCTAGATCATTCTCAGGTAACTGGCCTTTCTCTCTCTATCCAGCTTGCTGATGATCAGGGCCTTGTCCTCATGACCACGGTCGCCATGCCCGTGTTTAGTAAGCAGAATGAAACCGTGAGTACAGTGGCTGTGCCTCCTGCTTGATGACAGGAACACTGTTTTCTCAGACCCCCTCTGACTCAAGCTCTAGTGACCTTTATTTATTTATTTGCTTATTCTAAGGATAGGGGGCATGTAATTTTTCCTCACTTTTAATCCTGCTGTCAGAATGATGAAATCAAGAATAGATGAGAGGAATTCAAGCCAGTATCATTTTATAGTATGCAACACTTTTCCAAAATTGAAGTGTTAATTGAGCAAAGGGAGGAAAACTGCAGAGAGAATTCTTGATTGTGGTGGGATGCCCTTTCTCTTATTTATAGTTACCAGCCTTGTATTAGTTTCCTCTGGCTGTAGTAAACAAAGTGCCACAGATGAGGTGGCTTGAAATAATAGAAATTTATTCTCACAGTTCCAGACACTAGAAGTCCAAAATCAAGGCATTGGCAGGTCCATGCTTCCCCTGAAGGCTCTGGGAAGAATCCTTCCTTGCCTCTTCCAGTGGCCCCAGACGTTCCTTGGTTTGTGGTAGGGTAACTCCAATCTCTCCCTCAGTTTTCACATGGCCTTCTTCTCTCACGTGTCTGTCTGTCTTCTCCTTGTCTTATAAAGACACCAGCCATTGGATATAAGGCCCATCCTAAATCCAAGATGATTTCACCTTGAGATCCTCAACGTATTACATCTGCAAAGACCTTGTTTCCAAATAGGGTCACAGTCTGAGGTTCTGGGTGCCCTTGAATTTGAGGGAGACAATGGACAGTAGCAATGTGTATCTTCTTCTGGAAAGCATTTCTGACATGAAACTTCTGGAAAGTTTCAGCACATCACGTTGACCCCGGAAAAGTGGGACACCAGAAGCCTATTCCTTCACCTTCATCCTTGGTTCCAACTTGCTGCTATAAATGTTAGGGTTTCATGTCTTTCTCTGGCTATTCAGTCTCTCTCTCCTGGGCACCAGATGGCAGTGTAAATTGAGAAAGTGGTTAACATGCCAAGTCTTTCCTGTAGAAAGCTTCCATGAGAGAAACTGATTAATGATCACAGTCGTTAGCTTCTTCACATCAATTCTTGATTCTCAGGAGAGAAGGATTGTTTGGCCTCAGAAGCTACCCTTCTTGTCATCAGTATTTTGGGGCGGGGGTGGGGGGTGGGTAGAAGAGGGTCCCTCTTGGAGATCTGGGTTAATCTTCAATCTCTATCTGCTTGGAGAAGGCACCAGACAGTGATCTACGGTGTGTGGCTTCTCACGAGGTTCTATTTCTTCTACCAAATTAACTTACTATTGTTGCTCTTGTTTAATGTTTGTTTTCAACAGAGATCAAAAGGCATTCTTCTGGGCGTGGTTGGCACAGATGTCCCAGTGAAAGAACTTCTGAAGACCATTCCCAAATACAAGGTAACATGTCTCCTGACTAATAGCCAAGGGCCAAATGTCCAAGATAATTTCACAGCCTCCCACAGTGATGATGAAAACAGGACGTAAAGAGGCTCGTCTACTCTCTTTCTGTTGGTAGAAAAGTAATAGTCCGTGCAGGTCTAAGTAGGTCTGTGCATCCTACCCAGGTTTGTGTGGGCCTGTGGAAGTCTACACACATCTAGGTGGGTCTACATAGGTAATGTCTCTGATGGTCTTCTAAGCCAGTTCTAACTCACCCAGTTCAGAACCCTCTAAAATCTGTAACTTCTTAACAGGAACCCAATGAGGCACAAAGAAAAATGGTCTCTGACTCTATTAAATGGGTATTTTCTCTATCTTGGAAGGTGCCAGGGTACAAATTAATATTCCTTTCCTAATGCTAAATTAAAATCCATGGCACTAAGAGAATTGTAAGTTTTGTTTTTTTAAGTCTTGGGGTAATTGATGGGTAGAGTAGGTAATTTTAGAAGAAAGAAGATAGAACAGGCCTTAATAGGCCACTGCTTTGGGAGTTTAGAACAACATAAGGGGCATTGTAAGGCATGGCTCCTTGGAAAAGGAACATGAGATTGAAAGGATTCAGAAAGGAGGGTGGAAATGCTAGAACCCAGCTCTGCATGTGAGGCCAGCTTTGCAAAAGGGAGAGAGAGAGGTCATGCTTTCCCCTCTATCTGGCTCACACTGTATTCCTAGCACTCTGCTCCCAGCACTACTCCTTCAATTTATTTAGTTCTCCTATATATGGGGACAGAGAAACTGTCATGGGCCATCCCAGTGCCACCCACAGCTAGGCCTAACCCTGTTTCCATGAGAACAAGCATCCCAAGTTCCACGTGACTTCCCTGTGGTCTGTCTGGGGCCAGGCGGGCATAACACGAGCACCAGCCCGAAGCTGACAGACCACAGTGCTGCCTGGGCTGCTTGCAGAGGGATGGCAAGTAGCTCCGAAGGTGATGTGGTGGCAGTAGCCATTTTCGCATCCATGGGGATGACATTAATTGGTATTTATGTTCTCTGGCTGCTTGAGATCTGCTGATGTGGTAAATAAGTACTTTAATGAAATCAGAGCAACAGACATACCAGGAGCCTGGTTTCCACCAAAGTCAGGTTTCCTACTCCCCTTCCTTCTGAGCAGTGTTGTCCACGTCAGCCTTTTGCTTACCACCCTCATAATGCATTGCCTTGTCCTTATGCCACCTGCACAGTTACCGAACAGGTCTGTTTAAATTTAAATTGACTTGCTATTTTTCTTCATCATCTCCTCTGACGTCGGCCTGAACAGTCACATGTGAAATGATAAGTTGAGATGTGATCATTATATTTTTCTGATACACAGGTTAGCCGGAGGAGTGACATGATCAGGTTCTACTTTTAGAAAGATGGCCCAGAGAGTGCTTGAACCCATGCAGAAAACTCTCACCTGTTCCCTAGTGGGGATCCTCATAAAGCAAATGAAAAGGTGGGGAGACAGTCCCCTTAAGCCCTGTCACAGCCGTGCAGAACTGCCCCAGAGCCGTTGCAATGTGTGTGTTGAGCATGGGAGTGCGGGAGGGTGGAAAGCAGCCCCTGCTCCCTGATAAGAGGGGTTCAATGGACCAACGTGTTGCCCCTGACTGCACAAGGGTTGAAATTACACCCATCCCCTCTTCCTCCAGCACCGAGCAGACTGGCTCTCCCATCTCCATTTTGGGCCCGCTCGTAGATTGACGAGGACTCCCTCTGTCCCCATCTGGAGGGAGGCCAGGAATCTGAGATTGTTGGCCGGCTGGCAGGGCCCCGTTCCTTGCCACCTCCTTCCATCATGTGCTGAGCCTGATTCATCACAGTTGCGAGAAGCCCATGGGCCTTCCTGGGCCTCAGCAGGAGAAAGGCAGTGGTTAGTGCTCTGGAGGCAGACACACCTGGGGTCCAGGCTCCATCCTGAGGAGCTGGGTGTGGACAAGTCCCTCAAATCCTTAGTTCCCTTTCTGCCCAGTGGTGATAACAATAGAACCGGTTTATAGATTTAATGAAGTGTTGACCCTTATCATTAATTGGGAGCAATGGTAATGCACTGGTCAAGAGGACAAGTGTGACCCGTGGCCTCCTGGTACCTACAGTCCTCTTCCACAGGGGATGCTGCCTGCATAGAGCTGTTGACAGCTTTCCCATGCCAGGTTCAGGCACCTGTGGGCTTCCCGTCCTCTGAACCTTTGCTAACCTAGAATCCCTAACAGAACGATGGGCTGACTGAATGACTGACCAGGCAACCACACGCTGGGACCCTCTACCACCTTTAAAAATGGGGTTTTTCAAGAGTTTTGAAAGACATGGGGAAAGGCTTATGACACAAGGATATGTGCATTAGGCAGTATTCTTAAGTTTGACGACAAGGACAGGCCCATCTTTTGACCAGCGGTTGGGATAAGAGCAAGGGAATGGATCAGCCATTCCCCAGGCAAACTCTTATCCACGCCAGTCACTGAACCGACAGCTGTAGCCAAAATGATCAGGTCACTCCTAGAGGGTTGGATACAAAATGAGAGGTGCAGAAAACAGCTGTTTGAAAAGCACCATTCTGTGGTACAAGACAGGGTGCCTCACGGTGTAATATTAACAGATGACGTTGGCCGAGTACTCAGGCACTGTGCACAGTGGGTTACCCACATCATGTGACCAAACCCTCCTCAGATAAATGCAGTGCTGCTGTATCCATTCTGCTCATAGGAGACTCAGTTTCACAGGGCTCAGGGCCACATAAGGAGGAAGTGGTGAAGGCGATTTGAGCCAGGTCCATGGATCTCAGCTGTGCCCATACTGTGCATGACGTGGTGCCCTGTTCATGCACCATCTGTACCATTAACTACTTAATACTTCATTTGTAAATCAACTCAGACCTTTCTTCACTTAACTACATTTTTACAGGAAACACCATCACTATTTAAAAAGAAAAGCCAGGGTCATTTGCCATTATGGAAGATAATTGTAAAAAGAGACTCATAAAAACAAAATAATAGTACTAAATGATTACTTGATAATCTAAGGTTCTGAACTTAAGGTCTGTTCTCACTCTCTTTTTTTTTAAGGTAGTATTAAAGGCAAGTGTTAAGGAAACTTTCTTTTTGATATAATTGGAAGGATGAAAGGAGTTGTTTTTTTTTTTAAAAAGATTGGCACCTGAGCTAACAACTGTTGCCAATCTTTTTTTTGTTTCCTTCTGCTTTTTCTCCCCAAATCCCCCCAGTACATGGTTGTATATTTTAGTTGTGGATCCTTCTAGTTGTGGCATGTGGGATGCTGTCTCAGCGTGGCCTGATGTGTGGCACCATGTCCGCGCCCAGGATCCGAACCTGTGAAACCCTGGGCCGCCGAGGTGGAGCACGCGAACTTAACCACTCAACCATGGGGCCGGCCCCTGAAAGGAGTTTTAAAGGGGCTGACTCTCACTAGTGCTTCTGGCTAATAAGTTTAATGCCAGGCCCATATGCCACCTAAAATCGTCTTCCTCTACACTCTGTTTTTCCTAAGAAAGCCAAACAGTCCATGGGAAGATGATGGGGGCTGAGGAGTGAGGGTCATGAAGGATTGTTCAGTCTGGGGTGGTGGGTACCCCTGCCTTCTGGGGCTCCCCTCAACCCTGGACATTAGCATCATCACTGCCATCCATAAGCCCCTGCTGCACCTCCACCTGTCGGCCCAGGCTTCTCAGAGACCCCTGAGGGTTTGGCTCTTCCCAGCACTTCCTGTCTGGTCCTTAGTACCTGCTCTACCGGTGGAAAAGGAAACTTCTTCAACAAGCCCGGATGTCTGTTTCCATATGCTGATGCCTTTAGGTGATCCAGGTAGAAAGCCACCTGCACAACAAAAGGAAATGAACTTTGAGCTAAAATCAGGTGTCCAGGCTCAGAAAAGGTAGCCTCCTTAGCAAAAGAACTCTCCTATTCTGGTTTATTGAGATGACAAAGGCCCTTCTCCCTCCTGCCACCCTGGGGCCCTGATGACCAGCTTCATCCACCACCAAAGGCTTTTACAGTTGGAGTTAAGTGTCCAGAGGCATGAGAGGACTTCTGGTTGATCCCACCTTTTTTAAATTTTTTGAGAAATCTCTGTATTGTTTTCCCTACTGGCTGCACCATACTGGCAGCAGTGTTGGAAACTGTGTAGCTGCCCAGGGACTGAAAGTCAAGGGGATGAGGAAGGAATTCAAGGCCCTAAAGACAGTGGACTATACTTGTATTCAAATCCCCAGACCTAGACGCCCAGAATTGCTGGCACACTCTTTAAGGAAGAACCTTCCACATTTAGAGAATGCTTCCAAACAATTCTTAAGCCTCTTATTTCATATGAAAAGATGTAGAAACCCAGGACAGGGCCACTTTTTGATATATGCCCAGTAAATCAGGAAAGTATGAACATAATGTGGAACTGATAGCAATTACCCTGTGAGTCTGTTTCTCAAAGATTCTGCTACCAGGCAATGTGCTAAGCTCTTTATAGTATTATCTCACTTAATAATAGGTAGACACTGCTATTATGCCCATTTTACAGCTAAAGAAACTGAGGCACAGAAAGTTTAAATATCTCACCAAGCCTCACAATTAGCAAGCCATGATTTTAGCTGCTATTACCCCAAAGCCATTAGGAAAATAAGTGACAATAATAACAGTAATAGTTAAAATATTAGGAATAATAGTAATATTAAAATAAAATGAAACAAAAATCCCTTATTGAACTTTTTACTGTGAGTTTGGTAAAAGCGTTTTATACGTACTATTCCCATTGAACCCTGATTATGCTTCCAGGAAGTGGGCACCTCTTGGCCCAGTTTTAGTTAAGGATACTTGAAATAATTTTCTCAACATAAGTCAGCTAGTAAAAGATGAATGAAACAAAGTGTAACAAGTGAATAGAGAAAGATCAGCTACAGAAAATGAACCATCAGTGCCTGAAATATAGGCACTTCTGTTTTATGTTTTCCCGAGAGTCAGGTTGGGAACCGGAGACACAGGTATGACATACCTTAACCTCAGTCATCCCTCCTCTGGTGCCCACACAGAGCCTTGGGAAGAGGTGTGCCATCAGCCAGGGCCGGCCATGGCCGGACGAGCCTTTCTGGTTCAGGAGGGGAGCACGCCAGGGAGCAGAGTGTGGCTCAGACCTTTCCCTCCTGATTAACACCTTGTAAAGATGAGTCAGCTCTTGGCTCTTGGGGTTTTCCCAGAAGATAGAATTCTTTCTTTTCCCTTAGCTTCATAGATTTTCCCACAAGCAATCAGACTTCCTGTAATTTTTATTAAGAATTCCAGACACCCCAGCAATAATTTCCAGACACCACAGCCTCTGTTTAACGTAACGAGCCATTTTATAATTAGGTTCACTTCATTAGCCCAAAGTCTCTACGCTTGGAAGGGAAGCGCCTCCTTCCCTTCCCTGTTAGACCTCGAGGCTCCTGGCCTCCCGGAGAGCCTGATTCAGGAGGAGGGCCCCTTTGGCAGCCCCAAGTGCTAGGAGGCCTTGTGTCTGCTCTGTTCTCTGTTACTCCACGGCACTGCACATTAGAATGGACAGGAAGACTGGCTCTATTTCGGATGAAACAAAAATTAGAGATTTCATCAGTATATTGATTTGTGGCCAAAACCAAATGTTGGACATTGTCATAGTATAAGCTTTGGGTTTTCTGAGAGATTCATCCACTGAACGTGTTTTGAGATTTGCCCAGAGTTTCTCTTCTTACATCTACATTAGGTTGTATCCGTATGCCACCAGCAACCAACAGCACATTCTGATGTTACTTTCTCAGACTGTTCTCCTGGGAAGGATTTTAGCCAGACAGTTCCGGAATGTGGGGAAGACTTTCTCTGGCACAGCCTTGAGAAGGACTAACTAGGCACCTGCCATAGCAAACCAGCTTCTCCTTTTCAGCTCATTTCTTATATTTACTTTAGTTCAGACTTTAAAGATGAACTAGATAATATTTGGGTAAAGTGATAAATGTCTTAAATATACACAAAGCTTTACTGGAGCACCTGCCATGTGCTGACATGATGCTAGGGACTACACAGGTCAAAGATGAGCGAGTTGGTTCCTTCCGCACAAAGAATACAATCTGATGGGAGAGGTACTGCCTTATCTAGAATGAGGCAGAGGAAGGAAAGAGAAGCAGATGCAGTTGAGATGCAGGAAAGAAGGTATAGCATTTTCATGCATTAGGGCAAAAGTGGTCATGGAAAAATTCTCAGGGTTTTATGGAAATCTGGTATGGAAAGGAGGGAGCAACGGGGAGAGTCAGGACAGACTTTTTGTAGGAGGCGATTCTGAGGCTGAGCTTACAGCATGAGTGAGAATTAGCCAAGGGGAGATGGGAAGGGTGGTGCTCTCGGCAGCTGGCACTCAGTGAGTAAAGGTCTGGTGGGAAGAGAAAACTGAAGTGGAGTTGTTGTGGCTGCCATGTGCCCTGAAAGGCAGTGAGTGAAAGTAGGTGGGGCTGAGTACTTAGGTACTGGGGCCAGCCCCCAGAGAGACCTAATGGACAGGACCATGGATTTTATCTTACACATGAAAGAGGCCTTTAGTGGGTTTTACACAGGAGAGCAGCAGGGTCAGCGTTACCTTTGACTTTGATCAATCTGGAGGATGATTTTGTTAGGGCCAAGCTTTGAGGCAGGAAGAGCAGTTAGGACCATTGTGGAACTCTGTTCCATTAAATCTCCATGGATGGTAGAGTGGGGACGCAGAGTTTAATCTGAGTAATTTGTGGAAGAAAAATTAGTGAATACTTGGGTCAAGAAGTTGAGGATGAAAGAGAGAAAGAAGTCTAAGGATGATGCTCTAGTTTCTAACTTAGGAGTCTGGGTGGGTGGTAGTGGCACTGATGGAGAGAGAGAAGAATGGGAAGAGCAGCCCTAAGTTGAGGTGCCATGTTGGGCTGGGTGAATCTGAGGCACCTGAGGGAAGTCCAAATAGAGGGACCGACACACACTTGGGGACTTGGATTAGCCACTGAGGGGAGAGGCCAAAGCTGGAGCACAGATCTGGAGATGAGCAGCACCCAGGCAGTTGCTGATACTTTTGAGGAAGAGAGAGTAAGATAGACAAGGGGCAGGAGGGATATAAACTCAGGGAAACGAGTGCTTGAGGGTGGGTGGAGGATGAGGATACTATGAAAAGGAGGAAACCCTGGAGTATGGGGCCTGGAAGCTGAGGGAATAGAGTGTCAAGGAGGAGGGGGAAGTCAGCTAATATAAACAGAAAGATTCGAGAGAGACCTCTCCAAGGGTTTGGCAGTTAGGAGGCCACAGGCAATTGCAGAGAAAGGAGTTCTGATGGCATCTAGGTGTGGGGGTGATATGGCCACGGCAGATTCTGGTAGGCTGAGGCATAGATGGGCAACAAGGAAGCAGAGATTGCAGTTGAACAATGAGTGGAGGACCCTGAGTGGGAAGGTCAGCTCAGCCTCTGCATGCCAGAGGAGGAAGCAAAGTTTGGGTTAGCTTTGTAGGATCTGTGCTCAAGTCAGTTTCTTTGATTGTTTCCCCGCTTCCTGCTTTTCCTCTTTCTCCTTTCCCTACTCCTCTTCCCTCCATCCCCATCGCCATATATTTTTAACCACATAGTATAACCTTGGCCATCATGGAACTTATATTCTGGTGGGAAGGCAAGCATTAAATAACAAAGCCTTGACTGATGCCTTGATTATTTATAATCAACCTCACAAATAATTGATTATTATCATTTTGATAAGTGCTGTACCAGAAAAGTAGAGGGCATTAAGAGAGCATAACCAGGGAGCTCTATCTTCTTTTGAGCATTACTTCCTGCAAGCAAACCAAGAACAGAAGTAATGTGTATTAGAAGGCACTGAATATATTAGCTAACTATAAAATATCATTTGTTTGGTCTAATTTTGAGTTCGAATTTCCAGTCAAATACCACTTTTGCCTTTAATGGAAAAAGTGAAACTTTCTAAGTCCTTTTTGACCCCTCCAGTCCGTATTAAACTGGGACATAATAATGATAATTAATGCAGTGTTGACTGTGTCTGACATTTTTCCAAGGGACAAGATGAAAGAGACGATATTCATCTCAAAGGATAGGAAATCTTTGGTTTATCTTTCACAGCATAATGAAATATACTTTTATCATTAGAGTCAAGTAGAATCTTATTAAGACTTGCCGTGCAAGGTAACTCCAGGAGAAAATGTCTGTTGCCCTTGACTACCACGTGCATATTTGCTTTATGTAATGCAAGGAAACTTTTAATTGCCGGTGTTAAATTCTCTGAAGTTAATTTCACATCACCTTGACGTTAAGCTAACAAGCAGACGGGGTCATTCTTGGTTTGTAAATTCTGTTGTCTGGATCATTTAATAGTATCATATTCAAGAACATGAGCGGCAGACAATTTTAAAGAAAAGTAGCAGTGAGAGCTCAGAACTGTGAAATAACTCATCGGAAAAAAAAGAGGATTTTTTTTTCTTCTCCCCTTTCACTGCTCTGGCAAAAGTGGGTTACATTTTCTTTCTTCAGAGAGAGAGATCAGTATGGGTTTTATGCCAGAGGCCATTTAATACATGAATGATTTGTAGGTAAATTTATTGTAGCCAATGGGTGCAGTCAACTGTGTAATAGAAATATTGTCAAAAAGCCGGGATTATTATTTAAATAAGTGCAGTGTTAAATTTGATTACATACTTTTTAAAGCTAATAAAACATTTCATTGCTCTCAAACTATTTCCCATAGTCCCATTTAGTCAGAAAACATAAATTAAGTGAGGCTCTGCATAGAAAATTACCCAGCCTTTGTGTCGATGGAAGCATGCATGGAAAAGCTTGGCAGCCTCACAATTTAAAGACGAAAGAATATAAAAGGGGTTGGCAGGCTCCTATATGGGCTGGTGGGGACACTTTCATCCTTGAAGAATTATGGAAAATGACTGCCTAGGAGAGCGCATGCTTGAGATGGCCCCTATGGGTGTAGAATTGTAGGGAGCCTAGATGTGAGTCCAAGTGAGGCCCCCCTTTCTTTATCACAGAGAGAGAAGACACCCAGGTGGATAAAATCCTGTTCGCTTGGACTTAGACTCTTTCCAGAAACATTAGCCACTTTCTTTTTTTTTTTTTAAATGTAATTGTTTTCATTTAAAATAAATCAGAGTAAGGCCTTTGGATGCCAACGTGGGGATGTGACATTTTAAATTGTGCTATTTGCTGAGCTTATCCTGTGACAGGTCTTCATTTCCAACCAAATGTCAAGGATCAGCGTCTTGCATTCATTTTAATGAAATATTGTGCTGATAAGGGTTATGAATGCCAAGTTTAAGCTGTAAATTACTAAATGTCGGGCTGCTTTATGCTTCATGAGTTCACCAGGGAGCAAGCTAATGAAGGTTTCTTTCTCACTTCTTCCTACAGTTAGGGATTCACGGTTATGCCTTTGCAATCACAAATAATGGATATATCCTGACGCATCCAGAACTCAGACCACTGGTAAGAGAAGTACTTAGTTCTGTGTTTCTCCTTTTATGATTTTAAAAGATTTTCTTTAGTTCCACAGTGATGACGCTTTACAGCAGTTTTCACTTTAAAAGCTCAATTCGTAGTATTTTCTACTAAAGCTTGTTTTAATAGTTTATAACTAGTATTTTGACTTACGATATATAAATAATGTAGGATAAATGTATTTACTATCATGCTTTTATATATAAATCCATATATATCTATATGCGTTTATTTCACATCTGCCAATATATGGAAAAATTTTTTACTCTAGACAGCTTGAAACACATCATAATGGGTACCTTTATGTAACAAATAGTCTCTCACACTCCAACCTGAGACCCCCTTATTTCAAGTTACATTTGATAGAACCTATTAGTCACAGGATCCCTGGAAATTCATTACGGTGGGATTTGCCCCCAAATTGCATTGCCTAAGCCAGTGCCTCCTGCGTCGAAGGTATTCAACAATACCTTTTTTGTTTAACTGGAACAATGGAGATTTTCTCCATTTCCTACTTAAGCCATATCCAGTAGCATTGTTTGGTGACCTGACGTGTAAACCATTTTCGTCTAGCATCGTTTTCACTTTCTCTGAAGTGAGTGGGGTTGGGCCAAGTCCAGGAGAGCCCAGGGTATCATTGTCTACCCTGATCCCTGGGGAGAAGCTGCCTGGAGCATTGTGTTAAGGAGGATTCTGAGGGCAGCCAGGCTTGTTGGATAGGAGGCCCTGGTCCATTGGTAGTGTCTTCTGTGGACTCTGGAGGAGCATTGGGAGTGAGGGCCATGCATTTGCTATTCCTGGACTAGTCACAATCTGTTGAGAGAAGGACTCCCTTTGGGTTTGTGTGTGTTTAGCTAATTCTAAAGAAGATACAAAAGTATAAATAGTAATAGAGTAATGTTTGCTTTTGAAAGTTAAGAAAGTGTAGGTCATTTCCTATGGCAATCTAGACACATAGACACATTTTCACATGTACGCATCCACCCACCCCCCGTGTCTTTTTCCCTTTCATCAAAATTTAAAAAATGGTGGTGCTGCCTGCTATAGAAAGTTTATTGGTGAAGCATTGTGGGGACCACTTTGCTTCTTGCTTGAATCATTGTTTAGGAAAAGTTCCGGTTTGAGCTTCATCACCATCCTACTTGCTGTAATCACCTTGGTATTAAGGGAGTCATGGCTGCATCATGTGGATCCCACATGCAGGCTTAAAGATGGTACTTACGGTAATGTTTGATTTCGAAAACCTTTTTATCAGAAAAATATTGAGTTAACTGATTAGCTAATTGCAAATGTAACTCAGAATTACTGAAAAATCTGATTGAAAAGTCTACTAACTTTTTAAGGATATTTATATCTAAAAACATTTAAGTCTAAAAAGCTTAGCGCATTACCCATTTTCAATCTGCCCGGTTGGGGGTGGTGGGAGTTACGTGTTTGGTGTGGTCGAGGGTGAGTTCCCAGTGCTTATTTATTCCAAGTTGGAGTGGAACAGAGTAAATGAAACAATCAAACCTGGATCTTCTGCCAGTGAATGAATTAGCTTTCTATTTATCAGCTTTTAAAGAAGGATGAAATGGAACCAGATGTCGGAAGTCACTAAGGTACCCTCCCTCTCTTTGCAGCAGTGGGTATGAGTAGCTCTCATCTGCATGGTCAACTTACAACCTTTTTCTGGTCTTTTGTATTGTCTAGTCATGTGGCAAATGACCTGTTTGCAAATAGTCCATCAGATGCACTTTCCAGAGCTGTAGCGACTGAGAGGGCAGCCGAAGGGTTCTTAGAGAAGCAGGCCAAGCAGTCAGCACTGATCATCTCCTGACAGTGCAAATACTCACAAACACAAGTTGTCTCTGTTCTCACTGTTGAAACACTGCACTGAATGATTTCACCAAAAGTGGTAGCCAGGGTCAAGTTCCCATAAATGGGATGGCCCAAGCAAATGTGCCATATCTCACTTGTGAGAACCCAAACCAGATGAACCATTTTGCAATCGATCCATGATAAGAACATAAGGAATGGCTAGGCCAATGGGCATGTATCCCATTTGTCTGTCTCTGACCCTGAGGCCATGAGATATTTAGAAGAGGTTTGGAGTGATGCCAACCAATGAGGATTACATGAACTAACCCATCTGAATGTGATCAAAAAGTGGATGTTGACTCTGCCTTGCGTTTTTCATTTTCCTCCTGGGGAAAAGACGGTAGTAAAGTGGAAGGAACTAAACTTCAGCAACACGCGGGTTACACTTGACTCCTAGTCTTGCCATATCCCAGCTATATGACTTTGGGCAAGTCACACAGCCTCTCTGAGAATCATTTTCTATTATAATATTGCCATAACCATAGTGTATATGTCATAGCGTGGTGGTCAGAGTAAATGGGATAATGCAAACAAAGAACCTTGTGTGACAAAGCAAGCCTGGACATCATGGGGATAGTCATGGTTATACCGGTACCCTGTTTGTGTTTTGTCGGCCCTATCGATCTGTGCTCCGCTGCTGTAAAGGTTGGAAGTATGTGGAGGTGGTGGACGTGTACGGTGATCTAAAGAACACTTTTTGATTATTCAATCGGTTCACATTTTTATCATGAACATCACGAGGGAACATGTACACACACACACACACACACGCACACAGACATGAGTGAATGGATACAGAGTCCTTGGAATCCTGCAGTCTGCATGCAATCGTAATTTCAGTCTGCCATCAACTTAAGCTGTGCAACCTCAGCTAAGCCTGTCTATCTGTCCCTCCCTTCTCTGTGTCTGTCTCTCTCTCACATGGGAAACACACACACACACACATTGTCAGTTTTCTTGGCCAACTCTGGTCTAGAAGACAGGGAGACAACAACTGTACTGTGAGATTCTACGTGAGCCCTACCATGGGAGGAAACCAAAGTTTGTCGTCATTCGTTTTTAAAGCAGCAATGAGAAGAATACTAGAAGCCATAGTAACTGAAGAGTCGATCTACATGGATGGACTACTCCTGGCTCTGGCATGTACAAGTGATTTGTTCATCTCTGTTTTGTTGACCTGAACAACAGAAGCAGAAAGCTTTTTCCCTCCTTCTCCTTCACCACCAGTCCACTCGGCACATAGTAGGGACTCAGGAAATGAATGAATGAAGGGATCCTCCAAAGCCACTGTTTTCATTTTCACTTCCTTTGGGTCCTTCTGGAGAATGTAGCTTGTGAGCTTCTCCTGGAAACCTGGTGTCTGCACTGGAGACCGATCCTCCCTGGTCAGAACCACCCTCACACACAGCTAGGAACAGCGAGCTACCAGCAGCTTCCCTGGCTAGCAAATCGGGCAGGGACTCCTCATTCAGACCTGACTCACCTTCTCCCCAGCCCAGCTGTATAATCGAATTCTTATTACAAAGGGATGTTCCCCTCCATTCTGGCCAGGCTGCCAGATGAGCACGGTGTGTGTGAGTGTGGGGTTGTGGCCACCGTGGGAGGATGGAGCAAGCTCACTTAAAATAATTCATGTTCCCTTTCCCTCTGCACTGAGGTTGTTTCTGCCCCTGCAGCCCGAGGAAAGAAGTGGGTTTCTCTGAAGCACAATACCAATATTTTTCTAATTTATCCAATAAAATCTTTCCCCCAAACTTAATCTTTGGCTTGATTTTATCCAATATTTTCTTTAATCTTGTATGGTTTGGGTGTGAATCATGAAGCGTCTCCAAGAACAGCTCAGATGTGGGAGCCTTACTCAGCAGACTCGCTTTGGTTTAATTGGCAAAACTGCTAACGTAATACTTTTCTGTTGATAACTGGGCTCTCCTTAGTCCTTCTCCGAGTGTTTCTCAACTACCCTATCCTTGCCACCAGCTTATGACTTCGGTGGACTAACTGACGTTCATTCAACAAACATTTACCTTGTGCCGGGTGTATGAGTCCCGTGTTAGGCTGGGGGCTGATGCAGCTATCTTCAGGGTGGTTGGGGACCACCTCATGAGTGGGGGCCAGAACCTATTCTCTGAGTGGAGAATGGAACAGGAGCACAGCAAGAGGAATTCAAGTTAGACCTTGAGGAATGCTTTTTGAGTAGTTATAAAACATCTGGAAATGTTTTCTTGGTCTCTATCATTCTTTAACCTTCAGGTTAAAAATATTTCAAAGTATAGTTGCTTATAGTTACTGTCAAGGTTGAATTTTCTTGCACTTTATTCTTCCTATGTCTTTGAGAGCTTTATAGATTTTTTTTTAAAATGTGGAACCCTGAATAAATCTCTTTTTCTTTTGCCCAACAGGGCATTGAGGGAGATAAGAGTGGGAAGGGGGCACCGTTAGCATAATCCAATTTTTGTTGAGATTTTGGTGATCCATCTGCCCCTCCTTCTTAGAAGAAAGGGACATCTAAGTTGACTTCCTCCCCCAAGGAGGCCTGGAATGTGGACCTGGTCAAACCACTGAGAGAACACAAAGAAGGCTCCCTTCCAGCAGCCACAGCACGGGCAGGGCTCCACGGAGGAGCCTGGGGCAGGCAAAATCTAGGACTTGTTTCCACGAAGCCTATGTTGACATCTGCCAAAAGCTGTTTGCTCTGTGTCTGCAAGCCCAGGAGATGAGGAAGGATGCTGGAGGGTTTCTACTCTGGATGAAAATTTGGCAGTCACATGGGCCACTGGGTATGGTGGTCGATGAGATGGGAGGTGGGAATGATGGAGAGAAATCTTCGTTCATTCCTTCAACACTGGCTGGACATCCACTATGTTCTAGGCCTGAGCAAGCTACTTGGAGTGGTTACAGAGATGTGCCCTGCCTCAAAGAACTCTAAATCTCATAGGATGGATAAGGTTTTATATTTAGGGCACATAAGTAACTATACACACTGCTAGGGACGATGCATATTTGTTTATTGGTGGTGGTGGTGGCGGTCTTAGGATGTTTTTGAACATTCACTGATTCCTTTTTGTGTGACAGGCACTGTTCAAAGTGTTTTGCATGTGTTAAAGCTTTTAATCATTAATTTAACAGCAAGTCTAGGATGTAGGTGTGGTAGCAAGGCCCAGAGCCTCAAGGGAAGGGCGTGTGTGAGGGCAGGCCTGAGCGGAAATGGGTCTTGAAGGTAGCTGGCATAGGATTGTAGACAGCTGTGAGTGCCAGGCTGAGGATCTGCGGTTCTCTATAGGAAAAGTGAACATCCCCAGGTTACACACAGGAAGCTGAGGCACCAAGCGATAAGGTGGGAGGTGACTAGAAAGTGCAACAGCTGGGAACCCCAACCCAGATCAGGTTAGATGTGCTAAATTCACTCTGCTATGGTGGTTGGTTCTTCAGGAAATGAGAAGCAGGGTCGTGGGAGGGTGGGAGTGACTGAGAGGCCTGCTCCCTGCAGCCACGTGGATGAATAATAGGGTCATCACTGGACGATTGTAGTTAGAATCTGTCTAAACTAGCACTGTGCAGTAAGAGTATAATGCAAGCCACAGACACGAGCTGCCTGTGTAATTTACAATTTTCTAGTAGCCACATCTAAAAAAGTGAAAAAGAAACAGGTGAAATTAAGTTTAAGGGGATATTTCATTTAACCTGATATGTCCAAAACCACATTGTTTCAACATGCCATCAGTATAAAAATTATGAATGTGACTTTTTACATTCTCTTCATGCTAATCTTTGAAATATGGTGTGTATTTTACATGCATAGCACATCTCAATAAGACTAGCCACATTTCAGGTGCTCTAGAGCCATAAGTGGCTTGTGGCTAATGGGACAGGATACGTGTAGAGTCTGACCAGACATTTTGGACCCTTCTAGATGAAATGGGTGGTAAGACCTCCTCTTTCCTTCAAGTGGATAAGAATAAACTCCTTCTCCACCACCACCACCGCCCATCACTGTTCCAGCCTGGGAGTCTGTGCAAACCATTGGTCGCTGCTTAGCCTCCTCCATTGTGGCCTTGACCCCTCCCTCCCAAGCTGTGGCCTCTCCCACCTCCGGGAATGGAAGTGGGGAGTTGTCCAGAATTCAGGGCCATCGAGCTGATGGTCAGAGCAGATGGCTTCCTGGTTTGGCTGTACGGCTCTGGCTATTTCAGCGATGTAGGTTCATTCCTAAGCCATGTAGACTTCCTGAACCAAACTGTGTGGCACAGGCCTCACCGGGTGAGCCTGAGCTGTCAGATTATCTAAATCAGAATATTCAGACACGCCATCAATTTCTGTTCTTCTGTCAAACTCATTAAGTCTTTAATGAGCCCAAATTCTGCACATCACTGTATCGTCTTCCTAACACATCACAGAATCTTCTCACTCCCTCTGGAATTCATTCTTGTTGCTGTTGCAGCCACCAGCTCTCTCTGCACAGCCTGAGTTCTGTCTGATGTCACCAGCCTCTCCCTTGTGTCACTCCTTGACTGTCCCTGCCCCATTCTAAACACTGAATCTACTTCTTTGTTCTTATGGATGCCCAGGCGGTTCATTTTTCCATCTCCTTTTGCTATTGCACATGGGTTACACATGGGCCCTTGCAGAAGGTCATCGCATACATGGATTGACATGTGAACATGCTAATAAATGTAAATATTCTTAGACCATAGTCCTCTCATATGGAATTAAGTGGGCATTCCTACAGACACATGTAAATATATGTTAAATGCTACGTAGACAGTGCATGTCAAACACCAGTTTAAGGAGGAGCTTAAAAGTTAGGGGCACTATTAGAATGCTTGTGGAAGTCCCACTGAGTTAGCTCAAGCAATGGACCATGTGAGGGGATTCTGTATAATTCCAAAACAATTTGATATGCAGTTTAAATGTGATCTTTGTATCATTATGCAGGTCGTCAGTTATGCGAGAGCTTGCTTCCATCCCACATCTAACAGTTTTATTTTTTCATATAATTCTTGGACCGGGAACACCTCAATTAATTTTCATTCATTTCTTCTTCCCATCTATACCTACTCAATACAAATGCCAAGGGTTCTTTTCAGTTCAACAGGTGTGAGTGTGGCCTCCACTAGTGCCTTTTTCTGGACCCCTCCCCATGCCATCTACCCTCATGTCCTATTGGATCTGGTTCCAAAGGCACCCCAAGCTCACCCACCTCTCTCTGTCACTACTGCCTGGTGAGGGCCTCTGTCCTGTCTCTCCTGGATGACTTCAGTCCATTGCAGCTCCTCTCTGGGCACCTGTTTTTGCCGCCCTGACCCCAGCACTATTCACTCAGCACCAGAGGGGACTTTCACAGATGTCAATCAGATGATGTAGCTTCCCTTGGCATTTAGAGTAAAACCCAACCCCAGCACCTGGCTGGATCTGGCTCCACCTCCTCGACCTGCCTGAGCTCGTGCAGCTGCCACAGTGATCACGTCTGCTCCAGCCACACTCCAGCCCTTTTGCGCATTCCTCAGAAAACCCAGACTCCTTCCTGTTCCCAATCTTTGTGCCTGTTCCTCCCTCTACCTGGAATCTTGTCCCAGATACACTCATGACTGATTGTTCTCATCCTCCACATCTCATCTCAGATGTCATGCCTGTGGAGAGGCGTCCCTGTTCCCTGACCAAAGGAGATAAACTCCTCCTCCATCATTCCTCATCACGTTCCCTGCTTTGGTTTCCTTAGATCGCATCACTCTTGGGAAATGTCTATGTGTTCACCCTCTCTCCTGCTGTCTTTTGTGAATTCCTGGGGCTTTGCTGCTGCACAGAGGGGACAGTCAGTAAATATTTGTTGAATGATTTGGATGATGTTTGAAGGATGCTTATGACTGTCTGGATACCAATTTCCTACAATAAATGAGAAGTGCAGGTGCCACACGTTCACTCATCAAACATTTGTTGAGTCCTTGCTATATCAGGCACAGAAATTGAAGCCTGTGTGAGTGGTCAAGCCCTCCTTTCTCTCCGTCCCTGCCTCTGCTCTCCGGCTTGCCTGAAAGCATTCATCAGATGTTCCTTGAGTCAACACTGTGTTAGCTAGTGGAGACACAGAGGCAGGTAGAAGGGTGTCTCTGCCCCCAGGAAGTTCACTGCCCGGTGCAAGAGTTTCCCGGCAGCAAGAGGGGTCAACAAGAGCTATGGGCTCACAGGGGAAGTGTCTGCTTTTTTGGAAGACGGATGCCCTGAGATGCAGGAGTGGTTCCCAGAGGAGGTGGCATGCACATCAACTGCATCCACAGTCCACTCTGGGGGACATTTCTTCCCATGCAATGGGGGCCCCACACTCTGTCCAGGACTGCTGTCCTCAGGAGGAACCAGGCACGGCTTCTCTCTCTTGTCCCAGAACCATGCATTCTGCTGTCCCCAGCCTGTCAGGGTGAATAGTGTGGGGGACTAGCATCATTTACAAACCTTTCTGTGGCTCCCACATGCTGGAATCCCTTCTCAGCCTCCTTGCCCTCCACTCAGGCTGCTGATGAACTGAACGAGACTTCCCAGTAGGTGGCGCCCGGGCACTGCTGTGTGCCTGATCCCCATGCAGCGGGCGACCCTGCCAGCGCACGTTCTCAGAACCACAGCCCAGGCGACTCCGATTTAGGCCTGGTCTGAATCCATCCCATTTCATTTAAGAGAAAGAATTAACGGATGCTTAGTAAATGTATCTGCTCAGAGGAATGTGTTCTCTGAGAAAAAATAAACAAGGCTGCGTGACCCCCACGTAGGGAGCCTGTTCTTTTTGAAAAACATCATTTGGCAAAAGAGAAAACAGAGCCTTGCGTGCTTTCCTCTTGATGAAATTGTTGAGGGCACTGTTTGAACCGCCCTGGTCTGCACACTTGAGTGGAAGCACTGCAGCCCGGAGTGGGGAGAGTTTACACCTCCTGAGCTTGGGGATTAAGCAAGTTAGTGGGGTGCCTGGATTTCTGTCGGGTGGGAGCTATGCTCTGTTCTGCAAACTTCAAGAACTCAACAGCTTCTTGGTCCCCAAGTTCTGTGGCTGTGTGTGTGCTTAGACACTTAGGGCACAGACGGGGTTTAGCAGACAGGGGACTCACAGGGACGACGCAACTGTGACTCAGGATGTTAGGAACCAGGCTCTGTGCCGAGCACCCCTGCATGCTTCGCCTCCTTACATCCTCAAAGCATCCCGCATGTCAGTGCTTATTCAGAGAGGTTAACTGATGCCTAGATCAAGGACTGTGTTGCTCAGACAGTAAATTGGGGTCAATCTTCAGGGAAAAAAAGACAACTATGGACAATGTCATTTTTGATAAAATTAAACCTATTCAATTGAAAGAACTCCCCTTAATTTTGAGGCTGTATTAGCAGGTTCTTTTACAAAATGGAAGTTGGACTAGAGACCCTCCTCTAGCTGCTCCAGACAGTTTTCTCGCTCCCCTCTGCTCTCCGCCCTTGTGCGCTGACCTGTGTGGAACTCAGCAGTGACTCCTTTTCCGTTTGTTGTGGGTGGGGTTTGGCTGGTGGGGGACACCCACTAGAAGTGGAGAGAGGAGATTGGGGTCAGACTGTGTATGTTTGGCTCTGTGTCCTCTGAGACCAGCTGCACCCAATCTGAAGCCCCAGTGGCCTGGCTCTCTGTGGCTTTCTCTCCATGGGCTCCTGTGGCTGCTCCTTCCTCGGTCCCTCCATGCAGTGGGGAAGAACAGGTCCCCACTGCTTCTAGCTTCAGGGTACTGCCCCCTTTCTTGTAGTTTCCTACCCCTACCCATACTGTTACAATAGCCTCTTTATTAAACCTTCCTTAATTAGCCAGCGTGACTGTGCCATGTGCTTCCTGCTGGGGCCCAGAATGATACAAAGGTACGAGCAGATGGAAGGTTTGAGTTTCTTAAGTTCTTGCTCTGCCAAGAAAGAAAGAGAGGAAAGAGAAAGGAAAGAAGGAAGAATGGAAGGAAAGAGGAAGAATGAAAAGAAAAGGAAAAGGTAGGAAGGAGGAACAGAAGGAAGGAAAAGAAAAGTCAAGAGCAAAAGGGCCTCCAACAGTTCTGGTACTTGTTTTTCGTTCGTAAGAATTCATCTCTCACTGTGGTGGGAGCAGAGATTCCATATTGCCTTCCAGTAAATGCTCCTTTCGCTTAAGTGGTTGAGAATTGGTGTCTCTTGCTCACAACCCAAGCAGCACGGCTGATACAGCCATGAGCTCCTCCAGTCTGGGAACCGCTGCTGGGTGTGGCTCTGACCCCAGCTCCAAGAGAGCTCACACTCTACACCCCTGTCCTCTCAGCCCCACCCACCCCCTAAACCCAAAGAGGTCTCTCACCAGCCCACCAGCCTTCTTGCCTTTGAGTTTGGGCTCCACTCCACATTATAGAAATATCTTGGCATGTCTGCCCCGTCACTGCACTGCAAGCAATCTGAAGACGCTGATCGGACTGTGTTTTGTTCGCCCTCATATATCCAGGGCCTGATAAGGTACCCAGCAGAGGAAGTGGAATAATAAATAATTGGGAGAGAAGACCCACATAAAGGAAATTGATCAATCCATGACGCACTATACTATTAAGCACCAGCGTGGAAATACTGACCAGAAGTAGA
This sequence comes from Equus asinus, assembly GCF_041296235.1. Classification (NCBI taxonomy): domain Eukaryota; kingdom Metazoa; phylum Chordata; class Mammalia; order Perissodactyla; family Equidae; genus Equus; species Equus asinus. The sequence continues at coordinate 44,778,560 of NC_091810.1, read as the reverse complement.
GTTTATAAAAGGACTTGGTGTCTGGCTGTGGAAAAGGGTGGCCAGAGAAGGCTGCAGGGAGCCGGTTTGCAGCCTTTAAGCTTGAGGTCACAGTTTGTGATCCAGTCCAGCACAGCTGGGAGCAGCAAAGGGCCCTTCAGACACCTGGATGAGTAACTTGCTCATTCTTGTGCTACAGGACACCCCCCTGGCCACCCCCCCTCCACCGGCTCCTCTCTCTCCCTCCCTCCCACTGCCTTCCTTCCTCTGGCACAGATTTGTGGGATGCCTCTCATGTGGCAAGCACTCTCTTAGATGCTGGGGATCTAATGATAAAACAAGACAGGCATAATTCTCCCTACATTTGGTGTTTGCAATCTCATGGAGAAGATATGTTCTTTTAAAAGCTCGTAAGTAAATGAATACATAAAAAAATATTAAACATTTTGGATTAACTTTCCAAAGGAAACAAGGCTCCGAGAAAACACAAAGGCGGGGGAGGCACCTCCCTTAGTTGGATGATCAGGAAGGACCCTTCTTCGGGATGACATTTTAAGCTGAGCCCTGAAACCCTGAGGGAAGAAAAAGAAGTCACTGTACCAAGAGTGTGGAGACTGGTTCAGGCTGAGGGAACAGTGTGTGCAAAGACCCTGTGGCATGGGATGTTCAGTATGTCATGTCTGGAATCTGCCGGTAGATTTAGGACAGACTTAGAAAGGACAAGGGCCAGTGACTTGAGGTTTTGTTGATAAATCCTCTTGGGGAGCATGCTTAGTGAAGGGCCCTGCCCATGTCCCCTCAGCCCTCACCATTTCCCTGTGTGCTGGCCTGGCTTGCAGCTGCCAGCACCTGGGTGGACACTTTCTCTGACTTCTGGAGTCCGCTCCTCTCAGGCATGCAGCCGGCCAGATGTGCCAGGGAGTAGGATCCCTCCACCAAAGACAGGGGAGCACTCCCCCCGTCACAGGTGGGCTACCTGGAGATACCTGCTTATACTGGCTCCCAGAGTCCCCCAGCAGAATTCAGTTCCATTTGCTCACAGTGCTCACATGCTTGATGTCAGCCTGTCTCTATCTCTGAATCACTTTGCCATGTCCCTCCAGGCATTTCCTGGGAACCCATCCCCAGTAAAAATCTTGCCCTTGAATCCCTGTCTTAGGGTCTGCTTCAGAGAGAACTCAAGCCAAGACACTAGAGGACTGATATTTCTCTGCAAAAATTGATTTGCTCTAGACCAGAGCTTCAAATACGGTCTGTGTTCACCCACACAGACCTTTGCTTTGACATGATGGCATCAGGCACATTTCCCATTCTATTTCAGGCCCCCCCACATGTATTCACCTCCCACCAGCCTGCTTGGGAAATCCACACTTAAACATTTAGAATTGCTGAGGATCATTGGCTTTTTTCTGTTAATGGTTGAAAAGGCACTTTAAGGAAATTTGGTTTAGAGATAGGATTCTCTGCTGCTTTATTGTTTAGCAAAAGGATTTGATGAGGACAAAGCTTTTCTTTTCACTGGACACACTCTGACCTTTGTTTTACTAGATTAATTTTGTATCTAGAGTGCCCCATCTTGGATGATGAATTAGCAATAAAAAGCTCATCAAAATGTAATTACATGCAATGTGTTGAATAATGATCTCTTAAAAATTCCTATAGATTTGTCTGCACCTCCTTCCCCTCGTGGGGGAAATGAGCCTCAGCTGCTAGCTACTAGCCCTGGCTCAGGAATGCAAACCCGAGCCATATTGTGCGGCTGAGATGGGAGAGCTGGCTTCCATCATTGCCCAATGTCATCTAATTGATCAATTGCTTTTCTCCATGTGATGCACATCTTTATATAATTTAAAGGACCATCTCAGCGGGGGTAGGAATACACAGGAAGTGGAAGCTCAAGGCAGAGTGAAACCCTCACCTCCTCCATCTGCAGCAGCCTGTTGGGGGGAAGAGTTATTAATTAAAATGTTAACTGCCCAGACAAGAGCAGACAGACCAGCATGGAGGATGCCTGGGAAGCTAGCATTAAAGCTTTCATAATTGTAAATTCCAGAAAGTTTGTTCCTCCTTAAAACAGAAAACAGAGCCATCTGCATCTAAGAGGAGACTTGACTGGGCTGCTGGAATGATGTGAGGCTTCTCCGAGGAGCCTGGCTTGTTTCTCTCCAGAGAGGTGGACTGGGAGAAGACCTAGCCTTCCCCTCCATCTTCTGAGGAGCCCCCCGTAAAACCTACAGCTGGGGTTGACAGCAGAATATTCAAAGGATTCCAACAGTGTAAATGCCCACCCTCATTTGAATAACTGAAGAATTCAATCATTTGAATGCCAATGATTATTCCTCGGGAGTTTATATTTTAGAAAGACAGTGCATCCGAATCCCCATGAGAGCATTAAATTGCTATCTAATTAGCAGTCCCAAATTATATATATTTAAAAGATAATTAAAGGTTTTAAGGCTGTTGGAATAACTGGTTATACATTTAAATGAATCACTAGAAATTTGTTAGTAATGTGTGGAGTTTTCTTTTATTTCTTACTTCCCTCTTTGAAGTTCAGTAGACCCAGCCTCACGGGGTTAAGTCTGGTAGCGGTAAGATAAAGGCAGATGTTTTTAATTATTGCAGCTCCAACCTCCAAATAATTATAAGCAGCTGTCATTTTTACATAATCCTAAATGATAAGACCAAAGAATGCAAATAAAAAGGTTGAGACTGTAGGCTTTTGGGCACAATGCTTTAATCCCCACCACACCCCTGAACTGACCATTGCACTTCATGGTGGAGGTGCCTGAACCATAAGCTCTTCTTTCAACTTTCATAATTCTATGACAAGCACAGAATGTTTGTGAAAGAACCTCCCAGGTGCCATTTCCACATTCTCTGAGGGTGTTTGCAGGGCAAAGGGAAACATTAGTACCTTTGGAATAGAGGCAAGAGAGCAGTTTGGCTAAGCCAGGCAGGACTTTTGCTAGAAATTCTCAACCTCACTTGCCCCTTTCTCCCTGGGATGGGGTCCACTCCTGTCCTTGCTCCAGTGACCCGGCCCCCTCAATAGATGACATGATACAATGCCACCTAATAGCTGGTATTTCTTTGGATTTTGCAGGATTGAGCATTTTTATGCACCAGCTGGCCGGGGCCAGAAATTCCAAATGACAGGCTGGCCTGCCAGCCCCAACCCGGGAGCTCTGGGTTCAAGTCTGAAATTTGATGCCGTCTGTGCCTGTCTCTCTCTGGAAGGGAGGAGACCTCCTGAGGAGCAAGTCAAGGGGACAATTATCATTGCCACAATGGCTTCTTTTTGGACCCAATGACTACAAAACCAAAGTCCAACAGATAGAGGCCCACAATTCACCCCAAGCAGAGCTGTGGCCAGACTCTGTGGGAGACAAATCTAGAACGTCATCTGGGAGGAAGACACACACACACTCCACATTAAATCAAGAGCCCAAGGACCTCTCTGCTAAGGAATACTCAAGGCAGATTTAAACTGAGCCAGGGGCTCTGCTTGGCAGAATTGTGCCCAAGCACAAAGGATTGCCCAGTGAGCTAAGCTTAATTTCTTGGGGATGAGAAGAATGAACAGATGAAAGAGGAGAAAAAATCAGATGGAGGGTTTATCTGGAACATTTTGAAGCTGACAGGCATTACAGAATATTGTTCCCTCTCCCCAGTGAAGAAATAGAGGGATTTCAGAAATGTATCCTGGGTATTAGAATCAGTTAAAATATACTAATTATCCCACATGCCCACTTCTTGAAAAAGGACTGCCTGGATTTCCTACGTTTGTAGCTACACTCCAGGAAGAGGGTCTGGGAGTAACTGGGACAGGTACAGGCACTTCTTGACTCCCAGCACTGCAGCAGGTTGAAAGGAATGCGGGTTGGATGCCCCTTGAATGAAGCTTATTTCATCCAGGCTCAAATACTAATATAAATAGTACATTCATATATATTCAATGGAAAGGTTCCTTTCAGAGTTGATCATTTGAAGCTCAGCTCTGCTCAGTGTGGAATTATAGGGAGCTGGTTGATGACAACCACAGGCACCTTGCCATCATCCCCTTCCTGTGCCCTCCCAGGACACGTCCCAGGCAGGCACCTGGCAGCAAGCTCAGGTGCACTCAGGGGAGGCTCACCAGCACACGTTTCTCCACGGAGCAGAGCAGGCTCTGAGGCCAGACGTCTGGGGTCACCCTCAGCTCTGTTACTATCGGCTGTGTGACCTTCGACAAGTTCCTCAACCTCCCCGGCCTCAGTTTCCTCCACTGAAAAATGAGGACAAAAATAGTGCCTACTGCATGGGATTGGTGTGAGGATTAAATGAGTTCATGTTCACAAAATGCCTAGAATGGGCCAGGTGTGTAGTAAGTGTTCTACTCATGTTTATGGAGTGACTACATGTCTGAATTTGTCCATCCACTCTGTTCACTCGTCCGTCACATATTCACGGAGAACCTACTCTTTGCCAAGTACTCTCCTAGGCACTGCAGGTTCTATTTGGGAAAGAAATAGCCTCTTTCCCAAAGATGCTTGGGCCCTGGTGGGGGAGATGGGCAAGTAAGAAACTAGTTTGCTGTACAGTGTGATGGGTGTGGAGATGGAGCTGCCACAGGAGGCAGAGGAGAATACAGGAAGGACCTGAGCTGATGCAGGACAGGCCAGCACAGACTCCCCAGAGGAGCTGATGTCTCCTCCAAGTCCTGAGAGGCCACTTGACTCTGGGTTGAGGTGAAGGGTGCAGATGGAGTGGCATGTGCAGAGGCCTGAAGGCAAAAATGATCATGACTTTTTTTTTTTTTTTTGAGGAAGATTAGCCCTGAGCTAACATCTGCCACCAATCCTCCTCTTTTTGCTGAGGAAGACTGGCCGTGAGCTAACATCCGTGCCCATCTTCCTCTGCTTTATATGTGGGATGCCTACCACAACATGGCTTGACAAGCAGTGCCATATCCGCACCCGGAATCCAAACCGGCGAACCCTGGGCCACCGAAGCGGAATGTGCACACTTAACCGCTGCGCCACCAGGATGGCCCCTAATCATGACATTTTTAGCAGCCAGCTCAGACTAGCTGGGGAATATGGCAAGAGGCAGGAAGTGGTGAGAGAGAGGCCGGAAGAGCCAGCAAAGGCACAGTGATGGGGACTCGTGGCATTCTGAAACATTGTTATACTCCAGGGCATGAGAAGCCACAAGGATTCCAGGCCGAGCAGTGACATGACCTGATTTAGGTTGCAGAAGAATCTCCCTGGCTGGACCCTGGAGGATGGGTTGGTGGGGTAGAGTCCAGGGGAGATGCTTGGGAGACGCTCTCGCTCATCAAGGGGAGAGGTATCATGGTGGCTGACACTAAGTCGGTGGCAAGAGGGATGGAGAGAGGTGATTCATTTCAAGAGACACTTGGAAGGTAGAAGCAATACATGTGGTGGTTTGATGAGTCCTGATTGCCTTCCCACTGGACTCTTTCCCTGATTATACTAGACTGTTCCAGCCTCTGCCCACATCTTCATGATCACAGACCAATATAAGACCCAGAGGACTCAGTCAGCCTTGCAGGGGAACTTTGGTTTTCCTGTGAGTCATAAGTGACATCAGAAGTCTCTTGGGCTTGTGCAGACCGGCATGCATCCAGAAACATTTTTTAAAAAAGATATATCAATATAATTGAGAATCACAAGCAAAAAAAATAAAAAATAAACATATTGCCTTTGCCGGGTCACCAGTTCAGAGGTCTGGATGGACCAATGATGAATGAGAACCTGTTCAGTTTGGTGGTCAAGAGATGGCTAGGGCAGAGAGAAGAGGGGTTGAGCAGATGACCACATGCATGTTTATGCTGCAAAGCCCTGTGTCCTCAGGGAGAGGCAGAAAAGGGCCACCCCGAAGGGAGAGGGACTCAAGCTGGAAGGATCAGGGAAGCTTTCGTGGAAGATGTGGCCACAAAGATGGATCCTTCACATCTTCTCCTCCTCCACAATTATCGTTAAAAATTTTAGCAGAGGGGCTGGCCCCGTGGCCGAGTGGTTAAGTTCGCGCGCTCCGTTGCAGGTGGCCCAGTGTTTCGTCGGTTCGAATCCTGGGCACGGACATGGCACCACTCATCAGGCCATGCTGAGGCGGCATCCCACATGCCACAACTAGAAGGACCCACAACTAAGAATATACAACTATGTACCAGGGGGCTTTGGGGAGAAAAAGGAAAAAAATAAAATCTAAAAAAAAAATTTTAGCAGAAAAAGTGAAACAAAATAAGGCTATCATGCCAAGCAGCCCCCTAAATAAAATTGCACACACACACATGCTCATACCTGCACACCTGACGAAGGCTCAGCAGTGACACAGGGTGATACTATTACAAGCATATACCAGAGTCGAGGGTAATGGCAGCTGGCTTGGAAGGAGCGATTCCTTTCCCTCTGCATCCCTCTGTTTATTTCACTTGCAAATTCATTGCCAGCTTCCTGTCCTTACTGTCATTTAGCACAAAAACCTTGAAGTTGAGAGGTCTCTCTGTTCTGACCACCATCCCTCCAAGCTGAGACAGTGAGACTAGAGTCCTTTCCCCAGTGACTGAGCTGGGGAGAGGCATTGGGAATGTTACCGACTGCAGGAGAAAACCCAGCACCACAGAGAACTCACCCCCAGTGAACGATTAGCTGCAGCATCATTTGAAGGCTAACATGTTTTGTTACAGTGTTGATTGATACTAATTTCTGACTTCACTTGAGTGAAGAAGGAAGTTCATTATCTCTGCAGTTTCAAAACTGGTATCAATTTGTGGTACGTAATTGTACCCCATGTGCAGAACCGTCTGACCGGTTGCACATAGTTAATTTTTCAAAGGAATGATGCCAAGTAAGTTTCTGTAAATTCAAAAACTGTTGCTTGTCTGATGTCACAGATGTACCACCCTCAAATTATAGATGTCCTCTGTTTACCCTAGACATTGTCTGCTAACAACTCAGTGGTATCTGAAGTCTTTACATGAAATGGACTTTGCAAAATGGCACATGTCTGTGCTCAAGAACTCTTGGCAACTATTTGAACCTTTGAAATTCATTCTAGAGGCTGTTTTGCATCTGACTTTTGCCCAGGAAACTTCAGAGAGGATTTTTGTCTCCAAGTGTTCTAATCTATCAGAGCAGCTGCCTCTCAGGTGCCCGCATGCATCTGTGTTCTGTATGTAGCATCTGTGTACTTTCTTCTTTCTTCTCTGCTAAGAGAGAGTCTTCTCTCAGCATCACCTGAGTCAGCTGGCCTGGGGACACCACTCTCCTCCCTGCTATTACAGTCCCTTGTTCCTATCCCTTTGCTGGCACAAAAACTTCCTCCTACCATTCAGCAAAATTTTCATTTTTATGACGAGTTTGCTATTACAAGACAGACTAGCTTTTTGAGAATGGGAATTCAAATCCAGCCACATGTAGGAAGCCGAATTTGACCTACAAAATCCCTGGTGGGGTCAGGCCACCTCCTCCCCACACAACGTGTGTGACTCATGGAGACTCAGAGGACACTGATGAAGATAAAGGTCATTTGGGTTTTCAAAGCAGCTTGTTAATTGTTGTTTTTTTAAAAAATACCAAAGCTATTTAGTTTTACAGTGATCAAAAGGATTTTGTAATCACACCAAGAGAGCACATAGAACTTTTCATCTTTGAGAGACTTAAAAACATTAATTAATAAGAGCACGGTACCTTTTAGAAAAAGGAAAAGGCTTGTTGTCTTGACATGCCCTGTTGCCTCTCTCCCACCTTCAGGCTGCTTTTGCACACCCTCACTGTCCTGTTTCCCTCCAGGGTATCTGGGCTTCTCATCTTCCCATGAACATGAGGATTTCATCTCCGAATAGAGGCTCATCGGAATTTCTCTCTTGGCATAATGTCTATGTCATCCAGTCATGTATCTTATCTAGAAAAGTCTGGGCTGTTGTGGGGTCACTCAACTGAAGGGGCCAGCAAAATTTTGATGGAAAGCCCAGCTATAATGATAGCATCAGGTACTATAAGGCTTCTCTGAGGCCCCGAGTCAGATATTGGTTAGTGGGCATTGCATAAATACAGTAATATATATTGGGCATGCGGCATGATACTCAGCTCACGGCTCTTGCTCAGTGTACTGTCATTGTTCTTAATCTAAAACTGAGATTCTTGCATCCCTGGCCATCAAGGCCAGTTTTAGGGCAGTCTGAATGAGTTGGCTGTTAATGGCTGGTGATTTGACTTCCGGTGTGGTTCTGCGACCATTAATATGCCTGCTAGGTGCGGTTCCATCGGCAGCTGCTGTCTGAGTTGAGGACCTGAGTTAGTGAGGAGACCGCCTCAAGGGAGGCAGTGCAGAGGGTGGTGAAGATCAGAGGCTCAGAAACCCAGCAGAGCTGGGTTTGAATCTGGATTCCACTGCCTATTAGCCATGTCAGCAAGTGACCTACATCTTTGTGCTCAGCATTTTCCCATCTGGGAAGCGATTATCCCTCCTTTGGAGTTGTGAAAGTTAAAGGAGATATGCACAGTGTTTAGCACAGTGCTTGGCACAAGCAACATTCCCTCTTCACGAGGAATGACAGGAGGTGAGAGGGGAGCTGGCCTGCAGAAAAATCGTTGCTTTTTTTTTTCTTTTTTTTTTTTTTTTTTGCTAAAGGCAGTCACTTGGAAAAGAAGAACAGATTGGTTGCTACATTTTATAAATTCCTTGTTGGAGAAACAATGAATTTAGAAAACTGAAAACAGTAACTGCTTCAAAGTACTTACCCTTCTGGAAAGAGCAGAATGTCGGGTGGTGATCCCTGTATTATGGTGGTGAGGGCAATGTTTTTTTCATTTCTCGCACTTTTCATTATTCTCCAAATTTTCTACAATGAGCAGTTGTTACATGGATAATCAGGGAGGGGGAAAAAACTTAGAAAACAGCAACTGTTTAAATCATTTAGATTGTAGCCCGGAGAGCAGTGGCTAGTGCAGACCACTGGGATTCCCTTTCCCAAGGGCCACCTTCTCTGACGCTGGACGTGCTGTGACAGTCAGAGACTCTGATTTGCAAATTCTGGGGGAAGAGACCAACACTCTGTCACAGGCCCTTCGGCCACCTGGCCTTGGGACGATATCCTTGCTTGAGACCCTTCCCTTTGAGCTTGAGAAGAATGGGCCACCATGCCAGGTTGAACTGCCTCTTTAGAGGAATACAAATCTTAATACATAATCATGGTATAAGAACCATTTTATCCTATGAATGTGCTCTCTAGGGATGAGCTTAGTGAGGCGGGGGCTGCCATATCTCGTAAGTCAGCAATGACATCAGCGCTTATTAGTGCCAGCCAAGTGGGCATGTTCTCAAGACCTGTTTGTCAGGACACCCTCTGTGCTCAACCGTATTTGTACCCGTCTGCTTCTCACCACCGCCCTGTGAGCTGAATGCTGTTACCTGCATCCTACAGCTGAAGAACATGGGCTCTGAGAAATGCACACTAGCCCAGGAGCACACAGCCTGTAGGTGGAGGCCCGGTTAGCACCCGAGTCTGACTCAGGTCTTGGCTTTTCATTGCTCTCCTAACTGGCCTGATTGACTGGTGGTTAATCGTGATCTGCAACTTGAGGATGTGAGATTATCTTCCTCAGACAGCTTCTCCATGCTTTCCCAGGGCTCACCTGGGCCTGGCTCAGGGCCTGATAAATATGCAGAGTCCAACAGTATTTTTGGATATGTGGGTGAACAAATGAACAAATAAGGGAAGGAATGGACGAAGGAGTGAAGCAATGAAGTGCCTGGTGGCCATTAGGCCCTACCCTCTTGCACATGGAGGAGAGAAGATATGCCTTCTTTCCTTCTCCTGAAACGGCAACTGCAGCGTCTGAGACAAGAGGAGACTCAGGGCCTCAGAGGAGGTGGCAAAGGTGTTCACCAGCTGAGGACCGTGGCTGCCTCGGCAGAGAAACATCTGCACAGACAATGGCTGGCTCCCAGCACTTGGCCACACCCCTTCTCCAGATGGCATTAGCTTTGGGCAAGGTTTCTTCCTCTTCAACTCTGGTCCTCCTCCCCCGTCTCCTTCCTTCCTGTTGGCAGCATGGAGCAGCACGTACAGTTTATCAATTATTAGCATACACGATATTTGTTTCACTGAGGCTGCATGGATGTGTGTAGTTGATTTCCTCTGGCCCTTCCCAAATGAACACAGAAAAAGCAAAGGCTTTTTTTGTTTTTTTCAAACCAACACGAATGGGGCCATCACCTTAGCTCATCGCACTGTGCTTCTGAAGTCAGTCTGCAGGAATGCAGAAGGGCACTCACACCTAGACGGTTAAACACGCCGGGGAGATTCTGGCTCCTCAGATGGGTGCCCTCCTTGTCCCATCCTCCTAGGCCACAGGCTGGTTTGTGTGTTCACCACATCTGGCCTTTATTTGAAACTCCACCTCAAAGTATTTCATAGCACAGAATATCTTTCCTTATTAAATTCTCCCCCACATATTTTTTTCATAAAACAGGCACCAAAAACTACAAACCTACCCGTGGCTCTGAAAGTATCTGTTTATAAACCTTTGGAAACCGTTTGCAATTCGTTAATCACATTTTCAAAGGAAGTTACAGTTTATAGATACACTAACAAATGCCATATCCGATGCCTCAGCCCCAGGAACGAGATCCTCACGCAGGCAAAGAAGGAGTGGGGCCGGTGGACCTGGGATTCAGCCCAGGCCAAATCCCACCGGGCAGAGGGGAGATCTGGCCTGGGAGTCAGAGATCCGAGAGTTTGGTTCTTTTTCCGTCACTGTCTTATGCTGTGGCCACACATATGTCTTCTCAGGGGGAAAGCAGGTACAGGGGAGCAGCCACTCTCAAATATAGTGTCTGTCCTGATTAGAAGTGAGGTATTCTGCAAATCACATGTTCCTAAATAATCATTAAAGTATCAAAGTTTGTGAACACTCCACTTAAAATGTATTTTAAAAGTGGTTCATTTAAAAAGAAAAAAAAAAAATAAAGACACTCAATTTATCCAAGTCGGAACTCTGACTACTTATGCTTGAAACCCAAGCCGGCTTTTAAAAATATCTGAAAAAAGGGTAAGGGGGTAATAGGGAGAGAATGTGTTGGTAGGGTATAAAGGTTTTCAGGCACAGCTTGATCCAGGCATGCACATGATGTTTTCAAGGCTCTCTTCGTGTCTTTGCTTTCTCTGTACTGGCTTCATTCAAAGGAGGGCTTTCTCCAAGTAAGCTGTGAGGAGCTCAAGTGCACATCCTACCACCTTAGTGATACTAATAGATGGAGAGCTCCTTTTTCTGGATAGATCCAGGAAAACATCACAAATTGAGTCTCATTTGGGTTGGCATGAGTTATGTCCCCAGCCCTGAACCAGTCTCTGTGTCCTCGAGAGATGTGGCTCTCCCTCACACGCTCAGATCACTTGCCTACCTCTGAACCAGGATGGTCTTGCCTTCGCTAGAACTATATTTACTCCAGGTGGGATCCAAGGGGTTCCTATAGGAAAACCAAGGTGATTACTCTGCAAAATATGGGGGATGGATGGCGGCAGTTCACAGCACTGGTGTCTTCCAATGGAGGTCTATTTTTCAGGCTTCTAATATGCTTTCTTAATGGGAAAAAAGATAAAGGTGGATTTAGGGTTATTACGCTGGAATTTACTCATGGCTCCCGACCTGCTCTACTACATTACAGCCCACCGACTTTTCCTTTTCTCACTCAAAACGATCACTCTGCGACATCACTGTTTATGTCCTAAAGGAGCTCACTCATTAATAAAGACCCAAATGGAAAGTGTTTCAGACCTATTTCACATACCTGGTTAAGCAGACCTTGTGGGCAGGCATTCCTAAAATGGATTTCCATGGGGACTATCCCCAGCTCCATCTGTTTCTTTCAATGAAATTAAATTACAGAGACTTGCTGGAATATGGTGGCGTATGGACCAGTATGCTGGCAAGTCTTTCTTCCCCTCTCTCTCTAATCTCTCCAAGTTTTTTGAATACTATTAGTGCAATGTATGGAACTTCTTGAGTGGTTATAAAAAAAAAATGAAGAAAGGCATCTAGGAATGGTTAGAAGTCAAGGGTTCGCTGTAGATTCCACTTTTGCCAGATACTGTCTAGAAGGACTTGGGCTCTTTAGCATAAGCGTACATTTTTCTGCCAGAAGAGTCGTAAGTCCCACCTTGGTATTTAGTATACAACTTTTGGTGTGTAAGATACACATCAGGAGGAGGCATATGAATATGACTGTCTGACACCGTCATCTTTAACAAACATCTCCTGCCTACCTATGGTTTGCAGAATGGTGACCAGCCAAAATTATTGAATGGATCTCCTTCATTTCATGGAAATGGGATAGTAGCCAACTGTATACAGTGAGCCTGTGTCTTTGCCAAGAAGGTCACGGCTCTCAGGAATCATGCTAGCTACATATTAAAGGTTTATTCCATGGCTGGGAATGTGTTTGCCATTTTATATATATTATCTATTTAATCCTCTCAACCTACTTCTGCTATGGAGGTACTGTTGTTTTTTCCATTTTGAAAATGAAAAAAAGGAAGCTTGGAGCAGCTGGGTACCTCGCTCAGAGTCACATGCCCAGTAAGTGGCAGGACCACTGTGCTCTCCTCTTCTAACAAGGACAAGTGGACACATTTTCTGAGGATGAAGCAACATTTGGGGCTCTGGACCTTGGGGGTCTTTTTAAATTTCATTAGCAGTGGTTGAAATAACACGAGGCTTACATGAAAGTTTGGTCTGGGGCTCGTGGTAGGTGGGGTGACCTCCCCCATACTGGCACTACGGTCTTATTTAACTTGTTAGAACCTATTTTCCCATATGCGGGATGGGCAATAAATTGACCTAAGAGAGGCAGAATTGACGGTGATAAACTGCAAGCAAGCCCTTGGGAAAGAATGAAGTGCTGTTTAATTGACTTTATTTATATCCTTAGTACCTTGTCCTTACTAGATGTTCAATAAATGTATGTTGAATATGTGAATAAAGGAGCATTCTGAAGTGACCAAAGGAAGAACTTTCCCCAAAAAAACACGTTAGACCTAGGCTACCCAGGAAGTTGTGAAAGTTCTGCCTTTAATGGTCAGAAGCTGGGCTGCTTGAACTTCTGGGGGCCTAGTGGCTCTCAGTGATGGTTCTTACTAAAATGGGACTTGGGGGCCATTAGCGTAGGGAACCGAAGTCCAAGAACGTCTGACTCCAGCTCCTCAGGGGGACAGTCTTGAGTCTTAGCATTGTATGCCCTCTCCCCCATCACGCCCTCCTCACAGTGAGAGTTGAGGGTGACAACCCTGCTGACCTCGTTCCTGTTCCTCCGGCTCAGCACCCCCAGCCTGGCTCTTGTGAGGGCCAGAGCTTCCCTGTACACACGGAACTTTCCATAACAGTATCCAACTGCGAATCTGCTATCGTTTACAGCGGCTTCTGAGGGAACCACTTCCCTTCCTCTTCATCTGGAGTGGATCTGATGTCGTAAAACTGACCGTGAATGTCTGTTAATTGGAAACCTGAGAGGAGGGAGTGGAAACACGGTTGACCAGGGTGGTCAGAGTCCACTGTCCCTTGGAGGAGAGGCGGCCTTCCTGGGTGGTGGGGTAGGCGCTCTCCAGAAATGCCTCAAGATTCCTGAAATGCAGCTGACGGGGAGGAAAACCACCTGGCCCTGTTTGGCCCCACAGGACCCGCTGGCTGGGCTCTCTCCCGTGGATTCCACTGGGGGCCATTTCAGACTTGCTTGGTTCAGTATATCAACACTGATTTTCTCCTTTATGCCTGGTGTTCCTCTAGCACCTGTCTCCAAAGTAGCCAAGCAGTGTCCAAAATGGTAACCTGTGGTTTTGGGGTCTTAAAACACTTAGAGTGACGCTGCATCTTACTTAGAATCTTACCAATTAAATCAAAAGATGACCAATTTAGAGACCAAAGTAAAAAATAAAACAACTCTACATACACAGATATTTTTTTCCAATATACCATTAGCCATATCTTCTGAACTTGTGAGGGGGTTGCTTATCCTTAGTCTGCAGTAGAGGGCAGACTTTCCTACATTATAAACACCCCTACAACCAAGAGTAAGGGGCCTGAGACGCAGGAACGTCTGGTGGATAAAATGGTAGGCTTGCAGGGTGACTAATACCAGTGATTTAGGGGGAAGAAACAAAAACCACTTCCCCACTTATTAATGCACTCATCAGCTTTCCCAGAGAAATGCCCTAATGGCCATTAAATCTGGCAGTGATTCCCAATACCCACATCTACTCTGGGTAAAGTGGCCATGCATAGCTCAGTACCGCTGTGGCCAGTGCGACAGCAAGTAAAAGGTTCTGTGTGTCTGCAATATGACTAGATTTTTGGTAAACGTATGTCTAAGATGCCCTTTCCTGTGTCATGAAGGGGGTTTTAAAAGCTTTGGAGTGGAGAAGGGCCTCCCCTATCTCACACACATACCATCCAAGGAGGGGAAAACTTTGCTTTGCATCTGGCATCTTGAGAGGCAGGGAGTCCGCTAGGTAAATTCATATCAAGCAAAAGTTGACTTGTGTATTGCCCCAGCTCAGAGCAAATGTTTATAGGCATCTGGCCTCTGCTTTCCTGCCTTTAAAACCCCTGGGACTGCCACCTGCTGGGCTTCTCACTGATACCCCTCCACCCACAGCCCTCCTCCTCGAAACAGGACTTGAAAGGCGAAAAGTTGCCCTGGCTGATGTTCTCATGGAAATCTTTTCTTTCTGTTTCTCTTCCCCCTGCTAGTACGAAGAAGGAAAAAAGCGAAGGAAACCCAACTATAGCAGCGTTGACCTCTCTGAGGTGGAGTGGGAAGACCGAGATGACGTGGTAAGTGATTTATTTTCAAGCCTGGTGAGGAAGGAGCTCCATTGTACCCACTTCTGTACTGGGAGGCTGCCCCAGGAGCCGGCCAAGAGGCCCACCTGGCCACCAGAGAGACGTGGAGACAATGGGCCCTTTTACCGAGTTTGCAGTTTTATAACTCTCCCGCTGGTCGCACGAGTTGCAGACAGGCCAGCCACCCTGCCTGCTTTGCACAGTCTGCTAAAACCATCCCCTGCTGGGCTCTGGTCCCTTCTGGAGCACATTAATCCAGACTTCTCCTCAATTGATGGGACCTGCCAATCTCAGGGGAGTCTGGCCAGGCAGCTCCGTCTGCTGCAAAGTCAGGGCCAGAATTCACCTGTTAGGACATCATGGGCACAGCTCTTTTCAGAGAGCAGCCCAGAGCTTTGCAGGTCTACTTTCCTCCTGGTGGTTGCAGTCCCAGCCTTTCCTCATTCACTGGCCACACTGCAACAGCACACATGCTGCTTTCCCACACAGATTCAGCCTTCGGTACTGTATCAAAAGCTTTCCTTATGCCCTCGACTTAACCCCGTCAGTCTTCTTGTTACTTCCTCAATAAATCAGATTTGTTAGACACGGCTGCCTTTGTGTGAATCCAGGCCGACTGTCCTTAATTAAATCGTAACTTCCCAGGTGTTCCTGTCTGGATCCTTATGCCTTGCTTTCTCTATGGTGTCTCCGTGCCAAAGCCACGTTTCTCTGCCCGCACCCGCCCTGATTTGTCCGGGGCTCTTTCTTAAGTTTCATTCTTGAGTCAGCATTGTTTCCGTCCATCACTCTGTCCAGCTTTCCAAAGGGGTGTTGAGGGGAACCATTTGAAATCCCCTGGCTGGGTTCTCGTACCTTCCGGAAGTGTGGCCAGCATCGCAGCTCCTTTTGCTGTCTTCACATCCTCTGCTCCTTGGACGTCTCAGCTAGCATCAATCTCTGATTTTCTTCCTTACCTATAAAATGCAAAAGTCATATCTGTTTTAGAAATTTAACCTGTTTTCTTCTTCATCTGTGCTAAGTCTTTTTAAACCCAACTTCAGACAAAATAGCTTTACTGGTTGATAAAAGGCTCCTTCCTCATCTACACTCTTTCCCCAGGTGCCAGTGGCTCAACGTCGTGTCAGGTCAGTGACCTGGTAGAGTTTTATAGCTTTTTGTTCTTTAAACATTGTCATCAGGATTCATGTCAGGTTCTTTTGATCGTACTGCACCTAATGTTTACGTGCTGCCTTCTTAACCTGCTCATTCCATGAAGCAGGTTAGCTCAGTTGTGAGGGGCTTGGGTTCGAATCCTACCACTGCTGTTGGCAGGCGGTTGGTCTCAGACAAGCATTTATCCTCTCTGCACCTCAATTTTGGTTTTCTTTTTTTCCCAGTATGAGTATGATGGTAATAGTACCTACCACCTCATAGAGCTGTTGTGGATATTAAAGATGTTAATATATTGAAAGATATAAAAATGCCTACATCGTTGTATGGACACAGCCGCCAGCACTCTATGAGTGGTAGCTCTGTTTAGTACTATTCTCATCATCGTCACTCTTCAGGTGACCTTCTCATGATGAATGTCCCGTAGACTTACAGTTGCTAAATTGTCTCATGAATCTTTGAAGGGTGCAATCCATTGTTTTCTTTTCTCTTCACTTTATCAGTTGTTTTACTTTGACTTCACTGCACCTTTTTGTCCTCTTTCCTAGAAGGCTTGAACCTTGTCGTCCATGTGCTTCTCTATCCCTTCATCTTTTCCACTTTCATTAACATGGAAGGCAAACTAGTTTATGCTCATTCCTACTTCAGAGTCCCCACATCCAGGAAGCATGCCTTCTGCCAGCTAAAGCTAAGCTGACACTGCTCCTCTGCATGTTACTTGAAGAGATTTATTACTCAGCTCACTCTAGTCATCACCTGTGTCCCAGTTAATTTTCAGTGAGCTGATATGTCCTTTTACTAGTAATGGTTTGGAAAACCCTTTTTGTTTCCTTGCCCTATGTTTCTTTCTCATCGGAGCTGCAGAGCGTCAGAGTCCCAGCCTTGTGCGCAGGATCTTCACCATCTGACTCACAGGTCTGGGTTCTGAGTGTCCAGCTTTAGAGTTCCCATATCTCCAGCAAATTCAATGCTCTTACTCTGCACAAATTGGTTTCTGCTTGTCTCTTTGGTTTGAGTCTCTTGTCTCCTTGGGAGGATGGTACCCTTGAAACGTGAATTCCTTCACTACCCATGTGTTTGACTGGGAAAACCCAAGCCACCATTTCTCTCCTGGGAATTTGCACTCCAGTGATTGGAGAATTCTGGAATCCATAATTCCATCTTTGTGAAGTCTACATAAGATCCCACATGCCCCTAGGTCCACCATTGGGGTTTGCATGTAAGTAGCAGAGGGCAGACTTTAGGTCAAGATCTGGGAAAAACCATACAAGCAGAGCCCACTGAGAAAGAAGCAGCATGAGTCTTCCCAGCCACAGAGAACTTCTTAGAAGGAGCATCCCGCTTCTCTAGACAACCAGGCTCTTGTTGAATTTAATGACCACATTTATCACATAGACACTGTGTACTTCCAAAAAGGATGTGAGGTCATATATACTATTAAAACACATGCAAAATAGAGTGTATAAAATTTAAATTTAAAAAAGAAAGAAAAATTTAAAACCACTTAGAGGAGGATGAGTGGGACTTCTGGCCCATGCTCCAGGGTGACTTAGTCATCACTTCAACAATACAATGAGTAGGACAGAACTTTGGGGGACCTGTGAGATAGGAGGGGACCCTGAGACATGCATAGCCCCGTCTGAATTACTGGTGTTGATCACCTCTGGGAATGAAAAAATATCTTTAAAAATGGTGTTTATCCTTTGGTAATAAATTCTCAGAGATGGCTGAAGGAATTAAGGATGATTTTCCTGTTATTCCTATTATCTTTTAGTCATTCTCAAACTCTCCACCCTGAACATGATCATTTCTATAAACAGAAAAAAACTAATATAAATAATAATAACTACCATATATTGACCCCTCCTATATGCCAGCGCTGTTCTAAGTGCTATATATGAACCAACTTGTTTATTCATCACAACAATCCTACAAAGTAGGTGTTATTTCTATTCTCATTTTACAGGTGAGGAAATTGAGGCAGAGAATTGCTGTAATGGTCCACAGGCACACAGTGTAGATTCCAACCCAGGCAGTCTGGCCCCAGAGCTCTTAACCACTTTGATTTGCCATAGAAAGAGCCACGGAAGACTTTGTCAGTGCCCCACCCTATGTGTGTTATCTTCCCCTGAGGGGTGCAGAAAAGATGGGGAAGGCCTTGCACACAGCTGCTAAACAAATGCTTGCCATGGGGTGTTGTTGCGAATACTGGCCCATCCGATGCTGCCTCGAGTCCAGCTGAAGCCCCTTCTGCTGCAGTGTGAGCCCCTTTTCCACTGCCCTGTCGTCAACTCACGTTTCCTCTTACTGGAAAGACTGGTAAAAATTTTGAGTCTTTTCTTTCCAAAACCCTATCAACCTCTTCTCCTGGGGCATCTTTCTGAGACTTTTGGCCATTTAGTTTGTTCTTCCTTATACCTGCTTCGGTGTCTCTACAGCTCATGCTGGAGCCCTGGGTCCCCAGACTAAGCACAGCCTACCGGAAAGCCCAGACCAAAGCAGCGAGAGAGAGAGGACTTTGTCATCTAGGTGCTCTGTGTCTGAGTCTGTTTTCAGATTCTGGTTGAATGCTTGCTTGGGAATGACAGACCTTTTAACCACTGCTTCTCCCTTCCCCTTTAAGCTCTTGCCTCAGCTAGGATTGCCTGCCATTAGGGGCCTGGAAGGCATACTGCCTGCACTTCCAGGCGAGGTTCACGTTCTGATGCGGATGCAAAACCATCATCAGGAGAACGAGCTGTCATTATATAATTATACACGAAACTTTAGGTGATCAATGAATCTCTGGGGAACGCTCCCCTAGTGAGCTCTAACACAGGAGGAAGAGCTGCAGGCTCACCATGGAGCTGGAAGCATGACCACCAGCTATCACATGGTTGTCGATAAAGTGGGTGCTTTGAACGGGTAGCAAAGCTGCCTCAGCTTCAGGGCACAGAGGAGAGGGACAGATTCACTGAGGGCTCTGGGCAAGCGCCTGGATCAAGTAGGGCCCGGGGGGAGGAGCACGGCTCCCAGAAAGCAAGGAGCCGGATCACCGTCACCAGAAGACTACTTTCCACTTGAAGAGATTTAACCTTGACTATACCAACTATGCTGTGGTGAAAGCTGCTTTACTATCCACTGCATTATCCCATTTGCTGATTTTTGACATCTCATAAGAAAAAGTAAAGGTATACACTGAGATTTTTTTTTTTGAGGAAGATTAGCCCTGAGCTAACATCTGCCACCAATCCTCCTCTTTTTGCTGAGGAAGACTGGCCCTGAGCTAACATCCGTGCCCATCTTCCTCTACTTTATATGTGGGACACCTACCACAGCATGGCATGCCAAGCGGTGCCATGTCCGTACAGGGCATCTGAACTGGTGAACCTCTGGCTGCTGAGAAGCGGAACGTGCAAACTTAACTGCTGTGCCATCGACTGGCCCCACTGAGGTTTTAATTTGCCTTTCTTTGACTGTGTTAAGTTGAATATCTGCACATGTGATGCTTTTAATGACTACATGGTATTCTAACGTATGGACACACCAAAACTTGCCTGGAAATTTTCCTCTGGGAGGCCATTTCCATTTCTCCAGTTGCTCATTGCTGTAATCCAGGCAGTGGCAGGTTCAAGGAATATTCAGCTCGGAGCAGCACAATCACGCCCTCCCCACCCGGGTCGGACTGAGAGCGTTGTTACTCCCCACCACTCTCGTCTCTGCTCTCAGCACCTCTGCCAGCTGACTTACCACAGGATTTGGGGCGAATTGCTCCCCTTCTCAAACCTCAGTCTCCTCAGATGGAAAAGTGACATTTCTAGACTGCCCCAGCCTCACCAGGCTGTATTCTCACCCAGCGATCTATTGACAAAGCCCCAAACCCCCTTCTCTCCTCTGGCAGTGAGGACAGAAGACCACCCTCCTGTGTGTCCCAGGCACAGTACCTAGAGCTTGTGGAGAGCCCACTGGGCTAAAACCTCAGACTGTCGCATGGTCAAGTTTAAAACTTCCTCTTTGATTTAAACAAAAAACCTAGAAATAACAATACATTATTTTTATAGTAATGCTTTAAGTTTGTCCAAGTGTTTTCTCTTCTGATTTGGGAAGAGACTTAACAGCATGAGCTCTAGGGGCAGAGACTCCATGTGACCTTAGGTAAGTTTCATAACTTTGTGCCTCAGTTTCCCCTCCTGTAAAACAAGGATAGTAATGTTACCTCATGGGATGATTTTGAGGGTTTTAAAATCTGTGTCTGGTACATATAGTAAGAGCTCAGTAAACAGTATCTATCAGTACTATCTGAGCTCCCTAAGAATCTGATTGACAGTTTATACAGCATGTGACAGGATCCCTGGGGTCTGGGAGTCCTCATTCAGAAACACTTTTGATGGAAGGAGCGAAGAAGTTGAACCACAGAGAGGTCACAGGACAGTGGTATGTGTCATTGGTAAAACTTGAACCTTGATATCCTGGGTCACTTCTCTTGACCTTGGGCTGCCTCTTTTTCAGTCTGTGCCAACCCAGAGGTGGTTAAGAGCAGCAGTTTTCAACCCAGGGAGTTGGAGGGAGATCACAAAATCCATTTAATTGTTCACAAGCAGCCATTAAAAGCACTGAAATCTGTTAAAATAGGAGCTGTCAGAGGTCGTCGTCAGGTGTATTTCTCATGTGGCTCACAGTCAAAAAAGTTTGAAAAATATTGGTTTAGAGCTTGGGCATCTGTGTCAAGCAAGCTCGAGTTTGAATCCTGATTCCTTAAGCTATTGAAAGGAGTCTGACATTAAAGAGAAGTGAGGAGGATGATAATGAAGATGATAATGCTGGTGATGATGATGGAGGGCGGCTATATGGACTGAATGCTTAGAGTGCACCAGGCACTCTTCTAAGTATTAGCTCATTTAATTCTTACTACAGTTCCATGAGATGAGTACTGTCATTAGTTCCCTTTTGCAGAAAAGGAAATTGAGGCACAGAGAGGGTAAGTGATTTATCCACAATCATAAAGCTGTGGCTCCAGAGTCGCTTCTTAACTACCGTGCTCTCCTGACTCACAAGTAGGTGTTCAATAGGTCTAAGCTATTTTCATTCTTATTGAAGGAAAGGGGAAGAGTAGACTAATCATCTAAGCATTTGCCTCCAGAAAGCATCAGTGACCCTGGCCTTGGACCCTCCCAGGCCCCATGCTGATTGTTCTGTGCTACTGGGAGTTGGGGGTGGGGTGGCACGGAGGCATGGAGGGGCTTACCTAATCTCTGACTTGCCTGGGGAATGTGAGAGGGGAAGGTCCCAAATGGCTTTAGGCAGGCACCAGAAAGAGGAAAAATGAAAACCATGTTAAAGATAAATTGAGCCGTTCTTAAAAGTTAGAAAGTAGACTTAATTAGGACCAGCCCTCCCCATCCAAAACCACAAAAGTTAAAATGGGAAAATATTTCCAGAAATGCCCATTATATGTTGTTAAAAAATATCTAGAGTAAAATATATGTTTTATTTTATACATGCCTCCAGCTAAAAGTTATGCTTTTACTCTCTCTCACAGAAGATGGGAATGTGAACCCAAATCTAGACAGCCTCGAATCAAATTTAGGTTGCTTGCAAGCGTTGCAGTTTTCTATCACCCAGATCTTGTTCAAGCTCCTCAAAGGAGAAAAGAGGGGAAAGGATAAGAAAAAAAAAAAAAAAAAACCAAGTCATGGGCCTGGGAAAGAGCCTTTCCCGACAGACAGGCTGTGGCATGTCAGCATTTGTTCCTATTCTATTAAATGGCCTTCCCGTCATCTCCCATTGGTGCCCACGACAGCACATCTTTCATCACTGTGTCTGCTGTCCTTCCCTGAACTCATGGAAGGGCCACAGGTAATTAGGAGAGGTCAGCCAGGGGTGGGGGAAGGGAGCAAGGCTCACAATTCCTAGACAGGACCTCCAAAAATCAGATATGAGGTTGCCCGGTTACTGCCCGTCAGCGTCAGCGAGACCATTAGTTGGCCCAGATTTCTCGGAGAGCATTTGAAGATGATTCATGCTATGAAAAGCTGATCCCCTTCTTCCAAATGGTTGACCTTTTTTTTTAAACTCCTATGTAGGAAAACGTCTTTAACTTGATTATGTTTTGAAAAATGATTTCTCCATGACATACCAATACCCTTTTTGAAAATGTAACTTGTCCCGGGAGACATTCTTGCTTTTTGAGTGTTTTAGCGGGTTGCTGAGGGTTTGTACGCTGACTCTCAGGATTCATCAACATTGCACAGGCTTTTCTGTCATTGTCGCCCTGACGCTTATACAAGCACCCCAAATTGAAGTTGAAAATCATTTATTTATTGTTGTTTGCCTCTCTCCTCTTGTACAACAGCAGTTGGATGTTTATTCTTCAGAAGTCTGTTCTAGAGGTCTGAAAGCAATATGCAGACACTGCAAAAGTGCCTCAGATTCGGTGGGAAAACAGCTCAGCCCTGTCATACCTCTGCTTTGCACAAGCCATCAAATGTGTTCCCAAGCTGGAGGATGCAAACCATCCAGACAACATGGTAACCCAGAGAAGAACTAATGCCAATTTCCTTTTATCGTTTTAGTTGAGAAATGCCATGGTGAATCGAAAGACTGGGAAGTTTTCCATGGAGGTGAAGAAGACAGTGGACAAAGGGGTACATTTTTCTCAAACATTCTTGCTGCTTAATTTAAAACAAACCACTGTGAAAAATTAGCTTTGAAAGCTCTATCTGGAATAAATATCTTTCGCTGAGATCATTTTTCTCTTGTCTTTACTTATCTCAAACAAGATTCATGTAGTACTGTTAACCTGATCATAGTGTGTCCATTTATTTTTATTTATTTCTGAAAACTTCACCTAGCAGACTAACCATGTTTTCTTTTCTCTATGACTTTTTTTCAATCTAGAAACGGGTTTTGGTGATGACAAATGACTACTATTATACAGACATCAAGGGTACTCCTTTCAGGTAGAGCTGACCATAATACATGGACATTCCATCAGACCCATCAGTTGTGTTTGTACAAAACCTGCTGACGCTCTCAGAGCTCATCATCTGAAGATACCCAAACACCCTGCCGAAAGGCTGGAAAGAGTGAGGAAGGGGCTTTTCCCAGGCTGCTTTTGTTTTTGTTTTCCAGAAGGGGGAAGATGGTTCAGGCTCACCTAGGGGAACTCACTCAATTTGTCATGGCTTTGCATCTCATTATCAAGCAAATAAGCTTGGGGGGTTCCAACTAAGGGTGGAGAGGCGAGTTCAGAGGGTTACCAGGGTCCTTAACCATCTAACTTGCTACCCAGTGAGTTCCATTTCACCTTTTATTTCCATGACCAAAAAAAAAATCCTTCCAACTTGGAGGTGGCATATCCATCCCCACATGTTGTGCTTCCATTTAAATTTCTCTGAACTGTCCTTCTGTGCTTGTCTACCTTGGAATCTGTTATTTCTCTTTGTAATAGTCCTGAAAAATGGCTTTGCCTCATTGCCTGCTTTCAGATGCATATGTGGTATTCAATAATCTCCTGCTACCATTAACCAAGTGTTACAACACCTTTCGTAACATGTTATTTCAGTGGGGCTGCTTCATGTTTCTGAACAGGTGCCTCGCAGAGCTAAGGAGAGAAAGAATTTACTGGCTATAGATTAGTCTGAAAAATAAATTGTGGCCTTGTTGTCATATACTGCCAGGGATCAAGGGTGGATTCCATTTGGAACCAGAGCCATCGAGGGAACACATGACCACTAAGTGGGTTTGCCAAATAAAGAGACTGTCTTTTCAAAACATACTCTCTTACTTTAGGCAAAAACAGAAAGGACCTTAAGTCAAGCCAGTGAGAGTGTGAAAAATCTATTAGACTAAGGAGAGGAATGGGCAAAGAAGCTCGAAACACAATAATGTGGCTATGCTCAAGTAGTAGTGGAAGTTTGCATGTTTGCCCTTGAAAAGGGGTTAATTTTCCCTAGTCCCAACCTCTAGGGTCTGGAAAGACCCATCAGTGGCTGAATGTAGGGCAGGGGTGCATAAGGTGGTAGTGAAGAGCAGGGCACAGGGCCTTGGGAGGGCGTCCAAGAGAAGAACTTGCTAGATGGGTGAGCAGTTTGCTACACCTCTTTAAAAACACACGAGAGCAGCCAATTGCTGCTGGCATTTCCAATCAGAAATTCCTTTGAAGCAGCTGATTGAACCTAAGAAAAACCAACACCAACTATAATCAGTGGGGTCTGAAAGTAAACTGTTGGAAAAATTGTTTACAGAACGTGAAATGGAAATGTGAAAATGGAAAATAAAAAGTTAGCCCACAAGTCTATTCCAGTCGATGCTGTGGATTTCAAGGTCTGCTTTGTTTCTCTGCACAGTTTAGGTGTGGCGCTCTCCAGAGGCCATGGGAAATATTTCTTCCGAGGGAATGTAACCATTGAAGAAGGTAAGATGCTGCCTCGATCCGTCTTATCCTTTAGTGTGGGAAGAAAGCCCGGAGCCAACTAATGGGTTAAGTGAAGCACTTGCTCATCTGTCTAACCCTCTGCCCGGTCTCTGGGTGTTTGACTCAACTGCTTCCCACTTGGTGCCACCTTACTTGCCTAGTTTCAGAATGATGGGAACCTCAACTAGTGGTGGCCTTCCTTATGATTTCATTTATTTATATTCTGCTTTAATCCACAGAGTTGTTGAGGCAACTCATAGGAATCATCCGCCAACTATATTCTTCTCATCCATAAAAATCAGTACCAGAAAAAATACAAATTAGTGTAAAAACTCAAGCCCAGAAAAAAAAAAAGAAAACAAAGATATGCAAGCCTTAGTCTCCTACACAGTTGAGCCACAAATTTCACTCGTGTTTCATGGCAGCCTGGGTCCAAAGGGAAATGTGATCATTTAAATGATTTACATAGGTCAGAAGGAGTAAGTAGCACCTTGAGATTCCCAGATCCTCTTGTCTTCATAAAGCATCTGTGCACTGTTAAACTCCCAATAAATGGTAGCAGTTGTTACAGCTCTTTAAACTTTAAAACTGCTGTCACACTCATACTGTCCTTTTCATCTCCCAACGACCCAGTACTCAGAGAAGTTACCTTTCCCAGCATCACCAGCTCAGAGGGAGGGGTGGGGCTGGCTTCCAACTCACAAGGAAGAGTAGGGCTGGCCTCTGAAGGCTCCACTGCCCAAATGGCCTTGAGTAAGTCACTTGCCCAATCTGGGTGTTAGACTTAGCATCTCCACAGAGGAGGAGTCAGACCAGACCAGTGCTCTTTCTGGATGTCCCCAGGGAGTGTGGCTAAGAGCAGGAAGGTCAGTTACAAGTCCAGTTTTAATTGGTTAGAGCTGGTTACAAATGAATGTGATGAGCTTCCAGAAGCTGGACCACCTTGTGGCTCACTCCAATGATGTAGTGGAGAATGAACAAAGAGATTGGTTGTCCCTGAGATGGGAAGTTCCAAGATGGCCTTCTGGTGCACTGCTGACTCTCCATACATTGTTTCACAGATGTTGGTTTTGCCTGCCAAGTGATTGCTAGATCATAAGGAATAGGAAGGAGAGTGAAGCGGGTCATCATGACCTAGGCAGGACCCAGAGTGTGCCCCCTGCAGAGCTGATCAACCACGTGATCTCTCTTCCCAGAGACACTCAAGAGAAAGGCAACATTGTGACTTGGGCAAGATACCCAACAAGATATGTTCTCAGAGATCACTGTTTTTACTTCTAGAATTTTCAGGCTGTATGAGCCATGTGTGGATCTGTGGATATCACTGCCCATGAAGCCAGAAAATTCATGTCTAAGCCATCTGAGGTCAAGTTGAGTGAATAACTCATGGTCAGAACAATTGAAAGAGAGATTATTAATGGATTATTTTGCCTTTCATGTGTCCATTCCCTTAGTCAATCCTCAATACATGGGCCTGCCCCTCCCTCTTTTCTCTCTCTCTTTCTCGCTCTCTCTCTTTCTGTCACACACACGCACACACACAACACACACACACACACACAGAGTTGTTTTGCATTGTCTTTTGGATCATTTCTTTACTCACTATCATCTCCCTGTATGTTCCACAGCTGTTAGGCTGAGAGGTCACAGAGAGAGAATTTCAGAGCTCACTGTAACCACTATGCAAAAAATATTTGAATCCTCAGCAAGGGGGAGAGTGCCTGGTTATCCATACAAATGAGGCCAGGTCTTCCCCTCTCTGTTAGTTCTCTGTAAATAAGAGGGCTTACAATCCTACCAACTTTGCTGAGTAACAGTGCCTGAGAAAGCTGCTTCGCCTTAGGCTAACTGGAAGAGAGGCTCATCATGATTATTGTTCTGCTCTGTTCTTGAGAAGGAAGGAATTTCTGGGGGATGGCAACCATAATTGTGTAGGATCTTCTATAAGGAATGCTGCCCCACAGAATGTAGGCATTTTCAACATGCTTTGCCAATGCTGGTTATTACAAAGATGGTGAACAGGTAGACTTTGCTCAAAATGTAAGGAGTTGCTACTGAGGTTGAAGACATGGGCTGTAGTTCTGCCTGCTGAAATCGTTTGTCTTCTGAATCTCCTCATCACTTGATTTGTATCTTTTATATATATTGTACATAGTAATTGTTCAATAAATTAGAGCTTATGTCATTATTGTCAGCATTATCAATCATCGATAGATGTGATTTTGTCAAGAGGACCAAAATCAGAGGTGAGAGAATTAGAGAACAATTAAATTTCCTTGGTGCCCTAGGAACTCAGAGTGGAAGCAATCAGAGATCTTTCGGGGCCGACCTGGTGGCGCAGCAGTTACGTGTGCACGTTCTGCTTTGGCGGCCCGGGGTTCGCCGGTTCGGATCCTGGGTGCAGACATGGCACCACTTGGCAAGCCATGCTGTAGTAGGCGTACCACGTATAAAGTAGAGGAAGATGGACATGGATGTTAGCTCAGGGCCAATCTTCCTCAGCAAAAAGAGCAGGATTGGCAGCAGATGTTAGCTCAGTACTAATCTTCCTCCAAAAAAAAAAAAAGATCTTTCCTTCAGGGTCTCATCTATAGGTCCTATGAAATATAGCCAGAGAGGGCTTTGTGGATGAAACTAGAAAAATAGATAAAACTGACATCAATAACCTGATATTCCAGGAAGATAAGATCCCA
Source organism: Equus asinus (assembly GCF_041296235.1). Classification (NCBI taxonomy): domain Eukaryota; kingdom Metazoa; phylum Chordata; class Mammalia; order Perissodactyla; family Equidae; genus Equus; species Equus asinus. Next base: position 44,751,492 of record NC_091810.1, on the reverse strand, counting down.
CCTCAGGGCCTTTCCACTTGTTCTTCCTTCTGGCATGAGCACTCTCTCCCAGTTATCTGCATGCCTCTCTACCTCACCTCCTTCAGGTCTTTGCTCAAAAGTCTCTTTCTCAGTGAAAGCTTCCCTAGCTACCGTAGTGAAAGTTGAAACGTTCTCTCATCCCTTTCCCTCTTTTGGAGCTCCCTATCTTTGTTCCATTCTCTCTTTCCTTCATAGCCCTCACCCCTAACTGAAATGCTACGTATTTTAATTTTATTTATGTATCTCTTTTCTGCCACTAGAAAGTAAATACCATGAAGGCAGTGATTTTTGTTTTGTTCACTGCTATATTCTCAGGGCCTAAAATAGTACCTGGCACATAGTTGATGCACAGAAACATATGGAAGGAAGGGAGGGAGAGAGAATGCAAGAGGAGGAAGTAAAGGAAGAAGGAAGGAAGATTGGGAGGGACAGAGAGAGAAAGGTTGGGAGGGAGGGAAAGAGAAAGGGAAGAAAGGATGGATGGACGCAAGGATACATGAATTGTCCTAGGGACTAATCGCTGTCCCAGTTAACCTTCTCATGGAGTCTCTGAGTTAGGTATTATTTCCTGCATCTTCCAACTGATATAACTCAAATAGTTGAAGTGACATTCCCAGGATCATTGAACCAGTAGGCGTTGGAACCAGGATATGGCCACTTGGGTCATATATGATGATATTCTATCTAATTTGTTCCCTGCTTCCCATAAAATCAAGCAGGAGTGTGTGATGATAGGTCTAATATTTTGCTATTTATTTTATACACATGTATTTGAGGAGGAAACTGAATCCTGAGTGCAGTAAGATCTGTTGGTCATTTGGGAACACTCTGGCATCCTAAAACAGGCTGGAAGCATCATCAGAGTTCCCTGAGGTCTTCACTGGGCAGTGTATGTCTGCTGATGAACTATCAAAATGAAGTCACATGAAGACACAAGGAAAGACAGTGATTTCACAGAGTTAGGGTGGTCTAGAGTATTCTATAAAAGCTCCCAAATTCCCTGCAAGCCCCAGTTCTCCTAGCTACCTTTCCAGATTGATGACTCGTTTTTACTTAGGACTCTATAACAGCTAGCAATTTTTGCTGATCAAAAACAGGTGACTATTGGCAATTTCCTATCATTCAACCTATAATTTCACCCTCACAGCCACCCATCAGTTAGGGACTGTTATTATTTCTGTTTTGCACAGACTGACATAGAGAAGTAAAGTAACATGCTGACATCACACAGGAGTTAAGTGGCCTAGCCCCGTTCCAAGCTCAGGCTCTATGGGGCTGCAATGTCGGTGTTTCTACTGTCATGCTATACTTCTCTCCCAGGACTCACTGGTGTATCATTTATCTTCAAGAAGTTAAGGCTTTTCTGGGACACAGCCAGGGAAGTTGGCAGTGGTGGCCGAGTGAGGCGGAAATGAGGAGAGGGTTCTACCTGGAAAGAGAGCTTGTTTGCTTGGTTCAGACTCCCTTTTCCCAGGCAGATATCTTTGGGGTTGATGTCTACCCTTAACCCATCCCATGGCCCTGCCCTAGAACATTTGAAGCACATGAGAGGATGAGGGGAATCAGTGCCCCACGCAGGTGATACTTACTCATTACCCCCTTCTCTTTGATCTCCAGGCCTACATGACTTAGAGCATCCTGATGTGTCCTTGGCAGACGAATGGTAAGAGTTAAGCAATCCTCCATCAGCAGTGGTATTTGTTGCATTCTCTAATTTCAAGTTGTCTGTATTTCCTTGCCCAGTTCTCCTGGTTCAATGGCAAAGGAAAGTGATACTGTAGATACTTACCTGTTCTTATTTTGGGCCATGTCATGTTCTTAGGTCCTACTGCAACACTGACCTACACCCAGAGCACCGTCATCTGTCTCAGTTAGAAGCTATTAAGCTCTACCTCAAAGGCAAAGAACCTCTGCTGCAGTGTAAGTGTGCTTTCAAACATGCATTGAGTGTGCACATGGCAGTGGTGGGGTGTGAACTCAGAACCATACTTCTCAGTTTTCAAGGGAAGCTTTGCTCAGGCAGAGATTAGTGGTCACATTAAATCCAGCTAAATGTCTGCTTCCTGTAGGAGCAGGAGAAAGAATGGGTTACCGAAAGTCATGTAGAAGCCCCAATCCCAGTGTGACCTTTTGCATTGGATTTGTCCCCTACAGAATCATTTAGTCAAGCACTTGAGTAGGATGAAAATGTTACAACTGGGAAGGGACTGTAAATATCTGCCCCCTTATTTTACAAATGAGAAACATGGGCTAGGAATAGGACTCGTCTCACCCAAGGCCATAGTGTCAGTCTCCTGGTCTCTCCGGAGTGGGATCACCTGCAACATGTGCCTCTTGTGGTGTATGTTCTGCTGCCTCTCCTCCTACAAGGAGTGCCCTCTGAGGGAGCTCAAGGAGTCACAAATGACCAGTGACTGGTGCAAAGGGGGCAGGGAGAGAGCTGCACCAGGCCTGATGCTCACCAAGTGCAAGAGCAGTCCCTGGACTAACATCAGTTAGTTCCAGTAGCTAAAGTTTGGGAAGAGGGAGATTCCCCAAAAATGAGCATGGCAGCTGCCCCTACCTCTACTGAATAAGATGTCGCTTATTCAGTGATGTGAAAAGTACGTTATATATGTCATCTTATAGAATGACCACAGCAGCCTTATGAGAGGTGTGTAAGGAGGTTATCCAGCTCCTAAACCTCATCTTCATGGCAGGGCCTAACTTTTCAGGATATGCTCTGGTAGAGAAAGGATCAGATGTACATCACATGAGCCCAATTTTTTATTTTCTTTGACTTTTTGAATAACATATTTAAAAAGCAAAAGTATAGAGATAATATAAAAAAGCATTTATGTTTACCATCCAGCTTTATCATATCTTAATATTTTGCCATATTCGCTTCAGGTACATTTTAAGGAATGAAACATTACAGATAATGGTGAAGCCCCTGGGTACCCCTGCACAGTCCCATTTCCCTCCCAGAAAGAATTACCATCCTGTATTTGTTTATCACTGCCATGCATTTTATACTATCACTATATATAGGTATCTATAAGCAGTATGTACCATTATTTTGTATATTCAAATTTATATATATGGTAGAATATATATTATATATAGTATAATATTATATATGTTATTCTATAGCTTGTTTTTCACTCATTATGTCTTTGAGATTTATTTGTGTTGATCATTTAGCTCTAATGCATCTGTTTGAATTACTATGTGGTATTCCATGACGTGACTATATCCACTATCTTATTGATGATGAGTTGTATCCAGTTTTTGCTTTTACAGCAAAGCTCCACTGTCTTCTGGGCCACCAGCCAAGGTGAGGACTGGCCCATTGTTGGCGATAATTAGTTGCCCCACTCTGTGGAGTGATTGGAGAGCTCGAGGATGCCTCTGCTAGACTCATGATATCCCCCGGAGTCCTTAGCCTCTTCCATGTAGCTCTGTCAAGAGTCCCTTTGAATAGGGACAGATATCTCCCTTTAAAGTGAAAAAGACTCTTAAACAGATGGAATCGCAAAATCAGAGTCCCAGGAGGTATTACATTATCATATCCCTTTTCCTTCTTACAACCGGCTGAGATCAGGGTCCTGAAGAATTGCAGATTTTGATAGAGGACAGAAATGGGGATGAAAGGAGCAAATTTTCTGGGGAGTGCTGGCTTCTGGTCTCCCAGTCCTTGAGTTGGCATGCTGGTCCATAGCATAAACTACTAGCTGGAGCGAGAAAGCAAAACCTGAAGTGCTAGACATCCCAGACTCTCAATTTACCATCGCCTCATCCAAATGCTTAGGGTCCCCTGTATTGCTGCCATATCAGGTGTCAGAACTGTTTCATATTTTCAGCTTTTGGGAGGTTAACGCATAAAACAACACGCCATGTGAGAAAGTAGCCTGCAGATACTGCAAAGTGAGCCCACGAATGCCTCTCGTGCCCCCTTTTGGGGCCCAGCCAATCCCGTCTTCTCAAGTCTGTCCCTCCCAACAGGTGATAAAGAATTGATACAGGAAGTCCTTTTCGATGCCGTAGTGAGTGCCCCCATCGAAGCATACTGGACCAGCCTTGCCCTCAACAAATCTGAGTAAGTGGTTGCACGTGTCCCCCTTTCATGGCCATTTCCCCACAAGCCGTCCAAAATATGGTTATGGTTTAAAGAACTAAACTGTTTTAGGAGCCTGGTGTTAAAGTTCTTTAATTTTCCCCAAAGCTCCAAACCACAAGAGCTAGAGCCGATTAGCGGCTCCGGCTGGGATGGCAAGCTCCTGGGTTTGACATATAATTTGTTTGAGTTTTAACCTTACATGAAACCTGGTATGCTGAGGTAGGATGACACTTCTGAGAGTGGGAGCGGAAGGAGCCTGTTGCTTCCTGCCCTGCTGCGGCTCCCTCTCCTTCACACCCTGGAGAGAACTTGGGATCTGGGCCAGGCTAGGTTGTGAGTGGGAGAGGGCAGGAGAGAGCTCTGTTTCATTACGGCGTCAGAATATAACCCTGTGGTTTTATTTCTGAAGTACAGGATGTGGCGGAGGGGGCAGGCAATTGTAATTGTCGTCAAAGACGAGGGCGAGAACGGCTTTAGCAGCTTAATAATATTATTTTATTATTATTATTACACTATTTTAAGTAGGCCATTAAAGATTAAAAATAAGAAGAAAAATCATTCCTTTTTCCTTACACCTTCACGTCATACATTATTCAGTTCTCTCTCCTTGTCTGATCTTTATTAGCTCCTTTCCTTCTTTTATTTTCCCTTTTGTACATTCTCTTCTATCCTGTCTCTCATTCATTCTGTTCTCATTTTCATTCATCAAATATTGATTCATCACATATCTGTTATGTGTCAGGCATGGGGCTAGGTACTGGAGAATGAAGGAGTGAAATGGAGGTAACTCAATCAAATAGTCTTTGCCGTTATGGTGCCTGTGGTATGTAGTGTGCTATATTATTAAGAATTATGATAACTACTTTGAAGAAAAAATAAAGACCTGTAGACTGTGACAAGACCTAGAGTGGAGATGGAAGATAAGGAATGCTTTTCTGAGCAGGAGCTAGTTGAAGAGTTGGGGAACATTCCAGGGCATGTGCAAAGGCCCTGAGGTAAGAAAGTATTTGACACATTTGAGGAATTTAATGAACAGAGCTGAATTATAGAGGGTAGGCTGGAAGATATCTGGGGATGAGGCTGCAGAGAAGCCAGGTGGTTCAGGACTTTGGGAGTCAGGTTAAGGATCTTGGATTTTATATTCAGAGTGTTAGAAAATCACTGAAGGATGTTAAGAAGGACGTGTTAAGACTTTAAGTAGGGCATGATCAGATTTGCATTTTTAAAGAGGATACCTCTCATGTTATGTGGAGAATAGAGTGTAATAAGGTAAGAATACTTGTAAAGGCTCCTACAGCATTCCAAGGAAGTTGTCACTTGGACCAAGGCAGTGGCAGTGGGCGCAGAGAGAAGAGACACACTGGTGGCATGCTTCAGAAGGAAGACTCCCAGATGATGGGGTCGCTGTGGGAGGGGAGGGAGGCTGAACTGCCAAGGATCATTCTCAGGTTTCCGACATGAATACCCGGGTAGATAGTGGTGCCATTTCCTAGGACAGGAGACTATGAGTGAAGAGCAGGTTTGGGACTGGACATGGCCAGAGTTCTTTTCTAAACATTTGAAGCTTAAAATGAAGCTTATAAATCTCCCAAGTAGAGATGTCAGGTAGGCAGTTTAATACTTAAGTCTGGAGCCCCAAAGAGAGACTAGCATTCTCTGTATATTTGGGGGTGTCCTTGGGTGGCTTACCTACATGAATCTTATTCCCTGGGCGGTTGGGAAAGAGTCAGAGCCTTTCCTGTGATTGCATTCTCTAGTGGATATGGAAATGTTTCTTTTAGGCTCTCATGAAACTTAAAATCCTCTGCAAAGATTGCTGAGTCACTCCTAACACATGCTAAAGATTTCCAAAATGGTAGCTTGCTTTGTGGTCCACATCTGTAACTGACTGGGCAGGCTGGCCTTCCAATTTGGTGTAGGCTACAAACAGAAACAAATGCATCGTGTTGGTTTTTCTTCACCCCTTAAATACTTAAAGGTAGTATTGACCACTTTGACTGCACTCGAATATCAAGTAACCAAATGATCTTATATTGAAGATGACATGGATAATGCTGCAAATCAAATTGCTACTGGCATCTAGGGCAGGGAAGCAAAAAACTCAAGAATCAGTATTCTCTTCATACTGTTATTGTAGAATAAAATTATGTATTTGGGGAGAAAGACCATTTGCCTTTTTTGAAGAAGTATGCACTGTGAATATCCTGAAGAACGTGCTCAACATATAAAATCTGCCTTGAAAGTTTAAAAAAAATCTTTAGTGAATTTTCAAGTGAGTTTTCTTTGCGAAGACCACTGTTAGGGTTCCTATGCATGGCATCCTACAGGGCTACTAGAAGAAGCCATTTCTTTATTCATCTTTTTGGGGTTGGTGGTGAGGATAAGGTCTGTTCTCTGGTAGAAGTTATGAGTTGGTGCACCCAAAATGGTGAAGAATTTGAGTCCTAGACATTTCCAGTCTGCGGGATGCTGCAGACAATTCAGTGGCTTGTTTTCGCTAAACCCAGATTCCATTAATGGTCTCAGGACCAAGCATAGACTTGGTAGCATCAATGCGGAAAGCTGGCTCTAAGGATTTTCTTCTTCTCCTTGAAGTCATTCCCATTCTTAGACTGCTCTCCCTCAACTTGCACCAAGAACCTTGAGATTAGGGTGTGTTTGTTTAGCACTGGGGCTACATTTTCTCACACTGCCTTTGTTGCCATAGAGTTCTTAGTTTTTCGTACAAGAATTACCATGAAAACTTTTGTAAGGGATAAGAGTTTGCATTCTGTGCTTGGTGCATGTGTGCATTTCTATAATTTCTTTTAAAATTTCAGGTTTCAAAACTGCTATTTCGTAAAATTCTGAGTCTTCAAATGCAGAGGCCATTATCTGCTTACCGATTAGAAGAGTCTTCCTGATGTCTGCTGCTCTGTTTCAGGAATTCTGACAAGGGCGTAGAGGTTGCCTTCCTCGGCACTCGCACGGGCCTCTCGAGAATCAACCTGTTTGTTGGGGCTGAGCAGCTCACCAATCAGTAAGTCGGAGGGCTCCTCTGCAGGGGCCCAGTGAGCTCCTGAAATGGGAAATTCAAAGGGGAGCTTATATCATTGCTGGACTCCACCACCAGCAGAAATAAAATTCAGGCCACCCCAGGCCCGTTGACATTTTTCCTCTCTGTTCTTCCCCCGGAGCCCCAGTATGTGTGTTCACCTGCCCGTTGGCCCTTCCACAACCCTTTGTTCTTCATGCTTCTTGGCTTCTGTCCACCCTCCTGGGGTCCTCTCCTGCCCTGGTGAGTCATTTCAGAACTCTGTTGATGGTAGAGCCGCTGGAGGAGCAGCCAGAGGGAGGACGGCTCATCTCCTGACAAATGGCTTCAGGGCATTCAGCTGTTCTGCAGCTCTGCTCAGGAATTCCTGCCTGTCCAAGAATCAATGTTTCAAGTCTGTTGTTTATTTGTTTGTGTATGTTTTAATAAACCTCTGTGCCTCTGCGCTGATCCTGAGGGCCTGCAGAGCCCCACACCCAGGGGTGGGCAGTCTGGTGGCACTCGGGTTTGACAGTGTTTCCTTGTGCTTTCAAAGAGACCCAAATGGACAATGGGCAGAGCGTCACCAAGTCTAGTACCCAGATGCCCTTGAAATCACTGCTGAGTCCCTGTATCTTCAGAGAGCCACAGGGCCTTAACTCTTCAAATAGGTATTTGACCAGAGTTGGTGTGAGCCTGGGAAATCTCTTCTGAGCCCATTAATAAGTTTTCTCAATGTCTTCTCTGAAGCAAGAGACATGATTAGAACAGAAACAAATGGAATCTGAGATTCAGAAAGTTTTCAAAATGTGTGTGGGAATGCAGAGGTTACCAGAGAACCTCATATCCCCTGACCATTGGGGTCCTTGGCAGTGAATAACCAAGCCACAGGGACAGAGCTGGCCCAGCAGGGGCCCACCCAGGAGATGCTCCCTTCCATCAGGCCCAGTCCAGCAGTTGCCTCTGTTAGATGAGGCCCTGACACCAACCATATGATCTCATAAAACCAAGTCTGGTAAATGGTAGCTCCATAGATTTTTAGATGTTTTGTGGACTGGCTTTTAATTTCTGCTCGAGGACTCTTTCTCAGCATCTCAAATTTCTCATTTATGAAGTTGACCATAGCTGTGACTTGATTTCTTTCCAAGCCCTCTTTAGCCCTTTACTTCCAATCAATTATTTTTCCAGAGGACAAGTTCCTAGGAAGGACTAGAAGTGTCGAATACATATAGCCTTCTCCCTTTAGGATCCGGAGAGGCACAGGGAGACCCAAGAACAGATTTTCTAATGCTCAGATAGGAAGCCTGTTTGTTTTGAGATTAAAACAAACAAAACAATAACAACCATAAAATGTGGCACCTTGCTAGTCTGATATCTGGGTTATTATGACAGATTTGAAAGATAGCAGAATCACACTCAAGACTGCTGGGATGTGCACCTGGCTTGTCTTACTCGTTGCTTCACATTCTGCATCTGAAAAGTGGGGTAATGATCTTCTGGGTTATTGTGAGGATCAAAACATTATAGATATAAACCTGCTTTGGGAAGCTAAAAATACCCACAACCGTGAGTTCTGTTCCCTGTGATATTACTGTGATCCAGAGTGAGTACTCATTGGATATCTGAATGGATGAAATAATTCATCTGTGTTCAAGAAACTCATACCATTAATTCCTTTAGAGGACCTTGACATCCATTGTCTTAGGATCTATTACCTGCCTATCCCCTTCAATCAAATGGTGTTCATTGAGACCCAACTAATTGGATACACTCTATTAGCCAAGACTAGAAAACTTTTATCATTTCTTCCTTTTTTTTCCCCAAAGAAGGTACACAAGCAAAAGTTTGAAGTGATGGGGAGAGTACTAGATAATATAAAGTTCCCACCCCAGAGGCAATTTGTACTCATCAATCTCCTACACTGGGATTCCATCTTCTACCCCTATCACCTGTTTCTGGAAGTAGGTCAATTGTAGCTCATGGCCTCTGGAACATCATCCCATTATTAACGATATATTCTGTGCCTTCAGTGTGGCCTCCTCTTGGATCACAGGTAGCACACACAGCATCAGGGCTGTCAGCTTCCACATGATGGTCCCTCCTCTCGCCGCAGTCCTAAGTCTAAGATACAACCACTTCACAGCTTCCATTTGAACCACAGAGAATAAAAGAAACTCTTGGGCTTTAAGAATACCATATAAAACCATATATTTGTTCTACCCATGTTTGGTTTACACAGCCCTTTCACATATGGTGTCAGGTAATTCTGGTAGTATCCTGCTAAGTGTAATATTATTATTCTGATTTTGTACATAAGTAAATTGGGCTCAGAGACCCAGTAACTGACCCAAGTAATTCCCTCAAGGTCATTCACCTCTGCCTAAAGCCTAGACCTGTCTCACACAACACACCAGCTTGTAGTATGCAGAAGCAGGCTAAACTTCATCTTATCCAGGGAATTCTTTCTTCCTGAAGAACATTTCCAGGGATTCTGGAGAATCAGATCTCTCCTTCCTGTTTCTTTCTGAATCATTACTTGGTAGTTGGCAGGGACCCCCAAGGGTTTTTGGCAACCAGACCCTCTCACATTAACACCAGAGCTCATGGAGATCAAGTGCTGCAGGCTCCTGCTTGCTGCCCCGCGGCCAGCATGGCCCTGGGCAGCAGACACTATCACCTGCCATCCCCAAAGCCTGAATGTCACCATCAGTCTAAGTAAGGACCACCCTACACCTTCTAACCCAGCTGTTACCCCACCTACCATGCTTGGAAAAGGGCTCCAGTAGCACCATTAACTGCTGCATGAAAAGGCCACCCTCCTTGCTGTGGTTATATGCGTCTCCCCCCTGGACAGAGCTGACCCGAGTGAAAAGGCCTTGGCTGTGCCCATGGCCCAGCATGGAAGGCAGCTGTTCACCCACCCCGGGCTGGGCAGCAGAGTCTCCGTCATGCACGTGTCCAAGTCAGGCTCATGAAGAATCTCGTATCTAAATGAAAAAGGTCACATTTTGCTTTTTGTGAAACTTGATGATTTCAGGATCAGGAAACATCCGCTGAACATAGCGATGCCAAGAGGAGCTTGTCTGTCACATCAAGTCTAGAACTCTCTACGTCCAGCATTCTGAATGGCATAGAGATTTCTGCACCTTCTCAATCCCACTTATGACTCCAGAGTTGGCCTTCTGAATGAGAGCAGAGTGCTTTTTGCCAATTTAAAAGAAGTTTTTAATTTCTGGAGTGTCATTATGTCAGTCAGAGTCAGTAAACAAATGTTGGCAGCAATGTTGGAGCATTTTTGGTCTCTTGTGACCAGTTCTGGTAGCACAAAGTTTTATGGGAATGTTAACAGAATGGAGCATTTATGTAGGAAGGTGGCCATACTGGTGAGGGATTTTGAAAGAATTAAGAAGAGTTATTTAGAAAAGATATTAAAAAATGGTTTTTAATATTGAGGACATCTTATCTGCGTATGAGATTTTATTTATCCTGTGATCATTAGGCATATACTGAGTGCCTGATTAGTGTCAGGCCCTGGGGATATCAAGAAAGATAAGGTCTCTGTCCTTTGAAAGGAATTAGGACATGCTAGTGTAAGTTATAGGGGGCCATATTTCAGTGCTAAGAACTTTGAGGTGGCCTCTAATGATGTAGGCTTCCTCTTGAAGGAGTGAGCTCTACATCTTTGGGAGAAATCAAGGAATCACTGGTAAGCCATTCCCTAAAATTACAGAATACTTTCCTGGAGCCAAATTCAATAAGTTTCTAATAATCAACTAGTAATAATTTACCCAACTCCATGCTGCAAACTGCTGAATTGAAAGTGGTGCCGTTTCTGGTTCAACCAGTGACCTTTTCCCTATGTACGTATTGTCCCCTGATTGGTCTCCTTTAGAAAGATCTCTGCAGTGTGTGGACTAGCCAGGCAGTCATTTTCTCCCCCTGAGTTGTGCCATATCAGCCAAGATGAGGCACTCAGGTGCTGGAGGGTAAACGTGAGGTTCGAGATAAGTCAAGCCAACAAACACGAATTGGGACTTCAGTGTGTTTAAGGCTCTGTGGAAGGGTGCAAAAAGGTGAACAAAAGCTCCTTTCCTCAAAGATCTTGAGAGAGTTGGGATGGGGACGTGAAGGCTGCCGATAAGGCCAAGGAAAGAGCGGGCTGTATGAGAGTGAGCGAGGCTGTGGGGTCCCAGCATGGGGCAAGACCTTGCATGTGTCTCTGTGGATTCGTGTGGTAGTCAGTCTTTGAGGCACACCTTGAAGTGAGTATGATTTGGACAGGAAGAGATGGGAAGGAGAGTGCACGCACCCTTCCAGATAGAGCTGGGCACCATGGGCACTTGGCAGGGAGGCAGGGAAGGGTGAGGGATTTGCAGAGGGGACCAGAGCAGCCATGTTTGGCTGGAGAGTTGGGAGGTGAGGGAAGAAGGGAGCAAAGATCCCCACGTGCCTGCTTTCCTCCTTTACACTTTTTCTAAGAAGTGTAAGATTTACTTTAGAAGTTGATCTTCCCAAGGCTATGTGTTCATGTGTGTGGATTTTGAGGAAAAACAAAGCTTTCTGACTACTCTTTGGTTTTCCGATCTTTCTGGAGGCTTTGCTTATTTGCTTGCTTTAGACACTAAGATAATTAGTGCACTCGATATACTAGGAAAATCGTTTCATCCACTGGGAGTCTGACTGCCAGGGCTCTACAGGTTTTTGTGAGTAATCTGGGGTGCACAATCTTACGCAGATCCCCTCTGCACTGAGAAAGGCAGGTTGGGGTTCTAAAAGCCACTGCTGTTTTTACCCAACAAAGGCTATTGGGATGCACCTGTGTCTGGCTTTTCCCTGCTGAGTGGTGCTATGCTCTCTTATTCCTTTCCATCCCAAGGGACTTTCTGAAAGCTGGAGACAAGGAGAACATTTTTAATGCAGACCATTTCCCTCTCTGGTACCGAAGAGCCGCTGAGCAGATTCCAGGAAGCTTCGTCTATTCGATTCCGTTCAGCACAGGTAGGTGTCCTATTGGAGCCCCGGCTCTGTGCATCTGATCCTGCTGGCCTGGTATTGTGTCCAGAGTATGGGGGAGTAGCCTGAATGCTGAGGGGAGCCAAGGTCAGCCTGGAGAACTGATGGTGAGTGTTGGCCTAGTGCTGAACCAGTGACCTGTTCCGTAAGTGTAATGGCCCAAAATAAAATGAAGCTTTTTGCTTAACCAAAGAGCGCAAAGAGCGTTTCAGGAAGCTGGTCTGGTATTCTGTAGTCTGTGGAATTTGAATACAAACTTCTGAGTAGACTTTCTTTTAATGTTGTCATGTCCCTATTTAGAGAAAGTTCAGGCAGGTGCAACATCCTTTGCCAGAACCTTCAGCAAGTCACATCACCTCGGAGGCCCGCAATTCCCCATCAGAACTGAATTGATCTAAATCAACATGCAGGAGTAAGGACTAAGACTTTGTATAGCCTTGCGCTATCCTGACAGAGGGCTGCAGTGGCCAAGAAGAAACACGTAGCCAATGATTTTTCCAGTCCTAAGATTTTATGATATTATAAAAAAAATTAAGGTCACCTATCTCCACAAAAGAACTGAACACTGTCTTATTTCAACCAGTTTTAGAAGCAAGACAAACTGGAAATACTTTTCAGTTGTCCTTTGCTTTTTCTTGTCTCACGCATCCCATATTTTTGGTGCTCATTCTGTGTAAGGCTCTGTACGGTTCATTGTAGAAACTTCAGAGATGAATAAGACCTAGTCCTATAAACTTGGATTGCTCTGGACAGTTCAATCTGTACTTATGTTTTATATCAGGGCCTTTCGTATTAATCTTTTACAAGGATTCCTAGGTCAACCCTGATGGAGACTCTCCAGTGCTCAGTGTCAAAGCCCCCTCCCTGAGTCTTGGCGCTTGCCCAATATCTGAATGAAAACATCTTCTTTTGAAATTTGCAGAAGACATGTTGACAAGAATTATCTAGTAGTTAGTTGAATGGACTCATTAGGAAGTGGGCCCATCATTAATGAAGATTTTCAAGGAAAGGCCAAATGTTATTGTAGAAATTCTCTCACTAGGTGGGATTTTAGACAAGACTATCAATTAGGTTCCTTTCAGGTCTGAGATTCTTAGAGTCTGTGCTCCTTTGCTGACAGGCCCATGTGTACTGTCCATACACACGTGTGTTTTCTCCAATATAGGTTTCTAGGAGACTAAGTGTCTTTCTTTATGTTTATCCGTATCACTCTTTATTACTGGAAACATCGCCTAAGGCAGCGGACCTTCTCATTCTGCTGCACGCCGACAAGAATAACGTCTTCTTTTATCATGCAGTCTCACGGTACTTTATTTTCATAATCCTCTAAGGAAAAATATAGAACTTAGCTTGCTAGATCTGGACTGGAATCATCTAGTTATCCTTTGGGACAGTTTTGGACAAGGAGAAAGAGCTGTGGGAGGTGCCAGCAGCCCCCATGAGTGCTTCGTATGTGCCATGGCCCCTCCTGTCACTTTGCTTTGTTCACCGTTTTTCCTACAAATTATTAAATTTCCCAAGAACTATGTCTGGAAAAAACAAATTCTGATTAATTAAGGCTGTTGTCTAATTGGCTTTTGGCAAGTGGGGCTTTCATTGAACTTTCAGGGAAATAATATAATGGAAAGGAATTTACCTTGTTCATGGAAAATTTATAGATGATGTAACATCTTAGGAGATTTCATGGCCCCTTTAGATTCAAGGAAAATGTTAAAAATCACCAAGTACAAGTGTTGTGGTGGAGCTCTCATGTTTTTCTATTGTGTTTTGAATACCTGTACACACTGGGAAAGAAGCTGGTTTTTATTACTGCTTAGACTTGGGCCAGGAGAAAATTCTTAATTGCTTTGGTCATAAATGTATTCAAATTCAGGTCTGTCTTCTCCTTGCTTCTCAATTCCATTGGATTCCATTCAACTCACATTCACTGAACACCTTTTATAAGGCAGGCACTAGACTAACAATTATTAACTATAAGCATTAAAAATTTGTGCTCAGCATCTTTTAATTCAAGGGTATTGGAACCATTGTTAGCACTGGAAAATCTCTTAATACTAATGCCATATTGTTACCACATTAATAAGAGTTTGGAGTAAGGATTACATTTCAGTTCTATCCCTGTTTAGAATGGTTTTGCTAAGAAAAACTGGGCTTGAAATTAGACTTTCATAAATCGGTAAAGTTTTAACCAACAAATCAGAGCTGAAGTTCTCAACTTATTGTCAAATAATTTCAAAATTTTATCTCATGTCGCTCTCCATGGCTATATTTAGAAAGGCAATATAAATGTGATTACTGGCACAAGTAAACACTGTAATTAGTAACCACAAATTAGAAAAAGTGTGGTCCCGCCATGGTGGTTAATGATTTTGGTGTGAAGAAGCTGGACATTCCCCAGTGCGGGTGGTCATAACTTGGTACATTGATTCCTTCAACTGAGAGGACTGGTGGCTCCTCAGCGCCTATGGCCTAACAGAGTAGACTAACTCTGGGCTCTGGGAAATGAGCCCCAGCACAGTCTGCAGAACTGGTGATTGTGAGCCAATACAATTACACTCTTAACATGAGCACTAGAGCTATCTCCATTTTTGTCACTGTGATTCTTCTTCTTACAGGAACAGTCAACAAAAGCAATGTGGTGACAGCGAGTACCTCCATACAGCTCCTGGATGAGCGGAAATCTCCTGTGGTGGCAGGTAAACAATGGATTTCAGTTGATGAATATAAAGTAAGCATGGCATCCATTCATCTGGCCGGTCAACTACTTGTATGTACCAGAAAGCTGATACTGAAAGGAAAAAAAATTACTTCCTCCTCAGCTTGGTGTCATCTCCTCCAATCCAAGGCTCTGACAGCTGGTTGTGTTTGATGTAAAAACAGAAATTGTTCCCAGGACTTTTATTCTTAAACCCTGAGCCTGTAAGAAATTGTTGGTATGTGCAGAGGAGAATTTCTTGACAGTAGGTAGCATGCTCATTTAAAGTAAGCTCCAGATCTCCCACTTCTGTGTCATTAGGATAACAGCAGCATACGAGGAAATTGTGGGTTTGTTTTAGGCAAATACAAGCTAAAATGTGCACTTCTCTAGAGAGCCTGAGATTTTCATCACCCTAATCCCCCTGAGGAATTAGAATTAGATGTGTCTGCAGGTGCCCGGTTTGGGACCAGGAGAAAGCCAAAACATTTTACAATTGAGAGTCTTGAATTGTCAAAGAAACCTTGTCTCCTGTTTGTCCCATCTCTTTCACTCTCAAGAGTGTCAGTAGATGTCTGTGGCTGGCTGGGGGCTTTCCTTGGTGGTATTTGACCTAAAGGGCCAGAAATTGCCATAAGCCATCCTTTGAGGACAGCTGCTGAGAAAAGTGGAGACTTTTGTATCTGGCACATTGTCTATTTCTGATAAATAATTATTGAATGCATTGGGTGATGGATGAGTGAGACCCTCCAACACCATCCCGGTACTGGCTAGGTGTACCAAAGGGAGTCATTGTGTTTTGGGGCAGCCTCCCTCCATAGGTTGTACTGGAGGGTGACTTTGAACATCAACCTCTGTCTCTTCACACACTGCAGGTATTTGAAGGAATGCATATAGAGCAGACATGTTTGAAGTGGTTGTTCTTTGACTAGGAAATCCTGCTCCCCCCTCCGCCGCCCCACCCCTACTTTATTTCTGACTTAGCCTATGCGTGATAATTGTGTTAGCAGGGATTAAAAGATTGGAGGCAGTTGCCTGGTTATTCCTGGGTTATTGGGTATGGCAAGGAAGACAGTCTGATGTATCTGACCTGTAGCTCATCTTGAAGTAGGCAGACCTGTAACTAATCAGCCAGGAGATAAGGACTCTGAGGATTCACAGCTGCTGTCTTCAAATTTTGTCGCTTCGTGTCTCATGTTCCTTGAGGAAAGTAGGAGACAGGATCATTTAACTCAGCAAGATTTATTTTTGCTTAAAGGAGGTCAGACTTGCTTACTCCAGGCTGACCTAGCCAGCTAATTCTGGAGGCGTGTTATCTCCCTGGAGCTGGGGCCACATGCAGCAGCTGTCAAAGACATGGTCTGACCAAAGCTGTCTGTCAGCCTGTTTGAAATCTCTCTTTAAAACCTTTTCCTTGGGTTTCTCATTCAGGCATCATAAAGAATTCTCTCTGTTGGCCCTAACGTCACTGTGTCCATCCAATCCACTTCTGTCCAAGTTTACAAACTGTGCTCAAATGTTTCCAAATACCTTATATTTCGTAAATGTCTGTTTGGCTGAGGATGGGTGAAACGTGGACTCAACCTGGGCACCGCACATCCAGTCTGGAGAAGACCGTGAATTTTCCAGATGGTTTGCTGGCCTACTGTTGAGTTTTATAGCCAGCCAGAGACCACGGACAAGTTTAGCCCACCTTGGGGGGTGGAAGAAACATCCTCCTGTTTACTGCTACTCAGTATATGTCAACTGGTCCTCATTTTCAGAAGATAATTACAGAGCAAGATGAAGAAGCAAGGTCATCTGAGGAACTAGATTTAGTTCTTACCTTTTAAAACTGATGATTATTAATCTTCTTTTTTAAAGTGTGTTTGGTAGACATAAGATAAAACAGAATTACTCAGTTTTGGTCTTGAAGGCTACAATGGATGCAGCACCATGGAGGCAGTGATCTCAAGAGGACCTTTCTGTCTCCAAAAGCAGAGCAGCCTCTTCGGCCCTTCCCCCAGGTTTCATTGACTGACTCACCCATCAAGTCACTGTGTGATTAGGTTCGGTAACTTTCCTCTGTGTATTTTCCTTATATTAAGTAGACACTGTTTACCACTCTAAAATAAAAATGGCCATTTTAATTGGGGAGGAAGCCCTGTTTTGGCAGGTGAAGATGACTTTGTGAGCAGGCTTGTCCCCCACCAGTACACCTCCAACAACACATGGATACAGCCAACTGGCAGTAACTTGGAGTTTTAATGAAATCCTTGTGTTAAATTGAAATTTATCTGAAAGGAAAGGTGTACAACTTTGCAAATAATTATCAAGGACTACTTTGAAAGGCCTGTACTGCTCCCAGGCCTGATCCGGTATTCTCATGTTCATTGGCTACATGTGTCTGTTTGGAATAGAAAGAGTTTCTTGTTTTGTTTTGTTTTTTGTTTTATTCTCTTCTTTCTTTCTTTTTTCTTGTTTTCTTTTTTAAACAAAAACATTTAGATACTCATCTGTCAATGACATCTTTGAAGAAAGGGCAGTCAAACTGGGCAGAATTCCATTTATACGTCAGCCTCAGTGCATAAATGGGCCCTATCCATCTTCTTGGCCTATGACATTGCTTACAGTCCTTCTCTTGAGGAACCTGCCAACTCTCCAGCTGCCACTAGCATGCTGAATTTTCTTAATTGCTTTCCCACTGCAAAGGGAGAAGTTGTAGGACTTTCCCTGTGGCCTATCAATTCTTTCTAGAGCCCTGGAGCCTTCTGTATCTATCACGCCTCTAATCCACTTTTCTGTTGTTATTGGAAATGCAAATCTTTGACTATAAGGTCCACATAGATTTGTTACTCACTCTATAACTTGCTAAATGTGTGGTCTTGGGTCTCTGAAGTTCTTGCTAAAATAGGATTAGGATTATTACCTCCCTCACCTTACTCTGGGTTGATTTGGGGATAAAATGTGAAAACAAACACAATACCCGAATATGAAGAAGTATACAAAAGCTGGGATTTGGGGTGACTCGTTTTTATCTTCAAGTTGGCAGCGTATTTGTTCATTCACTCATTTATTCAATAAATATTTTCTGACCTCCTGCTTTTACCAGGAACTCTAGGTAGAAATGAATAATAACAAGGCCTTGAAATTGACTCTCCCTCTCGCCCCCTCTCCCCTCAAGAGACCTGTAAAATAGCAGTTATTTTTAAAGTTGTGTCTACACAGGGCAAGTAAATTGAAAAGCTGAACCATTATCTGGAAGGTACTAGAAGTCAAAGACTTTGTTCTTTTTATCTTCTGTCACTTACAGTATAACCCAATGGAGTACTTGAAGCATAGTGGATTGATCCTCAATAAGAATTCTATTAATTGAATTGAACTTGCAGAAACCTGTTTTGCCCTCACTTAGTTATTATTGACTTGAGTTCCGTAAATTACCTAGATCATGGCATTAATTCTGCTCTCTACTCTCAATGGAGAGTCATAGTCACTACTTCTACCATGGTAGGATGAAGTGACCCGGAGAAGAAAAGAAATGCAGAGTGGGGAGTAAATAAGCCAAGTTGGAAGGTGTAACTATACAGGGAACTTCCTCCCCTCCTTGGAGTGTTCTCTCACCTCCCTATTCTCCTTCTAGACTCTCCCTCTGACGAATACAAAATACCTAATCTCAGTTTTTGTTAAGAAGTTCAAATTTCTGGATTTTTAAAATAATAGATAATAATTTCTGAATTATTTGCATTTGCTTTAAAATATAAATTTTAACCTATCAAAATCTAAAATCTCTCCTAAAAATGTTCCAGTTTGATTTCTTAAATAAATTATAAACTCTCCAAAGGCAGGGACTGTCCCAATTATCTTTTTATTCACAGTGCTGAGTAACAATGGCTGGGATGTGATAAATTTGTCAAAAATATTAACTGAATAAATGACGTGAGGAAGATGGGATTCATTTTCCCCTGCTGTATGTAGGCACATAAGCTTGCAAATTTTACTGTCCAGACAGTGGGAACACAGTACTTGACTCAAACTCTAGGAGAGGCACTCAGCAGCTAAAACTCCAGTCGCCACTGTAGTAACATGATACAGACCCATATGATATTTTAAAGAATAGAAAAACAGTTAGTGTCCCATCCTAATGGCAACTGTGTTGGCCCAGTAGTTACCTCTGCATCAGCAGATGTCTTCTCTGAGATCCAGGCATCTAACATGATGCTTAGAATAGCTAATCTGCTCAGCAGCAGAAAGAAATAGATCATAGACATTAGAGGCATTGGTTTCTTACAGAAACAGGTTTTTCTTAAATAAATTTATTGAAGTATGATTTACATACAAAAAATTCACCTGTTGTAAGTGTAAAATTCAATAATTTTTAGTAAATTCTGGGGGGCTCTGATCTGCTGGTCTATTCCTTTACAAGGAATACAGACCACCTTAGATCCACTCATTGGAGGAAATTTGAAAATGGAGGGTGAAGTGGTCTCATTTGCATAATTCTAGGCAGTGTGATGAAGAGGAATGCTTGATGTTGGGACAGAAAGTCGTATTTTTACCAGCTAATTAGGAAAGAGATTAACATCATTGACCATTAGCTATTGTCAGTTATGTGCTGTTTAAATTTGAGTGTGCTATTTAATACAGACTCTTCATTAGAAGCGGATGAATAATATTGGCAAAACATTAAAAGCAAACATTCAGCTTGACAACATTCTTTTGGTGGGATATCACATATTTTGTATATATGAGTTAATTAGTATGTCAGAATTTTTGTGTCCAGTCTGCATGGATAAATCTCTAGTTTGTTTGATCTGAGCAAAGAGAGTGTTTATCTTGGGAGAAATTAATACTTATTGATTAAACCAGTAGTTCTCAATCAGGGGCGATTTTGCTCCCAGGGAGACATTTGACAGCATCTAGAAAGGTTTTTGATTTTCACAACTGGTTAGGAGGGTGCTGCTGGCATCTAGTGGGTAGAGAACTGGAATGCTGATAAACATCCTACAAGGCACGGGACAGCCTCTCACAGCGACCAAGAATTATGTTAGTAGGGATGAGATTGAGAAATGCTGGGTTACACTGACAAGCAAACTTCAACTCTTGGTGCTTTCAAATTGAGTGTTTTCCCTTCTAGGCTCATTTACAAAAAGATATTGTTTCAATTCTTCATTTTTAATTAAATCATTCAATAAATATATATCTAGCTCCTACTCTGTACCTAGCACTGGGGCTGCAGCTGTGAACAAGCACTCTAGAGGGCATTGTGGAATGTGACTGGGATTGCTGGTTGATACAATGAGAGGACATTATTGGCATCCCATGGCCAGAGGCTGGGATGACAGCTGCCCAGTGAACAATTATTTCACCCGGATGCTGCAGCACTGCCTGAGAATACCGAGCAAGACCAAGTTGCTGCCAATGGAGAGCGTCCATTTGTGGGGGAGACAGACAACAGACAAATATTGCATGAATGGAGGGAAAGAACAAAGAAAGGAATAAGGAAGGGAGAGAAGAGGGAATTTCCAGTAGTGGTAAATGCTCTATAGAAAACATCCGGATAAAGAGATGAAGTGTGGTTGGCAGTGGCAAAGTCAGGGACGCATGCTCCTGTTTATACATACATGTGTATAGGTGTGTGGCAGGGGCAATGCCTCTCCAGTTTGGGAGTGGAGGGCCTTAGAGAAGGCCTCCCTAAGGAGGTGACAGGAGCGGAGACCTGAATAATGAGATGCAGCCATCGTGCAAAGATCTATGGGAAGAGCTTCCAGGCAGAGAGAACAAACTTCTATAAGAATCTTGAACACGATCCCTCATACGTGTGTGGATGTGTTCCAGGCGGGTACTCAGCGACACGAATGAGTCTTTCAGGTTTGGGGGTATTTACTAGGATCTAAAAGCAGGGCAGGTGGGCAGATGATCCAGGGAGGTGGGGAGCCCAAGGCAAGTCTTTGCTCTGAATGTCAGCTATGAGATCCGGCTTTTTATGTGTTCGGCATTTGTTTTTTTAAACTGGTTAGGAGGGTGCTACAAATGGGGGCAACGCAGGGACAAAAGGAGGTCTAAGACAGTAGGACTGACAACAGCAAACTTTATCTAAATGGATTAGTAATGTAGCTACTGATTATGCTGTGTTTTAAGTCTGCAACAGAATCTGAGTCAGAGTGGGCCAGTAGAACAGCTGCTCTGCATATCTTGATAGCCAGACGGGGCATGGTGAGGATCATTGCTCCAAGAGTAAAAATAGCCCAGAGTTTTGAGAAACTGGATCCTCCATGCTAACCCTCCAGAACAGTCACTCCCAAGAGTCACCATCCTTTTACCAACCTTATCAAAAGCCCTAAAATCATCCTCCACCCAAAAGTCAGCAGCAGAATTTTGGTGTAACAGGTCCTCGTACCTGGCTTGAGTGTTCTGACTTGGCAAGTTAAGACTCCTCCTTTTGAGATCGTGGTGATATTTGGACATGCAAGCCAATGTGAACCAAGGATTTAGGAGTGAGCACAGGGTCATCTTCCCCTCATGCTCTGGGCCTGAGTTTTCACATTTGTAAAACTAGACTGATAGGTACTTCAGTTAGATTTCTAAAAGCCTAGTTTTTAAAGATGGAGATTTGTTTCATCATCACAGAAAAAGAAAGGAATTAACCAATAATGGAGTATTTCTCACATCCAGATTCAGTCTGGCTTTGGGGGTCCCTCTGGTTCCTGTTGAGAGAAACAAATGAGTTTACATATATTTAAAGCTTGGTAAATGCTTATAGTTGAGTGATCAGTAATGGTTACCTGCTAAATTATTACTCCCGTTGTTATGTTATTAAGAATGACTGTATGCTACACCCACCATCACTCACTAGCCAGTGCTCATGCCATGTGCTGTTCTCTGTGGAAATCTGCACAGAGAATGTCATTACAGTGTCTGGACATGTTTCATAGTAAAACTTTGAAACTCACACTTTCATGTACCTTTGCCTTAGAATAGAAGTTGGCAAACTACAGCTCACGGGACCAAATCTAGGCTGTTACCTGTTTTGTCTCATTTTGTTTTTTCGCAGTTTTATTGAGATATATTTCACATACTAAAAAATTCACCTATTTAAATTGTACAGTTCACTGGGCTTTAGTATATTGACAAAGTTGTGCAACCATCACCACAATCTTATTTTAGAACAATTTCAACATCCCAAAAAGAACCCTCCATCTACACACACCCTCAATCTTGCTATCCCACTCCCCACCTTAGCCCTAGGAAACCACTAATCTACTTTCCATCTCTATGGATTTGCCCATACTGGACATTGCAGATAAATGGAATCACAAAATATGTAGCCTTTTGTGTCTGGCTTCTTTCACTTAGCTTAATATTTTCAAGATCCACCCATGTTGTATCATGTGTGAATACTTTGGTTTTTTATTGCCAAATGATATTCCATTTATGTTTATCCTCTTACTATTCAATGGACATTTGGATTGTTCTGACTTTTTAGTTGTTATTAGTAATGTTGATATGAACAGTCATGTACAAGTGTTTGTCAAGATACATGTTTTCATTTCTCTTGAGTAGAGACCTAGGAGTGGAATTGTTGGGTCTATGGTAACTCTACATTTGATAGTTTGAAAAACTGCCAAGCTATTTTCCCAAGTGGCTGCATTATTTTACATTCCTGTCAGCAGTGTATGAGGGCTCTAATTTTCTACATCCTCACCAGCACTTGCTATTGTCCATCTTTTTTATTTTAGCCATTTTAGTGGATGTGAAGTGATTTGCATTTCCCTAATGACTGATTATGCTGAGCATCTTTTCGTGTACTTATTGACCACTTACATATCTTCATTGGGGAAATGTCTATTCAGATCCTTTGCCTATATGTAAATTGGTTATTTGTCTTTTTATGGTTGAGATATAAGAATTCTTTATATACCCTGGATGTAAATACCTTGTCAGATATCTACTAGCTGTTTTTGTACATAACATTTTATTGAAATACGGCCATGGCCATATCGTCTATAGACACCTTCCTACTAACATGGCAGAGGTGAGGAGTTGGATGGAGACCATATGCACTACAAAGCCAACAATATTTACTACCTGGCCCTTTATAGAAAAAGTTTCCAATCCCTGCTTTAGATGAAAATACGTCACAGTCTATTAAAAAAAAACATCAAGTGCTGATTTGTTCACTCACTTATTTCACCATCTGTTTATCTTATAAAAATGAAGTGGATATTTAAATCAGAGGCTATACAAGTAGATGTTGAAGACAGAACTTCATGTATCAGAAGGTGTCCGTCAGTTGTGCCTAATGTTTTTGTATATGTGGTTACACAGAAATCCCAATCAAAGATCCTAAGCTTACTAAAAATACATGCTCTCGTTGTCAAGCAAGACAGTGATTTTCTTAATCTTCACTCTACTTTATAAACCTCTGAACGTGTAATCAGCATAATGCTTGGTAGAACATTCGAAATGCCCTCACATGCTTTGGTGGAAAACAGTTTTTGGGATTTTTTTTTTTTTCCAACATGGCTTATGAGAGATTTTGGGATTTATTTAGCCGCCTTTATCCAGGCAAATCTCCTACTGACCTTGTTGGGATTTTGATCTCAGTTAAGACTAGATTATATATGACTCATGCTAAGTGAAGGGCCCTTAGAGGATAAATGAGCATTTCCCCTCCCTGGGAACAGAGAGACAGGCATAAGCAGAATCTGCAGCAGGAGCATAAATGCTTTGACAGTCATCTGTGGACTTCCTTGCTCATGGAAAATGCTTTGGCCAGTCTGTGGCAGGAAAGGGACAGTGCTGATCAAAGGCTTTTTGTTCCCAGGGCCTCCCAAAGTTTGCATTCCCCATGAGCTCCAGGCTTCTATTCTGGGTGAATAGATCTGCATGAGGTCAGGATCAGTGTCTGAATGCCATTCCTACTTCAAGGCCAAATTTTATGTGAGCAGGCTCAAGCAGATGTGAGTGTTTATCTCTAAAATTAAAAAGAAATTTGAGAATGAAAGTGCAGTGCAATGATGATTTTGTATGCTTTTACTTTACTAGACTTCTTCCACCTAATTCCAGATTTTTGCTGATATAGTCAGGTTTTGAAGCCAAAATTATTTTTGTTGTTAAACTGTTTTATTTGTTATGTGTTCCTTATCCTTTTATGCTGTATACTCTTCCTGCTTCCTGTCTCCCATTCTTTCTGGAACTCAAGCCAGTCAGGTTTCATCCACAATGAAACATTTCTCATTAAGATCACCGTAACTTTCACATTGCCAAATCCAAAATTGCACTTCAAATGTTCATTTTTCTTGGTCTATCAGCAGCACTTGTCCATGTCGAGCACGTTCTCCTTGAAATATCTCTTTACTTGGTTGTTCACCTAACTTGCTGCTTACCCCTCCTTGGTCTCCTTTGCTGATTCCACTCATGATGGTAAATGTTGGAGGGCCCCAGGGGTCTCTGTCTGCCCCTCCTGTCCAGTCTCAAGGTTTTAAATGCTATCCATAGGCTGGTAATTCCCAAGCCAAACCTCTCTCACTTGACTCACTCTTGACTACTCAGCGTCTCCACTCCTTCTCAAATAGGCCTATCAAATGCAATAGATGCCAAGTTGAAGTCCCAATTCCATCCACATCCTCCCCTCCACTCTTCCTCTGTAGCCTTGCTGATCGAGGTAATTCTAGTTATCTATTCAGTCCACGAACTTTGTAGTCATTCTTTTTTCTTTTAAAGTTTGTTATGGATAATATTGAATATACTCAAAAGTAGATAGAAACATAAAAAGAAACTCCGTGTATCCTTCACCCAATGACAGTAGCCATCAACCCATGGCCATTGTGCCCTTCAACCCCAATCCACTTCCCATATTATTTTAAATCAAATCTTAGTCATTAAATCATTTCACATTTCATCCACTAAGATTTCAGTATATATCTTTAAAGGATAAGGACTTCTTTGTATTTTAATATAACAAAACCATTACCACACCTAAAAATAATAATTTCTAATTACCTATTACCTAGTCAATTGTTTAAATTCCTAGTTGTCTCAAAAATGTCATTTTTATTTTTCACTCTGTTTGAACCAGGATCTTGAAGTCATTTTTGCCTCTTTCCTTTTGCTCCTACCCACAACCAGTCTGTCTATAAATCCCATTGGTTCTTTCTTCAAATTATGCACAGAATCTGACCACTTCTCAGTACCTCCAGTGCTACCCCACTGGGCCAGTTCACTCTCATTTCTTCCCAGGATTGTTGCAGTGGCCTTCCAAATGGTTCCCCTGCCTTCTTCCACCTCTGACCCCAACCACCCAATCTATTCTTCATAGGAGCCACAGCAATCATATTAAAAGATAGATAGTACCATGTCACTCCTCTATTCAAACGTCCCTTTTGACTTCCTAATTTACTCAGAGTTAAAAGCCAAAATACTCACAATGATCCATGTATTAGTTATCTTTTGCTGCATAATAAATTAGGCCAAAACTTAGCAGCTTAAAACTACAAAAAACTTACTATCTTAAAGTTTCTGTGAGTCATGAATCTGGATGAAGCTGAGCAGGGTCCTATGGCTCAGGGTCTGTCACAAAGGCTGCAATCAAGGTATTGGTCCAGTGTGTCTCATTAAGCTGCAATGAAAGTATTGTTGAGGGCTGTGGTCTCATCTGACAGTTCAGCAAACAGAGGAAGTGCTTCCACATTCACTCATGAGATCATCAGCAGGATTCAGTTCCTCCTGGGTTGTTGGACTGAGGGTCTCCTTTTCTCACTGGTGTTGACCAGAGGCCTCCCTCACTTCTTTGCCATGTGAATGTCTCCACAGGACAGTTCATAGTGTATAAGTTGACTTCCATCAGAACAAACAGGAGAGAGTGAGCAAGACAGAAGCCAGAGATTTTTTTATAACTTAATCTCAGATGTGATATCCTATCATTTTTGCCATATTCTGCTTTTGTTAGGAGCAAGTCACTAGGTCCAGCCCACCCTCAGGGAGAGGTGATGGCACAACAAAACAAGACAAATGTCATTTGAGAAACATGTCAAAAAAATCATAAAGTATTAGACCTGAAAATTAATTTTTAAATATTGTAGCCAAACTTTTATTTAAAAAATATAGAAACAGAGACACATGGATGTTAAGTGTTTTGCCCCAAAACATCTGTTAGCAACTTAAAGAACAGGAATTAGAACCACAATCTTTTGTTTTTCAGCTTTTCCAACTCTGTTTTTGACATCAATAGAACTTAGAAAATCTTTAAATGTGAAGATCAAGATTGAAAAATCACAGATAAATTCCAAGATTCTGCGACTGAATTACTGAGATAATAATAGATTCACCATCAGTAGAGGTCTCTTTATTTTAATTTTGATAACAAAATATTTGTCCATGAAATGGGTCACTAAAATATATTTGTTAGTAGAGGCGTTTCTCCCTCAAGTTTACTAGGCAGTGTATTAGTCAGGATAGATTAAGTTAGCCGACAACAACAAAGATCCCTAAAATCTCAGCAACATGACACAACAGAAGCTTATCTCTTGCTTTCAAAAGTACACTTATGGATACAGGTGACTCTCAGAGGCAGCTGTCCTACACCTACAAGTGTTAACTCAACATTCCAGGCTCCTATTCTAGCAATTAAATGCTTCTACCCAGAAATGACACACATGACTTCACTCACATTTCTCTGGCAAAAAAGAAAAAAAGGGAGAGGTGATTAAACAAGAGCATGAGTACCAAGAGGTTGGAATCATTGGGCATCATTTAAAAGCTGCCTGACACAACCCATAAGGTTCTACTTGATTGGACCCCTAGTTACCCTCTAACCTCAGCTCCTCCTACTTCCACCTTTGTCCACTCAACCACAGTCGCACGACCTCTTTGTTGTTCTTCAAACATATCAAGCTTGCTCCTGTCTCAGGGCCTCTGCACCTGTGATGCCTTCTCCCTAGGACATTTTTCCTCTAGACGTCTTCATCACTGGCTCCATCATATCTTTCAGGTCTCTGCTCAACTATTTTCTGAGAGAGGACTTTCTTGATCACCATATATTAAATAGAAACTCTTTCTCTCCCATATCCCTGTATTTCTGCCCCTCACACCTCCTTTTTCACCACCTCATAAATTTTTAATTTCTTTATCTTATCCCTCTGCTAGATGTTAAGGTCCATGTGGCGTATACTTCATATTTCTTCTTCTCTCCTTCGTTTCTGATACTTAGAAAATTGCCTGGCATGCAGCAGGTGCTTTGAACTTTGTTAACATTGACTTTGCATTGTTTTTAACCACCTTAGGAAAACCATTGAGACTTAACTCTTTAACTGATTTTAGTGCTTATCACTGGCACTTTAATAGCATGACTTCCGCATTTTTAAGTTCTTCTCACACTCTCCCGACTTCCCTTTCCTCTTGCTTTTTATAATTCATTCCTTGATCAATTAAAGTATATCTTGAGTTATTTTTCTCCAAAATACACAGTAGACACCGTGCTCCCTACGCCCTTGCTTATCTGAGAATTGCAATCTCAGTTTGGTCCCTTGTTAAGTTTTGCTTTTATTTGTTGGTTTCTAGATTTTAGAATTTTTAATTTGTTCTTAAAATTTGAAAATTTTAGCCAAATCTGTTTGTTTCATTTATTTGTTTTTCTCCAGTTTATACTGGTTGAGACTTATATGTGCCAGGTACTAACCTAGACTAACTGGATATTTTTTTCATTCGTCTCTCTTATAGTAAGTCTTTCTTGATCTGTTATGACTAGGGTTTTTCTTTAGCTTGGGAGAGATACCTTCTCATATTTTTTTTTCCTGCTGTTTGGTATGTTCTGATCTGTTTAGTGGGAAGGTCAAGTATTCATATATTGGTTCTTTACTACTGCTTTTGCATTTCTATCATCTTCTACTGTTTTCATCTCTGTTTTTTCCTGTTTTTCTTCTGTGTTCTGGGAGTGAGTATTCTCTATTATGTGTTCTATAACACTGTGTCAATATGTTGCAGTGTTTCTTTTGTACCTCTGATGATGACTGCAGTCGATTTTATTCATTTGTTACTTACTTATCTATTTTTATTCACTAATTATTTACTGTTATTAGCCATTGTTATTTTACTATTTTTTATTATGTTATGATTGTTCACTATTATTTATTCCTTCCTTCCTTGTAAAGGGATTGTGTGTCCTTGCCCATTGCCATGTCACTCATAGTACCTGCCTCCTGGAGCTGTATACTCTGTGCCTCATTAACTCTGAACTCAGCCATATGATATGATTTTGCCAGTGGAATGTGAGTGGGTATAATGTACACCAAATCCAACCAGAGACTTTAAAAATCATATTAGGAAATGGTTCAAAATAGATCTTTCATGCTTCTTCTGCATCTTGAGGGCAGTGTTGCCTTTCTTCCTTTTTTTTTTTTTTTTAAGTATCTTTTAGGGGGCTCCAAGTTAGGTTTCTTTCTTAGTGTTAACATCATTAAAATTAAAATATGTTGTGTTTGCCAGTGAACAGGGTAAATGGCTTCCCCTCAGTGTCCCTTCTTGTGGACTTTAGAGTACTCCCTGGAGACTAAGATGGAAGGCTAGTTGAGATACATGGCCCCTAGACAAATGGCGTGTTTAGACGTCTTCCGTTTAGTGTGGCCTTGCGGGGTTGATAGAGGATGCCACCTCCTGCTGCCTGGTAGTCTGACTACTTAACCTAGATCAAACAAAGTAATCTGTAGTTTTCATTTCTTATAAGAAACAGTAAATAAGAACTATAGCCCCTAGATTGTACTTATCTTATTGCCCCCTCTTCCTTTTATCATCCTATGATATGCTACATTGTTGAGATTCTTCATCTCTAGTGGATGAAGACAGCAAGATCTTAATAGCAAGGTTTGTAGGAGTTAAACGTCCTCAGATACCCACGTGGGAGGGAGTGGCTTCCCTCTGGGTTTTGAAGCCCGCTGTCTCAGAGGAAGGAATACCAGCATAAGGATGGGTGGGCTATTACTCTCTTCCTTTACATCCCACTCATCTGTGTTTGCTTTGGATAGTGGGCATTCCTCCTGGAGACTTGGGTGTCATTGACTGGTATTCCTAAGTTTTAGGATCCTCATAACTTTTTTCTTCTTCTATGTATTCATGAGTATTCCAATGGGAAACTTATTAGCCAGCATCTAATTGTATCATTTTCTCAAATAGCTGTGAGAAAGTGTCGCTGAGTTTCTTCCCCTCCCATTCTGAGAACATCTTTTCCAGTCCAGTGGAGTCACGGGTGATACAAGGACCCTCATTTTCCCATTTTGCCTTGGCTTTAGCTGGTTTCCTGGGTGTTGGTGGAACCAGAGCTCTGGCAGTGACATACTGATTGGTGGTTGGGTTTGTTTTATCTGCCATATTTTAAGGTAAATGCTAGTAGTGCCAGGAAAGGATCCCAAGTCTGACTTCTTCAAACCTGTCACATCCCGAAAAATGCCCACGTTTTGGCCTTGGGAAGACCAGCATCCAAATTCCCACTCCGCTACTTACTGATGGTGTGACCTTGAACAAATGACCCAAATAGTATTTCTTCACTATAACATGGCAATAAAATGCCCACATGTTTTAATCAATATAAGGATTAGAGAAAATGAAAATATTACACTTGGAAAACAGCTGCCACCAAATTGGGTGCTCAATAAGTGTTGATGGTGGTAGTATAAGTGTCTTTACCCAAATAATTAATATAATAATGTTATAGCCTTGATATTGTGGTCCACACAGAATGAATGAAGAATGGCAGGGATTGGCTTGGATTATCCATGCTCCTATAACTGTATTTATCAGGCCTGCACTTCATTATCTGTGTGACTTTGGGAAAGTTCCTTTCCTTTTCCATGCTTCTATTCCCAGTTATAAAATAAGGGCATGGAACTATATCAGGATAGCAAACAGGTTTAATCTCACATCAGCTCCAGTTGATCAGTAGTGGGTACGTAGAAAACAGATTTAAAAGTATTCTGAGACCTTGGCTGGGCTCAGTAAAGAAGTTTGCCATAATCTGTTAGCAATGTCTGAAATGGGTAGGGAGGCTCGTCACAGCTCTCCCAAAATTTGCCAGGCCTGGCCTAACGTCTCTCCAAGGACCTTCCCAATTCCCAATTCTCTGGTTCTTTTTCTGGGTCTTCTTGATGAGCCTTTGTCACTGGATGACATCCTATCCATCCAAATGAATATTCAGTGTCATCAAAGTGAAAAGTAGGTACGGATACGCCAGTGAAGAATCTGAAAGGACAGTGGTGGATTATGAAGTTGCTTCTTTGAATAGGATGGGGGTTTCTTTGAGACCTCCTTACAATTTAAGCACTAAAAAAAAAGCATTTTCATCAAAAGGGAAAACAGGATAGTTCCCTGAAGTTGTGCATAGCTTCAGTGATGCCGTGTGGGGTTGCAATATCATTTGCTGGTAGGTTTCTCTCTAAAAGTATTTAGCAATGGATACACTGGTAGATTCGATCAAACTAGAAACATTATGTCCTGATCTGCAATAGAAAGTTATAGGTTTCTAACAGTTGCATAATTATATTAATGTGTGCTACAGATAGATTATTTTATAAATTGATTTAGCCACTTCCTTTGACATTTAGGATCCAAGATGAGAGTGTCTTATTTCCAGGGTAACTTGATTAAGTCGAGTAATAAGATTTGATTTTCATGAATCTTCAGGAGGAAATTATGTGAATCACTTTTCAGTCTTCCATTTTTGTAAGGAAAAATAGAACACTCAGTTGTCCAGCGGCATTTTATCATCTTAAGCATAGATTCTTCCTGCAGGATCAGGGATATTTGCCTTAGGTTGAAAATCTTTCCAGGTATCGATTTGACACCAGGTCTTTCTGCACCATCTCTATGGCAGGGGCATCCTTCATACTCCCTCTTTACATGCCTCACTTCAGACAGCTACAGCATCTGTCGGGTCCTGCTATTATGAATCTGTGATCTCTGGCAAAACAAAAATCACCAATCTATGGCCATACGTTCCACTGAATATAATGAAAAAACTGTATTTTAGATAGTTTTCTCAGAAACAATCAACAGTTAATGTGGTTTTTGTTCACAACGTACCCTCAGCAAGGCTCTCTCATGGAAGGGCATTTTTATAGGGGAATCTGTGAATATGACAGCAGCAATAAACAGCTGAAAATAATCTGTGAGGCGTTTGCAAATTACCCCTCATGAGCTGTAGTGGTTGTGAAAGATAATTTGTGGTTCTCGCAGAATACTCTGCAAATTGGGTCTTTCATCTGCGATGTTTTTTACAGTTAAAACATTTCATTTCTCGTATTAACAAATGATAACTCTGCATTTGTTAATCTAAACAATTTGATTTATATTTTTCTGTGCTGAGAGACTGTTGACATTTCAGGGTAGGTAATTATTTTCATTGCCAACTGCTGTTTGTGGGGACTGTAGGCAAAAGATAGAAATATGAATATACGTATGCATCGTTTTAATCATTTTTCTTAAAGACTATACTCATAGAGCAGGAATCTGTTTGCCTGAGTTATCATCTGTACTTAGAAATCTAATAGGACTGGGTGTTGACAAGTGAGGATTCTAGCCACGTACAGGGTTTTCTGTGGTATTGGAAGCTCTCACGAGTAATCACTGTGGGCAGGGGGACGGGGTTGACCTGTAATGTCACCAAACCTCTGGCAGACATTGTACTTGCAGTCTTAAATCACAGCCGTGAGAGGAAGCCCGCATTATTGGCCTCAGTGGTTCCTAGCTTATGTAATATCTGTTCAAGTATCTCCGGGGTGATTGCCAGGATTACATGACAAATGCTCATGAGAACACCTCTCACCATGCCTGGTACGTAGCGCGAG
This sequence comes from Equus asinus, assembly GCF_041296235.1. Lineage (NCBI taxonomy): Eukaryota > Metazoa > Chordata > Mammalia > Perissodactyla > Equidae > Equus > Equus asinus. The sequence goes on along the minus strand of NC_091810.1, from coordinate 44,719,840 downwards.
CTCTTGAGACATTTGGTGAAGTGGGGATGACATATAAAAAGATCTTCTAAATTTCCTTTCTCATACTGCTTTCTTGGCCAAAGTCTCACATCCAGGGCAAGGGAAAGAAAGACTTTTTCACCTGGAACATAATCACTACATCCTTAGACCAGATGCTCAGCCTTGCCCACTAAAGCAGTGCAGTGAGGCAGAGCAGAAAGGAGACACCAGGGCTTGGAGCCGAGGCAACAGCTGGCTTTCTCGGGGGTCTCTTTTTGATCTTAAAACCCATGCTAATATTTCAATCTTCTCTTTATCATAGCCAGGTTTATTTTAGTACAGAAAAAACAATTAACATCAAAGTTTACATTTTCTCCCCCAGAAAAGTCATTTAGCAAAATTGCTACTCCAAAAAGATGGTCCATCTTTAGCTTTGGGGGTTGGGGACACCCTGGTTGTGAAGCACTGTAGGCAGTGGAGATGGCTTCTGTGTTGATTAGGGGTGCGTGGTGTGCGTCCTGCGCAGAGGCTGTGGTCGGTTCATCTGTCTGTTTCCCTCAGCATCTGTACACTGTTGGGCAAGGTTCTGGCTGCATCAGACAGGGAGAAAATACTCCTGCATGTGTGGACCTCCCATTCACCTTCCAGGTTAGGGAATGGACTACTGATTTAGGATCCAGACCAATTTTTACATGGTCTGAAGGAGTGAATGCAGAGCCAGTACCCTGAATGGCAAATATGTTTTATCCTTTGAACCAACTCCCATTGATTAGTTCTGGTTGCCTACAGTGCTGTCTTAACAAGGCATCTGTGGTACATCAGGGCTCAGCTGGGAGGAGTGCTGGAATTGATTAGCCATGTCTGTCAAGGCCTCTGGAGGGACAGCTTACCCTATATTTGCCATTCTCTGCTTTTGACATGTCCTTAACTCCTCTGTGTAAAATTATTTTAATACTAACAGGTATGAGATAGAGCATGATGAGAGAGAGCAAACAGATTCCACTTTAAGAAAATCTTGCATGAGAAAATGCAAATTTACAAAATGCATAAATCTGGAGCCAATTATTGCCATTACAGAAAGATTCCATGAAAGGTTCCTTTAAATAGCAAGCTCCCCTACTGCATTAAAATGATGATTCAATTTACAAAAATTCACTTTGCATGCAACTCTTCAAGACCGTGTCTGTGGAGTAAAGCAAGCCACACCTGATTTTTTTAAACCGTGGCCTAAATAATGTTCAGGATGGCTGCTGCCACATATATCAAGTCTCTTGATAATTCCCACTCTCTTCAGACTTCCTTCTTACTTCCTATCCCAGAGTGTTGAGTAGGCAGTCTGGGTGGTGGTCAACAGCTGCTGGCTTCCACGCTGCCACGGCTGCAATTCATTAGTGGGTAAACTGATTGCTCCGAGTGTGTTTATGTGTGGGTGTGGTTGTACAAGTCTATGCACTCTGTGCACTGTGTACATAGATACAGATACACATAAGCCATTATCTCGTTCTCAGCCCACCCTAAATTCATTCCTGCTGTGAGAGTTATAAATGGAAAGTTCCAATCGCCTGGTGGATATGGCCTTTCAGTAGTATGTGCCCCAAATTCCGGCTCCCCATCCTCTTTGTGTTTGTTTATATGTTATTTACCCTCGCATCAGAAAACTTCCCCAGACCCTGGGCCTGAGTCCCATTATCCAGACATGGAACCCTCCTCTTCCTCTGTGGCCTAGAAAGCCCCAAATGGTTTTCTGATTTAGAAAATTAAGTATAATCTGACTTTTGTGGCAAGCTATGAAATTCCCAACCAACAGACGCTCCCATTGAATATGTAACATACACAACATCCAAAAGTATCACCGAGCCAGCATGAACTTGAATTATAGAGGCATTTTTTGCCCCTTGGGTAAGAGCACCCACCTCTTCCCGGGCACTGAAAATTGGGCAGTCTTCCAGTGGACCATAAAGCTCCCAGGAAGGCTGACTAGCACCTGTGTTTGAATTTCTGCTGCTCTGCAGGAACGAGTACCTGAAGGAGGTGGTATCTTCTCTTTCTCTGTGTATGGCCTTTCCCCCCATAGAATAACTGTAATAACTTCTCAGGCACAGAGCACAAGTATCATCTCTATTTCTTCTATGATATTTAAAAAATCTCAACATAAATTTCTTCCCAGGAATATTTTTTTACAGACAGGTTTTTTTTTTCTTTTGCAAAAAACAAATTGAGGCAGTAACAGTGAACACATTAGCCCTGCTCAGACACTTTCTTCTGGCCTAAAATAATTATTGTTATTTGAGATGAAAGCTCTCAGGCTGGGGAGATGTCAAACAGCTCTTTTCCTTCTGTTGTTGCTGGCTTATTAGTTTGAGCCAAGGGTCCCCCATGGTGTTTGGCTGTAATAGCTGCATAGGTGCAGCCGTAGATGGCGGCCGCCAACATCATGAGACACACGATCCCACACACGATCCCGGTGATGATGACGGTGGCCATGGCATGACGCAGGTTGGCCGGCCTGGGCTTGGGTTTGAGCTCACACTCCGCACTATGGCTCTCTGGAGGCCTTGGGACAGCCCAGTGGGCAGAACCTGGCTGCTGTGCCTCTGAGGACTCCAGATCTGGAGAAGGAAAAGGGCAGGGCTGGTACAGCTCGTGAGGGATTCTCAGGAGGTCCTTTCCCTTCCAGGTGTCGGGTGACGCACAGATGACGCCGTCCGTTATTCCCCCTTTAAAAAGCAAAATCAAAGATGCTAACAGAGCCTGATACAACTGAATCCCCAGATCCTCAGCCTGCAAAAACTTAGGCCGATGGAATTTATAAAGCACCTTTTTTCCCCTGAAGTCAAAGAACTTAACAACCATATTTTATGATTTCAGAATTTCTAAATTGGCTAAATGTTAAAAATGCCACACACTAAATTGGCAATTACGTATGACCAAGAATTCATTAGAAGCCTAGTCACCTTTACCTTATAAATGCCAAGAGAAAAACAAGGCAAAGCTGACAAGGAGGGGCAATGGAGGCCGACCTGAGGGCACTGCGGTGGAGAGCATTCCTGCCGCTCACGCTCCCGCCCCGGATGAGCCCCCACACAAGAAATCTATTGTACCAAATTCCCGTTGGAAATCTACAAAAATAAAGAAAACAAAGGTCCTTTGTTGTGACATTATGTGTTAATTACAAGGAGCCTCTGTGTTTATCAACACTCTGCCTGCCAAACAGGGAGGTCAGTGGTCTTTTGACTGTTGAGTGCATCTGAAGATTTGACAGTAATATTAACTTAGTTCATGGGATTAAGTACAATTAATGTGTCTCCTCAGGCCTCGAAACATTTAGTACTTCCGGTACTGAACTTTCCAACCGGTTATCAGACCCAGTTTCCATTCTTTCAAAGGGGGTTGATTTCCTCAGGTTTGTAGACTACTGCTGTTTAGGGGGATTCGGGTGCCATTCTAGCCAAATTTGACCACTGATTTACTATTTGACCTCAGGCAAATAAACTTCTCTGACTAAATTTTTTGCCATAAAAACATCATACTTGTGTGTGCCTTGATAGTTTACAAAGCACTGTTCGATAAATCCTTACAAATCCGCTATAACGGGTAATTCTTGTCCAAAGTCACCCAGGGGATAAGTGGACAGATCCACACCCAAAACCAGCCTCCCTCCTTGATTCCAGCTTTTCCCACTATGCTTGTTGCCTCTCTCTACTTCCTCCTCTCTGCAGCATCCTGAGGTCAGCGGAGTTAACACAATGACACGCAGTAATGCCCTTTGACTTGGCAGAATGCCGTCCCCATGACCTGTGGCTCAGTTTCCCCTGGCTGCCATGAATTCCTCCCCAAGGATGGCTGTGAAGCCTAGCACCACTCTTAGCCAGGTTGGATTGGAGATTCTTTTAATACGCTGTAGGTGAATTATTAAATTACACCAGAAAGTTACATGTGGGAGGTCGTCACTTCAGTGTTATTAGAAACGTCCCTCGTATAGCACTTCAGAGTTTTGAGAATGCCTTCACATTCATTTCATCGGGGCCTTTTAAGTCAAGTCCTGTGTGGCCCTATTAGTAGATGGGGCCATTTTGCAGTACAAGGGTTATCGTGGCCCAGGTCACCTTGGGGTTAGTGGCTATGGCATAATTTAACCCACACTTTCTTTGCTGCCATTGCTTGAATCTGAATCACCTACTGCCAGAGTCTCTTGAGCCCCTCCTGGCTTCTTCAGTCATCCCCAAGGCAAGAACCCCAACTCTAAAGCAAAGAGGTAACAGAGAAATTTCTTCCTTTCCTGAACTGATATTTAGGAAGCCAGAGGTGTGGGATGGCTGCTCAGGATGAACCCAGAGTGCCATTGGGCTGTGCCCGGATTAAGGATCTCTGCCTCATGGACCATTTCATGCCTCTGCCCAGGAGTTTGTTGTAACGTAGAAGGCCAGAGAGACAGAAATGAAGTGTGGAGCTTTGAGAAGAAGTAACAATATTAACCCAGCCAAAGAGCACTGGAAGAAAGGCTGCCTGCCCTGGGATCAGCAATTCCATCAGCTGACTTTACCTAGACTGCATGGTTCACCCAGTCACGCCAGGCTTTAGCACTGTCTTTCTCCAGTTCCAAGCTTCCTGCTGTTTAACATTATGGTGGGAGGCGTGGCCTCTGGACCCAGAACTGAGGAAATAACAGGCTGGAGCCTGGGACATGGATGGAAGGCAGGGGTTGTGGCCAGCAAGAGTTCCATGACCCCCTTTGCAACTATGTCCTCAGCCAGGATTCACCTCCCAGCCTTCTACCACCATCTCCTCGGCCACAACTCCAGGAGGCAAAACTGCTGATGAGAGCTTGAGGGTCCCACTCTCTTCTAGATTCATGCAAGCTGACAATGCAAGAAGCTCCAGTTTGCCAAGCACTCATTATTCCCCATCTGGCCACTAGTAGCTCTTAACCACTGTCTTGGAAGAAAGTAGATTCAAATCTTGAATCTCATGGTTACTTAGCTGTGCAACCCAAAGCAGGTTACTTGACCGTTCTTTGCCTATGCTTGCTCACCTGGAAAGTGGGAAAGGGGGTAATAATGAAATTCACCTCACAAGATGGCTCTGAGGACTCCGTTGGATAAAGTATGTCAAGTATTTAGCACAATACCTAGCCCAGAATAGATGTTTAATACAGTTAGCTATTAGCATAAAGATGATTTGTTACTTATGAATGGAGAAAGAGGAATACTAATTACAAAATCTATGTGCATGTCTTTGTGGAGGAGACATTATTAGGTATTCATCAAAGCACGATTTTTGGCTCCTGGACCCTCAGAAAGATGAAATTTCCCCACCCTTTGTGGTCAGGTTGGAGCCATGTGACTGAGTTCTGTCCAATGGAACCAATGAATTCCACTTCTAGGCCACGAAACCCTCTACTTGATCCTCTGTGCACTTTGTTCCCTCTTGGTGGTGACCTTAGAGACCACGTGGTAAAGTTAGCAGCATCAAAAGCTGGAAGTGGCTTGTATCCCTGAATGACTGCATGGAACCCAGCCCTAGCTCCCAGGTCCCTTGGACTCTAACATGAGTGAGCAACAGACTTTTATTGTTGCTGAGATGGTTGTCACATCAATCATCCTGTCCTGACAAATACTGTTAGTGTTTGCATTTATTTATCTTTTTAAAAAATATGATGTTGACTAATATCTATTCCCTTCCTTTGCCTTCATTCAATACATCGGTAGTCAGATCGTCTCCTACACTTAGCATCTATTTGGGATTTTTTTCTAGTTCTTTTGGGATGCCCAAAAAATGTTACCTTCCTTCTGAGAAAGGCTATTATCTGTGCTGTGCTGGGCACCTCTGCCATGAGGGAGCATGTAACTGCGTTGCAGAATCTGAGGACCAAAATGGGCCTCAGGAACTCTCTGGCTGAACACTAGCAGTTTCAAACTGGTGACACTGAGAGCTAGTGAGGGGCATTAATTTCCCCAAAGATCATTAGTGAGTTTATGGCAGAGTAGAGGGAGGTATCTCCCATGTTCCATGTTGCTTCTAGTGTCCCGGACCTGGGAACAATTTTTTGTCAAGAAATGCTCTTCTCTGGTGAAAACTATCTTTCTGTGACAGTTTGGCTTATACTTACCATTGAGTCCAGAACACAATAGCTAAAGCCACTTCACATCTAGATGCAAACAGTTTTATTTGAAGCCTCCCACAAGAAAGATTTTTGTCACATTCTATGGCCCTTTTGGAGGTCACCTTGAAGATTAGCTAGTTAGTGATAAGCTATTGAGAGGGATTCTTAAGTCAATACTGTATATTCGAACTCATGCTGTGCTCCAGCCTGCTTCCTTCTGTGTACCTGCTGCGACCATCCAGACTCTGTTGCTTCCCTAATTCAGGTCTGTAGCTGTGGTATCTTCCTGACTTACAGGCACAAACATATATCCACCAACTCATTGGTGGATAGGTAATGGGCATCTCAAACTTGACATGCCCCAAATTGAACTCTCGATTTACCGCCTCCCACACACGCTCACCTACTTCCTCTATTCCCCAGTCTGCCCCTTATCAGCTACTGGCATCACCATTTGTCTGATTACTCCTGCAGGACAAAAAAAAATTGCGTTTCCCATAATTAGTCTCTTTTCTTCATCTCTCACTCCAACCTATGAGCAGTTTCCATCAGTTTAATATTCCAAATATCCCCCAAAGTTGATCACTTCTCACCACCCTGGTTTGGGCCACCATCCTTTCCTCCCTGGAAGACTAAAATCCCTTTCTCCCTCATCCCCCTGCTGCTTCTTTCGCAGCCTTTGGTCTGCTCTCCCTGGAGTCACCAGAGTCACCTTTAAAAATGTAATCAGAATATATTGCTCCCCTGACTAAAAGTCTTCAAGAGATTTCCATGTCACCCAAAATAAAATCCGAGTGTCTCAGTCTGCTCTGCACGTTCCCACGTGTCCTGGCCCCTGAGGACATGTGTTGCCTTGTCTTGGCTCTGTCACTCCCTCATTTTGTTCCAGCCACTCCTTTGCTCCTCAGTCAAGCCAAGCTTCTCCTGTCAGGCCCTTTGCACTTGCTGTCCTTTCCCCCAGTGGTCTCACAGCTCATTCTTTCTCATTGTTCAGGTTCTGCTCACCCATGCCCATCCTTGGGGAGGCCTTCCCTGTCCTTCCTATGTAAACTGGAACCCCATCCCATCACTCTCTCTCCCCTCACCCTGCCTCGTTGTTTCCCTAGCACGAACTGCTATCTGAATATGGATATTTATTTGTTAGCCATTTTACACTTATTTCTGCTGTCAGAAAGTAACCTCCATGATGGTAGGGATTTTCTTGTTCACTCACTGATCTTTTCTCAGGGCTTAGAAAAGTGCCTGGCACATAACAGGCACTCAAGTATAGGAATGAATGAATGAATGAATGGTGCTTGAAAGTTAGGAGGAAAGCACTGTGATGTAGAGGAAAGAATACAGGGCCAAGACCCAAAAGCCATTCATGCTGTTCTCATCTGTGCTTCTCCTTTGTGGTCTTGGGCAAGTCACTGAACCTCTCTGGGCTTCATCTCCTGTTGATGACAGGCTAGCATTGAGTTAGAAGGTCTTGCAAACTTTTCTTTACAGAGTCAGATAGTAAATATTTTAAGCTCTGCCTTGTAGTCTCTTTCGCAACTGTTCAGCTTCACCTGTATAGTGCAAAGGAGCCATAGACAACAGGTAATAAATGGTCATGGATGTGTTCCAATAAAATTTTTATTTACCGAAACAGGAGGTGGGCTGGATTTGGCCCTCTGGCTGTAGTTTGCTGACCCCTGGGTGATTTCCATAGGCCCTTGTCTTTAATATTCTAGGATATCTTGCTTTGCTTTTAACATCTGGTTAAAGAAATAGCAACTTTAGGGTAGGGACCTTAAGGGCATTATGCTGGGTGAGGTAAGACAGACAGAGAAAGCCAAAGATTGTATGATTTCACTCATATGTGGAAGATACACAGTAACAACCAACAAACGCATAGATACTGAGAACAGATTGGTGATTACCGGGGGAAGAGTCGGGGTGGGAGGAAGGCGAAAGTGTCTATGGGGCACGTTTGTATGGTGACAGATGGCAGCTAGACTTTTGGTGATGAACATGATGCAGCCTGTACAGAAGTCAAAATATAATGATATATACCTGAAATTTATATAATGTTATAAACCACTCTGACCTCAGTAAAAAGAAAGAAAGAAAAGAAAAGAAAATGAAGGAAGAGAACGAAAGAGAGAGAGTAAGTAACTTTAGAGAGAGGGCCCTATTGCATCCAATGTCAATAACAGTAGTGTTTGCTGAAGCAAAAGAGATCATCTTGGCTAAGATTTATAGCTGTCAGATGGGTAGAAGGAGACAAAGAGGGGAAAAGTCCCCAGGAGAGACACATGCCACTAGTTGATCACACTTGAAAACTAGCATTTGGGTTTTCACACATACACACACAATGGACTATTATTCAGCCATAAAAGGAAATCCTGCCATTTGCAACAACATAGATGGACCTTAAGGGCATTATGCTAAGTGAAATAAGTCAGACAGGGAAAAACAAATACAGGATGATCTCATTTATATGTAGAATCTAAACAAAACAAAACCCTGAACTCAGATGCAGAGAACAGATCGGTGGTTTCTAGCGGTGGAGGGTAGGGTTGGGGATAATGGGTGAAGGGGATCAAAAGGCACAAACTTTCGGTTATAAGATAAATAATTCCTGGGGATGTAATGTGCAGCATGGCGTCTATAGTTACTAATACTACATTGTATATTTGAAAGTTGCTAAGAAAGTAAATCTTAAAAGTTCTCATCAGAAGAAAAAAATATTTGTGTTGTACATCTGAAGCTAATATAATGCTATTTGTCAGTTGTATCTAAATAAAAATTTATAAACTAAAAAAAAAAATCAGCGTTTGGTACGACTTTAAAGTTGAGCAGTTATTTAGGTGGCAATTGAGTTTCCCTCTCTTAAGGGCCTACAGTTCCCAGATAATTTAATGTGTGGTTAATAAAAAAGTGGAAATTTACCTCCATGAATCATATTTGTAGATGAGTTTCAATACCTGAACTTAAACTCCCTCTATTGACTCCCTTGCCTCTTTTGCCATACTATGAAATGCCATCAATGGGAAAAAGCTTATACTAGCCCCTTGCACACTCTCCTCAGTGTTCCTTCTGATGCAGAGAACAGATGAGGTTCATTCTAGACTGGTAACACACGGACGGGGGTTTCCAAATAGACGTTACTGACCTTTATAGATAAATTTCTCCAGCCAGAGTTTAAGACCCAACAAGTGGCAATTGCATTTCCAGAGGTTGTCCTTGAGAAATAAAAGCCTCACTCCGGGCATGGACTCTAGGAGCACTCGATCAAGGTGCTGAAGCTGGTTTTGTTGAACTGCAAATACGGTTAGGTTCTCCCAAGGCTCACCCAGGGATGTGGGAAGGTAGCTTATGTTGTTTGATGACAAATCAAGCTCCCTCAGCTGTGGGAGGGAATGGAAAAGTCTGCTTTCCAGGGAATGCAGAGAGTTCTGGGTTAGATTTAAGACCTGCAAGTGCCGAAGTCCATGGAAAGCTCCTGGGGCCAGATTTGAAAGGGAATTGTTGCACAAGTTCAAGGTCGTAAGCTGTGGCACTGACCTAAATGCAAAAGCAGGAAGCTGGTGTATCTGGTTGTCTTGTAAGTGCAGCGTTAGAGTCTGAGGAGGCAAATCGGAAGGGATTTCAGCCAGACCCTGCTGGCTGCAGTCTACAGAATTTGAAGATGAGTGACAGCGGCACTTCTCTGGGCAGCAGCACACCACCTGGAGCAGGAAAATCACACTTGAAAGCAGGAGCAGTTCACCTACAACAAGCAGAAGGAAATTGGGATAGTAACTAGTTTGTAAGCGGTGCCAGCATTTGTTACCCTTTGAATTCACAGTTAATGTGATTTTGAGTTAACCCCTTCCATGACCTGAAAGAGAGGTTCTGTGGTTTACCATCTTTAGTACCCAGGCTGGACCAGGTGCATCCCCAGTGTCAAGAACTATTGCAAACTCTATGCTAACTATTGTCAGAAGCCTTGGAACAGATCCTCTCAGAATTTCAGTAATCAGAAGATGGAAGACTTAAGGATATCAAACAGAAAGGTGAAAAAAATCTTTTTTGGGGGCATATATTCTTTGTAGGTTGCAACAGAATTATTTAGGGCCAGAAACATAGTATGATAGGGAGTTCAGATATTCACATTTCTGAAGAGTGCGCTCCAGATCAGCACTGCCCAGTAGAGCTTTCTGTGGTAACGGAAATGTTCTGCCTCTGTTGTCCAATATGGTAGGCATTAGCTATATGTGGGTACTGAGCTCTGAAATGTGACTGTTGCAACTAAGGAACTGAAATTTTATTTGCCTTTAATTTTAATTAATTTAAATATAAATAGCCGCATGGTGCCAGTAGGTACCATATTGGATAGGGCAGATCTAAAGAATTCCTATATACTGATGTTCATCTTTGCACATGTAATAATTCCATGAGTGATGATTGTCCCTCTTTTTATTCAAGAGATTTAAAAAATACAGAAAAGCATTAAGAATAATATAATAAACCCCTATGTTCCTATGAAAGAGTTCTGTCATCATTCAGGGGTTGTCATATTTCTTTCATCTCTTTTCTAACTCAAAGAAACAATGCATTACTGATACAGTTGAACTCCCTTTGATTAGCACCCAAGTCATGTTTTCCAACATGAACCCCCTTCTCCTCCACCATTATTGGTATATCCCACTAGGCGTGTTAAAAACAATACTTAATAACAACAACAATAGCAAATAATCATACAGCATGTGTTTTGAGCCAGGCACCATTCTAACTGCTTTATATATATTAATTTAATCCTCATAACCTTGTAAATCTGGTTCTATTATTATCCCTTTTTTGACGGTGAGGAAACTGGGGCTCAGAGAGGCTAAATCATTTGCCCAAGGTCACACAGATAGTAAGTAGGAGAGTCATGATTTCAACCCAGGCAGTCTGCTTCCAGAGCCTGTCAGGGTTCTTACCTGCTGTGCTTTACTGCCTGTCAAATACTTTTACACACACACACACACGATACTGTTTGGTAGAGTGTTTTCTTAAAACCTACATAAATATAATCATCAGCCTGTTTCATTCTGCAATTTACTCTATTCACTCAAAACTGAGCTATCCATATGGACATATAGACAGCTACTTCATTCCTTTTAACTGCTGTAGAGTATTCCAGGGTGAGACCATGCCAAATTTAATATTTAGCCACTCCCTTACTCATGAGCATTTGAGTTGTTGTAGTTTCTCTTCATTACAAATGATGCTCCAAAGAGCATCCTTGCACAGAGCTCCTTGGCCGCGTGGAAATGTGTGAGAGGGTCTCTAGCATCAACAGGAGCCTCCTTGAACGTTCAGAGAGGATGCTGAGTTTACTTTACTCTGGATCATTCTCCAGAGTAGCTGTATCACTCTCTTCTTTTTTCCTGAGACTTGAATTTCTAAATATGGCAAACATCTGTCAAGGACATTTTGTTACATTGGTAGAGGAATTCACAAGGCAACACAATAATATTTAAAACTCAAGATAGTTATCTACTCATAAGAAAAGCTCTTGAAAGAGGCTTTGTTTGTTTGTTTTGGGCCTTAACTAGGGCAATAACACAATGTGGCTGTCAAAGGCACTGGAGCCTGTTTCCCTTTGTCCCTTGAATTCTCTCCTGATGTGAACAGGGCTTTAGGGCCATGGGGAGGATGTTTGGAGAGCCTTCTGAAGGAGATTCTGCTCAGTTTCGCTCGGGGGATGCAGAACATCACAGTCCCCTTCCCTTTTCCAAAATATAAAAGAGCAAAACCTTTGTTTTCCTTTCTATAATTTTGCAAAAAAAAATAAATAAATGACTCCTTTCAAAGCCAAAATGTCTTCCTGTCAGAGATGAGTTGACACCCCGCACTTTAGCTGTGGGTCTCAAGCATTAATTAGTCGCAGGAAGTTGTATCTTAAACCAGAGGAAATTTTCCACAGAATCCACTACTCTATTAACGAAACGCTTGTCTTTCTGAGATTGTAGCCAGTTTGTCTTTCTTTCTTCTCACTTCACCCCCTTCCAAAGGGAATGATATATGAACTCCAACTTGAAGCACACAGTATTCTATGAAATGGCCCATGATGTGCCAACTGCATGTCTGATCCTGGATCGCTACGTCTGACCCTGCCCCCTTCCTCTGACTCAACATGGCACAAACATAAATCCTCCCATCAGAGACATTTTTTTAGATCTGTTTGGTCTTTTGAGAAAGAAATCTTGAAAATAGGTTTTCCACAGATTCCTGTTTGAGGGGACCCCATTCCTCTCTTAGAGAACTTTTCTGAGGTGCAAGGGGATTAATCATGGCTCACCTTTCATGACTGAGTCTCCACAGGCTTCCTCGTCAAACACGTAGCCCACTTTTATTAATTTGCAGATCAGTAAACTGAGGGCATGGCAAACTCCGAGTCCAGCTTTTCATTCACATTTTCTGAATTCTTCTTGTGCTTTTATTCTGTGCAGAAAACACTTGTTGCTTTCAGGAGACCACTTATTTAAGCAGTCCTTCCCCTGTCTCCATCTGGCTGGGACTGTTTTCCCCAAGAGGATCTTTTGATTGTGTCCCCTCTGCTTTCTTAAAGTGTCTGCTTCCCCAAGTTCATCCCTGTCTTTCCCATTCAGACGACCAGCCACAGAAAGAATGTTTGTCAAACCTCGGTGAACAGCTGTAGCATTCAAACATGACCCCGATGGCTCAGGCTTTTTGATTATTTAATCTGCTTGAAGTCCAGGGCACCGAAATAAAACTGCCTTCTTAATCCGGTCGTGGTTTCTGAATTCTGTTGACTTATTAACCACGCTATGTCAACCCTTGTCGGGTTGGGGGATGCTCGCCGTGGATCCAAAGTCTGGGGGTCTAGCAACAGAGCCAGCGGAGTGTGTAATATGAGGACAAATTGGCCTGCTGGAGGCTGACACGGTTTCCACAGTGCACTTGTTTGGTCATCGAGGGCTTATTCAGCCAACATCCGTGGGGATTAGCTGTGTTGACAGGGTCTTGATGCCCTGAAATTCATAGCCATGGTTTCTTTTAGTGGACAGCACAATCTCTTCTCCCTGGTGCCACAAATACTTCTCAGCTGCTTCTTTGCTTGCTCCCACCTCATCCTCCCACCCCGCCATCGAATTGACCTTTCGGTTCGTGTGACTTTGGAAATACTTCTCAATCTTTCATCATTTCCCTGATGCTGAGGTTCTGGCCCTTTCCTCATTTTTCACATATGAAACAATAAAGCCACCCCTGTGAGCATCAGACATCACTGAACTGTGACTGTTCTCAGATTGAAGCTGCTGGGAACTTTCCCACCGGGGACTGGAACGTCTATTTGAAAATGCAAATCCCCTGCCGTTTGCTGAGGTGAGGTTTCAATGGCCAACGCTCCCTTGGAACACGCCACAATGTTCCGTGCCCACGGTGACTATATGTAAAGGTAAAAACCATGCCTTTCTTGAGGCAGTGTGAAGTGGAATCCCTGGCCCCAGGCAGGATAAAAGAGCAGCTGAGTGTGGGGTTTGGAATCAGATGGGTCTGGATTTGAATTCGGCTTCGCCATTTACCAGCTTGATGTCTATGAGCAAGGGACTTGCCAGCTGGGAGCCTCATGTCCTCATCTCTAACGTGGGGATAACGGTCATCCTTGCTCCACAAGATTGTTCTCAGGATTAAATAAAGCAATACATGTCAAGGCCCAGAGAGCCTTAATAAATGTTCACAATTACCATGAGAATGCCTTCCAGGACTTCTATGCTGCTAACATTTGAAGGGCAACCTTGACTCGACAGGCAGGAGGGAGGTCCTAACAAAAGACCAGGAGGCCTGGCCCCCGTGCCACTCTGACGTACCACGGGAAGAGGCTCCTTGTGAATGAAGCTGAGAAATCGGGTTGTGACCATCTTTAACAGCTTGCTCTTTGGGATCCCTTTCCTCCTTTGGCCAAGCCTCTTTCAGTCTCACAGAACCCAGTATACTCATCCTGCGCCCTTCCTGGAAAATCTGCTTTACCCTATTGTCCTTCTGTCGCGCATCCTTTGAGCATCAGAGATACAGTGGGGAAAAGTCAGGCGCAGGTGATGAAAAGACATTTAAATCCTAATAAGAGCCAAATGGTTTCTTCCTTCCTCCCTCCCTTTGTTCCCTCCTTCCTGTCGGTCTGTTTTCAGGTGCCCAGAATTTAATAATAATCATTCCTTGATGATACATGACCATCAATGGCCCATATGTAGCATTCAGTCATTAATGCATCATAATATAATAAACACCTGTGAACCTAATGCTCTAAAAACTAGAAAGTTACCGATAACTTCTATTGACCTGTGTGTCTCTGTCTTTCCCAGGGGTCAGCAAACATTTTTTTGTAAAGGGCCAGGTAGTAAACATTTTAGATGTTGAGGGCCATATAGTCTCTGCAGCAACTATTCAACTCTGATAATGAGGGCAGAGCCAGCCACAGACAATCTGTAAACAAATGGGTGTGCCTGTGCTCCAATAAAACTTTATTTACAGAAACAGGTGGAGGACTGGATCAGCCCACAGGCCATAGTTGCCCCTTCCTGCTCTAACCCATTCTCTAGCCACTGCTGTCACTCTTCCACCATCACCACTTGTCAACCACCCCAACTCCCACCACCCAGGCGGAAACAGCTATCACCCTGTCTCTTCATCTGTAAAATGAGAGGGCTGGGAGGATGATCTTTAGGGCCCTCTTACGTCTAAAACCTTCTCTTTCTGGCCAGAACACTTGAGTGGGCTTAAAAGGCTCTACACTTACAGACTTTAGCGGGGCTGGGACAGACAAAGAATTTGAGTGTCTCTTACAGCAGAGCTATTTAGCCGCGTCGTGCAGGGCCCAACTAGGGTCCAAGTCTCCTGGACTCAGAGGCCTGAAAAAGATGAATCCATACACAGCACAATGGGGCATAGGAGGCCAGGGCATCTGTGGGAAAACTGCAGGCGGTCAGAGACACCTGCAGGGAAAGTCAGGCTGTGGGCTAAATGAGGAAGCACACTTACATGCTGCTTATACCCTGAAGATGCATGGTCTTGAGAAAACCTCAGAATCTCTCTGAGCTTCACCTTCCTCACCTGTAGAATGCAGATAATACCTACCTCATAGGATATAGGAAGGATGAAGTGATATATGTTAAGTGCACAGCACAGGTCTGGTAGAGCAAATGATCAAAAGTGGCATCTCCTATTAGAAGTGTATATTCTTGGACCTCAAAGAGTCTGGACTGGCTGCTCCCACCTAAAATGTACATTCCTGGGAGCACACAGAAAACCCCCACAGCTGATGGGTTCCTGGGAGCAGGCGCTTACTGACCAAAGGGGTTCCTGGGTTCTAGTTTGCCCTTGCTGACTCTAACTGGTGATTAAAAGATGGCCAGTGCACACTTGGAGGGGACGGCTGTGGGACGTTGAAGGACTTTGGATGTGGAGGCTGATTGATTTATTCCATCTGACCTCAGCTCAGAGAACAAAAGGAGGGCCCATGATCTTCATGCTAATGCCCACAGCTCCTTCTCTCCCTCCTTCCTTTGGTGAGCCAGATCCAGAAGTGGCAAAACAACTGTGCATGCAAAAGAGTAACAGAGGAGAGATGCCAAATGTCAGGTCAGGCCAGGCCATCCTTAGAAGGGAGGACTCCACTGTGAGGCGCTCCTGGTACCAAGACTAGTCCAGAGCCCAGTTTCCCACATGGAACTTGCTTAAGACACTCCCTTGGAGTAATATTGTGGTGACTGCCGCACTGAGATTTCAAGAATTCCCTAGCTTTTGTATATTTCATACATGTGTATATCTTCCTGTAAGCTTTTGCCCATTTTAAGTCAGACTGTTTCCTATGATAAATTGGTCTATTTAACATTTCACCTCCCTCCAAAAAAAAAAAAAACAACAATTATGAACTCTTAAAATTTATGATGTCTTGAAATCTGGTGAATATGTAATAGTTCTTTCTCCCAGGTAATATTATACAGCTATTTTAAAAGACTAAATTAGAGCTAAATATACCCACCTGGGAGGATATTCATAATAAATTGTTAGGTTAAATAAAACAATTTGAATAGGAATGCATATTGTATAATCCCATTTATGTTGGGGAAAAAAAGTCAAAGTGGAGGGATTAACCCTTAGGAGGTGCATTGGTTTGTCTGAAGACAGAATAAATGAGGAAGGACAGACACCACACCGATAATACTGATTACCCAGGGGGTGGGGATAATTTAAGAAGAAGAGAGGAAAATCAACCTTTTCTGTTTATACCTCTGCATATTCAACTTGCTACAATGAACGTGTATTACATCTGTCATTTTAAAAATACAAAGGAGAGGAGCTGACTTTTGTTAAATAGCAAGTAGAGGTGCATTTCCTTTCCTGAAAGATTGAGATGGCTTGTCCTCTGTGACTAGCTGAGTTATATGTAATTATAGCGTCCCTAGAGTTTACCTCCTCTCCCTCCATGACGATTAGCCCCAAAAGTGACATGTGTCTTTCTCTGCCAAGTGATCGCCACATGTGACCAGACCTTATCACACATAGGAGCAGTTCTCCCAGGTTTGATGTCTGCTTTGGTAAATCACGGCAGAGTGCTCCCCCATGCCCGTGAGTGGGCCCCCATCCAGAGCAGGTGCCACAGTGATCTGATGTGGGAGAGGCAGCCAGGCCAAGTGACAGCTGCAGCCCAGGATAGTATGGAGGAGGCCCTTGGCACCACAGATCCCCCCAGAAATTTCATTTGGTCATGGAGGAAATTTAGCATTTGGAAAATATTTTCCTAGGGTTGTGCATGACCAAATGGCACCCAGGTATAGAATTTATACAGAGATATTTAAAACACCTGAGTGTTATTTTCTGCCTTCCTCCCTTCCTTCCTTCCTTCTTACCCTCCTTCCCTCCCTTCCTCCCTCCCTCCTTTCTTCTTGTTTCTTTCTTTTTTCCTTTGTTCTTATAAAACATATAGCAAGAGAACTAGGAATGTATTTTAAAATGGCTATCATATCATTTACTTAGTGCTTACAATGGGCCAGATTATGCTAAGGATTTGTATTAGTTAAATACAAATCTTTAATGTAATGTAACTGCTTTAACAAATAAATCTCCAGATCTCAGTGGCTTAACACAACAACTTATTTATTGCTCTTATCACAGTCTAATTTGGGTTGACAGGAGGCTGGGCTCCATGCAGTCATTCAGGGACCCAGGATCCTTCCATCTTGTTACTGTGCCCTCTTCTTACTCCTCAGGGCCCTCTCCATCAGTTAACTGATGATGGAAGAAGGTGAGGATTAGGCATGATCCAGGCCTGGAAATGGTACTTATCATTGTGCTTACTTTCCATTGGACAAAATGAAATCATGTGACCATATCTAACAGCAAGGCATGCTGGGAAATGTAGTCTTACTGGGTGCCTTGGCAAAAGAGGAATCATAGGTGTTGGAGAGCATTATCAGTCTCTGCCTCCACATTTTATTTGCATTATCTCACTTAAAGGTGACGACAACTCATTAGTGTATAAGTTTAAAATGGTTTCTTTTATTTCCTACCATAGTTTCTACAATACCATGTAGTAGGTTCATTAAATAAATGTTGAGTGTTGAATGAATGACAAAACTGAGGCACAGAAAAATTAAGTAACTTGCCCAAGCTCTCCAGCATATTATTGCAAACACATGGATTGTGAGTACCCGTGTTAGGTGAAATATTCAGGGAACTTACAGTTTTATGTATTTTATGTCTTAAGGTCTATTTTAAAACAATCCCTTCTTTTTGACAGTAAGCTACACATTTAATTATCTGAAAGCTCCAACTCAGAAGATAAGAACACGGTTTCCTTTTGAGCCGTTCAGTGGAGAATCAAGGCTGCCATATGGTTTCTCTAGTGAGAAGTGGAAGGCGATGTGCACCCCCTCATTCTTTCTTGCCTTTTTGATATGGTAAAAATTCAGGTTCAAGGGCTACCTAGGGTCATTCAGTTTACTTCATATGACTATCCGTAGAGTTTACCGGGCCTTGAAATGTCTGATATAATCAGTGGAATAGTGGATTTGAAATAAAATTAGTAGAGCAGTGGATATGACATGTGTGCCTCCAGCCTCCCTAAAGCTAAGGAAGATAATGGCCAAACAGTATGAGACTGCTTTCCAGAGTCCACTTGTCCACGGAGCCCAGGTCTGAGCTAGGTGCTGTGGGAACTAGAAAAGACACAGCATGCTGCCTCTCGGCCTTCAAAGAACTTACCAGTTTGTAAGGTGCTATTTAGTGATCCTTATTTATTATATCAGAGTCAGTGCTGATCATCTCATCACCTTGAACCTGTTACCCATGAGAACCCTGCACATGGCTGTTGGACACTGACACTGTCCAACTCTCTGGGAACCAAGTCTCGGAAGTCGTTTGGCTGGTAGCAGAGGCAGACCTAGATACTTTTTTTTCTTTTTTCTTTTTGGTCCATTCATTCTGCACTGTTAAGGTTAGAGGAAGTACAGATTTCCCATTTTTGTCTTCCCAACCTCAGCCTTCCAGCACTTGGTTGCCTGCATACAGGATGTATGCGAAGATAAAGATGCGTTTCAGATAAGTATGATTAAAGGTAATTAGTGAGCTCATGTGGCTGGTGGAATAAACATAGACAGATGCTGGTTGATATAAAGCTAATGAAAGAAACAAAAGAATCAAGAAACACGGCAGCTTAAGAAGCCTGGCCAAGGCCTCGCACTGACACGTTGTTTTACTTAGATCTTTTGATTGGCTACTTTGGTCCCTGCCCCAAGAATATAAATTGGAATCAAATTTATGTTCATGTTTGATTGTTTACTCATGTTACACATAAAATGAGTGTTTTGTGCAGTTCTTCTTGGTGAATGTTTCTTTGCCTTTGTACTTTTGTTATAAAATGATAGTCCAGTTTCTGAAGTGGATGACAATGTGTTTTTCATATTTTTAAGTTATAGCTTGGTGTATGTATATTGTGATGCAATAATGAATCTGTGTTTTGCCTTTTTCTCTTTAAGGTTTTCTCTGTGTGAGCTCTTTGATACATGTAGCTTGAAAATGTTCTGGAAAACACAGTTGTCCCAGGCAGGACTTATATTGTAACCAGCAATTAGAGATCCCGAACTTCAAGAATCCTTTTTGTTATTTCAGCCTTCATCTGTCCCGTTTCATTTTAGTCCTCATTCAAAGATGAAATCCGGAGTGAAACCATCTAGGTTCAAATGCAGCCTCCAACATTTGCAGGTTGTGTGGCCTTGAATAAGTTATTTAACCTCTCTGATCTTCAGTTTCATCATCTCTACAAAGGAGACCAACTGGAAGATTTGCAGGGAAGGTTAAAGAATATTTTTATGTAAGAATCTTAGCAAAAAATGCGTTTGTACATAGCAATATACGTTAGCTTGTATCTTCTCTATTATTGTGTCTGGATGACATGTATCAACTAGGCACTTAGGCTGTTTCTACTTACACTAATCTGCTTAGAACAAAAACAAGTGAGTTTCAGGGCTGGCCCAGTGGCGCAACAATTAAGTTCGGGTGCTCTGCTTCGGCGGTCCAGCATTTACAGGTTTGGATCCTGGGTGTAGACCTATACATCACTTATCAAGCCATGCTGTGGCAGACATCCCACACATAAAATGGAGGAAGATGGGCACAGATGTTAGCTCAGGGCCAATCTTCCTCAGCAAAAAGAGGAGGATTGGTGGCAGATGTTAGCTTAGGGCTAATCTTCCTCAAAAAAAAAAAAAGTGAGTTTAATGCAAAGGAGCATTTTGCTTGTGTGAGAGAGTTCACCATCTTTTCATATTATAAAGCATGCATGTATATGTATATTTGCCTAGAATCAGTTGCAATCTAAGTGAATTTGTTCTCTGCATATCCCTACTTGTCCTCAAAATAGTTCCACAAACAAAAGAAACTTGGCTGTTGGTGTCATGTGACTGCAACCTTCATGTGGGAATTTTGTTAGCAAAATAAAGATCTGCATTGACTTTAATGCAGCTTCTGTCCAGGTCCATAACAGGCAACTTCCCATTCTGGTGCAATAGTAATGTTCTCATCCTTTTGTTTAGTCCAAGAAGCCCATATTGAACCACCTACTATGTGCTTGTGCGGTGCTTTTTAAAGGTTTACCTACCGATCTTTCCTCTAGTCAGTTCATTGTTAGTAGGAGGCCCTTTTCCCCATCCTTGTGTAATTAGAGAAAGCATGTAGTCATCTCCCCAGGGCTGTTTAGCTTTCAACATGAAGCATGACTATCAGAGTTTCAAGGTTGATAGGAGTGGAAACATTTGTGTTCAACAAGCAGGCTCCTTCATGTGTTGTCAACATTTCATTTGTAATTCTAATGAGGGCCAGCAAGGAGAAAATAAACTCAGTGTACTGCTCTCCCCTGCTACAGCTGATGTTTATAAGTTTCTATCCATGGCCCCGAATTGCTCTTACACAAAGGCATTTGGAAATGCAGCTGTGTGCTGCTGCTCCATGTGATAAAGAACTAAGATGGTTAAACCTGCTGAGACATTCCTGAGAACGGGCAATGGAGGTGTTTGCTTCTTAGAGACTGGCATTTCCCTACTTGCTGGTAATTGCGCCTAAAGGTGAAAACACCCTTATATAAAAATAGGATGTATTAGCACAATTCTCATTCTTTTTTTTTTAAGATTTATTTTTCTTTTTTCTCCCAAAGCCCCTCAGTACATAGTTGTGTATTCTTTTGTTTTAGTTTTGGGTCCTTCTAGTTGTGGCATGTGGGATGCTGCCTCAACATGGCTTGATGAGTGGTGCCATGTCCGTGCCCAGGATTCGAACTGGTGAAACCCTAGGCCGCCAGAGGGGAGCGCGCAAACTTAACCACTTGGCCATGGGGCTGGCCCCAGAACTCTCATTCTTGACCCCTATCTCATCTCCTCTCCTCTGAAAGTCTGCTATAGAATTTGTTGTATATTATTTCTTTATTAAGTAGGCATCTTTTGAGTGCTCCTTATCTGTTAAGCTATGTGTTTGGGGATATTATGAGCATGAAAATAAGACAGCAAAATAAATGGACCTACAATCCAAATGACCACTATAGTCAAGCAAGGAGAGAGACATTCATGATACATGGGTGCAGGGGGCCCAGGTAGGGCTAAGGGTTTGCTAGGGGTGGCAGGTCAGCCAAGCCTCATATAGGTTACTCACTGAGGCTCTCCCAGAAGAGCATGCCCGTTGGCTTAAGAAACGGAAGTGCCAGGTCCAGAAGAAGTCAATCTGAAAGGGTAATGAATGTTGGGCAGCAGCTGGGGCCAAGAACAACTGTGACTCTAGTTTTCCATTTTTTTCTCCACACTTCCATCACGTTTGGGGTGACAGGGCACTGTCAATTAGCAGCTTATTTTTTGTTTAGTTTCTCCTAGTGTAGAAATCCAATTGCTCTGACTGACACAGTAAGTCCCTAAATTCTCAGGGCTAAATCCAAACATCTAAAACTCATCGAAGGCTCAGAAAGTCTCAGAGCCAGCGGCTTTACCTGGAGACCATCATGTGATTCCTCACCATTCTACGAGTGGAACTATTATTTTCCCCGTCTTCCTGAAGAAGAAAGTTAGGTCACTTGCCCGTGATCACAGTGTGTAAGCAGTAGAGCTGGGACTTGAACCCACGTCTGCCTGACTTCAAAGCCTTTTAGCTATATGTTCTTTTATTCTTCCCAGCCCTTTCCCCCTCATCGGGGGAAAAGCAAAGGAAGGGCCCTAAAAGAAACTCAGTCGGGGGGCCTGCCTGGTGGTGCAGTGGTTAAGTTCGGACATTCCACTTGGATGGCTCGGGGTTCGCTGGTTCAGATCCCTGGTGTGGACCTACTCACTGCTTGTCAAGCCATGCTGTGGCAAGTGTCCCACATATAAAGGAGAGGAAGATGGGCACGATGTTAGCTCAGGGCCAGTCTTCCTCCCAAGAAGAAAAAAAGAAACAGCCTGTGGAAATAATCCACTCATCGTTACTCAGGAAGACGTCCACCCTTATAGGTCTCCATTGCCTAATGCTTTCCGGGCCAAGGGCCACAAAGAGAAGTACAGAGCCAGTGGTCTGTCTGCTACAGGTTGGGGAAAGCGTTCGGGGCTGGAGATGAGGGAAGCAGGCACTTTGTGCCTAGAGTTAGCAATAATCGGGTCCATCCCCAGAATGGCGCTATCAGTCAGATCTCGGCCATATTTATCATGGCTGCTCCCATATTCAGAAGCTGCCCCCGCAGGCCCACCCCCTCTTCCTACTTGGGCAGGAAGGGGAGAACTCTCTTTGATCTGTAGACGGGTAGCTGGAGAAGAATGGCGTGTTGAGGACCTGCTCCTGCCCCTCCACCCAGGCGAGTGTTTGGACAGCCCCACGATGGAAGCCCCTGGGCCACACCAGCTTTAGAACATCCAGACTCAAGACAGGGCACGCCCTGGAAGAAAGTAGAAGTGGAATGGCTGCTCTCTTCACACTGAGAATTCTAAGTCATAATGCAGAGCAGAGGATGCCAGGATTCATATCTGAGCAGATAAGCAGCTCAAAAAGAGGGCAGACGATGGAGAGGATGGAGCCAACCTGTCAGCCCTCCCACCGGACAGCGGGACTTCCATGGTCAGGAAAGAAGCACACACTCACCGTTTTGGTTTCCAGGTTCCCTCCATAGCTCCCCCTCCCCTCCGTCCCCAGTAAAAGGTGTTGGCCTGGACAAAGATCAGCTAACTTTTGAGATATGTCCGTAGTTTAAAACGTAAGACAGGTGGCTCTCGGGAGACTGCAACTTCTTTCTACTTATCCCCCTTCAGGAGGGAAGGTTTTTGAGTCAAGTAATTCTGAATAGGGAATGTATGTCTTTTAAAAATATATTCGGCTTCCCTGTAGTGTAGTATACTTTGATGTATTAAAATACAGCTCGCCCCACTCAAATTACTGCCTCAGTGCCTAATGCTATAAAATTAAACTATTCTTTGCTGATCTTTTATTAAGCTCCACCAGCATTTCAGATGCAGACATCTCTCCGAACTTCAGGCCATATGTTTTATATGCTGTCAGAGTGAACTCTGACTTCAGTCCCTATAGACCCCTTCCCCCATGTCTTTATATAGCGCAGCATTTTCAAAAACTTTGCTACAGGCTACTCCCAAATTGTGGACTGTTGGAAGTAAATGTCTCTGGTCATGTGGGTGTGAATGCCTAAAAAGACAAAAAAAAAAAGGTTGTTTTATGAAAAGTTCTTATTTCCTGCACATCACTTTTACATGTATTCTGTGCTTGATATTATTTTTTTTTTCACCATTTTTTTGCAGGGGGTGGGGTGGAATTGTCCTGAAACCTAAATGCAGAAAAGGATATATGCATGTAGGCACAATGACTTCACCTCTCTAGCAGGGAGCCAAAGGTATCTGTATGTTTGCATTTTGAGAAATAAATGGATATAGCCATAAATGCCGATCCTCTTAACAAGACTAACTTTGTCATTTAATAAGGGAGATTATTTCATAGATTTAAAGCCAGTTAACACATTTAAAACTTGATAAGACAAGGCAATCCCGGTATGTTTCCTGTTCTCCAGTGATTAAAGCAAATCATACTCTGGACTAGGAGAGGTTTTCCATGGTACGAGTAATGCTGTGACTGTTTCTCCTGGTAATGCAATTAGGAAATATTGGCCCCAGTTAATGTAACTTAAACAAAACATGTTGTCCTCGTCAAACTTGTTCAACTTGTTAAACAGGCAAAGCCTTGTCCACAAAGTTAAAAAACAGGGGCATATAGTGTTTCCATGGAAACTCTGTTAAAATACTGATTTGTGGATATGATCATAATCAACCCCATAATCTAATATGACTGAATTAAATGAAAAAGAATCTCAGTTATGAAGTAAGCCCCCTGTGTAAGAGTATTCTTACACATGCAGAAAACATATGGACTCTGACGGACACTGTTTTCAAACTACTTATTGGCCAGGGGTGGAGCTTTAAGACTTTGGTTTTGTCTGTCGGTTTTTTCCTCCTCCATTCATTGTTCATAGTTTTTATAATGCTGGGATTATGTGAGTGAGCAGTAAATAAAGTCTTGATGACATTTGGATTTTTCAATACGTATCATTGCTCCCCACACAACACCCCATATTGTTTTCATTGTCTTTTGTGACAAGAGAAGATAACCCATAATATTTAACGGTTTCTGGGACGTTACAAGATTAAGTTTTATTAAGGTAATAATTTCTTCCTGCTAATGGGATCTTGGTAGAATTCTAACTATGCAGTTTCACATAGATGCCTTTGACCTCCAGAGGAAGGGACACTAAGCCAAGAGCTGGGGTCAGTGTCCCTGGAACCCTGGGCAGAGGCTTCAAGGACATGCACTGGACTCCCCACTGCACAGTTCTGCAGCTCACTTTGCACCTGTCTAGGCTGTAGTAAAAATGGAAACTGCTCACCATGGGGTAAACTTTAGCCTAGTGGAATGGCAAAGACAGCTGTCTTTCAGCAAACCTACTTGATTTATTTGGAAATTGTGCCACCCAGAAAAAATCACAGGTGGTATTCGTGGGATCAATTTCCTCCTCACAAAAATATGTCCTTAGTTCTGTATGAACTTCAAATAGGGTTTACTGCATGATTGTTAGCAAGAGCCTGGTAATCATTTGTATTAGCCATGGCATCTCAAAGCATCTGTAAAAAGACTTCCGTGACACAAGAACGCACCCCTGCACAGGTGTGTCAGTACATCTCATACCACCATGGTCCCTGAATATCTAGGGCGTGGGTCCTGAAGGTCACAGCATGTCTGAGGTTCACCCTCTAGACAGAGATGTGCTAAATAGAGTCAGACGAAGCTCAAAGACACTGACCAACGAGTGGGGACTGACTTCTCCCTAAGTTGTCCCATCCACCTCCCTGAGCAGCTGCATCTTCCCCATGTGCACACCTTATTTGGGCACAAAGAGGAGCAAACGATGAGAGAAGTAGGGTCAGGCTCAAGTCTGACCTGGTGCCAGGAGCTTAAGTCTGCTGATTGCTCCCTTTTACACTTTACTTTCTATTTCTAATTAACTTGGTTTTATAGCAAAATAATACGTGAGCATACTTTTAAAAAATTAAATCGTGCTGAGAAAAGCTTACAAAGAAGAAAATCAGGCCCCTGACTCACCACTTCCCCTCCACTCCCAACCCCTAGTCCCACTTCCTAGAAGCAACAGCTTCTACCTCTCTTAGCATCTTTCTTTCTCAGTAGCAAGTTGAGATTACTGAGTTTTAGTTAATTTCACACATAACCTGTTTACTTCCTTTAATAGATGGGCTTTTTACCCCAGCCCTTCTTGCCCTCACCCTATTCCACCAACACAGCTATATTCCTATTTCATAGCTTTTGATTAATTAGATGGTGATTATATTGTTAGGAGTATCTGTGTATATTCTCTGCTGTGTTCAATAGTGTGCTATTGTATATCTCCTTTTTTATGATGTTTTTCCCTGGACTGAGAGATTTCCATGTCCTTTTATTTGCTTAGTTTTCCTTCTGCCTATCACTTTTTTCCCCCTATGTGTTTCATCAGATATCTCAAATGCTTTTTATCACCATTTCCTAGATGTTCAGTATTTCTGTCTGTTTCCTCACTCTTTGGAGAGCCCTGTCTCCCTGCATCCTCTGTCATCCCGCTCCAGTCTGGACGGTTGCTCTCCAGTCCTGCTGGGAAGCTGGGCTCCTAAGACTCCTCTTACCGTTTCCTCTATTGTAGCCCTCTTTCTCCCAGATCTATGTCTTCCTTTTTCCTTAATTCCTTATTTTGCTCACAAACGTTTTCCAGTAGTTTTCTAAGAAAGGGAGGTAAAATTTCTTCAGTCCTTGTAGCTCTTAAAATGCCTTCATTCTACTCCTTCATATGATAGTCATTTGGCTGGGTATAGAATTCTGGACTGGAGAACATTTGATTCATTTTCAGATTTCTGAAGGCCTTGCTCCATTTTCTTTTGAATTCCAGTGTTACTGTTAAAAAGTCTGATGCCGGGGCCAGCCCGGTGGCACAGCAGTTAAGTGTGCATGTTCCACTTTGGCGGCCCGGGGTTGACCACTTTGGATCCCAGGTGCGGACATGGCACTGCTTGGCAAGCCATGCTGTGGCAGGCGTCCCACATATAAAGTAGGGGAAGGTAGGCATGGATGTTACCTCAGGGCCAGTCTTCCTCAGCAAAAAGAGGAGGATTGGCAGCAGATGTTAGCTCAGGGATAATCTTCCTTAAAAGAACAAAACAAAAAAATCTGATGCCGTTTTAATTCCAGGTCCTTTGAAAGGACCAGGTTTGCCCAGCCTCCATCCCAGAAGTTTTCAGAATCTCTTCTTTGTCTCTCCTGTTCTGAAATTCCTGGATGCTGTGGGTCCTTCTCATTTATTTTGCTGGGCATTTTGCAAGCTCTTTTGGTTTGGAAATTCATATCTGTCAGTTCTAGGAAATTTTATTATATTATTTTTCTAAATCTTCTTGTTTAATTTTCTGGGAAATTTTCTTTTTCCAACTTGTTTCTATCCTTAAATTTATTTGTTTATTCTTAACTCTATTCTTTTGAATTTCCAAAAGTTCTTTTTTGCAGCAACTTGTTCTTGTTCCAGGACACAGTACCTTCTTTGATCTCTCTTAATATATTGACTATGTTTTTTTCTTGCTGTCTTTGCTGTTAACTCTAACTCATTTATTTTTTTTTAGTTTTTGGCCTTCTTTTTCATGTTGAAGGCTCTCCACATATATGTGTGGCCTTACTTCTTGTTTAAGAGTGAGGCACTAAAATACTGATTGAATCAATGGGGACCCAGCCAATTTGTGGGGGCCTGAGGGTGGGTAAAATGTTAATGACTCTAAGCCTTGCTTAGGGGGATATAAGCCTGGTTGGCAGCATCTGGGAGCTGGGCAGTGGAAGGGAGGCTAGAGAGTCTCATCAGAGAGCATACAAGTTTTCATTTTCCACGTTCAACCCCTCACCCATGTCTCATCTAGACATTAGCATTTTTCAGGAATGTATAAGATGGTATTTGTGGCATGTGCAGCACAATACATCTGTTGATAACTGTAAGTCTATGCTCTCCAGCCTATCCATGGCAGTGATTAGAGCTGCCAGGGGATCTAGCTCCCTAAGCATTATTCTGTAGGGTCTTGGCCTTGAAAGTGGCCAAGTGTGGCCAGTTGTTCCTGTCCCCAGATGCTGTCTCTTTCTTGACCTTGTACCCAGTCCAGGCATGTATCTCTCCTTCTCCTAGGAGCTTATGAGCATCAGCAGAGTATGGACAGTGTCTTAAAGGTGTACAGTGATAGAGAACAGAGTCTCTGAAGAGGTCTGGAGTCCACTCGCACTCTCCTATTTATTAGCACTGTGACCTGGTACAAGTTACTTAACATCTCCAAACTTTAGTGTCACTAACTGTTAGCCCAGCCCAATGGAACCTCAAGCTTGTGCAGTTCAGTCACTCCCTCCACCACAAGTGTAGGTGTAAAATGCTTCTGTATCACTACTCTATTAGATGTCTAGAGCCACCCTCCCCTTTCCTCAAGATTATAGGTGTCCTGGTGCATTATGAGGATGTGGGGAGTCACACAGGAACTAGGAGGGGTTTGCAGCTTGTAGAGAACTCACTCCCTCTGGGCAGTCAGTGGACAATGCAGCAAAGCTGGAAGCGTGCCAGGATGCTGTTAGAGTGCTAGGTGGTCCTCCTTGTTGGAATGAAGGAGGGACCTGACCCACCATTCCAGCTCCTTCTCACAGAGGTCCTTCACCACTCCCATTCACCCAGCTGTTTCCAAATAGCAGGAAAATTTTATTTTTACCCTGCCTTGTTATTGCATTCCTTTGATTCTAAGGTGCCATGAGTAGAAGTGGGAGCTTCTAAACAAATTTTTTAAAAAAGCATTGATGAACGTGTTCTGAAAGCCTCTGAGTTCTTCAGACTTCCACTTCAGGGCCTGAACCTCAAATGTCACTTCTCCCATGACACTCTGAACTTGGTTGGGCACCCTCTTTTACACTCCCATAGCATCCTGTACATGTCTTTCAGAGCACTCACAATGGTCACAGGCGGTATAATATCTATGTACCTTAAGAGATTTTAAGCCTTGAGAACACGTGGGCTGTACCAGTTGTATCCTTCACTGTGTCCCCAAGCACAGATGATGCTCAATCACTATCTGTTGAATGAAGAGAGGCATGGAAAGGGGAAGAAAGTGAAAAGTAGAGGCAATGCGAGGAACCATTAACAGCAGAAAAGAAGATGAAGCCTCTTGCAAATACCCTTCCAGTGGATAAGAAAAGTTAAAAAGTTGCTTTAACAAAGAAGAAAATCAGGTTCACCTGCACCAATGCCTTGTTCCGGAATACTAATAATGACAGCAGCTACATCATTTCATGGAAACCAGCTCCAAAACTAGGAGGAGCAAGGATTCTGCCCAACGCTGGAAAAGCACATTGCTTTACTCTCTTCTCCACTGAATGCAAAGAATCCAGTCTGTTCCTAAACACTTGAAACAAAGGAAGAGATAAAGGTAAGAAATGCAACTTTGGAAGCAGATACAGTTTATAAAAAATTGCTGGGACCGTTTAGTCCCCAACCGAGATTACTCTTAAGGCACAGAGCTCTAGTGTGAATGATCTTTAGCTGTAATTGCAGTACTCTGTTGATAAAAATAGTTAAGCATTGTGAAAAATTAATCTGCCTGTGGCCGTGCTGCATTTAAGATCGTTAGAGTTACCTAGAGAGCCTTAGGCAGGGAATCGGCAGGGCTTTGCTGTTGCCTGCGCTAAGCAGCAACAATTCAAGGAGGATTTCAGTGTTTGTTACGGGAGCAACTGCTGAAAGAGAGAGGTGAAATAGTGAGATAGCTCCAAGGGGACTCTGTGGATCGGAGAACATTTTGTGGGGAGGGGACAGTAAACTGCTGACTTTGGCTGGCAGAAGGGTCATCATTAATCCTTTCTGGAACCCCATAAGGAGAATGATCTTCCATTCTAGGGAAATATTATAATACCAGAGCTAACAATCATTGGGCTGTCACTATGTGCCGAATGCTGTGCTAGATCTAACTCTATCATCACAGCTTTTATGGCTGAGCAGAGGGAAGTTAAGCACTGGATTCTAATCCTGAGCCCACCATGACTCTATGCTGCCTCTTGACTTTTTCAGTAGATGAAGGAACAGAAAAAGGGTGGAGTAATTTTCCAAGCAGGGCTGACGCAAACCTAAGAGACACGGAAAACAAAGAACACAAAGACTGTAGCTAGGACTTCCAGGACAAGGAGAAAGGAAAGGAGTCCCAGAGTCAGGCTGGGTTACCAATGCAGGGTAGGACTTTGCAGGAGTCACTGGGGCATTTTCCCAAAGACCCACAAGAAAACGTTTTGTCTATGGGATGGCAGCATGGATCCACAGCATCCTAAGTGCTAGATGGCCCTCAGTGGCCTGCTTCCCTGGCAAGGACCCTAATTACAGTGCAGAGATGGCAGAGACTTAGCAGTATGCAAAGGGAATCTTTGCTCTGGCTGTACCCGGTGAGAATAGGAGGTCTTGACTCTATCAGTCAGGACTTGGTCCTGGAAATGGAAACTACTCTAGGTCTTCCAAGTAGTAAGGACTTGAATACAGGGAATCAGAAGTTTTAAAATTGCTGAAAGGTGGGGAGAAATGGATTGGGAAGTATCGATGGAGGTGGTCCTCAAGAACCCACTTGGGAGCTGCTTTAAACTTCACATCTGCTGCAGCTGCCTCCAGAACAACATGGCCTCTGTCTCTTTGCTGACTTCTAAATCTAGCACGAGCTCTTTCATTGGGAAAACTCTAATCTAGAACCACATATAGGGGAGATCCTCAGAAATGCAGTCCTAGCTTTTCTTCTTCAATGTAGGACAGGCTTCCTAAGGAGGAGGTATGGATGTCCAGTTGAATATCACCCATCAATGCCATGGAACTTCCTATGACCTCAAGTTACAATGGCATTCAAGTTACAGTGGCCCCACCCCTACTCCTACTTTCCCCTGGTTGTCTTATTGAGGGGATAGAATAGGAAACTTTTTACCTGGGAAAGGTTAGGTATGATGTGAGCCTGTGGTCCATTGCAGGTGACCTCCTGAGAGCTTGTCAGGTTGAGTGGTTCTGCCACTCTATCAGCTCACATCCTGCCTCAGTAAAAACTGCAGCATTCTTGATAATTGTCAATGGGAAGAAATGAAAATACTCCAGAAAGGTTAGCAACCAGGCCCTTCAAGGGAATGTACGTTTGCCTTTTTCATTATCCACAATGTGGGTACTAAGAGCAGTGAAGGGCCTATGTATATTCAACTGGAGTGGGGAAAGGTACCCTGTTTCCTGCAAAGATTCTACCATGAGCACCAGCATGGTCATGCTGACCTGGCACCACTGAACAATGGCCATGGTTGCCTGGGGCACCACATCAGGTGGATGGTGAGGCCATCTAGGAGGAGGAAGCAGGATTCATTAGCGATTCTTGACATGAAGTCAAGAAGGGCAGCATGCATGCCACATGCTCCATGCCAGTGCCGTCATCAGCTATTGTGTTTGCCTGTCTGCATGGAGGTGCTTATGTGATGGATCTCTGTACATGAAGATAGTTGCCAATCTCCTTTTGGAAGGAGCTGCTACCATAGACTATAGTTGCATTTGTCAGGATGCCATCCATTGCAAGCAGCAAAAACCAACCTTAAAGTGGCTTAAGCATAATCAGTAAATTAAAGGAAGTTAATTATTTGATTGTTTAGGATGGGTGGAAATTTATTGTCTCATAACTAAAAAGTCCAAGCTATATCTGGCTTCAAGTCCAGTGGGCTCCAGAGCTCTGTTGGCTCCAGGGCTAGTAGAAATCTCCAGGGTTCTTGATCTCTTGTTTTGCTTGTCGTTTGTGTCAGCCCTGTTGCCAAGCAGACCCTCTTTATGCAGTGTCCCCAGCACTCCTCTGACCAGCTTGGCAAACTCAGTGGAAAGAAGCCTCCCCTTTCCTGGAAGTTTCCATTCAAGTTGTGGGGCTGGCTCTCATTGGCAGAGCTTGGATTGGTGCCCATCACTATGGCAGAGGAGGACAGGATGCATTCCTGTGCCTGCCGGGTGGGGGGGCAAACCCTACACAAACCACATAGACCAAAATTGGAGGCAGGACAGCTCCCCAAAGGAAATGGTATGGGTGTGGGTAAGGGAGGTGGGATTCTGATACCCAAAAAAGGGGGCATGAATGCCCAGCTGGCAAAATAAACAGCTGTCTGTTATTCCAGCACAGCTGGAGTTAGAATCAGTCTGAACTGTCTCTGAATCATTTCAAGCAAGTAGCTAGCCTCCTTGGACCTCTAGTTACTCATTTGTGTAATAAGTAGGTTGGGTTCAATGGTCCACTCCTCCATTCCAGCTCTAAACCTGTGCAGATCTATCCATTTATGCCACCACCAAGTGGACTGCACTGGGATCAGGGTCCATCAGCAACATTCTCAACAAGTGGATTGGTTCCTTATTTCGGGCCTAAATGTGTTGTAAAGCAGCAAAAAGCAGCCTGAAAAGAATCTCTCAACTTTGTTGGTCAGGGTCTCAGAAAAATTCAGAACTGGTTTTGGAGAGACGCACTCCACAGAAGTGACCATGGTCTCTGCCACAGAGAGATACGTCCTGTTGGATCCTGTTTGGAAGATTTCTTTTTCCTGCAGTGCTCTTGGAAACAGGGCCCCCACCAAACTCATCTGGTGTTCTGTGCTCTGGGCAGAAGTAATTATTTTTATGAGGCATTATTCATGTCTAGTCTACCTAAGGGCCACCCCAAATAATGTTTCTCTAGCTATTAAAGGCTTTATCAGGCACGCAGCGTCTCCAGTAGTTTCCTTTAGGGGAAAAGAAAAAGATTCCTCTTGAAGTTTACCACCTCCAGTGGCAATTTGCTGCCCATTTCAGGGCCATCTTAAGCGGTTGGCACCTGAAAAAAGGGCAGTCTTTTCCTTTTAAGTGCAGCCGGAAAATGGGCGTCTGAGTGAAAGTAGGGAACCGGGAGAAGTATTTCCATGCGGCCAAGGTAGCTTTCTTGTTTTGTTGTGAGCTGGCAAACTTCAACATGCTCAAGCAATGTTTTGTCAAATTTCTTAAATGCTGAATATGGCACCGGCCCAAATGAATGTAGATGTTATTTTAGTTCTAGGAGAGATTTATTTTAATGTACAGATGCAGCCACTACAAAGGCCCCTTTTAATCTACTGGGGGCTCTGTTCCTTGCTCTCTTACTCTCTGCAAGCACCCCCCTCATTCTAGGGAATTGGAGTATGCTGTGAAATTGCAGAGTATTCCCTCCTGCCCTCATCTCCCAAGGCAGTGACATAAGTGCTGACGATAATTATAATTAAGATGCTTTGTGCAAGAAAAAGCAGTTTGCAAGGCTCCATTCCCTTTCACAGCCTGTCTGGAATTCAAAGGACAATGCTGCTTGATAAAAGAAAATACGCCAACAGCAGAGCTGACTTGCCCGACTCCAGGCTCTAGCAGAACAGCCCCAAGAGAAGTCGTTCCTTATCTAGGACCTCAATTCTCGGAGCACAAAAGGAGCTGTTCCTTTACTGCTCGCCTCTGAGATGGGAAATCCATCAGTGAAGCTAAGCCTCAGATACCAATATCTTGCACCTTGATCCAGGCCAAAATAAACGGGAAGGAAAACACAGAGGAAGCCATGGCGACATGTGAGGTTTGGCCCAGCCAAATCTGTGCTTTCAAGGCAAGACCAGGGGAGGGGAGCCACAGATAAAATCAGGGGGTGGGCAGGGGGAGAAAAGGAAGGATAATCACCAGACTCAGTGACAGAAGAGAAACTGAAGCCAGGACAGTTCTCAGTCCTATCCCACCCAAGGCCCCTTTTTATAATAATTTGTAATTTGGAATTGTAATTTGGAATACCCTTTACTATCCCCAAATGAAATACATAGAAAATATAACCGGTTTCCCTACATGCTGCCAAAAAAAAAAAAAAATCTGTGGAATGTTCCAACTATAATATCAAGAAATAAAAGGAGAGTAGTTTATAATAGGGTAGTATATATTTTAGTGTGTAAATGTTTGGGTCCAACTACAAGAGGAGACAGAATGAAGTAACCAGAAGCTTGCGCGGAATCTCTGTGAACACAGTGGCTGCTGCCTGGACATCTCAACTACAAAGCAGGCCTCCTTGGTGATGGGAGTCTCTGAAACAGTCAAGTTACGGGTAAAACAGTGCATTCATCTCTCTCTTTCACTGGACTGTAGTTACATTTCTAGAAAATTCCATGTGCAAGAAATACTTTGTATTTAGATGTAAAACAGAGTTCAGTTCAAGGCCCAGATATGGATCATGCCTTCCAGGCACCTGAATACCAGGCAGAACGCTTGAGGCACTGAGGGGCATGGGACCATTCTTTGTTGGGGGCTGTCCCGTGAACTGTAGGCCTTCCAGTGTCTGTGAGAAACTGTGAACTTCCAAAACAGCCCCCTAGGGGGTGATGCAGCCCCACTGAGAGCTGCAGGGGAGATGGGCAGCAGGCTTCTGAGTCAGATGTGTGGGCTCAAATCCCAGTTCCACCAAGTCCTAGCAATTGTGTGGTCCTGGTTAAGTCACTTAACTGCCTGTATTTTTTTTTTTTTTTTGAACGTTGGCCCTGAGCTCACATCTGTTGCCAATCTTCCTCTTTTTGCTTGAGGAAGATTATCCCTGAGCTAACGTCTGTGCCAATCTTCCCCTATTTTATGTGGGATGCCACCACAGCATGGCTTGACGAGTGGTGCTAGGTCTGCGCCCAGGATCCAAACCCACAAACCCCGGCAGCTGAAGCAGAGCGTGTGAACTTAACCACCATGCCAGGCTGGCCCCTTAACTGCCTGCATTTTATCTTTAAAATGGACAGAGCCCTTATGAGATTGCTGAAAGGTTAAGGGGAAAATGCTGGTCACATGCCTGGCCCCTAGTGCCCTGTGTGTCCTTTGTTGTCAGGACCAGCTCCTGCAGCCCTGTGCATCCTGGGCCACTTCTCTTCTCTACGTTACCTGCCTCCTTGGAGACAAAGGATGTTGTCTCTGTGCTCTGCAGTGCCCCCGGCGGCATGGGTTTCCTTTGGGCCGCTGTCCTGTTTCCAAAGAGCCTTCCTCCTGTCTTCTTTCTTCAGAGAGGCAGCAAGCATGAAGGCCTGGAAGCTTTGAAAGGTGCTGTAAGCATCTTAGGAGCTCTTTTGGGCCTCCAGGAGACTGATCAGTTCACAGAAGTTGGAAAGAAAAATTAAAATGAAAGCAAAAACTTGCGAGAAAATATGTGGATTTACCAATCTCAAATGAAGCAGATGTTAGTCTTTTCTACAGTGGTAGGTTCATTAAAAGAACATTCTTTTTAAGTGATTTCACGTGATTCTTTTTGATTCCTTTTAGATATTTGTTTTCTTCTTTTACTTTGAAGTTGGAAAGATCTGAGTTCAAATCCTACTTCCCCCAGAGTCCCTCCCAGCTTCCAAACTGGAAACTTCTCTCATGAGTCCTCCAGCTTACCCTCTCAAAACCCACCATGTCTGGGCCAGCCCAGTGGTGCAGCGATTAAGTGCGCACGTTCCGCTTGGGCAGCCCAGGGTTCGCTGGTTCAGATCCTGGGTGCAGACATGGCATTGCTTGTCAAGCCATGCTGTGGTAAGGCGTCCCACATATAAAGTAGAGGAAGATGGACATGGATGTTAGCTCAGGGCCAGTCTTCCTCAGCAAAAAGAGCAGGATTGGCAGCAGATGTTAGCTCAGGGCTAATCTTCCTCAAAAAAAAAAAACACAAAAAACCACCATGTCTGCAGCTGTAGAACAGAGGTGACAATGACAATATCTACCTGTGAGGATTTTATCAAATCTTCAGATTTTACAAACTCTCAGCAGAGTTGGGAATGTTCTGGGTAGTTGTGATTACACCAGGTCCAGCTTGCTTACCTCTTAGCAACAAAGATGAAACATTGCCCAGTGGTTTGAAACTCAGTGTCCCTGCGGGTAACATGGAATCCACAAGGAGGCCAGGCCAGCAAATGGAATGAATTTGGGCCCTCTGATAGAGGGGCCTCAGTTCCTTAGCAGACAGATTGAGGAGTGACAGCATGCATCAGTCTTGGAAAAACTGTGTGGAGACTGAGCCACAGGAAAATAAAACAAGATATGTATCATATTAAATATTGCACATGTTTAATGTACATAGCTGTTACTGTGTGTGGATGTATATGTGACATTTATTGAATATTCACTGTGCGCCTGGCACTGTGCTAAACTCATGGCGTGCATGAGCTCATTTAAGTCTCTCAACAATCCTATGAGGTGTGCATGACTCCTATCCCATTGTGCAGATGAAGAAACTGACTGGGAAGGCACACTGTTTGTATGTGAGGCAGGCAGGACTCAGACCCAAATTGCTTTGACATTTTCCAATCTGGACGTAAGTACAAGGAAACAGACACAGATGGTGACTAAGAAACTACCAAAATTGTGCGGCCTAATAACATTGCTGAGGCTTCTCCCCTGTAGAGATGGGACTCATGAAATTCCCCAGCGCTAGTCCAGATGGGGTTGAGCCAAGATCACACGGCACCACTGAGGCCCCAGCATATGGCTGGCAGATGGCCCACACTATGAGTAGAGAAGAGGTACTGGGCATTACAATGGGGCCCTCAGAGGACCTTATTCTCCAAAGCCACTCCCGTGTTACTTGAACCTCCACAATCCTTCCCATCCGAAGACTTGTGTCTGTGTGAAAAGGTCCAGTTCCCAACAAGCAGAGGAGGGGTAATGAGTAAGCGGTTGTATCCATTGCTCCCCCTTGCCTGTGGGGAATGCCGTTGGGAGCTCCAGGCAGCCTCAGGGACCTACCTGTCCATACCACTGTTACAGGCAGAGGATTCCTGTGCAAGGAGGATGATGGAACTCGGTGCCCCCATCCCTGGGCTCTGCTCCAGGGTTGGCCCTGACTAGACATGGCAAAAGGCCTAGGACATGGCATCTGATTGGACTCCTGAGGTGGTCCACTTTTGTTAAGTGCTCCATTGTTTACGTTCTTGGGTCACGAAGAAGAAAGGGCTATGAATTTCAGTCCACACATTTCAAGTGAGCAATCAATGCAGCTTTATTTGAACTAAACTTAATTTCTGACAGAAGCCTCAATTATCCTTGTGGGAGAGGACTTTCAGTGAATCCAATGTCTCTTCGCTTTCCCCTAGGGCCTACCTGAGGCTGAAGGGTGAGGAGAGGCATTTAATCATCTAATTATGCAAGCATTTCCCCAGCCACCCAGTCCCCTCTAGTCCTCTGTCATCAGTCCCTGTACAGGTCAGTGCCACGGCCTCCTCATTCCAGCTGAAGGTCACCTGAGAGTCAGTCGGCAGCTCCCTGGGCCTCACTCTGACCAGCCTGCAGGGAGCCTTCGGCTGGGTTGTCTGTCTGTGGCCTCTGCCAGGCTATCTGGTTCCCGGCAGTAGCAGGGCTGGAAGAGGCCAAGCTCCAGTGTCCAGCCACTTCCCAGGCCTGCTCCAGAGAGGAGTGTGTTGGGGAGTAGTCCCCTCTCCTCTGGGAGCTGCTTCCCACCCCCAACAACCTTGGATTTCGACCCAGGGGAGGAGTGGGGAAGGTGGACACCTGCAGGAACGTCATGGCGCAGGTCTTTCCCTCCTCAGCTTCCGGAGGATTCTCTTCTCTTTCCAGTCAGATCATCTTTCCTGTGCCATCTGGAGACAGGGAGGAACTGGCCCAGGCAGTTCCCAAATCATCCCTCCATGAGATTCCTTGGGGCCTCAGCTTTTGAGACTCAAAACTGCAGAGTTTACTCCTTTGTTCTCTGAGTTCCTCTATACCCTCCCTGCCCTGAGGCCCTAAGTGTGGAATGCTTCGCTGAGGGAATGGAGAAGAGCCAGGGGGTGCCAGGAAACTCTGGGAAGAATGTTGGTAACAACTGTGTTTCAAACTGTTAGCCCTCAAAGAAAGCATGAGAAGCAACTGATTAACTGCCTAGTGCCTGGAATACAGTGCATTTGCTTTTTCATTCATTCGTTCCATTTTTATCAAAAGCCTACTGGGTGACAAGCAACCTTTGTGGAATGGATAAAGGTCTGAGTTGAGGGACATTGAGGCCAGGCAGCCTGGCTCACCACTGAGGCCTCTGTTTACAGAGAGTGGTCTTGGGGGTGGGCCCTGCTGAGAAGTTCCCTGCCAAATCAGAAAAGGAAGTGCCTGCCCCACCCCCGCAGCCCACCCTGGCCATGCACAGGGACCTGACTAGCGCAACCTCTTCCGAAAGCCTGTTCAGGAACCCAGATGACAGGCTCAGGTGTTGCCAAGCACGTGTTTGGGAGCAATCACTTAATGACAGAAGATGGCTTTTCCATCCTCAACATCTGCCTGATTAAATTGTGGGACAAAACTGGTATCCTTCACTTCAAGGCTGATTCCCAAATATTCTAAGCTCCTGAGATTCCAAGAGGTTGGAGGAAAACAATGCTTGATTACTCCAAAATGCTGTCTGCCCCTCTCATTAATTCCTCCCCGTTCCCTTCTCCCTCTCTGCTCATAATCGCCTCGTGTGCAGCTACTCTGGGAGGATCTGCCTTGGGCCAGGTCTGCTATGGCCAGATACATCTGCCACCCAGGTGTTTGACTTTAGAGTGAGTATCTAGATGGCCAGAGGGAACCAGGCCCAGTGGATGCTGAACTTGCCTCTCCAGGCTGCCTTGCTGATGAGCACACAGTCTTCCCTTGGCTGTTTCTGTTCTTGTTCTTTCCATGTCAAATGAAAGGGAGACACTGGATGGAAATTGGGAATGATCACCAGTTTTTGTTTGAACGTCCTCGTTAGGTCCTGGTCATTGTCTTGTAAAGACTAGGGAAGTTTCGCTTCTTCACTTGCATCGGCCGTGCAGGTGGTCTTGTAGTTCTCAGACTCTCCAGGCTCATTGCCAGCTTGGGATTGTGCGTGTGACCTAAAGTGTTCTCTCCACCCTCCCTCTTCACCTGCTCACTACATGCTCATGAATTCCTACTCATCCTACAGGTCCTGACTCTTTATTGAGTACTTCCCTAACTCTACCTCCAGAGAAGGCAATGTGTTCCCAGAGTCATCTTAAGCTCATGGCCCAACCACATGAACAAATCAGTCATCAATATCTGGAAAAGACAGAACCAATTTGAATTCTCTGATACTTGGTGCAACTATTCTGGATTGTTTAAATAGAGAATAATGTGTGATTATCCTGAAGCTTCCAGTCTGCATTTCATCTGACAGAAAAATCACAGAGCGCGAGCTAGAACTCATAGTTGTGTAAACCTCTTTGACTTCACTCTCTAAGGTGAAAACAAGGGTAAAGATCACTTCCCAGGAGGGAGATTTTAGGCCTATAACTGACCTCTCTAATCCTCGGTCTTTTCACAGATAAAGTGTGGTTGGGAGGACTGCCTACCTTGAACAGTGTTGTGAGGTTTGGCTAGAAAGTATCTAAAGCTTCTAGCAGCTGCCTGGCACGTAGTATGGGGGTTAATAAATGGTATTAATTACTGTTATTACTGCTTTTACTACTACTATTATTATGTGGTATATGACTAAATTTATAAAGTAATTTTCACTGTGGATTATGTCTTATGTAATTTGGAGACATTTCTAGTGAGCAGGGAAACACGTCTCATGAAATAATTCATTTGCAAGCAAAATCAAAACATTTTGAAATTTACCAGGCCAAAATGATGGAGCCTGGAGGTTGAAGGGTGGGCAGTACCTGGCAAATCTCAGAACTCCAGGCTTCCCCCAGTCAGGATGGGTTAGAAACAAGACCACACCTCTCGCTCCCAACTCTGCTACCCTTGCCTGGTGGAAGCCCATCGTCTCTCACCTGGTTGGACAAACGCTCCTGACTACTCACCTGTGCCCCTCACACACACCATGCAGCCCATCACCTTCACCAGCAGGTGTTTCCAAAGCACATACCTGTTCACACCTCACATACCTGTTCATACCTCACATCCAGGTTCCCTGGATGGGAACCTTTCCTTGGCTTCCCTTTTCCCTCAGGACAGAGTCTAAGACACTTGGATGGCAAAGGTAGATCTCCGAAAAAAGAATACTGTCTTTGAAGAGCTGATGTCACCATCGGCACAGCATCCAACCATCCAGTCATTCATTCAATGTGTATGCGCAGAGCCTGCCTGGGCAGGGCACTTTTCTCAGTACAGAGAACACAGGTGTAAAGGAACAGCCTCTGCCCTCAAGGAGCCTACCTCTAGTCAGGTGGGAATGAAACACAATGAATAATATGTAATGCAATTTAATGCCAAATATTGATAAATGCTTTGAAGAAAAATAGGAAAGATTGACTATTAACAAGAAGACCATCAGAATGTCCCATAGACCAAGCAGAGTCAGGTTTATTCCCTACTCCTTGAGGGGGAACATCTCCCTGACAGGGTCTTAGCAGTGTCCCAGAAAGGGGAGGTGGGGCAGGTGTGGACCGGGTTCTGGGGTCTGGGTGGGTCTCTCAGTGTGGGGCTCTGATTGGCATTGGACTACTTTAAGAATGGTGGACCTCTCAATCTTGATAAATCAATAGTTACTTGATAAGTGAGCAGTTTCCCTAGTTGTCCTAATAAGTCTGTTGTTCAGATAAATTGATTTTGATAAGTTTCTTAAGTAAATCATGAAGTATTTTTACTTGATTATAGACTTATCTTTCTGAGCAAGAATTTTCTGGAACGAATAGGAAAGTCATGAAAGTCATGTTGATGGAGGTGGCTTTGGTTCCCTGTGCTGACATTCAGCTATCTCAGCGCTCTCAGGGCTAAGCGTGCAACAGAGGTCACCCCAGGTCATTACCTGGGGTGTGTCGTGCAACTCTCAGTATGGGCTTGCCAGATTTAGCAAATCAGAAATATTTTGTCTGGCAACCCTATTGGAGTGCGGTGAATTTTTCAGTGAATTGTCTATATATTAAATCTAGATTGTCAGCTTCTCCTACAGCATCAGAATAACTTGCAGCATCCAGACCATGTTCCCACAAGGCATCAGCTAAGCTGAGCTGAGCTGCTCCCTTTGTACCAGCACAGGATGATCCCTCATTCCCCACAGTTCCCACTCAGCCCTGTGGGGACCTGAGTTTGGGAGCTCAGGAATGGACGCAGGCTCCCTCGGATGAGCTGGGTGTGTTTGGACAAGTCCCCTTCCTTCTCTGTGCCCTGGAACATGAGCTGGAGAGTCAGAGGAGCTGGACACATCCCTCCAGCTCTGTGAGCCACCCATGTGGATATTTGAGTGCTGCTGTGCATTAACTACAGTCACAAACATCCAGCTCAGAGGTGTTTGGCAAATATATGTGACCATTCTATTATGGGTTTTGAAATGTTTGGAAATCTGACCCCTGATTTTGTTATAATCTCTTTGGTAACTGTTATTAGGTGGTGACCTAATAAGAAATTATTAACTGGGGAGCTATAATTTGGAAGCTCATAATTTTCTTAATGGACATTGATTTGTGTAACCCTGATTAAAATACAATGAAGCCTGGGGCTTACATGTTTTATTCTGAAAGGTTGAAAGAATGGGAATTGACTCTAAAAATGTATTGGCTTGAAAACTTTATTGAAATAATATTATTTGAAGAGTTTTGTGAGCATAAAATGATCTGACAAAAACGATTCGATGCCAGCTCCAATGGCCTCAGAAAGCTGAGGGAATATAGGTTTCTTCAGATGAAGTCTGGAAAAATGCTTCCAGATTACCTCATGGGTGAAAAGAAAATTATTATTCCATTCCACAGCCCTGCTAATTCTTTTCAACGTTGATTCTGTCAAGTAATTAGAACCCAAATGGAGGAAACATTTGTAATTGTCATTTATTATACTTTACCTAAGGTGACTGCTCCCAAGAAGCTCTGACAGGACAAAAACAAAATGATTATGAAAGAAATGTGTAGACAAATGGCTCAGGCCTTCCTACACACACTCCCAGAAGCCAGTCACAGACAGTGGGTGAGGATGGTTCCATATTAAAATAGGCCTCCACAGCTATGAGTCTTCAAAGAAAATCTTCTGCTATTGCATTGTCAATCGAGTGATAATGAGTCCTGTCTACCCTCCCTCTCTCTCACCACGGACATATATCATGTAGCTCTTTGTTACTCAAAAGCATGTTTAAGAAAGATTACTCCCCCCTGCTTACCACAGGGAATACTTCAGAAGTGAAATATGCAATCAGTTAGGGGGTTATATTTAAAATACCTCCTCCCCTTTTATCACTGTATTTCTTCACTCGGCATAGGCTAAAAAATGAGGTGTGTCTGCTGCTGGGAGAATGTTTTTTTCCCCTGATTTCTGAAATAATGCCATACCTTGGAGGTTAATGTTCAGGCTTTACCAAGATATAATAAATGAATATTGCTTTGATCTAAATATTTTTCAAAAAGTTGTTGCCAATCCTTCTCCCTCCACTATAATCTTTTAAGAAAGCCTTTGGATTTGCCAGTCTGACACCCAGGGGGACGTGAGTGCAGCTGCCTTTTCTCCCCCGTCATCTTTGCGAGGATACTCTGTTCTCAGTTTCGCCCAAATTAGTCCCAGGATTTCAGTTGTCTTTTTTGTCCAACATTCCATCATGCGATTCATTAAAATCTTCACATGAAATATTTAACAGATGAGTTATGTCATAATTCACATTATGGTTTTAAGTTGTTATTCATGTGGTAAGTCATTTATCCTGGACATTAGCAGACCCCTGGAATGGGCTCATATTTGATATGAGGAAGGTTGGAGTTCTTTTCCTTGACGCTCCAGAACAGTGGCCTTATTCCAAACCCCCCGTTAATCGTGAAATATTCCAAAAAAGTGACATTCAGATTCACTGTTAGTTCTACTTGCAAGTAACTATTTTGAAAACAAACAGAAGAAAACATTTAAACAAATGTGGCTAGGCTAACAGCTATTACAGTTGACCCTTAATTAAGGCAAGTCGGAATTCAAATGTGCCAGGCCTTGTTACTCTCACTGCTAGCACTCATTGCCATTGTGCAGAAAGGAATGAAAATTCAGGGATTCTGTCAAAGAGGGGGCTGAGGACAGGGTGGGAGATAATAACCCAGCTTGTAAAAATAGCCACTATCTTGTTTGAGAAATATGACCAGTAAGGAGCTGATTTTCTGGATGAGATAATGTATGGCCAGCATATATTTGTAGAATTTGGGTTTTAAGAAAACTTGCTCCACTCCTATGTTCTGAAATACATGGGAAATCCCTAGCAGGTATTTTATTTATTAACTTATTCAGGTTTTATCTTCTCTAATGGATTGGACTCTATTAGAAGAAAATGCTCCTGTTTGTGGGCCAAGTCAGGGCAGCTCTGGGATCTGTTTGTCCGCCTGTCATTGGAGAGAAGTAACTGTCCACGTGCTGCGAGCAGTACCCAGTCTGTTGAGAAGCCCTGTGGCCAGGTAGCCTGGTTGATGAGCACGTGGAGCTGATGGTGCCAGTATCGGGGACAATAACCTTCTTGGATTCTGTACACTGAATCCAAGAGTTTCAGGGTGGAGCACACCTTTCATTAATCCTGAAGGGAAAAAAATTCATTCCAAAAGCTTGCTTAGCTGAAAGAGAATCATCGCCTTCCATTTTCTGCTTCATTTTGCCAGGGCTCACGTAGTCTTTTTTCTCTTCTTCAGTGTCATAATTTTATAGGGTGTTTACCCACCTTTATTACACCCTAAAAGCATTGCTAGCAGTGGACAGTATGGATTTATCATGGATGAATTTTCTGTTCAATCTCAATATATTGGCATGAATGGTGTACTTTGTGGTGAAATCCAAGAATAAAGGCTAAAAAACTCTTGGTACAAATCATAACATGAATATTGACAATACTCTCAAGCCTTTAGG
The DNA here is from genome assembly GCF_041296235.1 of Equus asinus. NCBI lineage: Eukaryota > Metazoa > Chordata > Mammalia > Perissodactyla > Equidae > Equus > Equus asinus. The sequence continues at coordinate 44,676,896 of NC_091810.1, read as the reverse complement.
GTGTTCTAATATACATTTGATTTTGTATCATTTACTCCCAACCCACAAAAGTTCTGTTCAGAAGCTAGAGCCAGTGTGGCTCTCTTTGTAGAGACAGAGAGGTGAAGTGAGGGACCCAAGGGCACACAGCAGTCTTAGAAACAGTGTTCACTTGGTAGAAATTTTCCTGGTTATAATTCGTTGATGGCGGCAGGATGGTTTTTCTCTCTCCTGGATGCGCTCTCCGTTTGTATATGAATACATTGTATGGAAGTAGGGGCGTTTGTGTGAACTTGTGTGCCAGACATGGTGAGCACTATTTTACAAACCGGATTTGTGCTCCTAGGGGTATGTTGCAAGTTGAGGCCAACCCCATAGAAAATTATTTCTAAATGAATACAATATGAAAAAGTTATTTTATTTCTAATTTTACTTGTAACATTGTTCTTTGGTGAGTCTCAGATTACATTTGAATGCATGTCTATTAACCTGATATGAGATGCATGCATGATTTCATCTTGAATGTATTTGAATATAATAGCACTGGAAATGTAATTTGTATTCTCAAATTTTATAAGCAAAATAAATAAATCTTGGGGGTGGTAGCCACATTGAGCATATTGCATCGATTTCTTTGGGTTTCTCTCAAACTAATTACCAACTTCCCCTTGCAAATCCAGGTCTTCTCACACCAGCAGTTCTATCTGATCTAAATCCTCCGTACCTAAGTCATCTTCATTTCTTCCACCTCATGGGAGTAGGTAGCGTGGACAGGTCTGTGGAGAACTTTATGTTTGATTCTTAAGGAGTGCTAGTGTCCTGTGATCCTGTTATCACTGATCACTGTCCAACAGAGCCACCTGCAATGATGGAAATGTTCTAGATCTGCATGGTCCAATACAGTAGTCACCAGCCCCACTGAGCACTGAAAATGTGACTAGTGCAACAAAGGAAGTAAATTATTAATTTTTTAAATTTTAATTTAAGTGGCCACACTAGCCACATGTAGCTAGTGGCCACCAATTTGGACCGGAACATTTGAGGTCAGCTGTCTGTTCCAGTTCAAGTGCACTAATCATTGACATTCTGCAAATGAAATGGCTGTATGTTTTGGTGCTTGGACAATGCTCTTTGCTCATCTTCATCAGCTCTGAGCATCCTGAAGTGTGATCCTCTCTTCAGTGGTTTGCCTGCCCTCCCCACGCTCCACCTCTGGCTGTTGCATCCCTCATGTTGCATCCTTCAAGACAACGACCATCCAGCACATACTGTGTTTCTGATGAACATGGGAGGAAAAGAAGGAGGGAAAAAGTAGGCTAGAAGGAAGTTAGAAAGTTAGGGAAAGAGGAAGTCTGGAAGGAAGATACTTCATGGAAGGTCAGTGGTCTGTATTGCTGAGCTAAGTCTGTACTCAGGCCCGCTTAGAGTATTGAGATGAGTTACAGAAACAGTAACCTGCGTAGTTCAAATCAAAAGAGATGTCAGTGCTTCAGCTGCCTGAGTATTTTGTGTGAAGAACTCTGGGCCTCTTGGGGATGGCAATCCTCATGACAATGATTTTGGTGTTTTGCTGGTTTCCAAAGACCATCCCAGTATCTTAGTGTCGCTGTCCTAGGAGGCTCACACAATATTGGCTTGTTGGAAAAGATCACAAGGGATACTTTTTTCTGCATCTATTCTGTTCTTGGGAGGTGAGTAAGGTGCCACCAGATGCTGTCATGGAAAGGGGACTCTGTCTCTATCCTTGTGGTGGAAGTTCCTACCAGGGAGCCGGGGAATGCTCGCCTTCAAATGGAAGGAAGGAGCGCATGAACTCCCAGAGAAATATGTTGATGATTTTCTGGACCGTCTAAAGAATTTCAAACCCCAGGAATGGTGTTTTTATTTTCTGCATTCTCTTTGGGACTTAGGTTTCGCTAAAGTATCTTATGTCCTTGTTTTTCTTATTAAATGAGCAAGATTGACTTGAATCAGAATATACTGTTATGGCTTGAAATGTTGTTGAAAGAACCAAATGGACGGGCATGACAAATATCTCAGGTTCCATTTGGGATATAGGAGGGGTCAGGGGAGAGAGTGGGACTTGCTGAAGTAATAATGACTTTTTTCTGATAAAAGTTGAAGAAAGAAAAAAATACACGTGGAACAAAACAAAGGAAAATAGTGAAAGGGAGCTAGATTTCTGTTTGTGGAAGCTCATGTTTGTTTTTCTGAATAGAGTTGGCCATAGAATGCTCTTAAGCACTTTTGTTTGTTTGTGAGGGAGAATTTTTATTCTGTTTTTTTGGTATGGGTCCCCCCCCTCCCCCCCCCACTTTAAATCACGTTCATGCTTAAGAGATAATTAGCCTAATGCACCAAGTGGCTGTGGCTGCCTAACCCGTCTCACTCTCCTTGTCTCCCACTGGCTGGGCCATTTCCCTAGTACTTCCTCCTCAAGGCTTGCATGGTGGACTTTCTAAAATATAGATCTGAGGTCCTGCCCCTTCTCTACTTAAAACATCTTAAATGGCCCCTCAGACCCTACAGCAAATCTCAGCAAACTTGTTCTGTAAAGGGCCAAACAGTAAGTACCATAGGCTTTGTGAGCCATTCAGTCTCTGTTGCAATTCCTCAACATTGCCGCTGTGCCATGGACAGTGTGCAGGCAAATGAGTGTGGCTCTGTCCCAATAAAACTTTATTTACAAAAAGAGGCTGGATTTGGCCCTTGAGCCAACCCCTAGCCTACGGGATATTCTTTAGAATCGTTGGCCTGAGATTCAAGACCTTTTGCCATTTGACCTCAGCCTGCACAACCAAGTCCAGCTCCCGTTCTTTCAAGCATCAGAAGACACCATGGTCTTTTAAAAGGCTCCATACTTTTACCTGTGCTGTTTCTGCACTTGGATTACCATCTTCTTCCATTCTTACTTTTCCTGTGAGTTAGATCTCCATGTCTTACCTTACACAAAGCTCTCACCAACTCCCCTAGGCCAAGCCCACCCCATCCTCTGTGCTCCGTGGTTCTTTGTTTATGCTTCTGACATCACACTTACCATGTGGTCACTCCCCACCTAGATGCTGACGGGGCATCTGGTCTCATTCCCCTTTGTACTTAGCTTGGAGCTCAGCACAGAGAAGACCACTGAACCAATGGTCATGAAGTTGACCCACCAATGGGCTTGTGACTCTCCTCATCAGAGAGAAGTATATTAACTTGTAGGTGAAAATACTACAAACCCAGATGTGCTGTGGGAAGCCAGGGGCCAGAATAGCTGGAGGGGGCATGAGGATCAGTCAGCAAAAACACAGCCAGGGCAAAACCAAGCACACCCATTGCAGTCAGGACTGTCTGGGAAGCCCTTTGACATGGACCTCATGGCCCAGACAGGGAGTGAGTGAGGAGCGAGGGAAGTGGCGTCTAGTTTAGGGCATCAGGACCAGGGAGAGGATGCAGCCTGCTGGAGGGAGATCAGAGAGAAGCAGCCTGCATGATTAATGGGATGGAGGGACTGACTCATGAGGAAAGATTAAAGCACTCTGAGGAGCTGGGGTACAGACCGAAAGGGGCAGATGATAGCAGGCTGCAAGTATGTGAGATGGGTAAACACCCAGGAGGGAGCAGCTAGCGTCATTAGGGAGGTGAAAACAGGGGCTCCATCAGAAAATGGGAGGGGTGCTTAGAAAGGGCACGGGTCACTGATGGGGGAACCCAGTAGATGATGGGTGGGGTTGGGGCAACTCTGGGCTGCTGGAACTAGAAACACCGTGGAAAGGTCACTGTGGTGTAACTCTTTCAGGGACTCCCCTGCTTTTATCCTACAGGGTCTTGAAACCTGCCGTGGCTGTTGACCTTGGCCCTAAGAGGTGGCCTCTGAATTACTCTCTGACTACCAGCCTGGGAAGAGCTGCGAGAGGATAGCCGCAGAGGGGGACACACAGAGGAAGAGGGAGAAACTCATTTTCTACCTTCTCTTAGATACCAGTGATTGGATGTCACAACAATTTTGAGGCCCTCTGCTCTGAAGTCAGTTTTCTGCCGCGCCTCCCTGTCTCTGGTAGAACTAAAGATACTCATTCCCAGCCCCTTCTTAAGCATAAGGCAGGCTCTCACCTCTGCTGCTCGTGGATCCGAGCAAAACCCAGCTCACACCTGGCTCACAGCATCCTCGGTTGGCTCATCCCCAGCAGGGATATGGCCCATCAGGCGTTTTGGAAGAGAAGATTTATTTGAAACTGTAGTAAACAGCTCTCGGGCTCCAAAATCAGCTTCCTTCAGGTATTCTCTGAAATTTTCTCCAGAGCTAGGAAGGGCAGCTCCTGTTTTAGACTGACAAAGTGATAGATCCTTGCTGGCCAATTTGCTAGGGACCATAGAGCAGCCGTGCCCAACCCTTGCTGCACATTCACCCGGGGCGCTTTTTAAACATACCCATACCTAGACACCACTTTCAGAAATTCTAATTTAAATGGTCTTGGTGCAGAAGGGGACAGCACCCAGGCATCAGTACTTTCTCTTGAAGTTCTTGGGTGGTTCTCTGTTGAGAACTGCCACTGAAAAACCCTTTATTTGGGTGTGATTATAATTCATGTTGCTGTTACTCCTCCATCTTTTTCTATAACTACTGACTATAATCATCTAAAAGGTTTTTTAAAAAGCAAGCATTTACCAATGGATTGTCTGTGTGTTCAGCACCAAATGTGTGCTTTGCAGGGATCCAGTGGGGAGCGAGAACAGGTCCCTGCCTTTGGGGAGCTTATGGTCCAGGGTGTGGAGGACACTGAGGGCTAAGCAGGATGGACACAGGCTGCTGGAATGGTGCATTTCAGAGACTTCCCATTCTGCATATTGCATATTGCTAAGCTATGTTTGGCTCTAATCTTATGCTAGAATCTGACCTTCTAAGTCCAAAGATAGAGGATGAGTCTCTCCAAATGTACGTACCTCCAGTCAACCTTGACTCTCAGGGCTTGCTTCAACAATTTCTTTAGGAAGTGGAAATGCATTTGAAAGTTATAAGGGTAATAGCTGAAGACCTTCATGAATCTCCAGGCTCCTGGAGCCAGCACAGCAATGATTACCCAAGTAGGGGGTCTAACATGTGGCATGCAAGATTTTAAGAGAATATGAGTGAACTTTTTTTTTGTAATTGTGTATTTCTTTTGATGGGTATTATTACTTAGGTTGAACTTACTTTAGGTATTTAAGTAAAGGAAAAAAGTGTGGAAAAATAAATAACAATACTCTTGGTATGCAGATAAGGCAAAAATTGGGGAGGTTGTGTGCAACGGACTGAAGTTTACAAAACTGCCCTGGGTGGGGAGTCCAGCATTTCCCGTACAAAGTCTCATTCTTTCTTTCCAGCTCCTCTCCAGTTTTCTCATCATCTGACAAGCTTTTTGCCCTGACTTGAGCACTTTTCTGAAGTGGTTTCAAGAGTCACATTGTCTTGGCTTCATCGAGAGAAATATTGTGAGCTTATTCATGTCTTAGATCTGAGGTTCCACCAAATTCTACTTCCCAAAGTTTCATCCTTTCTTAACCTCTTTCATGTCTGTATGTTTCTCTCACTGGAAGTAAGATTGCCTCTTGCTTTAGGGAGTTTTTCACAGATAAGCAAAGAATTGTATAATTCCACCAGTTGTGGGGGAGAGGTCATTGAGATGTGGATACTGGGGGCCACTTACGCTAGGTCACATCATAGCAAAGTGACTCGCTTCCGAATACCTTCCTCATGACAAGTGCTTTTCAAATGTTATATCTCAAGAACACACGCCTAGTACACATTTTAGACATGTAAGTTCCTACAGTAATAAGTGTAACAGGAACTCTGAAGAAACAGTGATCTTTTGAATATCTTTTTTTTCATTCCTGTTTTCATCTTGTGTTGGGGAGGGTGACTTGAGGTGACCACAAGTATATGAATTTTAGAAATACTCGAGTGGCATGTCTCCAAACAGCCATCAGCGCTGTGCTCAGCTTGTTCTTTATCAAGAGTTCTCCGAGTCCAGGTAATGTTGAGAATTCCTAACCTGAAAGATGAAATGTCTTAGTTGGATGCTTCACAGTAGATTTCGTTTTTAAGTGTTCTTATCTGATATGCTTACCTCAGCTTCTTGCCATAATGGGTAATTTTCAGTGATAATCTTAAATAATTGTGTAAAGGGATCCCTAATGCCTTGTTTTGTTTATAATTTGTCCCAGCTGTAGGCATTCAGATGAAACTTGAATTTTTCCAAAGGAAGTTCTGGACTGCCAGCAGACAGGTAAGTTATAATCAGCATATTGAAGCATTAGCAACACTGTTATTATACAGGTGTTCACATTTGGGTACCCGGAGTCTAAAAGTGCCAGATTTCCGACGAATGTTTGTAAAATGAACTGCTGACTGCTCAGATTACCTTTCATTTCACTGCAAAATGAAGGGCTGTCAGCATGTTAGACACCACATGCTGGGACAGCGGGGAGTTTTCTCCTACAAACTGTTTTAATTGTGAAATCAAGGTAGTGACTTTCCAAAGGAGAAGTTTTTCTTTTAAATCTTGGGGACTTTTGTGAATTTTCATAGTGACTTTTTTCTAATCTTGTGGTGCCCTGTTGTTTATCTGTGAATCTCTTTATTGCACTTTTGAAGGCCTTTGCATAATTAAATTTGACTAAACATGCATCTGCCTTCTTTGGCCAGAGGGCTTCTCTGCCTTGGAGAATCTGGGAGCATTCTTTTCTTGCACTATACTCTCTGTACTAAGTCGTCTCAGTGGTATTTATTCAGTAATTCGGCAGAAATGGCAACTGATAAGTTGCCTCCATCTGCCCAGTTCTCAATGTTACAATGTTATATCATTTCTTAAATGAAGATACTTTGGGAAACCATAAACTAAGGACACAGACAGGAGTGGGAATTTTTTTTTTAATTTACTGGAGATTAATTTAAAATTAAATAATTACATAATTATATTTCTTGTTACTTAAAGATTTAATATCTTAAAAAGGTATCAGTATTGAACAACAACATAAATTAAAATGAAAAAGAGCCAGCCTCCCTCCAAAATTGTCCTTTACGTTGTTATTTGGAGTTGATATGATCCGAGAAAGAGCAGGCAAGACTCACCGTGGAGCATTCCTTTGGATGAAATTTGGTATTTGCATAACAGGCAAGGACTTTGATAGCTTGTCTCCCAGTGGCTAAGTGGCAGCCACAGTAGACGCTGGGATGGCCAAGTAACACGTTTCCCCTTGCTTTCCCCCTCCTCCCACACAGTGCGCCTCTCTGGATGGCAAATGCTCCATCAGCTGCGATGACGAGGTAAGATGGCCTCCTGGCCTTGTGTCTGGCCTGGCCAAGGGGAGGTGACAGAGAGTGCTTTCTCACCAAGGAATGCCACCGTCCACAGAGCCAGGTCTGACAGATTGCTCTGGGCCAGTCTCCAGAAACCCAAAGACATTTGCTTTGTTTCTTTTTTTCCCCCAATCAGACCATTTATAAGAGCTGGAGAAATGTGCTTTAAATGTCCCACGGACAGCACTATTGGAATTTTGGCATTTTATAAGAAGTAATACAAATTACTGCCGTTTCAAGCTCACGTTACAATTCTCAAAGCTTCTGCCCTGTGCACGGTGTTATCTCTATCCTCATAACAACCCAAGGAAATAGGTAGGAATTATTGTCCTGTTTTGCAGATAAGAAAACTGAGGATCAGAGAAATGAAATGACTTGCTTAATTTCATGTAGTAAATGAACGGAAAAACTAGGAGTTGAAAACTCAGAATTTTTCATTTTAGCATTGTGTTTCCCTCCTACAACTCCTTTTCCCTCCCTTCCTTCCTCTCTCTTTATCTCTCTTTCTCTCTGGGAGGAGGAATTTGAATCCCACATGTAACAATAGAAGAAAAAAATGTACCACTGCCATAAGTGTGTCCACTGGACTTGTGTTTCATAGCATTCAATCCCACACACCATGTTTTGGAGTGAGCAATTGTGTGGTGGCCTTTTCACCTGGGTTTACGTAGCCAATCTCTCTCAGTGTTAGCTAAACATTAGTCAATACATAAGCTGTAACTTCCAATAATCATGTATTTATATTCCTTCTGTATACCACAAGGTTTAAAGAAATCCTAACCAAACATAATTTCAACACAGAAAATATAGATTAGAAGTAGATTTCAAAAAAGTAGGCAAATGAAAAACAAATAGAGAAATATAAAAGGGAATACAGGATGAAATTAAAACATACAATGCTCGGTCCCCAAAGGTCTGGCTACCAGTTTAAAAAAAATCATAACTATTTTATGAATTCCTATCCAAAGAATAAAAGCCGATCATTCAGCTTTTTAGCAGAAGCCTGACTTTTTCTGACCATTAGATCACAACAAATTTTCCTTTAGGAAAGAGCACCCTGTGATGTTTTATGATCAACGCCAATTCAGTAAGTTTGGGGATGCTGTTCCTAGCATAGTCAAGTGGCCTCAAAGCTCTCCTCTGTCTTTGAGACATTTATTGTCATTTTGGGGTGTTTGACTCAAGAACAACACAGCTCAATAATAATATTGATTAATCAGTGTCACGAGCCCCTGTGTTACATCCTTTACTTGCATGGTAGGTGTAATTACTAATCCCATTTACAGTAAGAGAACTGAATATAGTTCATTGGTTAGTTGGGTGACTATATGGTGGTTGCCTGGTGGGATGGTGTTGGTTTGGATAGTTGGTTCATTGGTTGGTTGGTTAGTTGGCTCATTGGGTAGGTGTCTGGTTGGTTGATAAGTTGGTTACTGGTTGGTTGGTTGAATGGTAAATGGATAGTTGGTTAAACAATTTGATGAATAAAGCCAGAAGCAGTAACCTTCCTACAACCCACTCTGCCTCTGTGCACCCTCACATATACAAACAAATGGAAATGACAACTTGAATAGTCATCAAATCCACAATTAAAATTAGCTTTTTAAAAAAAAAAAGTGGAAATGGATCCCCACTTAGAGTTAGAAACATCCAATATATGTTTGCTGTTCAATGACTGATTTCACAGGTGGTATAGAATGATCATTAAAGGTACAGGCTATAGAGTTAGGATAGCTTCAAATTGTGACTCTGATAGTAATAAACTATGTGACCTTGGGCAAGTTTCTAAACCTCTGTCTGCCTTAATTTCCTCAACTATACAATGGGGATAAAATATCCGCCTGACAGAATAAAGGTGAGGAATGAATGAGATGATACGTGAAAAATGCATGGCACAGCTCCTGGCAAATGGTAAGAACTCGGTAACTGTTAGTTATAAACCCAAAATGTCTGCAGACTTTTTCTTCTCTTAGAGTAGTGGTTCACCTGAGTCTAAAACCTCAGACAGCAATCGCATATGCACTTTAACCAACTGACAACTTCTCTGGGCATACTAAGCACAAGCTATGATGCCTCCCTTGCTACTAATGATCTCCATTAGCAGCTATTGGGATAAGCCCCCAATCAAATGTCATTTACAAGTTCTGATACTTTGAAAATTAGGCATTGAATTTGGTCTGATTTCTGAACTTGATCTGATGCTTGAATGTCCTGATTTTGTACTTTAAAACTGCCATCCATTTCCCATTTTGACTCTAAGTTTTGGCTTCAGGCAACCAATTGACATAGTTTTAAATGGAAAAGCCAGCCCTGCCTTCCCACTGAGGCCCCTTTCCAACCTTTCAGCAGACTCTTTCCATGTGTCATTCTCCTTTCATAACTTTTAATTAAGCCTTTGAGACCATGTCCCTCCTCTCCCCCAACTGCCCTGTAGTGATCAGGTCCCCATTAAAAACAGCTGTGGGGGCTCATTAAGTTCACATGCTTCTGGCTTCTCCTCTGCACTGAAGACCTGGCCCAACTTCCTCAGACTTATCAGACACGCTTTGCCGTGGATCCACTCCAGCTCCTCTGTCTCTCCCATCAGTGGACTCCCTGGGCTCTGGCTGGAGTGCCCTCTGCTGGTGGGTGGAGTCTGTATGGCCAGGTGTCTTCTCATCTTGCAGAGATGCATCTTTGCTTGGCCCAGGCAGCGCCTGAGCCACGCGACTTGGAGGGCCTGGCTCTGAGCCTGACTGAAGACTTTTACAGAGCTCCATTTCACCCAGGGAGAGTGTTAACTTCAGAGTGCAGAGGCAACACCTCATATGCTCACTCATTCCTTCAAGACATGTTTACTGAGCACTTCTATGTCCCTGTTACCTCTGACCACTGGAGATTCAATGGGAAGCAGAGTCAGAACTGGCCCCTTCCCCTCCAGGAGCTAACTGGTTATCAGGGGAGATAAACAAATGTGATTATCAATTGTGAGGAATGCTTCGAATTAAACTAATGAGAGGTGGTCAGGTGAGGGGTCTCTGAGGAGGTAACATTTAAATCAACTGAAGGTAGAGAAGGAGATGACATTGAAGACAATGCCCAGCGCATGAGAATTACTTTACAGGCAGAGATCACCACATGCCTGCAACGTGCTGAGGTGGCAAAGAGTTACTGTGGTCTATGGAGACACAGTTGACTCAGATGGAAGGGAAGAAGGAAGGCCAGGCCCACCTCTGGTCTCAGACTGACCCATGGGAACCATTGTCTTCTCACTCCTCTCATTCTCTTCTCCACTCATCTTTCCAATGGCCACCATCTCCTAGTGAGGGCACCAGTATTTTGCAAAGGAAGTGGGAGATGAGAAGTTTCTCTCCTACTGGGGCATTTGGAGGAGGTGTGAGGGCAGTGAGTGGATGGAAAATTTCATCTTCAAATTCATCTGTCAACCTCTTTTGTTCCAAAGGCATTGAAATTAATAATCATGATTAGACTTTGTAAGTCCTTGGAGGCATTTCCCCTGGAATCTGAAAGACCTCCTTGAAGCATGATGGGCTGGGTGAAGGGCGAGATCCAACTTGCCAGGTGCCTCCACCTCCGGAACCACCCAGCCCAGCCTTGGGGGGATTGAGGGTCATTGGAATAGCTCTTGAGGGCAAGGGCACAGGGGACCCCTACCAGGTACTTCTTTCCAAAGTGATTCCTTTGTAAAAATTTTTCAAAAGACAGTATTTTGATGTGATAGTTGATCTGTGATGGAAAGATCCGTCAAGTGGTGTGAAGTAAGGCTCAGTTTGTTCGACAGTTGAAATGGGAGGGATCAGATTGTGAGACCTGGAGACCTTACCCGTAGTAAGGAGTGGCCTCTTTGTATGCCTGTGATGCAGAGGCACAGGTCCCATTCTCAGGTGTAAGGACCTAGCTCCCCTCTTGCCCCTTCCTCTCTCGCTCTCTCATCAAAATGAAAATAACAGGCAGTACAATACTGGCTTCTAAGTGAGTTGTTTCAATTCCTTGCTCAGGGTGCACCAATCAAAACAAACAAAAGACATCCCTCAAAACAAAGGCAAAACAAAAAGCAACAAAGCTCAGCTAACCTGCCTGCACAACCTCTTGCTATGAACTATGGAATGAATTCCCTTTCTGAGAAACTCTGAATTTATAGCATTCGGATACTTCCACAGATGACACATAGTAGGTGACGGATAAACATTATTTGCTGAGTGGATGTCATCGCAGGTTCTTCGAGGACCTTCTGTGCACAATGCACTTTATGCTGTACTCAGCACTTTACACTCACCCTCCCACTTAATCTTCTCAACGACCCTACTTAATAGTTGTTGCTATCTCCATCTTTCGGATAAGAAAACTGAGACTCAGAGTGTTAAAAGGCTTTGCTTAAGGTCACGCTGATAGCAATGTCAGGGTCTCTGATTCTCAAGCTAGTATCTTAGCCTCAAGGCTAACACCACCTTCCAGTTAACACAGCTTGGCGCACCATTTCTCACTCGCATCAGCTTTCCTTGCTGTCCGTGACTGCCCGATTCCCATGGCCTGGTTTGAGGCCTTAACCTCATGTATCTACCTGATCTGCCTCTGTGACCCAGAATCAGACTTCTGTGAGCAATTTTGAGTCATCAAATAGTTAAAGAAAGATGTCCTTTTTTAAAAACCAACTTCTTACTTCCTCTCACTCCCTGTCTTTATCTCTGCCTTTTTCAAACAACCTCAACCCAAGATGTTTTGTCAAAGGTGGCTGTGGAGTAGGTATTTACAACTCTTGACAAAGCTTAGAGCTCCTGGGTTCTCCAAGCCCTTCTGCCTGTCCGTCCACCCTGGGGACAAGGGGATAGGCAGAGACCTTCTGAGATGTTTGGCTTAATTTGGGGCAAAAGTATCGTAGTGAGAAATAGCTGAGAAAATATCTCCTCTGTTTCCTTTTACTGGAGGGAGAGTATGGAGAAGGCAATCGAATATTATTTGTTGTTAAAAAGACGTAGAGAAAACAATTGGTCAGACTGGCATCTGGCTCATTCTGTCCTGACTATTCCATAACGCAGTACTCTGCTCATCTAACTGCAGTGGGCTTGCTCCACTCCACTGCACTTCCCAATAACCATTTAATCCAAGTGGTTGTTGTCGGCAGGTCTATTTAGGAAGTCATCATGGTGACTGAATTTACCTAACCTAATGGTATTGCCTATAATGAAAACTAAATGGCACCTTTCGGATTCAGTGACCCAGGCCTACATCAATGACACAGCATCCTTGCTTTTGACCTGTGATTTTCTCAGTGATTTGTAAATCATAGTGTTGGCAGTATCCGTTTCTCATTTAATAGAATGGCCAAGTCTTTTTATAATCAATGGAACCTTGAAATTCAAATTGACCCATCAACAGTACAGTGTGGCATCTTCTCTGCCACCAAGGTGCAGTCAGGGAATCCTAATTTAAGGGGGAAAAAAGTGAATTTAAAAAATGTTAAATGGAAGCACGGCCCAGAAAGTAAGTGCCAGTGGGTGCTCAGTATAGAGGAAACAAATTCACTTCCCCAGCCCTCACCGAGAGAGCATGTCCACTGTGCTGGAGCAAAATGAGGCACCTCTGGAGGAAGTGGAAGCTTAGGCACACAGTACTCCAAAGACTTGGCCAGTCCTCCTCCTGGTCCTCTTCCCGTCACCAACTGGTGGGGTGGAGGATAATCTGACCAAATTGAGTGGGTCGTCAAATGTGTTTTTAGACTCTAGCCTATAATGGGCTTTTTTTTCTCTTCCATAGATTGTACCTCAGCAAATGATGGGGATGTACAGAAAATCCCCCTGAGCTGTTTCTGATTAAGTCTCTTGGTTTCAGATATTAGCTTAAGAATTGTGTGCTTGGAGAGTCAAGGAACTTACAAATGGGGTCAATACCACTTGATCAAACTGCCTCAAAACAGTAGTCATTTTTGTTGTGTTTGCTTGTTTTCAGCCATAGCAATAACATCTCGGGCACATGGTGCATTGACTGGTCTGGCTGATTTTTCTGTCATTTGTTGTGTTGCCGTTGGTAACACGTGACAGATGAGATCTGTCCTTAGCTATACATATGTTGAAGGATTGCTTTTTTTCAAACAAGGAAAGGCTTCCATGAGCAGGCAACACCCCAGGGCCTTAACTATGTTCTATTGTCTTTAGGAAGGCAGAGGGGGTTGACCAGAGGAAGCTTTGGAGTCACATAGCACTGGATTCATGTCCTGCTTGCTTCACTGTGTGACCTGGGGGAAGGTAACATCTCTGGGCCTCAGTTTTCTCTGTCCAAGAAGATAATCCCAACTTGACACGTGACAACTAAGGATTGCATGAGTTGATGTCCTCCTGTAGCTGCTGTTCTTTTTCTTTCTTTTTTTTTTTTTTTGAGGAAGATTGGCCCTGAGCTAACATCTGCTGCCAATCTTCCTCTTTTTGCTGAGGAAGACTGGCCCTGAGCTAAGATCCGTGCCCATCGTCCTCTACTTTATATGTGGCACGCCTACCACAGCAAGTGGTGCCATGTCCACACCCAGGATCCTAACCGGTGAACCCTGGGCCGCTGAAGTGGAACGTGCGCACTTAACCACTGCGCCACCAGGCCGGCCCCTTCTTCTTCTTAATTATTATTATTATTATTAATTATTATTATTAGAGAGGATTGCATGTTTTATGAAAAACTTCCTTGTATGATAGTTTTTAACTGGTGTTCTCCCAAACTTGCCATCTTTCTATTTTTATGCCTTGGGTTTCCAAGTTCTGAGTTGAAACAGCCTTCTCCCCTACTCTAGAACTCTTCCCTCTGTTCCTTCCACTCTGGAAGAGAGTGGGAGCAAGGGTGGATACCTAAGAAGTGAGTCTCCTAATGGCCAGTCCCACCTGGATTCCACCCACTGCTGGCCATTATAGGGAGCACAGAGGTCCTCATTTTCAAGAAATGAGGGCAGGAAAAGAACCAAATATTTACAGCAAATAATGAAATGTTTCACTGAAGGTTTGTCTCTAAATAAAGTGGAAACTGTAAAAATATTTTTATTTAACAAATTTAGGTTATAATTGCAGTTGTAATTTAATTCTCCAAGCAAGGAAACAAATTTAGTGGGGTTTGGAAATAGGGAATAAAATGTTTCTGATAAAATTATAAAAATCACAACATAGAATCTTTCACTTTACATTTGATTTTCTCAGAATGATCACAAGGGGAGTCAAATACAGTAGTTTAATCAGTTTTCCCAGGAGTATCTGTTAGTCCTTTGCTTTTGAAATCATTCTCCTCGAAAGCATCTTTCATGGTATCTGTGGTGATTTTTTCTTTCTTTGTGTGTTACCACTGACAGATCCTAATGTGCCAATGGCTTCCTGTGTGATTGGAGCAGATCTCCAACATCACTTTGATGGACTTTTTGAAATCCTGTCTCTTTCTCAAGATTTTCAGTTGACTTTGTAATCTGTTTGCCTCATACCTGCCTTGTATTGTCCAACATCTACATCATTAGATGAACAGAGAGATATTAAGCAAATAGGTGTAATAACAAGAGTGCTAATTGGCCAGGCATGTTTGAGTAGGAGCTAATTTTATAGTTAAGGATGGAAGTGAGTTATGATGATCTTTGATTCTCTCTGCAACTGTGAGGATATGGATAGTCAATATCCAAATATTGAGGCCACTTCTCTATGAACATGTATTTATTGATTGGAGGTTGACCTCCCTTTGCTTCAGTGTCTGTATGTGCAAAATGAGGATCATGACATTCATATAAAAATGGATATGGATTTGTCTAATACGACCCAATGTAGACTGGGTTAAAACTCGTTGGAGTACTAGTGTGACCTAAAAATAACATTGCTGTCCAAAAGAACTTTCTACAGTGCTGGAAATGTCCAAAAGTATAATCACTAGCCACAGGTAGTGCAGAGCACTTGAAATGTGACTAGTGCAACCGAGGAGATGGATTTTCAATTTTATTTAATTTTAATTAACTTAAAAATTAAATTTAAATCTGCATGTAGCTGGTGCCTGCCATATTGGACAGCACAGCTCTATTAGATGGCTTCCGTAATGCTGTCTCCTAAAAACAGAGAAAGTTTGTCAAGACTCCTACCAGGGCCAATGTAGTGTCGATGCAGCCAAGAGCTTCTTCACATAGCAAGAGTGTGACCAGTGTGACCCAAATCATTCATCTGGCCCCTTTCGATAACTGAGAGAAACTGTGTTGCTCACCAAAGCAGCCAACTGTTTGATAAAAGGTGCTAGCAGGGCTTTTAATTTTCTGCTGATTCTCTACCACTGCCTCGTAATAAAGGGTAAATCTTTGGGACCAACTCGCTGCTGTACTTTTGTGCCTGACTAAGACCAACTCCGCGGACAGGTAAACGTCCCAGAAAACACCAGCCCTGCGGTGGCCTGTGGCTAGAGGGAATTTAGCTCAGGGTAAAGATATGTTACAAATTAAATGTTGCAGTCGGTATGTGAAGCTGCAATAAATAGAAACTGAGTTACATCAAGGACAGAATTAAACCTTAAGTTTAAACTCCACAGCACTGTAATTAAAACTTAGCCTGTAGCAAATCATTCACTTGAGATTAAAGTAGTGTGGGGGAAGCAGAGGTTTGGGCTTACCTTGCTTTCTACAATTTATAAGTCTGAGCTACCAAAAGCTAACAGCCCTGCCCCCAAATCCAGCTCCCAATTAAAAACACAGTTTGAAAACCTTTAGGAGGCCTGAGGGGCCCCTTTAACACAAGTCTGCCCCTTCCCCCCTGCCTAAGTCTATGAACAAATTAAAAAATATTACCTGGTCCCCTGATGGTCTTCTGAGCTGACACGGTGTTTTCATTAATACATCATTAGAGTAATGACATTGTGCTGGCGTTTTGCTTTCAAAACAGCCTGCTCTTCAGCCGCTATGAATGCAGGCTCGGGGGCCTCTGAACACTTTGTTCCTGGGAAAAATTATTCGGGTCTGTAACAACAAAAAAAAAGAAAGACAAACTGTAATTAATAATTTTTTAATGTATATTCTTTTTATCCTAATCTGGGATGTTCAAGGCCTGCTTGGTGGTTTGTTTTTATTAGTTTTGCAAAGTAAACACTGGGGTTAGCTTCACCATGGCCTTAACAACTAGAGCCAGCAAGCATTTCCAATTCCCCAAAAACAACCTAAAATAGGTTCCTCTCAGGTCGGAAGTACGTCATTTCACGTAAAAGCAGTCTGAGGATCCCAAGTTGAAACTGCGGTATTTTTATTTTCTAGACAGTGAACTGTTACCTCATAGACAATAATGGATTTATTCTGGTATCGGAAGACTACACACAGGTGAGTGAGAAATTTCTACCAAGTCTGAGTAAGGAGCTCAGACTGTGCTCGGGTCAGGGGGAGCAAATTATGGTGTGAAAGCTTTGAGACAATCATCTATATTTAAGAGGTAATAGCAGGAGATTATAAAACCTTATTTCCATCCCTCTAAGAATGTCACAGCCTACTTCTCAGCAGGCCCCAAAGAGTTTTTACCTCCCGGGGGGGGGGGCGGGCGGCGGGGGGCGGGGGGGGGGCTGGGCGGGCAGCAGAGCCCAGGGTCTGCTCTCTCCCTCATAAAATGTTCAATTGATAAAACTCTTTGCCTCAAGCATGGAGGTACCTTAAAGAGTTGGGACAATTTTAAGGAGGTTTCTTCCTTTTGATATTTTATCTTTATATATATAATTTATATATACACGCAGACACAGATATATCTATATATAGATATAGAGAGAGAGATATCTGTATATATATATGTATTCAAACATAATTATTCTATATGGCTTTCTTTCTGGTTTTTGCTTTTTAAAAATCAGTTATCTGGGTTCAAGAATTAGCTTGTGCTCTCCACACCATGGGACAAGGATCCAGAGATAGATGAAGGATGTTCTTCAGTTGATTGAGCTGTGTATAGTGTGGGAGCAGGAGGGAAAGCAATGGAAAGAAACCAAACTATGGGCTGAGCACAGAAAGCTCTACTGTATTTGGAAATCAGAATAAGAGTTAAAATCAGGGCCAGCCCCATGGCTGAGTGGTTAAGTTCCAGGGCTTGGCTTCGGCGGGCCAGGGTTTTGCTGGTTCGGATTCTGGGCACAGACATGGCACTGCTCATCAGGCCATGCTGAGGTGGTGTCCCACATAGCACAGCCTGAAGGACCTACAACTATGTACTGGGGGGCTTTGCGGAAAAGAAGAAGAAAAAATAAATAAAAGATTGGCAACAGATGTTAGCTCAGGTGCCAATCTTTAAAAAAAAAAAAATCACTAGCATTGTGATAGAGAAACAGATTTCTCCTTGAAAACTTTGTGCATTAAAACTAAAAAAAATTTTAAAATTAAAAAATTTTTAAAAATTAAAACATTATGCCTTAAAGCAAAAAAATTTTGCAATTAGAAATTATTTACCATACTAAAAAAGGTAGAATACAGACAAGTTTAGCAGTGTGGTGTAATAAAGAATATTAGAGGCAGATGGCTTCTGGCGCAAGCTGTCTTTCTTTTTTTTTTTCTTCTTCTTCCTCTCCCCAAAGCCCCCCTGGTACATAGTTGTATATTCTAGTTGTGAGTGCCTCTGGCTGTGGCATGTGGGATGCCGCCTCTGCGTGGCCTGATGAGTGGTGCCATGTCCGCGCCCACGTTCCGAACCGGTGAAACCCTGGGCCGCCGAAGCAGAGAGTGCAAACTTAACCACTCGGCCACGGGGCCGGCCCCAACAAGCTGTCTTTCTTAACTAGTTTTGGGATCTTGGGCACATCACTCAACCTGCCTGGGCCTCCTGGCTGGCTCTGTAAAAGGAGGATGGTTGACTACATATGGCTTCTTCTAACTCCAATGTTTAAGGATACTGACATTTTATATCAAAGTGCCATTTAAATCATTTAAAATTCTTTAGTAGTCAACAGTACGATAGGCCTATTAATGCCTAATAAATTAGTTAATTGTCCTTAAGTGTGGCTCCTTAGGGTCTGAGCTCAGTGGCTTGGTAATTTATAAACACTGGCTCCAGGTCACGTGTGGAATTGTGCTTCAGTTTCCCCTCTTATGCATGCGAATGTTGTAGGATTTTAAATGCGCCTTTGATGGGTGAAAAATTACACTGGTGAGGCTCAAACTGCCCACACTCCATGTCCTCAGATGCTGAACATCACTGGCCATTGGACAGTTGATGGACATTAGATAGGAAGAATGAGCCCATGAAACAAAGCCAGTCTCTTGGGATCAGGAAAGTCGTCCATAGGCCTATGGTAATATGCCCATTTGGCTGGGAGGAGAAACACCAAGACACATGCAAGAATCGGTGGAGTAAGAACCCAAATTAATCACCTGTGAGGAGGAACTCTGTCCTCCTGCTGTAACTGTTAAGGGCTGAGATAGGAGCCTGATCCTGGGGCAGGAAGGGTGTGGTGGATATCTTCCAGTGGTGAGTCCTGGACTAGCCAACAAAATGAACCAGTCTGACAAGGCCATGGCCGCTACGTGTGGGCTCTGTTCCCTGCTGTGTGTCTGGGAGGTGGAGGCCGGCAGCATTACCCAGGGAACCTGCTGGCCTGCTTTGCCTGGGCTTGTTTGAGTCTGTCTGGTTTCCTGCACCCCAATTAGGATAATTCTTCTTCATCTAACAACCAATTCCCTTGACACTGACATATTAACACACACGAAATACAAATGTCCTTCTTGCTCCTTGCGGCAGCACGCACCCACGGAGTTTGCCCAGCGTCCCAAGTGTCCCTGGGGTGGAAAGGCAGTGCTCATCATTATCAGTGAAATGTTGTTTCCTTCCTCTTTCTCCACTCTTTCTTGATTTTTTGGCAATATATGTGTTTCTGTCTGAAAACCACCTGGAGCATGCTTGAGGTCACTTGGTTGTAATGAAATCAGGATTTAGTTAATACAAAGCCTATGGAATTTATGTGATTTGGGCTCTGAGTGTAATGCCCTCCACCCACCCACACAGAAATTATAAATCTTCAGAGCACCCACAGTTGAGATGGGGGTTCTCTACTGGTCTACACTGGCTCGTTCCAGGGTGTTGGCAGTGGAAGGCTATTGCCCTGAGTTCTCTTCTGCTGTACTGCATACACCCTCCCCCATGGGACACTGATGATGGTGGCCCCAGGAGTCTGGAGGGATGCAAGAGGATGTTAATCCTTCATTCCACCATTCAGAGTTTGCAAGTCTCATCCAACACTAAGAACCAGACTTGCAAAAGCATCAGCTTGGTGGTAGGGAAGGATACTAGGCCTCAAATGCCCTGAACACAACCCCAGAGTAGGGGTATGCCATTAGAAGTTTGATTGGCCATGCTGTCTCCTCAAGCGGCTGGGTGGCCTTATTTTTTGTCAACACATTAACTGCCTATGGACAAAATGAGGGTGTTCCTCAGAAAGTGATTTTGAGAAAGGACGGATTCTCAACTGTAGGAAATTTATAGGGCTGATGAAGAGGACTGCTCTATTTCGCTAAACAGGTCAACCAGGAATTATAAACAATTCTTTTTATTACTGCTTAGGACGCCCTTTCACAGCCTGTTTCTGTGTGTATGAAGTAGTATTTTAATCACAAGGGATTGCATGGAGATTAATGCCACTTCATTCAGGGGTAGTGGAGGATGTGTGTGTGTGTGTGTGTGTGTGCACATGTGCATGTGTGTTCTAATTCCAGCACTCAGCATGTGCTATGCAATGCCACCGCCCCTTCGCCCCTGCCGCGTGTTGTAGAACATTCACATCTGCTTCCCAGTTTGCTCTGTAATCCCCTAACTTCTTGTGACTAGGAAGACCTTTTCCACTTTTATGTAACAGTAGTCCTGAAAACCTGCCTTTTGCTCCTGTCAGCTCCAGGACGCAGACTGTGTCCGTTTTGATTTCTGCTCTGGTGTTTGAGCACATTATTTATCTACACTTCCTCATGGGGTCTTCTTTTCTTCCCTGCAGACTGGAGACTTTTTTGGTGAGGTCGAGGGAGCTGTGATGAACAAATTGTTAACAATGGGCTCCTTTAAAAGGTAAGGATTTTATGGTCCCCTGTGCCCCCCGAAAAAGTTTGCCTAAATAAAATAAAACAAACCAAGGTCAAATAAAGCAAGCCCAGACTTGACCCCATGGCTGGTTTGTACTTGTGTTCATGCTCCAGAAGATCTCGCTGAAATTCGATGCCTCTTGCCTGAGTGTTAAGAGTCTTAGAAACTCAGCTCACAATGGGTTTCCTGTTCACCCAGCATAGAGTTTATTGGAGGCCGATATTGAAGTCGGGGCCTGCACTGGGACATGATTATATCAGTCTCAAGCAAGCGATTGTGAGGAAGTAGAGACATTTTCATGGTCAGAAAGGAGGAGTGTATTTTGTCTCACATTGACAAACTGGGGAAACTTGCTAGAAATCTGGAACTCAGGGATGGAAAGTGATGTTTAGAGACTTGTTGATACAGTTTTAGAAAATCAGGTGAAAAATCTCAAAACCTGCTCCCCGATGGAGGTAAGTTTAAATCTGCTGCTAGAAGAAAACCCTGATGATGCCATATCCCTCTGGTGGCAGGTACTACTCGCCTGAGTCCTGAGATCTCTCATTGACCCGAAGTGGAGCTTGTGTAGGACAGCTTCCCGTAGGCCCATGTCCCTCACGAGCAGACCGGCTGTGCTCTTAGAAACACCAAAGCCTATGGGAAAAGCCATCACCCCAGGAGATCAGGATGCCGGTAATGACTCCCCAGGGAGTCAACCTGTTTCCTGTCTCATGGCCTCCCAGGAAGAATGGTGGCCTTTGAAGTGGTGCTTTAATGGGCATATTTGATGCTATTAAATATATAATAGCAGGAAACACAAGGATGGACTTCAGCTGGCCTGTGAGAACCATTGCACATTGGCTGCCAGTGGGAAGGCAGTCCCCCACTTTACTACTCCCCCGCAGCTGAATGGCCAGGAAGTGTTAGCTCAGGAAATCAGACTTTTAAGCCATTCAACAAGACCAACTGAGTGCTGTGCTGAAAGCAGGGAATTCAAAAATGATGACCCAATTTTTGAGATTCCATAGCTTGTTTGTGCCAGAAGGAGAAAAAAAAGAAATGATATAAAAAGTTGGCCTAACTCCAGCTCTTCTGCAGTCTCTGACACGCTTGCTTGCTCTCAGGCCTGTTTGTAGCGGTGTTCACTCCTGCTCGATTCCCTCTAAAATTCAAGCACAGCACAATTCCTTTTTGCCGGGAATCGTGTGCACATGCTTGGAAACTCTGCTCGGAGCCGGGCTTGGGTTGCCTTGGAGTTTTCCATGACTTCTTCAAGCTTCCCAGGGAAGCTTCTGGATTCTGTGCCATGCAGGGTACCACTGGTTTTTTGTATCTTTATGTGGATGTGTACATTTGTATCCTGTTAGCTTGTTTTCAACTTGGGGGTGGGTGGAGACAAAAGATGAAGAATAATCACACACGTGTTTCTCATTTAAAAGCATATTTTTCAACTTCTTTACCAAAATCACTTTTTTTTGCCTTTTCCCTATTGGATATTCCTTTCACACAGTTTGGTGGGAGAAAGAGAAAGGTTGTAGTGGAATTTTAAATTCTTAGTCTTCTCCTTAATGTAAGTGAAGTATGGTTGGCATGAATCTAGAACCTTCTTTTACTGCAAGAGTAGCTAACATATTTGAGGAAAGGGAAGGGCCGGAGATTTCACTCAATTTTAACAGCAACTGCTGTCATCCAGGAGTTAGTTAACAAACTTCTTGGGCCTCTTTGAATGGCCCCCTCACTGGGCCCAGGAGAGCAATCAGAGTTTGGTTTTTGGAATCAGATGGGTTGTGTTCAAATCCAGGCTCCGATGTTTACTGGCTGCGTGACTTTGAATAAGTCAAGTTACCTCTCCAAGCTTTGGTTCCTTATGTGGAAAATGAAGATGATAATAATAATTACTTCCAAGGGTTGCTGTCAGAGTTAATGAGATAATAACAAGCATGGGGTTCTTACACAGTGCCTGGCATATATTAAGGGCTCGATAATTGCTAGCTGTGCTGTGAGTTTTGTTTTTGTGGATCTTTGCTCCATCTTGGCTTTGCTTTCTGCCTGGCACCAGGTAATGCTTCTTCTACATTCACACATCTCACCGCAGGCTTCCCACGACACCTGGCGACGGGGACTCCACTGTTAGGGTACTGCAGCCCTCCTTGAAACCAGACATTCACACCCTTGCCCTTTCCTGCATGCCATGCTTACTCAGCGTGAAGCTGACGGTCCTTTCCTTCAGAGAAAATCTGGTTTTCAGAAGCACTGAAAATAGTTAACAGTGCTCCAGATGGGAGTTATGCACCATGTTAAACGGTACCCTAACCCCAAACATAGGATACATGGAGGTCGAGTTGCTTTGGTGATATGATTGAGCCCAGGTAAATAAAGTTCAGGATGCTCTCATGTCAGCATCTTGGACAGTGTCGGCTGGCACTATGTTTCTTGATTTGATCTGCTTATACCCAGTCCTAAAGAAATGAGTTTCATACACACGAGCCCTACAAACCATCTTTTCCTGAAAGACAGAGCTCAAAGAGACGAACACTGTCTCCCTTTGTCAACCTCCCTTTTGTCCCTCTCTCCTTGTCCATATTTGCTGTCTCTTTTTCTAAAATAAGACGATGGTTGTGTACATGACCATAGACTCTTTTCTTGGTTGTTTGACCACTTACCTGGTGACCTGATGGCCATTCTACTTAGCAAGGCCATCAGAGGGAAAGAACATCCACTTTTGCATCTGCACTGCCTTGTGGAAGGGAAGCCAGTGATTCGTGGGAACAAATTACCAACTTGAGAGAAGTCTGAGGAAGTTCTGCAGCAGTGTGTGCAAACAATCGAACGGGCAAAATGGTCACTCTTGGTCATGTTAGCTGAGTCTTCGACTTGACTCTGTCTACCCATCTTACATATGACATAATATCCAGGTGCCAGATAACATACCAACAGCTTCAGCAGTGTGAAAATGACCACAATGGCTACCTTCCCTAAGCACCTATCAAGTACCGGGCCAGGGTTGCACCTGACAGATCTTATCTCTTACGGCCCTTTCCAGAAACTGTGAGACAGGTATAAACAGGACCAGCTGCACAATTTGCAGGGCCCAGTACAAAATGAATACATGGGGCCCCTTGTTCAAAAAGTATTAAGAATTTCAAGACAGTGACAGCAGAGCATTAAACCAAGCTTGGGGTGCTTGGGTTCTGTGTAGTGTTCTAGGCAATTACACAGGCCACATGCCCATGAAGCCAGGAGTGTGGGTATAAATATATCCATTTTATAGATGGAAATAATGAGGCTTGGAAAGGTCATGAACTTGATCTAAGTCTCTGAGTAACAGAGCTGGATTCACACATCCTTCAATGTGAGCAAAGAGAATTTTCTAGCTTCTGCCCTTTACCTGGTTCTACATATAGCATTGCATAGTGCCTGGAGCTTCCTTCAGTTTTGTTTGAGAAGTGAAAGATAGCTGAGGAAGATGTTGGCTCAGCAGTGTCTTATCTGGACAGGCAGCACTTTCAGGATGGGAGGCAGCTACATGATTTCTTTTAGCTGAAGTTGATAAATTGCTAAACCAAGCCATGTTCCCAGGCTTCATGTGTTTTCTCATAAAATACCATATGCCTAACCCTGGTGGTCTAGTGCTTAAAACTCCGTGCCCTCACTGCCATGGCCCAGGTTTGTTTCCCAGCCAGGGAACCACACCACCCATCTGTCAGTTGTCATTCTGTGGCAGCTGCGTGTTGCTGTAATGCTGAAAGCTATGCCACCAGTATTTGAAATACCGGCAGGGTGACCCATGGTAGACAGGTTTCAGCAGAGCTTCTAGACTAAGGCAGACTAGGAAGAAGGACCTGGCCACCCACTTCCGAAAAAATTGGCCATGTAAACCCTACAAACAGCAGTGGAGCATGGTCTGATAGAGCGCCGGAAGATGAGAGGATGCTGCAAAGAGACTGAGGCGGGTTCTGCTCTGCTGTACGCGGGGTCGCTAGGAGGCAGAATTGACTCAGTGGCACTAACGATAGCAACAACCATATGCCTGGTCACCTTTTTGTGTTTCAAACAGGGAACTTCAAATACTTCTTCACTCTCATTATGGAAAATACTAGTTTGGAAGCCTCGTGTTGTCATCCTAGACCCATTACCACATCTTCGTTTCTCTCCCTTTCTCCAAGTTGGCTTTTAAACTCAAGGTTACTTCATGGTCCAAGATATCTCCTGAGCTCCAGCTGTCACATCTGTAATCCAGGCTGACAGAAGGAGGATTCTGGGAGGTCCTGAAGACTAAGTAAAATTTCTTTATTGAAACTTCTTTATTAAAGTATTTACTCCCCTAAAACACTTCTACTCCTCTATAACACTGCTGCTTAATCACATGGCCTCACCTTGCTACAAAGGAACCTGGGAAAGGTGCATGTCGAAAAGTCAGGGTTCTGCTTGACAGAAGAGGAGAATGAAGTTGGGATACTTTGACGGTCTCTGCTACATCCAGCATGCCCCAGTTTGTTTGAGACCATACAAGTCCTCTAAATGTTGAATCCGGCTTCCCGTGATATCCACTTTGAAAATCTTCCAGAGATGAGACTGTGTTCACCACTCCTACTTCCCCCGTACCCCACGTGTCCAGAGCAGTCCTGAAAACAAACGGTCATAGCCACCATCTAGCTCATCTGTCCACAACGCCTGACCGCAGGCAATGAAAGCAGGAGGACTCAATAACACAGACTTCGTTTGACTGATAATAATAATGACACCAGCAACCCCAACACTCCTAGGTCCTAATGTCCTGAGCCTCAGTTACATGCCCTGTGCTGTGCTAAGAGCAGCATACGCATTATCATAGTGCAATGGCTGTGAAATGTAGACATGGCTTCATGAACTTGGCAGAGCCCAAGGAAGCTCCCCCAGCATCCAAGCTTCTTGCCTCAAATGGATTTTGCATTAACTCATTCTCCAAGCACAATTCAGCTGTTTCCTTCTATTTCTTGCTCAAACAAAGAGGCAAAAGAAATTTAATATTTTCTATGTGGAATTAATCATGATTGCATTTTCTCCTTCAGTTTAACAAGTAAAGCTAATTTTCATGGAAGGGCCAAGTGAATGGGCCGACCAGCCGCCAGCTAGGAGCGCTTACTGGGTGCCCATGTATGTTATCTTTGGCCTCAGGATTGAAGCAGATGTGGCTGGGAGAGCAATATTCTGCTAGGAGTGGGGACATGGGCGATTCTGATGCTGGAAGCTTCTTAGGCTCTCCAGGACTACATTGTTTCAGAGGACTCTCTCTTCTTGGCTTCTGGGCACTCACTTGTTTATCACATCACTGCTGCCCTCCAGGATGACTGGAAATTCTGTTAATCCTTGAGATTTGCAGATGGCGCCCCTCTAGTTGGTGAGGGAAGAAAGCCTCATGTATTACTCTGCTCAGGCTGCCGTAACACAATACCCAGACTGAGTGGCGTAAGCAGACATTTATTTTCTCACAGCTCTGGATGCTGGAAGTCCAAGATCAAGGTATTTGGCAGGTTTGGTTTCTCCTGTGGCCTCTCTCCTGGACTTGCAGATGGTTGCCTTCTTGCTGTAGCCTCATATGACCTCTCCGGCAGGCTTGTGCATCCCTGGCATCTCTTTTTGTGTCCAGATTTTCTCTTCTTATCATGACTTCAGTCATATTGGATTATAGCCCACCCTAAGGGCCTCATTTTAATTTAATCGCCTCTTTAAAGGCCCTATCTCCAAATACAGTCACATTCGGAGGTACCGGGTGTTAGAACTTCAGCATATGAATTTTGAGGGACACGATTCAGCCCCTAACACGCCCCTAAGTATGTCCAATCTGGTACTGGGCCCTGGGAGGATATGCTGGCTTGTGAGTCCCAGGCCCTGCCTACAAGGCACTTACAGTCAAGTTGAGAGGGGAAGAAACAAACACACAATGATTACTGGTAGAGTGCATCACATTCTAAAATTCATGGCTCTCAACCCTGGCTGCATATTAGAATTGTTTGGGGAGCTTAAAACAATAACTGATACCAGCTCCCCAACCCTGACCAATGAAATCCCGGTCATCAGCATATTTATAAATTTTTTTAAGTTCCCCAGGTGATTCTAAAGGGCGGGCGGTGTTGAGAACCACTGCTTTAACCAAATGCCAACTTGTATGCTCACAAGTGACCTTAGGAATTGAGAATAAAATTTACATCCCATTTTCCAGATTCTTCTGGTGAGACCCATCCCCGTGAAACCTTGATGGAGCAGGATGTCCCATGGGAATCCTTGCTTGGGAAACAGTTTGAATACACAGCTTTAAAGAACAGGAGACCTACACTGAAATCCCAGCCTCTCCGCTTAGTAGCACTGTAATAACCTTGGAGCAGTGACTTTGCCTTCTGAGCCTTACTTTCCTCTCCTATAAAACGTAACCATGCCCCTGACATGGGAGATAATGCCTACATGGCTGGGAGAAAGTAATTGATAATTTGTTATTGTTACTGCTTTTATTACCTGAGTGAGATGCTGATGTGATCAGTATCTGCAACTTTGTTTCTTTTTATATCATCAGCACCTGTCAATGAAAAGCATCTGGTGTGGACAGACCCTCTGCCTACTCTACAGAATGAGTGAGACTCTTTCTCGTGGCTCTCTTCCCAGGGTTCTGCACTGGACCCTGAGTGGCCGCAATACCCTGTGTGCTGGGCTCCTGGCTGGTGCAGCCACATGGCAGTTGTTCTCTGCCAGTGATGGGTGCTCATTAACTAGATTTATGTTAGTGATTTCGTCAGAGGTTGGTTCAAAGGCAGCAGGGCCAGAGTCGTGTCAGCTCGCCACCTGTGCTGGGTTAGATGTGTCATGCTAATCTTAAAGAACAGTGCAATCTCTGGAAGAAGCTGCTGTGGGATAAGAGGGTGACCCATGCAAAAAGGAGAGAAGAGAGAACACCTTTTGGATCTTCTGTTAGCACTCTGATCAACAGACTGAGCTTTCCACTCTCCTGGCTTTCCCAGATGTAAGAACAAGTAAGCCTTCCCAAGGCAACAATCCTTAGGCAAGAATTTCCTATGTTCCTGCTCCGTGCCCTATCTCTTGCAAGTTGAAAGCTGTCCCAGAGAACACATTTTGTAGCTCAACAAAGAACACATATTTTCACATGCTACGCTAGTGAGTCACTTTGCTTCTCGTACTTTTAGATTCAAAATTGCTTAAATGCGTCCCACGGTGGGTCTCTATGTCAAATGGCAGCCTGTCATGTTTTTAGGGCTGTATTTGCAAGCTCTAAACTGTTTCCAGATTGGTTTTCAGACAGATTGGTAAGCCAAAGTGAGCTAATCAATGAGTCCCTGCAGGTAAAGTATGTGGCCTTATGGGCACATAGTAGGTGTTTAATAAATGCTGGTCGCTGAAGTTACCAACAAGCCTGAATTAGATGAACTCATGCCTTTGAAATTCAACTTTCTAATTCTTGGAAGAAATCTTTTTCTTGGTCATGATTTTTGTCTAGTTGAAAAAGAGCAGAATCAGCAAAATGGCTTTAAATAAGTGCGAATATCACGGCCTATCATCCAAGGCTCTGCAGGGGCACATGGACTTGTCCAGGCTTTGAGTATCTTATTCAGAGACCAAATCTGCCTTCTGTCAAAGTTGCAGGGAGACCCGTCTGTGGAGCACAGAGATGCTAATGATAAGGTGTCGGCTGCAGCCCACAGTTGAGGGGCCTGGTGGTGATGTCATGGGGAATAAGGCATGGCATCTGTAGTAAGAATAAACTCCCGCTGCTGAGGGCAGCAGCACAGCACCAGTCTTGGGCTGGGCACGATGCTCAGGGTTTATTTTAGAGCCGAATGAAAGCAGGCAATTATCGTGTTCTTTAACTATAATCAGCCGAACAGGATACAGGTAGCCACAAAATGGAGTTATTTAAAACAGTAACAAAATCACTTCAAAAAGGGTAATAATCTGGAAGTCTCTCTTTCTGCAACATCTAGTTAAAGCTGTCTAAGCGTGGAGAAGACGAGGAAGGCTTGTTTTGTAACCTTCTCGATGGCAATGGGATCAGAAAAGCTTCCCTGTGAAAGGAGAGGCAGGAACCCTGGCCTAGAGGCCACCCCAGAGCAGTTGAGCTTGGCCCCAACACATCTAGAGCCTTTGAAAATGATCCCGGGAGAATCCTCGGCCTCCTGCCATCTGTCTGTCAGGGCGGTTACCAGGGCAAGGGGCTCTCACTAGCCCAGCCTGCTGGTCCAGCCTGGCCCCGTGACCCCACAACAAGCCCCTCAGCATGGGTTGAAAGTTGATTCTAGACATTGGTAATGAGCCCTTGTCTTGGGCAGCATTTCCTGTGATATTCCAGTAAGACTCCAGGATGGGGCACAGGGGTGAATTCTAAGCAATTCCTGGAATCTATCAGAGCCTGCTCCTGAGCAGGCAGAGTGAGGTGGATTCAGCTTGGTCTCGTCTAATTCTGGCTCTGCCACTTGATAGGTGTGTGAGTTTGACCACATTATTTAGGCTGGCTGAGACTTGGTTTGGCCCTCTGTAAAATGGGGATGATTAGAATCTATCTTTTAGGGGCCGGCCCAGTGGCACGTCGGTTAAGTTCACATGTTCCGCTTCAGCGGCCTGGGGTGCGTCGGTTTGGATCCTGGGTACGGACATGGCACCGCTCATCAAGCCATGCTGTGGCAGGTGTCCCACATATAAAGTAGAGGAAGATGGGCACAGATGTTAGCTCAGGGCCAGTCTTCCTCAGCAAAAGGAGGAGGATTGACAGATGTTAGTTCAGGGCTGATCTTAAAAAAAAAAAATCTATCTTGTAGGGCATTCTTAGAAAAGTACCTTGCTCATGCTTGCTAAATAAAGTTCATAGACTTCAGCTGTTGTTACCATGGTCCTCAGCTGCGAATCCCATGAGCAGAAGTTTCTGCATCATCTCTTGATAGCCCAGCACGGCTTCTGAAGGTGTCTTGTTCTCTAGTAACAAGTGTGAATTTTACGCTGCATCGTATGTGCCAATGAGCTAAGAAAACCAGGAGGCCTGTCTGTCCAGCCAGCTGGGTAAAGCCTGAGTCAATTCCCATTGCATTAAACACCTCCCTCATTAATTAATAATGGCAATGAAAATCAGACTAATAAATTATAACAGCAGCTGCAGCCCTGCCTTCTGTTGAATGCTTCCTCTGTACCAGGAACTGTGCCAAATGCAATACATATATAACCTCATTTAATCCTCATGACCACCCTATACGGTAGCCATTATTCTCACCATTTTACAGATGAGGAAACTGAGGCACCAGGAGGGTAAAAAAAACCCAACATTGTGATAACTGAATAAGTTAGGATTTGAGCTCAAGTGTCACTGACTTCAAAGCTGGCGTTTTAACCATTAGGTCAAACTGCCAGTCACTTGGACCTTTGGGAATAATGTAGCTTTAAGAACCCACAATCCAACACAGAACAAAATTAGGCCTTCTGTTGTGAGGATCATAACAAGGCTAGCTCACTACATAGTATATTTTCGTATCCTTCCACAAGCCTGATTATTTAAATCTTAGACCATCTCTGCGAGTTACTTTATAAGTGAGAAAATGAAGCCTCAGAAGACGGTAAGCAACTGCTCAAGATTATACCCTGGGTAACTGGCAGAGCCAACCTGGAAAACCAAGGCCATCCTGCATCCATGTATACAAGGCTCCAAACACATGCGCGTTCCTCTCACTCTGTTCCCGCCCAAGTTCCAACTGTGGAGACAGAGTTGGGCAATAGGAAAAGGGTGAAACAGATGATAATTCTTGCCAAATCCTAGAAAGCCCTTCCAGGGGCACTTGCAGAAATCCCCAGGATGAGGACGCAGACTGTGGCATGGTGGGCCAGTGAGGGACCAATTAGAGTTGTCCACGTGGTCTGCAGTTGCTTCACGGCTGGGTTAGTGTCAGGGCTGTGTCGATGGTGAGCATTTCTGTGTGCAGTTTGTTCAGGGACTTTCCTGAGCCAGATGCTTGGCTGGTTCATGGGCTTCCCTTCTGTCTCAGTAAGCACACACTCTGTTTGAATCTGCTGTAGGGAAAAAAAGCCGGAGGACAGGGAACAAGACTAGAAGAAATGTTCTAATGAGGAAGAGGCTTTGGGAACTTGCTAGGAAATTGTGTGACCACTAGTGTCCTCTTAGGCTTTGCTGCCCAAGGATGCCTATGTGGAGGTAGTAAGGAGCTGGTTTCCGTCTCGATTTGGTCAAATGTGGGCAGTTTTCTACTTGGTACCCATTGGTGGCTCTTTGTTTAATCCATGTGTGTGATGCCTCTAACTTATTGTCTAGAGGAGGAGGAGGCCTTCACATCACATCTTGCAGTTGACTTCTTCAGTCTCAGCTGTGTCATCATCTACTCAAAATTCATGCAATCAGGCAGTCATTCATGCATTCAACCTTTTAAAACTGAATACTTACGTGCTGGGTGCTGTGCTAGGTGTTAGTGGTAGGTGTGAAACAGATCCAACAGCAGTCCTGCTGCCTGTTACTTTTATTTAGGTTCAATCTCAGCACAGCATTAAATATGCTCCATATTAAGCACTGTATCATTCTAAAAAGGGATTTCTGTGGAAAGAATTCTCTCCAGTCATTTAGAAGTTCATGTATTGCAGTGTTAACATATCACTTGGCAGCTGTTTTGTAACTCAGGCTGGACTTAAGTCTCTCTCCTTTGGGGTGCCAGGAATAGTGGGAAGAGGAGCTAGAGGGAAGGAAGGAATGTGTGTCTCCTTTGGGATAAGATGTTCGTGCCAGAGGTCGGCCCCGTGGCCAAGTGGTTAAGTTGGTGTGCTCCGCTTCAGTGGCCCAGGGTTTCACCAGTTTGGATCCTGGGCACCGACAAGGCACTGCTCATCACGTCACCTTGAGGGAGCATCCCACATGCTACAACTAGAAGGACCCACAACTAAAGTATACAACTGTGTACCAGGGGGTGCTTTGGGGAGAAGAAGAAGAAGAAAAAAAAAGATTGGCAACAGATCTTAGCACAGGTGCCAATCTTTATTTAAAAAAAAAAGATGTTCGCTCCATCTAAAAGTTGTTAACTTAGTACCAGAAAGTGTCATTCTCCTTTACTTTGTAAAGTCCGTGATGGGAAATTAAAATATCTGGAACAATTATAAAGTAAAACATCTTTGCAACTGAGTGAAGGTCATAACTGGAACAAGAGCTATACTTTTATCAGCAATGGAGAAAAAAATGTCCATTTTCTTGTTTTGCAAACTGTGCTGGTTTCAAAAGGAAGAATATATTCACTTTTATGGTTGTAGGAGTCAGGCGAGGGGCTTATGACCAGGGAGCCAGCTGGTTTCCAACAAATTGTCAAAGTGCTGGTCTTATCTTAGTCCAGGCCTGTTTCTCAGTGCTTGAGGGAGACAAAGGATCCTGTTGTTTCTTACCCAAAGTGGCCCTTCCCAGCTCTCCTTGACCTTGGAGACCTGGCCCAAGTGGATTCCATCCAGAGCCCAGAATCGGGTTCAGAACAGCATATTCCCTTTGGAGTATCCTGGTCCATACAAATCACCCCTGTTCAAACCAAAAATGACTGTTTTGTCAAGTTGGGGGGCTTTTCCTCCTCCCCTCCCTAGTCCGATACCTTTATTCCCCTTGTTCTTCAAGTTCCTGTCTAAGTGACATGACTGTGTCTCCAGTCCTGGACTTTGCCATGTTCTTTGTCATCCTTCTTAGGCTGCATTTATCTGTGTCTGTCACTGCTACAATCGATGTTAGTGACCGTTCACCTTGCTGATCCACAGCCTCATTTGGTTCTCATGTTTTCCCAGTTAGTGAAGTTGCTTTCCATTCTTTCCTATAGGATTACCCTTTATGACTATCAAGCCATGTGCAGGGCCAACAAGGAGAGCAGCGATGGTGCCCATGGTCTGCTGGATGTAAGTACAGTGCAATCACCCGGGAAACAGCTGCACATTTCTGTCTGTCTATCTCTGTGTGTGAGTGTATCTTTTTCTTCGGAATAATCAGGTTTATCTGTTTCAAAACCATGAACTTTTAAAAGTATTTCCTGCTTTTACTGGTTAAGAAAAACCGCTTCTGATTCAACCCAAATCCAGTGATTACATGAATGACAAACAGGTCTAAAGTCTTTGTTGGATTAACCCTTTTGGTGGATAGAAAAGGGGAGAAGTTTTGTTGATTCTCTCATTCTCATATAAAAGAGAATTTGGTTTTGTCAACAGAGGTCTTCCTTCTGTTTGGTAGCAGAGCTGTTAGCCTATGAACAAATTCACATTTCGATCAGATTCTCTAAGCTAAACACGCTGCTGCTGAGTTTCAATGTCATGTCCCTGGAGCTGGTTCCATACATGATGATGTCCCAGTTGAGGATCAGTCAACATAGCTATCGTATCACTAGAAACTGGCTTTCAGACCGCCAGAAATTAACTGTTTTAATTTACTCCCAGTTAAAAGATATAATTTACAGTGTGCAAGCAATGTAAGTTTGGCCACCAATAACTTGAAAACACAGAAAAAATAGATATAGATACTTCAATATAGTCCAGCACGTGTATAAATATCACCCTTACATGTTATCATTTTTTAAATTCTAAAAATTAAACCTAAAATTTGGTTTGAAACACAAAATTTGAGAGCCATTTTGGCTTTAAAATATAAATATACACCTTCTCATTTGCAGATGTAAGATCTTTCAAGGGGATTATTTAAAAACCAAATATTTAACATGGTTCTCCTACACTGAGGGAACAAGAAATGATTTGGAGCTGGGAAATTTCTGAGATGCAACTGGAACTAAGAGTTGGACATTTTGAAAAATACAGCTTTTTAGTGACAATCAACACATCTTTCCAAAGCCGACTTCCTAACCTTAGCATGCTATTTCCAGGCTTAAAATGTTCCCAAGATATGTTTTCATTATTAGGCTTAAAAGCTCAATGGCTTTACCCTTCTGAATGATAATATGCATTTAAAGTTGTAATCCGTATTTACATAATCCCTTTGTTCACCCATACATCAAACCAGTGTCTGGCTGGAATGCTTGAGTGCCCTTTCCCCTGGCCTCAGGGTGAGCTGCCCCTGTGCCCGCCCTGCCCCACTTCCAAAGCCTCTTTAATCCCTTTATTCATTCTCTCCTCCCTCAGAGCCACACTACCAAGGACCACTGAAATATCACTACCCATCCCAGCAGGTACAAAGACTCAGAACGGTCCTGTGGTCTGACCCTCCCGGTCTTTTTTAAAGAAAGATGATTATTTTTCAAGCCATAAGAAATGGAATGGCAAAACCACAGGACTGCAAGTTTGCATTTGCTTTTAGTAAATAGTTAATCGTTCACATCCTTATCTGACCCTAATCTTGCGGGCCCTGTGATTCGGGTAATGATGTTGACACACTTAGTCAAATCAGAGAGAGAGGCAGTCTGAACTCTGGGTGGGCTGGGAGTAACCCCAGTGGATTTTTGTTGTTGTTCTGTTCATTTACTGGCTGGCTGGAAATAGGGAAGTTTCAAGAATGGTTAAGGGTATTTAAATTGGCTCTTGTTTTGTTTAAATCTAGATAATCTCCCCATTCCTAGTTCTAGTCCTTATCATCAAAATGGTCACAGGTAGGATTAAGCAGCCATCCCTTCATAAACGAGGATTTGGCGTTTGAATTCTCTGATACCTAAATGCAACCACAAAAGGTTCTGAGATTTTTCTAGAGCTGCCATCTGGGGCCCGGGCTTTGCCAATGTCATTGCCTGTCTCTCAGGTCCACCCACCACTCACATATCTGGCATACCTAGGTACAAAGAATCGACTGAGGGGGAGACTTGGTTTTTTCCAGAATTCAGGAAATTGAATTATCCACATAGGAAATATCACAGAGTAAACAATCCAACTGCTTTTTTTAATTAAAATATTCTGAAATAAAGATTAGGCTGTCAATGCCTTCTTTTATGGAGTGAAGGGGATTTTCTGCAAGGAAAAAAATCACATGTTTATATGGTTATCATTTTTTCAAGTCCAAATATGTAAGTGTGAGAAAAGACAGCTTAAATCCTACATAATTCATGGGCAGCATTAAAATCAAGTATATGCAATATTTGCTTCTTTCAGTGAATGACATACAGTGATGGGGAACAGGGAATCACCTTTGCAACAGGCAGCCCTGTGAATTACCATTTGAAATTAGTTATATGATTCGAGCCCCTCAGCATTAGGCTGCAAAATATTAGCCCCTGGAGGGTAAAGGTTTAAGCATCGTTTGCTGAACTTCCTTTTTCCTCCCAGAGATAACCCCATATTAGATCATGTTTATTTTCCTTGTAAATCACATCACACTACAGGGGAGTTCAAAGTTTTAAATGTTAGTTTTGGGATACAGTATCCAACCATTTTCTTCTTTTAGCTAGAGCTTCACTGTTTTTTAACATGATATCAATCTCTCTAGAAGAATAACATTGTCTTTATGTAAAGCCTTGAGTTAAACTACCAATTTTATATGTGATACATTGTTTTTAATGAACTGAATTCTTCTCTTCAGCCTTATAATGCCTTCCTTGCTGCAGTAAAATGGATAATGACAGAACTTGTCTTGTAAGTACAATTTGCTGCATTTTTAAAAAGTTTTATTGCTTTTCTTTTTGAATTATAAAGTGGATTGGGAGACTGTGTTTCATGCTTTCAGTAACCATTAGATTCATAATACTCATTGAACATCTTGAAATATTGAACATTGAGACCAAAAATGATCTTTTATTAAGTTATTCATGGTCACTGCTTATGCCCTTATGTCATTGTTTCGCAGACTAACAGCTTGCAATACACAAACCAAATTTATTTATTGTGGTTACTGTTAAATTTAACATAGATGTCAGGCTGTTTTTAATGCAGCCTGGGTGGGCTGTGGTCAAAAGAACAAATTACCAGGGCTGTCCACTGTGTTGCTTCGGATGTCTCAGCTTGTGCAAGAAGCGGGGCACTGTACAGGAGTGGGCCAGGGGCTGGGGGGTTTTCTCAGGTGTGATTTCATTGTTTATCCTGTCAAATTATGGTCCTGTTTGGAGGGTGCTGGATGGATCTGTGACTTAGGTCAAACTTGAAATGACACAAAGATGAAAGGCTTGACTTCCAGACAAAATATTGGACACAAGAAACAGTGTGTCACACAAAAGGGAGGAATTCCATGGACAAGCGTGGAAACCAGATCGTTCAAGCTGCACCAAGCTCTCTCATTCTTATTTTCCCCATTAAGGCTCCAGTTCTGTGGGTTTAAGGCAGATTTCTTGCCATTTGGTGAACAGACTTTGTCTTCTTTATTGCTTCAATATAATCTATTAACTTAATATTATAATTTGAAGTGGGAAGTAAGTTTTACATATATATGAGACGGAAAAGACAGTATCAGATAATAGTGGGATTCGGATTGAGAGTGAGCTGCTAGACATAGTAGCCACGAGCCTGAAAAGGAAATGACTGAATTTTGATCTATTTCCATTCATTTGGAGGATGGTTTATATTGCTTTTGCATTCGTTGAGACATTTGATTTTTTTTTTTTTTTTTGAGGAAGATTAGCCCTGAGCTAACTACTGCCAGTCCTCCTCTTTTTGCTGAGGAAGCCTGGCCCTGAGCTACCATCCGTGCCCATCTTCCTCCACTTTATATGTGGGATGCCTACCACAGCATGGCTTGCCAAGTGGTGCCATGTCCGCACCTGGGATCCAAACCAGCGAACCCCAGGCCACTGAGAAGCGGAACGTGCGAACTTAACCGCTGCGCCACGGGCTGGCCCCATAGATTATTATCACCCGTGGCCTATACGGGGATCGAACCCGCGACCTTTGCGTTATTAGCACCATGCTCCAACCAACTAAGCTAACCGGCCACTAGAAAATTTGGATTTTTATGAAGTTGCATTGTGGCATAATTTCATAAAGGGAAGTTTGTTCCATCTGCCTTTACACACACACAGCTGAACAAGTTTGTGTTACAGTATAAAATTTGAATGCTGCTTTTGTTACTGCCAATCATAGTCTAGGTAGAGAATATCCTATTTGTATTTCTGACCCTAGGCAGAGGAAGCCCTTTAGCAGTTGACTTTTTACTATGGACTCAGACTATAACTAGAAAACTATTTCTTCCTGTAAAGCAGGGTATTTCTTAAAAGAGTCCTTGATACTAGGTAAACCTGATTTCAGAGTGTGGCTGGCATTGGTGATAAAATAGCCTTTCACAAGTAAGATAAAGCCCAGTGAAAATTCAGTGGTAACTGAACCAACCATGTTACTATCTCCAGATTGTGATGTCATTCTTTCAAGTGAGGTGAGCAATGCTCAACAACACAGAATGTCGCTGTTCTGGGGCTGGCCCGGTGGCGCAGCAGTTAAGTGCACATGTACCACTTTTGCCGCCCAGGGTTCGTCGGTTCCGATCCTGGGTGCGGACATGGCACCGTTTGGCACACTATGCTGTGGTAGGCATCCCACATATAAAGTAGAGGAAGATGGGCATGGATGTTAGCTCAGGGCCAGTCTTCCTCAGCGAAAAGAGGAGGATTGGCAGCAGTTAGCTCAGGGCTAATCTTCCTCAAAAAAAAAAAAAAAAAAGTCGCTGTTCTGTTCAGGGTGTGGATGACCTAGTAACATTGGGCTTTTCCATCACCTGTTTAGGTTCCTGGTGGAATTTAACCTCTGCAGTTGGTGGCACTCAGATATAACAGCTAAAGGTAAGCAGCAACTGGTTTCTGTTTCCTGGCTCAGAGCGATAAATCCTGGGTTCACTGGTACTTTTCATCAAGGACGTGCTCACATAAAACTACCCGGGACGAAGTGATGATTTTTCATCTCTGTCAGCAAAAGGCACCCTTTGTGCTAACTAACTGCAGCGCTGTTCCGTCTGACAAAAGTTCCACAGGCTTCATTCAGCCCGTGTTCAATGTACACTTTGACCTGTTTCCTTAATTAAGGCTTTGAGGTCATACATTGCACAGGTGAATTCTTCACAAAGCTCCTGGGCAGTGCTAAAAATCTAAGGGAGACAGACACGTTACCTTTCTCAGGCTGAATGAATGGATAACCACTCTGATGTTTTGTTGTATAATTACCCTCATAAAATATAAATCCTATAATATTACTTTCCCTCCTCAAAAGCAGTTAATGATTTGAGCAGTAATTAGTAGAAATGCTTAGAGGCATGAGTTGTGGAGTTAGGTCAGTATGGGTTGGGGTCCTGGCTCCGAGGTTTGGCCTTTGACAAGTTAGCTGATCTTTTCCAGGCTCCGTTTCCCCATAGTAAGCGAAATGGGGAAAATAATAAATAATATTAATCTTCTATCATTTGTGTGTGTCTGCATGTGTGTATTTAATGATGAGATAAATCATGTTGTATGCTGAACACAGTGACTGGAATATAGGAAGTCCTCAAAAAATGGCAGCTGTAATTAATTCACAATAGTGGTGATGACATTGTTGGCCATGACAATGATGAACAGTCGAGTCCCCATGCCCTACAGAACCAAAGCTCTTTAATGAGAGTCGCTTCCAGCTGTCTGCCCCGTCTGTTCAGTCACTTGTTTCTCAGATGCTCTCTGCTCTTTATTCCTGTCATGCTTTCATTCGTGTCCATTTAGTTTAACTGGGATACCAAGGACTAGCAGACTGCTGCTATTATTATTATTATTTTTTAAACTATCCATCATTTGAAAAGAGGTAGATTAGTAATGTATCAGCATTCCCCCAGGGGCTGGATTCCCTCAATTGTCTCAGGAAGAATTAGCACCATTTCCTTCTTGCCTCTGTCCGGGTCAGCTCACACATTCCTCCAGCTCTTCTGCACTCTTATTGCCTCCCTTTCTTTGTTTCAGAGTAAACTAGAATTTCTTGATGGCAGGTGCTACGTCTTAACCATCGTTATCCCTTAAGCACCTGACTGGTGATTAATACATTGTAGATGGTCCATTTTTGCTTACTAAATACCCTCACAAATCTTTCTTTTGGCGGGGATAGCTATAAGGGTCGCTGTTGTCATAGCTTTGTAACTCAAAAATTGGTCCATTTTGCTTAAATTCTGGAACTCACTCGTTTCTTGTTAGAGTATAAATTGGAGCAACATCTGCAGAGAGTCTATGCATGCGTGTGCCTGCATGGAGTGGCCTCTGATCCTTGTGTTCAGAGTTGGCTCTATCCTGGGAAGCTGACAGCCCAGTGGAACAGGACCCCAATGCTCTGTTTCATCCACATACACGCTGTCCTTAGGCTGTGGGCTCAATCCTTGCCCCTTCCTGCTAGGTTTGTACCAGTTTTGAATGACAGTGAGTGCCCATAATCCCACTTCTAAAAATGTAGCCTAAGGGAAAAAAACTGAGACAGGAACAAAGGATTCTATGACAGGATAATCATCACCACGGATTTTATGATTGCAAATGCTGATAACTCTTAAATGATGAACAATAGGAGCATTTAAATATAAATTATAGCCCATCCACAGAAAGGCATGGGAGACATTTTAACAAGATTCTGTTTTTGAAAACTTTTTTTAAATGAGATACAGCTGATATATAACATTATATTAATTTCAGGTATACAATGTAATGTTTCAATATTTGTATATATTGTGAAATGATCTCCATGGTAAGTCTATTTAATATTCATCATCATACATAGTTATAAATTTTTTTCTTGTGATGAGAACTTTTAAGATCTGCTCTCTCAGCAACTTTCAAATATACAATACACTGTCATTAACTATAGTCACCATGCTATACATTACATCTTATGACTTCTTTTGTAACTAGAAGTTTCTACCTTTTGACCTCCTTCACCCATTTTGCCTACCCTTCACCCCCACGTCTGGCAACCACAAATCTGTTCTTTGTATCTATGAGTTTGTGGAGGTTTTTTGAGGAAGATTAGCCCTGAGCTAACATCTGCTGTCAATCTTCCTCTTTTTTTCCTGAGGAACACTGGCCCTGAGCTAATATCCATGCCCATCTTCC
Source organism: Equus asinus (assembly GCF_041296235.1). Lineage (NCBI taxonomy): Eukaryota > Metazoa > Chordata > Mammalia > Perissodactyla > Equidae > Equus > Equus asinus. The sequence goes on along the minus strand of NC_091810.1, from coordinate 44,637,633 downwards.
TCTACTTTATATGTGGGACGCCTGCCACAGCATGGCGTGCCAAGCAGTGCCACATCCGCACCCGGGATCCGAACTGGCAAACCCTGGGCTGCAGAATCGGAATGTGTGAACTTAATCACTGTGCCACTGGGCCGGCCCGGAGTTCGTGTTTTTTGTATTTTGGGTTTTTTTAGATTCTACATATAAGTGAGATCATATGATATTTGTCTTACTCTATCTGATTTATTTCACTTAGCATAAGACCCTCAAGGTCCACCCATGTTGTCACAAAGAGTGAGACTTTCTTCTTTCATAAGGCTCAATAATATGCCATTGTGTGTTTGTGTGTATATATATATACACACATACCACATTTTCTTTATCTGTTCATGTGTCGATGGACACTCAGGATGCTTCCATGTCTTGGCTGTTATATGTAATGCTGCCATGAACATGGGGATGCAGATATCTTTTTGCGTTAGTGTTTTCTTTTTCTCCGGATGTATATCCAGAAGTGGAAATGTTGGATCATGGTAGTTCTCTTTTTAATTTTTTGAGGAGCCTCCACATTGTTTTCCATAGTGGCTGCACCAATTTACATTTCTACCAACAGTGCACAAGGGTTTCCAATTCTCCACATCCTCACCAGCACTTGTTATTTCTTGTCTTTTTGATAATAGCCATCCTAACAGGTGTGAGGTAATATCTCATTGTGATTTTGATTTACATTTCTCCAATGATTAGTGATGTTGAGCATATTTTCATGTACCTGTTGGCCATCTGTATGCCTTCTTTGGAATCTGAAAACTTTTTAACAAGGTACAAAATTCTCATAAAGTTAAGTAATATAGCAAGAAAAACAATATATAAAACTGTATATACCCACCAAAAAAATCCAGTGGTGGGGCAAAGGAGGCTGAGGAATTAACTAGGGTCAATAATCAGTAATGGCCAATGGGGAATCAGTAAGCAGAGACCAAAATATGAATTAGGAGAGAAGACTATCCTGTCCGCAAGGGAAAATTTTACCTAGAGCGTGAACCTGCTTTTGTTTAAAATTGCACGTAATTTGAAAAAGAGAGATGAGAAGGAACCTACTAAATGGGTGTTTGTCACCTTTTTCTATTTTCTTTTCTTTGACCAGCTTTTCCACATTTTACTATTAGAGGTGAAGAAGATAAATGAGATTAAAAGAGAGAAAAAGAATAAAGGTCAATAGCGGCCAAGAGAATGGATTGGAAGTCAGTGAAATGGCTGCTGTTTCTGCAGCACCAGTCCTGGGGACGAATCGCTGCTCCTTCCCAGTCAGGCTTTGAGCTCTGGGAGCCTCGAGAGGCTGCTTTGTCTGGAATATTGAGCACCCTGGCTTTGGAGCCATGCCTCCTTCCTGTGCTGCTTGCTGGCTGTGAGGCTCTGGGCATGTCACTTGGTCTCTCTGGTCTTTGGATTCCTTGTTTGTCAATGGAGATAACAACAGACATAATGTGGTTGTGAGAAATGAATTAAACAGTGTGTGCAAAGCCCATGTGCGAGACATGGCACAGAGCAGAGGCTCCACTCACAGGCCGGGGGGGGCGGAGGGGGCGGTGCGGGGGAGGAAGGGCAGTGCTCACCTTTTGAGTGGTGGTGGGTTTTTTTGGCTGATACGTCTGGCTCTTTCTTGAGTGTGCTCAGTGCCGAGGGCAGCAGGCTGGTCATCTTCAGGGTTTACTTTTTGGCATTCCTCTTCACGGCCGTGTGTCTACCCACCTCTGGCTGAGGGGCTTCAGTGGTGAGCGTGAGGATGCCTACTCCTTCATGTCCATCTCCATTCCCCCCTCCCCCATTGTCGCCTTGGCCTGCTGCCCTTCCCCATGGCCTGCTGCCACAGGTATCTGCCCACACTCTTGTTCCGGTCCTTCACATTTGACACTTAGTTGTTAGGGTTTTGTTGAGTGCCAGTCACTGGGATCTTTACTTAGACCAGTGTTTTGCAACCAGGGGGGAATTTTGCCTGCCAGGGGTCACTACAATGTCTTGAGACATTTTTGGTGGTCACAACTTGGGGTGGGAGAGTGCTCCTGGCATCCGGTGGGTAGAAGTTAGGGATGCGGCTAAGCACCTTACAACACACAAGAGGACGGCCCCTCCGAACAAAGAATTATCTGACTCAAAATGTCAATAGTGCCACTATTGAGAAAGTCTGGTGTAGACTGAGGGGTGCAGGGTAGGAGAGATGAATAAGGAAGGAGAATATGGACTTTGCATCCTGATGGTCGCAGAAACTGGTGAAGCTTCCCATTCTGAAACTCCACGTCCCCTCTCCTGCTTCCCCCTCCCCACCTGGAACAACAGTGGACAAAATGTTACCTAAGAGGAATAATGCGATGCTTCAGCTCTCTTGTTTTCTGTCTTAGGAAGCTTTTACTCTAATAGATAATTCCAAGTCATCTCCACACTTGGAGACCTTCTTCACACAGACCGTGCAAAGAACTTGTCAAATAATTATATTGTCAACACGTGGTGTGGCAATATATAGTGCTTTTCCATTTCACAGTGCTTCAGATCCCTTCAACATGCCTAAGGGGTAGGGACTGCTAGAATTTGTCACTAAACCTCTCTGAGGCACCTAAATCAGACAGCTAATAGATATTGGGCTCAGACCTAAACCCAAACCTGCCGCCTCAGCTAGAGAATGGTGAGGGATGCAGCTGCCCTTCTTTGAGCCTCGGGTTGAGTTGGTTCTGCATATGAATTGTCTCATTCAGGCCTACAGCCCTCTGCTGGACAGCGCTATGACTTTTTCCACTTTATAGTTGAAGAAACTGAATCAAATGGGAGTGAATGAACTCACTCATGGGGCTGCTATCATCTGGATATCTTTGTTAAATGTAAATGTAAATCTTAGATCCAGTGTAAGGAGAGAAAACTTTCAACCACCATAATGATATTGACTTGCAAGGTTTCTTCGTTCTAAATTTACCATTCCCTTACTAGATAAAGACCCTGAGCTGAGACATACGTCTTTGTTTAGCTAAAAATGGAATCCATAATTACACTGTTTATCTGCTTCATTTCCTTGATGAAGGGGACTGTGGAAGCCCATTTCTGCTTGATTATCACAAAGGTATCATTTTGGCGAAGTTGCACAAAGAGAATGGAGCTTGCTGGCACCCAGTTATGAATGGGGGTGCATTCACAGAGACAAAAGAAGAGGAAAGCTTTTCAGATGGCAACTCTATTCATTCCCAATTGTCTGCACATAATTACTGTGAACTCAAGTCAGTTATTCTCATCAGGGACATTTGTTGCTAAGGGAAAATTAAAGAAATTCAATTGTGTGGATGCTCCATTGGGTGCTTCATTGTGAGTGAGTGATAGGTCATGGTGGCTTCAGCTTGAGACATCCAGCATAAGTGGGGTGGGAGGCAGAGCAGTGTAATGGCAAAGAGTGTAGGCGACAGGATGTGACACCCTCCTGGGTGTATCTGGGCTCTATCACTTATAATAACAGTGTGACTTTGGGAAAGATCTTCATTTCTCTGAGCTTTAGTTTCTTCACATGTAAAGTAGGAGAGCAGCAGGGCCTCACTCACTGCGTGGTGGTAAGGATTCCGTCCATGCAAAGGGCCTAGCATGGTGTTTGGTATAAAGGAAGTGCTTAGTGAGGATTGGCTGCGAAGGTGGTGGAGGTTTTGCTGTTAACATAAATGATGATCGTGGCGAGTCACTTTCTGTGGGACTCAAGGCAGGCTATGTCTGCTTTCTGAACCTCAGTTTTCCCTTCTGGAAAAAAATCAGTCTAGCTGAGCTCCATGATCCTTGTGTACCTACACCTTTGTAAGATAGTGAGTTTTAAATGCCTAGGAGTTAAAACAGTACCCATTAGATCGCTGGCAGCCTTAGTTATTGGTTTGAAATTCCATAAACAGTAATGACTAGCAAATATATGTGGTGTTTTCCATAGCGCTCCAGACAAAGAAAGGTTTTCATAATAAACCATGTTATTTTAGATTAAATGTGGCCATGGCTTTATATGATAATTTCTGTGTTTCCCAAAAGCGCATCAAGCAACTTTCAGCCAATCTATAGCTGTGCTGCAAATAGACTCAACGGGTTATCACCACATCAAATGGGTGCCCTACGATTGTCAAAGGAGCAAGAATTTCATCTCCAGAAAGGATCAGAGTCAAATGAGTCTCGCCATTGAGAGAACTGGACTCATTCCATTGTGTCTGGGCCCAGACAACTAGAATTAGAGATGGTGCAATTGTTGGGCTTATTAAGTCACGTGTGCAGCCTCTTTCAGCCTGCCCCCAAAGACCTTTCTTCCTTTCCTTCATTGGCCAAACCTCACAGAGCAGTTAAATATATACGTGCTGGAGCCAGGCAGCCCAAGTTCAAATTTTGGCTCTGCCACATACTTACTGGGTGATGGGGCAGTTTACTCAGTCCTCTCCTCCATTCGCTAACCCTCAACACAGAGATAACAACTGTTCCTCCCTCATAGTTTCTTTTTTCATTTTGTCATGTTTTACTGTTAAATTAATACATGTAAAGCAGAACAGCATCTGGCACACAGTAATTTCTTAATAAATTTAGCTGCTACCATCGTTACATTATTATGTGCCATCTGCATGTTTGTGCTATATGCACTTATGATCTGTGCTTTTATTTACTTAATCTTTATTTCTTTTTGACTGACTCACTCTTTGGCATTTAAATAAGTAAATGTTAAGAGGAAGCTTCTCACCTTGAAGGTCCACATCGCTTGCTGCACAGAGTAATCAATTGTGACAACAGGAGCCAGGGAAGCAGTGTCACCAAATGGTAGCCAGATACTCTGAGCTTTGTATTTGGCCTCCTGAGGTTTAAGTAGAGAAGAACAAATGAAAGAAAAATGAAAATGAAAGAAAGATAGTCAAAATTTCCTAGGATTAAACAAAGACTTCCTCCCGACAAAAACAGGGTCATTGAAAAAGAGCTGGGAAAGGAATGGTGTTCCCACCCAATTCCTACCAAGCCCTCTCTGTGTTGTTACCATTGGGCCTGGGCCACCTAAAACCAACCTTCCACCTGAAGCCAGGCAATTTGTCATTAGGGACTGAGATTCTCACATTTCCTTTGTCTGTTTTATTTTCCTGAAATGTGCCATTCAGGAGAAGTATTGGTTTTTTCAGCAAGCATGTAATGACACTTCCTATGAGCTAGCACTGCAGGGCACAGGGGACAGACAGTGTCTGGGACCTGGCCCTTTGGGAGCATGACAGCGATCAGCACTGGACCAGGAGGAGTCAGGAGTCAGGGTGGCAGCCAAAAAGCAATGGCTCAAAAGGCCAACAGTTGAGGATTCAATGAAATAAGACGGGTAGAAGAAGTCATGGTAGCAGTGTGCATCTACCCTTAAATAGCACTCATAATATACCAGCCACTTCCCATGTATTAACTCATTTTGTCCTCAAACAACCGTGTGAGGTTCGTACTGTTATTCTCATTTTGCATTTGAGGACACTAAGGTGTAGAAGGTTAAAAGCTCACCTGATGTCACACAGCAATGGCAGAATTCACAACTCCCAGTGTTTGTGCTCTGGGCTACTACGCACTTAGCCCAACTCCTGACATGTAGATATAACACTCTTTAACAACTAGCGTTTCATGAAGGCTGTGTGTGTGTGCACACATGTGTGAAAGTGTGCATAGGTGTCACTCCGTTAAGAGCTGTAGACGCTTTAGTCCATTTATTCCTCAGAACAACCCTGTGAGTTAGAATGGGCGTCTCCCCTTAATGTCAGTGACCAGTTCCTGGAAATCATATTATGCATTAAAAAAGCTGATTGAATCCACTTCCTTTTTGTTTTAAATAAGAAAAATTACAATGCAGTATGCTTCAACCCCAAACCCTCAATCAATTTCCTCAAATTAAAGCTCAGTAAAAAGGCTATATATTAAAAGCAATCACGTTAGGATATAAATGCTTAGAACATGGCTTCTTGATCATCTAACAATTATCTGGTTGTTACCAAACAGATGTTTTGTATTCAATCGCCCTGTGATGGCTCCCTTAATGCCAGCAGCCTCTTGGGTGATGGTCCACAAAACATCGACCCATGGCTCAGACCTCCCACCAGTTGTATTTGGAATATAACTTGAGACTTTGTCCAAACATCATTTTCTCAAAATCCTATTGAGTTTTGGAGTTGAAAATGTAAATTATATATTATATATAAAAATATATACTTAAAAATGTATATTTGTATTTCTGTATAAACATCAGCCAAAAACTTTGTACGAAGTTTGGGCATTGGAAACCTACAAGCGTTCTACTGGGAAAATGTTAATGAGCAGACCTGTGAAGACATGTGTACTACTAGCATCTCCATTTTACAGATGAGAATACTGAGGATTAGCTAGAAGCAATGGAGCAGGGATTCGTAACCCAGGCTTCTCTGACTTCACCCTTAACCACAATGCTATAGTATCTGTCATCATTGTCATGATCATCATTTTAATGTCATAATGGCTTCATTAGAATGCTAGCATTGTTTTTGTTGTTGTTTTTGCTATTATTGTTATTAATTGACATTTACTTAGTACTGCTTGTGTTGCAGGTACTGTACTAAGTATTCAACATATATTGTTTCATTTACTTCTCACATCAACTTCTGATAGAACTATATCATCTCCCTTTTACAAATTTAAAAAATTGAGGCTTAGAGAGGTTTTAGAACTTGCTCACTGGATATAACTTGTTTCAATTATTTAATCAACCACCAGGCCCTTACCAAGTGCCTCCTCTGGACTCATCCACGTACCAGGTTATTTAGTGCTGTATTACTGGACAAGGAACTTCATAATAGTAGGATTAGGTTCATGGCTGTGGTTCAAAGACATTACATATTTTACTATTCCATATTTCAATTTTGTTTCTGTAATAAAACCATGTAATTGTATCATGACCTTTGTCTCACCCTAAATAATATGGTGTAACTTATATTTTCTACATTTATTCAGATACACATATGTGTTGTTGCTATGTTCAAGTAAGTCTGAGGTCAGAGACCTGGTGGCTGACGTTATCCCAGAAAGTAGAATTCTTGTGATGCATAAATGATAGTTGATCAAGCCAACACAACTGCTGGAGGAATTATAGCTTATAGAGTTGCTTGGCAGATGAAATCACTTGACTAATTAGAAAATAATGCATTATGCTGTGCCTAGAAAAATCACAGGGCAGCAGGAGCGGAACTGCGTTCTGAGTTACTGTGAGCTGCCAGTCACAATAAAGCCTGTGCCTTGTGTTCTTTATCGTTTTTTTTTTTTCCTTATCCCTACAGCCCAGAAATTGAAGCAGACCTTGGAGCCTTGTGATACTGAATATCCAGCGTTTGTCTCTGAGCGCACCATCAAGGAAACCTCAGGGAACATTGCTTGTGAAGACTGCTCCAAGTAAGTGTCCCCTCCCCTCTCTGCTCAGGATAGAACTTTCCCAGATGCGCCAGTGACTGGCGTGCACGCAATCACATGGAGAGATGGAAACATGGCTGCCCTCTTGTGTGAGGAAGTATTTCCATCATCTTGGAAGAAACACCACTTGGCTTTCTTAGATCATTTAGAGTTTGGGAAGTGTTCAAAATGCATGAAAATACATCCTAGAACATAGGCGATTTTCAGTCCAGTTTTTGGACAGTCGGAATAAGCCCTAATGGGTGTTTTCCCGATTGACAGTTGGCAATTTCAGCTCTGGGTTTGAGCAAAGTCCTTAGGTGTCTTTATCGAAGGCGCTAAGCCTTCAGGATTCACCGAAATCTGACATATTGGAAATAATTTCGTGGTGGCTTAATATGAGTTTCCCTGATTACTAATGAGGTTGGGTCTCTTTTACTGGTTTTATTGGTTATTTGGGTGGGGTTTCTGGCCTCTTCATTCCTGTTGGCAGTTCTCTGTTGGGTGATGAATCTATTCTTACTGATTGGGGTGTTCTTTCTATGTCTCAGGTATGGTTTCTTTGCAGTGCTAAGCTTTGTGTATGTCTTCCTATTCCTTTGTCTGTCCCTTCACTTTTTGTGCATGTCTTTAGATGCATAGACATTTCCCTTTGCTTTTATTTTAATATAGTCTAATTTATTCCTATTTTCTTCTTTGATTTGTGTATTTTGTACCTTGTTTAAGAAACTAGTCTCTGCCCTAATGTCATAATTATATTCTCATATATTTTCATTCTCAATACTTTAAAATGTTGCCTTTCACATTTAGGACTTTAATCCCACTGGAATCTACTTTTGTGAGTGGCAGAGATAGGGTCTAATTTGGTCCTTTTCCATGTAGTTGGCCCGTTAACCAGCACTTTTTATCAAATAGTCTTCATTTTCCAATTTATGAGTTCCCATCTATATGCAGATCTGTTTCCAGGTTTTGTGGTTTGCCAATACCTATGTCAACATGATATCTCTTTAATTATTATAACTGTATACAATGAGTTGATATTTAAGAGAACAGACATTCTTTCCTTATTTTCTTTCTAAATCTTCTTGGCTATTCTTGCCTCTTTACTCTTTCATGTTAATTTTGGAATCAGCTTATTAATTGCCATGAATTATTCTATGGTTTTGATTAAAATTGCTGCAAGTTATATATTAATTTGAAGATAATTGCTATCTTTTATGATATTGGAACTTCCCACTTACAAACTAAGTATATCTCTTTATTTACATGCCTTTCAATATAGTTTTATAATTTTATGTCAGATTTATACCTAGACAGCTTATAGTTTTTCCTGCTATCAGAAAGGGCATATATTTAAAACTGCATTTGCTAATTGGTAATTTTGAGTGTATGAGAACATCACTGATTTTTGTGTATTAAATGTCTTGTATCCACTTGCTAACTGCTCTTCTAGATTTAATAGTTTTGTGTCTGGATTCTCTTCATACACAGTAATATCATTTGTGAAAATTTTTCTTTCCAATCTCCATACTCAATTATTGTTTTATTGCACTGGACTTCTGACACATTGTTGAATAGAAGCAGTGAGAGAAGACAATTGTGTCTTGTTCCTAATTTAAAGGGATTGCTTCTAATAACTTCATGTTAAGTATGTTTGCTATAGAATTTTTAAAATTGTAGTAAAATATAAATAATATAAAATTTACCATTATAACTATTTTTAAGTGTACAATTCAAGGGCATTAAGTACATTCACAATGTAGTGAAACCATAACTATTATCCATTTTCTAAATTGCTGTAAGTTTTTGGTAGTTAACTATTTATTAAGTTAAAGAAAACCTTTCAAGAGTGTTTTTTGCTGCTGTTGTTAGTGTTTGAAACTTGAATGGATGTTGAATTTTATCAAAAAAATTTTTTACATCTATTATGAAAATAATTTTAATTTGTTAACTTGAGGTACATTGATATAATTTTTAAAAATTTCAAATCCTGAATTGTATCAATATACTATAAATATCTTTAAGAGTAGATGGGCTGTCTAATGTGAAAATGTATTTGCTTTGCCAGGATAGACTTTGGTTGTCATGATTACAAAAAACAAAAAACAAAAATCGTATTACTAGATTCATTTGCTCGTCTTGCATTGTGAACATTTGCATCTGTGCTCAGAAAGGAGGGTGGGCTGTACTCGTCCTTTCTTGTACTGTCATTTGGCTTTGCTATTAAGGTCATTTTATTGTCACAAAATTACTTGGAGGGTTTTCCTTCTTTCTGTAATATCATTAACATTTTGTATCAGATTAAATTATCTGTTTCTTGTAGGTTTGGTAAAGCTTACCCATAAAACTACCAGTGACTGATGGGCTTTTGTTTATTTATTTGTTTGTGTGTGTAAGTAAATTTTCAACTGCTGAATTAGTTTCTTCAGTGGTTAGAGATCTCTTTGGAATTTCCGTATCTTTTTGAAATAATTTTGGTGATTATATTTCTTAGAGCATTGCCTATTTCATCTTGCTTTTCAAGTTTATTGCGTGCCTGTGTTAATAGTGTTCTCTTTTGATTAAAAATGCTATCATATTTGTGACTTTGCCCCTTTTTAAATCGATCTCCCTCTCCCTCCTCCTCTCTTTCCCCTCCCTCCATCTCTAACTCTCTCCCTCCCACCCTCCCATGTGTCCCCCTTCCGTCTCTCCCTCCCTCTCTCTCTATACCCGAAGAGATGTTTTTTTGTTTTTCTTTCCAAAGAACCGTTATTTAGTTTGTCTGTCTCTCTCTATTGTTTCTTTGATATGCTATTTCATTTATTTTGCTCCTATCTGTATTATTACCTTTCTTCTATGGTGTTGGTGTTTACTCTATTTTTTATTTTCTAACATTCTGTGTTTGATGCTTAGCTTTTTCAACTTCATTCATATATGTTAGAGTGAGATATATATAATTTCTTTCTGCCTTCCAGTTTATCTCCATAATTTTTTTTAAATATGTAGGGCTTTCATTATTATTCAACTCTAACAATTTTCTTTTTTTTCTTTGTTTGTTTGTTTGAGGAAGATTAGCCCTGAGCTAACTACTGCCAATCCTCCTCTTTTTTCTCAGAAAGACGGGCCCTGAGCTAACATCCATGCCCATCTTCCTCTACTTTATATGTGGATGCCTACCACAGCATGGCTTTTGCCAAGCGGTGCCGTGTCCGCACCCGGGATCTGAACTGGCGAACACCGGGCCACTGAGAAGCAGCACATGTGAACTTAACTGCTGCGCCACCGGGCCAGCCCTGACAGTTTTCAAATTTCCCAATTTTTTTGATCTGTAAATATTTAAACAGCATTTTAAGATTTCCTAATATATGAGTTTTGAGGCTATCTTTTTTTATTATTGATGTCTAATTAAATGACATTATGGTCTGTATAGCATGTATGTTTTAGTCTGTGTGGAGTCTTGCTTTGTATTCTAGTACTTGTCCATGTGTTTTTGAAGGAAGTTTCATTCTCTAATAGCTGGGTAGAGGATTAATATATTTTAATATATTAATATATCTATTGGCTCAAGTGTGTTAATTGTGTTTCAAACTTCCCTTATTTTATTTTTATTTTTTGGTCTATTTTAGATATCAGTTAATCTCTTACCAGGCTTAGGGATTTTTCAGCTACTTCATGTCATTCGATTCATTTTTCTCTCTATATTTTGAAGCTATATTACCACGGACAGCTCTGTTCATGATGGGTATAGCTTCCTAACATGTTATTCCTTTCATCACTGGGCAATAACCCTCTTTACATGAAAGTGCTTTATGTTTTAATATCTACCTTGTTTGCTAATGCCATAAATATAGTAGTTATTCTTTTGGTAATATTTTTAGGGATATTTTCCCCCTTCCCTCCATTTTCAACTCTTTTTTGTCATTTTTTGTTAGGACTTTGACCTATAAATAGAATAGAAGTGAATTTGAAATTTTCATTACCTCTATTATTGGTGGATTTAATCTTTTAAAATTTATTCTGCTTACCAATAAGTTTGGATTTATTTCTGTTGTCATTTTATATGCTTTCTAATTCCCCAAGCTTTTTCTTTGCTTGCTTTCTTTGTGTGTGTGTGTGTGTGTGTGTGTGTGTGTGCCTTCTATTGGATTATTGAGTTTTCTCTATTCCTTTCTTATATATATATATATATATATATTTTTTTTTTTTTTTTGCTGAGGAAGATTGGTAACATCTGTTGCCAATCTTCCTCTTTTTTTGCTTGAGGGAGATTAGCTCTAATCTGGGCCAGTCTTTTTCTATTTTGTATGTGGGTCACTGCCAGAGCATGGCTGACAAGCAGTGTAGGTCTGTGCCTGGGGTCCGAACCCATGAACCCAGGCCACTGAAACGGAGTGTGCCAAATTTAACCACTACGCCACACGGCTGGCCCATCACTCCTTTTTTTAGTGGTTACCCCTTTTAAACATATTTCACTCGGTCAGGATCTCTTTCCTCCTCCAGAACAAACAAAAACAGAACTATAATTGGGTTACCTCTCACCCCTTCATGTAATATTGTCTAACATTTTAGTTCTACTGTGTTTTTAACCCACCCAGTGTTTTATCGTAGTTGTTGCTGTCTATAGTAAATGAGGTGTTTACCAATTGGTTTTTTAATCATTGTTTTTTTTTCCTTAAACCATTGCTTTTTTTTTTCCAGCTCTGTAGAAGTTATTTTCAGGAATGATCTGGAGTGGTAAATTCTCTCCTCCTTTATCAGAAATGCCTTATTTAATATGTACTCTGCAGCCATCATTTAACTCCATAGTGTCTAAATTGAAATATTCTGAAGATACAGTCCATGGTCTTATGCCTTCTAGCTTTGCACCTCGGTAAACAGTCTAAATTTCCCCCTCTCTGGTGGCTTATAAAGTGTGTACTCTCTCTTTAACACTCTGAAATTTCACTGAAGTGTGTCTAGATATAAATTTACTTCTATTTGCTTATGTACTTTATTCTGGATAATTTCCTTACACTTGTATTAGAGTTCACTAATTTCCTTTAATTGTGTCTATTCTGCTGCTTAAAGAATCCATTGAATTTTTAATATAGATGTCTTTCTTTTTATTTCTCGAAATTTTATTTGCTCCTTTAAAAGCTATGTGTATTCTTTTATATAGAGTCTTATTCTTAAGTTTTCTATACCTAATTATAAAGGCGTCCTTTAAGATTGTTTTAGCAGTTTAAATCTGGGGAGTACCCATCCTCTTGTTTCTTGTGTCTGCTTTCTTTCCTGGTAGATTACTTGCTCATGTGCTTTGTCATTTGTGCCTGTGAACTCATCTTTACTATTAATTATTGTTTCTGTGGGACGAGAATAGTGCTTGAGTTTCTCTTCACAATAGGTTTACATTTGGGTTTCAAGCGTGTATCCTATTGGTATTGACTGCCTGGGAATCGTCATTATGTCAATTTTTGTAGTTAGGAGTTTCTGCATCATATAATTACAAGACATATTTCTCCCAAGCAGCATATAGTTTAGGCTTATATTTCGAGTTCTGATGCTAATCCTCTTTTTCCCATTCAGAGCCCCAGACAGCGCCAGATTATCAGCTTTTTACACTTAGCTATAAATGTGCAAGTTGGCTTTTAGTGTCTTTTCTTGTAAGTTCTTCAAAACATGCTTGTTTTGTTTTACTCTTTCATCCAGCCTGCATGCATGTCTAAGTGTTTAGAGCTGAATGGCCTCCGTATTTGCCCAGTCCGCTGTGTTATAGTTTACTCTTCTGACTGAGGACTTTCCAGAGCCACCACAAGAAAGCACATAAGTATACTGGTTTAGTGCAGGATCCACAGGACCAGAGTTCAGAGTGTGAGTCCTAACTCCAGCAATTGCTGACTGTGCGACCTCGAGCAAGAACCTAAACTCTCTGAAATTCAGCTTCTTCCTGGATAATTTGGGAGATAATAATAGTAAACGTATCATAGGCTTGTAAAAATTAAGTGGAAAAATTTATGTTGTGAATTTAGCATAATGCCTGGAACAGTATAAGTACTCAGTAAACGGCCACGTTTAATACAAGCATACTACCATACCAACTTAGTATAAAAAGTTTTTAACCCTGATAAACCATTCTCTTGAAATGTGAATTTTCAATTTCATAGTCTAACATCGCTTCACTACTGTAGAGTTCCCTGTAGAAAAAGGGACAACAGATCTATATCCCAGATGACCAAAGTTCATGTATAACTTAAGGAGTGTTGACAATTCATGGCTCTGTGAAGCAGACTCCCCTGATTTAACAATGGTTGTGAACCTTTTTGACCACAGGGATAGTATATCCCCGATCATCATAACTACAACTTCTACGAGGTGGCCAGTATCTCTTAGTGAATGACAGGTGATCACATTTTGTGAAGTAAGTTAGTTTCTCATTTCCATTCTAAGTGAGAAAACAAATAGAACCAAGATGGACAATCGCTGGGGCAAGCAATATTTTTTCTCCTATTGATTCATAATTAGAAACCAAAGATATGAATGCAGTTGATTAAAATAAGTGACCTAAAGTTTTCAGACTAAAGAGAAGACTACCTTTCATGCCGTGGGAGGTTACTGCATTCCTGCTGTGGCCCAGAAGCTGTGCTGGTGCTTTGGGGAATCCAAGGATGGATAGGATACAAAGTTGACGTTCAAGGTGTTTACCCCCGGCATGACCGGTCGGTTTCAGAGCTTGAATTCCCTGCTGGGTTGAAGACTACAGGAGGTTGGGAAGTTGAGTAAGGCCGCATACAGTTTGTTGACAGCAGTGAAATGACACTGCAGGCTGTGAAGGATTTTCCTTTCAAAGTTGCTTTTCAAGACCACCACCCAGCAGCTCAGTCATACACTACAGAAGTAAAACAATAAAGGCTCAGGGGTCTGAGTTGGGAGAGGAATAGGAACTTGTGCTTTTCCTTTCTTTTTTAGTAAGCTTTTTATTGATGTATAGCACATACAGAAAAGTTTGCAAATCGTAAGTTTGCAGCTTGCTTAATTTTCACAAAGTAAACACATCTATATAACCAGCACTCAGATTAACAAGTGAAAGAACATTTCAAGCCCCTCAGAAGCCCCTCACTTACCCCCTTCTAAGTGCAACCACCATTTACTTTAAGATAACCACTCTCTTGATTTCGAACGTCATAGATGATTTTTGCCTATTTCTGATGACTAACTTGTGAAGATGGCAATATAGTTCATAAGATATGAGGGCTGATGTATGAATGACCTTGAAGGAGGTTTCTAAGAAATTAACTTGGAAAACAAAATAGGGCCTTCGGAAAAAAATTAAAGATAGCTCAGGACTTCAGTGAACATTTCTCAGCTGTCTGTTATGTCCTAGACACTGGACTATGCTGCGGGGAGACAGTGATGAATGAGGCACACATGATTCCTGCCCTCATGGAGTTTACAAACAACTAACTAGGCAATGTTGACTCTCCATGCTTAGTGCCAGGAGTAAAGAGTAAATGTTACACAAGAGGACTGAAGGGAAGCTTGGGGTGGTCAGAGAAGGCTTCCTGGAAGAAGTGGCATTTGATGTAAGACCCTTAGATACAGATACAGAGGAGTTAGCAGGTAAGAGTATCAGGCAGAGGGAAGAGCCTTCTGTAAGCAACAGAAATTGTGGTTTGTTCAACAAATTGTTAGAAGTTCAAGGAAGCTAACACATTGCTGTGAGTGAGGAGAGAAGCGAGAGGGGACAAGGAACTAGTAAGGGCCATATCGTGTTGTGCCTTTGATCCTGTCAAAGACAACCAGTCCTTTGAAGGAGTTCAAATGCTACTCTAACACCAGTGTGGAACAACAGAAAAATTTTAAGGAAGGGAGAATGATCAGATTCCAGATGATGGGAGAAATGACAGCAAAAATTGTGACAGTGGTGGCCTCTTGCAGTAGAAACTCATGATTCAGATAGGTCATTTGCCGCCCCCCTGGACTCCCTTTCCCCTCAGCACACACGCTCTGGTCCTAATGGAGCGAAAAATCTCATATGTTTCTCCTCCTCCTCTTTCTGGAGATTAGAAATGAACAGACTGGGGTAACTAGTCAAAGGAGAAATCAATCCATGACCATTTTTTTCCTAATCCAAAAATCTTTGTGAGGCTTTGTTATAAAATTACTATATAGTGCTCATATCATATAAAAATAGGCTCATAAACAAATAGTCTGGTTGGATGCTTTTGAAGGTTTGAGTCCTTTTATTATTGTCATTTGCATATCCCTTTTTCTCGCTCCATTTTATGAAATAAAATTTATTAGAAGATATATCCGACTATTTATCAAAGTGTTTATGAAGATGACATTTTGCATTTTGTACGAGCTTTATATTCTTGGAATGTGACACGTTAAGGAGGAAAATAATGTTATTTGATCTTTGTCATCTTTCCCTTCTTGATGGCCAGTAGATTTTTAAGTAGAATGACCAACAGGTTTGGTGGCAACCAGGAAACCAAATTTGCACATCTGCTTTACATCTAATTCCTGTAGAAATTTGTCAACCTTTGCCTGGAAAGAATGACATTTCGCAGGACCAGTTCTCTAAGACAATTACTAATTTTTGACCAACTTTGTAGGTAACTTCAGGTCAGGGGCAGTGAAATTCAAAAATAACACGATTCTACAGCGTTTGGCCAGGAGCGAGTTGGAAACTGAGTTTGGTGAAAATTATAGTATTTCAGAAATTATGCACTAAGATCTTTTTCAAAGAAAAACATCTCGCCTCCCGCAATGGAACATACAAAACTGTGTCCATTACAAACCATTCTCAAGGCAGCGATTACTTTCCTCCACAAGCAACGGCAAACCATAGAGCAACAATCTCAAAGAACTGAGCACTTCCCACGGGAACATGCTTCGTGCTGCAGTTTGCTTGTGGACTGTCATTAACAATCTTCCCATCTCCTGGAAGAAATCAGATGACCTTGATGCCTAAACATTTTGCTGGAACTCAGGAAACCATGTCAGGTGGTTCTAGCCATGTTGTAAAAGTCTTTTTGGTCTCCAACGATCTTTGAAGACTAACTGCTCCCAACTCCATTTCTATGTCCTGTTTCTACAGTCACTTGATGGTTTTATATGGAAAAAACATCAAGAGGTGACTCAGTTGCTCTAAATAGAAACCGTCAAATTGGCAACTCTAAAAGCGGACATTTATCTGTCTATACCATAGACAGATATATTATAACAGAGGGACAGTATGCAATGTTTAAAAAAGGATTTTCAAAAATATAGGGTTTATTAAGAATGCAGGAGCCTAAAAGAAAATAGGAATTTACATAAGAATGTCATTAGGGTTGGTGGTTTGGCCGCTTTAACCAATAATTTTTGTCATTCAATATCCCACTGATTATTAAATTAATCTGTTATTCAAACAGCAATCGAAAACAACTCAGCCCATATTTTCTGGGCATTTGTGACTGTCAACATGTTTAACAAAACTGGATATCTAAAAAGAACGTAATGTTTTACTGTTTTCCAGTATATTTCTTTCCTTCTTGATACCCTCTCAACCTTTGCCGAGAAAGAGATCCACAAAGGTTTTCTTGGAATGAAAATCAATTGCTAAGTTAACTGCTTATAGCCGGTTAAGAAAAACAACAAATCAAAAATAAAATTAAACATGCGTAACATTTCCAATGCCAGAGCTTTAAAAATCTTGTCACATTTCACTGCTGGCAAGACATTAATTTCTAAAGCAAATTAGACTTTCTGTTGTTTTTGTGTGTGTCTTCTTTTTTGGTAGTATCACTCATCACTTTTCATAAAAATTATGTTGCCATCAGTTTCACTTTGGGATCTGAACACAGGCGTTGCTCGTCTTCCTGGAAGACCCCGAAGCTGGGGCTCCACGGTTCTTCTCTCATCACTTCTCCCCCCGCGCCTTTCATTTATCCACTAAACTGAAAGAAAGTAATTGGTCTCGAAGCTGTGTTGACATGTTTCGTGGGCTACAGTTCAGAGAACCATAGTTCAGGGATTCCATTTTCCTACAAACGACTCCAATTTCCTGTTGAGGTCTCGTGCTGGGTGGGCAATTTACTGCAAGTCTTCAGACTGTTGTCAGCGAATGCCCTGCAGGTGATCTTACCAAGCGGACCTTCTGGAACAAGCTGTAAAATGGATCCATTGTACAAGGAGGACATGGCGTCTTCCTTGAGTAAAGGCTGAGAGGATGGACTCTGGGGTTGGACTCACTCTGAGCGACTACACTTAATAGTGCAAAGATTAATCCATTATTTAAACCTTCTGGGTTTCACTCTGCATCTCCCAGGGGGCATAATACCTTCCTCATAGGATCTGTATGTGGGTTAAAAAAAGTATAACTCTCCTCCTTCGCACAGTGCTCAGCACAGAGTAAATGCTTCATAAACAGGGGATATTTCTATAGAGCACAATCCGCAAACCCATCTGTGTTGACAGGGATGTAGGAAAACCACAGAACTCCAGTCAGTCCCCTCTTCCAGATTTCTAAGCCTGGAAGGTAAATCTAATAGTTTCAATCAGGAAAAGTCGTTGGTCAGGTTTTTACTCCAACGAGACTGTCCTCGATAAAGTAGATCTTGGATTTTTGCCACTTCCTGGATCTACTTGAGCTCTTGGTTCATAAAAAATTTGGAATTCTGAATCAAGGACTACACGTATTCAATAGCGATCAGATACTTCATTATACAAATTAGGTGCAGACTTTGCCAGTGGGAGTATATTAGCATCATGAATAATATAATTTGTAGGCGTTAAAATGTAACAGTTTTTAACCACTTAATTTGCAAGTAGATGCTAATTTGTTGAAATATTTTTGTATCTCCTGCTCTATAGATCCTTGCCAAACTACTGTACTCAATCTTGTTAAAATGTGTAAATAAATGTGATTCAATTTCCCATGAAAAAATCATTGACCTTTTCAAATGGGCTTAGTTCACTTCTAAACAAGACAACTTTCCACTCTACAGTGAGATTAACACCAAGGGTCAAATTCTTCCCTTTGGAGACTGAGGGCTGTGCATCCTATTTTCCTCTAGATTTTCCCTTAGAGTCATTTATACTTTGCCGTGTTGGCTGGTAATGTGGAGAGCTGTGGATAACTCAAGTCAAAATACTTCCTTTGAATTTCACAGTGTCCAAGCCCATGTGTGGGGGGAGATAGCCTCCTTCTCTCTGTGTTCTTGCTTTCTATTCTACATCTCATAAGGTGGTCGTAATAACTTCTGGATCCTAAAAGTGATTTCTTTCCATCACAAAAGAATTAAAACCTAATTCTATCAAATCTGAAAGTTTTTCAATGATTTGGCATATAATGTTGAGGACGTGCCACTCATCCCTTAATAAAGACTACCTTCTTTCTATGTTATGGGTGTGATGCCAGGTTGGAATAATTCAGTGCTAGCTCTTACAGTGAACAACCTAGTTACTGCTGTATGTTTGTGGTTGCTAAAAACATCTTGGCTTTAAACTTTAAAAGAGGGGAGGGGAGGTAAATGCTTATCTTCAGAGCTTTATTTTGAATTGTTGAAATAGTGCCAGAAGATGAGAATGTGGTCCAAAGACATTAGAATAATTGGGATTAAAACCTCTGCTTGATTTTTCTACCAATTCTTCTGAATTTCAATTCAGTGAAGCGCTTTCCTGGAGACAGGACTTCACTGATTCTCTTTTTCAGATGCTCAAAGGAAAAAAGTACCCTATTTCCAGACTCAAGGATGATTACAACTTTGAGGCTCCAGCTAGAATGGCCGTTGTTGTGTAGATGTTGTTATCTTTACTTGCCCTTTGATAAGCAATGTTTGGAGACGTTTTAGTACAGGAAATGTTGTAAATTACTGTTTTCCCTTGAGAGTCCGTGATGCAAAATGAGAGGGGCACATGTCTATAATGACTAGGCAGATCTCTACCTGACATGAATTAGTCTCACAAACAATTTCCCATTTGTACATTTCTTAATGTGTGGGAAAGCCGGGTGGGAGCACATGGAAGTTTGGCTGGGCTCACAACACAGTGAGGCTTTCCTCTTCCATGCCGGAGGGTAGGAGACCAGCAGAGCCAAGGAATATTTTTAGAATGTTTATTTGCATGTGGAATGGAGGAGTGCAGAGCTGTATCCACACTATTGACGTTTGCGTGCTGCATTTCTGCGGTGCATTGTCTCCATCTCGATGACTGTTCTGCTGTGACGCCCACCACCCCACCTCAAAGAGCCGTCTGTTCCTCCCTTGGGCTGCCCAGTGCTGCACCTGAAGTGGCTTAGCAAGTTGCCAAAACCCTATAGATGTGTGTTTATTAACTCTCCAGCTTGCCCTCCATTTGTTTAGCTTGGAAAGGGTTTATATATTCCTATGGGTATTAAAAACCCATCTGATGTATTAAAGGAGCTCAAAGGATCAAAGTAGAAATGCTGCTTGAAATGCAACATATTGAATATAGACATGAAATTTCTAGACACAAACCACTTTTTCCAGGGACATTTTGTATACTCAAGACGGAAATTCATTTTTTAATGATTGGCTTTGCTCTGGGATTTGGATTTGCACTTTTTCTTCAGGTGACCTCCACTCCTACCTTTTTAGGATGGCTCATGGTTTTGACAAGCAGACCCCTTGGCAACCTCGGGTGGAGGCAGGCATTAATCTCAATACGGTTTTCATGCCTAGAAAGATGGAGCCCAGGAACCTTAACAAACACATCAGCCCCTGGCTAATGACCAAAATTTTTGTGCATTTGGAAGAAAAATGGTTGGAGAAGGTAGAAGATGAGGATCAGAATCACCCAGGATCTGCAATAATTAGAGGTGTGGATGATCAAAGTCAGACGGATGTGGGAGAAATTCTCAGGCTAGAATCATTATATCAGATGCTTCTCGAACAAAACACTGCTATGCTGACTTTTAGAAAACAAATTATATATTTCACGAATGATTCCACTTCTATTGAAGTACATTGCCCCTGCAATCTTGGATTATTTTGGTAGATCCAAGCCTATAGGAGAATTCATATATGATTACTGTTTATTGAATGCCTGCTTTTTGCCATGAGCTTCACGTCCACTTCCAATTTATTTTTTCTTTCCATTTTTCCATTTCATCTGCATTTCACCATGTAGGAAGCTGAGGCTCAGAGGAGTTAAGTCTCCTAACCAGTGTTACAGAGCTAGTAAGTGCTAAGTCTGAATTAGGTCAAGGTCTGCCTGATTCTGAAGGCTTACAGAGAGTTCCTATGTCATCCAGTTGAATGCCTCCCTGTCATGGTACCAGGTCACCTATGTAGCCACATGTCAGACTGAGTTCATCTCACCATCAGGGTTTACTTTGGAAACTGACAATTCCACCATTTACTTGACCAATCGGAAGAAATCTACAAACATCCAATTTGACAAGAGCCATACACTTCCTGAATGCCAGTTTCATGCAAATCACCATCAGACCTACTTGGAGGTTCTCTCACAGAACTTATACCACATTACTATTTAGGCATCTGTTATTTGTCTTCCTACCCCACCAAATCAGGTGAAATAGGCTGGAACTGTGGTAAAAAGTAGTTCAGCCGTTGGTGTCATGCAAACCTGGGTTTGAGCTCTCAGTGCCGTCACTTCCTAATTGTGCGAGCTTTGCCAGCAAGTAACTTACCCCTTTTAGTTGCCACCTGCTCATGTGTAAAATGAAGATGCTGATAGTGCCTACAGGGTGTTGGGTTGATGTGAACATTATAAGGTACAATTATAAAAAAGGCTTCATACAGTGCCTGGCATTTAGTTGGCACTCAGTGGCTGGGAGGTCTTATATTGAATTCATTGTAGATGGGGACATGTCGTGTTCACTGCTATATTCCTGGCACTTAACATAGGGCCTTGTGTATACAATAGTGTTCAGAAAATTGTTGATTGAGACACAGTTTCCCAAGAGAATAACTTTGTAAAGTGTGAGCAACAGGGGAGGTCGGGTATGTAATTCTAGTAACTGAGACACCTGTTATTTTGTGTGATATTTGAAAACAAGTATGTGTTTTGAAAACAACGAGAAGCTCAGATTCCCAAGAGCAAAGAGAGGGCATTGTGATTTTCCTTAGGAAAAGAGAAGGTAGTCCAGAGAAGAGAGAGGACTTGCCTGAGGTCCCACAGGGAAGGAGCAGCTGATGCCAGACTCAAAGCCCAGTCAACAGCTCACCGTTTAAGAATCTTTCTCAGCATCATTGCTTCTTCCATAGCTGATAATTTTAAAATAACTATTAACTAACTAACCAAATACATAAATAAATAATTATGCAAAGTATAATACATGAACACGGTAAATAATTCAAATAGTACATAAGGATATGCAATGAGAATTATGTCTTCCCCTACCTGTGACCCGCTGCAGCCTCTCTAGAGGGACAGCCATTGTTCCCAGGTCCTAGTGTGTCTTATGCAAACACAAGCACACAGGTTTATTCAATGTTTCACCACTCCTTTTTTTATAGGAGTGATAGCATACTATACATACTGTACTTCACCTTTTTTTTTTTTCGCTTAGCATATCTGAAATTATCTTCACATCCTTATATAGGTTCATCTTCTTTTTTTTAATGGTTCCCTGAAATTCCAATTGGGGGGATGTTTTCATTTAACCCAAACTGGACTTTTGGGTTATTCCAAAATGTTGGCTACTTGAAACAAAGTAGAAAGGAATATCCCTGTGTAATATGTAACTTATTTATCTCTGATAAACTGCTAGAAGACTTGATGGGTCAAGGGTATTCGTACTTGTAATTTTGACGCATACTGCAAAAATGCAGTGTGGAGAGGTTAAACCAAATTGCACCTCTATCAATTTCTGAGAATATATGTTAGTTATACTCTTAACAACACAGCATATTATCAAAACATTTTTCCCTTTGCCAATCTGATACATGAAAAATGGAATATCATTGTTGTCTTACCTTTTCTTTTAATGACCAAGGTTGAATATATTTCATATGTCTCAAAGCCATTTATATTTCCCTTTCTGTGTACACTCTAATTTTTCTCTTATATTGTTAGTGTCTTCTTTTAGGATATTAGACTTTTATATTGAACTTATGTAGTAAGAAAATTAACCATTTGTCCTATGTATTGCATTAAAAGCAGCTCGTCATAATTATTTTCTCAATACCAAAGTAATATGTGGCTGTTGTGGAAATGGTAGAGAATTCTCTATAGTTTTATCATCCAGAAATAAAACTACTGATAAAATTTTGGTATATTTGCTTCCATTTATGTTTTCTATAGATTTTTTTTTCAAAAATGAAATGATACTATAAATACTGTTAAATAACGTCTCTTTTTTACTTGAAATGTCATAAGCATATTTCCTTGCCCTTAAATGTTTCTGCAACATAATTTTTAAAAATAACCACACAGAATGTAGATTTACTATTTTCTTTAACCAACCCCATTTAGGCTGTCTGTAATATTTACTGTACATAAGTGACGCCATCATACATAAATGTCTTTACTCCTAAAACTCTGTGAATCTACGTAATAATTTCTTCTAATATCCATTCCTAGAAGTAAAATAGTTGGGAACTATTCTTTGTTAAGATAAATCTTGAAGAGTTTAGTTACATAGTATAAATATAAATGTTTATTTTTCTTTTGATTCTTTTTCTCTTGCTTATGTTTGGTGATATAATTTTTATGAAGAATAGATAATAGGGGCCAGCCCCAGTGGTCTAGTGGTTATGTTTGATGGAGTTTTCTTCAGCAGCCCAAGTTCAGTTCCTGGGTGTGGACCTATACCACTCGTCTGTCAGTGGCCATGCTGTTGTGCTGACTCACATACAAAAAAGAGGAAGATTGGCAGCAGATGTTAGCTCAGGGTGAATTTTCCTCAGCAAAAAAAAAAAAAAAGAAAGAAAGAAAGAAAGAAAAGAATAGATAATAGGTAAAAGTTATTTTCCAAAAATAACTTTCCTTCTCCAGGAAGAGATGGTGCCAACTGAGAGTGGAAACTTAAGAGGGATAAGCTTTTATTTCTCATATTAAGGTGGTAGGAGAAGCCTGTTTATAATTTAGCCTAAGACGTAAGAAAAACAGAAACTACAGTAGTGATAGACAGGTCCATATATTTAATGCTTTTCTTAGTAATTATTTATAAACCTCCTTACATTATTTTTAAAAGTCCAGTTTTAACAAAAGGTATTGACTTATAGCAGGGAGCCAAGTAAAAGTTAATTATTTCAACTTAGTAATAAGCAACATTGAAATGACATTACACAGGCTTGTTGAGGGGTCACAGAAAAATGAGCTTTAGAAACACTTTTTGAATGTGTGAGCATGGCTGTAAGTATAACTAATCAGGAAAATTAAAGCAACATGAAAAATTGTTGAGTTTAATGAACCCTGATTAAAACAGGATAAAGTGCTCAGGGTGTCTAAAGTCATACAGTTCTCTGAGCAGGCCTGTGTGTTCCAGAATGCTTATTTCAGTCTCTAGTAAATCTCTCAAATGAATCACACTAATGCTATTGATTCCAACCATTTCCTGACTGGCCTATTCATCTATTCTTCTGTCATTTTTCCATTAGAAAGGACTCAGGCTTCAAATGCATGCCTATCCAGCTCTGAAAATTGAATTGGTTTTTAAGAAAAGAGGCAAAACAAATAATATACAACCTTGTTTTCTATGTTTGGAAACCATGCAGACTAGAAAAAGAAGAGTTCAATGCTCAGGGCATTTAGAATAATTCTAAAAATGCTTTCAAGTGGAGTCTCTACATGTTATGTGAAGCGGTGATTTCAGATAACCGGCTAGCAATTCGCAGGCTCGGGTAGAGGCTAAAATGCGTTCCCCCCAGTGATGGAGCTGACTCAAGAGAAAGGTCTTGAATGTGCATATGCTTGAATTCTTCACTTAACTTTCCCATGTAGGTACAACTTCAGTCCCATCAGGTGTTTCCTGAACAGTGGTGTGAATTTGTTTCCAAAAGTAGAATTGGACAGGGTCAAGGTGATGGCTGTTCTTCTGGAAGTACCTGTACCTGTGGGCAGTTTCATTAAACCATTTGGCTTAAACTGTTAACTGTATACTTCTGGAAGTACCTGTACCTGTGGGCAGTTTCATTAAACCATTTGGCTTAAACTGTTAACTGTATACTCAGCCTGCTAACCATATAGTGATTATCTCCCGTCTTATATTATTAGAACATCCCTTGTGATATATTTTTAAGATAGTCACCATGAGCAGAGGAATTTTATTTTTCACGTTTTTCATGATGCCATTTTTTTCTCTGTCAGAATATTTAGCAGTTGTTCTCAAACACAAGGACGAGGCTCGCCCGAATCATCTTGGGGGAGAGAGCTTGCAGAGATGTGTGTTCCTGGGCCTCACCCTGAGCCTGCTGATTCCCAGTCTCCAGGAAGTGGGTCTGGGAATCTGTATTTTTGCCAGGTTCTCCAGATGATTTTGATGTACAGCCAGGCTGGGAAACTTCTGGAGGATCTTCTAGGATATAATACAATAGGACATGACAGTACTTTCCTGGACTTCATTGCCAGAAACTTGACTCTCTCTCTTTTTTTCTTATTGGCATAACTAAGAAGGAACAGAAATAACTAAGAAAAAAAAAAAAGAAACCAAGGGTAAAGTAATGCCAAAAGTTTCATTTGCACCTCACCCTCCACAAAGATTCAGAAGTTGTTTGTAGTGATGTGTCATCATTGTGTGTTCAGGGCCACAACCCAGGGGTGCTGTTATAACACAACCGGGTTAAGGGGACAATGGCTACCTAGTGTTTAAAGTTGAGTTTGTGGAAAACGAGTGACAGTTAAAAAGGGGTGAGTAATCATAAACGAGCTGTGAATCAGGGCTTCGGGAAAAGCTGAACACAATCCACCCAGACCTCATTGGCACTTCTGGGATGAGGAATTTCAGAGCTTGTGTCCTAGGCTCTTGGAGAAAGCAGGTAAGACCGCCCCTCAGGAGGGTGTGCCCACTATAAACTGAAGCCAGGATGCAGGAAGTCAGTCATCACCATCAATTTAGAAAGGGAAGAAAGTAAACAGGAATGGATTTCTCCAGATTACCACCACAGCGATTTTTAAAGGATGAGACAGATTAACTATTTAGGTTATCATGGCTTACGTTTTCCCTCTCATTTCAATGTATGTTTTATTTCTTTTTCACAATTGTCTTCTGTGATGTCACTTTTTCCCTCTGAGAGTCTTTTTTTCCCTAGCGTTAAACATATTTTTTTAAAGCAAAAACTGCAAGGTACAACCCTTCTGTTTTTAGATGAAAGTAAGTATATTTTATTAAATGCTTTCAGTGATGAATTTATTTGTTCCCTGTGGCCATATGTGGCCACAGACCAGGGATTAAAAATCAGATAAATTGGGTTCTCGTCCTTGAGTTTGTAATCCAGTTGTATGAACTTCCCTAGAGGGTCATCCCCCTAACAACTTATTTTGCCTAAAATCTGGGACTCTCCGTCCCTTTCACTAACATCTGTGATTAAGTAGGTCCTTCTAAAGTTGGAGTATTTTGTCCAAAAAGACATGAAAACATCAAGCAATCGAATTCTGTTAAGGTTGGAAAATTTTGTCGTGGTACCTGGAAGAACCCAAGTCCATAGAAGGACCCCTAAGTGCGTCCATTTTCTTTTAAACCTCTTATTCCACGCCCCCCCTTAAATTATTAAGGTGAACATACCAGTTACCATTTTTCATCCTATAATTTTCATACTGGAGACATAGCTAGGGTTTCTTGAGGTCAGGTTTATCCATTGGGTGGAGAAGTGCTGTATATCCCTATATATGGAACGTGTATTCACAAGAATGATGTGAAATGCCATGTACACACATGTGAATATTCATCTAGAAGCATTCAATGAAATGTTGCACGTGGATATATGAATATGCATCTATAGGCATGAAATTAAGTGCTGTATATGCATATAAGAATATTCAGAGATACGAAATGTGTTATATGTACGTATCCACATGCATTCACAGGTAGGAAACGCTGTTATTCTTTATTCCTCCTGGAAAGTCAGAATTCATGTTAGCCTGTTAAAGGCCCTGAGATGTCTGACAGTGAACAAACCTGTTGAACTCTTTTTAACTAGAACTTCACCAAACATTCATCAATATTTTGGCAGAATAGTTCCATAAAACCCATCTTGAGAACCACTCTATTAAGCTAGTTATTTCCGTTATAGATTGGATGAGACAGAAGTCAGTTATGGCTCTTGAGATATTTATAAAGTCTTAAATGTCTTGGATATAATGCTAAAATAAATGAAGTGGCCTGAATACTGGATATGCATACTAAACATGTAAATATTAACCTACAGGTGCATTTGTTAAGCTAGGAGTTTTGGTGGGATGGACTGGACGAGAGCTGTGTGCTGAGAAGGGAGTCACCAGCCTGCATGTGTGAAGTAAAGTGCTCCCCTCGCCTGTTCAGTTAAAAAAGCAGAAAGGAAGGACACATGGCCTACAATGAAGGATTCTTCCAGCCCCTTCCCAAAATACATTTCTTGAAACTAGGACCATAGGGAAACCTAAAAAAGCCACAAGCACTCATTTCTCCACCCTCAGAATCCAAAGAACAGTGAGTCCCATGGTGAGGACCTTCTCAATAATGTTCATTGTCAGAAAACGCCCCAGCCTGTGGGACTGTGGCATTCTTTTATCTTCACAAGTTAGTTTGGAAATTGACTGAGGGGAAAAGGTGTAAAAGGGTCAGAGTTCAGAAAAAAACGATGCATAAATCTCTTTTCACCTTTTAATGCTCATTGGAAAACATTAACTTTTAAGCTTTTTTCTATGATATTGCCATAAACATACAAAATTAGGAAAAATAGTATGATGAGCCCCATGTACCTATGGCACAGCTTCAACAATTACCAACATTTTACCAACCTTGTCTCATTTAAGCCCATCCACATTCTGCTTGTGATTATTAAATCTTAAGTACTACTACTGTTATTTTGTTAGAGTATTTTAAAGCAAATCCCTGACATATTTTTTCATTTGTAAATACGAGTTCGTCTCTTTTAGAAAAGGACTTTAAAAAAATTTTAAATCACAATGCAATTATCTCACCCTATAAAATTAACAGTAATTCCAAAATATTATTTTATACCCTGACTGTATTCAAAATTCCCCAAATCATTTCAGTGTCTTCTTATTTTTGGTTTGTTTGAAGCATTTGATATGCAACTTTCTCATGTTTGGCCCATGGGAGCTCCTTCAACTTGATCCGTGTGTCCTTTTGACAAGGCCTCATTAGTCTTTGATAGTTTTGTTGGATTCTGCAAAACAAGATATTCCAGGCTTATTTGGTATGTTTTCTGTCTCAGATCTGGAATCAGCCATTTCCCAGGGAGCCTTAGTTTTGTTTATTGGGTGATGTTATTTAGAGACCACGATCTGGGCCCAAATATTCACTCCGATGGCTTTGCCAAAATTTTCTAAGTCTTTTCAGGAGTAAAAGCTAGGAAATATGTATTAGTTTAGAAAGAGAAAATAAATCCAGGATTTATACTAACAGTTGCAATTCCAATTCCAAATTGTCTAATTTTTAATTAGCTTCTTTGATATACATGGTATCTCTTTTCTCTTACACTGAAAACCTCAGTTCCTAGCCACATTAACATATTAATCATTTACTTAAACCACAATATACATAAGATAATTTTAAAACAGCAATACCAGTATTATTGCTCACAATAGCATGACTGAGTATTGTTGAAGAATTCTTTGTGGTCTTTTTTTGTTTTTGGGCTCCATCCCAAGATGGAATTAGTGTGAAAATACTGTGTTTTAAAGTCAATTGAAATGCTTCTTTTCTTTATGTGGTTATGCCAACAATTTGATATACAATAAGGGATTTTGTTTGTTTTTAATTTGAGGAGGATTGCCTTTTTTAGTTATGTAAAATGTGCTCACGGTATCAAGGTCACAACCATGAAATGATGTTACTCAGAGGAGTATCACTTCCATACCCAAATTTTCCACCCTGTTCCCTCCCTCTCCTGATTGGTAATCATTTTGATTAGTTCTTGGTTTCATTTCCACTGGGACATTTTGTTTTTTCAATATAAGAAAAAAAATGTATTAATGTTTTTCCCTTTCTTTCATAAAAGGAAGCATACCATGCATGCTGTTTGGACCTCAAAAATTGTATATACACTGCAGATCTTTTTTTCTTAGTTTGGGGAATCGGATCTTCCTCATTCTTTTTCACAGCCACATAGTGATCCATTGTGTGGATATATAAGAGTTCATTCAAATAGACTTTTGGGTTGTTTCCACTCTTTTCTTATTATTCATGATCTTGCAATGAATAGCTTAACATATACATAATTTAACGTTTTTGGCAGAATACTTGGGGATAGATTCATAGAAGTGGGATTGCTAGGTGAAAGAGTAAACACATATATCATTTTCCTAGATATTGCCAAATTCTCCTTCATGGAGGTTGTACCGTTTTGCATTTCTTCCAGCAATGTATGAGAGTACCTGTTACTCTTTATCCTCGTCAATAAGAGCATTGTCCAATTCTTAGGTGTTTTTTTTTCCCAATTGAAGAATGCTTTTATTGTAGTTTTAAATTCTCTTACTAGAAGCGAGATTGTAGATTTTTTACATGTATTAGAAATATTGAATGTTTTTAGTAAAACATGTTGTAAATAATTTTCCAAAGTGTGTCTTTTGCCTTTTTCAAAGAACTATTCTTTGATTTTTTAGAAATTTTCTTTATTGTTCATTTTCTATTTCACTGATTATTGTTTTTATATTTTCTTTCTTCTATTTTCTTTGGGTTTTATTTGCTCATTTTTTATAATTTCTTAAGGTAAAAGCCTAGATCATTATTTTTAGATCATTTTTCCTCTCTAATATAAAGATTTAAATCTATAAATTTCCCTCTAAGAATGATAAGAGTATATTCCATAGATTTTGATATGTAGCCTTTTTATTGTCTTCTAGTTAAAAATATTGTCTAATCTACTTTGTGATTTCCTTTTTGACTTATGTGTTATTTAGAAGTATGCGGCTTAATTTTCCGAATATTTGGAGAGTTTCTAAATTTCTTAATATGTTTTATTCCTGTTTCAATTGTATTATAAGAAATTGCCAAACTGCATTACGAAGTGGATGAACCATTTTGCCTTCCTGCCAGCAGTGTGTGAGAGTTCCAGTTGCCCCTCAGCTTTGCCAGCTCTTGATATTGTAATTTATATTTATTTATCTTTATGTTAGCCATTCTAAGAGTAGCATACTGGCTTCTCACTGTGGTTTAGTATTTCTCTAATGAATAATGATTTTAGGCTTCTTTTCATGTGCTTATTTTCCATCCACGTATTTTATTCAATGAAATATCTGTTCAAATGTTTTGCCTATTTTTAAAAATTGAGATATAATTGATTATAATATTGTATGAGTTTCAGGTGTACAACATAATGATTCAGTATTTGTCTATATTGTGAAGTGATCACCACAATAAGTCGAGCTAACATCCATCACTACACGTAGTTACAAATTTTCTTTCTTGTGGTGAGAACTTTTAAGATCTACTCTCTTAGCTGCTGTCAACTTTCAAATATGCAATAGAATGTTATTAACTATAATCATCATGCTGTATGTTAGATCCCCATGGCTTTTTTATTTTATAGCTGGAAGTTTGTTAGCTTTGGACCACCGTTGCCTATTTTACCACCCCCAACTCTGCCTCTGACAACCACCAAGCTGTCCTCTGTATCTATGAGTTGGGATTTTTTATTTTCATTTTTTTAGATTCCATATA
Source organism: Equus asinus (assembly GCF_041296235.1). Taxonomy (NCBI): domain Eukaryota; kingdom Metazoa; phylum Chordata; class Mammalia; order Perissodactyla; family Equidae; genus Equus; species Equus asinus. The sequence goes on along the minus strand of NC_091810.1, from coordinate 44,607,476 downwards.
TAAGTGAGATGATACAGTATTTGTCTTTCTCAGTCTGGCTTATGTCACTTAGCATAATGCTCTCAAGGTCCATCCATGTTGTCACAAGTGACAAGATTTCCTTCTTTTTTATAGCCGAATAATATTCCATTGTGTATACATATACCACATTTCCTTTATCCATTTATCCACCAATGGACACTTCTCTAAACCTCAGGTGCCTCTTCTATAATTTGGGAATAATAGTACCTGCTTCCTGGAGGTATTGTGAAATGAATGGGTTTTAGAGAACACACCTTCACACAATGACTGCATATGGTAAGTGCTCAGTAAGTGGTAGGTGGTGATGATTGTGATGGTAAGGATAATGATGGTGTTGGTGATGATGATGGTGATTAGTTATAGTGTAGTGATTAAAACAAATAGGCCTGTTTTTATAGAGTTTTGGTACTTTGATACTTGATGGGTTTTAGGATTTGGAAAATTTGTGTAACTTCTCAAAGCTTGAATATTTTCACCTGTAAAATGAAGATGATGATAATTTGAGTTGGTGTGAAGATTAAAGGGGAATTGCTTAGAAAGGTGCTTGGCACTAGGTAAACCCTCCATAAAAGTCAGCTCTTATTTTCATCATTTATAAGAAAAAACACTAATAGTTCCAGTGAAAATATTTAACAAATTCCTTACTCTTCTTAAGAGATTAGAAGAAAATTGTTCATGTCATAATTAAGAGGATTTACTGAAGACTCTAGTACAAAAAAATTAAAAAAGCACTGAACTTTGAAAAGCTAAAATAATAGCCAAGTTTTGAAAATATCTTTTGTTGTCAGCTCTTTTGAGATTCTCTTCTTCTGAAATGAGAAAAGCAAACCAGGTCCCTCTTGCTTTTCATTCTGTGGGGCTCTCTCTCTCCCATATTTCAAACACAAAATACTGTTCCTTGCCACCTGCCTTGGGCTGATAATGCCAAAGCACTTCCTGCCCATGTTGTTTTCAAACTCTGGGTCGGCACCATAAACCTCAACAAAGCCTTGGTGGGGCTGAGGATGAGTGAAAGTCATTATTATGGCTCTTTTTGGCTCATTCTGTCTGCAGTATAATGAATACCACCATGGGACACTGTGCCCTGCAGACAAAGCATCCTTTAGGCTTTTTGTGTGCTCTTCCCTCAGCAAGTCACAAACAGAATGCCATAATGTGTCCATTGTATGCATTTTTTAATAAATAATTATAACAAAGACAATATGCTCATCCTATTTAATCTTAGCTCTTATAACTGTGAAAACATGACACATTTCCCATGCTCATGAAATGGAGCAGAAGATGCCTGCACTAGTCTGGTTCCTGGCAGGCAATCCGAGGTGCACCTGGTGGGGGCCCTGCTGATGGCTTCCAGGGCTCAGCTCCCTAAAGCCTAAGTTTGCCAGCTGTAATTAGATCAGGCAACATGATGTCCATCATAAGGAATTTAGGAGCACATCACCTAGTATCCTTTTATTACAAAGAACAGAAGGCTCAACTCAAGCAAGCCTGAACAATAAAGTGAAAAGTTGAGATGCAGGCTTCAGGTAAGGCTTACTCTAGTTTCCCAAAGGTAAGGACCAAGACCTAAGTTTTCTCTTTGCATTTTCCAGCAGGCATTTCCATTCATGAGCACAGGAAGCCTGCCATTGGCTCCTAAGGCTGAAAGCTTCTTTGTTCTCATGTGTTGGGAGAAGAGATAAGAGTTCTGGGTTTCAATCTGATTGGAATAATTTAGGTCCAATGCCTATCTCTGAACCAGTTGCTTTCTTCAGGGAAAGGAATTGTACCACTCATCTTAGGCCCAGGCAACATGCCTGGGCAGGGCTAGCTCTTCAGAAGCACCTGGGCAGCCTGGAGGAAGGGAGGATTCCTGAACAAAGAGTAGGATATTGGTACCAAAGGAAGGGAGATTGGATATCAAAGAAAACTGCCGTAGAGGGCTGGGCTCTCTTTTTTCTGAAATCAGCTAAAGAGGTTTGGATCTTGAAGAGCTGTTAAAATAAAGAACACTTCTGGGCTGCTTAAACCTTGTCCTATATCCTGTACAACTCATTTGCCAGGGCCTTGTGCTATTTTGAATTTCACTCTTTTTCCGTCCTTATTCAATAAGTTTCAGTACTGAGCTGATACACAGAAAGCAAAAATAAGGGTCTCTATCTTGGTTTCAGAAGTCTAGTAGGAGAAAAAATTACCTAAATTAGAAAACAAAATAGCTCTCCATCTGGTTATCTAGAGAGATGAAGGAAAGAAGGGAGAAAGGGAGGGAGGGAAGAAGACACTGGTTGGCTTACTCACTGTGTTGTATTGTTGGGTAAACTGTCTCTACAACCACCAGCCTTAGAATGAGCTGTATCAAGGGGCCCACTGGGGAGCAGCAGCTTGGTGGCCAATCAGCTGTTGACATTTGAAGCATCTGCCTTCATTACTTTTGACTTGAGCTCATATTGGAAAACCGTCATTTTTTTCTTCTTCTTTGTTTTGTTCATGGCTTCTTATTGTGTATCACCTGTGCCTCCTGACACCTAGAGGGACCTCTTGTTGAACCCCATTTTTAGCTGCTCTAGAGGATAACTCTTCCGTGTGTTCCCTTGGATTACCGAAAGAGGATTTTCTACGTGTCCTGTAGCTCACAGTCTTCAGACCATTCCAAATGTAGCCTAGAGTGTTGGTGTCTACCCTTCCATCCTTTTCTGGTGTGGTATTACAAGGGTAGTAAAACAGTGATGAGCAGGTCATTCCACATGCATATGGAAGTGTATGTATTTTATCTGGATGATATAGGTACCTACAGCATGTCATAGGAGAGTGAGGAGGACATGCTTCCCTATGAGAGGGAGTGCTTCATAGAAAAAGTAACAATCAATAAGTATTTAGAACTGAATTGGCGTTCTCCAAGGGTTTGGGAAGAGGTGACTACAACGCTCAGAGCCCTGCTGGTCCCTGAACCAGCAGCATCAGCATTACCTGGCAACAGGTGAGAAAGGCAGAATCACAAGCCTCACCTTAGACCACTGGACAGAATCTGCATTTTGACAGGGTCCTGAGCTCATTTGTAGCATGTTAAGTTTGAGGAGCGCTCCTCTACCCCAGGAGGTCTCAGCCTTGGCAGCGCACTGGAATCACTCAAGTAGCTTAAAAGAATATGGAAGCCTTGGTCCTACACCCAGGGATTCTAATATAATTTGTTTTAGGTGTGGCCCAGGCATTGGTTGAAAAAACAAAAGCTCCCCAGGTCATGTCAATGAGCAGCCCAGGCTGCAAAGCAGAGATCCATCTGGGTCTCAGCTCTGAGGGAGAAGCATGGTACACTCAAGGACTCACGGTGGTCAGCATGCCTGGTGGTTGGGAAGGAAAGTGGCGTAGGGGTTGGGGCAGTTGAATGCATCAGGCTGGAGAGACAGCCAGCTGGATTGTATAGGGCCCTGTTTGCTTCACTCAGGTGCAAACCACTGGGTGGATTCCAGGGGGCCATAGGTAAGTGTAAAGAGGAGGATGGAGTGATCAGCCTTGTACTTAGGAAGGACTCATCACCTCACGAATAGAGAAGGGACAATGGCAGGAAAACCGGTGGGAAGGTATGCCAAAAATGATGCAGGTTGGCAGGATCAGCTACGTAATTTGCAGGCCCAGTGCAAAATGAAAATGTGGGCTGCTTGTTCGAAAAGCAGGAGAAAAGTGTCACAATAAGTATTAAAAGGTAAAACATTTTCCTTCTTTCTGTGGTCTCTCTTGATTGTCATGATAGTTTTTATTTGCTATTTAATATTGTCCTCCCTCAGACACAGGGACACTCATTGGATAAGTGCAGACCTCACAGGCACCCCCAGGGCCTGTTCCCATTATTCAGGGGCTGTGCTGCCCACTGGCTGTTGGGTTCTCCTTTCCACTAGCCACTGGACTGAGGTGCCATGTCCTGCTTAGAGAAGGAGACTCAATCCCCCCTTCCCACAGACCCACCACCCCAACTCATGGTAGATGGCCAGCCCCCAAGGGCTTTCCATCATAGCTCCAGGACATACTTGGTGCCTGGATCGAGGGTGGGTGAGAGGTTCACCCCTGCTCAGTCACCAGCTGAACATGCTGTGGTGCTGCCAGCCTCTGCCTTGCCTTGACCTTCCCCATGCCTGCACCCAGGGCTCTGCCGGGGCTGGAGGATGATGAGTTTGCTGGGCCAGGGTGGAAGCCAGGCAGCTGAGAACCTCCCACCTCCCCCTGCTCCCTTTGCGTGCTCCATTGTCCCTTGGACTTGAGTTATAAAACATAAGTTCAAAGATAAAATTTAAATTTCAAGATGGCCCTGCCTGCAGAGCAGTAAACCCCAAGTGACAAGCCCGTCTGAGTGTAGGTCCCTGTGTGACTGCGCCAGTCACTTGCCCGTAAAGCTGGCCCTGAGGAATGGAAGATGGAACGATGGACTGGAGAGATATTAAGGAGATGGTCAAATCAGGGCAGGCAATGTTCAAAGAGGCATGTGCTGAGAAATACTCCACGATCTCTGGTTTGTGTGACTGTAGATGGTGGCGCCATTAAGAGATACAGGGAGACAGGAGAAATAATGATTGGAAGTGGGGGCAGGGGCAAGTTTTAGGTACCTGTGAATACTTTCTTTGTCCCAACATTTAATCATCCCTCTTTTCTCTGGCTTAATTGCATAGGCTGGCACTTTGAGAACAATGAGGGATAAAAGAGGGGAGAGGGAGCTTTCGTGCCTTCTTCCGACTCTAATTAGACAGCTCTGAGTGTTCTATCCTGAAGTATGATGCTAAATTTGGTTCACAATTAAGCACCTATTTCTGTTTTCTTAAAGATTGCTTTCAGGGATGGGATTTTTGTCAAATGTCTTTTAGGCACCTATTTAACAGGTCCTACTGCCCTGGCTCTTTTCCAACTCTGTATAGGGTGTCCTACATGAATAGACTTACTGGGAAGAGGCGAACAGGATGTCAAGTGGGGGTTTCCTTGTAGTCCCAGGTTGAGGAGAGAACAAAGTGACACTAAGCACTGCTGGTTCTAAAGAGAACAGCCTTTCAGCTGGCATTAATTTAGAGTTGGAAACCCTCCCATCAACCCCCACTCCTAAGCTTATTTGAGGGTGACGACTGGCCCACCTTTAGTCTACCATGTGGACACTGGTGAGGAGCTTAACAAGAAAGAGATCACCGTTCACGGGAAGAGGGGTTTCCCTCCAGGGGGCGCTTTTTTGTGCTGGGAGCCAGATGGACAATGGAGGAATGCTCCAAAAGACTCTTTTCTACATTTTGGGGGTGCCAAAAAGAAGGGAAGTCCAGCATTGGTCAAATGTCCACTAGGCAGCAGGTGTACTGATATGTTTTTGAGCTCGTCTGAGCAGGGGAAGACCTGGAGGGAGAAGGCGAGGCTTGGAGAAGGGGCAGCACTGAAGTGGCCTATGTCTCGGCCAGCAAAGATGCACATGTCCCAGTGGTCAGGTGGACAGTATAGAAGATAACTGTCATCTTGCTTAAACCCAACAAGATGACTGCGCTCCAGGTGAGGACCACACCAACGTCAAGAGGTGTGAAGTAACTGCTGAAGATAGGACCTGCATGAGTGGTCAAGTTGGGGCCATGCTGGGGGGCTGTAGGTCTCTGAGGAATCCATGATAACCTCACAAGAGAGCCAGCATTTAGATGCTGGGCCACCCGAAAGGCCAGTCTGTGTTGTGAGGAAACAAGCTGTGGTGAGAGACTTGCACCATGGCCTGGTAAGTAGAAAATGCTTGCCTCTCGGCTGCTCCATTTTCCCCACCCCAAACCACTAAAGAAGCTAGAACCTAGAAGCTTGAAGGAAGGACAGTGCAGAGATTTGAACTAGTATGAAATCAGAGTACTAAACTAGACTGGACTAAGTTTTTTAACCTAGAGTAGTCAGAAAGTTATAGAGTCTATACAAGATACCATTTAGAGATGAGAAAGCAGGAACTCAACATAGTAGGGATGAAAACAGAGACTTAAAAATCAAAAGAATTGTTTGATATTTCTATTTCTGTTAAGCCGAGACAACTCAGTAGGCTTGTTCGTTTGCATTCCTAGGTTAATCCTCACGGGGCATGCTCTGTTACTATTTCAATGTCCTCCTCAAGTCTATTTACTGCATTTCATTTGAGGTCTTTGCATCAATATTCATAAAGAGAGATTATTCCGTAGCTTTTTTTTTTTGGTATAATCTTGGCCAGGTTTCATATCAGGGTTCTTCATAAAAGGAATTTGAAATATTTCCTTCTTCCCCAGTGCTCTGAAACAGTTTAAATATTTTAGAACTCCATGTGCCTTGACATGCTAACATGATTCACCTGTGAGATTTCCCGGGCGGGCCTGACGCTTGTGGAGGTGGGCCGGTGAGGCCCTGCTGTTCATTCTTTTACCTTATTTGCACTGAGCACGAGTAGGTGCTGGTGCTCCCCTTTCTCCTCCCCGGTGCCATTCGAAAGCATAGCTATAACTGGAACACAGCCTCAATATTTGATTTCTAGTTTGAATTTAAACAGTCACCAAGTGTTTGCTCTCCACAACTCGGGGCCTGGGTCAGTGTGGGGCATTCTGGGGCACGTTGAGGGAGGACAAGGCATCTCCCCACCTCCAAAGAGAATAGGATCCTGTTGGAGATCTGCAGTGACGTCCCCAACCCAGCCGGAGGATAGTACAACATAGAACAGGATCAGTGCCAAATTCAAACAAGTTCCCTGTGACTCACTCAAATGTCTCTTATTTTATCTTTGGATAAAATCTGGAAAATTTATGAAATGTTGAAAATCTATAAGGGGGTGAAAGATTTCAAAATGTTTTAAGATCCTATCCCACTCGATTATTTTTCAAGGAACAGTTGTGTACCCAATTAATGAAAAGCAAGCCAACCAAGTTCTCCAAATGTGCATCCTGGGGTCCTCTGGGAATCGTATCCATGGATCCCTCCCATGATGCCTGTTCGTTCAGGGCGAGCGCTAGGGAAGCGGCGTGGCCGCTTTCGTCATCCATCATCCGGTCAGCAAAGCCCCTCTCAGTGGATAGTGTGCGGCCATAGTCTCTCCTGTCAGGCGAGCCTGTCTTGAAATCACATCATCTTTTTTTCCTCTAGTTCTTTCTCAGTCTGCAGTGAATGAAGAAGGGAGGACTGGCTTGTTTCAGTTCCGGCAATGGACACATCAAAATTGCTTCACTCTTTCCCTGGAGGGCCTAATTTACTTCACGCATTTTGACCTATCCCTGCTTAGAAACGACCGCTGTGATTCTCTGTTGAGGCATTTCCCTCCTGCCTCCCCTCCGCTCCCGCCCACCCTCTCCCCCCAACCAACCCACCAGGCCACAGTTCCTCTGCACGGTGATGTCAGTCTGGCTGCTGGGCCCAGCTGGATGGAGGTGTGTTTTATGAAGTTCAACCCTGCACCCTGGGCCATAAATACACGTTGTGCACATAAATGTACAACTAACATTGCCCAGACCCCTCCGAAGCACCATGTTAATAAGCAGACAGTAAGTCTTTAAAATATGGAAAAGCAGTTAATCTTTCCGCTGGCAAATCCTTTGTAGGGGGTTGTTTTCCTCCGCGACAATGTAGCTGCATGCAGGGCTTTTCATCTCCTAGGTTTGGGGGAAGAAAAGGGGAAGGCTGCTGTGGGGCTTCATTGAGAACACTTGGGGGGCCTTCAGCTGGGAGGGTAAATGCGTTAAAGAGAATCATATCTTGCACTTGTTGTCATTAAGCATCTGCATGGAGTAATCACTCTGGCTCTGCCCTCAAGGAGCTTGAGCACTAATAATTCCAGAACAAGACAGAAAGTCTGCTGCCCATGGGGGCAGACCCACAATGGGCCTGGGCTCTGGAGGCCTGCAGCTTTGGGTTTGAACCTCAGCTCTGCCCCGGTGATTGTAGGAAGTTACTTAGCCTCTTGTTTCCCCATCTCTACAATGGGCACGATTATGTCTTACTCATAAAGCTTCTGTAAGAGTTTACTTCTCCTCTCTGAGTCCCAGTTTTCTCTTTTGTAAAATGAGAAAATCAGTACTCTTTGGCCCTAGCATAACATTCCATTTCATAAATGTTTTAAGAGTACACAAACACATTCTCTTTAAAAAGAACTTCAGCGTTACAGATTAAGTTCGAGTCTCCCTTGACGATTATTCCCGGTCAGTCTTCTCCGGTCTCCTCCTCCCTTGCTCTCTCTCGCACTGCTGTGAATAATGCTGCAGTGGACATGGGGTGCAGAGATCTCTTTGAGATAGTGATTTCATTTTCTTAGGTCGTATACCCAGAAGTGGAATTGCTGGATCATACAGTAGTTCTATTTTTAATTTTTTGTGGAAGCTTCATACTGTTTTCCATAGTGGCTGCACCAAATATTTTTCTAATTTTAATGAGTCTGAACCCTTTTTTATAGATCAGTTGTCCATCTGTGTTTCTTCTTCTATAAATCATCTCCTGAGTTTTGATACTGATTAGGGCAAGCGCCTTCCCTACCTTTCCCTTTTTATAAAACCCAAGTTTTTACAATTGTTCACTCTATTCTTCATATTTACTCTTCTGAATGAATCTTAGGATCATCACCTCAAATTCCATCAAAAATCCTGTTGGGATTGTGATTGAGATTGCTTTGAATTAAAAGGTTAATTAAGGGAGAAGTGACATCTTCAATATATGTGTTTTTTTCCACACCCCTTGTACTTTCCTCCAATTTTTAGTTTGTCTTTTTATGTTCAGTAAAGTTTGGTCATTTTCTTCAAAAAGAAATGCTTTTTACCAGATTTATTCTTGGGCATTTCAGAGTGATTATTGACACTATTAGTGGTTCTTTATTTCATAAATATTTTTCATTGGTTATTGTCAGGGAAATGCTGTGGTTTTGTACGTTGATTATGTAACTGGTCAGCTGGCTGAGTTCTTTCAGTAGTTCTAATAGCTGGTCAGTGGGTTCACGTGAGTTTTGGTGGTATTTACTTGGGGGTAGATTTTCAATGAACATTTCAGTTTTTTTAATGGCAGTTGGTCTGCTTGTGTTTTTTTATGGCGTGGCCAAATGTTAATAATTTATACTTTCACCCCAAAGGTATGTTTGCTCTATTTTCAAATTGTTTACAACCATATACATAATAGTCACTTAAAATGTTTGAAATGCCTCTGTCTCTTTTGGGTTTTAATGTGATTTTATGACTTCTTTCTTAAAGATTTTTTTATTTTTCCTTTTTCTCCCCAAAGCCCCCCAGTACATAGTTGTATATTCTTCGTTGTGGGTCCTTCTAGTTGTGGCATGTGGGATGCTGCCTCAGCGTGGTTTGATGAGCAGTGCCATGTCCGCGCCCAGGATTCGAACCAACTAAACACTGGGCCGCCTGCAGCGGAGCGCGCGAACTTAACCACTCGGCCACGGGGCCAGCCCCCTTTATGACTTCTTTCTTGATCAGGAGTGCCAAACATTGATTTATGTCAATGTCCTTTTAAACCAGAGTTTGGTTCTTTCAATTTTCTTCATATTTTTATTTGTGTTTATTCTTTTGCATTTATATTTGTAAATTCCTTCTATCCTTGATTTGACAAATATTTACTGAGAATCTGCTCAGTCGCAAGCACAACTGTAGGTGCTGGGGACAACAGATAACCATGGGCACACAGATGCAGCCTTGCTCCCATAGAAACCAGTCTGTTGTGAGGAGCAAACAGTGAACAAGTAAGGAGAAAGCAGAGGCTGAGGAGATTGAGAAGAAAGGTGATGAGGTCATTGGTGTCCTTGACAAGAACCGATACAGTGGCATGGTAAGGACTGCAGGCTTATTGGAGTAGATTTGTGAAAGAAGGGCAAATGTGAGGAAGTAGAGAGTGAGAGAGAGGTTATAGATAATTCTTTTTAAGAGTTGTATTAGAAAATTGGACAGAGAAATAGGGCAGTAACTGGAGGTAAGCTCAAGGGAGAGTTTTGTTTTTCCTGAGATGGGAGATGTGACAGCATGTTTGTAAACTGAAGGGAATGGTGAGTAGATGAGGCAAACTATTTGTGCAATGATCACCCTCTTCTCTTCCATCAGTCACTTCCCTGCAGAAGCCTGAGAGCTGAGTGTTGGGGAGGGGCGTCAATATTGAGCCCAGTGTGCCAGAGGAAAGACCAAGTCTAGGGGCACAGGTGCAGGTTTATCTTCTTATTTTTCCAGCTTCTTGATTCTAAAACTTAGTTCATTTATTTGCAAGTGTTTTTTTTTTGTTTTTTGTTTTTTTCCAATAAAAGTATTTGAGGTCATGCTACACATATTTGAGTCTGGGCTGTTCTTAAATTCTCAAGGATTAATTGAATGTATTTTTTAACCTTTAATTTCCACTGTTTATAGGTTTCGGTTTTAATTTCTGGTTGTACCCTACCATAAGAAAAAGAACATGCAATTGATGCTTTCAGCCCTTTGGAATGCATTGCAGTTCCCTGTGTTTGAAAGTAATGTATATATTGTTTAGATTGAAGAATTTTCGCTCCATATTTTAATAGAGCATGCATTCATCAATCTCTTCTGGTATTTCTATCAGTTTGTACACTATGATCATAAAAGTTCATATCGTATCTTGTTATACCATTATACTATTTTTCAGTGTGAACTATTTTCTCTACTACATTTTAATGAATTTTCACTTTGAATATTTGTATAATAATATTACTAAACCTATTCCTCCCTTTTGTTGTTAGCATTTTTCTGGTGCATCTTTTCCTCCTTCCATATCATTCTGTTTTGGGAGTGTCTGTTGCAAACAGCATAATGCCGGGATTTTTGTAAACCTGATTTAAGAGTCTCTGCCTTTTACTATTGAATCTGATCACCTCATATTTATTGTGATTTGTAATAATTGTAGGCGTATACTGGCAGTCTTGTGTGTGTGTGTGTGTGTGTGTGTGTGTGTGTGTGTTTTATTTACCATGCTATCTTGGATTGATCAGGTTTTCATTTTGCAGAGATTTTTTGAGTAATTATTCTTAAATTTTAAAACATAATTTTCTATCGATATCTACAGTTACTTGTATATTTTCCTCTGGACACTGACATATTTTTTTACTTCCTTTTCTCCATTCCTTCAAAACTTTGAATATGTTGCTCTGTTTCCTTCATCTTAAGTAATCCCGATGAGAAGTTGGTGTCATTCTCATTCCTCTTTGAGTAATTTGTTTCTAGAGAAGATTTTAGGATTGGTCTATATCTTTGATGATCTGAAGTTTTATTCAGGCTTGAATGGACCCTTTGAATGAAAAAAATAGAATTCTCCTCAATTGGAAAATATTCTCTCCCTTTGGAGCTTCTATTTCATATTCTAATTTCTTTCTCCTTTATTGTTTGCCTGATAGATTCATTTGGCTTAATCTTCTAGTCAACCATTTGTTCTTTAAAATATTATGTGGTATTGGTTTTCATTTTTCTTTGAGACTCTGTTAACCTGCCTCCAACATGAAATCCATTGGTTTTCTGATGAGAACCGTATCAGGTAGATTGGTTTTATTCTGATAGGCATAATCTGTTGCCGAGGCCACTGCTAAAGCATTGGCCTTGCATAGGTGAGAAGGCACCTAGTGCTAAAAGGGGGAGCTAAAGCAAAGGTTTTTAAAGTTTTAGTGAGATAGCAAAACAGAGTTTTTTCTCAATCCAGGTGTAGTTGTGGAGAAGGGTGGGAAGGGCAGAGAGTAAGCGTCCCAGAGTGTGGATAGTGGTTTAGGCATTGAGGAACATCTTTGAGCAGTGGCATGCCCTGTTCCCTGCTATGGTTGAAAGAAGTGAGCATAACTGTAGGATATTAGATGAATAGGCATTGAGCATGTATACAAAGGAAGCCAGTTGTGTTGTGATATCAGAGCATTCTTGGATAATTCAACAGATGAGGTGAGAATAGGTAAAAATAAAAAGGGAGCCCTTTCCCTTCTTTATAACTTCCAACAAAGCAGGAGGATTCCTCTTCATCCCATGGTTTTAGTAAACCATGGTGATATGCTCTAGAGAATAGAACAAATTTGTTGAGAGACAGATGAATGAACATAAAATTTATGGAGAAATTGAACATTCTGTTGGGTTATAGTCTACTTCTTCTGACTAAACTGAATTTAATGAAATATCATGAAAAGTTATTGACAAGGGTTCTAGGCCTGTGACTAAATATTTGGCTAACCTGTTGGCTCTGGAAGAGTATGGGATTTTGGTCTGTAATTTGTTCCTCCAAAGAGTCAGAGTATCTCTTGTTAAAGAGTATATTTATGGTGGTGTTGCTTTGTCATTTCACTAAGAAGCAGGTGTCATTAAGCTTACTTCAGCTGGACTGATGGACCCCGCATATCAGAGCTGCTATACAGCCTTAGTACCAGCACAACTTAGACTCTGAGAAGGGTGGGACTTCTTAAACGAATTTCATCCAAAGACTGTACCTCTATTATGGGCAGATATTGTACAAAGTGGTACAGGGAAGGGTTCAGGAAGTTTACTTCATCTTTTATCATCAATATGATATCACTTCAGTCTATCTTTGAGGGAAGGAGGAGAGAAAAATCCATCTAGAAGAATGTCATGCAAGTTTTGATAATGTTTAAGCCCAGGGAGAGGGAAATGAGGCTTGGAAAGGCCTCACCTCTTAGACCTTGGAAATTGAGGTGATTTAGCCAACTCTGACTCTCCTGTTTTGCACATATAAGATCCCAGTCTTCCCGAGGTGTGTTTTATAGGCTGTGTATGGCTATAACTATAGCTTATAAGCTATTGTCTTCTTAGTGAAGCTTGGTATTTGAAAGTGAAAAGCCTCATGGAAGGAGGTGACTTTAGTAGTAAAGCAGTCTCTGAAACTTGTTTTCTAAAGTATTATAGTAGTTACCCCCCAGAGGAAAAGTTTTCTCCATGGCTTTTTACTTGAAGAATGGTAAATGACCACTCACTGTCTCTGTGCCTCTTTTTCCAACAGGTCCTTTGTCATCCAGCAAATCCCAAGCAGCAATCTGTTCATGGTGGTGGTGGACAGCAGCTGCCTCTGTGAGTCCATAGCCCCCATCACCATGGCGCCCATTGAAATCAGGTATATCCTTTTGTGCATAGGTCCAGTGACTGCTGCTGAAGCTGGTGAGGGGAATCAACAGTAAGGAAACGTGGGGGAGAAATATTAGAGAGGGGAAAATAACGTCCTTTCTACTGTTGGAGAGAGAGAGGTTATTAAGGGAGCTTAGAGCCCAGTTTTGACCTCTGAAATGCAGAGTAAGGGAAAGTAATATCTTGGAAATATGCCTTAACTACAGTCAACATAACGAATCCCTTAAGTGTGAACGCTTAAAGGCCCAGAAGATCAGAAGGCGTCCGGAGTCTTGTCATGGCTTCCATCCTGAGGTAAGTCCAAGAACGCTTCCTGTCTCTTTTCCCATCGGATTTGCCACAAGAATCTCACCATGGTCAAAGAACTGTAGCTAACTAGTTTTCTCATGAGAAAGGAATCCCCTGCAGGCAAATCAAAGAAGAATATACAGGAAGGCTGATGGTATTCGCAGCCCCTCAAGGTCTTCTTATTTAGTCTGTGCTTAATAGTCTTCTTATTATATCTGTGTATCGATTTTAAAAGCCTCTTTACTATCTTCTCTTTATGGATGGGCTGTAATTTTATCACTTTTGACTATTGCACATGAAGTGGTTCTGACCATCTTGGTTTACTTATTTCAAGTTGTAGTTAAAATTATGTTCCCCCGCTTACTTTTAGATAGCCTTTTATTTGTAAGAAATTCATGTAAATCACAAGTGTCAATATTAATATCAAATCGAGTCACAGTTTATGAAGGCAGAATAATAAGCCCCTAAACCCCTTAACCACATGAAGTCACAACCGTCAGGCACTCCATTTACACCAAAAGTGGTGAGCAGAGAAAAATGAAGCTTAGTGCTGAGAAAGGTAAACTTCCCATAGATGTAGGTGAATTATAAGAGAATACCCCTGCAAGGCTCTAGACAAAAAAAAATTTAATCTAGCAAAAATAATACAAATTTAAAAATTAGCTCCTCTCCCCCCCACCCCTGAAAAATGAAAAACTTGCCTAGACCCATTATTATAGGGAGACTGGGACAATATCTATTTTTAAAAATGGCATCAGAGCCAGCTGACTGTTAATCTCACCTTTAAACAACAAATAATTTTAATGTTATTTAAACTATCCAAGTGTTGGAAAATATGTTAAAGTTAGTATAGTACCAATAAGAACTTGGAACTTAGTGAGAATGTTTGCTTCTCTATCCAAAGGAGAGTTCAATAACAACATATTATACAAACATAGGCTGGAAAGATCTTTGATAAAGTTCAGTGTCACCCTTAAAAAAGATCTATGTAGAATGCAAATACAAGTAATAGTCAAAAAAATACTAAAATCACTTCAATTAAAATCAGAGCTACATACTTAGACAGCTAAAGTCACTAGAGTAAAAATCTTCTGGAGTTAATGAGATAATTTGATATATAAAAAACTTTTTTTTTAAATCTGTATTTTTTTCTTTGAGTTTTTACACCTATTAAGATGAAGTCAGTGGAGCAGAATAGAAATTCTTACATATGATAAAGATTCAATTCAAAGAGGAGAATATACATTAGACTTAAATGGTAAAATAATAGTCCCGCAACAAATCTCAGGGATTGGAGAGAACTTCCTATCTAAGACCAGAAAGCTGTGGAAGAAAAACAGGTTTATTTAACTATATAAAAATTATAACTTTTCTATGGAAAAAGAATGTAAAGTCAGTAGTCAATTTATAGAACTTGAAAAAATATTTATATATCAAATCATAAAGAGCTCTTTTAAATTGATAAATCAAACAACTACATATGAAAATAAACCAAGAATGTGAAAGATACAAGTCACTAGGTTATCAGAATATACAGAAAGTGATGAAATATCTGGCCATAGCCATCAAAAGCAAACATACGCATTAGCTCTGCACTCTCACACCTGGGCATCTTTATCATGGGCAGGGGTGGGGCAAATACCATTGGCTAGTAGGACCTACATTCAGCACTCTTTGTAGCAGTAAAGAACAGATGAGAAAATGAATGCCCATCAATAAGAAAATGGCTGAATAAAATAGAGCTAGAATAATGGAGTTGGAGAAATTTCCATCAGTCAATGGACAAAAAAGAATGTTGCAGAAAGGAATAAATAATACGATTTCATTTCTGCAAAACTGAGCCCCTTTTCCCCAAATAAAAAGAAAGAAGACATACACATAAACCCTCCCTAGCCCAGTCTCTGAAATGATCAGGCCCCTTCGATGTGATCTTTTACTTACATTTTGACAGGAAAAAATTAGAAGGCCAATGTTTTGCTTTTATAACATGATCAAACAGACATCTCCACCAACAGCCCTTTACCTCTTAAATGTTCTACATAATAGTATGCAAAGAATAATTTTGAATATCTTATGCAATGACAACTGAAATCAGAGATTCTCATCACTAGCTTTCATGAAACTTTAGACAAGTGTATTTCACTGTGTTATCTAGCACCCAAAAGATTTTGTTCATACATTGGAGAGGGGCAAGAGGTCTGGGGACTCAACATCGCTTGGAAAGTTTAGTGCATCTTGGAGTCTATCTCTGCTCTAACCAACCCTGCCTTTTCCCACAGGAAAACGCAAGAGAGTGTGGAGGTGCACCGGGCGTCCAAGCCAAGATGGTCCTTATCCTGTTCCCTCTGCTTTTGATGCTCTTCTCAAGGTGACACTGACTGAGATGTTCTCTTGGCATGCTAAATTATGGATAAACTGTGAACCAAAATATGGTGCGACATAGAAGACATGAAATATAGTCCAACCATCAGCGTCTCATGATTTTAAACTGTGCGTAATATAAACTCTTAAAGATATGTTGACAAAAAAGTTATCTTTTTACTTTGCCAGTCATGCAAATGTGAGTTTGCTCCATGGTAATCACCGTTCATCAGAATCGGGACTGCAAGTGGGCAGTGTCCCTTCTGCTTGAAACCCATTGAAAACAATTTAAAACTGTGTACTTTTTAAATAAAGTATATTAAAATCATAATCTCCTTGTTTGGGTTTTATTATCACTTTATTGCTGAGAATACAGACTGAAAAGTGCATGAAAAAGTCACCCATTCCAGACGCTTGGAAAGGATGGTTGTTGGCAGAGGCTTTGCTCTAAAGCAGATTCTGGACAAATATTTAACAATTGTTTAGATGCTCCACTCTCAGTTATAAAAATATTTACAAAAGTGAATCAAAACATCATCTCCATGGAAGAGTTTATTACATAGAACCCTGAATTTTGCTGAACTAAACTTCAATAGAAATCATAATTTGGATGAGAACACAAGCTCCCATAATAATCAAGTGTTGAACTATTTAGGACTAGAAATAGAGAAGGCATAAATCCTAGGAATTTATTGTGAGAAGAATTGAAGGAGGAAAAGAACAATGACTATAAATGACTCTCAAGCTTATTGCCTGGGCTTTTGGCTTCTGGCTTTCCCCGTGCACAGGAGATGAAATTAGATCTCAAATATTACAAGATGTGAAACTACCCAGACATGTAAGCGTTCCGAAAACACCAGATCCTGAACCAAAGAAAACAGATTCCACTGGGTCATGGATACCAAATAAAGTGGAATAATATCCATGCCTAGGTGGAATCGAGAATTTGCTTTATAGGACAGACATCTTTTTGGTCATGTGGAGAATGCCAGTTAAACTCTTATTTAAAAAGTCACATTATGCTGTTGATATTTTAGAAAAACTGATGTTCTCATAATAGTACTTTATACTAAAATGATTCAAGCATCTATAGGAATAACAATCCTACATTGTTATACTTACTTTAAATTACTGACAATATAGCAATACTATAACATGCCAAGCTGTCAAAATTTTAGCAACAATGGGGCTCTAGTACCTTGACCATTGTGGTCATTGATATTGTTCACTTCTGTGCACTAAGTAAATGAATGAATTCATTTGTTCCTTCCAAAAAATATCAAAATGCATTATATTTACGCTAAGCATCAAGTTGTCACGTAGTTTTTTACAAAAATAACATCCCACGACCTACCATTCTGCATTAAAATTCTGAAGCACTGGCAGCAATTGGTCAAGTATATTGTGTTATGATGTGCGTAATTTAATACTAATGATGCAAAATATGTGCAATATAAATATTTATAATTTCACTCCATATCCCATTCTAAACAGTGGAGTGGCATCAGTTTTTAACACAGTTTGTGACATAAAGATAGCATAGTTGAGTCACACTGTTGACTTACGGCATCGTCAGGCATCACTTTCCTGTGAATGACCCACCGGTCCAGCACCTCAGATTGTCTGTTCCCTCAACGACTCCATTGTCTGCTTTTTTTTTCACCAGTATTTTCCCATCTCCAAGGAGAGTGTCTGGCCAGAGTGGATCCTCATTTAAGCAAGTAGGTGAGTGATGGTAGGAGTAAGAGCCGTGCTACTAGCATCGGGGGTGACCGTGTACCCACTGTGGTATAGTGCCGTGAGGGAGTGTCCTCATTACTGCAGGGAGCAAGGAGGAAGAGGACAGGCTGTGTTTCCCTGCCCTTGCTACAATTTGAAGGAGATTTCTATTTGCAGTATTAATATGATTGATGCCAATCATATCCAAAGGTATCCTATCAGAGAACTTTTTATTAAAAATGTATGGTTTGCCACTTATAATTAAGAAAATGGACTAGAATGTGATACAGTTAATATAGCACTATATAGCACAAGTAGTTACCAAAATTATAGGCTGTGACATTCAAGATAACTGGAAACGGATCCAGAAGGCACCTATAGCTAATCATGGTGTAACAGTGTAGCAATGTTCTTCCTAAAATGTAGAAAGCCTTCGTCTATTTGCATGTATATACATACATAATTATATAAAATCTACTTTAGATTGCTATCCTAGATAAAGTATAGAACAGTTGCAATATTTCTTGAGTGTAGAATAGTAAAAGCAGCATAGACAAGAATAATGAAGTGACACCTGCGTCTTTCCTAAAATTAACAACAGGCCAACTCCATATGCTGCATTTTCGTTCACAGTATCGAAGGGAACACAGTATCAGGACAATGTAATACACTAAAATAGGGCAGTAATGGTGGTGGTAAAAACTACTATTTAACAGGTGAAGTCATTTAGGGTAAGGAAATGTAGCATTATTTAAATTATGAACAGAACAGCACTACAGAGCATAATATTGCTTCTCTTGTCGTAAGAGACTGTATGGTTTAGTAAAATATTAAAATCATAAGCAGAAGAGCACCGTTTTTTACGATGACTATTGAAGGTCGTAAGAATTTAATGCACCCTTGAGGGCCATTTGCAGTGTCTGAAATTTGGGAGCTTTATGAAGATGCCTCTAATTGGCACATATATGGTGGAGAGTCTGTCGGGGACATTTCCACTAATGTGACTTTGTCACGTATGTCCAGCTTGCAGCAGCCACATTCCTGCTGGGGGCTTTGCAGACATCATTTCCCCTAAATCAGTGATTACAAATCTTGGGCAACTGTGTCCCCCACGGGCATTTGACAATGTCTGGAGACATTGGGTGTCATAATTTGGGGCAAGGGGAGGTGCTCCTGGCATCTAGTGGGCAGAGGTCAGAGATGCTGTTAAACATCCTACAAAGCCCAGGACAGCCTCCACAACAAAGACTTCTTCAGCTGAGTTTTTCAATAGTGCGAAAGTTGAAAAACCTGCTCTAATCCTTTAATAATCATTGAGGTTTTTGTCTTTACAAATTACTAGATGTCATGGACCTTCTGGACCCCCATGTGGCATTTAATTATGGAGGTTCACTCCACAAATGTTAGGAATCCCTCGCATAGTGTAAAATACTAAACTACAGGTTCAATTCAGTAGCAATGCAGCTATGTTGTATGTTAAATATTCAGACGGTGGGCTCCCTCTTGTCATCCAGGCCTCAGTGGTCTTCCACTGAGCCCCAAGGCCTGCTCTCTCACTGCCCGCTCTTTCATTCACAGCATGGTGCTTCTGAGGACCTGCAGTTTTCTCTTTACTCTCAGTCTCCCCTCCCCACACCCTGTGAGGGCGGGGCCTTATCTGTCTTGTTCACTGCCATATTCCTGATGCTTGGAATTGCTCCTCAACTTCAGTGACCCTCAGGAAGTGTTTGCTGAATGAATAAATAAACCACCCCTACAATACCAGTTATCAAAGCCGTCTACTTACAAGGTACTATGCAGAGCACTTTACATGTCATGCACCTGCTACTATTCCCATTTCCTGATGAGGAAGCTGAGGGTCAACCAGCAAGTTACCCAGAGGTGCTAGAGCCAGTAAAGGGCAGGGCCTTACCCCACACATTTTGCCCTTAACCATTACAATACTAGGTACCTTATACATACGTACCGATACTGTGAACCAGAGTCCTATACTGCGGCAGACCCCAGTCCACTCGGATAGGTAGCAAGTCAAGTTTAGGATGCTGTAATTCAGCAGCATTTGGACACCAAAGGCAATATACAATAGTAAATTATAGTGACATTTTTGTTAACTATGATTAGAAACAGCATACTATAATATGACACGATGGCTACATTTTTACTACATTCAAAATACAGTACTTTCTACTCATATACACATTATAGGTAATGCAGGATGGTTTAAACCAGAGGGCAGCAAACTTGTTCTGTAAAGGGCCAGAGTCAATATTTTAGGCTTCGTGGATCAGACAGTCTCTGTTGCAGCAATTTAGCTCTGCCGTTGTAGCACGAAGCACCTGTGTTCCAGTGAGACTTTCTTTAAGGACACTGAAATTTGAATTTCATAAATTTTCACACCACAAAGTATTCTTCTTCTTTAGAGTTTTTTTCAAACATTTAAAAATGTAAACATCACTCTTAGCCTGAAAAACTGTACAAAACGGGCAATGGGCCAGATTTGACACATGGGCCATAGTTTGTCAACTCCTTGATTTAGAATATTGCTGCTGCCAATTCTTGAAGCTCTCATGATATGATGAATTAGGGATATCCTTGCAACTTACAGACACGTGTGCTAGGAGAGTGTCAGTGCTATTGATACTGGAAGTACGATAGTGCAAATGTGCCTGCGTGATTTTTACTTTAACATCATACAAACCAGCACTATTTCAAACACTGTAACTGCCCTGTGTAATCTATTGTCTTTATATTGATGTAACTACAAATGTAAAGAGCATAACTCACGACAGCATGCCGGCATTACTGCTGCTCGAATTGTAAGGTGGAGGGTATAGGCTGACATAATGGAGTTACGCACAGTATATTATCGCTTCTGTTCCCACAATTACATATAATACAGCGAAGCATAAAATCACATTGCTGCTGCCAGAAGAGGCTGTGTTAAAGCACTTACTTTCCTCAACCTATGCTGTGCTGTGTGGCCCTAAACTATAATATTGTGTGTCATATTACTGCTGTATCCCGCTATGTTAAGCTGCCAAGAATCTTGTTAACAAAAATCCTACCACAAAATCCTGTACCAAACAGCACCATAATGTAATTATCCCAGCTCCAAATGGTTAACAATAAACTAGGTGGAGAGAGAAATATTTGGGTGATATCTTTTTAATAAGATATTGTCACAATGGCCTGATATGCCACTACTAACAGTAGCATCAAGAAGAGGACTAAATTATAGTCATACTATCCTTATCTTGACAAATAATTCTATATTGTCCTCGAAGGTGCTATTCAGTTATGCTACCACATAATCTCCAACCTATAGCAATAAGCTCGGGATGGAGATGAGGGCATTTACAGAGTGCTGACTGTGAAAAGCACTTCACAATAATTATTTCACATAACCCTTTACAGTAAAAGCAGGCACAAGCCAGGAGAAGGCGCATGTGGCAGATGACAGGTCTAAGGTTCAGAGAGATCACACTCCTATACCAAGTCACACAGGCAGTGATGGACAAAGCCAGAATTTGAAGCCAGCTTAATGGACTCTAGGACCTATGTTCTGTTTACGTTGCCACCTTGTCAGTTTTCACCATGTCACTTTCTTTTCGTGCCATGTATTATCATCAAGACTCAGTGAAGAACAATTCCACTCAGCCATATTGCATTATATTGTCTGTAATGCTGGCACCGGCATTACTACTGTATTATTCCATATACCGTTTTAACAGAAAAATTGACAATATTCCTATTCCACAATATGGTGCCCCAATGACACTCTCATCAATTTCAGTAGCAATAGCACAATTATGCTCTATGTACTTTTTCTAACAATAACACTGCCCTCCCTTTTACATAGTCCTACCTTACTTCTAGTTGTGAGAACAATACAGCTACTATGCTAATGTGGCCGGCAGTTTTAGTAGCAACAACAGAAGTGCCAAATTGGAGCCCACTGGTCTATACTATACTTATACCCTGCACCTGGAAAAGTACCACTGTGACTGAAGATTTTCAGTGGACTAGTTAAAGAACACCACTGCTCCTCAAAGGAAGGACTATGGACTGTGACTTCCTCATTTTTACACCACCTTGCAATTTCCCCAACATACTCAGGAATCACTTAGGTTCTGTGCCACCTCTGATATTAAAAGGAATAGCTTTGCTGCACCACTTGACATGACGGTCCTATAATCTTAGCATTTGTGATAATATTCCTGCTAAGCCATGTCATGCTTGCCTTCAAAATGGAAGCATTTCTGCTACTATAATAACTAATGCGTGATATTTATATTTTTAGCAAAAATACTAGCATAACCATTCTAATACTTAAACAGCAAGTATTCACTGAAGAGATAGACTATTCAAATATTTACAGAACTAATATATCAATGCATTTTGGTTTAGTGCAGTAATAAAACAATATTCTGATTGACCGCACATATTATGAGAGTCCCACTGCTTGTAATTTATAGTTTTATGTAAATATCATATACTATGCTGAGTATATTTAGCATCAATCATGTTATTATTCTTTGCTATAATAGATACGGTGCACATAGATAAGTGCAATAAGATATAGTGCATATAAGTATAGTTCAATAATACATGAGCAGTGTGTGATACTAAGAGAACTATGTCGTTTTACATTATTATCAGGGATACTATAATGCTCTATAGTGTATTTCCTCTAATACCAGGGTAAATAGTGATCTGTACTATGTTTTCTTTTGTTCCTATAAATTCAGAAACAACAATGATACCATAATAAATTGCTACCTCCAAAATGGATAGCAACAATATTTTAGTTTTCATTAGTATTATTTTTAGTTTTAGTGTTGTTATAACTACAGTATGTCACATTTAACATACTACTCTGACACCACCAAAGAGAATAATGAATATTATATAATGCAAAATCGCTGAAGTCAGCCAGCCAAAAAATAGGTTTGAGTCACAGCTTCAAGGCATATTCCTTGTGTGATTTTGCTCAAAGTACCCGATAGTGTTAAGCCTCAGTTTTCTCATCTATATGAAGGAGCTAATCACAGAACCCATCTCACAGTGTTGTTCTGAGGTTTCACTGAGACAAGAAACCTAAATAAGGAATACTTCTAATTGCACAGGAGGTGGTGACTTCAACAATTATTAGCCACTACTATTTTAATTATTTTTACTATTATATCAATACCTCATACTCATTCTGGTAATAATAATACTACAGGTTCCTTAGAAATAAAATTACTATATAATATGTTTTCAAGTATTTGAACCAATTTTGTAAAAGCAAAGCTACAAAATCATCCTGTGCTGCATTGACCTCCTCTACTTTCTTCTGCTTTAATATTATCATTGGTACTTTTAGCTCTTTTCTTTTGCCCACAACTCTAAACCATTCCATCCTAAATTATACCTTACCTCTGGTGATGGCAGTATTCAGACATTACTAATTGTGCCAGGCTGTCTGTGATTTAGTCAATTTGTGCTGGCTGTCAAGCTGGCAAAAAAGATTATATAGCATAACACACAGATTGTTAGATTTTAATTTTAAATTTAGCTCTGAATAGTAACACTGATATTTCTCTGCTATGCCATATTCTATACTAACCTACACTGCATCCAATATGGACATGATGATAGTAGTAATAATGTCATCATCATTGTGCATATTGATAGGCTACGGTATCCATTACTTCTAAGAGTAACAGATACAATAATTTTATCTTACACTGCTATTCATACTAGTCTCTATGTCAGTAGTCAGTCCTGTCATACTTGTACACATTTAGTCATGACTGCACCATTATGTGCTTTACTCTATTTCAATGTATTATACCATTGGTCACAATGATTGTTCCTTGCTATGCTACTTATAATTGCAATAGCAATAATGTCATAATATCACCATGCTTTACTGCTGTCATCTCAATTGTGGTATTAATAAAGTGGCTATACTATGAACTACCACATTTCCCAGTTGGTGACGTAACCTCCAATACTGTTACCGATAACGCCACGACATTCTACACCCTTCCATTTGAAGTTTAGTTTAGTAGTGATGAGTCATTGCCACTCAGTCTTGGGCAACAGTACTGTTGCTATCACGCTTTAGCCATCATTGGGGATAGTAATTATTATGCTTATAATTTAGTAATAATATTACTTTTTATTGCTAATTTTGTAACTTTTGTATCCTATTCTTTGCTATGCCACATAGTGATGAGATGGTCTGCTATATAGTAAAATATTTTAGTTCTATCAAGTCCCAACATAACCCAATTCATTTAATTCATATCAAACAATGGTCATAAGATTTTATTGGTCTTAAACATTTAAATATCTGATAACCCGGTGAATCTCCTAAATTCTCCATGCAATTGGAGGAGATCCCCTAGGTTGCTGAATCCAGGTTAAGAGATTGCAGTTTAGTTATATACTTTGAGCTGGATCACGTGAATGTGATACCCATATTTACTAAACTGATTTGCTGTTAGGAATTGTATGCTCAGAACACATCTTAATTCTGATGCCACATTTGTATCACCAAAGCCTGACTTTAGTTTTAGGAATGGAAATAGAATTTGACAGAGCCTGGAAGGGATGTAGGTGTGGAGAACAAACAAAGCTTAGATTTTGTCCAAAGAAGACAGTGGTCAATGTTTTAGGCCAGTTCTGGAAGTGACTTCATTAGATTTGAAGTTTATAAAGGTCATTCTGGCCACAGAGAGGAGAAAGGATTGGAGGAGCGAAGAATAGAAGGAAAATAAACAGTTAATTAGGTATTGTAATAAACCAGCAATGAGTATGGACAAAAATGAACACATTTATAATGTAGTTAGCAGAAGACTTCATCATGGTCCAGTTGTGGAAGTGAGAAAAGAAAGGAGTCAAGAGTGATACCTTGGTTGTTGGATTGGCAGATGGGTTCACAGTGGTACCATTGACTGAAGTAAAGAATTCAGAAGTAAAGAATACAGATTTGGGAAGTAGGGGATGAGGTGGGTGGAAAGAGATGAGTACTAACAGGGAGATTCCTGGTTTAAGATCCCTGACAAATATTCAAGTGGAGATGTCCAGCAAGCAAATGGATATAGGAGTCCACAAGTAAACAGTTGAACCTGAAGATACAATTTCAAGTGCATCAGTTTACATATAGTGGATGAAATGGGAGCCTAGAAAAGCCTATAGAATGAGAAGAGGAGGGTTTAGATCATGAGGGGCTCTGGCATTGAAGAGCTAAGGAAAGGTGGGCAAAGGGACCAGGAAGCAATGGCCAGGACAATTGGAAGAAAACAGGAGAAGCCACGAGATGTGTATGCTTTGAAAAGGAAGGGAATATTTAGAAGTGTCAATTGTATCATGTGGTAAAAAATATAAGGAATGAAACTTGTCCTTGGGTTTAGTAATAGTCTCAGTAGAGTAAGAGTTTAGGTGGTAGGAGGTAGAGGGGAGATAACAGAAGGTTGATAAGGCAGTGGGAGGTGAGGAAGACATGAACTTGACTTACATAGTTTGTGGTTAATTCGTGACAAAATAGAAGCTGAACATACCATCTTTCTCCTTTCTCTTTAATAAACTGTTGTATTCTTAAAATATAGTTGTTTTCTTTTATCATAAGTCCCTTAAATTTGGCATGTCATTTCCATTTTTCCACATTTTCTTGATTTCTTTAGTGGGGGATGAATAGGTCAAACTAATGCATGTGTGCCAATAAGTTAGGTAAAGCAATATTTCTAAAAATGAAAGGGATGCTGTGCCTCCCAGATGGATGGGTATTTTCTCAAGACCACACAGTACCAATCACTACCATTGACCACCAAACGCATAGGGTACATCTTTGATCACGTGAGTTCACACAATGGACCTGTGATGCTGGCATTGCTCCGTTTCACAGATTCAAAGCAAAACAAAACAACCTGAGGCCCAAGGGATTTAGTAACTTGAGAAAATTGTACAGCTGATGAGCAAAGAGCCAAAATGCCCCCTTGAGTCACCTTTGTTCTATATGGCATAAAGCACATGCTTGAAATTATATTGTGATACTCACCTGCAGGTAGCTATGACAGAAAGCACATATTCCAGTAATCTAAAAACATGTTGGAATTTTTTTTAAAGGTTTAAAAAGCAGAAAGAAATGAAGAAAGATGATGCATAATGTTAAAAATACACAAGGTTGGGGGCTGGCCCCGTGGTGCAGCAGTTAAGTTCGCACATTCCACTTCGGTGGTCCAGGGTTCGCTGGTTTGGATCCCGGGTGCAGACATACTCACTGCTTGGCAAGCCATGCTGTGGCAGGCATCCCACATATAAAGTAGAGGAAGATGGGCATGGATGTTAGGTCAGGGCCAGTCTTCTTCAACAAAAAGAGGAGGATTTGTGGCAGATGTTAGCTCAAGGCTAATCTTCCTCAAAAAAAGAAAATATGCAAGGTTGAATTTAAGGCAATAAGCATTAAGACAAAAATGGACACAGCTCATTAGCAAATGAAATCATCAAAATGTCTCAAACAGAACTATCAGGAGTACAGTCAGTAATAGTTACAAAAGATTACAGCAGAAGGAGACCTTAATTTACCTCTCCCAGACCGTGACAGTCAAGTGGATAAAACCTAAGTAAGAGTAAATAGGGACTAACTAACTCCATAAGTAATATAGATCTAATTAGCATATATTAAAGGCTATACTTGGAAAATACTCTCTTCCAAGTACACCACATAGCCACATGCCTCAGTTTCCTCATTTAGTTACCCATCTCATGAAGGGTGAGGAGTACCTGGAATAGGCACTGAGCAAACCCTCTATATTGGTCAGCTCAGGCTACAATAACAAAATACCGTAGACTGGGGGGCTCCCAGATCAAGGTCTAGCAGGGTTGATTTCTGGTGAGAGCTCTCTTCCTGGCTGGTAGATGGCTGCCCACCTGATATGTCCTCACATGGTGGACAAAGAGTGATCTCTGATGTCTCTTCCTCTTTTATAGTCCTATCAGATCTGGGCTCCACCCTTACAATCTCATTTAACCTTGATCACTTCCTTAAAGGCCCTATATTCAACGCAGTCACACGGAAGGGTTAGAGCTTCAACATAGGCGTTTTGGGGGGACACAAACATTCAGTCAATAACACCTTCTATCAGTAAGGGCTGTCTTATCCACCTCCTACACTGACTTCACAGGAGGAACTCTGACCCACCCTTCCAGCTTTTATCACCTCTCGCAGCTATTTGGGTCTACCGTACAGCAAGCCCAGCCCTGATGTTGTCATACTGTGTGGCTCCCGTCTCAGGACTAGAGAGGAAGTCCCTTGAGGGGAGGGGAGACCCCTGGTTCTATATTCCTATTGCTCACACAGAGACTGGAACAAAGAGAAATATCTCAAGGCCCCTTCAGTCAGCACCCAGTCCCATTCATCCCTCTCCTGCCCTGTCTCCCACATCTGGCATCCCCCCACCTCCATCTGCTTCAGGCCTTTATCACTTCTCACTGAAGGGACAGCCTCTCAGCCCTGCTGCCTCAGCACCGTCCTCTGGGGTAAGAAAGATGCATAGAATAAATCTTTGAATTAGATAAATGAGAATTTGAATCCTGGCTTTGCAGTTTACTGAGTAAACTGAGCAACTTTGGGTCAATTCCTGTGCTTAAATGGAATGTGGTCTTCTCACCTGTAAACAGGGATAATAAAAGGCCTCCTTGCAGGGCAATTATAGGGAGTACATGCTTTCACATAGGTCAAGAGTAAAGATGGTGCCTGGAAAGCAGAAAGCTCTCACAAATATCATCCATTATTCTAAGTCCTGGTATAAATCTTATACAATCGAAATAAATCTGATTACCAATCTTCTTGGATTATTCCACTTTTCTGTTTAAAAACCTGAAAGGGCTTCCTTGCGTCCACCAATAAAGCTCAAAGACCTTCAATTGTAGTCATGCTCTGACTCACTTTACCCTCCCAGGATTCATACCAGAACCAGTTCTCGTGCTTCCCATCCATGCTGCCCACAGACACAAGTATGAGCAGAGAGGTCCTTGTCTGAACCTCACGCTGCTCCCTTTCCAAATCTCAAATAAAAATTCCCAACCACATGGTAGGCGTCTTAAGTGAACGCAGACTGTTGCCCCATGGAAGCGTATGAAACCCATTTTAGTGCAAGCATGTGGCACGAGGTCTGACAAGCCCATGGAACCTCTCCTAATGAATTGCAGTTTGGAACTAGGACTGTTTTTTGGTTTTAGAAAGAGTGAAATTATTCTAAGATCTGATGATAGAAAATCAGCTGGTGCGGGGAAGGTGAGAGGAGCTGCTATTCTCGAAAGGGTAAGGCCTTTGGAGGAAAACTTCTAAACCTGCCAGAATTAAAGTCAACCTTTGTTTGTAAACTCATAAGATTGTGGGTTTAGAATTAATTTGAGTTGAGTCCTTTCCAGTTACCAGTAACCTAACACTTGAATTCATTATGCAATCATGACTCAGTAAGGCCTTCAGAACGCCACTTTCAAACATGATGGGAATTAAAGGACAGACTTTGTAAATATTTGAAATTGCCAGTTTAAAATTAATTTGACTCATTTGCTTGCTGGTTGCCAGCAACTTATGAGAGTTGGAGCTTTTTCTGTAATCATATACATCATTCAAGAATTTTTTAAAGAATTCATTTGGAAAAAATATAGGGTGGAGCTCGGTGTATCCATTGCTGAAAACATTGGTGGGAAGTGATAATAAAGGAAAAAAAGATGAAATAAAATTTGCCTTGATGCGTCAATTAAACTTCTACGTGTAAACACCATATTTTGGTTATAGATGTAGACTGCTGTATTTAGTTCTATTGTTGGACCTGTTTTATTTTTGTAAACAGCTTTATTGAGATATAACTCACATACCATACGATCCACCCATTTAAAATGTACAGTTCAAGATTTTTTGTGTGTATTCGGAGTTGTGAAACCATCACCACAATCTAATTTTAGAAGATTTTCATCATCCCCAAAAGTAGCCCCACACCCTTTAGGAGTCACTCCCATTTCCCCCTCTCTCTGTCCCCATCCCTAGGCACACACTAATCTACTTTCAGTCTCTATAGGTTGGTCTATTCTGATCATTTCGTATAAATGGAATCAGATGCTATGTGGTCTTTTGTGTCTATCTTCTTTCACTTAGCTTAATTTTCCAAAGTTCGTCCACATTGCAGCATGTGTCAGTATTTCTTTCCTTTTTATTGATGAATAATAATATACCACTGTATGACTTGGCCACATTTATCCATTCCTCAGTTCATGGATATTTGGGCTGTTTCTGCATTTTGGCTGTTATGGACAATGCTGCTATGAACATTCATGTACAAGTTTTTGTGCAGACACACATTTTCATTTTTCTCAGGTAGATAACCTAGGAGTGGAATTGCTGGATTATGTGGTAACACCCTGTTTAATATTCTCAGAAACTGCCAAACTGGTTTCCAAAGTGGATACACCATTTTATGTTTCCACTAGCGTTGTATGAGTATTTCAATTCCTCCATATCCTTGCCAATACTTATTATTATCTGTCCTTTTTATTACAGCCATTCTAGAGGGTGTGAAGCAGGATCTCATTGTGGTTTTGATTTTCATTTCCCTAATGGCTAATGACGTTGAGCATTTTTTCATGTGCTTTTCTGGCCGTTTGCATATTTTCTTTGGGGAAATGTCTATTCAGATCCTTTGTCCATTTACTTTTTAATGAGCATCTGTCTTTTTATTATTGAGTTATAGAAGTACTTCATATATCCTGTATGCACATCCTTTCTCACATACACAATTTGCAAATATTTTCTCACATTCTGTGGGTTGTCTTGATTATTTTTGTGTTTTTTTTTTTAATGGTAAACTACGTCGCTTCCTCCCTGGAATTCCTGGCATCTATCTGGCTTACAAAATACTTTCACATTTCTCTGTGGATGTTTCCAAGAATTGCAGGCGTCTTGTGTCCATGACTGAACTTCGAATCCTCTTTCCCCTAGCCTAGATCTGCTTCTTTGTAAATCTTTTCTATTCAGCCAACTGGTCTACCAACACAGAAACTTCTTAAACCTTCTTTCTTCTCATCACCTACCTCAGGTTCTGTCAAGCAACAGGTAATGTTTCAGTTCTGCCTGCATACAGGTCTTTGAAATCCTGATACATCACTACCAAAGCTGGGGTCATGTTTCCATCATGTCTCTTCTGAACTCTTTCCACAGCCTGATCCATATCCTTGCCTCCAGCCTAGCCTTTTGAAATGCAAACACCATGGTGACACTCCCATGGGACATTACAACTAATATTTACAAGTACTGGTTCTGAAGCCATACTTCGTTAGTTCAAATCCTGGCTCTTCCACTTAATCTCTGTTCCTCCACTTCTCCCCTGTGAAATGCAGAATAACAGTCCATACCTCATGGTGTTGTGTGAGGATTAAATGAATTATTATATGAAAAGTGCTATAAACAGTGCCTGGTATACAATAAGCATTCAGTAAGTGTTAGCTAATATTATTTCAATAACTAGTTCTTTTTTCATCATTAATTAAAACTTTTGCAAGAATTTTCTAACCTATGGAATAAGGTTGAAATGTGTTGCATTGGTACATAAGGCACTCATGATCTGCAATGTCAGCTGAGAAGAAGTTACTGTGAGCACAAAATCCTTGCAGTGGTTTTATAGCTTCACTTTTCAAAATATGATACTGACTTTAGAACTGTCAGGTATAGCTTGTTTCCGGGTATGATTGCTGTGCTACAAATAGAAAGCATGCCTGGTGGGCTTATTTCTCACCAGGCAGAATGCTAAGCACTCTCTATGCACTGTCTGCCTTGATTCTCACAACTACCTTATAAGGGGGTTAGTGCTGCTATGCCCAACTTCATAGCTAATATAAATGAGAGGGAAATCTATTGTCCAAGATCACACAATTAGGAAGCAGAGAACGCTGGATATGGTCCCAAGTCTCTTGGACACCACATCCTAAGCTCTTGGCTCTGCCTCAGGAAGATTCTGAAGAGGTGTCCACAGACAGACGTTCTCAAAGGCAGTGTAGGAACTTCAAGTACTGAGTTCATATTTGTAATTCCTGTGTAGAGTACATCTTCCATCTGGGAAATCTTCACACTGTTAGACAGACATCTGAAAATTCCTGGGATGAGGAAATTGTAAATGTAGCTTCTGAAAGCTCTTATTAAGCAGAAATATTTCTTCTTAGGGGTAAATGTCTTCCTTTGTTCTCTGGATTATGGCCAATTTCACTTGGCTGAAGCCAATGGGTCTTTTCCAGGCAAGCCCCTCATACATGGTGAAGGACCAGGAGCGAGTACAAACACTCAAGAGAATCATCTTCCTCTTCCAGAAGTAATTCAAGGTACTTAGGCATTGGTG
This sequence comes from Equus asinus, assembly GCF_041296235.1. Classification (NCBI taxonomy): domain Eukaryota; kingdom Metazoa; phylum Chordata; class Mammalia; order Perissodactyla; family Equidae; genus Equus; species Equus asinus. The sequence continues at coordinate 44,576,683 of NC_091810.1, read as the reverse complement.
ACTAACTCAGGGCTTCCATCTTACTATGCAGAGGCAGCACATTCCTAACTGTGTGCACAGGAGGTCTTCATTATCCAGAGATAATTGGTGCTGGAAAAATGCTACTGAACATGAGTCCATCAAAACTAGGGACTACATTTTCAAAATAAACTATAAAAAACAGTTACTTGGAGCTTTAACTTAAAAAACAAAGTTAGCAATTATAGAAAACAAGCTTATATTATTTAATATTTAACAAAATAAATCAAAATGAAGGGCTAGATTAAAACTCTGCCCTCTCAGAAAATATATAATACGAATTGAATGGTTTTTCTTCAGTTGTTCTGACAAAATTGTATAATAGCAAAATTCAACATGCCTTGAACTTTTGCAACATGGTTATAAATGTTTAATATAAATGTGTGTGGCTCTCTCTTTTTCAAAATTATTCAAGGATTTCACATATTTTCCTGAGGATTTCTCTTGATCTTTGAGATTCAAATCATTCTCTTTTAAAGCTCCAATTACATCCTCATTATGGTTGATTTTCTCTTTTGGTTTATTTCTGCCCAATCCTCCTTGGTCCATGCCTTTGGATATGGCTAACTTGGTTCTTCGACTTTCGGGGACTTCAAGAAATTTTGTATCCTTTGAAAAGTTTGCAATTTCATTTTGCAATCAATTTGCATTGCATTTGCTTTGTGTTGTCTGATATTTACTTTGCACAATCAGCATGAGACAGATTGACAAAGATGTTGTCTGGATGAGTTGGGACAGAAGCTGAGGTTAAACAGAGAGGTCTGTGTGAGGGGGACAATTTTAAGTGGTATTTTTGTGCTATGCTTTTGCTTCCTATGCAAACTCATAATTTCGGCACTTTTCATGATGCAAATTTCCTTTTTTGGCAAATGGCTTTCCAAATCCCAGAAACAAAGATCCATTCTGGATTCGGGTTACCTTGCTTTAATGCTACCTAGAGTTTGCTGAAATCCAAACTCATTTCCAAGGCCAACAAGGCCCAGCAAGTTCTCGCCAGCAGCTCCACCATTTGCATCTTCATCCTCATCTCCTTTGCTCACTCTGCTTTAGCCATATCGGTATTCTTTATTCCTTGCCATGCTCTTTCTGCCCTCTGGACTTCTGTCTTTTCTTCCTTCTGTCTTGTGTGCTCTTCCCACTGCTAACTCGTCCTTCAGGTGTCAGTACAACATCAGCTTTTGGAAGAGACATCCGCTGACCACTCCACCTCAAGAGGTGACATTCCCTTTAATCACCCTTTTGCACACTCTCTTGTTTATCTCCTTAATAGGACTTAATAAAGTAAATAGAGATCTTATTTGTTTACTCTCTTAGTTCTGTCTCTGAGGCCAGGACACAAGTTTCAGGAGAACAAGGACTTTGCTGAATTCTCCTTTACCCACGCACAGCCTGTCTCAGTCTGTTAGGGGGAAAGCTGTGGTTTATGATTTGCAAAGTGGTATATGGATAGAGATTGAGGGCAGAGCACTCAATTTCCCCGATTTTAAGAATTTAATCAAACCTCTTCATTCGGGTCATTGACACAATCCTCTTCTTTCTAAGATACAGAAGCCGACAGAGGCATTTCAGACTGTTGAGAGGGCTTCATAGGGAATTTTCCAGGATTAGGGATTAGATACAAAGGAAGTTATTAACTTATGTACATTTCTCCTACCTAAGGATTTTTGCCTCATTATCAAATTAATCACCTCACTTTCCCAGTGAAAGGAAAGAAGGACAAGGGAAGCCAGATAAATGGTTCATTTGGTCATGATTTTTATCAACTTCGGCCCCAAGGGCTCTAAAGTTTACTTAAAGGGCAATTTTCCCTACTTTTTAAAGGCTAAATAAAATTGGAAATATTATGAGAAAAATGCTTCATTGTAATTCATGGGCGGGCCATAACTGGATGATCCAGATCAGATTCTGGTTGGTGCCAAAGAGAGAGAGTCCCCGAGTCCTTGGAACAAAGGAATGGTAAAACTAAAGAAGATATAGAAAGATCAGGAGTCCACGTTTTCCATTGCTAAGACCTCAGAAACCTATAAAAGCAGTTGTTTTATAGGAACACTTAGCAAAGTACTGCCCAAGTCCATTTTAAAGGCTCGAAATCCTTTGACATATGGCAATCATTATGTGCTCTGCTGTCTATCTTGCACAATGCTTTCTTCTTCCTTCCCCCAAGGAAAGCATTTCTGAGGCCCTATGTTTACCATATTTTACAAGAAGTGCTTAGCAGCAAGCTGGGCTCAGAAGCAGTCTCAGGAAGAATAGTCCTGGCTGGGGCCAGCTTGGTGGCATCGTGGTTAAGTTTGTGCGCTCTGCTTCGGAGGCCCAGGGTTTGTGGGTTCGGATCTTGGGCACAGACCTACACACAGCTCGTCAAACCATGCTGTCCCACATACAAAATAGAGGAAGATTGGCACAGATGTTAACTCAGGGACAATCTTCCTCAAGCAAAAAGGAGAAGATTGGCAACAGATGTTAGTTCAGGGCCAATCTTCCTCAGCAAAATAAATAAATAAAAACAGTCCTGGCTAAGAGCTCCAGGTGCACCAAAGCATTTTGTCTCAAGATGGAAGGCTTAAGGTAAAACTGTTTCAGACTAGAAGGGGGCATACATTCTTAGTTGGGGTTTTACTTTAGGAAATGATTTAATGACTCAGATGTCCTAGGCAGCAAAATGGAAGTACATTGTCTCCCTTGGCCTTTTCCAAAAACAAGAGGATAGGTGTTCTCATTGGCCTTTTGGCATGTGTAGGGGCTTCCTAAAGATCAGGGAATGAAACGACATAAAAACAAGTCAAGGTGAACTCTTTCAGTATATCTCTGTGTTTCCCTTTGTTTCAGAGGATGTGCCGGATTCCTCAGCACCAGCACACTCAGGATAAAGTGCTCCTGAGCGCTTGGAAGAGCAGGTGGACGCTTTCCCCATAGCCCTCTTCCTCCATCCTTACTGTGGGATCAGTTGGTAGAACATATCCACACCATATTCTTGGAAAACCCTCCCCAATCCTGCTTTCATGCGGTTCTTCTCAGGAAAACTGTCCAAAATGTCCCTAGGAAATAAAACTAGTTGAATCCAAGTGCATAAGGTGGGGCAGTCCAGGCTCAGCTCAACGATAGAAGCCATAATACCTTCTCAACATTCCTTCTTGATGTTGGCCCAAAAAAGGATAGGCGTGGGGCCGGCCCAATGGGGCAGCAGTTAAGTTTGCACATTTTGCTTCTCGGCAGCCTGGGGTTCGCCGGTTCGGATCCCGGGTGTGGACATGGCACCTCTTGGCACGCCATGCTGTGGTAGGTGTCCCACATGTAAAGAAGCGGAAGATGGGCATGGATGTTAGCTCAGGGCCAGGCTTCCTCAGGAAAAAAGAGGAGGACTGGCAGTAGTTAGCTCAGGGCTAATCTTCCTAAAAAAAAAAAAAAAAAAAAAAAGGATAGGCAAGACCTACAAGAAACATAAGATGCCCCACTTTACCTGTCAATAAAATCCACCCTTCACACCAAGATGCCTGGAAAGAAATTCACGTGGACATTTGCTTTCCCCAAATGTTAAGAGCTGCTAGCAAAAGAGCACGCAACACATTTTCATTCCCTGCTAATGGAAGTAGATATTTCTACACCCTTCCTGCAGCTTTTCCCAAGGATATCTAATTGAACAAGGTGGGGCCAGAGCGGGTGCTAGTCTCATCCTTTACTCATCTCATGTCAAATTCAGGCCTCCAAAAGAAAAATAAGGTCAACTTCAAAAACACTGAAACATGTTCTTTTTCGAAGCCTCTGGGAAAGATGGCAAAGCGGGTACCGCACTATGCAACACACACGCAAACTCCCAGTCCTCTTTGGGCCTTCACCTTCCAGTCTCCTGCATCACTGTGGGTGCTCACCCCAGACCTCCCTCTCCAAACACCAGCGGCTCCATCCTTCAGCCACCTCCTCCCAACTTCTTTTTGTTTTCTCTCTCAAGCAGCCACTTGTCTTTTTTTAAGAAGCTAGCTTTTACAAAGGTTAAATTTTAAAAAATTAATTTAACTCATTTCTCTTCTCGCAATTCTTTTCTCTGTCCATTGTCTTCACCAGCACAATAAATCAAGCAGCAAAAACCTTAGATTGCATGGAAGGGAGGCTGTGAATACTCACAAAAAAACCCCTATTACTCACAATTTCTTAAAGAGACACAAAGATAGTGGATATATGTTCTTTGCAGCATAATTTATAATAGTGAAAAGTTAGAAACAAACTAAATGTCTCTTAATCAAGGATTATTTGAAAAAATCACACTAAATCTTGATGATTGAATATTATACAGTTGTTAAAAATTGTGTTTTCAAGTGATTTTCCTGACGGGATATGTATATGGCATAATATTAAGTGGAAAAATAAAAGCCAAGTAAAGTCCCAGTAAACTTGATATTGCCAAGTATGAATACCTATATGAATCTTTACATAGGAAGAAAAAAGGAAAGAGCGGTCCCAACATTTTAGGAGCAGTTATCTTTAGATCATGAGATTATGAACACATTTTTTATGTTAAATTTTTTGTACTTTCCTAGTTTTCTAGTTTTTTCCATCATCTTTATTGAAGGCCTCCGGTGTGCCAGTACCACATTAGGTGCTGGAGACCAAGCCATGAGCAAGCTAGACACCATCCACATCCTTTTGCACAAAAGCCTTTTTTTAACGTGATAAGCCCCTTGAGAGTAGTGTCTCTATCTAACCTAATGTAGCATGTACCTAAGTGTGTCTTTTTTCCGGCGTTCATTTGCCTTTCTTCTAAGAAAACAATGTCCTAATTTCTTGTTTGGAAACTACTTCTTTCTCAGTGTCAGTTGGGTAGTTTATGGGGACTTGACTCAACTCTAAGCTCCAGGAGCAAGTCTTGACAGGCTTAAACCATCAATCTCTCCCACTCATGTAACACCAATCATGGACTTGAGGATAAACGTGTGATCTCTAAGAGAGTGACTTCCAGGATGTGGGACCTACACAAAGAGTCAGTTTCCATTCCTCTGGATTTGATGCTATAAGGACAGGAATTTCTGCAGCCACATGTGAACTCTCTGGAATGGCTAGGAGGGCAACCCTTTGGCTAATGATAATATAAAGCAAGTGAGATACTAGATTAAGCCTTGCCTGAAGCTATCCTTTGGATTTTTCCATTAACTGAGCCAGCACATTTCCCTTATTGTTTAATCCAATTTAGGCTAGTTTTCTGTTGATTGTAGCCTAAGGAAATCTAACTGCTAGACATTTGTAAAGCCATCTGCTGGGTGTAGTGACAAGCACAATAGCTTAGGACTTAGGGAACCTGAATGCAAGATCTTGGTGTTCCCTTAAATGGCAGCATCACGTTAGGCACATCCCAGGCCCACTCTGAATCTAGCATCTGCAGAACAAAGTAGCTGGAGTAGAGTAGGTGTTTCTAAACTCTTGCTTGGCAGTCAGTCTCGTCAATGAAAATGTGTATCAGTTTGAAAAAAAATAAGGAAACTGTCATAAGTTTTCATAGAGTTAAATGTACCTCATTGAAAGGACTACCCTTTGTTGTGAGACTATAAAAGTATAGGAAAAGTAGGTTATTTTATTTGGATTTTATGCCCTTAATTGGCAAAATTAAAAATCATAAACTTTCTGCAGTTCCCTGCAATTTAAACTGTTGAATTGTGTCTCACCCATGAAATTCCAAAATCTGGAGATCACGAGACCAAATAATCTTTTAAGGAAGCATTCCACAATACACATTCAATAACTATCCTGCTTTATGGAAATATGCATTCAACGAATGTAAATAATTTAACATGATTCGATACAATTTTAAAGTATTTATAAAATGCTTAAAGTTAACAGTAGTTATCAGGATGCTGACGATGATAATGTTAGAGAAACATGCACTTCTGAATGATTTTTTTTTTACTTAAGTTGGGAAGCGGTCATATTTTTTTTTTCACTTAAGTGTAGGCAACTAGTAAATATTGTAAAAATTATCTCTTTGTAACTCTTCAAAATCCACAATTACTATCAAAAGATTTAGAATTTAATTATTCCCATTTTTATCCCAAGACAGTAATTGACTATTATCCTTCACAGAGGAAATCCTCTACGTGTCCACAAAATGAGACTCTCTTTCTCCAGGGGCTTCATTCTATAGTCCTGGAGTGAGTTATGATTGGTTTAGAAAGTTGTAAATCTTATTTTGTTTTCGTGACACAACTGTCTGGATGTTAAGATTTAATAATATGTTTCTTAGCCTGTATCCATGGCACGTACTCATCGTCCTGACTTCATGTGGAATTTCTTTTTAAGTTCTAGCTTACTTTGGAGGTAAAGTGAATTCCATTCTGTGGGATAAAGCAACAAAGAAAGAAAGAAAGAAGGCAGTTACTCCTGAAGTGACAATTCTTCCATCCAAAACCAAATCACATCAGCCTACAAATAAGAGAAAAGTCAATTGAAACTCTACCATCTATCAGAGCTTAAGATTCAGCTTGATTCTGGATCCAAGGGAATGAGAACTACATTTTTAAAATTTAGGTTTTCCTTACTTAAAAAAAATTTTTTTGAAACAACCACAGGTTACAGAAAGAGATGCAAGTAGGGTACAAAGAACTCTTTCCCTGAACCATTTCAGAGTAAGTTGCCGACTTGATGGCCCATCACACTGAGGTATCTTCCCTATGATTAAGGATGTTCTCTACATAACCACAATAAACCCATCAAGATCAGGAAATTACTAAGGACACATCACCATCATCTACCTCTCATATCCCATTCAAGTTTCACCAATAGTTCCAATAATATCATTTATGACAAACAGAGCCATTTCAGAATTACACATTCAATTTGGTTGTTTCTTTAGTCAGAAAGCTATTCGTTCTTTCCTTGACTTTCATGACCCTGATACTTTTTCAGATCACAAGGCAGATGAATTGTAGAATGTCCTCGGTTGGGTTTGTCTGGTGTTTCCTCAGGATCAGGTTCAGGTCATGCATCTTTGGCAGGAGTGTCAGAGAAGTGATGCTGCATTCTCATGACATCCTATCAGGTGGCAGACAATTTCAGTTTGTTCCGTGATCGATAGTGTTCATTTTGATTACTTAATTAAGGTGGTATCTTATCTACTGTAAGTAATGATTTTCCCATTTGTAATTAATAAATATTTTGTAAAGAGATACATTGGAAATATGTAAGCACCTTATTTCTCATCAAACTTTTAATATCTTCATTTATATTTATCAGTATGGATTAATAACCTCTAACTTAATACAATGTTATAATGAGTTATAATACGTTATTATTTATTTTAATATGCAAATTGCCCTCAAATTGGCCAGTTCAAGCTATGTTCAGTGTTCATCTGGCCTTTCTCATCACTGTTTGAGCACTTTCTTAATTTTTGGCATAATAAAATGTTCCAGGTTCATCTCGCACTTTCTTGGCCCCATCCCAGGAATCATTCATTTCTTTCAGGAGCCTTATTTGTTTTCGGGGAGAATGATAGATAGGAGTCAAGATCCAAATGCTAGGTGTGCCCATTGGGATGTTGCTGTTATTCAGTCCTCTCAGTGGACAAAGCTAGGGAGTAAATGTATGTATATAAATGTACGTGAATGTATTTCTGTCTTGACACATATGTGCACATGTATAATATATCCACACATGCATGAACACACACATATAGATGTGTAATATATACACATGCATGAGCACATACATACACACGTGCATGACACACATATACACTTACAAAGATACACACATCTATATTTACTTTCACGTCTCTCTATTTACACTGGAACCTATGAGTTCACATGTCTAATATCTCCAATTCCAACCCACCATCTCAGAGTTCATGGTTCTGGAAAACTAGAGTTTGCTCCTCGTTTATATTTGTAATTCCCTTTGACAGAGATCACCCTTAATATATTTACTTTTCTGATCTATCCTCTGTATGGAACCTCTGCTGCCTCCCAACTCAAGCAGATGCCCTCCTTTTCCTATTTGTACTCTGACACCCTGCAACAGACTGACCCAGGAGAAAGCCCCCTCACTCTGCTCGGGCTTGAACACCTGACTCAGGCTGCCCTTCCAGGTAGATGGCCTCCTCACCCAGCCCAGGCTCTGACATCTCCCCCATGCCCTCCCTCCAGGGGATGCCCTCCTCACTGAATTGGCATGCTGGTATTTCTCTGTGGGCAGCCCCAACACCAGGATGTCCCCCTTCCCTGCTCAGCTCTGATGCTGATTCTCCATGCCAAGGGAGAATGTTTGCAGTGAGGGACTACTTTTTCCAATGTACTTGTGTGTTTAATGAAGTAGTTGATACCGATTTCAAACATGAAGCCAGAAGAGAGACAAAATATCTGTACATTTGGGGGAAAAGCATTTCACAGATGTGAAATTAACTAAACTAGATATAAAAATCTTTGATCACTGGTGTTTGCTAAATCCCTTACTGGCCTTCCTATTCCCCTCTTGTCTGTCTAGAGCCACTATCCCTACAGAGGTTAGGGTGATCTCTTTAGAACACGAGATGAGTCACCTACCAAAAACCCCGAGATGGTGTCCCATCCCTCTCAGAATAAAATGTAAGCACCTGATAAGACCCTGCAGGACCGTGGTCAGGCACCTGCTCACCTTTCCAAAGGTGCCTCTTCCCGCTCAGCCCTGCTCTCTATGGCGTGGCCCACAGACCTTCTTTCTTTTCCTGTCCCATCCTCAGAGCCTCTGCCCTTGCTGGGCTGTCTCTCCAGAAGGCGACCTGGCTGACTTCTCACCTGTCAGTCTTGGCTCTCTGTGCCCTCTCTGAGCAAGCTTTGACCACCCCAGCTGAAGGAGCTGCTCCCCTCCTCCATTCTTTTCTATCAAATCACCTTGTTGTAGGGGCTTTGCAGTCCTTATCAACATCTGAAATTGTCTCTGTGTGTCATTTGCTTGTTGATTTCTGCTGGAACCTGGTCTCTTTGGCTCAGCACTGTATCCCCAGGATGTGGACCTGTGCCTGCTATATAGTGCTCAGTGGGTGTGAACTAAGTGAATAAATGAACAACCCACCAACATTTGAGAGCAGTGCAAAGAGTGTGGGCTGTGAGGCACTGCCCATCTGGCTTTGGCTACCTGGCTGTGCGTCCTTAAGCAAGCTACTTCACTTCTCTGGGCTTCAGGTTCCTTGACTCAAAAGTGGAGCTGAGAGTGCCCACTGGGTAGGGTCATTGTGAAGACTGAAAGCACTCAGCAGCAGAGCTTGGCACGTAGTAGGAAGACAATAAAGCTCCCCTCCAGCGTGGGACCTGGAACAGTGAGACGAGCACAGGGTTTCTCAGGTTCCTGACGTGGGCTTTGCTGTCTTAACTCAGGCACATCTGGCTTTCTGAATACAGTGCCACCAGAGGTTCCACAGCTGACCATTGCTTTTGATCAAATCCTGTGTTTTCATTTGAGGGTCACGAGCAGCCCCATCAAAGAAAGAAAAGCTTTCTGTGAGCCACGCCACATGAAAAAGAAAGCTTCAAAATGAATTATAAAGGAGAATGTGTTCCCTGGCCCACATGGGGAAGAACATTTCAGGGCCAAGAGAAGTGCCTCCGTTTGAGGCTTAAGGGTCTTATCGACCCAGCCTGAGCAGAGACCAAACACAAGAGAACAGAGCAGAGAAGAGGAAAAGAATCCCAAAGTTGGCTTGTCACTCCCGGATGAAAGGCTGTTTTCTCTGCTAATATGCAGCCTGTGGGGAGAGCCCCGGTTAGCTAGATGTCAAAGCTGCAGACTGGGAGGATGACCTCACTGGAAAAGAGAAGGGTGACCACCCCCACCTTGGATTTAGGAGTATGTGCACTAGACAAATGATCTCGATTCAGCTAAGCTAACTTATGGATGATATAAACCCAATCAATTCCCCATTTTTCATGCTAACAGATGCAGAGTCAGCCTGGGGAGGGGAGGCAGATGAGGGTGGCTGCTGGCCAAGTCCCCTTCAGAAGATCCCATTAGCCAACAGAATCTCTCTGTAAAGATCTCTCTGTCCCAGAGGAGCGGCCAGCTTTTGTGAACTTGAGCAATAGTCATTGCAACAAAACTCTAGGTCATGAACAAGGCACAAAGTCCTAGCAGTTGGCTTTAGAAAGTGACTGATGACTCCAAACAGCAGGTGGGACTTAGGTTTACAATATACTCAGAGATACTTCTTGAGCATCTCTTTGACTCGTTCACGACTGCTCTTCCAGTCGCTGACTTGATACTTGACTACATAAGAAGCTGGCGAAATAACAAAACTTGGCATGATAGTCATAATATATAGGTTTTTACAGCTCACCAAGTGTTTCCACATTCATGATCTCATTTGTTCCCAGTCCATGAGGTAAACTGGGCAAGTACTACCATCCCCCTCTCCTCAGAGATTAGGAAATTGAGGCTCAGAGAGGCTAAGCAACTTGTCCCAGAACACACAGCTAGGTAATGAGAGTGCTGGGATTTGAACCCAGGCCTATCACCAGAGCCCATGCCCTCTCTACTATGCCACAGGTGATGGATGTACCTATTGGCGAGGTTTATACCATCAAATTTTTCTTTTGAAGAATCAAATCACAACCATCATTTGAGATGTCAGATGTGGCTGAAAAACAAGATTATGTAAGTCATCCTGGTTTGAGAGTCAAATGTCAGATCTGTGGAGTAAACCTATTGGGAATTTGGGGCCCATCAGATGCCATATACTCTTGGCTCACCAAAAGCAGCCTCAGTATGACCACTGCCTAGAAACTTAAAAGCAGGAAGATGAGCTTTCCTAGGAAAATGGAACCAGTGGGAGACATCAGGTGGGTGTGCTTTTCCTCCCACACTTCTGTGTTGCTGGAATTACCCACCCTTCAATATGCTGGCAAGACCCCTCAGGCAGTACATTCAACACGAACACGTTTATTATCATATGGGAAAGATGCATGTTTGTTTGAAAAGTCAAGTTCTTTAGCTCCTATGACTCTTCAACTTCCTACAGAGCCCCAGGCTCTTTGTTAAGCTGAAGAACTAAATTAGGCTTAATATGATCTAATGTAAAGGTCTGAATTCTGCCTTGAGTATACGTTCTGGGAGATGAAAGGACCAATACGCTTATAAAGTTCTATGACTCTTTAAAAAAGACTTTTAAAATGTTGGAAATACCTCCTGGCTAGGGAAGGGATTAGATGCCCTGCTTTCTGTTCATTACTTCTAATATAAACACTTGGTATCCCCAGTGTTCAGCGTCAGTTGACTGTCTTTATACAAACTGAACAGATGGAAGGCTGTGGGCTTTTGTCTCTGAAGTCAGTTTAATGACTAGGGCAAAGTGACATGTCTTGTCTGATTAAAGGCTCTACTCTTCAAAGCTGTATCTTCTTCCATTTGGAAAATGACAATGTTTATGGTGCCTGTGCCCAGTTGGTGGATGGATGAAGTAGGTAGTAAGTAAATCTCTTTTTGTGCCCCCAAATACCAGCCATGGTAAAAATAAGAGGCCCAGTGGTCCTTATACTGGCATATAATGCAAGCCCAGTGGCATATAAATCCTTATTGGATGCTGTCTATCAGGCACACGCATCAGAAGCATTGGTGAAAATAAGTATAAAGGCACAACATCTGCATTTAAAAAATATTTCTAATTTTTAAAAGTAACATGTTTATTACAGAAATTTAGAAATACAGAAAAGCAAAACCAAAATCACCCATGATCTTGCAAGCCAGAAATCAATATTACTGTCACCTGACTTTACATGGTTTGCATTATTCTCCATGTATTTAATACAAGCACTTTAAAAAATTTTGAGATTCTGTAGATTTTATGACCTTCTTTTTTTACTTGTCAATATATTGTGAACATCTTTCTAAATAGATGAAGATAGATTTATTTCATCATTTTTGATAATTATATCTATCATGTGGATGTACCATTGTTCATAATTTAATTATCCAATGTGAAATTGGTGGACTTTTTAGTGATTTTCAATTTTTCCATATTACAAAGGTCTGATATAAAAAATAAAATCCCTGTGCTGGAATCTTTTCTGATTAGTCTCTCAGGATAAATTCCTATAGGGTTACAGGATCAAAGGGAATGTACATTTCTGACCGTGAGACTTATTACTAAATCACCCTTCAATAGTCTATACCAGGCACATATTTGGGTGCTCACTGTTTTGCATTCTGATCCACACAATATATCATTTTAACATTTTTTCTCAATTTTAGAGGCCAAAAATGGCTACATATTGTTTTTCTAATTGGCTTATCGGTGCCCACATGAAGGTGAATGCATTTCGACTATGTGGATCCATAGTCCCCCTTTACTGTAAATTTCCTTTTCAAGTCCTTTGCTCATTTTCTGTTGGTTAAAGAACTTGTTACCTGGAAAGTTATAATCTTCACCTACCACATATGTTTGTCATTGTCATTTACTTCTGCTTATGGTTTTTTTTTTAATGTGCCAAGTGTATATACATATCTCTTTACAAATCTACATTTCCTCAGGCTTTCTGTATTTGTCCCTATGCTGAAGAAAGTCTCCTCCATCTTGAAGTTAGTGGGTCATCTCTATTCCTTCCAATTATTTTTTTATAGTTCAATTTACCTTGATCTTGTTTTTGCCGTTGATATCTTTTAAGTGCAAAAATGGCAAGGTGTTTTGAAATTCCATAGAATTACTGGTCAAAAAAGCCAAGACAGAGTCTAACCACCTCTTTCTGGCAACAGAAAGAGAAAACACCACGACGATAACGGGAAAGAAACCAGACTGCCTTCCCTACTCTACTAAGATTTTGTGCTCTTACGAAAAAGCTCTTCGTAACTTTTAATTAATCCTTCTCGCTAAAAATCACTTTAAGATGGGTGACTGATACTTTTCGATTCATCAGCAAGAAAAGGTGCCAATGTGGACACAAGGAGCCGAGGATTACAGTGTTCAGATCCCTTTCATACATCTGAGTAACTTGGGTAATCTCCTTGAGACTCAAGACTTCAAAAGATGAGCAGGTCAGAGAGAAAGCGGCGCATTTGTGGAATCGGCTGATCTGCGAGAGACACTTGATGAGCAAAGTCGGTGAGGACGTCCTGAGGGAACAGGACTTGAGCCGAACTGGGGAGCTTGGTGGATTTAATTAGGTAGAACAAAGGGAAAAGGAAAGCAAGGCAGAGGGACCAGAGTGGGCAAAGGTGCAGAGAAGAGGACTTGGACAAAGTGCGTTATCATGCAGGCAGTTTACATTTCACCAAGTGAGAGACACCAAGCCTCGGAGACATGTTACTACTTCTCATTTCTGAACCTTGGTTGCCTCATCTGTAAAACAGGGGAACGGGATAAAGAGTTTCCTTTAAAATAGCTCAACTAGCACTACGTAATTGAAAAGGGCATTTATTGGCTTACATAATAGAAAAACCCGGGTGTAGTGCTCACATGTGGCTTAATCCAGGAACTTATACGATGTCAACAGGAGCTGATGCTACCTATCTTCAGGTTCTCTGTCATCTCTGCTAGTTTCAGGACCGCACTTCATATGATGGCAAGATGGCAGACAACGGCTCCCCACCTGCATCCTTTTGGATTCAAGTGCAGGATTCACTCTGATTATATTTGGTTACATGCCTGTCTATGAAGCAATCATTTTGGAGTATGGTCAGGGCGATGGAATTTCCTGATTGAACAGGCTTGAATCATATATTCTGTCCCTGGAGCCAGGGATGGAAGCCAGCCTTAAACCCATAGCCTGAGTTTTAGGGAAAAGTGTTTCTCCAAAGGAAATATGGGGTGCTGAAGCAGAGGGAATTGATGCTGGTCAGGCAAAAACAACACTCCTTTAGACTAAGAACCTTAATGTTTTATGATTCTATAAATTGACCCTTGGAGGCTGATGGATTAGGTATCATTCATCCCCATATTACAGATGACAAAATGGAGGTTCAGAGAGATTAAGTAATTTTCCCCAAGGTCTCCCAGCTGGCAAAGGGCATGGCTACAACTCACACTTGGTCTTTGGACTCCAATGCCAAACCTCAGTGAAAGATTATTTCAGTCAAGGCTGCTTTCCATAGCAGGCCTCTTTAAGATAGAGCCTGGCCAGCAGCTGCTCTGTCGACTTTTGACTGGCCAGCCAGGCCACACCGTGGCCATCTTCAGCTTTTCCCACACTGACTTTCTCCTGAGAACAGACCAAATGAGCAGCCAGTTCTGTGCCTGCCATGGGTCAGTAGGGATTGATGACCCCAAGAAACTGACCTGACATGTGTGAAAGGGAAATTTGTGAATGTAAACTGCCTTCTGCCACATGCAATCATTTGTGAGTCAAAAAGAAGAAAGAGATGACAAATTGGCCATTTTCTGCCCCCTGTGTCACAAAGATAATAAATCTGGTTTGTCTCTCAGCTGGTATTGCCTACTTAAAACAAAATGAAGCATTTAAATGGCTTGCGTAATGGTTGTTAGGCCAGCAGCAGTTCAAATCTCTTCTCTCTCATAAAGATTCAATCCACAAATGAGCCTAATATGAAAATGCCTGCTCTGGACAGCAGGGTCTACTTGTTACCAAACACAGAACACAGGAGGTGCTGCCACGGCAGCAAGCAGGCTGCAGTGTCCAAGAGCACAGATTTTGCAGTCAGACAGATTGCAGAGCTATCACTGACCAGCTCTATAATCTCCCCGGGCCTCAGTTTTATTATCTGAAAAAGAGGAATACATAGTGGTACTTTTCTCACATGGTTGGGTGTACATCCATTTTTATTTTTTACTCCATTGATATTTATTATGCACCTAACACATATGATGCACTGATGTAGGAGAAGAGGATACGGAGCGGGCAACGCAGTCCAGTTGCTGCCTTCCCACACCTCATGGCTTATTACAAAAGCTATTAATGCATAAAACTGGCACTGAAGATGCATATTAACCAATGAAACCCCCTATAAATCTAAAATTTATAATAGTGATAAGTGCTACAAAGGAGGGATTACTGGTAATATGGGAGTAGATAATAGGGACCCAGTCCTAAGATAAGTGGAATTAACCAGGCAAGATTAATCCCCACTCATTTTGGAAATTAGCAATTAACCCATCAAGAGGTAGATGGATTATACCTTTCCTATATCTTTGTTCTCTGTAAAGTGACTGCAGCTCCTCCCATCAAGCAGCGAAATCTATCTTTCCACATTATGAATCTGGGCTGGTCTTGTGACTCGTTCTGATTCTCCTTCCCAGGCAAGAAGACAGGACATGGAATCAAAAACAAAGAGAAACAAAAGACAATAGAAATAAATCCAGTGAGCATTAGGTAATGGGATTCTCAAATATGAGCTTTTGTTCAAAAAAGTAATACTGAAAATTTCAGCAGCAACAAGAAATTATGAAATAAAATCAAATAGAAACTAAAATTGAACCATAGAGTAACTGAAATGAACAGCTTAATTTCTAGACACAACAGAAAAGTGAAGTGGAAGATAGATCCAATGAGATACCAGAACGACACCTTTGTGGAAAGACAGAAAAATGTAACAGCAAACTTGGGATTGTTCCAAGAATTCAAGGTTGTTTTAACATTTGAAAATCAATCAATGTAAGTCATTGAATTAAAAGAATAAATGTGGAAAAAGTGAGCTCCTCAATATATATAGAAAAAGTGTTTAATGAAATTCAACAACCATTTATGATTACAAACTCTTAGCAAGCTAGGAATAGGATGGAATTTCTGTCATCTAATAAAAGTATCTACAAAAAAAATATAAGCTATATTATCGTTAATGGCAAAATGTTAAAATCTTTTCTTCTGTGATGGGGAAAAAGACAGTGATACCCATTGGTACCACTCTGTTGTACATTGTCCTTCACGTCCTGGTCAGTGTAAAGAGGCATGATAAATAACTAAAATATATAATGAATGAAATAAACCCTATTATTATTTCCAGATAAAATAAATATACATGTATAGGATCCAAAAGAATCTACTAACTGTTAGAATGAATTTATCAATGTAAGTATAATATGTAAGTATAATATGGAAGAAATCCATTGTTCTTCTATCTAAAATTATTGAAATACTTAAAAATAATTTAAATTTTAAAAAGTCATTTAAAACTTTACAAAAATAATTTTAAAAATTACAAAAATAATTTAAAAATTTACAAAAAATAAGTGAAAACTTTACCACTTATAATAGCATTAAGAAACATCCAATATCCAGGGGAAAAACCACAAACAATATGCAAGACATCCACATGGAAAATTGTAAAACATTATTGAAGTTAAAGGAGACCTAAATGACTTGGGCAATACACACATCCACACAGAGATCGCATACACATATAGGTCAGAAGGCTCAATATTCATGGAGTTTAATGAAACCCTGATCAAAATTCCAGCCATTTTTATGGAAATCGACAAGCTGATTCTAAAATTTATATGGCAGTACAAAGGGGAAAATTAAGCTAAGATGCTCCTAATGAAGAAGAACCAAGTGGGAAGATTTTCTCTACAAACATTAACTGTATGTGTTAATGGCACAAGAACCAAAAAGAACAATGAAGCAGAAAAGACAGCCCAGAAACAGACCTCTTTGTGTGTGGACACCTGATTTATGACAAAAGGCACCACAAATCAGTGGGGAAAGGACAGTTTGGATAAGTTGTGCTGGATCAATTTGCTTTCCGTATTAAAAAAAAGACCTTTACCCCTATATCACATCACACACAAGAATCAATATTTGGTGGATTGTAGAAGTAAAAGTGGTAAGTAAAACAATAAAACTTCTAGAACACAATATAGGAGAATATCTCCATGACCTTGGAGTAGGAAAAGGTTATTTAAACAGGACACAGAAAGCACTAACCTTAAAAGCAAAGAGTGATAAACTGCACTCCATCAACAGACGTCTTTACAAGAACGAAAATGGAGAGAATGGGAAAAGATATTAACAACACATAATTACAAAGTTTGTTTTGAGAATACATGAAGAAATCTTAAATAAGATCGCCCAATAGAAAAAGGGGCAAGAGGCTCTACTTCATCAAAGAGGATATCCAAATGGCCAATAAACATACAAAAAGGGGCTCAACTTTTTTCATAAGCAGAAAAATATAAATTAAAACCACGATAAGAGACCGTGACACCTCCACCAGAATGGCTTCAATTATGAAGTTGTATAGTAGCAAATGTTGGAATGAATGAGAACTAATGGGAACTCTCAGGTACTGCCAGTGGAGTATGAATTGATACAACAGTTTTGAAAAACTTTTTGGCCTTGGTTACTGAACCTGAACATACACTTACCGTATGACCCAATAATTCCAGCCCCAGGCATATTCTCAACAAAAGCGTGAGAAGTGTGCACCTGAGACACACAGGAATGCCCATACAAGTGTTACTCATACAAGCCCAGAGATGGGATCAACCCAAACAGTCTATCAGTGTTAAGATGGATAAATAAATGGTGGTATATTTATAAAAGGGAATACCTGGATTAGAACAATGTCAATGAATTAACTATAGCAATGAAAATGAATCAACACAGATGAATATTCCAAATCATTGAATGAAAAAAGCTGAACCCAAAAGAACGTGTACTCTATAAGTCTGCTTATATAAATCACAGGGGGGAAAAGGGCAAATCGATAATGTTTAGGAATGCATGCTAATTGATAAAACCATAGAAGAAAGCAAGGAAGTGATTTCTATAAAGATGAAGATCAGGATCTCCCCTGGCATGAGGAGAGGGGTTAGGCATGAGGTAGGCCTCTGGAGGCTTGGAATGTTCCATTTCTTGATGTGGTGATGGTTACCTGGGGTTTCACTTAGTGGTAAATCATTGATCTGTGCATTGCCAGTTTATACACTGTTCTGTATGTATCACATTTCACCATACAAAGGTTACAAATGTGCCACCAATATAGGACGCTTGAGAATCACTGGCCTAAATGGAGACAAGGAAGGTGAGAATTACTCTAGACCAGAAGATTTCCACACTTCCTTACCCCTCCCTAAAGGAAGTTTGAAAAACTGTGTGATCTTTCACCCTTTTAATCTGACGACTAACATTTCTCAATGTGATTAAACAGTTGCAGCATATTAGAACTATTACGATTTTAAAATAGAAATGTTTTATCATTCTAAAATATATCCAATAGACTAAAAATACACTGGTGATTTGAAACTGACCATTTAACATATAAATGAACAGGTCTTTGACAGAATTTTGTAATTTTCCTTGAAATTGTATTCCATTCACTTTCCTAGGGAATTTTACACTAATGCAAGACGTTTCTGTATTTGAAAGTCTTTTATTGACCGCCTATCACAATTCTCTGTGACACAAATATGCATGTAAATCAGAATTTAGAATTTCATGTGACCTTAAATTTATAAATAAAAAATTATTTTGGGTTGATTTATCATTACCTATTACTGATATATAATTGATTAAAATATAAATATATCATACATTTAGATATATTATTGTTAGACATAAAATGTACAATTTTATTGGTAACGCATCTCTTGAAACAGATAGGGCTAGGTTTATGATGCATTCAAGAAAGAATCCTTCATGGATACGAAGCTGGAGCACTTTAAGTTGTCCCTTTGTTTGGCACGCTGGGACATTGTACACTTTGGACAGAGCGCCATGGTAAGAACAGGCTGGGGAGTGCCTCTTCGTCTGTAATGGGGCAGAAGAGAGATTATAAAAGGGCAGGTGGGAAAGGCGGTAGGATGCCTTTCTGAGAACTACTGTTGCCCAGTTCACATCCATTCCCTCCATGTCTTCAGCTGAAGGCTTTCTCAGCACCTGGATCCTGCTCAGTCCACATCTCCATCTCCTTCCCAGTGCATGCTCTACACTGGCTCCCAGAGTTCCCCCAGCAGGATTAAAGCTCAATAACACACCCTTCATAGGCTGCGTTTCCCCACCTATCTGAGGTCCCCTCTCTCCTAGTGGTTCCTGGGATCACCTTCCAAATTAACTGCTTGCACTAGAATTTTTGTTTCTGCATCTGCTGGTGGGTGAACTCAAACCAAGACCTGTCTCAACAGCAGGTGCATTCTCAAGTAGATCAATTTCAGCAAAGAGTACAGTAGAGGCCAGGGAAACAAATTCTTCTAAATCTCCCTGTGCCTACAACCGCTTGAGATGCACCAGTGTAGCTCAATGGTGTGCAGAGTCCAGTTTGAAGCCACAGGGATCCATATCTCTGGATAAGGGGGCAATTCTACTCTCTTGTGATTTTGAAGGACTGACCATAGGCCTTTATAAGAAAACAGCATCTGGATTAATGGATACTAAGGATGTGAACATACTCCATAAGTTGTAAAGGACACTGTCATTTTTTGAACACCAGGTTGGGAATCAGGGATTCTAGATTGTAGTCCAAGCCCTGTTGTTGACTTACTATATGGTTTTCCTCTTCCCTTTCTTTGCCTCCAGTTTCCCAATGTGGACACTGAGAGAGTTAGACAACAATCGGTTTATTTTCAGATAGCTTTGCCTCCATTCTCCATCATAAGCTGGAACGAACATGTGTTCAAATGCTTTAGTGCAGATGAGAGGCTGTTCTGGCCCAGACGGTAGAGAGTTCTCTGCCTCCATAACCCTGACGTTGGTTCAGCGTGGGTTGGTTCCTTATCCTGTTTGAAGAAGCCACTTCTATGTCCAGATATGAATCAGAACATACACTCTGAACTTTGGGGTGATGTCTTTACGGGAATGGGCAATTTCTAGCTCCATCCTATGGGGCAGAATCAGATATAGACCGTAGAGTATAATATAACAACACTGTGCGACATAATAGCACTGTATTACAAAACCATCCTTTTTCTCTGCGTATGAATAAATCCTCAAATTCTTAGCACCCAGTAGTCTTTGAGGGACTCAAGTGGCTTCTAAGTCTCTGTACCACCAACTCCTCCACGAGGATTGTCACGTGGCACATGCTCAATAGATATTTGTTGAATTAAAGACCCCCAGAGTTTGTGCCCCAATTTTGCTTGCAGTTGTCTCTAGATATTCTGCAGCTCAATGGCCGTGGCAACTCAATGCTGGGTGTTTACCATCCTCTTCTAGATTTACAAGTTCATTTCCCAAACACTTTCATCACCCCATCTTGACACGTTCCCTCCAGGTGCTGACTTCACCCAGAATGCCATGGGCTCTCAGGGGAGGCAGTAGGGATCTCAGAGTAGGAGATAGAATGCAGGCTCCAGAGCTCGGTGGAACAGATCCATCATCGACCTCTGGCTATCTATACCACCTTTTATAGGTTAATTAATCTCTCACTGCCTGTTTCCTCATCTCTAGAACAGGGATTATAAAATCATATAAAGATGCTCATCTCATAAAAGGAGTGTTTCATGGATTAAATGAGATAATACAACTCACTTAGCACAGTGAGTGGCATCCCACCCATACCTAGTAAATATTTGCTATTTTCTGACTGAATACATTTGTCTCAAGACAGTATCCTTGAAAATCTTATAGATCCCTAGGAAAGTACAGCGCACATGGCTTTGGGTACCAAGTAGGAAATATAATTACTTTGTAACTCATATGTCTGTATATCTAGGCATTCAGTCCTGCCTCTAAGAGAACATCACTTCCTTTGTGGTACAGGGGATCGTGGAGCATTCTGAAGTGTTGTCATGTGCTTGTAAAGTTAATTCCATTCTGTTTGAATATTGAGCCTAAATAATTTTTAATGCAAGTATAGAGTTCTATCTGTCATTATGCCAAGCACATATAGATGATGAACAAATGTTTGTTAAAGTGAACTGACATACGTAGCCAGGTCATTGAGTCCAGCATTACTGACTTGTCAAAGTGGTCCATTTTTGGAACTCATCCTTGAGAGGTAATAAATTCAGAAAAGGATAGTAGGAACAAACCTAATTTACCTAGTTCAAGAATTTTGTTCATGGATATGCCAAAGGGCTCATATCTTTACTATACCAAAAGCCCAAATAGAACAAATTAAACCACCTAATACAAAGATAAAAGATGTGATTAACTAATTCACAGAAGATGAAATACTGATACGAAAAAACCCTTTCATGTTAAGTAATAAAATGTGAATTAAATCAGTAACATGCCATGCTTAGCTATCAGATCAGTAGCAATGGAAAAGAATTATGTTACTCAAGGTAGACATGCTCACAGCATGTGCTTACAGGCATTTTTCTGTACTATTGGTCTGGTTGTGAAGTGGAGCCAGCTTTCAAAAACATCATTACTAACGCCTTAAAACAGTCATACTTTTTGGCTCAACCAGTGCCCTTTTAACCTGTGGAACTAATTGGACAAGTATACAAATATCAGCGCACAAGGATGCTGATGACCAGTTTCATCCTGTCATGGGCTCCACACTTTGCAGGCTCCTCCAGCCAGCTTGGCCCTTCCTTTCAGAGTGAGGGAGCCTCGAACCAGTGGGGCGTGCCTACCCTGTTCCCCTCCCACTAGGCCATACCCCATTGCACATGACGGGAAAGGGCCCTGACCTCCAGGTCCATCATCTGAGGGCAGACTGGGTCACCAGTGGGCCCATCCCTAGGCCGAAGGGGTGGCTCTTTGCAGGCAGCATAGACAGAATTTGAAGATGGTGGCATGAGAGGATGATCTGGGCCTGGGAAAGGGGACCAGGGGTCGGAGGCCAGCTCACCCCACATTGCTGTGTTCCAGCATGGAACTTAAGAGGTCCGAGGAGTCAAAATTTGAACCTGGCCTTCGAGGTTTGTATCAAGTCATGTTTATTAAGATTGGAGGATAAAACATTTTTATTTAACAACATTAAATTATTTGGACACATGCTACGTCAGCTTTCATTTGCTCTCTTGGACCAGGCTGCAGATCCACAAATGTTAAGGGCAGGCCTGCTCGTTCCAATTTCA
This sequence comes from Equus asinus, assembly GCF_041296235.1. Classification (NCBI taxonomy): domain Eukaryota; kingdom Metazoa; phylum Chordata; class Mammalia; order Perissodactyla; family Equidae; genus Equus; species Equus asinus. The sequence goes on along the minus strand of NC_091810.1, from coordinate 44,554,800 downwards.
TTTTAACAGAAAGTAGAAGTAAATCATACTAATTGACGTGGAAAGATGTTTTAAGCTATATTAAGAGGAAAAGGGTCTAAAACAGTTGATGCCATTTGTGTGTGGAAAGGGGCATGAGAGTGGATGTTTGCATTTCCTCCCCCATTCAAAAGCAAGAAGACAGGAAGGGCATTCAGCAAAGTTCTGAGGGAGGTTGTCTCGGAAGGGGGCTTGGCTGGGAAGGTGGGAAATGAACATGTATTATTTGTGAAATAAAATAAATAGCAGAGGAAAAAAAAAAGCCTCAGTAGTAGGGCTCAGCCACTTGTTCTAAGGGATCTACAGGATGTCTGAGACCCTTGCCCAAGGAAGGAAGACTTTGTCTTTCCATCAGAGTAATGTCCTCAACTTTCAGAAGAAATCAGGGAAAAAGATGTCTCTCTTCTCCCACGTGTATCCCTTGGGCCATTTACTGGAAGTGGCACCTGAGCCACAGGCTCCCAGCTTTGCACATCCCTTCCCATGCTCTTCTTTCCTTCACACCTGGCCTTCAGTTCCTGTACCAGAGGCAGGAAAGGCTCAGGGTGCCCCTCTGGATTCTCAGGGGTGAAAGGCATGCCGGCTGAGGTTCCCCATTCTGACCTGGAGTTGCTGCTCACCATTTAATTTATGCCTGCTCATGCCTTGACCCATCATTGGGGCAGAACCTCTTTTAACAGAGTCAGGTTGGAGGTAGCAAATGTGAGAGTAACACAAGAGACTTAATTAAGTTCTCCTGGAATGCGGGTGTCTGAGAGCTGGTGAAGGGGAATGGACCTCGCCAGGCTGTTTTCTTTCCTGGGTGCTTCCAGCCTTCGTAATACCATTTAAAGTTAAAACAAAATACAGAAGCTTAGTTAATTTATGTCCACTTCCTACACTCTGTTTAATACATTAACTGTTTGCTTAACTTATTGGGTGATTTTGAAGACTGGCCAAAGAGTTTATTGTCCAGATGACATTTCGGCTTTCTATTACCAGTTTTGCTCGGAAAAAAGGAAGAAAGAAACGACAATATTAAACTGACCACAGATGAAAACTTTTATTAGTGGAAAAGGGTTTAAGAAGCCCACACAAGCATCTTTGTGACTTTTCGGCATTCTTGGGCTCGTACCCATTTCAAATGTTAATTGTATGTGAGTGGTTGGATCCAAGTTGCTCTAAAAGGACCTTGAAGCTCATTACAGTCTATGAAATTTAGTCTCCCTAGAAACAGTTGTGTATAAGTTTACTGCCCAACACAACAGACAAAATATTGTGAGCAGATGGCTTGGAGTCAGCTGGCTTAGTATCTTTAGCTGAGAAGGGCGATAGCCATCAAGACTAATGGAAGAGTAAAGAGCCATTTCTATGAGTTTCAGAAAGGGAGGAGGCCGGGGAGATCAGGAATGTATGAGAAAAATATGACTGCCTCAACCATATAGATTAATCCATGGAGGGTCCAGGTTTAGTTGTAGATGCCTTGTAAATTGCTGTTATTTCAATAATACCTAAATACAATACTACTGATCTGTGATCTTGAGCAAATCACTTCACTTCTTCATCACTTTCCCTCCCTCATCTGCAAAATGGGCACAATAGGAGTACACGCGCCTCATAGGATTGTTGTGAACTATAAACGAAAATGTGAGTGTAACATGTATACATACAGAAAGGGAAAGTCACAAGCTTTCCCTTCATAGGCGCTCTTTTTACTCTGATTATTGGAAATAATAAAACTGGTCTAACAGATAGTAAGACTTAAAATCTAAACGTAGATGACACACACCCTAATTCAGATCTAGACTAGATCAGCATGTCCCAGACACTACTGAAAGTGCCTCATTGATTCCTAAAGCATGCTCTGTCCATACCAAGCAGCAAGTAGAAGTTCATATGAAAGAAACTGTTCAGATTAGAGTCGGGCCCAGAGCAGATGGCAACATGTGAGTCACGTCGCTGGGGAAGAGCGAGTGTACTATCGCTAAGCAGTAATGATTGATCTGTCCCATGGAAATAGGTAGGTTGAGCCCAATGATGCTACACAAAGCAGAAGCTCAGTTGATTAATGATCTACGAAAGACCATGAAGGGACCAATGATCAATCCTTATTGTTTTCATTGACAATGAGAACATTGCCAATTCAGTTGGAAAAGACTACTGCAAAGAAGTGTGAAACCTTGAAACAGAGACAAATGCTACACTCCCAGATGCCAGCTTCCTTTAGCAAAAGGAAGATATTCATCATAGGATTACCATCACCCAAAGAAAAAACAGCTAAAATAAAGGTTAAGAGAAAAGTAGCTTTCTCACAAGTTTATAAAGCCATGCCCAAAGGGACAATAGAGGCAGCACTGGTCTATGAAAAGAGAGGACCAAGAATTAATGAGAGACGCAACCAGGGCCAATGGGTGCAAAATGACACCGGGGACCATGGCAGTTAATTGCCTTTAACAATGCATGAAGAAGCAGCCTTGGAATTATCAGGAAACAAGCTGAGAGGAAACCTGAAATAGAGAGCACTATGCAGGTCCAGGTCTGGGAACATTACAAAAACTGGGGGGATGTGAGAAAATAACCTGTCCTTACTGGGCTAAGGACAAAAGGCAGAGGCAATCTAGATTTCAAATCTGAAAAATCAATATCGCATGAGAGCTAATGGTTCAACCAGCTGCATAAAAGAAAAGACTGGATTTAGGGGCACTCATTTCTTCCCTGTTGGAGAAGACCAAAAACTACTCACCACTTATTCAAGACTTGACCAGAAAACAGTGAACATTTAGCCTGAGGTCAGTGTTATACTAAGGTCTGGGCACCGGCTCTGAGGCAGAGAAGTCCATTTATGTTCATCCACGGAATAAATATTTACTAAGCCATTTCTTCCATTTATATAAAGAATATGGCAATTGTAGAAATAAAGGACCAGAAATCTGAGGTTTGGAGTACCCTGAAACGTTCACTCCCATTGCGTTTTCTTGTTAGCACTGTGGAGTTGATTCTGCTGCTAGTGACCCTGTGAACAGCAGAGCAGAAGACCCTGCCTGGTCTTTTTGCTCCACCTGCTCACCTTCTGGCGCTACAGCAGACAATACTCTGCTGCTATTCATAGGGTTTTCATGGCCAACTTTCTTGGGGGCCAGTTCCTTCTTCTGAGTCTGTCTTAGTCTGGAAGCTTGGCTGAAACGTGTCCACCACGGCTGATCCTGCTGGTATTTGAAATACTGGTGGCATAGCTTTCAGCATCACAGCAACATGCAGCTGCCACAGCATGACAAACAGCCAATGGGTGGTGTTGTTCCCTGACTGGGGAGATGAACTTGGGTCACAGCAGTGAGAGACCGAATCTCAACCACTAGACCACCAGGGCTGGCGGTCGTGTGTTTTCTAGTGCAAATAAATAACACGCCACTCGGAGAGCAATAATGTTTGGATTATAAAACATTCATTTACCGTCTCTTTGCCACTTACACTTGGAGAATCCCCAAGTCTGATCCAGATGCCTGCTCATCTGATTTCAAATGGACCCTTTGAATCATCCCAACTATTTTAGAATCATTTAGATTTTCCTAAAGACCTTTGCTGAAGAAGGGTCCAGGCAGAATCTTAAACTCTTGAAAGAGTTAGAGTCAGATGCCCCAGATGAAGGCTGGGATACTTGAACACAATTATCAGTGCTACCCCAACATCATCAGTTGACAAAGATAACTTTGCTGGTTACTCAAGACTTTAGGTGAAATTCCACCAGAACAAACAAATCAAGCAAAACATCTGAAATCCACGAAGGACAAGTATCTGGATTACCTTTCTAATCAAGCCATGGATTCTTAGGAAGAATAATGTCCACTCTTACTGGAATATTCAGGTAGACTTAGGATTGCACCTGAGGGTGGGGAGCAAAGATTTCTTCAAAGCTATAGGGATATAAATTAAGCATTTTCGTTCACAGAAGACCTAGGCAAGTTAGATCCTCATTAACAAACAATAATTTGATCCAACAAAGATCTGCATGATATTGTTTGTATGATGGAAAGAATTTATGTATATGTATCTCCCCCCTCCCTGACTTTTTTTTTTTAATGAGGAAGAGCGGCCCTGAGCTAATACCTGTTGCCAATCTTCCTCTTCTTGCTTGAGGAAAATTGTTGCTGAGCTAACACCTGTGCCAATCTTCCTCTATTTTGTATGTGGGACACTGCCACAGCATGGCTTAATGAGTGATGTGTAGGTCCACGCCCAGGATCCAAATCCGAGAACCCTGGGCCACAGGAGCAAGGCATGGGAACTTAACCACTATGCCACCAGGCCAGCTCCGTCCCTCTTTTTTCATTTGTCTTTGGGACTAGAAAAATTGCCACATATGTTAAAGATCTTGGAAACCTCATCTGTTGCCAAATTTAACATGTGTACGTAGGCCAATGGATGCACGGATACATCTTTATGTTTGCAATTTCATTTGAAAAATCTGAGTACTTAAAATTACACCCAGTAGTTCCTTACAAATTCATGTTATCCATGTATATTGCAACGTATTGTAAAGAACAAACATCAGGGCAATGAACAGTCCTGGTTGTTAAACATTGCTGGATTACATTTAAAACAGATATAACGAGCTGAAGGTAAAGAACTCGAAGTCCGAATCACTGGGGTGGCTTCCCCGGCAGGGTGGTCAGCTGCTGAAGGGGCTGGAGTGGGCGGTTCTTCCACAGTCTCATTTACCTCAACACCAGCTAACTCCTTTCCCAGCTAGTGTCAGCCAGAGTTGTCTGGTGAGGGTTCTTGACATTTTCTTTATTAATATCAAAGACATTTTCTTGAAAACACAGGGAAAGAAATTGCAGCAACTGTGATTCCCTTAAAGAAATAAGTTTCGTTTTGATCCCTGAGGAAAAGTTTCTGAATATCCTCTGTGTATTCCAAAAGGTTTTGAGTTACTATGGACGAAATGAGGTACTATTTTCTTTGCTTTTTCGTTGCTATATTACAAAATGTTCTTTATTTCTAAACATCCTGATGCTGCTTATCATTTCACCAGAGCTTTAAAACAAGCCAGTAAAGGACCCAGATCAAATATTGTGATGTGTCCTCGATGGAGGAGGAAACCAGAGCACATCAAGGGTCAGAGGTTTGCCAAGGGCTCAAGCTGGAGGGATCAACAATTAGTGAAAGAATTAAGTCTCCTGGCTAATAGTTTATGAGACTGACCCAGTAATAACCTATCAAGATTCCAAGATTCTAGTCAGTCTACAGCAAGAGCCTTAACTTTCTCAGCCTCCTTTGTCTACTCTTAGAAACACATGCGGAAGCCCATGAGGAGCACACATTTGTTTTCTGGCCATGTTCTCTGAGCATCACCATGGATGCTCTGCGATGCCAGGGAAGAGGCTTCAGACAAGTGGGATCTGATAGATGCAGCCCCAAACAACCTCTAAAAATAAAGTGTAAAGCTCTTTAATTAATTGTTTTTAATTAACAGCTTGCATCTTTTAGACTTTGATTAGTATGGGAATTTCTACAAAGCTTTTGACGTGGTTGTTGCTTCATTCATTTAACCAACAGTGTTCTTGTTTTGGGGGTAGAGGGGCATCAGATGTGTACCAGGCCCTGTGCTTAGACCTGGTGTACAACAAATGTGCAAGAACTGATGTGCAAGAACCCGTGTGAACAAGACAGACCTGGTCCCTGAACCCAAAGAGCCTGCCCTCTAGACCAGCACTGTCCAGCAGGCCACAAATGCTAACCACATATGCAATTTTAAATTTTCTAACAGCCATCTTAAAAAAGTAAAAGGGACCAGATGAGATGAATTTTAATAGTATCTTTTATTTACCCAATATATCTAAAATATTATCATTTCAATGTGTAACCAACATAAGAAAATTTTAATTAGGTATATTTTACTACTAACTCTTTGAAATACACTGCGTGTTTTATACTAATAACACATCCCAATTTGGACCAGCCACATTTCAAGTGCTCAATAGCCACATGTGGCTGGTGGCTACCACATTGGACAACACAGGTCTACAGGGGATATCGATGAACAAGTAAGGAAACTAATCCAACAAGTACACATAGTGATTTATGCCACTGAGGAAAAACGAGGGCTGGAAAGGAAGAATCATTGGTGAGGATGGAGAGGAGTACTTTAGAGAAACTGGTCTTCCTGAAGGGGTGACTTGAGATCTCAGTCTCCCCAAATATAATTTAGAAGAGTAATTATATCTGTAGCTTTTCACAATTCTTTGTGGAGTCAAGTAGCTGTAATAATGAGGGATCAAATTTGAAATCACTGGAATAGCTGATATCAATGTTTTTCTAGAGTTTTAGACGGTGCATCACATTTGGTCTAGCCAAAACATGTGGGTAAAGCGTGACACTCAAATGGACTTGCTGTGATGTGGGAATGTTCAGTTTGGACTTCAAAATAATTCCAGAGTTTCCTTTGAACTCGTTGGGGACAGAGATGAAAGACAGGATCAGCTCCTGAAAGTATTTTGCCACCAAGTGACATAAGAGAAGTTTTCCCTGAAGGCCTGACCCCAGCTGGTCTCAGCAGATGAGAGACTCGAGTCCATCCCAACCAAGGACTAAACTTAACACTTTGAGGGCTCCAGGTTCTCAGGCTGGTTCTAGGGCAACTGCTTCCCTCTCCTCACTCTATTTCTGACCCATTCTTGATGTTTATGAGAAACTGAAGAGCTGAGATTTCCTCTTTCTTCATGATAGATCAATTACCACAAAGGACAACACAAAACTTATAACGCAGGAGTGGATTTGAGTCACCGTGTCCGACCCCCTTCGTCCTGCTGTAGGACAAACAGCACTGGTCCCAGGTCACACAGCTGTTCACTAACAGATCCGAGACTAGACTGCAGGCTTCTCTCCCGATCCATGGCTCTTCCTGCAAATTCAGGCAGCCTTCTCTGGAATTCAGACGAAGGGAACAGTTATCATATCTCACTGTAACAAGTGCGAGCATTCATTATTTTTTAAAAAGCATGTTCCCTGTGAAGTGTCAAAGCCTCAGAGTTAGAGATATTTTATTTTTGCATTCAATGAATCCCTGGTTCTTCTTGGTGCTTGATCCTTATATTCCCATCGGAGGATGGAGGACTGTTAAGGATGAACCTACAATGCTCAGAAATATCACTGGGAGGGACAACAAATTACTCAAATAGATGTTTTAAATTAATATTACATCAGGACTTGGGAGCTTTCTCAAAGATAAATACAGTGAAAGGACATTCACACAAAGCTTTTGTTTTTCTATTTCTTATATTTGAAATGCTGAGATGCTAACAAGTATATTAAAATTTCTTAAAACTCAAAGATGTTAAAATTCGACTAATTTTCTAAACTGCCAGGATTTTCCTTCCATTCAGCTTTCTGAGAGTAAATTTTATTCTAGGAAAGCAGGATGTTTATAAATGAGTCACCATTTAAGCCATATTATCACTCTTCCTGGTAAGTTTGTGCTCTTTCCCATCGCGTGGGTTCAGTTTCTCGGAAATTGGATATATCAGGATAATTGGAAATCAGGATATATCAGAGGCTCTTAATCTCTGGGAGATTTTTTAAAATATTGATGCCTGGGCCCTACCAGTTAAATCAGGATCTGGGTGATGGGGTCAGTGCTTTTTCAGCACTCTGCAGGTGATTCTCATGTGTGGCCAGAGCTGGGATCCATTGAGAAAAGTGGACCTCTCACAGCGTGGGGCCTAGTTAGGCTTTTACTCTCCTGGTTGGGCCGCATTTAATACAAAAGAGAACAATTAACTTAAACCTCTCACGCTGATGCAGCCGTTCAGTTTACGCTCAGTAACTCAAGCACAAAAACATTCTAATCAATAGCCTAAAATGCTATCACCTGAATTTGTGAAGTCAAAGACAAAAAAGTGAAAGTAATAGAAGCAGCTTATGATGTTAATTACGTATCAGCCAAAAACAACACCGTTCAGAATACCACCCCTCCACTGCGTCCTCTGGGTTGGAAATATGTCACTTGCTCCATACACATGAAAATATTCCCGCTCAGGCCCTATTAGGGAATATTTAGGGCCATGTGGAATAAGTTAAATCCCACAGTTCTGCAAACTACTGTGAGCCGAGCTGCGCGAGCTGTTCTCCAACTAATGAACCATATCATTAATTACAGACACCTCAAATAAAACCGCCTAAAAGGCAAGCATGATATATACAATAAATAAAAAGGTCGTGATTTGCAAAGGGGCCAGCTCATTCTGAGGCAATTGTCTCTGGTTTTTCTGGGCTGTAATTGGAGACATTAACTTGATTTATCGCACGGGCTGGGAAAGATCTCGCAGTGCACGGAGATTAGAGAGTTGTGAAATCTGTGACCCCCCAAAGTGCTTTCACCAAGTGCAGACAACGCGTTTCACATCGAGTTTATTGTTGAAGTGACTATTTCCAGAGAAAGAGATAAATTGCGTAGAATAGCACTCTCAAAAAACTTGTCCATCTATTTTTCAAAATGACACCTCTGCTTTAAAAGTAAGAGCTAATTAAGCAGCCTCAGTTACTACTAGCGGAATCAAATAAAAATACTTGAATTATTTTATTTGACAGTAGTAATTGTGAAGTTCTGTATGTGCTTGTAATGTTCTCTAAAAGAAACCAGCCTCCACTGGTAATATTCCTCATGAAAAAATGTGTGGGTGTCTGTCTTTCCTTCTTTTCTACTGTTTTGTGTGTGTTTGCGGTTGATTTTTTGAACATACATATAAGATATATATACCAACCAACTAAAAGAAATTCCTTACTGCCTAATTTATCTATCTCAATATTTATAAGCTGGAACTTGGCCTGTTAAATATATCATTGTAGCAACAGCAAAAACAATTCTTTGTAATTCTCTGATGGTTCTCATTTTATAAGAAGGACATCAGCAATTAAATATCAATTATTAACTGGTCATAAAAAAATAAAAGGAACAATATTAATCTGTTTATTAACAGTAGAGAGCTAGTCTGTGCTAAATTCAGAAAAGAGTAATATTAATAATGAGCATTTGTTGAATGCCTACAATGTGCTGGGGGCTTAGCATCTGGCGGCACCTCTAAAACACCGCTTGACACATCACACAAGTGCAAGCTATGAGTTCTGGGAGGGCAGGGACCCACATCTTCTTTGCTCACAACATATTCCCAGTGTCTGGCACATCATAGGTGCTTAATAATATTTGTTGAATGATTAAGTGAATAAATATCTTGGATCTAGGCTTTCCAGAGGTCAAGAGTGACCTGGGATGTTTTCATTTTCTCAGATTCTTTGATTACTGAAAATGTTAAAAAAAAAAATGTCATGGTGCCTAAGAACTCTTCGTATAGTCTCCTGGATCCCCTCCCTCCCCGCAAGGTCATATTTGGGGATGGTGGCAAAGGTCTAAATGTGCTACCCTTTGTGAACAGGAGGCCTGACCTGAGTCTTCCTTTCTCTCTGTTCTCCCCTTGCCCCTTACCTGCCCCAGGACAGGCCTGACTTGCACCCGCCCAGGGGGTTTCTGAGCAGGACAGCATTATAGAACAGTCTGCCCACAGCCCTGTCTGTGCCCCCATTCTGAGCCCGACTTACCCTGCAGGATTTTATGATCTGATAATCTGGAGCGTTATCACCATTTCTAGGACAGTTCTAGCCAAAAAGACATAATCTGGGTTTAGATGAAAGTCCCATTGAGCAGATGGACTGGGAAAAGGATGATGTCAGTGATTTGCAGAAGGGAGTGGGAACCTTAGGCCAACAGAGTGGAAACTGGGGTTATAAATAGGGGGACCAGCCAGAGGAGGACTCTTGAGAGTCAAAGGAGGTGTTGCTCATACAGCAGGCCAGGACAGCAGGCTCAACCAGGGAGGAGGAGGACGCCTGGTAGGGTTTATTTCATTCTTTGTCCCTTTCCATTCAGTGTGTTTTGCTGTCTTCTTGAGCACTGAAAATCAGATTCATTTGTTGGATCATGACCCTCTTTGAGGATCTAGTGAAAGCCATGCCCCACCCCTCAGGAAAATGCACAAGTGCAGAGACCCACAAAATGGTGCTTATGATGTGTAGGGGTCTGTGAGCCATCTGACTCCCACTCATGTTTCTGGAAGCAAAGACCTCCTGAACCTTGATGTATCGTTAATGACTTTCAAAACAAGTCTTCTACACCGTGGCGTGGCATTCCACTTGCCCTGTATTTCCTTCCTTCTCTTTGCTAAGCCACAGTGTTACCTTGGCAGACAGACTATTAGACCATCATGCTGAGCCAATGGATGCCAAGTCAGTGGCTTTCCAGAGAAGAGAGCCACATGAAAGCCCCCTGAGCTGCAGCTCTGTATTTGTGACTGTTTAGTGGTCGGGGGACTGGAGAAAATAACAACCGATAGGTATACAATCTAAATTTACAGAGGGGATAAAAGTGGCCAGAACGATAAAATGTCTCCACTTTTGGAAATGAACAAATACTTGAATCCACTGAGGAACCCAATTATTTTCATTTTGATTTTATTAGAGGATTGTATACTTTCCAAATGTATAGGGCACATTGAAAAAATAGAAAAAGCGAGAAAGATTGCGGGAAAGGTTGCCGTCTCAGGGAGGTCTCCCAAGAATGCGGGGAACGTTTCCACTGGGGTGAGTTGGAATCAATAATTGCCGAGAAAATGTCTCCCGGAAGCACAGTAGTATTTAATTAACAGAGTCTCCATTCACAAGAAAAGCGCCGGGCAGCTCTGCCAAGCACCTCTGTCACGGAGAAGGCAGGGACATCGAGAGGGTGAGGAGTCCGTTAAGAAGAGGACCCATCTGTCAGTTCAGCTTTCTTTGCCTCTCACTGGAAATATTTCTATTTGTCATGAGGAATCTCTGGAGTCCCAAGTTAGGACCTCCTACCTGGCTGTAACCTTAGGGCTGAATGAATCTCCTACCCACCATTCCTCCTCGGCTGGGTGATCGCCATAAAACAAACAGGAGATAGGTAACTGACTACCCTCGTGACAGGGCCATGTATGCAAGAGGAGCCCTCATCAGGACCCCATGCTTCCTGCTGCCTGTGACACATTCTGCTCTTGGAAGTTGGCTGTTTGGCTGCAATTCTGTCAATAATTGAAAGACAACCTCACTTGTTGGCTAGGTATGTGTGTGCATGCATTGGCTGCAGGGAGGGACATGAGGCTTAACAACCTTGAACATGCCCCTTCCGGATAACACCCAGAGAGGCAGAACTGTAAGGAAGGAAAATGGAGGACACTAGAGGTTTTCCACATTAGCTGATCCTCCAAACAAAAGAATTTGATTACGCTCATGGGTTAATCCACTTCTGGATCCAAAAGCATGTGATCTTTTTGTAGTACCTATGAAATAGGCCTATTCAAATAAAAACTAAGAATGAATAAAAAAATCTTTAGGCAAACCATTGGTGGAGAACTAGATACACACATGGTGTCAATGTGTTATCCTATAGATTCTTGTAGCTCATAAGTAGAAAACCAATCAGTCATTGCCTTAAGTAGAGACTCATTTGTGTGTGTACGTGTGAGAGGAAGATTCGCCCTGAGCTAACATCCACTGCCAATTCTCCTCTTTTTTGCTTGAGGAAAATTAATCCTGAGCTAACATCTGTGCTAATCTTCCTGTATTTTGTATGTGGGATGCCTCCACAGCTTGGCTGATGAGTGGAGTAGGTCTGCGTCGAGGATCTGAAACTGGAAACCCGGGCCACGGAAGCGGAACACCTGGAACTTTAACCACTTGGCCACAGGGCCCAGCCCCAGAGTCTGATCTTGACATATGCTGTGGTGGGGGACCAGACATGACATGCCCCAGTAGAAGGCAGTGGGAAGTACCTAGCACCACTTATGAAGTATTCATGCCAAAAAGCTAAAAGGATTCTAAAGCCAGGTTACAAGAAATGGAGGAGAGGAGGAAGAGGAACAAGTTTATCAACACAGTAAGGAATCAATTAAACAAATCCAGAAGGTGGGGTATTCTACACCACAAGTGACCTGATCTCTTTCACAAGTTTAAATGGCTCAGGGCAAGAAAGTCAAGGTGGTGGTGAGGGCCTGTTCTCTTAAAAGGGGCTCAAGAGAAATAGTAATGTAAAAAATACATGACTTTGAATCTTAGACTGAACAAAACAGTTGTAAAAGACATTTGGGGACAATGACGGAAATGAGAACGTAGATGATATTAGGTATATGATTGTTAATCTTGTTAGGAGTGATACTGATTTGTGGTTATGTAGAATACTGTCATTCTTTGGTGGTCATACTAAACTATTTTAGGATAAAATATCTTAATGTCTGTAATTTACGTTAACATCAGAAAAAAAAAGTAGATGACTCAAAATGGCAAAATGTTAACATTACTAAATATGGGTAACGGGTTTGTGGATGTTCATTACATCATGCTCTACTTTTCTGTGTGTCTGAAAAGTTTTGAAATAGAAAGTCAAAAAAAGTGTGGAAAAAAATATAACATCATTTCCCAGAAGAGGGTCAAGACATAAAGAGGAAAGGGGCAGCTGATGGGAACATCCATATCACAGCCGGGGAGTAGTGCCAGCGAGGACACGGTTAAGTGTGAGGCTCGCATTACACAAGCCTCCCCTCCCCTCACTGCTTAAGCCTTTCATGGCTTCCTGCTGCCCCTATGGTGAAGTCCAAACTCCTAGCACAGCCCCTAAGGGCCAGCATCACTTCCCTAGCACCACTTGTGCCACCTTTGCCCCATTACTGCCCCAGACACTGTGGTCTCCTCTCAGGTCCTCTCTGCCCATGATTTCTATGTCTACCACTGGCCTTTGCACACGTTGTTCCTTTTTGTGGAACATACCATCAACGCACCTCCACCCGACTCACTCGCCTCCTTCACATGCCTCATCCCTGTTCAATTCAGCTTAGGTAGGAGGCACATGTTCCCCCTGGATGCCAAGAGGTCAGGAACAAGGCTCAGATCACTTTCTTTGAAATCTGCAGTATATCAAAAAATGAAGAAATGCTTCAAAGGGGTAACAAAATTGTATTATTTGTTTACTTTAAACAAACTGGTTTATTTAATACACACAGATGTACTCATAATACAACGACCATATGTATATGTATCATCATTTGGCAACACAGTCAAATTTATATTTGAGGCTCTGTTTCAGCATGAAGCCAGAGCCAAATCATGCATACCTCGTAAGGTACACCCTGCTGCACTGTCACTGCCAACTTACTTTCTTGTTCCCTCTTTGGACTGTAAGCTAAATGAGGGTGGTGCATTAGTTTTCTATTGCTGCTGTAACAAATTACAACAAATTTAGTAGCTTAAAACAACACAAATTTTATGATCTTACAGGTCTGTGGGTCAGAAGTCTGATCTGGGTCTCACCGAGCTAGCATCCAGTATAGTCAGGGCTGCCTTATTTTCTGGAGGCTCTAGGAAGACTCAGTGCCCTGCTTATTTGTGTCGTTGGCAGAATTTGGTTCCTTGAGGTCACACAACCAGTTGCTAGCTATCAGCCGAAGGCTATTCTCAGCTTCCGGGGACTTCCAAATTCCTTAGCCAGTGGCCTCCTTCCTCCAGTTCAATGCCAACAACAGCAGGTTGAGACGTTCTCATGTCTCATCTCTCTGTGTGAAGCTGGGAAAGGTTCTCCACTCTTAAGGACTCATGTGATTAGATTGCGCCCACGTGGGGAATCCAGGATCATTTCGATCTCAAGGTCCACAACCTTAATCACATCTGCAAAGTCCTTTCTGCCGAATAAGGTAACGTGTTCACAGGTTCCAGCTATTCAGATATTCAGATGTGGACATCTTTGGACTACCGTTATTCTGCCTGCCACAGTCAGGGACCAAAATTTTCTTGTTCGTGATATTGAATGCTTCTGATATTATCGTTATTATTATTATGCATTACTCTTATTATGATCCGGCAAATTGCAAAACAAGCTCAGGGTTTTTTTTTGTGTTTGTAGATCTCATTCTATTATGGTCAGATCTCATTCCACCTCATACTATGAGGTAAGATGGAAATCCAGATGATCTCCAGGAGAGAGTTATTGGAGCTCATCAAAGAAAGGGGTAGTAGCTTTATGGTATTGGGTTGGAATTCGAAAGACAAGTTGTTGATGTCCCAGGAATTCAAGAGAACAAATCCAAAATTGAAACATCAAGGAATACTAATGTTACTATATATTTAGAATTATAGAGAAAAAATTGCTAGAAGGATTAAAAGTATTTGATCTGAGGTCTGAAACTGGGGAGGTATGGAGAAGCAGGGAACCATTCATTTTCCTTATGTAATTTTGTGCCCTTGAGCCATGTGGATGCAGTACTTTGAAAATGATTCAAAACTCAACAAATATTTAATGATAATTAGTATAGCCACATAATGGAATGCCATGCAACTTTTAAAAAGAATAATAAGAATATATATATGCTCTTTTAAAGAGATCTGTAAGATATGTTATTAAGTGAATAAAGAAAGGTAAAAAATGTGTCGAGTACAATCTTATTAAAAAATAGATAAAATGTTTCTGTACGCAGTTAAGCAGATACACGTATTTTTATTTTTATATTCCTGAATGGAATCATAAGAAATTGAAAAAAATATGGTTATATTTGGGGAGAAGCACTTGGGTGGATGTGGGAAAGAGGTTTTCACTTTTCAGTTTGTATCTTTCTGTACTGCTTAGAAAAGATATATGTATATCACTTCATCTTAAAACTTGACAAAATTTCTATCTCAGGATAGAAATTTTTGTATATTCTTTTATTGAATTGTCTAATTTTTATTTCTTTGTGTTTAAAAAGCTAGTAAATATTCTATTTTATAAACTATATGTTCAATCAATGAAATAGAAAACATCAGTACAGTAAGAGAAATAAATACACCCTAAAATAATTGGTTATGGAGATTAATAAAGTTGATAAGCCTGTGCTAAGAATAATAAAAAAACAGAAATAAAGAAAAGAGAAACTAATAGGAAAGAGGGGATATCACCACAAATCCTGCAGATATTAAAAAGCAAAGAGTATGAGAGAATGAACAGCCTTAGGCCAATACATTTGGAAGTTTGGGTGAAATAGACAAATACAATGAAATATACAAATTACATAAGCTGAGAAAAGAACGAACAGAAATCTGAATGGTTTGATATTTATTAATGAAATGGAATTTACTATTTAAAATCTTCCGACTAACAAAACTCCAGGCACAGATGACCTCACTAGTGAATTTTCCAAAAATTTCAGCAAAAGGTAAACCAATCTAGTACAATGCGTCTAGAAAATAGAAACAAAAAAAGAAAAGAATACCATCTAATCTATTTCTTAGGCCAGCATAAACTGATTCCAAAACCTAACAATTTGTAAGAAATAAAAATTACAGAACTTTCTCATGAACATAAATGTAAAAATGTTACAAAATATTAGCAAATAAAATCCAGTGGTATATGAAAAGGATCAATGATAGTATAGCATAACCAAGTGGAGTTTATTCCACATATTCAAGAATGTTTTAAGATTTGAAAAATAAGTCCATGTAATTCAGCACATAAACAAAAAATAAAGAGCTAATTTCATCATCTCCATAAAAGCATGAAAAACATTTGATAAAGTTCAATACCTATTCATGTTAAAAGCTGTCTGCAAAACAAGAATAGAAGAAAATTTCCTTAATTGGATTTTAAATAATCGACAGAAACCTATGGGAAGCATCATACTAAATAATGAGAAATACGAAACATTTTTCTGGATACTGGGAAAGAGGGAGTTAGATTGCTGATTAAAATGAAGGAAATAAAATGTATATGTGCTAACATGGAAAAGGTTCCAAGACTTAATTTTTTTAAAGAAAGCTAAGGCTAACCTGATGTATATAGGTTGAAACTCCACAAAACAGAAAAATAGAAACATAAATATTTAGTTTAGCTGAAAACATTCTGGAAGAATATGTCCAAAACTGTTTGCAGCAATTGCTTCATGAGAAGGGAGGGGAATCCATATTTGTATACATGGGCAACAGTAGAATTTAAAGGGAATTTTTCTATTGTATTTTTATGTGCCTATATCATTTGAAACACTAATATATTCATGTAGCGCCATTATAAAAAAGTAATACAATGCCACGTCCCACTCTAAAAAGAATGTTATACCAACTTAGGGGTTTCTAGACAATTATTACTGTTGTGATCTATAACAATATTTCCACGTGAGTACTGACCTTGGTGGGGGAACTGAAAAGTCAGCTGCTTATTTATGAAAACTGGACTAACAAAACCATGGCGATGATGTTTCTGAATGAGGACACCTCCCATTCCACGTGCACAGGGGCATCTGAAGTACACAGATACTCATCTGTGATGGTTCTGGAATTAATTCTGCTTTAACCAATGAGCATCTTTACTCCTGATGGTAGCAAAGAGACTATGAAAAGGCGAGCAAGGGGTGTATAGAGTTAGGTGTTTGAAACAACTAAGGAAAACAGCCTAACCCTTTGAACTCATTCATCATAGCCCAGGAACATAGTCCAGGAGCAAATTCATTTCTTCTTGCAGGTACAGCTGAAGTCTATTTGATAGGTCCAGATGAAAGCAGATTCCAGCCTTGAATTCATGGGGTTGTAGTTGCTTATCACAGTAGATTTGGCTTCAGAAGCCAGAACACTGACAGGAGCTTCTGTCATCAGTGTCCAGACACAGAAATCGCAGAGTTCTCAGCCCTGGGGCACTGGGAGCCAGAGGCAGATGGGAGGCTGGCTGTTCATGTTCCACGCAACGATGCCATATTCATGCCTCCTCTTCGCAGACTGGAGTGGCAAGAACCAGCTTCCACAGAGTCCTGTGGGACAGCCAAACAAATTTCTCCCCCTTCCCGTTCAACAACTTCTAAATACAAGTCTAATTTTTATTGGACCTGTATCCATAATCAAATGATTAACACAGAGTAAGGGAGACAACGAGAAGGAAATAACTTTCATCTACAAAGTGTGTTTGAACATTTCATGTTACTTATCTGTGCATTCCGGGTTTCTTCAGGATGGCGTGACCAATTATGGGTGTGACTTAGAATCTTAGGTTCAGAGGGAGACTTGAAGATCAATCTTCTGTCCCTTCAATTGGATTCTGCCGAAAGGACAAGACTGGATTAAAATACTTCTCAAAATCTTTAAGTTATATGCTTTGCCCATGAACATGAAGCTAAATAATGAAAGCAATTATCCAGGTAATTTGACATGAAAGTCTTTTTACTCTTCACTGCTTGTGGAGATGTGGGCGTTCTATTACCCCTTACCTTCTGAACTAACAACTTCAGCCTATAAATCACAGGAGGTTCCCGCTTCATCTGAGGCTGCTCTGGTGAGATTCAAGAGGATGAGAATCAAAAAACCTTATCTCATAGATCAAAATTCACCCTTTCATAACCCAAATAGATCTCTTCCTAGATTTAGCCTCTCGGCATATTTCTGTTGCTTTTGCAAGATGTGTACAAACCTGACCCACCCTGGTATTAGATCTTGGAAGAAGCGTTGTCAGTCAATTGACTTATCCAAGAACCTTCCTAAGGCTAATGTTTACACAACAAGGAACAGTAGAGGAAATTGGGGTTGGTCTTCCTGGATGTGAGTCAATTTGTGGTGATCTAATTGGTGTTTCTAGGAGTCTGACATAGTCTGACCAAATTGATGTAGACAGCCTTTTCCCACTGGCAACAGCACAAAAACTAGATGACATAATTCACAGTATAGGAAATTAGGAGCAGATAGGAAACACACACAAGACTACTGTATTTCTTCCAAAGGGAATGCACATATTGAATAGATTACTAAGGAGGATCCTCGAAGTTGGCAAAATCAATTCATTCAAGAAATAGCAGCGGAGAACTGGAGAAGATGAAGCCCAGAACAGAAAGGCAAGGAGCTCAAAGAGTGAAATATGAAAGGGGCTCATTTGGTCATCTCATTCTAGAATTTCTGTCACTTCTGTAAATTCAACAATACTGTAATTCAACATTGACATGTAAGGCAATGGATCTTTGCCATCTGAACATGCAACACTGGGCTAATGTCTTAATTATTTTCCATTGCCTATGACGGAGACTTTTTCCATAAATTTGAACGAAGGAAATTAAGTTGAAGCAAATTACTTGTAACCACCCAGAAACTGGGGCTTATGGAAACATTTTAGAGGAAAGTGGCAAGAGTAGCTTTCCTCTTTGTCAAGTCCAGCGCATCTCCAGGAGAGTGGTAGAACTGTTTCCTTCTCCCTGGAACTAGGAAAAAACATACTTTTGGAGTTTTGTGACTATGCTAAACTGGCCAAAATTTACTCAGCAGTGTCCACAGGCAGCCGTGTGTTTCAAAAGATCCTCTTTTCCCTTCTTTGAGAAAACACTGAAAAACTGTAGATAGCCTTGTAATAGAGACTATTTTTTCCCTCGAAAGTAAGGATGACAAGTGTAGCGTTTTTTTCAGCTATCCCACACCAGTGGAAGACAAAGTGAGAATGACGTCTGTTGCACAGCTAGAATTGCGAGCTCTTGAATTTCCCACAGGGATCCAAGCCTTGCTTGCCTTTGGGAGGGCTGTGACACCAGGCAAGCATGATCAAAATCCCCAATTGTCCCCTTTGAGATTAGCTCAAGTGGGGATGCATAGAAGTTTACCCTGATCTGTCTTGGTGAAAAATAGTGCCAGGGGCCACTTTTCCCTAATAAGAGTCCCACCTAATCCCTGGTGTTTTCCCCAAGTAGCACATTAGCGTAGAAGAGGAAGAGCAGATAAACTGTAATTTCCAGGTCCTTTCATTGTTCAACAAACTATGTTGGGTTGAAGGCAATTGCTCTGTGAATCTTCTCTTGCTTCCTGAAAGGCTTCCAGAGCATTGCACAGAGGAGTGGATTATGGCTCATATCTGGAATGGTAAAATATCAAGATAATGGACTGGACCAGGAGACTAATCCTGGTTCTATTGGAGAGAGTGCTTTTTTATTTATTATTATTGAGATATAATTGAAATTGTATCAGTTTTAGGTGTTCAACCTAATGATTTCATATATGTGTACATTGCGAAATGGTTACCGCAGTAAGTTTAGTTAACATCTATCACCACATATGCTTGCAATTTTTTTTTCTTATGATGGGAACTTTTAAGATCTACTCTCTTAGCAACTTTCAAATATACAATACAGTGTTATTAACTATAGTTACCATGCTGTACATTACATCCCCAGGACTTACTTATTTTATAACTGGAAGTTTGTACCTTTTCACGCCCTTCACCCATTTTGCCCATCCCTTACCTCCACCTCTGGGAACCACAAACCTCTTCTCTTTATCTGTAAGTTTGGATTTGTTTTGTTTTTTTAGATTCCACATATAAGTGATATACAGTATTTATCTTTCTCTCTTATTTCACTTAGCATAATGCTCTCAACTTCCATTCATGTTGTCACAAATGGCAGGATTTCCTTCTTTTTTATGGCTGAATAACATGCCTATATATATATATGCATATACATATGCCACATTTTCTTTATCCATTCATCTGTCGATGGACACTTAGGTTGTTTCCATGCCTTGGCTATTGTAAATAATGCTGCAATCAACATGGGGGTACAGATATCTTTTTGATATAGTGATTGCCTTTCCTTTGGATAAATACCCAGAAGTGGCATTGGTGGATCATATGGCAGTTCTATTTTTAATTTTTTGAGGAAGCCCCTGCTGTTTTCCATAGTGGCTGTACCAATTTACATTCCCCCAAGAATGTATGAGGGTTCTCTTTTCTTCCCATCCTCTCCAACACTTGTTTCTTGTCTTTTTGAGAGTAGCCATTCTAACAGGTGTGAGCTGATTTCTCATTATGGTTTTGATTTGTCTGTGCCTGATGATTAGTGGTGTTGAGCACCTTTTTGTGTACCTGTTGACCATCTGTATGTTCTCCTTGGAAAAATGTTTATTCAGCTCCTCTGCCATTTTTTAAATCAGGTTGTTTGTTTTCAACTGAGTTGTATAAGTTCTTTAAATATTTTGGATATTAAGCCCTTATCAGATATATGATTTGCAAATATTTTCTCCCATTTGGTAGGTTGCCCTTTCATTTTGTTGATGGTTTCCTTTGTTTGCAGAAGCTTTTCAGTTTGATGTAATCCCACTTGTTTATTTTTGCTTTTGCTGCCTTTGCTTTGGGTGTCAAATCCAAACTATCACTGCCAAGACTGATGTCAAGGAGCTTCTAAAACCCTCTATGTTTTCTTCTAGGAGTTTTATGGTTTCAGGCCGTATGTTCAAGTCTTTAATCCATTTTGAGTTGATTTTTGTGTATGGTGTAAGATACGGATCCAGATTTATTCTTTTGCATGTGGCTGTCCAGTTTTCCAAACACCGTTTATTAGAGAGACTATCCTTACCCCACTGTATATTTTTGGCTCCTTTGTTGTAAATTAATTGACAATATGCCTATGGTTTTATTTCTTGGCTTTCTATACTATTCCTTTGATCTCTGTATCTCTTTTTATGCCAGTACCATACTGTTTTGATTTCTATAGCTTTGTAATATAGTTTGAAATCAGAGCGAGATGCCTCCAGCTTTGTTCTTTCTTCAGATTGCTTTGGCTATTCAGGGTCTGTTGTGGTTCCATACAAATTTTAGGACTGTTTGTTTCATTTCTATGAAAAATGCTATTAGAGAGTGATCTTTTGTGGCTTATTAGAGCCAGAGGTCTCACTTGAGAGAGGGGCATGATAGAGGAAGGACTCTGTCATCCTATTCTCTTTGGGGTTGATGCCTAACCTGGAAGGCAGTATGGTTTAGTAGTTAAAACATGCTAGAGTCACACCAACTAGGATTCCTGTGTGCTTCAGAGAAATAGAACCCTGGACAAATACTTAATCACTCTAAGATTAAGTTTCCCTATTTATAAAATGAGAGCATTAACTACCTCATAGGATTGCTTTGAGTATTAAAAGAGATAATTCTTAAATGCCCAATTTACTACCTAGCCAATAGTGATCTCTCAAAAATTCCCTTGGTCATCACTAAACCAAAACACTGAAGAAGCAATTGGGCTTTTGAATGAGCAACTCTTTTCATTGCTCAGATCTAGGGAATCAGATATTTTGAACCCAAGAGCGATGCCCATGTTCTGATACTGGGAAGGCTTTATGAAGTCAGGACGAACCTTCCATGATGTGCTCCACAATCCTGCCCAACATTTGGAGGCACGATGTGCACAAGTTGCCGGTGGTTTTCCTCCAAGGCAGCAGCAGTACAGTCCAGGGCATGATTTGCAGCCTGTCAGTTATAAGAAGCTACAGGGCCTCCCGAGTGGAGTCTCTGATAAGAGAGAGTAGTTACAGGCTCATGAACATGATTAAGCACCTTCCACTTACTCTCAATAGAGACTTAATTAAATACGATATATATTTCCTTGACTTCCTTTGCCAGAGTCGCAGAGATTCTGAATGGTTGTTGCTGCAGTTATTAACAAGAATAAATGATTCTAGGAATGATATTAGGAATCATAATAGTGGCACTTACAGAGGCTAAGAGAAAGCAATTATAATGCAGACAATATTAGTCTTTCTGCCTTCTTCCTGAACTGGTGGTAGAGGCTAGCTATTTATAGCTATATCCTCAACACTTTAAAAAATTTCTTTTCTCTTCTATTGACTCTGTAACTGAAAGAGATGGCCTACAAGGTTAGAGCAATATCATGAGGATGAGCAGCATTGTGTTAACAGTGAAGTGACAGAGTGAGGGTGATTGACGTTTCCTTCTTTGTGCACCTCTTTTCAAATTTTCTACAATGAACAGATCTAGAGTGTGTTTTTGGGGAGCAGAAGCTCTGGATCACAAAGATGTGGATTTAAACCCTGGTTGTACTAGTTTTTGTTACTTGAACTTTGGGTCTCAGTTTTTGTCTCTGTACAATGGAGGAAATGACATTCCTACCTTGTGAAGATTACATGAGACCACAAAGATATAGGCAGTGCTTGGCACAATGCCTGGTGCATGGGAAAGTGGTCAGTCAATGGTAATCATTACTGTGTTTTGGTTTATTATTACTATTTTTACTTGAAGAAACAAGCATAAGAGAAGACAAATATGAAAATGCATACACTTTAAAATGTCAAATAAGAATACATTAGGAGGTAAAAAAGGAAAACATTTTCTTTCGTGAAAGGTAAATGGGACACAGCTTATTTAATAAGCAGAGTTTTAGTCTTGCCTGGCACTGCCTTTCTCCACAAGAAGCTAATTCGATCTCCGCATAGGAGTAGGTCTGAGAAGACATCACCTTCTCACTTTGCGGGAGTAGAAACAGCTCAGAGAGGCAAAGTTTAGTCCAAAAACTAGAATGAGAACTACAACTCAGTGCCTTTTCCCTGGACATTTTCTGCAGAATGCTGCTGAGCAGGTAGGGTCAGCTGTGAAATTTGTGCACTACTACAAGGGGGCTGGGGCCGGGGGCTGAAGAGCAGCCCCTGGGCAAGACTGTGTTCTCAGGGAGGCCCAGGCACCTTTTCTCAGCATAAGGGCTCCTCAGATGCCAAGTCCTATGTTCACAGTGCTGTATCCACCCAGAGGGGGCGTATTGTACTAATTCAAACAAAGGAACACTGCTGGCCAGCTGGGCCGGCCGCCAGGCTGTACCCTGTGCATTTCTATGGTTCCTCTTGGGGAGGGGGGATTTACTTCTTTTTTTATTATAGCAATGCAACTTTCTTTCTCATGTGCTTTTTTCCTTCTTTTTTCCCCTCAGGATATAACATGGTGGTACAGGTTTTGTAATTTTGTATGTGTGTGTGTGTATATATATACATATATAATTTAGACATCCTGTCTTTAAATCTTTTACTGGGTTTTATCTAATGTGAAATGCTTTTCCTATCAATTAGGCAGGGTATTTAAAAGATTTATTTTTTATCCACATGCTTCTTCATTATTTACAATTCCCTGTGACTCGAGTTTATTTGAAAACTTGGATATCTCACTTCTCAGACCAACATCCAAGTTGTTTCTATAAATAAAAAGCCTGGAGTCACTTAACCTAATTTCAAAGCCTCCCCTACATGAAGTTAAATGGAATAGTCTGGAGTTTTCTGGTATTAATCTATGATTTTATTTTAAATAGTAGTATTATGTTGCCATCTTATTTTATTATAATTTTTTTTTAATGTTCTGGGATCACTCTTGAAATGAGCAAGGTTATAATAATAAATGATAACTCTTAAGAATGCTACGGCTTCTCTAATTTCTGCGTGTTTTTATGAACCCTCAGGACGATATTGTTTGGTTTTCTAACCTTATCATTTCGGACCAGCTAAAGCCACAATGGGCTATTTGCAATCCTGGGCAATGAGGCCATCCATCCCGGAGCCTGGTGGGTCTTGACTTGGCCAGGAATGGGGTCATTCTGCACTAGGCTTTGCTCTTGATGAAAGATGTTGATCTGAGTCAGACTTCGCTTAGAAAAGGCATGAAGTCGCGTCCCCTACTCTGAAAATGCACTTCCTCCTTCAAGGAGCTGAGAGTCCGGCAGGGGTGCTCCAGGGCATTAGCGTTCATGTGACAAGAAGTTTCTGTTATTTGTGTGATTTCAAACACCTAGAGGGTGGAGGCTGGGCTGGGTCTTACCTATTGTTGTATTCCCCATCTTACACAGCACTGAGCTTTGTGGGAGGAAGAACTCAACTAATGTTTTCTGAATTGAATGGAAAGAGCTACTGACCTCCAGCAGAATAAAAAGGCAAGAACAAATGCTATGGAAAGAAAGGATAGAACATTTCTCTTAGGGGAAGATATCATTTGTCCATCTATTCATTAATTCATTGATTCCATTCTTGCCTTGTATTTGAAGGATTTTAAGGCAATGATGGAGGAAGATGTGAAGAATGCAGCACGTGAGCCAGGTACCTGCAGAACAGGTAAAATTTGGGGTACAGAGGTAAGGAAGAAAGGGCAGGAGGAATAGCATTTGCAAACGCACAGAGGTTGGACTTTGAATATTGGGCTTGGGAAGGTGGGAGAGGTATCTCTGGCTGGAGGTTAGGGGTGATGGAAGAAAGTTGAACAGAGTCTGGAAAAGGAGCCTGAGCCCAGTCATGGGGCCCTCGTTCATAGTCCTGCCTCAAGGGAACTGAAGATGAATGAGAGGCACAGCATGGTCCACCAGACAGAACCAGACAGACTCTGCAGTCAGGTAGTCCTGGGCACAAACAGCAGCTCTGGACACACGGCTTCACTTTTCTAACTCTTCATGCATTTGTAAAACAGGGTGCTAATAATGGTCCAAGATCACTGTGCAGGTTAAAGATGGCTGGTGTGGGGGATCAGAATTGGCCACCCTAACATGTGTCTTTTTGCTTGGCCTTGATTATTTTTAAGAACAAAAGACTCTGAAAGAAACTTTGACCCTCCCCCTAACTGTCTAAAAGAGATTTAAAATAAAGGCCTGTCCCCAGGACAGGCCATCACCATATATAACTCTGGGTATCAGGCAGACTGGGAGGATCCTTGCTAAGCCCCCTCTTATCAAAGTTCTATTTACCAAACATTTGCTTTTCCTTTTGCATGTGAATTGTCTTCCTCCCCTTCAAAGCCTCAACACCCCACCCAGCCCTCTGCCCCCCACCACCCCCACCAATATCCTCCTTTGTCTTTAGCTGAAGATGATATTTAAGATGAGAGCCTCCACCCTTTTGGAGAGTTACTCAGTTTTCCTGAGTGTCTCCCATGTATACATGTTATAAATCTTTGTTTGATTTTCCTCTGTTATTCTGTGTCATGTCAATTTAATTCGTAGCCCAGCCAGAAGGACCTAGAGTGGGCAGAGGAAATGCTGTCTTCTCCTACACTGGCATGGTCCCTACAATGACGAGCATATAATGGATGCTCACTAAAGGTAGGTTTTCCTTTGACCCCATTCCTAAGCAACTCTGATCAATATAATCGTCTCTGATGAAATACAAGTTAAAGACTATATCTTAGATATATTTCCAAATAGCAAAATACTGACTTAATTTTTAACCACAACATTCAGTTGGTCATTTCTGGAGCAATGTGGTTATTTGTTGATTAATGGTATCAGGTTTCTTTTCTTAGCAAATTCCTGGTCTTTCTGGTATTTGTCCCACACTTATGTCCTCTGAAACCTATCAGTCTGATCCACCCATGCCCACCCTTCCCAATGCCTCCACATGGCCTCCCTTAACATGTGGAAACTTTCACGCACACCTGAATTACATTTTCAATTGACCACTTGTGCCTCCAGATTGAAAACTTAAAGGTTATTTGCAAGCACTACTTGCATGAAAATTCAGTGGGCAGTTATTTTCCACAAACACTTGGAAGTAAGAGCAAAAGCCAAGGAGAAATTGTCTTTGCTACATGGGTATATTTTAAATTATATTTTAACACTTCTATTATCCTTTTCAGAAAGCTTTCACTTTTCCAAAAAGTGAAACTTGGGCCCAACACAAAATTTTATCCACAGTGACCAGTAATATTCATACTTGTATTTCCCTATATTTGATTTATCATTAAGTGGAAGACCCTTATTTCATTGGTGTGAAGTAAATGGAAAATGCTTTATGAATACTTTGACCATTTATATAATCTTAAACAACAGCTGTGATCATTAGTACTATCACCAATATTTTGATTTTCCTCGTTACAGATGTATGGCAAACTGAATTTCCCTACTTCCTGGAAGTTAGGAGAGCCAAGTGACTTACTTTGGCCAGTGAAACATGAGTGGAAATTATGTGTGTTGCTCCCAGGTGGAAATCTTTAAGAACCAGGGAATAACTCACTATGTTCCCTTCCCTTGGCGATGTGGCTGGTGATGCTCCAGATGGTGGAGGCTCTAAGAGACTGCGCCACCCACATGGACTAGAACCCCCAACCATACCAAGTAGGACATGTGGCACAAGTGAGAAATAATGCTTTGCTGTTGTTGGTTAACTTTTTATTCTGAAATAACTGTATATTCACATGCAGTTGTAAGAAATAATACAAAGAGATCCTATACACTTTCCACTCAGCTTCCCTCAATGGTAACGTCTTACCTCATTGTAAAACAATACTGCAACCAGGAAATAGACATTGATAAAATCCAGTCATTTGATTCAGATTTCACCAGTTTTACATGCACGCATTTGTGTGTGCTTGCATGTATTTAGTTCTATGAAATTTTATCATATGTATGATTTGTATGGCCACTACCACAGTCAAGAACAGAACTGTTCCATCACAGGAATTCCTAGTGCTACCCTTCTTCCCTCTCTCTGACTCCTGGCATCCACTAATCTGTTCTCTATATCTCCAAGTTTGCCGTTTCAAGAATATATAAATGGAGTCATGCAACATATAATCGTAATTTTTTTTTTGTTATGGTAAAATACATAGAACATAAAATTTGCTAATTTAACCATTTTTAAGTGTAGAGTTCAGTGCCATTAATTACATTCACAATGTTGTGTAACCAGATATGTAAACTTTTGAGTCTGGCTTTTTTTCAGTTAGTATAATTCCCCTAGATCCAGCCACGCCATTGTGTATATCAATAGTTCATTTATTTTTATTGCCGAGTAGTATTCCACAGTATACATGTACCATAGTCTGTTTAACCATTCACCCAGGGAAAGACATTTTATTTAACCATTCACTCTCTGAAAGACATTAGAGTTGTTTCCAGTTTAGGCTATTATGAACAAAGCTACTGTGAACATTTGTGTTTAGGTTTTTGTGCAAGTAAGTTTTCATTTCTCTGGAATAAATGCCCAAGACTGTAATTGCTGGGTCACAGGGTAAGCACATGTTAAGTTTTGTAATGAACTGCCTTGTTACACCATTTTACATTTGCAATAGAACCTTTGTTGCTTGAGCCATGACATTTTGGGGTTGTTTGTTACTGCAGCATGACCTGCCTTTACTAATACGTTGGTAGATTATTTTTTGTTTGCAAGGTCAATATCTAATCACATTAACCTCAAGAATGAAATAAGAGGTGCCCTAACGAGATATTACTTTTCTTCACTCATTCATTTACTAACTCATTTATTCAATATCCATTTGTTAAGCAGACACTATTCTTGGAACATGCTGGGTGCTGAGGATACCATAGTGGGAAGAGCTCTTTTCTTGAAGCTCAGTGTCTTCTGGGAAAAGTAATTGAAGAAGTGTGGACAAGGAGAGCAGTGCTAAGAAGGAGCAGCACGTAATGGCATGTATGAACCAAAGCAGGGTCCTTATGTGGTGAAAGTGGTAGAGAATTAGCCAAGACTGCCTGCAGGCAGAGGGAACTGCTGCAGTGAAGACCCAGAGGTGGGAGCCTGCCTGGCACATCCATGGAAGAGCAAGGAAGACAATGTGGCAGGAGTCAGGAGCTCAGTGGGGGAAGTATTAGGACATGAGGTCAGAGAACAAATGGACCCTAAGTCATGCGAGACCCTGGGGATACTCTGGCATTTCCTCTGAGTGAAACTGGGAGGCACTGAAGTCTGAGAAAAATGTCTACTTTGCTTGCTTTGTTGAGACCATGCATGGGGCACAGGGTGGAAGAACGGAGCCCTATTAGAGCTCCAACTTAAGAAAGAGGTGGTCATGGCTTGGACTAGAATAGAGAGGAAGTGATGAGAAATGGCTGAATTCTGGATATATCTTGAAGATAGGGTCAGTAAGATTTCCTTTCCTGTGCATTGGATCTGAGACATGAGAGAAGGAGTAGAATTTAGACGACTCTAAGGATTTTGGTCTGAACAACTGGAACATTGCTGTTGCCATCAACTGAGTTGGGGAAGCCAGAAGGAACAGCAGCTTTTGCAAGGAGATCAGGAGTGAGTTTTGGACATGTTGAATTTGTCACATCCAAGTGGAGGCAGTAGATACATGAGTTTGGAGTTTGGGAGAGAAGTATAGTCTGGAGAAGGTGGGAGTGGATGGCATGTAGCTGACATGTGGGATCACCAAGGCGAATGTAGATGGAGAAGAGGTGAAGACCAAGGGCTGAGCCCAGGACAGTCCAGCGTTAAGAGCAAATGAGATAACAAATGGCAGAGCACACATTCTGCGTGTACGACACACACTAAATGGTCCAAGAATGTTACCTGTGATGACTGTGATCATCAGTGTATTTATTGTTGCCTGCTTATTTTTGGTTTTGATATGAGTTAGGAAGCCCTTACCTTGACTATATATTTTTTCTGCCCATCAAGAGTGACAATTCAGTTCCCAAAAAGTCCTTGCAGTGGCACAAACAAATACTTGTTAAAATTAGGAGGAAAGTTAAGACTACTTGTAGTGATAACTAACGATTTATCAAATATTTAAAGTGCAGCAGGCTCTGTGCTAGGCCTGAGGAAGGGCACAGAGATGACATAGGAGGACATGATTGCTGTCCTCAGGGTGTGTATAGTCTGGTGGGGTAAACACAGAACTATTCATTAAGTGTTATGGGGGATACAACTTTTATTCTTTCAGAATAAAAAGAAAGAAAGTTTAATTGTGAGTTCAGGGCTTCAGATAAGATGGTTGGTAAGTGTGGGCGAACATAGGCGTTTATGCACATGTATAGATCAGGAAATATGGATGTTCATTGGCTTTTGGAACATGCAAACACCTAAGGAATCTAAGCATCAGATGATTGAATTAATGGGCAGTTCGAGAGACTAGGGTGGGAGCAGAGAGGCAAGTTCAATAATGTGACAGACTGGAAAAGTCTTGGAAACAATGGAAAAGAGTTTTCAAAGAAAGGACTCAGGTCCCACCCAATTCTTCTTTGATGTTCTGCCAGCTTCCTTCAGAATCCCACTCATTCACCTTGACCTGGACCTCTGGCTTTCACCAGTATGAGGAAAGTACTTTGATCTGCTTAAAAACAGGGTCTTGGAAAGGTGATGAGGTTCCAAGGGTGTTCTTGGCAGACAGTCCTTGAAGGCTGCCAACCTCAAAGGCAATTTGGGGTCCTGCTGCTGTTGGCTCCAACAGTGGAGGACCTCAGTGAGGTCTGAAGAAGCCTGTGCATTATTCTTAAATCCTGAATCAAGGGGGGGAATTGGATCTCAGGGTGGAAAGTCAGGCTACCATTGGAAACTCTGATGTCACAGTCAAATTCGCTACTGTTCACAGTTGGGTTCCCCATTTGACAGCTGAGGCTTGAAACAGAATCCTTTTTGAAGTCAGAAAAGAGGAACATATTGGGCTAAATTTCAGGAAATGCCCTAATGGTGAAATCTGGGAAATGGCAAACGTGCATAACAAGGGAAGTGGTAGAAGTCTCAAAGTTTGAGTCATTCAAAACCATGTTGGAGACACCACTGGAAACAAGTTGGGGAAGAAGAGGCCTTTCTTCGGGGAAAATCCATGAAATCTTCTCAATATTGTAGTGGCACATTTCTCAGACTATTTGACAGGGACTGACTTCCAGATATGCCTTGCTTTCCTCTGCATCACTCCCTATCTAGTTATGGCACAAATAAAGCACAAGCACTGCACAAATTTTCCATTTTGCTCATGGCCCAGGCATCATTCTCTCTTCAAGTCATGGACAAAGTTCCACAAAGAGCTTCAGGAACAAAATGTGATAAACATGATAAATGAAAATAACAAACTCTCGGTATATACAGGTCAATTTTACAGAACCAGCTGCCTATATCATGTCATTTGAACTCCAGTCTGTCCTCTTGGTGGGTATTCTCCTTTTGTAGGTTACACTACTGGGATTTAATGAGGTTGTGACTAGCCCAGACCTCTGACCTCAAATCAGTTCTTGTGGTTATTCTTGCTCCCCTACTCTGCCTCTCAAGAGAATTAAGGGAACAAAACCCTACTGCAACGTGCTTTTTTTTTTAACTTTTAAAAGTTTATTAAATTATTAAAGGAAAATCTACAGATTGCTAGAACACAAAGGTATACAAAACTGAGCTCCAACTACCCAAATACAAATTTCTTTGCCTTAAAACACAGTTTTTCTTCCTTGCTCTGGAATACACATAAGATGTGGTCCTGGTTTGCCCCAAAACGCATCCCTCCTGAGTTCGTAATTCACACCCTTTCCTTCTCTCCTCAGATCATCAATAACCTCTTTCCTCTTGTGCATCTTCAACTTTTCTCCAATGGATGTTCCGTCTACTCTAGAAACCTGCTCAAATAGTTTCTATCCAAAACTCACTCCTGCCTTGCACTAGATTGGTTTTAACCTCCTTTCCACTCTCTCTCACATTCCTTTTACTTCTGAACTTCTTTACAAATGAAGCACGCACCATGCCCCCTCCTTTATTTTCTCCTTAATGCCTCACAGACTAATTCTTTTCCTATACTCTCCTAAGATGCTCATGGAAGGAGGGCATCATCACACAAATGACCTCATTGCCATCTGCAGAGCTGACCACCTGTAGCCTTTTTGAAAGCTCTATCATTTGATTTCTGGAACACAGTAACTGCTTCTTCTTCTGTTTCCCTTCTTCTATGCTGTCTTATAAATAAACATTTCATATTGTCCATTTCCCAGCAACTTTATTGCTTTTAAAGACCTTTACAGGATCATCTTATCATCCCAAAGGCTTGCCTTTTATTTCTACCTACATGATCCCCGAATCTAAGTCTTTTATCCTAAAAATTATACTGAAATTTAGACCTTTGCATTTGAAATTTCTATGGAAAAGACCAATCTACAGGAATTACCAGCCACTTTTGATTCACTACACCCAAAACCGAGAGCATTTTCCGTGACACCATCTCAAACTCCTCATCTCCTTGGGCTTAAATCCTTGAGCCATCACTGACCTCTCCTTTCTGACTTCTCACATCTAGTAGGCTCTTAACTTCCCTACCCTGCCTCTGAAAGTTGCATACATCCCATCCTTTTGTTTTCCACTCTCCTTGTCCAGACACTCATCATTTCTCCCTAAGCTCTTGTAACAGCTTCTTGATTGCTGACAATGGTAGCAACAGCTACTTTTTCATAGAAGCCTACTGTGTAGAGGCACTGTGCTGAGCAGCCCGTGTACATCAACAACCCTGTGAGTTAGCACTGCTGTGATCCCCACTTTACAGTGAGGAGACTGAAGTCCAGAAGCAAACTATTTTTCCGAGGTCAGATCGTGCACGCAAGGAAGAGCCATGACTCAAATTCATTTCAGAGTCAACGCCTGACCTTACATTCCCAATGCATATTACTTCCCAACAGAAATAACAGAATCCAAGTCTTTTGGCCTGATAGTAAAAATTCTACAAAATATGGTCTTTTCCCCTCTTTTCAACTTTATTTTCCAGTTTATCCCTTCCTTCCACTCTAGGTTACTGCTTTTGCAAAAGATCACCCCTTTATCTATACTGCTTTCCTCCGAGACTCATCTCAAAAGACACACTTTCCCAAGAAGGCTTCACAGATATCCCCATTTGGAATCAGTCTCTCCCCGATGCGCCCTGCATGTAGTTTGTCTCAGCACTGGAGCAGCCATTTGCCTGCCTAGCATTAGCTGCGTGGACACATGTCTATCTCTCCTCAACTAATGTCTCAATAACAGGGGCCATGTTTTACACCTCTCTGTTACACTCGCCACCCCCCCCCCCCATGCCAGTGCCTAGTGGGTGACAATGAAGGCATGTGACAAGCCTTCAATAGATTTTGGCAGAATTGAATAGCAAGCTTGTGTGTGATTGGGGTTTGGAATTATTAATGATGGTGCCAAGTGGGATGTAGGATGATTACTTTGGTTGGTCTACTCCTGAGGTACATACAGATCCCAAAGCGTCTCTAGCCTTAATCGTCCACAGAATGCACCCTGTACTGGGGGCAAGGCTCTCTTCCAACTTATATCTGGAGTCCAGCGTTCAACTTCCATAAAGCATTCTACTCAATAATAGGTATTAATTCCCTCTGAAATAATTCTTTCTGTTCATCAGCACCACCATCAACCAAACTTGATTATCAGTGGCAATGATAATAACAATGATAAAAGCTAACATTTACCAAACTTTACATTTATAATCTTTGTTTGATCTTCAGAACCATCTGATGGACTAGATACTACGAATATTCCTTTTTTTTTCTGGATGAGAATATTGAGATTCAGAGGGCTAAGCAACTTCCCAGGATCACTTAGCTAGAAAGTGGCCAAGCCAGATGCAATCTGATGCCCACACTCTTAACCACGGAACCACACCATCTCTCTAGAGCCCTGACATTAATAAATGTTAGCTTCTTTTCCTTCTCCCCACACAACCAACAGAGTTAAGACACAGCAGCCTTGGCTCAGAATAGCTGATAGTTACTGACCCCCCCACTTTGTCCTTGCATGCCTGTGTACAGTCAGTTTTACAACCCAGCTGCTCGTGTGAAGATGTCCACTCACATCCTGGTCATCATTAATCCCCTCATTAAGCTCCTCAGGAGGAGGAAGCAGTGGGAACAGCCGTGGCTCTGTGCAGGTTGGGCTCCATTAGAGATGGGACGTGAAATCTTGGCACACCATTGGCCATGAGTCATTGGAAGCTCAAGCTGTGTACCAGAGAGGACAGCAGGAAACCACAGGCCCTAGTTTCTCTCTTGCGGTGACAATCTTTCGAGAGGCTGCATGACTGTGGTGGTTCAGCTGTTCCCCAATGGCCACCTCCCCGTCAGCGCTGGACTGTGTTTGTCTTGGCCAGTCGGCACGTGGAACCCTTCCTGGCTCGGTCTCTGCTACTGAGGGAGACGCATCCACTTCCTGAGTCTCCATTCCCCACTCTGGCTACTACAGCCATTTTGTACAGCTCCTTCCTGCTGTTTGAAGACATGTTTATGGGCAGTTGGGACATAGGGACTCTTCACCTTGGCAACAGCTTCTCACCAAGCCAACAAATGGTCTTTGAAGTGGTCTTGGTTCCCGAGTGAACAGAACATTTATCCTCCAGCAACAAATACCCTTTGTATGGCTCCCAGGTTCACGTACCTTGATATAAGATGGTGCCTTGAACCACAGCCTCACCCAGGAGTCTTCCACCCTCATGTTGACATAACTCCTCTCTTAATTCATTCCTGTTGGACTCAGTGCACAGGTCACATTCATCTTCTGAAAAATTCAATATCTGTCTTTTTCATTAAAATATAAAAAGCTTTCATCAATTTATTGAGCTATGCTGTGTGACGTCCACAAGAGGGTGAAACACAGTTCTGATCATTAATAACCTAGGGAAAACTTGAATAAACATGTGACAAGTTGGGTGGTATTGCATTATGGTAAGAGCAAGTGGGAAATGTGGTGTGACAGCAAGTCTGTGTGTGAGTCCGGTCTCTGCTGTGGAATGAACATGTACCTCTCTCTGAGTGGCTTGTAAGGTTTACATGAGACAGTGTCATATCAAGTACTTGGCAGAGTGTCTTGCACTTAATTAACACCTGATAACTAGAATCAATGATTATTTCTCATATTTAGGATGTGGAAGCACGTACATGGCATTCTTAATTTATAAACGCCTCTTCTTCCACAATGAAACTGGACAAAATCAAGGTAGAAAACAGCTTCAGGTGTCCACCCGAAGCACGAGTAGATGCTTAGAACTAAGCCAAAGTTTTTGCTGAGATATAGGAGTTATGAAGCTTAAATCAGTGAGTTCTTTGTAGCACTTGGTCACATCACTTCTCCCTTTGGGGTCAAAGACAAATGGCAGAAAGCTTCTACTTAATCCAGCTTCCAAACCTCCCATCTGCCTCCAATCAGGGGGGTGCTCGGCTTCTCCACATGGAGAGCACATCAAGGCAGGGCCCTGGGGTGCTCTCCCGTCGCAAACCGACCTGCAGTTACCTCATAGTTGGACGTGACCACCCTGGAGCTTCCAAAGGTGATGCTGCTTCAAAGCCTTTCAGCCTTGCAGACCATGACATTGTATTTTAACCTGTCACTCAGAATTCTGATTCCACTCTCTATCCCCACCTGGAAATTCACGTTTGCCTCTCATGTTGGATCTGACGTGTTTTGAAAACACCGAATGATAACCACGCTGGCTCATATGCTCTGAGAGGAGACTTGCACTCTGGCCAGGCCAATTTGAACACTAGGCTACAGGTATCCACTTCTGAACTTCCCCTAATGTGCCTGTTTGCTGCCTTCTATATTTTCGCCTAAGGCTGAGATCTGTTCTCATTTTCTCTAGATCTTTTTATGCATCCCTAATAAAAGCAAGTTGATGTAGTCTAAACACTCGAATTTGTAGCAGCTGCAGGCTTACCTATTTGAAGTCTGTAGACGAGACTTCTTCTTTGGAGGACGTATCAAAAGGCAAGGCAATCAAGTCATGAGAAGTACAGAAAGGATTTTTTTTTAAGTAAAATGACTGAGCTCAGAGAGCATATATCTTCATTCTTCAAGGTTATGACCTGGTCCAGATGTTTTCTGCTTTGTCCAACATTTTTAGGCTCCTCTTCTATGGCCATAGGTGTACACAGTACAGACTTGACGTTCCTTTGAATTTCCTGCCATTAATAAAGCCCAGGGTTAATATCAAATATGCTTGAATATCTAGGTACTTTTTTCAGGCAGCATGAACGTTCTTTTTTATGGAATATGATGTTTGGTGTACTTGGAAGAGTTTAGCTTGTTTAGACTATGCCACCCTGAGGAAGCCAAATATTTCTTCCTTGATTCCTTCCTTCTCTCCATCCATTCGTCCATCTATCTATCCATTGCTCCGCTCCACATTTATACACATTTATGTTAAGTATCTATTGTGGGCCAACCAGTGAGCTAAGCATTAGAGATATAAAACAGAGTAACATATAACCTGATTTTTAATCCTGGAGAGGAGAAAAAGATGTGAAGTTAAACTGGAAAAATGATGTAACCAAAGCATGAGTAAAGTTCATTGAGAGAGTCAGTATGGACAGAACTTACTTCTAGGGTCAGACAGATCTGGACTTGAAACTGGGTCTACCACTATCTCTGTGACCTTGGGAAGGTTACCTAACTCTCGTAAGAGTTGGTTTCTTCATCTTAAAATAGGAATCATAATAGTATTTACTTTATAATTTTAACATGAGGATTCATGAATGAAATGAGATAACTATAAAAAGCATTCAGCACAGTGCTCGACACTTAGTAGGTACTCAAGTTTTCTATTGTTAGAATTAGTGATAGTGTCTGGGACAATCTTATGGAAGAGTTAACATTGGTCTTGATCTTGAAGAATGAGTAGGGATTTGCTACGTGAGAAAAGGGAGAAGAGCATTGCAAATCGAAGGAATAGCATGAATAAGCCTGGAGTCATGAATGTGTCTGACACGTTAGTCAACAGGAGATGGTCAGTGTGGTCAGACAGAGAGTATACGTGGGGTGACAGTTGAAAATGGATGAATATGGTAGGATGATGGGAAAAGGAGCTTATATTCCATGGTGAACCTCATGCTTTATATAGTAAACAGTGGGATGAAGCATGGTTGTACTCACTCCAGAAACAAGGGGACCGAACCCTGGAAGGAGGGAGAGGGATAAGAAGCAGTTCCTTAGCTGTCAATTAACCCTCCAAGATCCTGAACTTTTAGCTTTGTTTCCTACCCTCAAAATATGAGTGATTCTCAGATATTTTCCAATCTAGGACAATGTATTTGGCAAAAGATTCAGTAGATCTTCTGCCTTTCCTTGTCTGCCACCATGGACACCCTTCTGGTCTTCTCTGGCGGAAATAGTGAAGGACAGAGAATTGGGAATTCTGGAGTCTCATTGAACCATCGTGGGTCAGGCTAATGGGTCTCCAAGGTCACTTCCAGTTCGAAGGCATAATTCGAGTTACAGGGATTCACCAACCGTCTAAACAAAGTAATGAGCCCAAGGTCACACAGTGAATAGCAGAGCCAGCATTGGGACCTAAGCCATCTAGTTCTGGGCTCTGCGATTAGTTGTTTGGTTTGTTTGTTTGTTTGGATCTTTTTCCCCTTCTACTGCCTCTATGCTGTTATGCTCAACTCTTGCCCAGGACAATAATGACATTCCCTGCTTGTTGCCACTTGTTTCTTAAGGATTGGAGTTGTTCTCAAATTCAGACTTAGAATTCAATTTGGGAGCAAGTGGGTTCTGTGGTCTGTTTAATTAAAATTCTAGAACACAGAGTCCTCAGCTGCTTTTCCTTCAGCCTGAGGGCTGGCTCTGGAAGGCATCATGAGCCTGAACCCCATTCAAAAGAGGGGAGTATTTACAGCAAATTTTTCCCTGTCCTGTGGCCTAGCCTCTAGGCAGTAGGACCCTGGAGAAGAAATTCGTTAGGCTCCTTGCTCCTCTTGCCACACTCAGAGTGGCCAGATTCCATTATTTCACAGCACAGGTGAGGATAAGAGAGTGAGTGAGTGTGTGTGTGTGTGTGTGTGTGTCTTGGGGGCGGGATTATCTGCCTGTAATGAAGCGAATCAATTTCAAGCAAGGCTCCTTTTTCTCTTGGAAGCGTAAATACTTTAAAACAGCTCTTATTATCAAAAGGCAAAAGGGATGTGCTTAAAGGTAATAACACCTTATTGGCTTAGAGGCACCTCACCGGCTTTAAAATACTTTCTTGGCATGGAGCATAAATGTTACTGGCTTTGAACTCACCCCTGAATCATGCAAAACTTTTGTGCCTCTTTTGACTGCCAAATGTTTCTGAGCCCCTCTTAGGCAGCGTCTTGCAGAGAGGCCACACTGCCGGAGACCATTGTGTGGCTGTAAAATCTGACAGCCTGAGTGAGGGAATCCAAATCTGTTTCTTACTGAGTAGCCAAGATGGTTGGGTAACTCCACAGCCAGCTGTAGATCACTTTTATGGACAGCAAGGGACATGTCATCTTGGTAGCATCTGCACAGAGTATTTTCCTGGACGATTCCAGGCTGAAGAATGTCCAGGTGTGGCTGTGCATTTTTGTAACACCCCTCACATGTGAGCAAAGCCCACCGCTGAACACATCCTGAGCTTTTCATGACCTCTTCTGTAGCGAACTTGCTATCTCAATCTTTGGAGTTCAAGAATCCACTTAAAATGTAACTTTCCGGTACCAAACACATTGCTCTCCTTCTAATGCTGAATTCACTTCATTATCCAAGCTCTTTAGTCTCTGACTTACAGTAAATAATTGGCCACAGCTGTTGCAAGTTGGTTTATCCTCCAATAAAGGTCAGGATGGCTGACTAGACATCAGAGGAAAAACTTCTAAAATTTGGTGTTTAGACTAACTTACATCTATGTTTATCTCTTTTGTGTTTGTTGTAACTAAATAGGCAAGTGTGGGTTGTGGTTAAAGCATGACCAGGCAACCTGGATGTCAGGATT
Organism: Equus asinus; assembly: GCF_041296235.1. Taxonomy (NCBI): domain Eukaryota; kingdom Metazoa; phylum Chordata; class Mammalia; order Perissodactyla; family Equidae; genus Equus; species Equus asinus. The sequence continues at coordinate 44,517,542 of NC_091810.1, read as the reverse complement.
TTCTTTCTAGTTCTTTGATTCTGACGCGTGTGGAATTCTGTCCTTCCTCCTACTGCCTTAGCCTCCCTAGGTATCACCCATGGATCAGTATTCAACGTTTTCTCTCACAGACTCGCTTAGGGGTTCAATAGGAATCTGCTTGTCCATAATCCATGAAACCAAATACTAGAAACCAGTTCTCTTTACAAGACTGAGGGAGGGCCAATCCATCTCCATTGCTTGACAGGCCTTACCTAAAGCTGAAACAATCACAAACTCAAGTCTGCTGGAGCTTACAATGAAGGCAGAACCACTCGACATGAAAGTTTACCTTCAACACCAGGAGGCCAAAGAAGCAAACAGACCCCGCATCCCAGCAGGAAGTGGGATCCATTGGTGCATTTCCATTCACTGAGGGAACTGAGAGAAGACGGAAGGCTTCTTCCGCGTACATTTCCAGATGGGATTTCTGGGCTTGGCTTGTGGTGGGGCCCACACAAGCTCTCCAGCTGTGTCCTGGGATCTCTAGGGGAAGGCCTAACAGCAGGATGAGGCAGGAGGGGTCCTCCCAGGGATAAAAATTTATTAGGTTAAAACCTAATGCAAACACAATTCTCTCTGGAAACACCAACACAAGGAGCAAAAGGATAAGCAAAGATGATTCCAAGGAAAATGTAGCCTATCGTGATTAACGGTTAGGGAGGAAGAGAGGGAGACTATAGCAAACTAGAGACTGGGAACAAAGAACAAGGGACATCTGAAGCTTTCTACGAAGGAAGCTCGTGACCCTCCAGTGAAGCTGTTATCATCTCATGCCTAGAATACTTCCAGGGCTGCTGAACCGGGCTCCCTGACCTCAGTCTCTGCTGTGTTGAGTAGTTCACTCTCATCATCAGGCTAACTTGGCTACAGAGTAGGAGCATGGTATAAAGTAGAGCCTTTTGGAGTCAAGTGGCCCTGGAGCTATGAGAGTTATTGAACCTCACTGGTCCTCAATTGTCTCACCTATAGAATGGGGGTAATTGTAATATGTGCCTTGTAGGGCTCTTGTGAAGATTAAATGGGATCATTTTTGAGAGATACTTAGTATACCACCTGGCGCATCAGAATCTCTCAGTAAATGATAATTGTTACTCCTCCTAGCGCCATCACTTCCCCACTTACAACCTTCTCATGACTCCTCATGGCCCATGGCATAAAGGCTGAGCTCCTTTCTACAAACTATGGCTCAGCTTGCTTTCTAGACAAGTGCTGGGCAATAGAACTTTCCGCAATAACGGAAATGTTCTCTCCCTGTACCCTCCAATATGGTAGCCAATGGCTACATGTAGCCACTGAGCACTTGAAAAGTGGGTAGTGTGAATGAGGAAGAGAATTTTAAATTTTATTTAGTTGTAATTCACTTAAATTTAAATAGTCACATGTGGCTAGTGGTTACCATATTAGACAGCGCAAGTCTCAGACTTTGGCATTTCCCTCAGAAGGCATCCACTCTAGCCAAATGGATTTTTCGCCTCTCGCTTTTGTGCCTCTAAATCTTCACACTTGCAGGGTGTTGCCTACAGCTGTGTGGTTTGTGCACTGCAAAAATGAGTCCTTCTGGGGTGAAAGTAGGACCTGAAATTGAGGCAGTGCTTGGCTCAGTAACCTGCCTGTCCTGGGATGGAGCTGGATCTGTAGGGAGAATGGGTCATTTTTTTCTAATTCACCTCCCCAGAAGGGGAGCCTTACTCAAAGAAGCCTTTATGCTAGCAGTGTCCCTGTGTACCTACCCTCCTACTTATTACCTCCCTGGCCAAAGTCATCTTGTCTTGTGAGACTAGCCCAAACTCCTGTTCACTCACTAAGCTTTTTCCTCCTCTAAACTGCCAGAACTTTCTTTCATCTGTGAAACATGGTGGAGGACAGTGGTTAAGAGTTCGGTTCATGAACTCATGTGCCTAGTTGGAATCCCTACTCTGTCACCTACATGTGACCTTGGGCGTGTTATTTTATCTCTCTAAGCCTCAGTGTACTCAACTATACAATGGGACAACAGTAACACTTCTCTTACAGGGTGTTTTTAAGGAGTTAACGACAATGTGGTTAGGTTCGTAGCATGGTGTTGGCACAAAGTGAGTGTGGATTGCATGTTTATATACTCATTCTTTCTTACAATAAATATTTATTGAGCATCTACCACACGCCAGGCAATTTGTTGTGCTCTGGAGATCCAGTGATGAGTAAACACAGATAAAACCCTGACCTCTTCGAGGTGTGTGGGGAATACAGGTGATGTTTCAAATGATGACACAAACAGCTGTAGAACTTCAATGGGGACAAATCCAAGGAAGGATTCCTGGGACTATGAGAGCTTGTGGGAGGTTTGTCCTACTTAGGGAGGTCAGAAAAGACTTTTTTGAAGACAGGATGCTGGAGCTGAGATTAGAAGGACGAGTAGGTGTTGACTAATTGAAGAGGAGAGAGAATGGTGTTCCAGGCATGAGGAGCAGCATATGCAAAGGCCTTTGCTGGGTGGAACTGAAAAGCCCCCAGGGGTAAAGAAACAGAAAGAGTAGGATGGGGCACAGTATGAGACCAGGCTGCAGAGTCAGAGGGGCAGCCTGGGCAGGGTCTTGTAGGCAGTGAAGGAAGAGCAGAGGAATGACATGGTCTGTTTGCTTCTCCACAAGATCTCTCTGGTTTCAATGTGAAGAACTGATCAGAGAGAACACAGGGTAGAAACAAACAGATCTGAAAACTACTGCAGCCCTCTAGGCAAAACAGGATGGTGGGGAAGCAGACCAAAAAAAGGTTTACAACTAATGACATACTATTTTTTGATGGTTAACACAGCTTTGAATTTCTATTTATTCAGATCTCCTATCACTGTCTGCAATGCTATGGCCTGTCATCCCAATTAGAGAATAAGATCTTTGTTGGCAAGAGTTATTTTATATTTATTTGTATAACTTGCATGGTACCCTGCTTATAGTAAGGGTGAAAGGAATATTTGCTAAAGTGTTTTCTGAATTTCATGTACTAGAGAGGGACAGTAGTACGAATGGCTGAAAACATGCGAAGGTTGTAGAGTCTGTGATGATAGAGATCTCTGTTTCTCTGTGTTGCCAGAGGAACCATGCAAAACTAGCGAGGGAAAGAAAAACACTCAATTATCCCAAATAGACAGGCGGAGGACTTCTTTTCCAGATGGGCAAGTCTTACCTGAAGGAAGTGAGTAAACCCAGCATAACAATGCTGACCCCCCCCAGGGTACTTGCAGTGAAAGACAGGAGCTAAAGGTGATCTTTGTGTGTGCGCCACATGCAGAGGTTGGTGTTATTACTTATAGAAACAACACAAAATAGCCTTTCTTATTTTCTTCTCAACTTCAAACTTTTCTTTGGTTTTTTGTTTTTAGGGGAAAAAACAGAAATTCCAACTCAAGGTGACTTAAACCAGAAGGAAATTACTGTCTCAAATAACAGGTGGTCCAGAATTCTGGGTGTTCTCTAGGAAGGTCCTGGAGCTCAACTATGTCATCAGGGATGAGATTCTTTCCCTCTGCTTTGTATAGCACCAGCCTCAAACCAAAACTGGTTCCCTTCAAAGTTGTAAGGTAAGTAGGGCAGCCCAGGCAGGATTTTGTTGGCATGTAAGAGAAAACTCTAGAGCAACAAATGCAGTAACATGCTTCCTTGCCAATCTCCATCAGAAGAAATGAAAAATTCCCTGTGCCATGAACTTAAATACATCCCCTTCAGTCTGATTGGGCAAAAAGAAGGTCACATGCCTGTTCCCAGACCAATCACAATCTCCATGAAAAATGCTATGCTTTGATTGGCTAGAAGTAAGATTTACCCCTGGCGCTGAGAATAGAAGGGCTTCCTGAACAAAATTTGGTGTGCAATCACAAGTAAAAAAGGGAGAAAGGTGTTGGAAAGGCAAGTATGCCTTCCTAGTATGAGATGCTTTCTAGAAAAAGATTACTTTATAACTCACTCAAGTTCCACTTCATTCATCCATCCATTCATCCACTCCCTCAATGGATATTTATTGGGTGCTAACCCTGCATTGGGCTCTAGGCAAGCTTATTGTGGCACCTCAAGAATTTTTCAAATATCTTTGCACGTATTTTTCATTCACTTGCCACATATGGAGGCAAGTAGCCATACAAAGAGACGGATGTATTCACATGGCACGTTTTTAAAAACTCATGCTCCTAACACTCAGTTCTCACATTCAGATCTTCATAAATCTGGATTCCAAGGGGACCAGGTCATGATATCATTTTGGGCCAGTGTCAAGGAGGATTTACGATGGTTTTTTGCATGACCCAACCATATGCTGCGGCTGGGAAACACTGTAGTTAGCCTGCTTTGACGTATGTATTGATGACAAAGAAAGTTACACCACACCACAGGAAAAAAGCAACATGAAAATATGCCCTAATTTATCAGTGAACTGCCTGTAGAAATAACGGCCTTCTTGGTAAAATCAAGAGATGATTAAAAATAATTAATGGATACTTCTTGAAAAAGACATCACAATTAGAGGATCTGGAAGCCAGCTGTCATAACATTTGTTGAGAAGAAGGTGCATTTTATTGACTCCATGAAATGTGTGTCTATAGCCCGTGAGCAAAAGGCAGGAAAGGCAGACCTGCCCCAGAGATAATGCTGGTCTTCTGTGCTTGTATCCTTTCAGTACAGAGCCCAAGTCTTGGGAAACAAGCTGTGATTTTCTGAACCGACTTGATCTTTTCCTGTGCGTGACCTGAGAAATCGTAGTGACTTACCTAGGCATCTGAGACAATGGAATCCCTTATCTTCACACACACCCTAAACACCCAATTTTGAGAATAGAGTTGGGGAAATAAGGAAGAAAAATTGATTGAGCCTTGGTTTCCTCAGCTGTTATATAGAGATAATACTATGTACATTGTGTAAGTGGGTATGAAGATTAAACAAAATACTATACATATAAAATACCAGCAAGGGCAAGGAGCAGGGGTGGGGCTGACTACAAGAAGGCAGCCTGAGAGCATTTTTTAGAGTGGTGAAACTGTGCTGTATCTCGATAGTGGTTGTGCTTACCTAGCTGTATGCATTTGCAAAAGTCATAGCCCTTTACACCGAAGAGTGAATTTTAATTTATATAAATACATAGTAAATAAAATGCCCAGAGACACAATTTTTAATTAATAAATCCCTAAGTGCCAAGCTAGATGCTTATAATAATAATAGTATACTACAGTCTGTAGCTTCAAGGAGGCAATCATTTTTGGGGACAGACGTGTAAAATGTTAACTTCCTCACCACTTCCATGAACGGTCTCTTCACACACACTTGGCTCTCTGAGTCTCAGGTTTGTCCTGCCCTATCCCATCTGCACGTGCTGTTCCCACTGCCTGGCACAATCTTCTCTCCTCTCTCCTTCGTTTGGTTAGTTCCTCTTCACCTCCTGGATCCTGGCATCTCGGTTTAGTCACTTCCTCCAGGAAGCATTCCTGGAAGTCCTCTTCCCAGGGCTCAGGTGCATGCTCCCTTTTGGTGCTCCCCAGCACCTCCTACCTGTAGCTCTGCTTACATGCCTGGTGCTTCCATGGCTTTGAGTTGGTGCGGGTGGGAACTCTGAGTCTTGTTTGCTCTTGTACCCTAGCATGGGATAGTGCCTGGGCCATGAGAGGGAGGAGAGAAATATTTTTTCAGTAGATGGCAGGTAGATGGATGATGGAGAGGTTATAAGTGAAGAATAAATAAGGCCCACTTTGACATCTCAACTTAGTCACGGTTCTTTACCTTGACAAGTAACAGGAGCCAACTTGAAAAAGCTTAAGCAAAATAGAGAATTTACTGACAGGATATTGGAAGAGCTCTGAAACTCAAAAATCATTGAGTTACATGAGAAACTAGATAGCTATTGGAAACACAGGCAAAATTTTTTCTCCATGTCTAATCTCCATTTTTTTCTAGGGATCCTTTATTCTTTCCTCTGTTCCAACTTCATTCTCTCTGTTCCCGCATTCATGTGTTGGAAAAACGTCACCGAATAACTACTTGTCCCTTTTCCTTGGAAGGAAATAGCCCAGACTAACTGGCTGTCTGTAAATCCCAATGCCAAAATCCTGGAAGGAAGTATTTGATTGTGTCACTTTGGGCCAGATCTCTGCCTGCACATCAAATACTTCTGGCCAGACTGTGGGGATCCCACAGCACACACGTGGCTGCCAAGGTTGACTCAGTTCTTAGAGAGAGAGTGTTGTTTCTGTATTGAGCAGACACTCCAGTTGGTGACCGCTGCTATGGCAGACAGACTCATTAGATGCCCCCCACGATCCTCATCTCCTGGTGTTCATGACCTTACGTGTGGGCAAGGCCTGTGATGTGATTTTAATCAGTAGAATATGACAAAGTTGACAGCATGTATGTGATTATATGTAGATGATTATGTAACATAAGACTGTAGCATCCATCTTGCTGCCGTCTTTCCCTCCCTTAATTGCTTTGAGATGGCAGGCGGTCATGTTGGGAAACACTATGTGCTAAGGAACTGAGGGTGGCCTCTGGCCAACAGACATCAAAAAACTTAAGTCCTCAGTGCTATGGCCACAAGAAACTAAGGCTGGCTTCTGTCTTTGCTTTAGCTTCTTGTTCATCCTTATCAATGCTCTACCCCTCCCCACTAAAATGCTATCCTCAACAAGGCCATTTGCTCCTGTGAAACCAGCCTGCTTCAATTCCAAGTGACACTTCCATTAGAAAGGGCTGACGGAGGCAGCCTCACTTCTCCTTGGTGTGTGTGTGGAAGAACCGTGAGTGCTGGTGTGAGCCCACTATGATCTTGCAGGGTAGTAGGGGAGGAAGACTGACTTTCAAAGAAAGCTGTTTTGGTTTCTGAGTTCTTGTTTACCTGGCTGTGCCCCTCCTTCTCTGGCCAATCTTGCTGGATGCTGACTGTGACCCACCCTGAGACCAAGCCAGCCCTATCATGTCATTTGCTATAGGGACATGGCCAAGGACAAGCAGGAATTGACAGCCGTTATTGAACAAACAGGCCTAACACAGGTCCTGGCCAACAGAAGGTGCTCTGGCCCCAGAAAACAACGTGGTTGCTTCGTCTCCAAGGAGCACGGCTTGCACAAACGCAATTAATGAGTCAAAAGTCATAAAAAGGAGTGGAGTTGCTTTATTCTTGTATTTTGAAAACAAGAGAGAAGATCCTGGTCCTTTCAAGACTTACTGCAATCCCATTTCTTGTCTTCTACCTTCTGCAGACCCTGCAGCTATACTGGAACCACCCTAGCCCCCAACATACACATACACACACACACACACACAGAGAAACACACACTCATGTGGACACAACATACACATCCAACACACACACGTGCACACGCTCCTGCTATGTTCTGAGGATGGCACCTTTCTTTCCTCCTCATCCCTCTCCACTGAGTATTTTATTATGGAAACTGAGTCAGCCTGGCCCATCCTCTAAGGCAGCTTCTGTCCTCTGACAGAGAGTGCCTGAGTGGGAGAAACAGAGAGTCCACCATAAGATTCTCTCCACTGGGCTGAGGCAGAAGATGAGTCTATGAATGCTCTTCAGTCCGTTTATCCCACTAACTATCATCACAGGCAGGTGAGAGATCATATATAGTCAACTGCTTAAAGCCAGAATTTTCCAGTATCTGGAGGTGAGAAAACTAGAACTGCTCCTCTTTGCCCCCAATAGACTGTGAGCCTCCTGGCAGGTGGGCCTGTGTCCTGTGGTCTGTGTCTCTTTAACACCTGAATCATGTGTCACACTTGGCATAAAATCTCCCCGATGGAATCATTTATTGGGTAGTTATTATGTACGGACAGGTAATTTACACATGTTAATTAATCTTTGCTCCAATCCATATCACTGGAGTGTATGGGTTCTAATATAATAATAATAGCACTGAGGTGCTTATCTAGTCCTTACCAAGCACTATTCTGTGTTTTTAACACATGTTCACCTCACCATTTAATCTCCACAATGATGCCACAAGGTAGATCCGTTATTATCCCCGGTTTACACATGGGAAATGTGAGGCACAGGGAGACTGCTCCTTGGCAAGGTACCAGAGCCTGTAAGTGACAGAGGCCTGAAGAGGACCCAGTCTTGTCCGTAGCTGAAGCTTACCTGCCTTGGGGCATTGTGGGTCAGAGCACATTCTCTAGACCTGGGCAGCTTGATCTGAAGGTTGACCTTGCACTTTTTGGTGGTATGAGCTGGAGTCACTTCATTCAAGCCTCAGTTTCCTCAAGTAGACAAAGATAAGAATTTTAAACTCAAAACTTTCAGTGAGGACTGAGTTAATATATCTTTCTAGAACAATGCCTGGCATATATTAAACCCTTCATTAATATCGCTGTTATTATTAATATTAGCACCATTTTGCAGATAAGAAAGTAGAGGACCAGAGAGATTAGGCCACTTGCCCACGGTCACATAGTTTATTAGTGGTAGATATAGAGCGGAAACCTAGGTTGGCCTGACTTTTATCCTTTTAACTAGCAAACCTTGCCATTACATTTTCATTGAGACCCAGAGTCTGAAAGTACAGCAAATTGTTTGGACAGTTCATTTCTTCTAAGCGAGTACCACTCCTGTGTAGAGCCAGCTCCCAGGGACGCTGGACACTCTAGGATGCACATTCCCAAATCTGTAGATCAACAGAATTAAATCTAAATGTCAGGTTACTTCCTGTCTGATATCTGGCCTTCCTTAAACACACATCAAACTAATATCTTTGTAGACTGCTTTGCTGTTTTCCAAAACCTGTTCCAGATGCTTTATTCTCCCTGGCCTTCAAAGTCCTGCATCAGCCCCTCGCCTTCGAGGGCGCCTTGGCAAGGGCTGTGTTTCAACACGTGTGGTTTCCGGCCCACCTTTGCTGGGCAGGGGCCCTCAGGCACCCTCTGCAACAGACGAGTATCCAAAGGTTGGAACTCAAGTTCAGAGCGACGAGGCTCTGAGGGGTGTGTGCAGGTCATGAAGTAGTGGATAGTTTGAGCTAAGGTGTCCCCCAAATTCTGGATCGCCACTTCAGGGAGGTAAGCGGAGCCCAAATTAAAGGAAGCCCTGTTTTGCATTTTGGGGAGTAAATTCATCTAACTCTTTGTCTCACTACCCCTAAAAGTAATACAGATTACACTCTCAGTTACCTCAAATTAAACTTCAAATTGCTTCAAGAATATATTTTATAAACAATAAATTCATAGTGAGCTACACAGAAAGCAAGAAGTGCTAAAAATCAAACTGGCACCCTTGTACATCTTTGAATTTTTGGATTGATGTCAAAAGAATAACCATATTTTCCAACAAATTTGTCAGACATTATTTTGGTAAAAGTTTTCTGGCTCAGACAATTGTCTTTCCATTGAGTAAAATTTCAGTGATGTTTTATTTGCATATAAACAATTGATAAATGCCATCTGCTCAGAAACTAACATGAAAAATACTGCTGTTAGTAAATCAGACTAATTGATTTTGATAAGACATATTATAGATGAGAATAGTCTGGGGGCTGGGAATCGATCTACATAACTTCTGCACTCAGAAATCAGGGTCATAAAAGCAAGAAAGTGCCAGCATGCTCCAAAGCAGGGTTTTATTAATATTTCCTGTGTCTCTGGTGTAGGAGGAAAACGTAACTATGCAGAAAAATCATATTGCATTGACTTAAAATATTACTTGCTTATAGAAAAGTCCAAATTAAAACAAAACAAAACAAAAATGAATTAACAGATACTTTTCTTAGCCAGAGATGAATTCTACCTTATTTTCATTAGTTGACATGTGTTTTAACAAAGTATCTTAAATGACCAGCATGATTAAGATGTCTCATTACGTCCCTGTGGCATAACCTTCAAGGATCCTGCTACATGAACATGAGGCCCTAATATTTTATGATTCAAGGATCCTCAATACAAATTTTTTGCCTAAAAACAACCTCCAAAAGTGCAGACTTTTAAAAAGTTAAATAAAAGTACAAGGTCATCAGTGGGATATTGTAATTTAAAGCAAATCATGGGTGATCTTTCTGTGATGTCAATAATTAGTTTCTGATGTATCTGGGTCTTTTTTTTAAATTCATCTTCTTGTATCTAAAATAAGCTTAATTCAAAAACTAGAAGTCCTTCTTCAGCTTGTGTACTTCAGGTGTTTGGGATCCATTACATCTTTGATCGTTCAATCTATTGAAAAAATTGCCTTCATTGTCTCAGGCAGAAAACTTTCTCCTTAATTCTAACAATTGTTCTGTTAAAGCTCAATGTTTCTTGGAGAAGGACAAGGATTTTTGAAAGCTCTGCCTGACTCGTTCCCGAAGTCCAGGCACATGCCTGTCTGCATGCTGGGATCTGGCGATGTTAGAGTCATAACTGAGCATGGAGGGGCCACCTACTTCTCACAGGCTGACTCCAGCTGCCTTGGGGGAGTTCTGTTCTATTCTTAATTTTCTGCCTCACCTGGAGCCCAACATGCACCTTACTTTCTATTCCTAGCAAACCAATGTAGAACATCGAACACTTCACAAGGTTTGATCATTTTTCACAGTCCTTAGAAACCCACGCCAGTGTTCAGAGAAATGTGAGCATTTGAATGAAGGGAAGATCCAGATAAGGGATGAAGGAGCGCACCTCCTCAAGATCCCCAGACTGTGGCCGTGTTTAGCTGCGTCACTGCAGAGGTGGGTCTCAGAACCAGGCAAATAGTCACCGTGCCTGGACTCTCAGCCAGGAAGCCTCTACCTCTGAACAGGTATTTCCACGAATTCTCTGTCCACCTCCCTGTTACGGGTTGGTAAACTGACCAAGCCTTTTATTTGAAAACATAAGACTCTTCCTTACTTTATGAAGAAAATTCAAGATACCAAATACATGCAGAGGAAAGAAATGCTAGCAAATGAATAATAGATTCTGCGGCAACACATTAGATCCTTTCGGAGTGTGTGCACAGTTTCACCTGGGCGTTCATTTTCCCTGAGACTTAATTTTCCATCGTAAGTTAAGTGTCTCAAGGTAGAAGACAGACCCAGGTGGCCTCCTGAGGTTCCTTTCAGCTTCTGGATCTTTGAGCCTGGAGTTTAAATTATTTTGTTCTTAAGTGGGATTGACCATTTCTCTACTGCTAAATGTATGATATAGCAGAAAAGTTAATGACCCAGGGGTTTATTACCTCTTCCCCACTTTTAAGAAACATCCTGACTTTCCCTCCAGGGCGTGAGTCATATCTCATTCCTCTCAATGATCTGTACAACGCAGGGGTCCAACATATTCTGAACTGATTTGAAATTGCATGTTTTTTTTTTAAGATTTTATTTTTTTCCTTTTTCTCCCCAAAGCCCCCCGGTACATAGTTGTATATTCTTCGTTGTGGGTCTTTCTAGTTGTGGCATGTGGGACGCTGCCTCAGCATGGTTTGATGAGCAGTGCCATGTCCACGCCCAGGATTCGAACCAACGCAACACTGGGCCGCCTGCAGCAGAGCGCATGAACTTAACCACTCGGCCACGGGGCCAGCCCCTGAAATTGCATGTTTTGATGACTTGATAGTTAAGTTCCTTAAGATTGAATCTGAGATACCCAAAGAAAGCTAAGAATTAGTCTTTAAAGCAGAAGAATATTTTAAATGATATGCATCTATGTATCCTGACACAGATCTCTAAGACATAATCTTGATGAAAAGAAAGTGTGGAACAATGCTTACAATATGATACCACTTACGTTGTTTAGAAGAGAAAGCAACCTCCAAAACTATTTTGTTGCCTTAGTCATCGATCTCTGAATCCAAATGCACAGAAAAACAACAGAAAAGCTATGCAGCGTGTTGACAGCAGTGGAGACCTCTAGGAAGAGGGTAAATGGAGGGTAGGGACTTAACATTACCTGATAGGTTTGTATTTTGTGTGTGTGTGAGGAAGATTGGCCCTGAGCGAACATCTGTTGCCAATCTTCCTCTTTTGCTTGAGCAAGGTTGTCTCTGAGCTAACATCCATGCCAATCCTCCTCCATTTTTTGTATGTGGGATGCCACCACAGCATGGCTTGACAAGCTTTGCGTAGGTCCACGCCTGGCAACCAAACCCGTGAACCTAACCACTATGCTACCAGGCTGGCTCCTGTTTGTATTTTTACCAAGCAAACTTTGCTAATTCAGTACTTGTGTTCTTAAAAATAAGCAATAAAATAGAAGGTATTTCAAGACAACAGGGGAATTCAGACAGAGAAAATAGATAGTTACACAGCTTATGAAAGCAAGGCAGAAACACACAAAATGCCTCTTAAAACATGGTCAGAGCAACGTGGAAAAGATAATGTTGGAGGTACTTTCCAAATGCAGCATGTGGTTCAAATGGACTCTGGAAGACGATATAAATTAGCAGAAGGCCTCCTAATGTGCACCAAATGCAGAGGCAGGGCCAGTTGGAAGAGCTACCCATTTTAAATACAAATCTTAAAGGAACATGGAAGTCAATAAATAGATTTGTTTTTACATTGAAAATAACTTACATTATTTTTATAAGTTTCCTGTTTGGGATGAATAGACAGGTGAAAGCAATTTTTAGGTTAGAAAAGCAAAATTCAATTTAAAGCTTTTAAATATTTTGATACTAAGAGCTTTTGTGGGAATTTGAAAGTTATCTAAAGATTTTGATGAAAGTCTCCTTACATGGATGTTTAACAAAATATTTACAAGGAAAAATTTCTTCTTGGTTGAAAATGGAATTTTTCCACCCAGTCTATCAGTATCCCTTTTTCTCTATTATTTTGTTGAGTTAATATAATATTGTTTTATTGTAAAACATTTCAGGGTCACTGCAGAAAACCGGAAGTCACAGAAAGTCAAAAGGAAAAAAAAAAACTCATAATTTAACCAGCAATATCAACCTTGGATTATATTTTTGCCAAACCTCTTATGCATATATGTATCCATATTACAAAAAAAGACACTGTTTTGCAAAAACATTTTAACTTAATTTATTGAAACATTTGTCATGCTAATAGAATTAATAATTAGATATTTTAAAACCCAGGGACAAGAATGCCTCTTGTTCATCAAAGTACTCTAGTCAAGAATTCACTCGATAAAAACCCTTGGTTATTTTGAGCAATCACATAATAACTTTCCAATGTCCCTTCACTTAACATTCTCTAATAAATAGCTTCATTTGATCCTCCCAAAATCTGGTGAGGGAGGAGGAGCCGCTGCTGTTAACATCCAGACTCTACAGGAGGGATGGTGAAGTCTGTGTGTATCCACAGCCTCCCCAGGCTCACGCTCAGCTGTGGGAGGCAGGACCTGACCTCAAGTCTCCTGATTACAAACCCCCTGCTCCACCTGCTGGACTCCGGGCCCCCAGCCCCTCTTGTACCAAAGGGAGCCTCTTCAAAACTGTGCCTCCAGCACTCCCTGCCTCTCTCCCCTCGCAGTACCTTCTTTTATTGTTTCTCAAAGCCCTTTTTCCAGCCTCTCAGTATTTCCTATTTTTAAAGGCTTATGTGTTTCTCCTGTCTCTGCGAGGGCAGCCACACCGCGTTACTTTCTAGCTGGAGCCCAGCACCAAGTACAGCACCCTGTATATAATAAGTGCTCAGCAAAGGCTTGCCAAGTGAGCGTTACACCATGGCCTCTCTGGCTTGAGCAAGCATAGTGTGGAGAGATGTGGCAAAAGACGACCCTGGGCTCAGAGGAGGGTGCCTAGCTGGTCGGGTCAACCTGAGTAACCGGCCTCAGGTTCCTCCTCCAAACAGAATCCCTGCCCTGGTTGGGTTACATGAAATTCCTAACTTCCAGCTCTAGGACAAATCAGCAAAACAAAAGAAGATTACATAAAAAGCAGATAAAACAACCATCATTGTTTTGAGCTGTGAACAGCTCGTTATTTGAGCTAAAAAAAACAAGACAAAAAATAGCAATTGACTTTTTAAAAAATTCTCTTCAGTGAAGGGCAAAGATCAATCGTTTCATATTATTTGAATAACCAGATGATGGGATTTTTGTCACTTCCCAACCAGCTACTTCTATGTGTATTATAGAAATTTGGGGGTACACCCTTACAGTTCGTTTTATTGTTAATTACTTTCGCTGTTTGAAAGAAAGACCAATGGGAAGGCCCCCTAGTGGCGGGTTACCGATTACTTCTCTCCTTGAGCTGCGAGCCCAAAACGCCTCACTTAAAAATAGTGCAGTGCAGGCTGCATTTCTACTTAAGAGTGATTAGCCAGAAGCACTTTAAAAAAACCAGCTTTTCTCACCAATGGCTAAAAGTTCTACATTTGACATATTTATTCTCTTTTAAGAATTTGGGGTTTTTCCCCCTATGTTTACAAACATAAGAACTATATAAAGCTAGGGGAGAACAAAACTGTATTTCTATCTATCTCCTACCAGTCTATTTGAAGACTTTTCTTTTTCCTAACCATTTTTTCCCCAGAAACATTCATCCAAAAAGTCTGTCGTGTACTATTACACGTTTCACTCTGGAAGGTCTTTATTATCAATTTTTCTCCAACTTGAGTTTACCTCAGTAGAACAGTAGCATTGTTTTAAGTTGGTATATTTGGAAATGATTTTTGAAGCTTATTTTAAAGAATAACTGACTTCATTTTCAAAAATATTAAAACATTATTTGAGTAGTGTTGGGGTGAATGTGATATCACCAGGAATTACAAGACTGAAAGAAGTTATGTCTCAAATCTTGAAAACACAGCAAAAATAACTGTTTATATATTTTTGAGAATAAGACATTTTCATCTTGAAAAATGATGCCAAATTATACACATTTTAAATATCTTTCATCAATATTTATTCTTATAACACCCATTCTCTTAAAAATAAACTGTAATATCTGAAGCCTTTTCTGTGATGGGAGAATATTGCGTTTTCTCCAATAAATGGAAAGATTTTTATCATCCCTTTAAAGGAAGCGGTAAAACCGAAACATACAACCCTCAGTCAACTCTACCTTTGTATAAAGGAACTCTTCTTTCAAGATTCACATTTCGTCTACATACTAATCCAAGTCCATGGCATTTCAGTAAATGTAAATGCAAATGAAAGACAGCGATGAAAAATAAGTGACTGTTGAATTTTATTTTGTGATTCTAATACCCCTCCGTCAGTTCATACAGTTTCTTTTCACTAATCTTTATTATCTCATTTCATTGTACTCCTTTCAATAGATGAATGACTTTGATCATTTTTCAAAAATGAAAACCCACATAAGCCATGTGTACTCACATTTTTCTGAACTCTTTTGTACAGAACTATGCAAAATAAGACACATTTATTTTTCTCTTTCCAAAACATAGCTTGTGTTTTATTGCTAAATTTTTATACAATTTCTAGAAGCTTCTTCTTACGTTATCAATAGTGGAATAGGAAGGTAATTCTGGCCATGTAAATGATTGTTAGCAAGATTATTCATGTACACAAAAAGCAGAGACTTCCCATGCAGGTATTTCAGTTATTTTCTAAGTTATGGCTGATATTATGGAGACACTTTATTTTGTTTTCCCTTTCTTTTTGTTTTTTATTTTATTTTATTTTATTTTATGGAGACACCTTAAATGGGGACAATTTAGAGATCACATGTGGCTCATTTAAGGCGAGAACAAAAATGTCTCTTTAAATGTTCCTTGAACTCAGTTAGGTGGTGTCCCCCGCCTCCCTTTCTACTTTTGTAGGAGATAACATATCGCTATGAAATGTTGCTGCTTTATTTTGGGCTTTAGCTGTGGAGCAAGTGGAAGATTAAGCATGTTAACCAAATAGATTAAAGAGTGGCCTCTGTGCTTCCTTTGTGTGGGATGAATGGTCAGCTCTTACACACTGCCAGTCTCCTACCTTCCCCCAGCCAGCCCCAGCAGCCGCCGCGCCATGCTGCAAGTACAGACAACAGGCCTTGACGTCTTTGCTGTTAGAATATATAACCACCTAGAGCTAGAAGTGGAAAGTGGGAGCCTCCGATCATAAGCTCATAAAAGGCAATTTCAGTGTCAGAGTGGTGGACTGAATAAATATAGAAAGGATTTATTATGGAGTTCTGCAGTGATGTTGGCACCAGCAGCACACTGCTGGGCAACATTCTATCGCCAAAATCCAGGAACTAGCACAAACATTGAACCACTGTGTCTCAGTGACAATAACGAGAGCAGCTTGACGATTGGCTGGCATGGCCACAAAAGACACATGCTGGCATGTTTCGGAACATAAATGATAGATCTGCTGCTGGGAGTTTATAATTATTTAATCAAACCCAGACGGTAGGATCTGGAGGGACATCGTGTGTCCTCCCAGGAGCGGGAAAAGGACAGAACTCAAACGTTGACAGACTCCAGGGGGACTGTGAAAGGCACAGGGCTGGGTTCCCCCCGCCAGCCAGGGCCCATCCCAGGCCTGGTGAGTGCTCACCCCATCCCTGGGTGGCGTCATCCCCCAAGTTGGGGCTGGGAGGAAGTGAGTTACCGGCCATCCTCTTGATGTGCTGATGGATGTGGAGTCAATTATATTTCCTTTCATGGAATGAAACTCATGTCCTGCTCTGAACAGGAAACCACTCATTTGATCCAACTCTTTCTCCATAATACACACACGCATACTTACAAAGGACTTGTGCCAGCTGCTTGCTTTATGTATACATGGTTTTAAATCCTAGAAGAGTAAAAAGCTCCACCCCATTCAATTCCCACATGCCATGTTCGGAAAATAAGATGATGGGCATGCCATGGTCATGAAACATCCCATGACACAGAACGTTTGGAGAGGAAGATCTAGGGTGCAGCTGGACTTCGCTCTTCGAATCAGCGTTTAACTCCGTCTCATCCCAGTGAAAATCAAAGGGCAGGGGGATGAAGCTTGCACAAGCAGTGATTGTGTGTTTTGGTGGAAAGAGAACAAATTATTAAAGTAAATTAGCATTACATTTCATTCCTAGCCCTTAAGAGAGTCAGGAATTTAAATGAGGGGCTCTCCTGAATCTAGTTGTTACATGTAAATTTTCAGTTTCTATTTTAAAGCCACAAGAAATAGGCTGATGGTGTCATGAAAGCATAGTTTTTTTTAAAAAAGGGTATTGAGTTAAAGCAAACCAGCATTAAGGAAAATGAATTCAATGTGATCTTGATATAACTTATCAAAGTGTTGATTCCTAAAGCGTCCCCCAATAGAAACCTTCCATTCTGGATATCAAATTCTTCATTTTGCCTCCCCTTCTCAATTCTTTCATTCAATCTCTCTGAACAGAAATGCTTTAGAGGGTGGATGCTACCAGCAGAACAGAGAGTAATTTGTCCCTACCCTTTTTCTATGGAAAGCCTATGTGCAACGTTCAAACCAGGGATACCAGATAACTTTTTAAATTATCCAAACAGATAGTTTTCCCTAATTATGATGTTTTCTTCTGTGAAAATTATACAAGTGGCACTTGAGTACATTTTAGTTGTGAATAAAATGGAAACAGAAGTGAGCACCCCCCTATAGTGCCCCCAGTCCCAGATCCACTCCCTAACCCCAGAGGTAACCATCAGTGATAGACTGGGTGTGTAAATTTCTTTCCCCTACTTGCTCTTTGCAAGGAACTAATTTCAGAAACAAAGTATGGAAAATATTTAACCTTCTGCCACGATTATTAGGTTTTGATGTTTAAGAGGGAAAAATGCCCAAACACATAAAAGTAGAAAATCCCCAAACAATTTGGTAAGATATGCATTGTAGTTTTCTTCGTTCTGAAAAGTCCTCCAAAAGTTTGACAGACATACTTTCAAACGTATGTAAAGACATCTCTACTTTCAGAAAATAAACTAAAAATGAGGTCAACTTCTTAAAAAAATACAGAATCTTTTATCAGTTTCCAAAGGAGGGGGAAAGGAGTTAGAAGGAAAAAAATTAAACCGTATTTCAACCACTTACATCTTACGGTCAGCTAGTTTTTTCTTTTTCTTTCTGCAGTGCACTGGCATCATTCTTAAAAAGTTTTGTGAGTTTGGGCAATTTTAACTGAGTCTCTTCCCATGATATAAATGTACATTTAAAAAATTGTTTTTGGGGGCTGGCCCCGTGGCCAAGTGGTTAAAGTTCCAGGCACTCCACTTCGGTGGCCTGGGTTTGTAGGTTCGGATCCCTGGTACCGACATCTCCACTCATCAGCCATGCTGTGGAGGCATCCCACGTGCAAAGTAGAGGAAGAATGGCGCAGATGTTAGCTCAGGGCTAATCTTCCTCGCAAAAAAAATTGTTGTTTGTTTTCAGTTAGCATTTTAACAGGCTAATAACCTTCTTTTTGTTCCTTCTTTATATACCTTCAGTAATGCTAAAATAGTTTATATCTATCTATAATTAAACAAAGATGTGCACTTCTTTTAAAGATTGCAGTCAACACTCCAATTTTGTTTTATAAATGGATTAAGAGAAATTCAAGCTGGCAGAAGAGGTTGGGTTGATGGTGATGAACAGTCTGCTTATGTATAAAACAATCAAGCAAAGACGATAATGAAATTATCTAGAGAATCTTGCATCTTCTCTTTCCTTCTCTCTGAAGATGCATGTTGCAAGCATACTTCCTGACTAATAACTTATTGTTTACAGTTGCTAGCCTGAGCTAGATTTCTTTCAGGGGATTAATTATGAAGGGTGCCATTTTCTTTTGCCTGTCTGAGTAAGCTAGGAACAGGACATTTTAAGTACACCTTTAGGCTGTTCTCTGTCTTCACATGATGATAAACTCAGAGAACAAAAAACAAAACAAAAATGAAAAACTACCAAGCCATTTGCCTGGCACCACATAGTCAAGGGGTCCAGCCAAAGGATAGAATGCTCTCATTTTATTTGCTTTTTATTGAGATCCTTGTGCAGAAAGGAAGAGAGAGAGGCAAGAACTCTAGCGAGAAGACACGTAGTAAGTGGTAATTCTACTTCAGAGTGTGCTGTGGGTGAAGGGAAATATCTAGTCCATGACTTTGAGGACCCTGGTACAGAAGACTAGACAAACTGCATAAGATTAAAGGATAGTTCTGACCAAGGGCGATAAAATTAGACTCGTATCTTAGAGTCCCAAAGGAACTTCATGTGAAGAAGTATCTCTACGTTGTTATTTTTCTGCACTGTGCTCTTTGTCTTTCTTTTGCAGGGAGCTGAAATTGAGTCATAGTTCAGTGATCTGCAGCTCAGCCAACGTATTTCCCCAAAAGTGAAAGTTTTCTCTAACTAGCTTCATTCAAATCATTCACCCAACAGGTATTTATCAAGAAATTACAATGTTGCAGCAATGTATTGGGGATGGAGTGACAAGGGTCAATATGACAGGTGCTGTTTTAAGATGAATAGGGTATTGCACGGGAGTTTGAAAATAAGGGGGAAGTATAGAGATGGAGAGAGCCTACTCACTAGGTTTGGGAGGCAGGAGGTGACAAAGGAGGTGGCTTGGAACTGGTAAGTGCAGTGACTCTTAGAGATGAGCAGGAGTTAGCAAGGGGAAGGGGAGGGGAGTGGAGCAGTCAAGCAGGGAGAATGCAGAGGAAGTCCGATCCTCACCTCAGTCAGAAGTACCATTGCAGCAGCCTTATGAGTCACACTTCTTTCTTTGCTGGAAATCCTGAATGTGAATGTCACTTGCACATGTGTTCACGAAGTGGATGCAGGTTCTCTGTGGACAGGGATTTCTCTGGGGCAAATCATTGCAATAACTCTAGCACATACAACCTCATCTGGCTCTGAGTGGATCAATAAATGCGAATGTCAGCGTTTATCCCCAGAGTGCCGTCAGAATATCATTTATCGTTGTTAAGTTTGCCAAAGCAAAGGGAAATGATTTTCTAGAATCTTCTGTGCCTGGTACTACAGGAAGTGATTAAAAATCTCTATTTAGAGAATATCTCCTTTTGACCTTGATTGTGTCATGTTACCTGAAAGACCTCGGCTTCATGGAGACTTTCAGAGGCCACAGGCCAGTGAGTACGCCCAGCCCTCCTGGTGGCCCTGACTTGCGAGGCTGAGGATTCCTCCGAGGTATCAGTGGTTCCTGCATAGCAGTGGGTTTTTCCACACATGAGATAGGATGAGATAAAGTACTTTTTTGTAAAATTCTTCTAAAAGTAGCTCCATTTTTTTTATTGCAAACCTGATAGCTCTATATCCAAGGAGAAGACTTCTCTGCTCCCTATTCTCCAGTGTTTTTAAGAGTGAAGTGGCATTTATGGGCTCAAATCAATCTCATAAAGTTGAAAATGAGCTCAGAACATCTCCTTTTAGCCTTGTTAATGCAGAAAATTGGCTGAACTAGACTTTGAACTGAGTTTTCTTTGAGCTAAAGGAGAGCCAGGTGGACCATCCCAATAGAACGTCAGCCTTGTGTTCAAACTCCGACCTGTCTAGCTAGCGATGGCTTCTAGGAGAACAGCAGAAACTTCAACTGTTACAGCGTGGACCTTCCCCGAGGGCTTTCAGTAGAAGTTCTACGCATTGTCAGCCATAAAGAAGAGAGAAAAGGAAACTAGAAAATGAGGGCTAAGGACTAGATAGGGGATGGCAAATGGATGTCAGCTCTGATGGATTAGTGGCTCCCACTTGAGCGCTGGGTTGGAAGGGTTGGGAAGGGCAGCGTGATTGATTATTGTACTCTCTGTACTGCCTTGGGTACAGAGAGAGATGCAGGTCGGGACGCAATTACTTTTCCTCACTGAGAGTTGTTATCATCCCTCTAGCTCACATTTTCTATGAGTCTGTGCACGTGAAAACTTTATTTGGAAACAATTTATAGTTTTTCAAAGATATAAAGATATGAAAGGCTACAGACTATAGATAATTAAGTGGTGTGAGAGACTATAAATAAATTAAATGGCATGATATTTTGCAAATGGCCAGTATGGAGACATTTAGGGATCATTTGCTTGAACACTTTATAATTCAGTATTATAACTCTCCATGCTATGATGGTCATACCTATATAGAGCAGCGGTTTAGAGGGAGGAGAAAATATTAGTAATAATAATGGTAATAATAATAACCACAAAAACAACGAGCATTTATGAGCCTCAGTTAGGTACCAAGCCCTCTGCTGTGTTTCATATATACATTACATTATTTATGCCTCAGAGAAGCCCTTGAAGGAGGTACTGTTACAGTCACATTTTAAAAATGAGGAAACAGGCTCATTTGCAGAGAATGCACAGGCATATATGGCTAATTTCTACAGAGCAAGTACAGGGCTTTGTGCTCCCATAGATTTACTGTGAGCATTTTATGTCCCAGATTTGCTAAGAAAAGACCCAAACAGGGCCCTTTCCTTAAGACTCTAGAATCTATTGGGGATGTCAGACAGGCACATAAATAAACAGAATAGAAGACCAAAGGTAAGTGCCCCAAAGTGACTAATTCTAAATGGGTGGCATGGGAAAAATGTTCTGGAGAGGAGGGAATCTGAATTTGGCTTTGAAATTCAAAAGGCACAAGGGACAGCATTCCCAGCACCAGAGATGGGAAGGTCACTGTACATTTGGAGATCTTTGAATCTGTTGAAGCAGCAGAAGAAAATATGTAAGTCTTGGAGGGAGGGAGGAGGTAGAAGGAGCTAGAAATGTAGCCAAGGCCTTAGAAACCATAAAGGTTTGGATTTTGTTCTATAGGCAATGGGGAGCCATGGAAAGTTTTGAAGCAGAGGAATATCTTATTCAGACTGTATTATTAAATGATTATAGTGCAGCAAGGCAGAAGCTGGACTAGAAGGAAAAACACTGGAGGCAAAGACACCCAATTAAAAGCCTACTTCAAAAGCCCAGACAAGAGTTAATGAGGGCTTGATGAAAGTCAGGGTCAGGGCCCTGGAAGGAGGGGATGGGCTGGAGTCCCTGTGGGAGGTGAAGCTGACAGCAGGCACTTGTTGCAGTGGTAGCTGTCTCTCTCATGTTCAAGGCCAGTATGGCCTGTCTCTGAGTCTCAGACTCACACTGTGTTTAGGTAGGGTCAGGAGAGAAGGAGCTTCCTTGCTCTGGGGCAATGGGTCCACAAACTTCTGCTCTGGGAAAACTGTGCTGACCTTGAGCATTTTTCTGGGGCCTTGACGTTGACGTGACTCTGACCGACATTTTCCTTTTCAGTCACGCTTGTACTTTTCCACTTAAATGAGACGCAAGCCCAGTTCCTCAAGGATTCCAGGGAGCCCAGAAGGGTGAAGTCATCTCCCGTCTTGGGATACAGCAGGCACATCATAGCTCTAGTTTCATTCCCAGGATCTGGGAATTCAGAAGGACCTTAACCATCCCATCTGACTCTCCTTGGGCAAGAGAGAAAGGTGTGCAAACAGACTATCAACAACACTAGGGAGCCTCCGATGGTGCTGCAGACACAAATGTTGGATCTGTAGGGGACCAAGACTTTATCTGCCTTCTGTCCGATGGCTGCCCTGAAACCACAGCTAGAACAAAGCCCACGTTCATTAGGGTGTATTTTGGGAGGAAAGCAAATTGGCACTGTATTGTCTCAGATGCATAAAATATTGAATTGCTATAGAAACAATACCTTGTCCTGAAAGGAATCCCCTGAGTTAATGCTTCCGTTTTAAATTAGGCTCATAGTACATTAGGCTAATACGATAGTGTGCTAATCCAGAGAGTGAATAAACTTAGATATGCATATTAGTAGTTAGTTGGATTAAAAGAGCCCATAGCCAAATTCTCCACGATGAATGTGACATTCACAACATTGTTGTAATTCACTGCAAATGTCTCCCCCAATCACTGTCCTCCTCATCAGTTTGTATCGTCATAGTCCCTTGGTGGCAGGTCTTCATGTTGTTGACTTAAATTATGAACATTTTACCTATATTCAAATTCCAAAAGAGTCCCTCATTTAGCAGCCTGCTCAGATTACTCTGATGCTCCAGAAGGGAATATCTTCATTCCAACTGGACAGCTGGAACAGGCCACCAGTACATGTGGTCGATCCCTTTCTCGCCCCGTCCAGATGTTCTGCCTTAAAGAATGTTCCCGTGTCTGCAGCACACCAGCCTGATTCAGGAGCTCATTATGTGGAAGGAGTCAAAAGGGCTCCTTTCACAGATCCACCTTCACCGCCCCTTTCCCAATAAGTAGGGGGAGGATTGTGAGGGGGATAGAGTGACTGAGGCTTTCTCCCTTTCTCCCTCACAGATGTGAATATTCATCCAGGCTTTCCTTTCTAAGCCCTCCACAATCCGTCCTGGGGTGGAGGTATTTGTAGTACAAGGACATTATTCTGAAATCTGTCAGTCTTCGTGTTAAGTGGATTCTTGCATGTTCGCGCCTGTGCTTATTTTTAGGTAAATTTATGTGTGGTTATAAGAGCATTGTGAGACAGGGAGATTACTCAAGGAGCCATTACACTCACTCAGGATGAATGGAAAGGGGAGTTTGGGCTTGGCTATTTGTGGGATAAGGGAGTTCCTTGGGGGCACTAGCCAGCTGTCCAGGTAAATAAAGGGTCTGAGGCTGGTTAGAGTGGTCCTCGTAGCTGTGATTGTATGCAGGATTCTCCTAGGAGAATCCTATCCAAAGTACCATCTGTGGACCAGCAGCATCAGCATCCACTGGGACTGGGTTAGAAATGGACTTTCTCCAGCCTCATCCCAGACCCACTGAATTAGTCTCCCGGCATCGGGCCCAGGAGTCTGTGTTTTAACAAGTTCTCCAGGTGGTTTTTATGTGCACTGAAGTGTGAGAAGCATCAGTCTAGGATGTGGGGTGTGCCATACCCTCCACTATAGCTAAAACCAAGGCTGCCCATTGACCTGGTACTGTCATTCCCATGATAACCTCTTTCACCTTCAACTCTTCTGTTCTGGAAACTTAACCATAAATGGAGCCCAAGTTCACATTCTTTCTCAGCTCCTGATAGTCTTTCACAAGTTGCTGGGATATTTTGAAATTACTGTTTTAAATCTATGGCTGGAAATGTGACATGGAGTTAAATATAGATATGCTCCATGTTCAAAAACTAATTACACCCACAAATATGCTGGAGAAAACTAATATTCAACCGATAATTTTTTACATTTTGATATGCTGTTTGGAAAATATTTCCAAAGCCCATTATAAGAGATCATCTCATTTTCTCTACTGAAATACTTACAGTAGTAAAGGGTAGAGCTGACATTACTATTCCCATTTGATAAATAAGAAATCTGAGCCCCAACAGAATATATTGTGAGAATAATATCTTGACTCTGGAGGTCTCGCTGTGCTTTATCATGTTTCAAACGTTTCTGGGGAGCACATTGCGAAGGGCCAGAGTCGGAAGGAAGGTCTGTTTATTGAATCAGATTAGTCTGTCCTCTGGAATGCCATCTATGGAAACGTTCAACCCCAAATAAAGGAGGAGGCCCAAATCCCATCCAGGCAACAGCAACAAAGGGGTGCATTCCTCATTTACTGGATCTCTGCTGCCCCAGGCACCAGGACCATCATTCAGTGGGCAGATCACCCAATACCCAGCGGAGAGCCAACAGTGATTTGATTTTAACGACTCCCAAGCTGAAGATGTCCTAGTTAAACCAATGCTGGGCAATCACTTAGCGGTTGGTTAATACTTAGACTCTTTAGTCATTCAAAACAATGTAATTAAGGATGAATCACGGCTCAGTAACCTAAACAAAATCAAATTAACAAATGGGCAGCACTCCCTTTGGTCTGGAGGCTAATTCGTAACCTCCCACCTCCAAGTTCTCTGAACCTTCTTGTGCAGATTTCAGGGCATCCAAACTTTGAACTCTTTCCCATTTCAGCACAGATCCAGTTGTGGTCCATGGGTATACAGCTGACTACTAAAAGGAAAGGGCATTTTGAAGGGGCTTGCCATGTAGGATCTCTGGGCACTGACATTACCGGGTAGTTGGTATGAGTACAGACTTGAGGATCAAACAGACTACAGCCTGAGTGCCAGCTCTACCCCTAACTAGCTAAGTGACTATGAGCAAGTTATTTAATCAGTTTTCCTATCTAAAATATGGAAATAAGAATAATACTATATATTTATGTATATGCAATATGTATTATGTAATACATATTACAGATGCTTATACCTTATCCAATAAAGATAATTATTTATTTAGCTTTGGAATCAAGTCTATTATGCTATTAAAGTAGCATAACTCATTACCGGACAGTTTTCTATAGTACATCTTTTTTTTTCAGGTGTACATCATAATATGTTTCGAATTCTGTGTAGATTACATCATGTTCACCACCCAAAGACTAATTACAGTCCATCACCACACACAGGTGCCTAATCACCCCTTTCACCCTGGCCCCTCTCCCCTTCCCCCCTGGTAACCACCAATCCAATCTCTGTTGCTATGTGTTTGTTTGTTGTTGTTTTTATCTTGAGATCATATAGTATTTGACTCTCTCCCTCTGACTTATTTCACTTAGCTTAATACCCTCAAGGTCCATCCATGTTGTCACAAAAGGCCGGATATCATCATTTCTTATGGGTGAGTATATTGCATCTTAATCTCTGATTTTCCTCTTGATAGACACCTATGACAACTAGTATCTTGGAAACTCTGAAGATTTTAATGGGATCATAGACACTTGGAGTGTAAAAGAATTCTACCCAGTTTTTTAGAAGTGGATCCCTGGAAGTGTGGTGACTTGCCCAAGTGTGTGCCATTTGAGACAAAGGCGTGACAAAGGCGTGAATGGGATCTGTCCCCATCCAGTGGTCAGCTTCTCTTCAAGACAGAGAGAAGCCAACTCTCCTGACCTGAGAAGTGAGATGTGTTCTCTACCACAGCACTGCTCAATAGAAATATAACGTGAGTCACATAAGTAATTTGAAATTCCTAGTAGCCACGTTTCAAAAAGTCAGAAAAACAGATGAATTAATTTTAATAATATATTCCATTTGACTCAATATATCCAAAATATCATCGTCCCAACGTGGAATCAGCATAACAATTTATTAACGACATATTACATCGTAATTCTTTTGCACTACATCTTCGAAATCCATGGTGTGTCTTGTTCTTTAGCTCATCTCAGTTCAGATGCTAAATTGTTATCAGTCATATGTGATTGGTATTCAGATTTCATAATATTTATGGGTGGAAAAGTAGGTTCCCATACATATGTTATTCCAAATATACTTACAAGTTTTCTAATATCTGAATTGAGTATCAGTTTTTAAACTGAAATTAAATAAAATTCACAACTCAGTTCATCAGTTGCACCCGCCATACAGCCATGTTCAAGCACTCAGTGGTCCCCAGAGCCTGCTTAGCCACCCTCTTGGACAGTGAAGCTCTAGGCTCGTCTAGCCCTAAAATTCTGTCTTGAGAAAGCTTGCTACAGTCTGCTACATAAAGATGATATAAAAACGATGACAGAGGGAGTTGGTGGCTTGCCTGGAGAGATGACAGATTCACGGCTGGGAGAACTGGCATAGGTTCAACTGCTCTTGCTTTAGTGAACTTGGGCGATGGTTTAACCTGCCTGAGCTCCAGTTTGCTCTCATGTAAAGTGGGGATTATAACACTTACTTCATAAAGTTATCAGAATGCTGCAACGAGATGGTGAATGTAAGTTCTGACTCCAGGACAGGAATAGCAGGTGTGGAATAAAATGTAGTCTAAAAGCTTCTGAGCAGGTAGCCCCGAATTTCTGGTTATTTCCAATCGACAAACATACGCCTTTCACAAAGAGCTCATTTGTGATAGTGGTGATACTGTAATTGCCTAATAACCCTCTACTCCTGCCTTTGGGACTCCTGGAAAAATTCCACGGAAACTCTGTAGTTGAAGTGGTTGCCACTAGGTGACGTAATGAGGTGGTGTGCTCTTTCTCGACACCATGCTTTGCACATGCTATACCCTTTCCCTCGAATGCTCTTTCTGGTTCTCTATTTTCTGTCTGGCAAATTCTTACTCATTTTCCAGAACCTATTCAAGTGTCCACTTGAGACTCTTGCAAACAGAATTTTTCAGTGCTTCCAAGCACTCTCTATTGCTTTATTCTGAAAGTAATGACAGCTACAAAGTTAGATGGTGCCAGTACCATCTCCTTCTTGGTAAGTTCACAGGTGGGCTGCTGCAGAATCAGACAATTTACTTCAAGAAAAATGCAGATTTCTGAGGATGGGGGGAGGATGGTAGCAGTAACAATACATCATAATAATACTTAGTGCTTTACTTGGGTGGTTTTATCTAACCCTAAGGACAACCCTGTGAGAGAGATACTGTGATGCTCCTTCAGAAATGAGCAAACCTGTCTGAATCAACCTGATTTGAGAGCCCTGCTCTTAGCCCTCGTGTGACACAGACTTGCCATGTTGGAGAATGTGGCGGACATGGCTATTGTCTCCCCCAAGTCCACTCTCCTTTTCCCTTCACTAAGAGAGCCCCAGATCTGTTTGAGGTATCAGTGTGCTCAACTAAAATCTCTCGCTTCTCCACACTCCCTTGCAGCTAAATGTAGCCACATGCACAAGTCTCCTGGGACAGACAACTCTGACAGGGCCTTTGCTCCTTGCCTCTTCTTCCCTTTTCTAGCCTGAAATTTGCACTCGATACCTGGAGGCACAGCAGCCATCTTGTGACTATGAAGTCCTCAATTGAAAAAGAAACTATCATCAAAGGATGGTGCCAACCTAGTGGGAGGCCTCTGAGGGTCTGAGTCACAGAACCCAGTCCTCTCTCCTCAACCTAGCTCTGTGCAAGTTATCAGTGACTCTGACAGGCATGAGACATGACTTCATGTTTGAAATAAAGAGAAATGGATGATAGACGTTGAGATGGAGGATCTGTGCTGAGGCCTGAGGATTTGCAGCATCTGTTTAGCCTGGGCAAGTCATACCATGGGAGAACACGTATGGAAAGAGCTGGGTGTGTTTGAAGACTTAATGAAAGTCTAATGTGAGCCCAAGGTTGGAGGTGGCCATTGGAAAAGCTAATTTGGTCTTTGGTTAGATTAATTCAAGTATGTTGTCTACAACATGGGAGGTGATATTTCCATTTAACCTACCCCAGGCAGAGTGTACCAGCATCTGAGAAAATGGAGGTGGAGGATGTGAGGGGTCTAAATACCAACAATTGTATATCCATCCAAAAATTTGGGGAGCCTACCAATGGTCTTTATTGGATATGCAAATAATTTTACTTTTGAGCAGGGTATACAGGTATTAAGTCAATGATCAGAAAAACACAGAATTAGGAAGCATGGGCTGTGCCATGAGGGGAAACGACAAAGTGACAAAGTAGAGTATAACAGGACCCTTAGGTCAGATTGGTTCTCTTCTGGGAAGGCCTCTGAGAAAGTGCCACTTAAACTGAGACCAAAGAGGTCAGTGGGAGACAGCCTCTCAACATGTGATGGAAGAGCATTCCAGACAGAGGGAACAGCAAAGGAAAAGTCCTGGAGGTGGGCAAGAGCCATTTGCAGAAGTGAGAGGCAAGTGTAGGCGGAGCTTCATGAAGGAGAGAGATTGTTAAACTTTCAGGTAGGGAGGAGGAAGTGCCTCGGACACTTAGGCCATTGGAGGGAGCTGGATTTCAATCCAAGTTCAGTGAGGAACCATTGAAGGATTTTAAGTACGGACAAGATAGGATCCAATTGTATTTTCCCCACAAAGATTAGAAGAGGAAAGGCCAGCTCTGAGGCTACTGCAGTAGTCCAGCCTGAAGGGGATGGATGGCAACAGAACCATGAGGAGTGGCTGGAAGCCCTGGGAACTGAACCCTGGAGAAACAGTCTGGGTAGAGAATACAGTACTTGTCTTCGTATTTCCAAATAGCTTGGATGTGAAAGAGGGACCAAAGTCCCTCCGTCTCACCAAAGAAAGAATAAGAAGCAATGGCAGAAAGGTATAGGGGAGGAGGTTTCTATTCACCACAGAGGACTTCCAAGCAGGGAGTAACGTGGATGCTGCTTGCCAAAGCAGATGGAGGAGCAAGCCTTCCAAAATCTTGTTCCATGGGCTTTTAGACCAAGAGATGCTCTGTGAGAAAATAGTTCTGTAGTTAATTCCGCAAACATGCCTTATACACTGCACCCTTGGAGAGTCTCCTACTCCCTGATCATATTCATTAAGAGCACTGAGAAGAAACTCATTTAGCTAAACTCAAACCACCGTTTCCCAAACTTATCTGGCTCTGGAACTCTATTTCTGTGTGACTGCCTGTTAATATTTTGTGAACCTAGCGGTCCATGGAACACACTTCAGGGAATACCGCTGTAGGGAATTTGCCCATAAATTCGAGGGTGAATTCTAAAGTTTCTTCCAAGCCTGTAATCTGATGTTCTGTGTTAGATCTGACTTTATTCTTGCAGTTCCATTTTACAAGGCAGATGATCCTGATGGGACAGGAGTTCCAGCACTGAGGATCATAATGCATGTAAAGAGTGTTGTGACATAGATGTGGGTTTAAACCTTGACCCTCCCACTTACAGCTAGCTGAGTGATCTTGAGTCATCTCTTTAACCTCTGTGAATGTCAGTTTCCTCATTTGTACATGGGAAAATATTAATACCAACCACAAGAGTTGCAGGAAGGATTAAATGAAATACCATACATAAAGGGTAGTAAGCACTCAATAAATGGAAGCATAAAACCAGTAGGAAGGCCCTGGGGGTTACCATTACCCAGTGAACCCGGGCAGTGGTTCTCAAACTTCAGCATGCATCAGCACCAGCCTTGCCTGAATGGCTTGTTGCAACACAGATTGTAGGGCCCTACCCGAGTGTATCTGATTCAGAAGTCTGAGGTGGGGACTGAGAATTTGCATTTTTAACAAATTCCTAGATGACGTAGATGCTGCCGGTCCAGGGACCACGCTTTGAGAACCAATGAACTAGGTTGGTGTTCAAAGTAGCCCCCAATTTTCCTCCACTCTAGCAGGCAGGATCAGGCTGAATTTGCAGGTTGTTAGTGAGACAAGCCTAGAACGACCTTATTCTCATGCAATTTTCTTCTCAGAGCCAAAACGTGGCTTTAAAGGGAGCCCTCTTCCTCACCCCACAGTTGCGTTAGAGTGGGGAGAGGGAGACAGGAGACACAGAAATGGAAACACATTCCAGAAGGGAAGAGAATCACACTAGCCCACACATCTTGAGGGTCCTTGGTCTAGATGCTCTGATTCAAAGACCGTCTCCCATTTATCCTCCAGGCCTAGCCTGGCTCCTGGAGAAGCAATTAAATTTTAGTTTCATTTTCTGCCATTTTTCACCCAGTTGGGAGCTCCTCTGGAGAATTTTTCTCCTCACTGGAAGCTACTGAAAAGATAAGTCCATCCCTTTGACTTGTCTCCATTGTTCTCAGGAATTTATATGTTGATTAAAAAAAATACCCACACTTGATTCTCATATTCAAAGTGTTTTTGCAAGTTCTGACACTTTTCCTGGTACCATGTTGAAGACATAGGCCAAGTAGGAGACAATCTGAGGAGGAATAATATTTATGAACTATGATATTTTGTAAACACTTGGCATTTATGTGAACAAGGGAACTGGGATTTTTAATAAGACTAACTTCAAGTTTGGCATTCAAATAGAAAACATGCTTATTGTGTTTTTCTTGCATGGAGGGGATCTCGTTGAAAGTATCTGGCACCCAGACAGTATTTTTGTGAATAGTGATTTTTAGTCTGTGGTGAATTCTAAATTAGACACAACATATGTGATGTTGCAATATTTAATTATTCCCCTTGGTTTATGTTCATTTAAGGAGTGTTATGAGGGCAAGTCATCCTTATGATATTAGGTCACCTTGAAGGAGTTTGCTGTGACAGCTGTAATGTTGAGCCCAGAAGGGTGGAGGGACAATGTGCAGTGCCCAGAACAGACTGCTGAAAGCAGGCTCCTCGCGTGGCCTACCGGCCCCCACACCCTACCCTCCAGCCCCGACCTGCTGCCCCAGTGGTTTTCCTGTAAGCCCACAGGAGCCTCGGAGCTTCCAACAAAATGCTAATATTTTCCTTTTAAATAATGACATCGGTTTTCTGGGAGGCCTAATACAAATGGCTTTGACTCCTAAGTCTGTAAGTAGACGTAGGAGTTGGAAGAATATCTTGTTTGAGGCCAAAAGGCTCACAAAAGAAAATCTCTCTCAGAAAATGTGATTTTTCTATTGTACTCTTTGCTTCTCCACAACCCAGAAACACAGAAATCTCAGCTAAACATCAGTATATGATAGCCGTGTCACAGGATTTCAGTTTCTTGTATTATGCAAACAACCTCTGCTTAAAATCAGAATAACATTAGTGCCCATTGACTGAGCACATATTATATGACAGGAACTGGGCTCTTTATATAACATATTTTATTTAATCTTTACATCAACCCTAACGGCATTGTATTATTATCTGCATTTGACTCACCAGGAAAATTTAGGATCAGAGAAATTAAACGACCTTCTCAGGAACACACAGTGAATAAGTAGAGCATCTGGAATTCAGACCTGGTACCGTCTTACCCCAAAGCCTGTCTTCTTGACCACCGTAAGCTGTTGTCACAGAATGCCTATGAGGCTGGTTTCATCCACACCTCCATTCATGTGTGAGGAAACAGCTTCATGACGGTCAACTGTCTTACCCAAGGTCACAGAGCTCCCAAGTAGCACAACCAGGAATTGAACCAAGGTCTGCGATCAGCTACAGCATTTTCTTCTGGCCATTATGACATACATCCACCCAAATTACAGTCAAAATATTTTGTAGAATTATTTGCTCCTATTTTTCTTGTTTTATTTCTTATAGCCTTAAAAAAATCTCCAATAATTAAAAAAAAAAATTCTTCAATATGCACAGCACCAGGTGGTGGAAAGGCACACGTATTCAGCTTCAGACTTGGATCTCAAATCCAGCCATCACCACCTACCAACTGTTTATAACTTGGGCAAGTTATTTAGAGTCTCCATCTTCACTTCCTCCTCTTTGAAGTGGGTGTGGTTGTGGTAGGGGTTATTCAGAGGAACACCTTCCTGCAGGACCGCTTGAGACAATGAAATAAGATGCTGTTTGAGTTGTGCCCAACACGCAGCGGAAGCTCAGAAAAGGGTAACTTCTTTCCTTTGCAATTCCATTTGGTTTCTCATTGTTTTCTCACCATTCTTCTCATTTGCTCCTAAATTGTGGCTGGAGTTTTCATAAATGGCTTTGCCCCCATTCTTTAAGAAAAGCTTCTTTTCCAAGCTCGAAAGTTCCCAGGAGATACGCAATCCTGCAGCCAAGCACACTCTCGAAGACTCATCCATGTGAGTCATGCATTTTCTCTCTAGGACCTGCACATGGTGAGTTCATTTCAACATCTTCTTAATCCCACGTCACTAACAACAGTGGAATCAATAAAACCCACGTGTGATGGGAGACCACAAATCTATTTACCTGTTTGAGTCAGGCGAGCACCTACCCTGTTGGCTCTGTCATTAAACTTCTGGGAAAACACTTTCCACACCTGGAAATATGAACTGGAAATCTCATCATGAAAGATTTTCCCTATAAATCCCAGGCTTCACTCCATTGTGATTCTCAGGAAATTTTGACCTCGCTTTGTTTTGGCCTGGACTAGAGTCAAAAGCATCTTTTAAATGAGAAATCATTTTCAGAAGGGCTAAAAATGCGGCGCCATTCATTTTGATTGCCACTGGATCTTTTTCATTCTGCTCAGCCTCTTTATCCTTAGCATTAAAAAAAAAATCAACATTTTATTGACTGAAGTCCAAGTTGGTTGACTACGAGAATAAAAAAAGGGTATGAAATAAGAGGTTACAGTCATTGAGAGCTTAAGAAGAGTGTAGGAGCCGAAAAAGAAAAAAAGTGGCCTGGAAATTATAGTTGTCTTTTTTTTTTTAAAGACAAACCTGAATACATGTTCCAGGCTCTTGAGTTTAATTAAAGTCAAAGGAACATCACAAAGGCAAGTGAAGAAAACAGAGCAGGCAGGACATTGAGGTGGCTAGGATAAGAAACTGTGTAGAATATTGTGGGAAGACGAAACCAAAAGCAAGGAAAGAAGATGGAGAAGAGGCGGGGGGAGGAGGGCAGGAGAGGCGGGGGGAGGGGAAGGCTGCGGGAGGGAAGGGCAGCGAAAGGAGGGAAATGTGGAGTTGCCAAACCCAACCAGATGAAGCAGACTTGTTCTCCATCAGCAGTATTCACAGCTCTCCTTTAGACACTGGTACCCTCCTTAATTTCCAGGTAGGTCTCAGGAGCTAGATGTCATCTCTCTCTTCTAAGGACACACTGGCAAGTGGCAGAGCCAAGACCAAATCATTTCTGATTCCAAAGCCCATGTTCTTTCTGATCTATCTTACTGCCTTGATTTACCATTTATGCATTTCAACTTTCAGAGGTGGAGAAAGGGGTTAAAAAAGCTTTATTGCTGTTTCTCCCTGTCAGGACAAGGCATGTTCACTACAGCAAATTCAAATAATACATATGTTGGTGCAATAATAATATTAGCTCTCACATGGGTCACATGGGTTGTGCTCTTACTTTGTGCCAAGTCTGGGCCACATGCCTTGGAGGAGTTATTTCACGTCATCTTTACAGCTCCATGGAGTGGGTACAATCATTTGAGACTTCCTCTTAAACACGAGGACACTGAGGTTACCCAGGCTAAGGAACATGCTCGAGGCCACGCAGCTTGAGAAAGGAGAGCTGGGATAGGAAGCGAGCTGTGTGACTCCAGAGGCTGCCTCAATCATTGCCCTGTCTCAGGTGGTCCTACCTGGAAGTCATTAGAAGAACACTTGAGAGTTTTGGGCAGCTATTTTGTTGTTAGATATTGATTGGTTAATTATTTTAATCCACTCTTTGCTTTCTCTTTTTCCTTTTGTCCTCAACAATATCTATGAAACCATGGTCTTAATGTGCTGGCTTCAATAGCCCAACCACGAGGACCTACAACTAGAATATACAACTATGTATTGGGGGGCTTTGGGTGGAAGAGGAACCAAAAAAAATGGGCTAGTTTCAGATTTTCTAATATACATGAAACTAAACACATATCAAAACAAATGAAAAACAATAAAATAAAAAAAAAATAATCCCTGGACCACCTACAATCAACTTTTATGCTCTGCTAGTGGTGAGAATATTTTCCTCCACCACGGCTCGGAAATATCCCATTAATGAGGGAGAAAACGGTCAGATCATATTCAACACTTCCGAGTGGGGAAGCGAGAGGGAGGGCTATATCCAGAGCTCGATGCTCCCACTCCAGACCTTTCTCGCTGCACCACCAGCCTCTCTCCTGTGCCTCACCTCTCTTCCCTACAATCCCGAGGATGCAGCTGGGGGCTTCAGAAAGCTGCACTCTACAGCTGATCCTGTTTTATTTAAAATGTTGATGTTTTGTTCGTTATGGATGTTTTTGCATTCATCTTGATTCTTTAAAAGATGTTGGATTAAAATATGCATTTTGATTATTGAGTTTCTTAAAATGTTTTCATATACAATATTAACATATTTGCCTTTATACCAACATAGTCAAAAATATAATTATTATTTTTTCATGGAGAAAGGGTCCCACAAACATAATGTGGCCCTTTTTAAACTGATTACTTTCCATCTCAGTCTACCCACAGCCTGCTTCTCCATCAGGACCCTGGGGCCCCAGGAGAGACCAAAACTGTACCAAACAGCGTACCCGACAGCAGTTCAGAGCCACATGGCCCTTCAACTTCGAAACATGAATGCACCTTAAAAGCTTTACCTTGGTGCATAACATTTCTGAGAAATTCCATAATGTACTTGAACAAAATTTCCATTTACTTAGTGACACTTCTAACCCCTCTTCAAAACTCCCCAGCCTCTCTCTCTGGGACACTTTAGCCTCCAACCTTTTATCCTGATAAATTAAACATTATAATCAAACTATCTAACCCAAGCATTTTTGGTGGCTGTTTTATTTTTTAAAAGGGGAGGGAGGGCCATCCAACAAACCAGACGTGGCCGTCTCCAGTTTCAGTTCTTAATGTACAATAAGTTGCAGGTTTCTTATAGTTCCTCAGGGTAAATCACAAACAAGAATTAGCACATCACCAGCCCCACTTCCTCTTCCCAGCGTGTCTGTTTCAAGTTAAAGTGAACAACGGACTCAAATATCAAAGGCACATTGCCCCTAAATTAGCCAATCAGCTCCAAATACAGCTAGAAACAAGAGCAGGGGATAATGTTTTTCAATCAGCGGACAACCCTTTGAAAGTTTAATTATAAATGGTAACTGTTTATTTCAAGCTAAATGAATTTTGCCACTTCCATGTAGGCAATACACCCTGTACGTCACCCCAGCCCAATGTCTGCCTCTTACTGCCTGCAACAGGGGGAGTAAAAATTATGTAGATCCTCATTCTCCAACTTTGTTTCTGTTATTGTGTCATTCTTTGAAGGGAATGGCAAATGCTTGCTGTATGATTGCTTGAAGAAATCAATTTTCTGAGCAGCTCGTTTACAAAGAAATCGGTCTGAGTTGACCTGATAAGGGAGACTAGAGTCAGTGTCCTTGGAATTAGCAAACTCATTATCCATCAAGGAGGACTGTTTACCAGGTCAGGAGAGGGAAGGGGTGGTCAGTTTGAGATTGGTCTCAGGTGTCAGGTCTGGGGAGAAACAACTTTGTTATCTGTTCTTGTCAGGGAATTGATGACCTCGATCACTGGGGTTCACACTCTGGAGATAATTGCAATGAATCATTTGCAAAGCAAGCCCCAGAAACTTCTGCTTGGGCACAATGCAATCTTCCTCATTCACATGATCCCCCACCCCCAACTTACACGTCACTGCTCCTCAGGTCGGAAGATATGGTGGACAGGTGTGGATTTGTCCACCCAGAATATCGCCACCCTTAGGGAACCCCTCCTCCCCCTCTCCACATGCGTGCTCCCCCTCTTAGCCCTGCAGGATGAAGTCTGATGATTGGCCAGCCTGAGCCAAGAGACATTCAAGGTGTGGCTGCCTATCAATCTGCAGGGTTCCCATGTTCTTTGGAATTGAGCCCAGCATTGGAAATCCGTGTAGAGCTAGTGAGGAAATGCAGCCCAGCCTTTGAAGAAAGACAGACCTACCATTTAACCAGTTGAGTGATCTGATGCAAACTACTTAAAAACACCGAGATTCGATAGTCCTATATGTAAAATGGGGACAATATCTGTCCTGCAAGGTTTTTGTAAGGATTATAGTTATTGCTTGCAAAGTTCTGGAAATATTGTAGCTACTAAAACATAGATGCAGCCATGTATCAAATTATCAAGACTCATCAGCCAGTGATGATAAAATGGATCATATTTATCTTTAACTCCCAAATAACCATGATCCTGACTCCAAGTGATGTGACCTCTGGGTGCCAGTTCTGCCCCTCCAAAACACCCTGAAGTTTTTCTAAGTTTCCCCAATTGCTATCTCCCCTATGTTCGCAAAATGGTCTGGAACTGCCTCTGGCAGGGATCTACTGCTGGGTGGTGTCCACCATGTTTTCCTCCTCTTTAGTGTCACTGCCAGCTGTGCCCCTTATTACGAGGTCACTAGAGTCTAGGCCAAAGATACTCTTCCTGATGTTCCCTCTGCTCCTTGGGGTGACCCAGCGGTTCTGGATTCTGGAGGCGGTGAAGAGAAAGGACTCTCCCCAGCTGCCTGGGCCTCTGATTCATTCTTTATTTCCTAAAACAATTCAGAAAACTCCAAAGAATCAGCAGCACTCAGGAGTAATCCCATCTCCATCAATCCACACCCTCCAGAAAATACAGTCTGCCAATGTGAATTAACAGCTCCAACGACAGAGACAGAAAACTTCTCGGAACTGGTGGTCGATTCTCTCCACACCCCCGGATAGCTGCGCTGCGTCCCAATGGTTTCAGAGACCCGAGGGCTCAGACTCGGCCAGGTCACACATGGAACCTGAGCCAACTCTTCATTAATCAAAAAAACCCGAAGTATAGACCCTGCCCACAGCTAGTGACCACATGCTTGGGGGACGGGGGACAGATAACATATGGGTTTGCAAAGGTCAAGGGGTCTTCATGAAAGGATGTGAACATAATTTGTTGGAGAGCATATAAATCACACTCTTCTTCCCACCCCTTTCTTACATATTGCATGTGATATATAGCGTTTTCTAACAATAAAGACAAATTATAATGATAATAAGGGAAAGATACAAGATTTATTATTATATCTCAGTTTGGCTTTATAAGAACATATAGACATTGGGTCAATAAATAATTTGTGTATATTGAATCATGATCAATAGTTATTACATATTAGTATGATATATATGCTAATATCTATAAACAAATTTTATATAATATATATAAAAAATTCCTTTTTGTAATTAAATACCAAACTTTAGACAAATTTAAATAATTAAGTCTCTATTAATGGAGTGAGGTCAAAAGTAGGTGCTTTGGGGGACCTATTTAGTTTTTATAAACCAAATGCTGATTAAAAATAGTAACATATGAACATATCAAAACTCTTGTACTGGCATATCTCAGAGATATCGAGGGTTTAGTTCCAGACCATTGCAATAAAGTGAATATCACAATAAAGCAAGTCACACGATTTTTTTGGTTTCCCAGGACACATAAAAGTTATGTTTACACTATACTGTAGTCTACTAAATGTGCAATAGCATTATGTTTTTTAAAATGTACATACCTTAACTTAAAAATACTTTATTGCTAAAAAATGCTAACCACCATGTAAGCCTTCAGCGAGTTGTAATCTTTTTGCTGG
The DNA here is from genome assembly GCF_041296235.1 of Equus asinus. Classification (NCBI taxonomy): domain Eukaryota; kingdom Metazoa; phylum Chordata; class Mammalia; order Perissodactyla; family Equidae; genus Equus; species Equus asinus. The sequence continues at coordinate 44,479,862 of NC_091810.1, read as the reverse complement.
TGGAGGGTCTTGTCTCGATGGTGATGGCTGCTGACTGGTCAGGCTTGTGGTTTCTGAAGGTGAGGTGGCTGTGGCAATTTCTTAAAATAAAAGGACAATGAAGTTTGCAGCATCAATTGACTCTTCATTTCACGAACTATTTCTCTATAGTATGCAATGCTATTTGATAGCATTTTATCCACAGTAGAACTTTCAAAATTGGAGTCAACCCTCTCAAACCCTCTACTGCTTTATCAACTAAGTTAATGTAATATTCTAAATCCTTTCTTGTCATTTCATCAATCTTCTCAGCATCTTCACCAGGAGTAGATTTCATCTCAAGAAACGGCTTTCTTTTCTCACCCATAGGAAGCAACTCCTCATCGTTAAAGTTTTATCGTGAGATTGCAGCAATTCAGTCACATCTTTAGGCTCCACTTCTAATGCTAGTTCTCTTGCTATTTGCACCACGTCTACAGTTACTTCCTTTGCTGAAGTCCTCAAAATCACCCATGAGCGTTGGAATCAACTTCTTCCAAACTCCTATGAATGTTAATATTTTGACCTCTGCCCATGAATCATGAATGTTCTTAATGGCATCTAGAACGGGGAATCCTTTCCAGAAGGCTTTCCACTTATTTTGCCCAGATCTGTCAGAGGAATCGCTATGGCAGCTATAGCCTTATGAAATGTATTTCTTTAATAATAAGACTTGAAAGTCAAAATAACCTCTTGATCCATGGGCTACAGAATGGATGTTGTGTTAGCAGGCAAGGAAACAACATTAACCTCATTGTCCATCTCCACTGGAGCTCTTAGGTGACCAGGTACATGTCAACGAGAAGTAATCTTCTGAAAAGAATCTCTTTTTCTGAGCAGTAGGTCTCAACATTGGGCTTAAATTATTCGGTAAACCATGTTGTAAACAGATGTGCTGTCATCCAGGCTTTTTTGTTCCATTTATAGAGCACAGGCAGCATAGATTTAACATAATTCTTAAGGGCCCTAGGATTTTCACAATGGTAAATGAGCAGTGACTTCAACGTAAACTCACCAGCTGCGTTAGCCACTATCAAGAGAGTCAGTCTGTGATTTGAAGCTTTAAGGGCAGGCACTGACTTCTCCTCACTGGCTATGAAAGTCCTAGATGGCATATTCTTCTGATATAAGGCTATTTCATCTACACTGGAAATCTGTATTTTAGCGTAGCCATCTTCATTAATGATCTTAGCTAGATCTTCTGGATAACTTGCCGCACCTTCTGCATCAGCACTTGCTGCTTCACTTTACACTTTTATGTTTTGGAGACGGCTTCTTAAACCTCATGAAACAACATCTGCTAGCTTCAAACTTTTCTTCTGCAGCTTCCTCAATGATCTCAGCCTTCATAGAATTGAAAAGAGTTAGGACCCTGCTCTGGATTAGGCTTTGGCTTGAGGGAATGTTGTGGCTGGTTTGATCTTCTTCTTCTTTTTTTTTATTTTATTGCAGTAACATTGGATTATAACATTATATAGCTTTCAGATGTATATCATAATATATTTCGAATTCTGTGTAGATTACATCATATTCACCACCCAAAAACTAATTATAGTCCATCACCTCACATGTGATCACCCCTTTTGCCCTCCCCCACCCCTTCCCCTATAGTAACCACAAATCCAATCTCCATTGCTATGTGTTTGCTTGTCATTGTTTTTATCTTGTACTTATGAGTGAGATCATATGGTATTTGACTTTCTCTCTCTGACTTATTTCACTCAGCATAATACTCTCAAGGTCCATCCACGTTATCACAAATGGCCAGATTTCATCATTTCTTATGGCTGAGTAGTATTCCATTGTGTATATATACCACATCTTTATTCATTCGTCCCTTGATGGGTACCTAGGTTGCCTCCAAGTCTTGGCTATTGTGAATAATGCTGCAATGAACATAGGGGTGCATGTATCTTTATGCATTTGTGTTTTCAAGTTCTTTGGATAAATACCCAGAAGTGAGATAGCTGGATCATATGGTAGATCTTTCTTAATTTTCTGAGGAAACTCCATACTGCTTCCATAGTGGCTGCACCAGTTTGCACTCCCACCAGCAGTGTATGAGGGTCCCCTTCTCTCCACATTCTCTTCAACACTTGTTGTTTCCTGTCTTGTTAATTATAGCCATTCTGACCAGAGTGAGGTGATACCTCATTGTAGTTTTGTTTTGCGTTTCCCTGATAGCTAATGATGTTGAGCATCTTTTCGTATGCCTGTTGGCCATCCGTATATCTTCTTTGGAGGAATCTCTGTTTAGATCTTTTGCCCATTTTTTAATTGGGTTGTTAGTTTTTTTGTTGTTGAGATGTATGAGTTCTTTGTATATTTTGTATATTAACCCCTTATCTGATATATATATATCTTGCAAATATCTTCTCCCAGTTGTTAGGTTGTCTTTTCGTTTTGTTGATGGTTTCCTTTGCTGTGCAGAATCTTTTTAGTTTGATGTAGTCCCATTTGTTCATTTTTTCTTTTGTTTCCCTTGCCCAGTCAGACATGGTACTTGAAAATATGCTGCTAAGACTGATGTCAAAGAGCGTACTGCCTATTTTTTCTTCTAGAAGTTTCATGGTTTTGGGTCTTACATTCAAGTCTTTAATCCATTTTGAGTTGATTTTTGTGTATGGTGTAAGGTAATGGTCTACTTTCATTCTTTTGCATGTGGCTGTCCAGTTTTCCCAACATCATTTATTGAAGAGACTCTCCTTTCTCCATTGTATACTCTTGGCTCCCTTGTCGAATATTAGCTGTCCATAAACATGTGGGTTTATTTCTGGGCTCTTGATTCTGTTCCACTGATCTGTGTATCTGTTTTTGTGCCAGTACCATGTTGTTTTGGTTACTATGGCTTTGTAGTATATTTTGAAATCAGCAAGTGTGATACCTCCAGCTTTGTTCTTTTTTCTCAGGAATCCTTTGGCTATTTGGGGTCTTTCGTTGTTCCATATAAATTTTAGGATTCTTTGTTCTATTTCTGTGAAAAATGTTGGAACTTTGATAGGGATTGCATTGAATCTATATATTGCTTTAGGAAGTATGGACATTTTTAACAATGTTAATTCTTCCAATCCAAGAGCATGGAATATCTTTCCATTTCTTTGTGTCTTCTTTGATTTCTTTCAACAACGTTTTATAGTTTTCAGTCTACAGATCTTTCATTTCTTTGGTTAAGTTGTGGCTGGTTTGATCTTCTATCCAGACCACTAAAATTCTCTCCATATCAGCAATAAGTCTATTTCACTTTCTTATCATTCGTGTGTCCGTGAACTAGCACTCTTAATTTCCTTCAAGAACTTTTCCTTTGCACTCACAATTTGGCTAGTTGTTTGGCACAAGAGGCCTAGTTTTCAGCTTACCTCAGCTTTTGACATGCCTTCCTCACTAAGCTTAATTATTTCTAACTTTTAATTTAAAAGGAGAGACGTGCAACTCTTCCTTTCCCTTGAACACTTAGGGGCCATTGTAAGGTTACTAATTGGTCCAATTTCAATATTGTTGTGCCTCAGGAAATAGGGAGGCCCAAGGAGAGGGCGAGAGATGGGGCACGGCCTGCAGGTGGAGCAGTCAGAACACAAACACTTAGTAAGTTTGTTGCCTTATATTGGCACTGTTCATGGCACCCCAGAGCAATGACAATAGAGACATGAGAGATAACTGATCACATATCACCAAACAAATACAATAATAATGAGAAAGCTTGAAATATTGTGAGAATTACCAAAATGTGACACAGAGACATGAAGGGAACAAATGCTATTGGAAAAATGGTACCAATAGACTTGCTCCACGCAGGGTTGCCACAAACCTTCCAATTGTAAAAAATGAAATATCCATGAAGCACAATGAAATGAGGTATGCCTCATCTTCCTAGGCCTCCAAAGCTAACTTTTAGTTGCATGTACCCAAAATGTCATGCTGTGGTTGAGAAAATCTGCCCGTCAGCTCTCACAGGCAATTGTTTTCAGGCCAGAGGTGCTATGAGATCATACATGTAAAGGCAAGAAATTCAGGGATGCCAGTGACCCATAAATGTCGAGTTGCCTAAGAACAAGAGTTCGATAAAAATGCTGCATGAAATGATTCATACCTGTAACAAAGTGAGTTTGAAACAATCAAGTGGTGTGAGCTCCATGGCTCTATGACAAGGCTAACATCAGGAGACAGGACGGCTAGGGACTTGAGGAAGATACAGGATGTTTTATGCAGCCCACTTCTCGCAGTCACAAATGGCTGTTCGGTATAAATGTTTCTGAATGTTCTCCATTTTAATGGTGAGCCTCAGACAACAATATTTCACCAAACCACAGTGATGCGTTTTAATGGATCATTACTGTTTTTGCATTTTCTCTCAGTTTTACTGGTTTTTCATTTCCTTGTTTGGTTAAACTGGTATTTCTTCTCTATTTCTTGTATTTCATCTCTGTTGAGGATGGTATGACTACTTCACCATTTCAAATTGATGAAATTGGATTGTGTCTGTTTCCTTAATTCCCTTAATTTAAATGGGTGAGACTGAGTCATTCTGGAGAGATGGTCCCATCCAGAATGCCTTCTAGTGCTCAGCGACTAAGGGAGTAAGCCTCTGAGAACTGAGTCAGGAAGTCTGACCAAGACTGCTGGGCAGGGGAGGCTGAAGGTGCCTGGGGAACTCTTTCCTGAAAGCATTGGGAGAAATACAGCAAGTCTGGGTGAAACCAGGTATCTTAACCAGCCAATTCAGTTCAGGTAGTTATTTAGTAAAACTAATTCAGTAAAACAAAGCCAAACAAAATTTAGTTAAATTCTATTTGACGAGAAATGGCTGGTTTTGCATTTGTTGGTATTTTTAACTTTTTATTTTGAAATAGCTGTAGATTCACAGGTAGTTGAAAGAAATTATACAAAGAGATCCCTTATACCCTTTGCTCAGTTTCCCCCCCATGGTAACATCTTGCCGAACCATAGTACAATATTGCAACCAGGTATCGACATTGATACAGTCAAGATATAGAACATTTACACTACTACAAGGGTCACTCTTGTTGCCCTTTTCTAGCCACACCCACTTTTTTGCTGTCACCTCCCCCTCCCTTAACCTCTGGCAACCACTAATCTGTTCTCTATTTTTATAATTTTGACATTTTAAGAATATTGTACGCGTACTGGGGGCGCTTTGGGGAGAAGAAGAAGAAAAACAAAGGATTGGCAACAGATGTTAGCTCAGGTGCCAATCTTAAAAAAAAATAGATTTAAAAAAATAGAATATTATACAAATGGAATCACACAGTATGTAACATTTTGAGGTTGGCTTTTTTTCACTCAGCATAATTCTCTGGAGATTCATTCAAGTTGTACGGCGTGTCAATATTTCATTCCTTTTATTGATGAGTAGGATTCCTCAGTATGGATATACCACAATTTGTTTAATCCATTGGGACATCTGGGTCATTTCCAGTTTTTGGTTATTATGAATAAAGCTGCTACGAACACTTGTGTGCAGGTTTTTGTGTCAACATAAGTTTTGATTTTTCTGGGATAAAAGCCCAGGAGTGAAATTGCTGGGTCAACAACAGTTGCATGTTTGTTTGTTTAGGAAACTGCCAAACTGTTTTCCACTAGCAATGTATGGGTAATCCAATTTCTCTACATCTTAAGCAGCATTTGGTGTTTTTATTATTTTTTGTTTTACTGATTCTGAAAAGTGTGCAGTAACATTTCAGTGGTGGCTAACGATGGTGAACATGTTTTCATGTGGTTATGTGCCATGAGCATATCCCATTTAAGGAATTGTCTTTGTTCATTTTCTAATTGGATTGTTTGTTTTTGAGTGTTTTTAATATATTCTAGATACTAGTCCTGTATTGGATATGTGAATTGCAAATATTTTATCCAACTCTGTCTTTTCATTCTCCAGACATGGTCTTTTGCAGAAAGAATGTTTTAAATTTTGATGAAGCTCAATTTATCAATCAAGGCTTTTTGTTTTTTTTAGCCTATGGATGTTCAACTGCTCCAGCATCATTTGTTGAAAAAGCTATCCCTCCGCTATTGAAATCTTTTGCACCTTTCTCAAAACCAGTCAGCTATACTTACGTGGGTCTATTTCTGGGTTCTCTGTTCTGTTCCATTGGTCTATCCCTCCACCAATACCACACAGTCTTGATTATTATATCTATATAATAAGCCTTGAATTTGACTAGACTGATTTCTCCCATCTTATTCTTGTTCAAAATTGTTTGTTCATTCTAACTCCTTTGCCTTTCCTTGTAAATGTTATAGTAATTTTGTCTATATCTATAAAAAATCCTATGGGGATTTTGATGGGAATTGCATTAAACATGTACATAAATTTGGAGAATATTGACATTTTTACCATTTAGAGTCTTCCAATCCAAGAATATGCCATCCCTCTCCGTTTATTTACATCTTTGATATTTTCATCAGTGTTTTTTATAGTTCATTGATTTCTGTTCTTATTTATATTATTTCTTTCTTCCTGTTTGCTTTGGGTTTATTTTGCTCTTCTTTGTCTAGATACTTGAGTTGAGAGGTTAAATTATTAAGTTGAGATTTTTCCTTTTTTTCTAAAGTAACTATTTTGTGCTATAAATTTTCCTCTCAGCACTGCTTTAGTTGTATTACATAGATTTTTTTAAAATTTCCTCTGAGACTTCCTTTTGACCAATGGAATATTTAGAAGTACAGGCATAACTCCTTTTGTTGCATTTTTTAGATATTGTAATATTTTTAAGACCCTCCACCAGCAAAAAGATTATGACTCACTGAAGGCTCAGATGCTGGCTAGCATTTTTTAGTAATAAATTATTTCTTAATTAACGTATGTGCATTTTTTTAAACATAATGCTATTGCACACTTAATAGACTACAGTACAGTGTAAACACAACTTTTATATTCACCAGGAAACCAAAAGCTCTGTGGGACTCATTTTATTGCAATATTCGCTTTGTCATGGTTGTCTAGAAACGAGCTCACAATATCTATGAGGTGTGCCTGTATATTATTTAGTTTCCAAGTGTTTAGAGACTTTCCTGTTATCTTTCTGTTACCAGTTTTAGTATTATTCCATTGTGGCCAGAGAATACACTATGTGTGATTTCTATTCTTTTAAATTTCTTAAGGCTTAAGTCCCAGAATATGGTGTATTTTGGTGTATGTCCCATGGATTCTTGAAGAGAATGTGTGTCTGCTGTTGATGGGTGGAGTATTCTCTAGATGTTGATTAGATCTCATTAGTTGGTGGAGTTGCTGAATTCTTTTATATCTTTGCTGATTTTTGGTCTAGTGTCCTATTAATTGCTGAGAGATGGATGTTGAAGTCTCTAACTGTAATTATGGATTTATCTATTTCTTCTTTCAGTTCTATCATCTTTTGCTCACATCCTGCAGTTCTATTGTTTGGTACATGCATATTTTGAATTCTCATGTCTTCTTGGTGGATTTATCCTTTTATTATCACATAATGTTCCTTTATCCAATATTGAAATATTAATAATATAATAAATTCATGTCCAATATTAATATGCTTCTTTTGATGTTTTCATGATATATATTATTCCATTCTTTCAATTTCAACCTACCCATATCATTATGCTTGAAATTAGTTTCTCATAGACACCATATAGTTGGGTCCTGATTTTAATCCATTGTGCCAATCTCAGTCTTTTAATTGCTGTTTACGGACCACTTACATTTAATGTAATTATTGATATTTTAGAACTTCAGTCAGCCATTTTATTTTTTGTTGTCTGTTTACTCTCTCTGCTTTTCATTTCTCTGTTTTCTTTTTTATCTCTTCCTGTGGGTTACTTGAACTTTTTTTTTCAGAATCCCATTTTGGTTTATCTATGGTATTTTTGAGTGTATTTTTTTTTGTAGAACTTTTTAGAGGTTTCTTGAGGTTTTACATTATATATACATAACTCATCACAACCTGCTGATGTTGACCTTTTATCAGTTCTAGTAAAATGTAGCAATCTTACTCCCCTGAACCATCCCTGTTTATAATCTAATTGTCCTAGTATAACATAGTTGTTTTAAACATTTCTTATATATAAATTTAGAACCACATTAGATAGTGTTAGAATTTTTGCTTCTATTGCCAACCATAATTCATAAATCCAAGAGGAGAACAAAAATGAATTGTATTCATCCATATTTTTACTCTTTCTGCTGTTCTTTCTTCTTTCTTGCTATTCTAAGTTTCCTTCTTTTATCATTTCCTTTTTGTTTAGAGAATTTACTTTAATCATTCTTTTAGGGTAGATCTTCCAGTGACAAATTCTCTTATTTTTCCTTCATATTAAAATGTCATGATTTCCCTTTCATTTATGGAAGAGTATTTTTGCTGAACATAGAACTCTGGGTTGACAATTCTTTTCTTTCAGCACTTGAAAGATGTTGTGCCACTTCCTCCATTGTTTGTGATGAGAAATTTACTGTCATTTGAATCATTTTCCCCCTATAAGCAAGGTATTATTTTTTTCTTGCTGCTTTCAAAATTTTTTCCTTATCTTAGTTTTCAGAAGTTTGATATGACCTGCTGTGGATTTCTTTGGGTTTGTTCTGTTTGGGCTTCTCTCAGTTTCTTGAATCCGTAAGCTTATGTCTTATGCTCAGTTTGGGACGTTATCGGTCACTATTTCTTGGAATACTTGTACAGTTCTCCATCTTCTTCTCTCTTTGTAGGACTCTGATGTCACAAAGGTTAGATTTTTTGTTCTAGTTGCTGATTCTTTCCTCTGTGCCCTCCGTTCCACTGTTGAGGCCATCTATTTAGTTTTTAAAAAATTTTAAAATTTCAGTTATTGTATTTTTCAGTTCTCATTTATATCTTTTTTTCTGAAATTTTCTACTTCTTTGCTGAGAATTTTCATTTTACTTTTTAAAATTTGTTTCAAAAATGTTAATAATTGCTCTTTGAAGCATTTTTAACATGACTTCTTTAAAATTGCTGTCAGATGATGTTAACATCTTTGTCATCTCCATATTGGCATCTATTGATGCCAAATAAAAAAGAGGAGTTTTCAATGCTGAGGTATAAATTGTATCCTGAGATCTAAGTAGTTCAGCCACATCCTAATTTTGGTGCTCTTCTTTCATTCAAATATTCTTTCCTTCAACCAATATGAATTGAGTATCTACTTTGTGTCAGTTCTATGCTAGGTTCTTGAAATTCAACTTTGAGATGGTGGGACAGTGACTATTCTCCTGGACCTAAATGTCTAGCAGTATGTACTTCTAAGCTCTTCCAACAACTCACTGTGACATCTTAGACAAATCATTTTCTCATTGTTTTGTTCTCAGTTTGGGATCTTTAAAAATGAGGGTGAGTGGGTTAAACCAAAATCTTTCTTTGGGTTATATTTCTCTTTTGGAAACTCATACAGAACATTATGAAAGCCATGCTCCTTAGAAAAATGTACGTGCATACCCAAAAGCATAACACAAACTCAGGCACATAGATTTACAAATAATTTTCTAGGATCAGAGAAGATCATCAGATTTGGAATATACCATTTGTTATCTAAGAGACCTTTGAGTTCTGTCATTCTATGCTTTTAAATATCATACAAATTGCTTGGTAATAATAAGCAGTTGTGAGAACACTTCCTGCAATCCAGAAGCTGTTATAAACAACTTATATAAATTTTCTTACTTTATTCTCATAACAAATTTTATTAACCTGATGTAATATGTGATTAAACTGTAAAAGAAAACTAAAGAGAAGAAATTTCCTCCTATGGACTTAGATGAGTCTAAAGGGAAACATTGTGCCCTGTAAATTCAAAATTAATAAAGTTCTTCAATTGTAGTTCCCTAAAAGGGTGAAATAAAAATGGGAATTGAGAAAGACTGAAGTAGGTGACACAGGACTAGCCACTTGTAAAAGGAGAATTTATAAATATTTATAAGCTTTGAGTATTGTTTAAAAAACAAATAAAAGTATGAGTCCTAAAATGTTTGGAGCTAACCAATAGAAAATTAAAAATAAAATTAGTAACTTAAAAAACCCTTTCTAATGAAAAGTAGTCGGGGTCCAGCCCAGTGGCGTAGTGGTTTTGTGCACTCTGCTTCAGTGGCCTGGGGTTAGCACGTTCAGATCCTGGGCGCAGACCTACACACCGCTCATCAAGTCATGCTGTGGCAGCATCCCATGTACAAAATAGAGGAAGCCTGGCACAGTTGTTAGCTCAGCAACAATCCTCCTCAAGCAAAAAGAAGATTGACAACAGATGTTAGCTCAGGGCCAATCTTCCTCCAAAAAAACCAAAGTAAGAAAAGATTTTAAAAGTAAAAATAAAGAATTTTAAATAAAAAATTACAATGTTAAATGGCAAAAATGTCAATGTAGTCAATATTACAATAAATATAAATGGAATAAATTAAACACACTGATCAAAAGACAGAGACGTTCAAATTGAAATAAAACAAAAACAAGCAAACAAAAAATAAGTCCCAGCTATTAAATGTGTGAAAAAGATACACTTCAGATAAGAGGGTGGAGAATCAAGAAAAACAAAGGATACGAAAAAAATGCCACACAAATAAGAATCAAAAGGAAATTTAATATACGTAAGATTTCTAAAAATCATAGAGAATAAAGAGAGATGTTGCATTCAGATTCTAAAATATATATAAAAATTTAGAAGCAACCATAACCATAAGAGCAAAATATATAAAGCAACAGATGACAGAAATGAGAGAAAAGAGAGGTAAAAAGCTATTGAAGGTTTGAAATCACTGCTCTCAGAAGCTGATATAATAAATCAAATAAAAATAAACTAGAATATAGAAGATGTTAATGAAATAACCGAGGTTATACACACTAATTTATATAAAAATTTGCAAGCAAACTTACAACACACACTTTTTTTCTAGAATAAATAGATCAATCATAAGAAGAAATCATATACTAGAGACAAAAAAAGTCCCAATATATTTCTAAGGCTCAATATCAGACACTGTTCTCTAATTTCAATGTGATAAAATTTATCACTAATAATATTGAATTAGCTAAAAATAAAAATCTATGTGTCTATAAACTAGAAACAACAAAATAAAGCAAAAAATCTACTCTCAGGTAGACCTTGGGTAACATAGAAAGCAAAAGGAGAAAAATTATAGCTGAATGACAATGAAAGCAGTACATGTCAGCATTTGCTGGATGTAGCTAACACAGTTTCTGGAGTACAGTTTCTAGCTGTGAATACTTCTTGAAAATAGAGAAGATTGAAAAGTAATTAAGCTAAGTGATCATCTAAAGATGGTAGAAAAAGGACAACAGAGCAATTCCAAAGAAACAAGAATTTGGCAATATGGAGATAAATGATAGACACAGAAGGTTTTACAGATGAGGTAAGGAATACAAAATTCCTATCTTATACATATTGTCCTAGAAAGCTGAAAATAAGGAAGTCTGGGCAGCTCATTTCATAGGGCTAGTATAATTTTAATAACTAAACCAGATGAAAAGGGTTCAAGACAAAAAATATATAACACTACACGTCAACTTAACTTCTTAACTTAGTTTTTAAAATCTTAATTAAAATATTACTTTTTTATTTCCAAAAGTATATTAAAATGATTCGAGGATGGTTCAACATAAGAAAAACTAGCAATAAAATTCACTTTTTTTTCCTTAATATATTGAAAGACTGCAGGGTCACAATAGAAATAGAGAAAGCAGATGATAGAGTTCAACAGCCATTTCTGAAACAAAACCTCTTAGAAAACTAGGAATATAGGAGTTTTTTTCATTTATGACACAAAAAAAAAACCTGTTAGAAAACTAGGAATAATCTGATAATGTTTATCTACCAAAATCCATGAAAATATCATTTTCATAAAGAATTCTTATAAATATTTCCTTTTAGGTCTGGAACGAGACAAAACTTACCACTGTAACAAATGCTATTCCAAATATTTGAAAAAACAATAAGATAATAAAAATAAGTAACAAAAATATTGGATTGGGAAGGAGAAGACAAAACATTCACTACATAGAAATCCATGAGAATCAGGACAAAAACCATTAGAACTTGTAAGGGAGTTCAGCAAGTTTTCCAGAAACAAGATTAAATTATAGAAACCATAGTGTACACCTACTAAAGAAAATTCCTATTAGAAAGTATGATAAGAAAATAAGAAAATTTACAATATCAACTAAAACTATGAATTATCTCTTAGCTAATTTAATAAAGACTGCACAGGATCTTTATGTAAAAATTTTAAATTTTATTCTAGGACGTGAAAGAAGACCTGCATAAATATTCTGCCCGAGGTTGGGATAATTTAACATTGAAATGATATCAATCAGTACACCTTGAATTAAGTTGAAAATTAATGTAATTCCAATAAAAAATAGGAGCAGACCAGTAGACCAAGGGAGCAGGTTAGAGTGCCCCCCTGGCTCCTCATGCCTCTGGGAACTCTGTGTATTATGGAGGTGGCACCACAAATCAGTGGGAGAAAGGACTGATTATTCGGTAAATAGCTTCACTCTATGGAAAATTAAAATGAAATTGCTGCCTCACACCAAGTAAAAATAAACCCTAAATGGAATAAAAACTAAATGTGAAAGTTAAAAGTTCATTATTCACGAAGAAAATGTAGACAGTATCTTTATGACCTTGGGATAGGAGTAAATTTCTTAATCAGGACTCTAAAACATAAACCCTAAGGAGATAATTTGATAACAGGTATCAAAATGAAAGATTTTCCCTCAAAAATATGCCATAGACAAAGTTATTGGGTAGAGAATCAGACTTACTGTTGACCCTGGAATGGTATTAAACAAGGAGAGTGTTAATTGAGCAGTTACTATGTATCAGGCACCATTCCAAGTACCTTATATATGTTGAATTGTTCACTCCTCTTGACTACTATTTTTCCCCCATCACTTTAAAGATGAGGACACTGAGGTTAATTAACTTGTATAGAGTCACATAGGTGGTAAAGGGTAGAGCTGGGTAATCTGGCCAAATCCAGAGTCTGTCCCCTTAATTATGGTTACACAGCCTTTCAGGATTTTCCTTGCTGATGCCAAGGAAAGAAAGGGTCAAAGGTGTCCAATACTGCAATGCTGTTGACAAGAGACCATTGAATTTGACGCTCCAGTGACTTCCAAAAGCGCTGTTTCAGGGAAGGGGTGAAGGTGGAGGCCATGCTGAGCTTGTGAAGTGACCAGGCAGCAAGACAGCTCGATCTTTCAAACTACAGCTAGCTCTTGAAAGTTCGAGGACTCATCCTTCTTAATACTAGCTGCTTTAGTGTTTTGCGGTTTGCATTTTAGAAACATTATTTTTAAAAATTCTTTGGATAAGGCTGCCGATTATGAAAAACATGACAGCTGTAAAATTCACGATCCCTACTCTCCAGAACAGACTCTGTACAAATTCAGAGTGTCTGGCAAGTTATAGCCAAAGCCTTCGAAACAAATTGGTTTTCAAACCAGCATCTCCAACTAATATTTTCCACAACACGCAACCTCGTTCTTGTTTGCAATAAAGCATTGGAATGAAACCATACTCTGTTTGTTCTCTAGCTCATATTATGACCTGCTATAAAATGAATTAATATTCATAAATCTTTTTTACTGCACTAATCTCAGTGTTTTAAAGTGGTGATTACTACCTGACATGGGGCAGGCCAACAACTAACGGAATCTTCAGACAGCGTAAGATCCCATTCTCACACAAATGTTCAAAGAGGAAAAGGTTCACATGCTGAATTGGGCATAAAGATGAACGCTTTGAGAAGGTTTCCCACAAGGGCTCCAGATCCTTTGGGGTAAAAATGTCCCGAACATTTTCTTTGCAGAGCGTCTGGGAATATGAGCTGGGATGTTGGACATGGGTTATGTAACGTGGAATACACCACATGGCCAACCTTTTTGAAACGTTCCAGATGGGACCTACAGTTTGAAAAGCTTAGAAACGTCTTCCGTGATGTCCGTGTTTTCTGTAATTAAAGTTTCCTCAGGCTCTGACAGCTGAGCGGTGGATTGGCTTCAACTATCTGTATCTGAAACTACCGAGAAAGCCCACGGGCTTCACACGGCTACCTGGGGTGAGGGGGACTGTGAAGTTGCCCAACAGGAAACCAGGAACACACTGGAAGCCAAGAAGGCTGTGGCACGTACAACAGAACAGAGAAACTGGGAGAGAATAGTAGATGTTGCTGGTATGATTTTGATTAGAAGAAGAAGGAAGTAGGATGGTTTATGTTGTTGAGAATTCTTATTCTCAGTTTGGGATCCAAGTTATCAAATGTAGGGAAGAACCAGGAGGGGACTCATTCATTCAATAAATATTTGTTGAATTCCTACTATGTCAGAAAGCACCATACAAGACCCTGAGGATAAGCAGAGCTTAAAATTCAGTGGGCAAGATAGCCAAATAATGAGGTGAAGGAAAGTACAATTATAATCTGAGATCAATGATATTGAGAGAAGCAATAGAGCTCTACGAGAGTAACAAAAGAAGGAAACCAGGTCTTGAGAATCAGGGAGGTCCTAAAAAATGTGAAGGAGTTCGCTACGTGAAGGCGCTGGAGGGAAGCAGTACCTGAGCTCTCCGCTAGAGAGACTCAAGAAGGGCCATTTTCCCAGCAGTGTCAAGGGAAAAGCTGGAGTGGGAGAAGCTGGAGAGCAGGGAGAGCAGTGGCTCCCCCTACCCTGAGCACATTCCCCCCAAGGGAAGACTTGTCAGCAATACATTTTAAATACTCCATTGTCAGGAGCATTAAGACTGTGGAAGAACATTGGAGGGAGCCATGTGAGAGCAAATCCATGCTCTCCCCTACAGACACAAGTCAATGGTGTCTTGTAGATGTGCTCATCCTCCGAGTTCCACAGTGGGCCAGGCCACACCACAGGCTTGCTCCTCCATCATGGTAGCTCAACCTCCTTTCCACAGAACTCCAGTCCGTGGATTCACCCCATTGCCTTCCCTGAGCTGCAGATCCACAGAGCCATCTGCCTAATGATAGTTTGATTTGCCTGTCCTTCATACATCTCAAATAAAAAGGCCCCCAAACTGGTCTTGTCTTTCACCACTGAACCTGATTCTCCACTGGTTGCCCATCCTAGTGAATGCCGCCCTCATCTACCAGTTTGCCCAAGTGGAAAACAGGGCAGGGCACCCTCAATGCCTCCTGTCTGCTTCACCTCATATTTAACCAACTGAGAAACAACTTTCAAATCCACCCACTTCACTCTCTTCCTCCCACCTCTGCCTGTGCTGAGACCACCATCACCTCTCACCTGGAAGACTCCAACCACCTCCAACTCCTGCCCGGTCTGCCCCTCTTGTAATGCCTCCACCTCCAGACCAGTCCCCACCAGAGACCTGGAGGGAATCTTGAGTGTGTGCAGCTTCAGAGAGGGAGAGAAAGCATGACTGCCTCCATCCTCAGGGCATCTCAAAGCAGCCCTCCCAATGGCCCTGGGGGACTGGGAAACCCTTGAGCCACTGTTGACAAATGACAAGAGGCCCATGGCAGGAAGCAGGGACTTCATAGGAGAGGCTAGTACTGTGTGAGCTTGAGTAAAGATGAGGGCCAGGAAGGAAAGGCTCGAGGGAGTTGGGGAAACTGGTGCTTCGCATGCTCTAAAGCCTGGCTTTTCTATTACTGAGGAAGGCTTTTCTAGAAAACAAAAGTATAACAACCCTAACGATCCCACCATGAGTAGGCTGTGCCTGATGTGGTCAGTGCCCACCATACTTCCTTGGATCCCATTATCACTTCCACCCTTTATCACTTTCTTGCACACAGCTCCTAGTGTGCATTCACTCCTAACAGCCTGCACCTGAGACTCCTTGTGGGCAGCTGCCCTCAGCCCTCTGGAGTCCCCCTGCCTGACTGCACTGAGATACTGGCTCCCTCTGAGATGTGTCCACCTTGTCTCCATTGTCCCTGGGGGGGATTCAGCCAAAATTACCCTTGGTGTGACTGCTTGATATCCCGGCTTAGCTTCCCCTCCCTTTTCCACTTCCCTCTGGCTTTTTCTGGGCTTGCCTCCCAATAACTCACTTTCCCATGAATCCTGGTCTCAGGTTCTGTTTCTGGAGGACCCAGCTCTCTGCACCAGGCACAGGCTAAACACTTTCTATGCATTATTTCCTCCAATCTTCAAAACAACTGCATAAGGTCAGTACCGTATGCACCCCCTTTTACGGATGGTGAGACACAGGCTCAGTGACACTTGGTTTCTGTCACCCAGCCAGTGCCGGGGAGAGCCAGGGTTCCAGCCCAAGTCTGACCCAACTATTGGCCATTGTCCTATACCACTTCTTTGTACCCTACTGCCCTCCACATTCCCCCACACAAAGCTGAGTCTAAGACAGGGTAGTTCATTCTGGAGAGTTGTCCCAGGAAACAGGTGTGAGGAGTAGGGAGAGTGCAACAGGGGCAGAGGGAAAGCAAATACGAGGGTGTGTTCAAGCCAGCCTCTATGGTGGGGCTTGATCCCATCTAGCCAGACCTTTGGAGGAGCCATGTGGAACGCAGCTCAGAATTGTACACCTGAAGGAAAGGAGGGGGGAGTCTTTCTCCAGCAGCTCCTTCCCCTGCTGGCCAAGGGTCCCCACGGGTGTTAACTCTCTCCCACTCCCAGGACCACAAAAGGAGCTTGCAGGAGGTCCCCTACTGTCCCCACCTTGTCAGAGGAGGCCCAGGGCAGAGTGTGAGAGAAGCTATCTCAGGTTCACCTGGGTTAGGCAGCTGCCACAGCAAAGACTGGAGGAAAAGGTGGTCATGAGGAGGTGAGGCAGGGTAGAAAGTGCTTCCAGAACACACCTCCTTTTACTGTCTAACGCAACCACTGCCTCCTAATAAGACCTCACATTTGTTGAGCGTAATACGTGCCCGGCCCTGGGCTGACACTGTCCATGCACCAACTTGTCACTACCTTGCCACACGTGGACTGGGCCAGTGCTGGTATTATTCCCATTTTACACGTGAGGAAGCAGAAGTCCAGAGCGATGACATGACTTGCTGGTGGCGTGCGGCATTGCTGGGACAGGGACTCGGCCGGTGGTTCCCAGCTCCTTCTCTTAGCCGCCCCCGCGGCTGCTCGGCCGGGTAGCCAGTCTCGGGGCCGTGGCAGCCTTCCATGGGCTGGGCAGGCCCCAGCTCGGGGCCGGGTTCTTATGCGGGGAACTCGGCCAGAAATCCAGCCAGGGACCGGATGGCGTCTTATAATTTCTCTGTATCCCCCAAGCTGCCTAGCACTAAATAAATACTTGCTGACTGATTGACTCATTCCGGCCTTGCTTCCAAGTTTCCCTGGGCCCCTTCTCCAGGCAGCCCAGCCCCCTCCCGGGCCTTTCGGAATCCCCCACTTCCACCAGTTCCTAAAGCCTGAATTTGGACGTAGAGGGAGTGTTGTGTTTTCAGAGATATGAGCTGGTGACAGAAGGGGCTTGGCAGTGAGGGCCGGTGGGCAGCGGAGCCGTGAGAGGAAAACGACAGGATGAGATGGGAGGGGTCTTGACACTCCTTGTCCTGGAGGCCCCTAAGCAACCTGAAACCAAGAAAAAATGTGCACTGACCACTCTGAGGAGATATTCCTGGGAGACCACGTAATTGACGGCTAAGGCTCCTGACCAGGCCTCCTGGGTTCAAATCCTGACTCCAACCACCACCTTACCTCTCTGTGCCTCAGGGCCTTCAGCTATAAACTGTGATGATAATCAAAACGACCCTTCAGGGTTGCTGCTTGGGTTAAAGTGAATTAATACAGTGCCTGGCTAGTGGTAAGTGCCCCGTAAGTCTTAACTGTCATGGTTGCTGTTATTATGTAGCTAGGTTTGTAACCCTGCAAGGTCACTTTGTCATTGTCATTCTATTGATAAGCAAACATGGCTCAGAGAAGGCAAATGTTGTGCACAGGTACTAGAGTTTAAATTCAAAAGCAAGTCAGATGACTCTGAAGTCCGCGGACTTCTGCCACATCAGCACTTACACAGTTCAATCATTTATCTATAGGTTATTATTCTCGAATTTATGAGTACTATTTATCATTATTGCCCACCAAACTTTGAAAATACCCACCAGGAGAAAGTTTCTTGAGGAGAGAAAGAATTCAGCAGTGGGCGAGAGAGAAGCAGCCCAGCTCGCCTAATTATCTGTCTCTGATCGAATGGAAGGACACTTGAGTCTGGTGGCTCAGTGGCCTCAGGTGAAATCAGCTCAAATATCAGGTTGTTTATGACCTATTCCGATTCTGGTGTAGTCATTTCAAAAACCTGCAGGACTTGGTATGGGTTTTAAAACCTCATTCAGATGAGTAAAATTGTTTAGATTTGAAGTTCTATCAACACATAATATTTGAGTTTTTGTTTGAGGTTTAGCTAAGAGGTGTGTCATGTCTAGGTCAAAAGTAGGCTGGTTAAACTAGCTGTTCCATTTTCTAGAAGGCAGCTGACCAAAGAGATGGCATCTTGGCAACAATAGGAGGGTATTATGAGGGTGCCTCAGGATTTATAGTCATGAGAAGTCTGCTAGTACTTCTGCCTGTGGTACTGTTACTACCCCATACCTGCTCCTATTCCTACTTGCTCGCACTCACAGAACACCCACTATTTTCTGTTTGTTAATCACTTTATCTTCAAAACAATCCCATTAAGTAGAGAATTATCCCCATTTTACAGATCAGAAAACCAAGACACAGAGAAGAACAGTAACCCAGCCAGTGAGTGGTACAGTCACCCCAAGAAATCTGACTCCACTTTCTGTGCTCTCAACAACTACCCTTCACTCTATTACTCACAGAGAGCATGAAAATGGGCCTCCCTGTGGTCCCCACCAGCAAAATGGGGATCATGCACAGGCACAGTGTCCTAGGTGGGGTTTAGAAAACTTGAGCAAGGGAGGATAAGATACTGAAGGGAATGACAGCAGATTCACCTCTGTTCCTATCCCATGCTTGGGTCTTTCATTTATGCAAACCTCTGTGGCCTTTATAAAAATCCAGCAAAATGGGAATTGTCCATGTTGATGGAGGTAGAAACTAAACCTTAGCAGGATCAAATGGCTTGGCCAAAACCACTCAGTTATGCACGTGGTGTAATTAGGACTAGGTTTCTTGACCTCCAATCTCATAGCTACTTCCATTCTACCCAGAACTGCTTTGAGGCTCTGTAGGAAGGTATATTTATTTATTCTACCTGTTTGAAAGTGTAGGTTTTATTATTATTCAGGTATGATGAGGCCAACAGATCAAGAGACAACTGCCATTGAAAAGATAGTTTGTTACAGTTCTCAAGAGGAGGGGACATGCCATGCCATGCAAGGTCACACAGGGAAGCACCAGGATCAGTCAGGAGGCAGAGAGAGTGAGGGGAAAATGTGGGCAAGAGCGTTTATTAGTGTTTTCATGGGAAGGAAGGGGCAAAGCAGGGTAAGCAGATTAAATAGTTTTCCAATTGGCTAGCTTGAATAATTTTCATGGACTCTGGGACATTGGGTTGGTACCTGGTCCTGCGGGGATTACAGCAGGAGGATAGTGGCTCCAGAGTGAGAGGTGGGTGAAGTATGGGCTTCAGACTGGTTGGTTTGCACATGAAAGACATGCTCCCTGGTGAGTGGTTTGCTATATCTAGGAATTAGTTAACTGTGGAAGGGGCAGTCCCTTCCAGTGTCAATAAGATGTCAAAGCACAATGCACAATGCAGAAACTGAAGTCTAATAATGTACACCTGAAATGTACACAATGTTATAAGCCAACATGACCTCAATGGAAAAATTTTTTAAAAAAGATGTCAAAGCATCAAGATAAAAAGACATGCTTAATACACTACCCTAGAAAAGAATAGACTTTGAGATGTCCTTACAAGAAGAAACTGAGCAGATGTGACACAATTAGGATGAACAGATAGAAGGATGGATGGATGGATGATCAGATGGACCAGATATAACAGGTTTATTCTCCATGATGTCCACAGTACTAGTCTAACATGTATGGTTGTTTCAGTGGAAACTTGCCTATTTCAAGATCAGGGATAAAGCACAGTCACAAAGCGGCGTTCATGGGATCCCTGGATAGACATTTCTTCCATTGCTTCAAAACGAAGACTCTGTTAAACCATGTGGAGGGAGAGTTGCAGGCATGCAGCTGGCCATCTGGGATTTCATGTTAGTCATCCTTCCCCATAACTCTGTTGCTGAGACATCCAAGCACGGCTGGTTACAAACATGAAGTCAGCTCCCTTCCACCATCACTAAGAAGCTCTTGACTGAGCTATCCACATTGACTCAGAGAGAAGAATAAAGATGCAAAGCTAGAAAACCTAAAGCTAGAGAATAAAAACCTCTGAATGGGTGCTTTCATTGGCTTGTTGGCAAGAAACGCATTCAAGGAAACCAAGTTGGTTCTCAATTCCCTTTTTAATAAATTAAAAATAGTTTCTTCTGATACTTACACACGTGGGTCCCAAATGGCCCGGCTAATTCATTAGCTCAGATGGAGAAAGCATATTTCTCCATCAGTGAGTTGGACTCATCTCACTATGACCTCCGAGCTCATAGCTACGCTGGGAAGAGGGCTGCATTTAAGCCCAGTCCTGCTGCATTCAGACTCTGACTCTCCCTGGACCTCTGCGACTCGGGCTTTCCTTGGGGGGGCTTTTCTATAGAAACTCATCCCCAAGACTAGCTATTAATTGGAGATGATTTATTTATCCTATAGGTTTGATAATCAATCATCAGATTTCAGCACTGGTTCTGTGGGATTCCATTTCATCACTTGCTACAGTATATATTATTATTCATTATATAAGTTTGTTAACGGTGTATTTATTTGAGTGACTCTCCCTCTAAATAAAGGGGCCTTATAAAGTTTTTTTTTAATAAAAGGTTTATTTTTACATCAGCTATTTGCTTTCCTATGCTAAACCTCCGTTGAAGGCTCTGAGCAGCATGCAAACCGAATTCCTGCATTTTAGGCCGGGATGGGGCTGTTGGGAGGGTGATCAAGACAGCTGCCCAGGCCCTGTAGCAGATTTGGTTTTTTCAGCCCTGTCAGTCACTTTCCCTTTGAGAAGGGAACAGGATGGCTGGTAGAGATTAGGAATGGTAATGTAAAAGTTTCTACCTACTGCATAAAATTCTTTGAAATTAATGCAAGCATTAAATTGTCAATGATTTTTCACATAAAGCAGATATTAAAGTGTGCATGCCCGCTGGTGTTGGTATAAAGTTTTGTCAACATTTTTGGCACACAAAGTCCGAGCCTGGGGGTCAAAAAGTGTTTTTAACCAAATTTTGTTGTTTCTGTTGCTTTTTTTACACTTGTGTGTTGTAACTCAAACGTAGATTCTTTTCCCAAAAATGAAATTTGGCAGGCCATTAGTCCATAATGTGGTCTAATGCCTGTGGATATTTTTTAAACATGTAAATGGCCAAGATATTTAGGTTTTTGAGGTTGAAGAGCTGTGCACGCACTCTTAACAACTTCTTTTTCAGTGTATTTAGTATGCATATTTATTGCACATGTGTATTCTGTGGCATGCTGATTTGACTGGAGATTAGTTGGGAAAATATACAAATGTCTCTTCACAGGGGGGAACGTCTCACAGATCATGAGTTGATATGTCTCCTTGTTTTCACTCGAGAATCAGGGGTAGGACTGAGGTGAACCCTGGTCTGAGGGCTCACTCCTGGCGGGAGGAGACTCCAGGCCATTTCCACTCCTCTGTGGGGCTAGAAGACACTGACTGTGACAGCCAACCCCAAACCCACTGACCAGCTCTAGGACAGAGTAACGTCCAAAGGGAGAGGAGAAGCATCCAGACCTCGTGTTTCTAGATCCTGTCTCCTGCCTCATTGCTCCGACCTGCACCAATGCCCTGTGGACACGAATCCTGGGCTCTTCCCAACACTGACGGATCCCCAGACAGAATCCAAAGCAAATACTCCAAGCAAAAGAAAACACATTATAGACTAATCCACTGTCCAGATAATTGAAAACTAACAGTTATTACCTCATTTGAAAGTAATTTTTAACAATTAGCTTAGGAAAGTATTTTATAATTTTTTGCTAGCCTTACACAAACTAAAAATTTTTCATGTAATCAATTAAATCTGGCAGCATAGCATCAGGCACTCATTAGGCTGGGCTGCTTGAAATTCATGTACAATTTCTTCCTTATGCTGATCTGCAGGAGCTTTTAAACTTGCACTGGGATGCTGGCAACATCCTCCCAACATCTCAGACACATTGTCTCTCTGAACCTGAACTTTTTTAATGGTGGTTAAACATGTTGTCTGCTTTAGTTTCCTGTCTATCTTCATCATGAGCCAGCACCTGTTTCCAATAAATTATATGCAGAACTGTATCAGCAACACCTTGGCAACAGCTGCCACCCTTAAAAGCCGAGTGCCCTTGAGGACAATACACCTGTGAACACACAGAGTGTTTATTTAGCTGAAAGCCAAAACTCTAACTTACATAAAGCAATTATCTAAAGCCTAATGTATGTCCATTATTAACACAAAATAACCCTGTTCTTAAAAACCAATAAAAATCTATTTAAAGGATTTTTCCAAATCCCACTGAAATTTGTACTCAACTAGAGGCCTAGTCTTAGCCTGGGACTTAAAATTCGAATGGTGGGCAAGGGAGAGGTTTGTATGTGAGTTACAATATAATATTCTTAGCTAATGCCTGGAATTTGGGGCATGAGCACGCATGGGTGGTACAGCCAAAGCTTTAGACTTTTGAGCACGGACATGCTTATTTAAAATAATCTTTGTTACAAGTCACTTTTTAAAAAAACATTTGACTATGGTCTAGAGGTTAAAAAAAGGAATGGGTTGTTTCAGTTAGAATTTAAATGTAGGAATAGTTCATCCCAGATACCTTTCTTTGTTTGTACAGCCCACCTTTACCTTATGGTTCATTACCTAATAGCATAACCCTTAGGTAATGGGGTTAGCAGTACACTTATGAAAATGGAACCAGCGTCAGGTAAAGAGCCTTAAACTTCCATCCTGCCCCATGAAACATATTAATAATGAAAATTCCAGCCAAATATAGTATTTACTACATACAGTTCCATTTCTACAGCGTTTGACCTGCAGCCCTTTCAAGAAATGGGATCGTATACTACATATTGTTAGCAATAAATAAGAATAGGGCATAGCTATTGTCTCTTCCCATCTTGAAGTCTCATGAAATGTGAGTGATTTTTCGCTTAGAGTTTGTAATTCGTTAATCCCTGTCTGATACTTCCTGTTGACGTTTAACCGATGGACCTATAGTCACTTAGGTGCAAATGTGTTTTAGCACTTCTGTTTGGCTGAATGCAAATGCTGTGGAAGTAACTGCTAATGAGTATTACAGCTTCCAGCTCTATCCATGTCACTGTTGGTTCACATACAGTACACAGAGTGAGCAGACGCCTGAAGCCTGAAAATTGGACTCAGTGGAAGAAAGTTTAGAAACAGCAGGCCTGTGTCTCATGACAAAGTCCACACACACCAGGCCGGTCATGCTTTCCTTAAACCCGCCATGTGAGTAATGATGGGTTAGACTGCTGTGGATAGAGGAGAGACCTAAGAATGGAGCGCACCATGGCCATAACTGCTTTATTCTCCTCTTTGCATTTTGCTGGTGCTTTCATTTGTTTAGCAACTGTCTTCTAAGCACCTATTCCAGACTAAAAGCTGGGGGTACTAAGATGAATTAGACAGATGGTTGTTCCTTCTTCCTGGAGTGCAAAGACCTCCTCCGTGTGTTTGAAACATTTGTGATGAGAGACCAAGGTTCTAACTGTGACTCTATTACTACTGGTAGAGTAGTTTTGGAGCAAGCCACTCACCCTCTTCCAGACAGTTCCCTCCCCTGTAAAATGTGGAAAACAATCCCTGTGGCATCTGCATTAAAGGATTAACATGAAACTCAAATAAATAAGCAATGCAAATATAACCTGCAAATTTCAAGCTCTGAGTCCATTTGGGAGCCCCTTTGTCATTGAGCTTTACTAGCACTGAAGCTATTCCTTTAGGTGACTTAGCTTATTGTAAGTTTGAAGACTCAACATGAAACTCACAAAATGCAACCACAGCAGCAGTTTCATTATCAAAACTCCAGCAAGCGTTCCAGCCAGACTAATTCTCCACTGGATTCTCTTAAAGTGTAAGCAGATCTTTCAGCCAGAATTCACTGGGAAATATATGTATATCTAATGAAAGAAGAAGAAAATTAAGAAAAATGTATTTTCCTTTTTTAACCAGTGTAGCATTATGCTAATTCAAGCTCTCTCCATATAGATATAAGACTTCCTTCTTTGATTTATTTTCTTGATTAGGGGCCCTCACATATAATTGCATGTAAATGTGAGAGGCACCAGTTTGCATTCCTGGCCAGAAGAAACCCAGGAATGGATTTGTAAAGGAGAGCTCATTCCTATCCCCCTGGAGAACTTATCTTTATTAAAGGTCAGCAAATTTAGAGTATGCTTTGCTAATTTACCACGTGTAGAGGAAATAAGTCATGAGTATAAGTTTGCACAGAAGATAGTAGTTACTGTGATTTAGATAAACTGGGTTTTGAATATTGAAAGGGTAATTCAAAAAACATTTAAAAATCCTATTGGTTTCTCTGCCTGCTTGTCAGATTTCCCATTGGTGATGAAACCCTGCCAAGTGTAGATTTAGTGCTGGTCATGAAACCAGACCTGGGCCTGTGGTTACTTGATAATAACTGTGATAATAAATTCATCCATTAATTTCTTTCCTGTTTCCCTACATGAGTAACATTAAACCAAGATATTATGCTATTGGATGGAGAGAATCATTTTCATTCATACACACACACACATCGTCTCTGGAAGCTCTTTCTGTTAGGCTGCTAATTCCCAAAGACTACAGCTGTCCTTCCTGTGCCATGGGAGGATGATGCCAGGATTGGAAATGAGATGCTCTGTGACCTGGGACTATCAAAGGCTATTAAACAGAAGGACAGGCTCTGGGGAGGTGGACAAGTGAATTAAAACTGGATTCATAATGAAGATAAATAAATACAGGAGCCTGCATGTGAATAACCCGGCAAAACTTGCCCTCATCTTCAAACTGTCCCATAGATAAGTGGAGTTGGGACTATCAAATGAACTATTGCTAGGTTTTTCTGTTTGTTTGTTTTGTTTTGTTTTGTTTTGTGTGTGTGAGTGTGTGTTTTAGGCTCAACCTACACACAAAGGGAATACATGAGAGCTTTATAACATACTTTCTATTACTCTTGGCCTGAGAGAATTTATGCACCTCCTGGAGGGTTTATCTCAATGGACCACATTTTTCCTGAGTGGATAGACTCACAAGTGCCATTTTATCAGATCTAAGATTAGGCTTCAGATTTAATTTTGTCCCATATGTGGCAGTGAGACGAGCCTGGCCTTTCTGCCTACATCTTTGAAACAGATCAGTGAATCAATGATGATTTGTTTCCTCCCCTTTTCTCCTCCTGTTTACCTTGAAAGAAATGAGGCTTTCAATCTTCGATAATGATAATAATCCTTTTGTGTGAGGGTGATTTATAGAAACGCTCCAGGACTGAGGTTCTGGATGCCTTTTCGCTCTATGCAAAGCAGAGAGGACAAACAATAGAATAATCTCGGCGCGTAAAACTATGCTTGCTTGCATGGGATTTGATTTAAGCCCATTTTGAACTGCCAGTTCAGTGTTTAAAAATGCACACCTGCGCAGAACCAGTTGTGGTCAAGAAGTTTATTAGCAAAAGAATGTTCGTCAGTTCCTGGAAATCTTATATAAAGAACCATCATGGTTTTTGTTAAGAATAAGATTCCCCATGAGTTACCAAAACACAGTCAAACATCCTGTCTTAACAAAAGAGAAAGTTTGGAGAAGAAATAAGTCAAGTATGAGAAAAAGAACCAGGAAAAAACCTAGGCAAACATGGTCAGGCCCAGGCCTTACTCTGAATTTAGTAGAAATACGGCATAGGGACATAAGAAGATTTGGAATGTTCTCCCCAAGTGTGACAACTCCTCTCTCAGGTGCAAGGAGATAATAGATGGGAAATGGTTTTTACAAGTGAGAAACTCTTCATAAATGTAAAACTGGGCATCCTGAATGAGAGTAAGTCCTGATAGTTTTTCAAAGCTTTATGGCTAGAAACGGGGAAAGTGGCCTTTTTAAAGTTTCCAGCTGGGTCCTTGCAAGTCTAGAGACAGCAGGCTTAAATTCACCTTTGCTTGTGTGGCAGCAGCCAAAGCGGGGCAGGGGGCATGGACAATTATTGAAAGAGCATTTGGGTTCTGCAAAAAGAAACTGAGACCTTTTTCTGATGTGGGATGTTTGCAGACCACAGGGTTCTGTGTAATAGTATAAAACCTTCTTTGGGGGGTGGAGACATAGATGCAGATTATGCTTCCTTTGAGGAGAAGAGTTTGTGGTTGGTTGGTTTGATATAGGTTTTAGTGGATGGGGGTCCAGGGCAAAAGTGCCTACTAGGGGCCTCCCAATGGTTGAGATGAGCTGACTCCTTCAACATGGCGGCTGGTAGGAGGTCAACAAGGGAGGTATGGTGGGAAGTCTGTGGATGGGTTCTGCTGGGTGCATTTTAATGCCTTTCTGTTTTCCAAATGCTTTAGTACTCTCTTGTTAAATTGATGGTCTGGTCTTAGCTGTGCTTCAGGGAAATGAGAGATGGGATTGGGTCCACATTTGGGGGCAGGGAGTAGGTGGGACTGAAGAGGCAACCTAGGTAAAGCTGGTTGCACACAAAAGAAGCAAATAGGGATTCTGAGAGAAGAGTGTCTCTCCAGCAGGACCGAGAAAAAGATGAGAATCCCTAAGATTAAATAGGATCCTGATAATTTCAGTTTTGAAGAGAAATGGGATCCTTGATGCTAGGTGTTTATGAGGCAGGCGGTCAGGTGGTCATTACAGGCATAAACTGAAGGCAGATTTCCTAGGTCTCACCCTGGCATCACCACTCACCTGCGCGTCAGTGGTCAAGCTGCTTAACCTCTCTGTACTGCAGTTTCCACAAATGTTAAAATGGAGATAGTGAAAATACCTACGTCAAGGGCTTTACATGAGGACTAAATGAGATAATGGATGTTAAGTAGGCAAAGCACTTGGTATAGTGCATGAAACATCAGAAATGCTCAATAAATAAGAAATTTCATCACAAGTATACCTTGTTTTATTTCACTTTGCTTTATTATGCTTCACAGATTTTTTTACAAGACCCTTTACCAGCAAAAAGATTCTGACTCACTGAAGGCTTAGATGATGGTTAGCAATTTAGCAACAAAGTATTTATTAATTAAGGTATATACATTGTGTTTTTTTAGACAATGCTATTGCACACTTAATAGACTATAGTATAGTGTAAACATAACTTTTATACGCTCTGGGAAACCAAAAAATTTGTGTAACTCACTATATTGCGATATTCGCTTTATTGCGGCAGTCTGGAACCAAATCGGCCATATCTTCAAGTTATGCCTGTATTTTATAAACTGGAATTTAATCACACTGCAGTGGAAATAGACAAGACTGTAGATTTGAGAAAGAGAGTCAAAGAGGAATGCGTACCATGGATCTTCTCCTCCCACCCTACATGCAATGCAAGGCACAAAATAGATCCTCCATAAATTTTTCCCAAGCAATGCATCATGCAGACCAGGTCTTTCAGTACACTGAGCTGGGACTCAGCTTCACTTACCAGGTTGTTTTTCAAATGCTTTCTGAAATATCCAGTAAGTTAGTGGAAAGGTTATCCCACTGGGCTTGTTAGGCCAAGAAACACAGATGAACAGACAGACATGAACATAGAATATGATCAAGTCAATTCTAGATTGTCACTGTGCACCCATTCTCACCAAGTGTCCTGACCTGTGATCTTGCCTATGACTCTGACAGAAATTGCTCTGGTTTGGCTTGTTTATGTCAAGGAAGACCCGCTCAGCGTGAGGATAATTAATAGTCACTAGTAATTACAACACCAGGCTGGGGGAGCTGGTTTCTTTGCCAGACTCCGTATGAATATTCAGGAGCAGCAGGGTTGAGGGAAAGCTGTAGAGACGTGAGCAGTAAACAGGGAAGATGCCACCACATTCTCTCCTCTTTGTCCCTTGCTGGTGGTGTTGGACAGAGAACTAGATAGAGGCAAAGCAAGGGCTGCAGGCCGCCCAATATCACAGAGAGGGGAAGGGAGGAAGAAAAGGAGGGGAAGGGGAAGGAAGGAGAACTTATCTTTAAAAAACCAGGCTCAAAACGCCATGTGCTCAAGAAAGAATTGTTATCTGAGGTGTGATAGAATCAAATAAGCATAATCATTTAGCTCATTGTCACTTTGTGCCCTGAAGCTGCATAAAAATGGATGGATAACGAGAGAGGAAGAGGACTTCTAGAACAGAAGCTGTTCTCTCTTACCAGGGGCCCCTGTTCTGGATTTAAAATACATAGAGGTCTCTCAAGGTAGAAGGGGAACCATCCCAAACCCCTCTAAGGGGCGGGAGGATGCTCGGACATGAAAGGTGGGATGACTGCTCTAAAGGGACTTATCCAGGCTCTATTTCTTGGGAGGGGGTTTGGAGTAGGTTCTAGATGACCTTCAAGCAACATCTGGATTTCGACATGTAAACTTAGGTCTGGTCAGGATCATTGTAGATCCCAGTCACAGTTATGGTGTGGATTGAAGTTGCATCTCTGACCAAACATGCTAATTCCATTACCTCCAAATGTATAGAATTGATAATTAAGGGGAGGGAATTAACTTTTTCAGTATCTTTTGTGTGCTAGGCACTGTGCTGGATGCATCATGTTTAATCTTTCAACAGCACTGGGAAGTAGATACTCCATTTTACAGATGAGGAAACTGAAGTTCAGACAGGGTCTTGGTCACAGTCTTGCAGCTAGGGAGTGGTGGAGCTAGGATTATGAACTGGCTCTGCGTGCTCTTTCCTCCATAGAGGAGAGTCACAGGCTGGCTGGGGGAGAGTGTCAAAAATGAAGTTGTGAGCTTTATAAAAAGCAAATGTGACACTGGAATGTGGATGTATTAGGATTAAGCACTAGACAATATTATCCATTTATGTTGGAGACTTTTTTTCCATATTGGAAGCATTCAGTTTCTGCATGAACCTTGAAAATATGCATATCCCATGATGTAGAAATTCTACTTTGCATCTCAGTATTTACTGCACAGAAAAATTTACAAATGAGCACAAGGAAGTATGCCCAAGGATGTTCATTAGAGTGTTTCTGTGAGAGTAAAAGTAGCTAAATCAAACCAAACAAACAAAAATCCTAAAAGCCTGTTGATAACGGGACTGAGAGGAGAAATTTTTCAAAGCAATAATAAGAAAAATTTCTTAGATCTGTATGATGACTTTTCAGATTGAAAGGTACATCTAGTGTCCAGCAAAACGAATACAAAATGACTTACAGCTAGGTACATTATCATGAAGTTTCAGAACACCACAATAAAGAAAACATTCTAAAAGCCTGTGGACAGAAAAATGAGTCTTCTATAAAGGATCTGGGGTCAGAAGGGCAGGTCTTCTAAAAGCAGCACTGGAGGGTTCGACATCAATTTAGCATTGCAGATGTGCATGGCCATGTGGAGGGAAGGTAAACAGTTCTCTTGGAGAGTTTGCAGGTGAATTCCTGCTAGATAGACAGACAACAAAACATAGAAAAAAGTGAGGCAATTATCAATTCCAAGAAAAACAAAGAGTTCTATAGAAAAAATCATATAATTGTAGAAAGTCAATTGAGAATATCTAAAACTGAAAAAAATGAATAAATAGCATTATATTTATATTATTTAGAACACCAGAAGAAATGATTTTTTGGGTAAAAGGGATTCAGGAATGAGATGAGGAGCTGCAGAGGACTACTGTTTTTATCTTAAAGCCTTGTGGTGCTATTTGACTTTTTAAAGTATATGCATTCACTACTTTGATAGAAACATTAAACTAAAATGCAAAGCTATTGTACACATTGGAAAACGAAAAAGTGTAAAAATTAAAACAATGATTAATCATAACCTATCACCCAGATATATCCACTGTTATTACTCAAGCATATGATTTTCTAGTCTTATTTTCTTTCTGCTGAAACACACTTTGATGGGATCATACAGCATTTAAGTTTTATAGGCTCCTTTCAAAATTTGACATTATATTATGGACACATCCCCATGCATTAAGACAAATTTTGTAGATACCAGTTTTGGTAGCTTTAGAATATTCCAATTGTGCTGTTATGTGATTATCTTTTTAAACTTTATTGAAGAATAATTGACAAATAAAATTGTATATATTTAAAGTGTAAAATGTGATGATTTGATATACATATATCTTCTAGAATGGCTACCAAGATCAAGATAAAACACATCTATCAACTCACATAGTTAACACAGGTAACTTTTTTTTTGGTGCAATGCTTAAGATCTACTCTCAGCAGCTTTCAAATATACAATACTGTAATATTAACTATAGCCACCATGCTATACATTAGAGCCTCAGAACTTGTTCTTCTTATAACTGAAAATTTGCGTCCTTGACCAAATCACCCCATAAACCCTTCCCCCCAACTCCTGGCCAAACACCAGTCTATTCTCTGTTTCTATGAAATCGGCTTTTTTTTTTTTTACTTCCACATATAAGTGATGCCAGCATTATTTGTCTTTCTCCTTATGGCTTATTTTACTTAGCATAGTGCCCTTCAGATTCATCTATGTTGTCACAAATGGCAAGATTTCTTCTTTTCAAAGCTGACTAGTATTTCATTGTGTTTGTGTGTGTGTGTGTATCATGTTTTCTTTATCCATTCATCCATCGAAGGACATTTAAGTTGTTCCATATCTTGGGTATTGTGGATAACGCTGCAATGAATATGGGTGTGCAGATATTTTATGTGATTATTTAGTGATTAATTTCTTAGTTAAATATATGCATTGCTCCAACTTTTCATTATTATAAACAATGCTGTGATAGATGTTTATATATATATAAATTGTTGCTGCTTTCATGATTATTTCCTTAGAATAGACCCCCAAAAATTCACAGGGATTCTAATTCTAAAAAATTCGTATTTTTCTTTACTTTCTAAATATCCTTTTATTTTTTTATTGAGGTAAAATTGACATATAACATTATATTAGTTTCAGATGTTCAACAAAATGATTCAATATTTGTATATATTGTGAAACGATTACTACAATATCTAGTCAACATCTGTAACCATATATAGTTACAAAAAATTTTTTTCCTTTGATGAGGACTTTTAAGATCTACTGTCTTAGCAACTTTCAAATATATAATACAGTATTATTAACTATAGTCACCACGCTATACATTATATCCTATGACATTTATGTTATAACTGGAAGTTTATAATTTTGACCCCCTATACCCATTTCCTTAGGATAGACCCCAAGAATCAGGGATTCTTAAATTGGTATTTTGTTGTGGACAAAATATGCTATATTAGCATAAAGAAATTTAAGGTTAATCTAAAGGTTAATTAATTAACTCAGACTTCAATAGTAGAAAGCAAGGGAAAACATATCCAGAGGTTGATCTAGTTTACTTCTCATGCTAGCTTTAGAAATAGTTCTTGAGTACATTTATAGTAATCTGCAAATATGTGTACAAAATTTTAAAAGGTAACTAAAAACACACGACCCATTGGCCGCAATGTTCACCTCTGCAAAAGGGCTGGGATTGGAGATTGTCATAAAGAGAACTGTAAGTTTCTTTAGAATATTTGAATCTTTTACAAAGAGAATGAGTTGAATTCCCATATTCTTATGAAATTCAAAATAGTCCTTCCTTTACCTAGAAATCTTAAAAAAGGTAGGATAAATTTTGGTCCCTTTGTTTGCTCTAAGCATGGAAATAACTTAGATCCTTAAGGTGATTTATGTAGTTTACAAAGGACTTTCAGCTACCTTATTGATTTAGCTATCACAAAAGCCCTGGTCAGCCAGGCATTATTCTCTTTTAATCTGCAAAACAGATAGACGCATTGCACAGTATGAGTTAAACCCTCAAAATTCCTCCTGACTCAGAGTCTGATAATAAGAAAATGGCCCTGCCTTTGTTCCCTAATACGCTTCCCCTGCTCTGTTACCATGCGGCTCATTCCTTCTCTCTCTCTCCCTTGCTAGCTTTGAGGAGTTAAGAGGCCTTGTTTGGGAAGCCCTGTGGCAAGGCACTGTGGGCAGCCTCTAGGAGCTGATG
The DNA here is from genome assembly GCF_041296235.1 of Equus asinus. NCBI lineage: Eukaryota > Metazoa > Chordata > Mammalia > Perissodactyla > Equidae > Equus > Equus asinus. Next base: position 44,447,621 of record NC_091810.1, on the reverse strand, counting down.
ACATCCAGGAGCTGATGACATCCTTGGTTGACAGCCAGCAAGAAGCCCTCAGTCCCACAAAAGAAAGGACCTGAATTCTGCCAACAACCTAAGTGAGTTCAGAAGTGAGTCCTTAGCCACTCCAGTCCCAGATGAGACCACAGTCCCAGACAAAACTCTGAAGTCTTGTGAGGCTCCAAGCAGAGGATCTGGTGAAGCCATGCTAAACTCCTGACCCATGGAAACTGTGAGATAAGAAATGTGTGTTGTTTTAAGCCATTAAGTTTGTGGTGATATTATTACATAACAATAGAAAATGAACACTTATTCCATTGGGAGAATTCAAAATGTGAGGCACATCTCTGGGAGCAGACTATGTATAAGAAAGCATAAAATTAGAATACCCACTAGCATATTGCTCGTGCTTGGGATGAAGGTCAAGGTAAGTCATGCACCAGCCCCAGCAGAGCAGCTCTGACCTTTCTGAACCAGGATCCTTTTATTTTCACCCTATGGAAGTGCTGACATGTCAGCTGTTTTTGCATGTGTGACAGGATCTTACACAGAGGGCTCAGGTCTTGGAACATGCACATGGTGTTTGTATAGCAAAAATAATGTTGGTTTGCAGGACCTACGTATATACGATTTTACTAGAGCAGAGAGCCCTTGGAAAAACCTCCCAACCCAGCAGGCTTGTGTTTTCTTTTCAAAGAAATACCAACCAAGCTTAATTTAAATCAATAGAGAAGGTAAAGGTAAAAACGGGGAAAAAATTACGTATGCACATGATAACAAAAAAGAAAGTGGCAGACAACATATATTTACCTGGGGGAGTGAAAATTCAACTGAAATGTAAGTGGAGCTAATTGTTTCCCTCCCAGAAATGTGGGATTTCTGACTAACCTCCCTATTAGGAGGCCCTAGCTGAGCACCCTTTAATTGAAAGGAAATCATGTACCTTGGACACGTCACAGTCGCTTGCTTACTAAAGGTTGCTGTTCTCTTTCCAGCACCTGTGGCATGAATTGCGATGGGCTAAATTGGAAGAAAAAAGAGCAAAAATATTACCAAAATAGTTGAAAGAGAGGCTGGCCAGGTGGTGTAGCAGTTAAGTGCAGGTGCTCCCCTTTGGTGGCCCAGGGCTCACGGGTTCGGACCCCAGGCGCAGACCTAAACACAGCTCATCAAGCTATGCTGTGGCAGCATCCCACATATAAAATAGAGGAAGATGGGCGCAGATGTTAACTCAGGGCCAATCTTCTTCAAAGAAACCCACAATAGTTGAAAGAAAAAGCTGTAAGAAAAGATGGAAACAACTTACAGTGATCCAAATGGGAGATGTTAATGCAAAGAGGAAATGTGTTAATGTAGGCTAAAAACACTTCTGTCTAGGAAGAAAATGAAAAATTCCCTAATGGGTGATTCAAAAGCAATAATAAGCATAGTAAAAGTTGAATACACATCTATGGAATTAAACAAGAGTATTAAAAATGATTAGTTAGCATGTTGAGTCTTCATTGTGCTAAACTTTCATTCATTCAGCAAATATTCACATGCACTGTTATGTTTCACCACAACCCCAGGAGGTAAATAATGTTGTTAATTTCCATTTTACAGACAAGGTGGCTGAAAGAGGTAATGTAACTTGCCCAAATCACGTGGCCAGAAAATAGAAGAGCTGGGTTTTGAATTCAGGACCCTCTGATCCTAGTTTTCTCATGTTTAACGTAGGAAATCTCAAGTGCTATGATGATAATAGAAAGAACATGCAGGGCGTATTAAGAAAAGCCCAAATACAGATGGGAGCAAAGACAATGAGTTATTCCTGGGGGCTGAGGAGCACGATGATTGCAGAAAAATGCCCCCGGGGGATGAGGAGAACACGGGCACCAAAGATTCCAGGGTGAGAAATGCTCTCAGAATGAAACAGTGAGAGCAGTGTAAGGGGAATCCCATGTTCTTTGATTTTAAAATCACCCTTCTAACCACGATGCCAATATTAGAGAGAATTAAAGAGATTGCCTGCGTCAGACTCACCTGGGACTCCTCTTATACAGTTCCCTGGGCCCCACCTCAGACCATTTTTAACAAGCTGCCATTGACTGGGATGCACACTAACGCTAGGGAAAGATTCTGCACCAGCATATAAGTAAGGGAATGCTACTCACTCGTAGTAATGGCCATAGTAACTGAATAGGTTTAAGTAATGCTGATAGCAGGGTTAGCTCACTGGGGAACCCAAATCACATACTTACATGGCCCAAATCCATGGCGTGGGTAACATTTTTAAAAAGATCATGAATAAGGTGATATCACTTATCCTTTCACTCCTACCCTAAACAAGCAAATCAATGAACGAATGAATGAGACATGAAATAAGGCGACAGCATGTGTCCTGGGCTGGACTCCCTGGATGAAGCTGTTGTGAGTGGAGGTGACACAGCACTGGTGTTGCTGAGCCTCCACAGCTGGAGCACAAAAATAGATGGTGATGCATGTCCTATCACCAGTAGCCAAGCCAAAGGGAAAACTGGAGGGACTGTCAACTTGAGAAATGCCTGAAGTTTGAGAATGTCTATAATAAAAAAGTTTCTATGCTTTTTTATCTCTACACATCGGGTGCGTTTTCTCTTCATTTTATTCTGCATACAGCATGACCTTTGGTACCGAGTCTCAGGGAATGGGTGGCTGCTCAGGAGGCCGTGGCCTGCCCCCTCTGCCTCGCCTAGTTAGATAAAGACCTACTTTACTCGAAAATTTTTTTCCCAGCTGTATTCAGATATATTGGCATATAACATTGTGTAAGTTTAAGATGTACAACGTATTGATTTGATATACTTACACATTCCAAAATGATTAGCACTATAGCATTAGCTAACACCTCCATCACGTCACATAATTACCATTTCTTTTTCATGGAGAGAACATTTCAAATCTACTCTCTTAATGAGTTTCAAGTATATAATACATTATTGTTAACTATAGTCCCAATGCTGTGCATTAGATTCCCTGAACGTATTCATCATCTAGCTGTATCCACACCTTCTTTAATTTTATACTTCTTGGTGAGAATGGAAAGCAGCCTTTAGATGAACCAAAGAGATGACTTGTCAAGGAATCTAGCAGACCTTTTCCTCTCTACCATTTCTATAGAAAGGTTTGACTCCAGCATCTGTGTTTTATCCCAGCATTTCACAAATCTCTCCTAATACAGACCATTGCCTGAATCCCCGCAGCCTTGTACTTCTAAAGCATCCCCGCCGTGTGTTTACTGTTATTGCTCTCGCCAGCAGACATGGAACTGAGATGATATTTCCAAAAATAAAATGGCTCCCCCTTTCGCTACCTGTCTCAGAATCACACTGGGTCCTGAAACAAGCCGGAAACACCGTTCATAGCAACTCCCTAGCTGCCAGGAGATTTGTTTTCAAAGCTCCTGAAAAGCCGCATCTGATTCATCCTCAAAACCTACTTGTCAGGGGAATAAACACCCAGTGTCAGAACTTCTCGAGAAATCTAGTGATGAAAGGCCTTTAACAATGAACAAATTAAATTCAGTTTTGATGCCAGCAACAGAAAGAAAGTGAAGTGAAGAGGCGCAGAAGAGTGAGCACAGGTACGATTTTAGATAAGGCTGGAGATGAGTTAGACTGTTAATGAGAAACAGACACAGGAGGGCTTTTCCAGACAGCAGATGCCTGGGAGAAGCAGGCTGCTCTGGGAATGGCTTGCAGCAAGGAGAAGTGCTTCAGTGCTGACAATTAGCTAATCTTTTATGAAAATATCCCATCCATCGACATCCACTGGAGAATCATCTTGGCTCCTACTTTTACCATGCAAGTCTTGCATCTTTTCTCCAGGCTTTCTATCCCAGGGCTGATACGTGCGCATCGGAATTTCCTTGTCTTGTTTCCACCTCTGCATTCCTCTCTAGCACTGTCAGATCAAATGAACATGCTCTAGGTGACCGTTCAATACTTCAGGCTTGAGGCTTCTCAAAGCCAACATGTTAGATGAGCTCTCGCAGTGCAATGGTGTGATGGTTTCCATTAAGTACTGAGTCTTGCCCTGTAGGGATAGAGCTGAAAAATGCATAAATTATTTAGTGTAAGGGCTTTGCTGATGACTGATAAAATCAAATTAGCTGCTTTGGGCTAAGGATGAATTTAAAACAGAATTTCCTCCTTTGAAGAGACAGTGACAAATCTATTCGATAGGTCTACACGTCAAGTTTTTTTGGTAGAAAATTTAACAGAATCCTTTGTTAGGCAAAGTGACTGAGAACGGTTTAGGTTCTGAACTAGTTTTTTTCTCCAAAATGTTTATTTTTGTCACATTATTAAAGCCATACCCACCCATACAAACTTTATTTTAAAAAGCAGAACAAAATTTCACCCGTAATTCTAACAGTCCAATCAAACTTCACATTTGGAACATTTCCTTCCAGCCTTTTGTCTGTGTGGGTGTATGAGTATACATATTTTTACAAAATTGATGTCATTTTTTATATATGGATATTTACTTTCTCTACATAGTCATTAAAATCTGATTTTAATGAGTATATAATATTCCATATTCTGACTCCATTTTTTATTATTGCCTCAGGATAATTATTTCACCAAAGGGTCCAAATAGTTTTAAGGTTCTTGATATACATTGCCATATTATTTTCCAGAAACTCTGTTTCAATTTATAATCCCACCAGTAATGTATGGGTTTTTAATTTTGGGGGAGGTCGAGTATTAAGCACTTAAAATTCACTTCATAGATGTTGATACTTTCCAAAATATTTGCTAATTTGCTAGATGAAAATATGATCTCAATGCTCTCTGAAGTGACTAATGAAATTTATTACTCTTTAGGCTTTCAGGTCACTTTTTTTTTTAAATTAAAGTAATGCATGAAGAGTTTTGCTCCCTTCTACTCCTTCCTGGCTACGTGATTTCCTGATTCACTAAGAGAGTAATTATGATAGGTATAACTAAGAGTATGCCTTTTAAAGTAAAAATACATTGCTTTCTGTAACCTGAATAGCTCCCTGGTCACATGTGATCCAGTCCTAGTGTGATGTTCAAACAAAAATGCTACAGGAGTCAAAATCTATAGGAATTTTAACAACATATATCTAACTTTACTTGTCTCTCTTGAAGAACATTTTTTGAAGATCCAATTTATAATCCATGCTATTACTTCAAAAATTACTCTACTTCTCCTATTCTTTTTTACCCCATGGCTGCTTGAAAGCTTCTCTTTATCTCTCTCCATCCATATGCTCCATAAAAATGGCCTCCAACCTTCCTTGACTTTTACATTACACCTCATTTCCTCCTGATCCTCCTTTCTTAATTTCCTCTACCCATCCTCCAAATTTGGTATCAAAAAGGTCTAGAATCATGCTGCCAAAGAATGAACTGTGGGTTGATGGAATGATAAGACAGACGCACAGGTGCACATTGACATACATTTTCTTCACACTGGCTTTCTGAACTGTGGTAGCTGTCAGTATGGAAATGAGGCTTTGCAGTACATCATCAGTGTTTGCACAATAGAGTCCCATCTCAAACTGAGTTAGCACTTGTTGATGTCCACTAAAAATTTAAAAATCCATTATTAGATATCCACTGCATCCAAGGTATTGTCCTATATTTTCAAGAAACAGGGAAATTTGCAAAGATGAAGAATATCTGTTCCCTGCTCTCTACAGCCTTCAGTTAGAAGGAAGAAAACCATAAACGTGGGGAGAAAAACCTACCTATCAAAATAAAATGTAATAACGATGCAATTAAAGAGAAATGCTTTAGAAAGGTCATAGCCACTAAACTGGTGCAATGAGATTGTAATATGTATTCCCTCAGCCCCTTTCTTCAAACAAAAAAACATTCACCCTAGATTGAAAGATACGGCAGCAAGGCCTCCAGCTTCCAACTTTTCAATGTAGTCTGGTCCAGAGAAGGTGGCTTCAAATTTGGGATTTTCCAAATGTGGTTTTGGTGTAGTTAATAGAGGTTCTCCAGAAGCCTAAAATGAAAGACGTGCCCATTGCATCCTTTGTTTAGTGAATATCTACTATGTGCCAGATACTGTGCCACTCCCTGGGGATATCTTTGTGCACCCAACAGAGATGGTCCTTGCTATCCTACAGCTTCCAGAGGGTATATTTCGTGAACTGGCCTCAATTTTGGCTCTAGTTGAGCTTGTTTTCCATTTCCCTGATCTTTCTTACTCATGATTCCCCGCCCCCCCCCAGTATTGTATGTTTCTTTGTAAGATGCCATAAATTCCTAACACAAAGCTGGATATAAACAACAAAAGAATGTTTCTAGTTAGTTATGTGCCAGCACTTCTTGCTTTGTACTTGATTAGCTACTTGAGGACAGGGGTTCTGTCTCCCTCATTAGAATGTGGTATTTATCTTTGTATTTGTCTTAATACTCAGCATTGTATGCAATATGTTACTCGATAAATGTTTGTAGATATAATTTATCCCACTAAAATAGTTTATATGAGCACTGCCCTTGATTAAAACAACAGTTCCGCATCAGTTCTGCAATCACTCAGGCAAGAGGTGCTGAAATATCCAAAATAAAGTATTCGCACAGGAAATAGTGGGTTTAAAAAAATCTGCTGGATCATGAATAGATAAGAGTCACCCAAACCAGCCAGCTTGACTTTCAAGGAACAAACAGAAGGTCAGTAGTTCATTATAATCACTGAGAACCAAAATGAAAATGGTCTCATTCAAAGAAGAAATTTTACAGACTCTAGCTGAAGTTCAGGATCAAGATAAAAAACAAGGCTGTTGAAGAAGTAAACTAGATGATTATATCTTGCCCAGTTTCCCTTTGACATCCAAAGGGAAAGAAATTAGGAATAAAAAGGTTTGGCTTCCCTTTGGAAATGATCCTTTCCTGGTTTGACTTTGCAGGGAGTGCTGATGAAGCCATGCCAAGTGAAAAGCACAGGCAGCTGACCCAAGACTTGATCAACACAGCAGCCATTCGGTTTGATTCAGTGAGCATTTTTCCTGTCTGTCCTGTGAAAGACATTGCCCCAGCCAAGACGGGAATGCAAGGGAGATAGAAGAATGTGGGGGAGACAAAAATGAACAAACACACAAAAGAGATAAATTCTGGCCTCAGGAATTGGGGAGGAGCTCATGGAGAGGCTTTGGAGGAGGGGTGAGTCAGAGAACCAGGCAGAAATGGAAGGATGGGCATTATTCCAGGAGGGGGAAGCCTTGAGTATAAAGGCATGGTGATGGAAAATGTGCTCTGTATTTGGTAAAGCGGGTTGTATGGCTGGACCATTGGGGTGATGTCAAATTACCAAAGTATCAAAATATTTGGACACATATGGGTGACTGAATTACATGCTCTGGTTCCACATAGATGTTTAGAGTCCTGTATAGCCAGATCCAGGCCAGGGAACTTTATCTCATGCACCTCACGTGGGTACTGGGGGGGACCATCCTTCTCCATTCCCTCCACCCACTCCCAGCTAAGCCAGACTGTTTCTATAGACTTCCTGGGAACGGGGAAACTAGTACTCTTATCTCATTTATATGGCTGGGTGGTTCTTACACTACATTCAGTGAAATCCTAACGTTCCTTTGGAAACACCTCAGGGTCCCCCTGGAATGAAGAGGGAACTATATCATGGACTGTAATATAGGTTTTTAAGCAATGAGATGGATGAACTATACCAAGCTTTTACACGCAAAATATGTGACTTATGGGGTTGTAATTATATCTTAATTATTATCAAAATTTTCTCTTTCTTTATGAGAATCACCCTCAAAGCTTCAAATAACTATATTAAAATTTTTATCTAAAAAACATTTTCTATTACCAATCAAATGGGGAGGGAGTTGGAGCAGGCACTCACCCCATTTCAAAGAGAGCAGATCTGCTTTGGTCTATTTTATGTATCAGCCCTCTCCATAAGACTTCATTTATAAAAAAGATACCACACCACCAAAACAAACAACAACAATAAAATACTGTTATATCTGAATATTCAGAAAACCACAGCAAACCTGTGGGAATAGGAGGAGGCATGATAGGTGAGTGCCAGAGGGAGAGATGTAGAATGTCAGGCATTGATATTGATAATCAGAATAATTGCTTTATAAAATATTAGATATTGATTTGAATTTGCTTGCGGGAGAAGTTTCAAATCTATAGCTAAGTATAACTTAGAATTTTGTGACTTGTCTTCCTGAAAGAAATGAAAGAATCTGCTGCATAAAGAGAGAAGATATATTTCACCTGGCTTGGGCAAGCCATAAATATGCAAACTGCAGTAATAATATCTATATTTATTGAGAGCTCACTGTAAGCCAGGCACTGTGCTAAGCATTTTTATGTCCATTCGTATCTAGTCTATACAACAAATCTACAAGGTAGTTATCATTTTAATCTGTATTTCTTTTAAATAAGGAAACAAGGCTCAGCAAGTTAAGTAACATCCCCCAAATTTCACAGTTAGTAATAATTAATAACAGCAGTAATTGATAACAATAGGAACAGCTGATAAAGACTACATAAGAAGTTTATAACTCTTCCAAGTCCAGTTTCAAGGGCAAACGTCTATGGGACCCAAGATCACTTGGTTATATTGGAAAATTCCACGGGAAGAAATTCATCCAACCACTATGGCTACTGCAATCTTTGGATCTTTTGTTTTATGCCTCTTTTTTTTTAATCTCTTGTCTCCTTTCCCCTCATGGACTAAAACATAGTTTTTTAAGCAATGAGACGAATGAGATACACCAAGCTTTTACATGCAAAATATGTGATTTATGGAGCCATAATTATATCTTAATTATTATCAAAATTTTCTCCTTCTTTATGAAAATCATCCTCAAAGCTTCAAGTAAATATATTAAAATTTTTATCTTAAAAAGAAGTTTCCTATTACCAACCACATATTCCATTCCAGCTATTTCAAGGCCAATGTCTCTTTAGTTCTTTCCTACCCCTATTCTCTTAGCCTCAGTAACTCATTGTCAAAATGGAAATAATCAGGCCCATCTTGAAGAGTGGTGTGACAGTTAAAGATAGTGTCTATAAAATGTCTCCTTTAGGGCCTGGTCCATGATAGGCACTTTGCGTTGTAATATTGAAAATAATGTTAACGTGTATGTCTTTCTCCTCTACTCAATTGTAAAGTCCCCAGTGGAGTGGCCATACTGTTTAGTTAATAATTATTTCACTGGATTGAGTTTCTTCTTTTACAGGTACTGTAAGTTTGATGATCTAAGATTTAAGTCCACAGCACTTCCACTACTGAGAAATAGAAAGAAGGAGACACAGGGAGTGCTTGGAGCAGACGTCTCTCATAATTCCAGGACGTGATAGCCCAGAAGAAGAAAGAGATGAAAGGTGAAGTAAAAGGGAGCGAGGAAGGCAAGGAGGACAGGGACAAAGACACAAGGAGCTAAAGGGAAGAACAAATGAGGGCTTTCACTCTTCACTGTCAATGGCAAAATACCTCCTCATCTGAATGGTTCCTGTGCTTTACCAGTGGAGGCTTTCCCTCCTCTCATCCTTGAGTCTTCATTCAGGCTTTTTGCAGGCATCACTTCTCCCTCTTCCTCCAGCTGCCCCAGGCTGATCTGAGTTCCCCTCCTGTGTATTCCGCATTCTGTCGTGCTGTGTTCCGCCTGCTAGGCTGGATCTGTGAATTCCTGCCACATGGCGGGAGCCCCATCCCTGTTTGCTGAAATGGACTGCTAAAAGGTTCTGCATCTCTCACAGATCCAGGGTGTAAACTGAAGAGTATATACCTCCTGGGGATGACTTTGCAGCAACCAATTTCTATGCAACTGACACAAGCAAACTTGTTGAAATACATCTTGGCAATGTCTTTGTCGTTGCTCAAAATAGCTACAAGAGAATGTTAAAAGCCTTCTTTTTCTAGCTGTGTTGTGAAGTGGTTTAGTCAGAGCAGAACTGAAACACACATCCGAAAGACAGTTGTAGAGAGCACCACAGTGCCTTATGAAAGTCACCTTCTGGCTCCAAGGGCCCTTGTCCACTGGTCTACTAGGCCAGGAACTCTCTGCAAGTTGGCAAGAGTGAAACCTCAGTGGCCTGGAGCTGTAGTGCAATAGAATCCTGTGTGGTTATCGCATATCTAAAGGCAGCAAGGTGGGAGGCGAGAGGAGCTGAGCACTGTTTGTTGGTGAAGCTGATGTGCTCCTCATACGATGTACCTACAGTCCTCTCACTCTCCACCTTACCTCCACACTCCTCCGAGCAGGGACAAATCAGATGGTCATCCTCATTACTGCACCAACCTCAAGTGCTTTACATTGTGACAATGTCCAAGGCCTGGCAATATCTAAACGGTTAGCAGCATTAGAGCAGGGGACATAAAGAACTTAGCCTGTGCCTGCTTTGTATGTGGAGGAGGGGCTTATGATCTGGAGCCTGCAAATCTGCAAGTACAGCAACACACATGTGTTTTGAAGGTCCGGGGATCATCTGACCACACAAGGAAATGAGTCCAAAGGGTCTTTGAACTGATAATTGTCAAGTTCTCTTTTAGAGGAAAGCCTTGAGGAATAACTTCCCTGGAGGTGCCCTTTAATTTAGGGAATCTGTTTAGAGCAGGTTGTTTTCTCAAACTGCCAGATAAAGCTTTGTCATGGGGGCTGTCCCATGCATTGCAGGATGTTTGGCAGGATCCCTGGCTTTTACCCCCTAGATGCCAGTAGTATCAGCCTCCTCCTCCCAGTGGTGATAACTAAAAATGTCTCCAGATGCTTCCAAATTCGTTCCCTGGGGGGCAAAATTGTCCCCAGTTGAGAGCCATTAGTCTAGAGAGTGGAAACTCTCATGTCCAGCTGTGAAATGAAACCCCGTGCTGAAACCTCACCAAAATACAGCCCAGTCTGAGCAACTCTGATGATCCATCTAGTTGTGCTTTCAAAAGTCTTCAGGGGCCAGCCTGGTGGCGCAGCGGTTAAGTGAGCATGTTCCGCTTTGGCGGCCCAGGGTTGGCCGGTTTGGATCCCGGGTGCAGACATGGCACTGCTTGGCAAGCCATGCTGTGTTAGGCGTCCCACATATAAAGTAGAGGAAGATGGCCACGGATGTTAGCTCAGGGCCAGTCTTCCTCAGCAAAAAGAGGAGGATTGGCAGCAGATGTTAGCTTAGGGCTAATCTTCCTCAAAAAAAAAAAGTCTTCAAATTGGTAACACTTCTCCCTAAACCTAGTGCCAGCTCACCAAGTCATTCTAAACTATCCAAGCTCATTGACTTCAACAGACCAAATGTCTCCTTGGGGGCAATGTTGACATACATGGGAATGGCTTCTTCAGGTTCATTCATTAAATCGACAAATCTTTATCACACAATATTCCAGCTTAAAGAGTTTGGGAAAGATCCACCTGAAGCTTCTCATGAGGTAAAATCCCTTTCCTGTCTCAAAGGAAAGGAAAATCATGCCAATATTTTTAAACTGCCAACAACTCAGGTCTTCTGTACTGTTTCTAGACAATTTGATCCCTTTTTATCCTTGGGCTCAATCATCTCTCTGCCTGTTTAGGGCTTCATTTTCTCATCTCTTTATTAACAGGGACTCAGCATGATGCTTTGCAATTATCATAGTTGACAGCCTTTCCCCACAGAGCGGGGTCCAGAAAGCCAGAAACAAGGACAAAGAATTGAATGGATGCCAACTGTTTGCCAGAAACTCTCCCATGCATCTTACATAAGCTAGCAACAACTCTGATAAAAGATAGCTTTAGACAGCTTCACAGACAAAGAAACTGTAAATGTAACCAGAAATATGAAAAAAATGAGAAAAAAAACCACACAAAATTAGATTGCTAGCTAAATGGCAAAGGAAGGATGTTAAATAATCAAGGGAGGTCAACAGATAAAATATTTAGAGTACACACCTACAGTTTAAGGTGATAGTGTATGTCAATGATCTGCAAAGCGAGAGTTTGCCCTTAGCAATTACTCTTTGCTTCCTCTGCATCACTCTAGCACTTTAGGTATAAGTCAGCCAAGGCCTTCACATGGCCGCCTTACCTTATCAGGAGCTTTCTTTGTCTTTTTCTTTCCCACCAGTGAAGAACAGACCCTTGCTTATCCATCCCTGCATGTCCCCAGGGGCAGTTCAGTTCTCTGCACACCTCTGACGCTTAGTACCAAAGCTGGGCTCCATTTGACCAGTAAGTGAGTCCTCTTCTTTTTGTCCTATTCATTGTGATTTCCCCACTGGTGATGTTTGACTCTCAGCTTGGCTGCCATCCTAACTAGGGCTAGTTCCATAGCCACTCTCTCCAAATTGGTAAACCATGCCCTGGAGAGGAATACACCAGAATTCACAGGCTTGATGGTTATTTCTTAGTTCAGGGACAGTATTACTCCCAAGAAGTGTTTCATCACAACGTGCTCCTCTAGCAGACACTCTGTATGACCGGGAATCGCAGGGTCCTCACAAAGTCCTCAAGAGAAGGATGATAAATAAAGTGATGGATAGAAGACAGAATGCTCACACCTGGTCCAGGCCCTGGTCCGGTTAATATCCTGCCTCGTCTTTCACACCATGCTTTGTACTCCCCGTAGAGACATGAAACAGCATATGAGGGAAAATACCTTGGGTCAAATAAAACATCATGGATAAAAAGGCCTCCTGTGGGCAGACCCATTCTTCTCTGGGCCTTGGCTGTAAATCCAAATAATAGCACCTGCATCTTTCCAAAGCAAAAGGAAGTTGTGAAGGTCATGAATAAACTTAAGAGTTTTGACCTCAAGAGGCTCTTGCTACTTGGAGTATTATTGTCTTACTCATATAGTCAACAGTTAGTTTTCAGAAGATGTTATTTTGGGGGCATAATGCTAGGTAGGCACTAAGGAGGACACACAGGTTACAAAGACCTTCACCCTACCCTTGAGGGGCTTACAGTGAAGCTACTCAAAGGGGGGTCCATGGACTGGGGCTGGCCCGTGGGTTGTTTGTGACCTTCCACAATGAATAAGAAGAGGAATTGAGAGTAAGCATTTAGAAACATGCATAGCAAGTAATGTTATATCTGTTGAATCTAATAAAAAACATTCAAATTTGCACTTTTTGTCTTATTTTTAATTCATTTTCTACAAATCCAGTGCTCATTGTATTTTATAAAAGTAAGAGTCAACAGTGGATTGGAAACTAAAAACCAGCTTGTCCTTAACCATTGACAGTTTGGGACAGCATGGGTCAAATACACACAAGACTAAAATACAAGGCAGGTAAGGATAAATGTCTTAAAAAGATGAAACTGTTCAATGTTACAGAGGGGAAGGAAGATTCTCAAAAAGGTGGGTGCAAAAGTACAAGAAGCCTAGGAAGTTACAAAACCTCCCCTTTCCAAGCTGAACAAAAATTAATCCAAAAAAGTGAAAATAATAAAGAAATTTTTCTTGATATTAACAGTAGAAATGGTCCCAATGTGACAGCTTAAATATCCAGAAATATTATGTAGGTATGAAACTATTGGGACCAAATATAAAGAAGATTTGGGAAATCAAAACAGAGTCTCTTTCCAGAAGGAAAGAATAGAGTGGTTGAAAGTGACAGGGAAATTTTCAAAAATAACCACCCATGTCTCAGACTAAAGAAGAATCGGTGCTGAGGACATGGGGAGACCCCAGAGAAGGCTCTTCAATGTGCCTTCTAGAGCCACCGCTCCTCACTCTATAAACAACATTCTGAGGCCACCAGGGAGGAGTCGGAGGAGGAGATAAACTTAGTAATAGTTTTCTCCAGTCTACCAGATGGCAGAAGCCAAGTAAGTAATAATATCCTAACAGCAAGTGTCTCGACAAGGCCTGGCAGCAGAAGAGGTAGATTAAAAGGAGGAAAATGCCTGTAACCACACCAAATCAGATGCTTGCTGGCTATGGTTTCTCTGGAATGCTAACTCTATAAAGGAGTCTGCTCACACCACAGATGGGAAAATGGAAATCTGAAGGATACCCACCCTTGGGGCTGGAACCCACTCCCTCTTCAGTGAGGTGGTTTCTGGTGTAGAAGTCTCAACGAAACCACAGATTAATCAAACAGAGGCAAAGTTACCAAGAGCAGAGGCTGCCTTTCTTGTGAGGCTGAGAGATTATCAATATCTAATCCCAAATCTCATGTTATAAAAGGAGAGTTCATCATTTGAGGTAAACATTATTTTTCTGGCAAACAGGAAAGTAGACTACCCACCTTTAAAAAAAATGAACAAAAGAAAATAATGAAAAAAAAATTAAAAATGAACAAGAAAAAAAATAAAAGAAAAAGAATGAGAGAAAAAAAAGAAAAATTGGCATGTGCCCTATAGGAAAATTCTGTCTCCCCTTCCCCTCACAAAAGGAAGGCAATCTAGCATGAAGAGTGAGAGAGGGGGAAAAGGAAGAGAGCAGGGTTTCATTTTAGAAGAATTTCAATTGAAAACAAAAAAACCCAACAACTCTACTGAATTATCAAGTAAATTTTGAAGGACATGGATGAAATAAATGGCCAAAATGTGGTAAGAAATAAAATGATATGATGAATAGGGATTTAGCAGAGCTTAGGAAAGAAACTGAGGAGAAAAGTAATGCTTTTATAGGACGTAAAACTGTGCCCGTCAAAGCAAGGAGCAGAACCAGCGCCACAGGAAACAGGATTTGGAAAAGACACGAAATGTAGCATAGAATGACAAATAAATTAAAAATGTTAAAAGGAAGAATGGTAGACATAGAAGAAAGACTATGTATATATATGTATGTGTGTATATATATATACACACATACATATATTCTGTATATGTATATATTATAATAATTTATTATGTAGATTTGAATATATGACAAATAGATAACTGGTGATCTTAAAGAAAAACATGATTTTTATTAGAATAAAAGAAATATTCAGATGAAGAGGACCTGAGTCTACACACTGAAAGAGCTTCCAGATCCTGGACAAATTGATAAACATCAACCAAAGCTGAGAAACAATTTAGTAAAACTATTGCGCTTAAATCACCAAGAGAATTCTACAAGCATTTATGTAGAATAGGCAAGTCACTTAAGAAAAGAAGAGAGACCAGGTAGATCTCTCATAGAATCAGATACCAGAAGATAATGAGAGCAGCATCTTAAGGCCATGGGCTTTGGGGACAGACACCCCTGGCTGGTCCCTTCACTGCTGTGTGATCTTGCACTAGTACCAGTTACTTGAACTCTCTGGTTCTTAGTTTCCTCATTTATACGAAAGGATGACACTATCATAAAACTAGTCACTGCATACTTATCTAACTCCAGAGAGGTCATGAAGAGGAAAAAGATGGACCATTGATCTAAACGTAGAAGCCAAAGAAACCACCGCCATCACACAAAATATGCAAAGTAAGAACTGCTAGAGATACAAGGAGAAACTTCAAGAATTGTAATAGGGAGAGTGACTTTATACACCTCTCTAGTCCTCATCAATTCAAGCAGAAAACAAATCAATAAGGCAGAAGTGGCTTTAAATCACATAATCAGTTATATATATATTCATGTCCCACAACCAGAAATATATATTCGTGAACTCAAGAAGCATTTACAAAAACGTTCCAAATTACTTTAAAAAAATTCCAAAAAGTAAAAATAGTACAGGTGGGACTCTTTAATCACATGCAACAAAACGCAAAATACACAAAAGAACAAACACTACCAACAACAAACCCCCTGCCTAACAAATGAAAATGAAAATAAAAATCTCTACCACATCTCTAGCGTTAAAGAGAACATCAAAACCACAAATGCAAAATGTGGAAAACAAAATGAGAACATTTCACCCCAAATTCTCAAGGATATAGCAAAAACTAGTAAGGTAAAGATTCATCCTCACACACATTTGTTATTAAAACGAAAGTGTAAAAAAATAAGATGAGCATTTCCTCAAAACCATAGAGAAAACACCACAAAACTAAGTAGGGAAGCAGAATGGAAGACTTCATAAAGGTAAAATAGAGATTGACATAGTAGAAAACAGAAAAAAATGAGGGATATGCTAAATCTAAGAACTGATTCTTTGAAAACCCAGTAAAACAGATAAACCAGTAGCTAGTCTAATCAATGACCAAAAGAAAGGCAGCTCACTATCCAAAATTAGGAGTCAGAAATAGAAACTGAACACAAATTTAGACTATTAAGAACCAATAAGTATATGAAAAGATGTTCTTCATGCTCACAAATAATTATACTAATACAAATCAAAGCAACACTGAGATAACATCTTTAGCCATGAGATTGGCAAAGAGACATCCCTCTCCAGGTTAGGGGAGGATGGGAGCAAGGCGCCTTACTTTGGACTTGGGCAGAGTGAAAATCCATGCTTACTTTCCAGAGGGCAGTTTGTTAATATATGCCAGACTTTTGAATGTGTGTAGCCTTTGACCAAAATAACTTTACTCACAGGGATATATTCTAAGAAGATAATCAGACACACACACGCACATATGCAGCACAAACAACTAGACTTACTATTTAATAGCCAATAAAATGCGTGCCATTTAAAATTTTTTGTCATAGATTGACATTTATTGACTTGAAAAGATGTCTACAATATGTTAAGTCAAAAAAGAAGCACGTAAATATGAAATTATAATTCAAAAACAAATATATTGAAGATCCACAATGTGCCAGACACCCATTAGGCGTTGTGGGAAGCAGCAGTAAATAAGTTCCTGCCCTCACAGAGATCAGAACAAAGCACAGGCCAACACTATGAGGTAACACACGTCTGAGGAAAATGGCCGCCATGTATGAACAGTACTTATCTGTATTTAATAGGAGTTGGTGTAATTTCTACTTCCTTGTTCATTTCTCTGTACTGTTTAAAAGTTTTAAAATGCACATATCTGATTATTTTAATCGAGGAAAAAATCTATTTTCTGAGAAGTGTAGAAAACATTTGTGGTTGAGGGCATGGTGGGCTTGGCATTTGAAAATAAGGGTAGACTTTGCATTTATTCAGATTGTAGTGGGTATTTTCCATTACGATCAATATATCATCATTGTTTACCCAATTTAAAATGAGAACAATATGCCTGTCCATAGAAACACACAATGACTGTCATACAAAATTTCCTGTCTACATTTAGCAAATCCAGCAGTCTTCCGCGTCCCCATCATCCGGAGACGAATATAAAAATCAATTAACTACAGCTCTTGTGAGGCATTAAATGGCCAAAGTTTTTCCAATTGAGATGAAAGAGCCAACAGCCAACTTCTGTGTAGCTCCAGGTGGTGGTAACTCCACCACAATACTGGCAATTTCTTAGACTTTCCGAACCTATTTCCATTTGGAAAAGCAGTAAAATATTTGAGAAAGAAAAGAATGCATGCTTTAGTTCAACTTATTTTTCATGTTTGACTTTAATTTTGGGACTACACACTCAGTATTTTGATATTGACATCTGTTTTATGTTTTGATTATTCTTAAATGTGCACTTCAGTTCATGCGAACTCCTCAACTTCTGGGTGACGTCTGTCATTTGAACCGCAAAACTGTCTGCGGCTTCCCCAGGAGCCCATGGTGAGAATAATGGGGTTCATTGCCTTCCTCAGTGCCACATCCATTTATCTTCTTTATAAGGTTGACATTGGGGTTGGAATGCCCTGCCTTCTACTGTATTCTGGAGGCCGTTTGAATCATCTTGGCCTGGGTCAAAGGGGTAGCTGAGGGCAGAAGATTTTCAACAGCATCCACGTTCCTGTGTCCCATCAGAGCACCTCTATTCTACCATTTGAAAGCAAAGGGCTCACATTCAACCTACCTGTCTATTAGACTAGAACTTGCCCCATTCAACCTTAGAAATAAAAAAGAGTGTGTGTGTGTTGGGGGTGAGTGAGCATATCTCATAGGTGCTTTGGAGTAAAATTTGAAAGAAGCATGAGGGTGCAAGCTTTGAAACTAATGAATTGTGTTCTGATAAAATAATTAAGCCTGATAAACAGAGTTTAAACAAGATAGAAGTTTTATTTTCAAACAGATAAGAAATTGGAAGCTAGAGAGTTTAGGCAACTTGACAAACTCATCAGATAATCTGTTCCATCATCCCTAGGGTAGGCCCTTGTCTTCATGGTACAAGATGGCTGCTGGAGTTCTAGCTGTCTTGTTAGCATTCTAGACAGAAGATTAAAGGAAGGAACAGAAGGAGACCTTCTCTTCTTTTTTGGAGTCTTCCCACACAACTCATCTGTCTAAATCTCAGTTAAGTTAATTGGCTGCCTATAGCTACTAGGTACGCTAGAGGAAGCAGTTTTTTTAACCAAGTGGTAATGAGCCAGCTAAAAATCGGAGTCCTTATTAATGAAGAAGAATAAGAGAATGGGTAGAGTATGGGGAGGCAACATGTAGGTGCACAGCAGCAGAGGTCTACATAATTTTGATAACCATTACCAAAATTCTTCTTAGGGAAAGCGGTATCACTAAGGCACCACAAGGTACCACTTAGGTATGAGAGACAGGGCCGAAGTCAGGATCTGGAGAAAGAGGGTAGATCTGAAGTAGGGCCAAATTTCAAATGGAAAGATTCTGACTTTTGTTGTTGTGCCCCAGAAAGAAGTGGGGAGAAGATAAGTTACTAAGAATATGTGAAGGGGACAGAGAACTCTGCAGTGAGTCTAAAAACAAAAAAAGAAGGAAGAAGAGGAGAGGAGAGGAAGGGAGGGGAGAGGGGAAAGGGTGGGGAAGAAAGAAAAAATGCCTAAGTGGTCAAGTAGCAAAACCACCTCCATCTGCCCAAACTTATTACATTACAAAGCCCCTGTAGAGGATGTGTTGTGGGAAGAGGCTGTAAATTTAGAAAAAAGGCTAAGAAGGACCCTTAGCCAGGTCAGTGTGTCCCACCGGGGACAGTGTGCTTGAGATAACATTAAGCAGA
The DNA here is from genome assembly GCF_041296235.1 of Equus asinus. Lineage (NCBI taxonomy): Eukaryota > Metazoa > Chordata > Mammalia > Perissodactyla > Equidae > Equus > Equus asinus. The sequence continues at coordinate 44,428,741 of NC_091810.1, read as the reverse complement.
AGCAGCAGTTTTGAGACAAATGTGACTAAGAGAACAAGAGGCCCCCAGGAAGTCACAAACATCTTGGGGCCTCTGAGACACAGATACACCACGAGTCATGAAACGGGAATTTTTTTTTGTTTGTTTTTTAAAGATTGGCACCTGGGCTAACAACTGTTGCCAACCTTTTTTTGTTTTTTCTGCTTTATCTCCCCAAACCCGCCCTGTACACAGTTGTATATCTTACTTGCAGGTCCTTCTAGTTGTGGCATGTGGGACGCCGCCTCAACATGGCCTGACGAGTGATGCCATGTCCGCGCCCAGGATCCGAACCCTGGGCTGCTGCAGCGGAGCGTGCGAACTTAACCACTCGGCCACGGAGCTGGCCCCTGAAATGGGATTTTGAGCCAGTTCTCTCTAGAGGTGAAAGGGCACATCTATGTGAACGAAGTTGCTATAAAACATTGCCTTTTCCCTCATGTCAATCTCCCAATGTACATGTGAGGAGGATAGTGAAATGTTTACCTGAGCTTTAATAACATATAAGTTTTATAAAAGAGAAAAACAAAGTTAGATGCCATACAGCTGGTTAGGGGTACAACTCGAACCAGAGCCTGTGTTTCTCATGACCTCCTTCACTTAGGAAGGAAGTGTGTGTCATTATCTAGTCAACTCAGAAAGACGATCTGGAGTGATGTGCTCAAGTGCATGATGCAGTCTAGGCTTGGCAGAAAGAGTTCCCTAATCGATTAGTAATGTCTGCTCTGTGCTTTGGATGTGGGGCATCAGCTGATGAGCAGCAGGTCTGTTGTCCTCCTTAGACTATGACAGTCTAATTGCTGAGGTTTACAGCAATGCCATTAGGCGTAACAGAAGTAATAGGCCATGACTGTTCAGACTTGCCAGGAAAAGGAATTTTTTAATTGCATAATTTTTAGTAAAATCGTGTCTAAAGTGAGGCAGAAAATCAAAGAGATGTAGACTGTATGAATTGAAGATAACCCTGGTCTATCTAATTGAACACCCTATGTGATACTCCAACTTCTATAACATTCTATGAAAAATTCAGCCGTCCTTAGGTTTCCTCATGGAGCTGGAATAATAATAAATATGGCAACAGTAAATATTATGGGTAAAGCTCCTACCATGTGCTGCATATTATGCTAAACCCTTCATAGAGCACTAACTTATCTAAATCTCTCAACCTATGAGGTTCATGCTATCATTATCTTCATTGTCTACATGAGAAAACTGATAACATAGGTTAAGAATCCTGCCAAACATCCTGCAGCTGGTATGTGTTGAGGCTGTGATTCCAACCAGGAGGCCTCCAGCCATGGACTGTACTGGTAATCCACATCTTGCTGCCTCCAGGAACGAGCACAGGGAGGCCAAGCAGAGCCTCATCAATTTACGGGAACAAGCAAAGATTTTCATTCCATGGCCGGGTCTTTCCCAGGAACCCGATCAATGCCAGGGTTGACTAATGTCCTTAGAAGCTGCTGGGAGGGGAGAGAAATGTTCATTCTCAGGCATCTTACTGATTTGGTTCCCATTAAGAAGGGAATCTCATAAGTGAAATCTGGAAGAACAAATATTTTTCTGAAAATATTTTCTTCCCACAGAACTCCAAGAAAGAGACCTAATTTTCTTAGACTGAAGTTGGATTGTAGTAACTAAGGCCTCTAAACAGATAATTACTGTATTTTCTCCCTGAGGGATAAATTAGGAATTTATTGATGCTTCCCCTCATCACTGTTTCAGTCAATGGAACATGATTTTGTCACTAACTTTCTAGTGGGAACTTTCCAGAGTGATTATTGAAGACAAATCCATGGAGCCTAATCAATGGGAGGTGACTGCTCTCAGGGAAGGGGGGCACAGTGTCTCAGGATCCGTTTCTCCTCTAGACACAGCAGTGTCGGGGGATAAGAATGCTTGCTGTCGATTCCCTGCTACTATGCACTAGTTCACTCATTCATTCCTTCTCCCTCTCCTTTAACATTACAGAGTGCATATGATATGCCAAGCCTTGTTTTAAGCCCTGGGGAGACAGCAATGAATAGCCATAAAAGGTTCCTGCCCTCTCAGAGTCCGCAGGTTCATTGAAGGAGACAGATAGACAATACACACCAACCAACACTGCTAAAAATAATTTCGGATGATGAAATGTCCATGAAGGAGCAAGAAGTACCTCTACCACAATCTATACCCCAAACTGGAACATTCCTTGGAATAAACTCCAATAAGGCCATGCAAAGTCCGTGAAAGGTGAAGAGACATGACCATCCTCCTCCTAAAAGTGGATCATATGCTGTAGGATTCATCATCCACGGTTTCACACAGTCTCTTCTCCACCCCTGACCCAAAAGGAAGAAAGCTTCCATCTGGCCTGGCATTTTTAAAAAATGATGCAGTCGTGAAGAATGAGAAGACAAAAAATAATAAACTCCAGAGCTTGCCTGGAGAATAACGTTTTACCAACAGGATGTGTCATAAATATGAAATGGCAAAGAAAGATGTTCCAGGATTTGTCCTTTGTCCTTTGTTAGCCAGACAGATAATGAGTTACCATCAGGGAATTTTTTTTTTTCTCATTTGAACATGAGCTACATATAACCTCCATACTTCTGTGAAAAGGGAACCCATAAATCACAAGTTATTGTTTCCTAGAAACTGGAATTATACAAAGGAGAGCCAAACAAAACCCTTTGTTTCATGAGCTTGCAACGTTTTAATTACATACCACTTCAGACTCACACATGCATAAGCCAAATGTTCCCAGTCCACGTTGCTCTCCGCTGGTGTCCAAGCTCCCCCTTCCATCACTGTTGCTGTGGTGGGGGCAGAATTCTTAGATTTATTTGCTACCAATTTTATCCTCTATCAATTTAGGTGGAACTAGAAACACAGATCACAAGACAGGGACTAGTTCTTAACATTTCTTTTGTAGTCATCATGATCAAGGATGGGGATATACATGTGAGACTATAAACAAATAAAGAAGGGAGGGAGTTAGGGAGGAAGGGAGGGAGGGAGGGGATAAAGGAGGGAAGGAATGAAAGAAGTAAGGGAGAGAGGGAAGGGAGGAAGGAGGGAAGGAAGGAAGGAAAGAAGCAAGGGAGAGAAGGAGCGAAGGAGGAGAGCAGGAAGGAAGGAGACTTCCTAGCCAAGGGATACAAACCTAACACACTTAATCTGATCCCCACAGATGATTGAGGCAGAATCTGGTCAGTTCTTCACCAACATCCCTGTTTCCTCCAACCTTGTCATGCTTCTAAACTGGAGTTCCCAATTTTGCATGAGGATATGTGCCTAATTCCCCACAGTATGCAGGCAGAAAGGATGTGTGTCACTTCCAGGAATGGCCCCCCCCCAATCTCCTGCTCTGCTCCCTGTGTTTGCTTCTCTCTCTTCTGCCATCTACATGCACTGGAGCCAGTGGAGGTCTCCGAGGCCCTGGAAGATGGAGGAGCCACAGGATGAAGGTGCCTGGGTCCCTGAATGACTGCGTGGAGCAGAGTGCTCCCCCCATACTGGACTGTGACATGGACAAGAAAGATAAAACACCAAGATATGAGGGTTGTTTCTATACAGTTAACCAGCCTTGAATGATACACCCCTGTCTTAGTCCATTTGGGCTGTTATAACAAAATAATATGGGCTGGGTGGATTAAACAAAAAAATATTTATTTCTCACATTTCTGGAGGCTTGGAAGTCCAAGATCGAGGTGGTGGCAGATTCATTCTGGTGAGAGCCCACTTATTGGTTTATCAATAGCCATATTCTTGCTGTGTCCTCTTGTGGCAGAGGGGGTGAGGGAGCTCTCTGGGGTCTCTTTTATAAGAGCCCTGATCCCTTACATGAAGGATCCACTCTTCCGACCTAATAACATCCCAAAGACCCCACCTCCAAAACCATCACACTGGGACTAGGATTTCAACATGTGAATTTGGGGGGGGCCACAAGCATTCAGTCGGTAACAATCCCTTTGCTCCTTTGTTCCATTCATGGCAGGTGACACTAATAGACACCTCCTGGATAAATTCTCTCTTGTACTATTCTCAAACATTTATGCCCTGTCTCAGGCATCCCTAACTTCACATTCAGAGGACATTCCAGAGATCTTATCCAAGTACTCTAACACTAAATTTATATTTTTAGCCACTTTGTAGTCTACCCTTCACTACAATTCCTATTTAAAAGGGCTTCAAGAATGAGTTCATGATTCAAGTTAAGATGAGAAAAGTTTTCTAAATCAGGGGTCAGCAAATTTTTTTCTGGAAAGGGCCAGATAATAAACATTTTAGGCTCTGTGGGTCTGTGTCACAACTGCTCAATCCTGTCATTGCAGCACAAAAAGCAGCCACAGACAATACACAAATGAATAGGTGTGGCTGTGTTCTAATAAGCTGTGATGGACAAGATCAGGCAGCAGGCCAGATCTGCCCAGTGGGCTCTAGTTTGCTGACCCCTGCTCTAAACCACTCTTACATTTTCACTAAATATGATACAGGCCATATGCAAATTTCAGTATCAATTTTAATCCCTGTGACATTGGTTCAGATTTATTTATTTGTTTGTTTTAAACATCATGACTTGAATATTATTAGCTGTGACAAATGAAGTTGTAAACAGTATTTAATTCTCTTTGCCCCAGCACGGCACTGTGCCTGGCACAAGGTAAAATGCAATAAATTTCAGTTCCTTTCTTCTTTCCCATTTCTTAGTCTATGGCTTTGGTGAAGTCACTTTCTCTTTGTAAGCCTTGGTCTCCAAATCTGTAAAATGAGGATAGCAATATATAACTCACAGGATTTTTTGGAGGGGGAATCAAATAGAATAATGTAGATATTTTGTGAAAATGTAAAGCCCAGTACAGAAGTAAGAGACTGTTATTATAAGCTGCCTCTCCCTTCCTGGATACTGGATTTACTTTCTTCCCACTCAAAACGTGATTTTTTTCCCTGACAAATCCCGAGGAGGTCCACTAAATCCCCATTTAGCCTAGGCCAGGAGGCTGTTGGGGGGGGGGGCCACAGGCCGGCCCCACCTGTGTTCTGATTGACTGCCAGAAACCTGAGCCTCCTTTATAGCCACTAACTGGATCCAGAGAAGGCAGCTCCAGCTGCCAAAAAAGGCTGCTGCTTTAAAGAGATAAAATGCAATAAAGATCTTTTTGTAATGGGCATTCTCAGTATGGTTTGACCGGCCAATGACACAAGGCACTTGGCCTTGGACCCAGTGTTATTTGAAATGAGCTCTGGAATTGAAGTTCTGTTCCCAAGAAAAGAGTGTTACCCTTAGCAGTCCATAGTTAAGACCTTCAAAAATGCAAAAAATCAAGACTCCTTTTGGTCAAGTATTAAAGTGGGGACAAAGATTTGCAGATAGAAAATTTTTCATTGCTGCAAATTTTCATGGCTGTCGCATTCAACCAGAAGTTGCCACGTGTAGAAAACTCCAGACTCTAGAGTAAGCCTGTTTTCCCACCCATGGACATCTGTGCACCGTCTAAGAATAGTGCACATTTACCACTCTAAAAGAAACAAAATGCTCTTGGCTTCATTGATGACGTTTGCATTAAAACTTAAGGAAAACATTGTAATTGGTTCTCATCAACTGGTCATTCAACATGCCCCGACGGTGTCTAGGATAGGACAGTGCCTGGAAAGAGAGGAGCTTCAACACAGATTTGCCAACAGACAAGCCCTATGAGCTGGACATTGTCCTATGTCTGATAAGGCAGGGATGGCAAATATCCAAAAGTGCACCATAACTTCTCCACCTGTGCTCATGGCAGGCATCAGTAATCACTCAGGATGGCTATGTCCGGATAAACTAAAACAGAACAGCGGTAACTTCTTGGCCAGAGCAGCTTTTCTGCATTTTTGCATAGTCGTGCCTCTAGGATGATGGTCCCTCTGTTAGCACTTTGCCTGTCCCCCAAACCAGGTCCTCCCACAGTCTTAGCTAATCATAGTAAATTGATCCACACATCCACTCAAGACCTCAAACTAAAACATCTGGTAGCATCCTTGAAATATCCACCAATATCTAATCAATCAACTGATCCTATAAACTCCAATGCCCAAAATGCATTTTGAATTGCTTCTCCTCAGATTCATCATTATGGACCTGGGCCATCTTTGGTCTCAATTATTTCAACAGCTTTTTAAGTGCTCCCTTGCTTCCATGCCAACCCCCTAGGCTGTGTTACCTGTACAGCTGCCAGAGGGCTGCTATTAAAACTTCAAACAGATCATGTCCATGGCTCACTGATGGACTACAAAACCCGTATGACCTCACAAAGATTTCCTTCCTTCCCACATCAGCTCAGCTCACTCTCCTCTCCATTACTGCAATACAATTGCAGCCTCATTGACCTTTCAGTTCTTGGGAAACATCCAGCTCTTGGCCCCATTTAAGGCTTTCACACGTTTTGTTGTCTACCTGTAATTCTGTTGCTGGTGACCCTCATGACTAAGACCTGATTCTTCAGATCACAGCCAGACTGCTACCTCCTCAGACAGGGCTTCCTGGATGGCTCACTCAATCACCTTCTCCTCTGTCAATCTGATGCCCCTATTCTCTGACCTCACTCTCTGAAGCCTTGGACTTTTTGGGCGTTTTACATACATGGAAGTTGCAGCTTTCAGTAAAAAATGAAACATCCTTGAGAACAGTACCATGTTCATTTGCTAGCAATGATCACGTTTCCACAATCTTATATTATTTTTATTTTTATGCCACTTTCCTTATCTAATGTGGTATAAGCTCAGTTGGCAGTGGGCACAATGTTTGTCTTGTCAGTGCTAGAGAAAAAAAAAGACAAACACAAAAAACCAAATATCCTTCATTCTGTATGGTGGGAAACTCTAAACCATATTCATAGACAGCTTTTGTGGCATCTATCTCGTCCCCAAAACTCTCTTTTCCAGGAAATCCATGTACATGCAGAATAAACCCCCATATACAAGGGTAGACCAGATGTCCATGTTTGAACCCTGGGACACTGTCCATTCTCACTGTCTGTTTCATATTTGCCATCAATTTTCTTACCTAAGATACCTTGAAAGCAGGGATCACATTGGACTTGCTCATTTTTAAGTCCAGCAAGTGAGACTAGTGGTTGCTCCATAATTACGTTTTGAATTTGCGAAAGGACAGAGCCAGGTAGTGACACAGGCACCCAAGTTTTGTTTATTGGGTGGTCTGGGTTTGGTTTAGGCTCCAGGAGTCTAATAAAGGAACACCCAGAAAGATGAAACTAGATCCCTAAATGCCTATTCACTCAATAATCCTAAGATAATTTCTAATAAAATTAGAAACAAAGGACAATTGTGAAGGGTCTTTGTCTGCTTGTCCCCCTCCTCAGAGAGCCTCCAGGGGTAGTTTTCAGAGCTTTAGATGAGGTTTGGCCCCTGTAAGTCCCATTGTTTGTGGTTCCACTGGAAGAGTGTGTCTTTCTTCCCTTAGCCCCCATGCAACTCTTTGAAAATGGCACTCAATGCAGGGCATTCCTTGCAAAGAAACTTTGCCCTTAGGGGGAAGTTCTAGACGACAAGTCATAAATTCAGAAGGCCATGCTCTCAGAAGACATTGAATAATTTCAGTAAAGTACAGAAGGTGAGGGCTGTTTTAAAAATGTTTTGCCTTCAGAAAGGAGAGGTCTGTGGAGCAATGTAGGCCAATTTATTTCCTAAAACACACATACTTTCTGGTCACTCAAGTTACACACCTTTTTGCATCAATAAAGAAGATATTTACCTACCCACTTGACAGGTAGGCAAACAGAGTTTGGGAGTTTCTAAGTACAATGCAAGAAGAGTCCCTTATAGGGGAGATCCCCAGTAGGCCAGGCTCTATGTACCCTAATACCCTTTCTTTCTCTTCATGCTTAGAATCTGACCCTGACTGACATCAAAAATGCTCAGCCTGACAAATGGAGATGTCTTGTCTTAGATAAAGTAGATGCATTCAGAGTCAGAGCAGATTAAGTTGAGGCCACCATAATGGAGGGAAATAGAGAGCCCAGCGACTTTGGGTAGTTTGCATGGATCCTGCTCTAGTTGATATTTGCATCAGTCGGTTCAATATTTAAGGTAGAGAGTTGATTTGACTTCCTTTTGGGTCTGGTGGAGAGACACAGGGATGGCTCCAATCATCTTACTTGTTAACCTTTCTTCCTCTTTGTGGTCAGGGACTTATTTGGTACCCCTACTCTATTCTCAGCTTTCAGGATGTGCCCGACATGTAGTAAACACTCATAAAATATTTGTTAATTTGCTATTAATGAATATGATCAATTTATCGCTTCACTTTGGCTTCCCCAGACATTCTCTGACTTTCTGGGATTCATATGACCCTTCTAAAATAGGTTACTTTTTCTTAAGTAATAAGTTGACCCTTGTTTCTACCATTGAAGGAAAATGATATGTGAGACCACCCTTGGTCACAACCTCAAGAAGTCCCTTGGTCTCTCTGAGGTTCACTGTGTAGAGATTGGACATCACAAGCTTCCCCTACCCCAGGTCTAATGGATGAAGGTATAAACAGCTGAGTATACAACCTATGGACCAGAGCCCAGTGAAGTCACTACTTTGGGGGCCCAGGACTGTCATCACTGTCCTCGCAAGTCCATGCTTCTGGACGCTTGTGTGGACTCTGTGCACCTGCAGCATCTGGTTTATGGCTGAGAGCTTTAACTACAACAGACTAGATTCAAATCCAGCTTGACCTTGGGACAGTAGGCAGTATACTGAACTTCTCTGAAGCTCAGTTTCTTTGACTGTGAAATGGGAGAGGATATGACTCCCTGCGAATACAGCAGATAGCCAATTTTGATGTGGGCACAAATTGCCTGGGGATCTTGTTACCATGTGGGTTCAGATTCAGTATATCTGGGATGAGGCCTGACATCCTGCATTTCTGACAAGCTGCCAGGTGACACCGATGCTGCTGTCTCGCATCACACTAGAAATTGCAAGGTTATGGGGCATTATATGAGATAACAATAGACATAAAGGGAGATTATTATTAACATTAATAAGCATTATAAAGAAAGTAAGTAATTATTATCAGTAGGAACATTTGGGTTAAAACACATGACATTATGACCAGGTTTGAATTAGACTGTTTCTGGCCCTGAGTCCTTTTGGGCAAGTTTTCTGACTACCTCTGGAACCTCCCTCAGACCCTGCTCATAGGCCCTGATGGAACTACGGAAGTCAAGGGCACAGCGAGAAGATATTTTATGACCCATGTATTTATGTATGGGTTTTTGGGGTTTTAAAAGTGGCAATTAAAACCTTGTAAATTTGTATTATCAACAAAATAAATGTAGACGGGTTAGTTACTCATTGCTAATAAATTTGATCATTCATTTATAAAACGAATGTTCACCCAAGAATCACAGAGCACTCTATAAATATCGCTTCACTAAGCCACAAACCACCTCGACAAGGAAGGTACACAGCACCCGTGAGGGGTTAAACAAACTCTCCCGGGTCTGGGGGATGGGAAGGAGCCTGAACTGCAGCCCTCTTGTTCCCTTCCTGCACCCGGGTTCAGCTTCTGCCCCACGGGCCGGCTCTTTGAAGCGTGATATCCATTTGGAAGCACTTCAAATCAGCCTGCCCCAAGGCTCCATCCCCAGATAGCCTGAGGAACCTGTCTGTGTGAGTCAGAGGAAAGCATGTTTCTCTCATTTGAGAGGTTGAGGAGGACTTGCCTCCTTGCTTCTTCTTTTCCTATCACACACTCCGGGCAGTTCAGCTACTGTTGAAGAAAGAACTCTCAAATCGACTGGCCCAGCTATGGAACTCAAGCGTGGAATTAATAAAACAAAATTGCTTTATCACTGGTCTCCCAATCCCATATCCCTCCTTCAGGCCTTCCTCCCAGGCTGAGGGTCCTCTTCACTTCTCCCCCATCAAAGAACTCAGTACACTCTTTGGTCATCGTGCCCTGGTACCCTGGATGAAGCAGGGCTTTGGTGTCTGGAGCACTGGGTGTGAATTTTAGCCCACTGGCTGTGGAGGACGTGGATCTCACACTCCTTAGCTGTGAATTGGGATTTTTACAGCTGACATCACCTGGTGGCTGTGAGGACATTCAGAAATGTTGTGTGGAAAAAACCTGGCTCGGGTAGGCCCCCAAAGTGGAATTTATCACTGTTAGTGGTGGTGGTGGCAGTCGTGATGTTGGTCACTGATGCAGCACCAGTGGCAGAATCTCAGATCAGATAGTGATTTTTAAGAACCCTAAGCAATAGAAAGGATATGATGCTCTCTGGAGACCTACACACACACACATGCACACACATGCACACCTGCCACTATACATACACAGACACCTACACACATGCGCCCACATACACCTGTGTACCCAGACCCATCCACCCTGACAAGTGCACATGCACATGCCCACACGCTCACACACACACCAGCCCACATGCGTAACTCACCCACACTCTCTTCCCACCTATGGTCACAGAGACCCACATACCTGCACACACAGACATGCATCATACAAGACAAATTCATATAGGTCCTCAAACCTATATTATGCTGAAATTTAAATACCATTTTCTGATATCAAAATTCTGGGTAAGTATATAGAAACTGACTTCGGTGTCTGTCTGTCTCTCTTTCTTGGAGGAAGGGGGACAGGAGAGGCAGTCCCTCCTTTCCTGGTGCCCTAAGCAGAGCTCGGGCTGTGTGGTGGGTCATCTAGCCCAACGAGATAGCACATCTAACCCCCTCTTCCCAAATTCACCACCAGATCATCTTCCTGAAACACATTCCTGCTGCCAGACTTCAGACCAGCTGACATCATGTCTCTCTCTGCTGGTAAGAAGATCCCAACCTCTGCTCCCACAAAGGCTGGTGGTGAGAGGCCATATTTTTTGTTCTCAGCCTCAGTCTACTTATCCCACTGCTCTGGCTCCATCTTTGCCTGGGCGCCCAGAGCATCCACGTGCCCTTCTGCTTGCACAAGGCCTCATGGATTGCAAGGTAGAGGTTTATCATCATTCGTTATCTCTTCAGTAACCTGCTATTTTCTAAACTGGTGGCTGTGTCTGTGTTCTCTCTCTGGATTCAGTCTCTGAAAGAGCATGACTCATCCTCACCTAATGAGCTCTATCCCAGTCTTATACAGAGGTGGGAATTCAATGAGAAATCGAAATCTTTCATCCCTCACTGCTGCCTTTAGTGGATCAACATGGAGAATCATAGAATTTTCCAGCAGAGAACCAAAACCAGAAAACCTATAGAATATTAAGCTTGCTGAGACATGTCATTAGAGGCAACAGGAACAAAAAAGCTGTTTTTTATACTTTCTATAAAAGGACTTCTGGTTTGCCCTGGGCTGGAAATGAATCATCTCCGCTGAAGGCTCTAAGACAGCCATCACTCCGCTACCTGCCCTGTGAATGTTCTTCTCTGAGAGGGCAAATATCTGCTCTAAGAAATGCCACATGCATGTTATCAGTGTGAGCTTGACTTGTTTGTGACCACCCCAAACCAGCCATCCAACCAAAGAGAGAGACCAGATGATTACCGAAAATGGGTGTGCTGGGTTTAAACTGTTTTTCAGTTAATGTTTGAAAAAGTGTTACTAGCAACTCCAGATCCACGTATAATTTCTTTTTTTTTTTTTAATTTTACTTTTTTCCTTTTTCTCCCCAAAGCCCCCCGGTACACAGTTGTACATTCTTCGATGTGGGTCCTTCCAGTTGTGGCATGTGGGACGCCGCCTCAGCGTGGCTTGATGAGTAGTGCCATGTCCGCGCCCAGGATTCGAACCAACGAAACACTGGGCCGCCTGCAGCAGAGCGCACGAACTTAACCACTCGGCCACAGGGCCAGCCCACACATATAATTTCTTAATGGAAGACATTATTGATACATTTTGCTTGGAAGAATCACCTTTGCCTGCCAACATTTTTTATAAAGTAAACTTTGGTTAGGTTTTTTCGTATTTTTTCCTTTGACTTCTAGCATAAAAGTTATCCAAAAGCTATTCATATCTGTATCTCTAAGTATGGTTAAAAAATGCGGTACATCTTCCTTGTTCTAGTGACTTTGGTCAATGTTTTCTGGTCCAGGTTTTTCACCTCTGGAGAGTGGCTCACACCATTCCTTTCATCTAGAATGTCCTTTCTACATATGCCCAAATCTATTTCATTCCTTAAGGCACATTTGAAAGCTTTCAACCTTTAAGTCTCAAATGCCTCATTCTCTAGTCTTTCACTGATTTCTCCACTGGAAATCATCTCCCCAGTTCTGCACACCTTCACCTGGTAAATAGCAAATTTCAGGTGTCGGTTTGTTCAGTTTTTAAAAGGAGGGCACCTTGGCAAGTCGGGCTTGAATTCTTTTTTTAAAAAACAGCTTTATTGAGATATAATTCACATATCACCAAATTCTTCCTTTGAAAGTGAACTATTCAGGAGTTTTTAGTGTATTCACAATTGTCCAACCATCATCATAATCTAATTTTAGAAGATTTCCGTCACGCCACAAAGAAATTCCATACACGCTACACACGAAGAGTCATGCCCATCCCATCCATCCCCAAACCCCAGGCAACCACTAATCTACCTTCTATCTCTACGTATTTGCCTATCCTGGACTTGTCATATCAATATAATTGTACAATATGTAGCCTTTTGTGACTGGTTTCTTTTACATAGTGTAATATTTTCAAGTCCATCCATTTTGAAGCATATATCAGTACTTCATTCCTTTTTATCTATTGTATGGATATACTTCCTTTTGTTTATCCATTATCAGTTGACGGACATTTGGATTGTTTTCACTTTTTGGCAATTACAAATGATGCTGCTATGAACAGTGGCGTACAACTTTTTGTGTGAATGTGTGTTTTCATTTCTTTTAGGTAGATACCTAGGAGTGGAATTTCTGGGTCATAGACTAACTCTATTTTTAACATTTTTAGGAACTGCCAAACTGTTTTGCCAAGTGGCCGCACCATTTTACATTCCCACCAGCAGTGTAAGAGAGTTTCAGTTTCAGCATATCCTCACCAACACTTGTCATTATCTGTCTTTTTCATTGTCAGGCTTGCAGACTTAGTCTGAAGCTTTATTTCAGAAAACAAGTTTGAAGAACAGAAGAGTCTCTGAAAAACTTACCTCAAAATTTTTTCCATAAAATTCTCATTGAACCCCTGAGACCTGAGCAGACCCAGCATGTTGGAAGAGAGAAGCTGCCGTACCTGAGAACACAGAAGCCCCTTGTGGTTTCCTTCTCGGCGCCATGATTTGCAAATAGCACACCTTTGGTAGATCATTGTCCAACCTCTGGTGGCCTCATATGTAAAATGAAGATGGTATTTCCCTTATTCATTAAAATGAAATGAGATATGCGTGTGTGAGAATATATCTGGAAGCTCACATGGAATGCAATAAGCACTCTAGAAAGGTCTTTTTGAACGGTTCTCTCTAAAGCCTTGTCATTTTGTGGCAGCGTCTCTTGGTCCGCCACCAGATACAAAGGAAATCTTGGTCAATTTTTGTAAATTTTCCATGTGTGTGTGACAAGAACGGGCATTCTATGTTAAGGCCAAAGACTTTATATACACACACATCAAGCGCGTTAAATGTGTAAGTTAAATCCAATATCTTTATTGACTTTCTAATCTCCTGGATTGTTTGGTTTCTGAGGAAGTTGTGGGCAGTTTCCCCACACTGATAGTTCATTCATCCATTTCTCCTTGTGTTTCCGCCACGTCTTTACAGCAGAGATTCCCACCTAGTTCTCTCCTAAGTGCTCCAGTCCATTCGCAAATCCTCCAGTGCTTGCTGGGGTCTCCTAACAGCCTGAGAGCAAAATAATGTGGCATTAAGGCCTAGGAAGCAATGGAGTAAAGTTGTTAAGGTGGAGGCTTTGGAGCACAAACCGAGTTCAAATCTTGGCGCCATCACTCCCCAGTTTATGAACTTGGGGAGCTAATTTAACCTCTCGGAGCCTTAGAGTTCCTGTCTGTAAAATGGGGAGGTTAAGAGTAGCTTCCAGTTCAGAAGGTTGGGCAGATTCAATGAGGTATTGCATGCGAAGCACTTATCACAGAGACAGGATCAGGAAACTGGTAAGGGTTTAGTAAACACCGACTTTTGCTGATAATGATAAACAATATCAACAACAGCAACAGATGCTAACCTTCCCGGAATGCTTAATATGTTCTAGGCACTAAGCCAAGGGCCTCCAATGTATCAGTTCATTTAATGCCTATCACAGCAATATGATCACCATCACCATTTTACAGATGAGGCCACTGGGGTACAGAGGGATGAGGCAGTTGCCTCAAGGTCACCAGCGAGTGGTGGCTCTTGAACTGTGCCTCCACCATAGGAGCCTGGGCTCATCTTTTGATGATAAAGTGGGTCATGCAACTGACAAAAAGACATACTACAAAAGGGACTGTTCGCCCCATGTCCCTTTCTGCAGCCTCCCAGAAGCACCCTGCAGCACCAGGCTCCTCTCTGGGTGGCTACTGTGGTTCTTCTTTTGTGTCTGAGAAAGAAGAGCATTCGATAGGATCCAGCTGCCAGCCTCCTGCAGCCCTATTCGTGTCTTTCCAGAGCAGCTCCTGAGTCTGAGACAACAGAACCGTTATTAGCCCCCTTGTTCCAAGCGTAGTTGCAAACATCTGAGAAAAAGCTGGGATGGAAAGCAAACCTTTAGAATGTGCACAATGAAAAGGCACCATTGGGACACATTTATGCATGGCAGGCCCCACTTTCAAAAGTTAACACTCTTGGACACAAGCCCCAGTTTCCCAGTTCAAGTTCTTTTTTAGAAACACATATACAATACACAAATATATCCCCACTGTAAAAAAAAAAAAAAACCCAATAAATACGTTGAATAAAATGAGAAAGTTGTTCATTATTCCCCACCTCCACCCTGAACCCCCATCTCCTTGCAGGAGTGACCATCACCAATGGATTGGATGTGGCTTCTCCCAAGCTCTTCCCTTTGTATTTGAATATATACATATGTGCACACAATCATGTTTCCCTTTGGAAAAATATTTTGTTTCTACACAAATGGTGTTACGTTTGTTTGCAAAAAAAGCTTTGTTTGCTTTAGTCCCTTAACCATGTTTGGGACGTCTCTCCAAGTCTATGCACACACATATCCACATGATTCTTTTTTAACTACTGACATGTTTCTTCTCATGGTGTGGTGCTATCATAAATTGTTTAACTTTGTCTTTCTTGAGGGATGTTTAGGTCATCGTGGTGGGCAGACTCTAAGATGGCCCCCAATGACCCCCACCTCCTGGTATTTATGCCCCGGTGAATCGCCTCCCTTTGAGTCTTGGCTGGCCTAGCTGCTTGCTTTTAATTGATAGAATAAAGTGAAGGTGATGAGATGGCACTTCTGTGATTAGGTTACAAGAGATTGTAACCTGCCTTTTGCCAGCAGACTCTTTCTCTTGCAGGCTTATAGAAAAGCCCAAGGGTCATGGAATGAAGGGCAGTCTCTGGCCAACAGC
The DNA here is from genome assembly GCF_041296235.1 of Equus asinus. Classification (NCBI taxonomy): domain Eukaryota; kingdom Metazoa; phylum Chordata; class Mammalia; order Perissodactyla; family Equidae; genus Equus; species Equus asinus. The sequence goes on along the minus strand of NC_091810.1, from coordinate 44,413,230 downwards.
CCACAAATAATGGAATCTTGCCAAGAACCATGTGAGTTTGGAAGCAGATCCTTCCCCACTGCAGTCTCAGATGAGTCTCCAGTCCCGGCCAACACCTTAATTACAGTCTGTAAAAGACGGTGAAGCAGAGGCCCAGTGAAGGTTCCAGATTCCAGATTCATAGAAATTGAGATACTAAATGTGTGTCATGTCAAGCCGCTAAATTTGCAGCAATTTGATATGCAACAATAGATAACTGGTACAGTTGCTAATTGCTTTTATCAAAAACAACACTGAAACAAATGTTCTTCTGCATGTAATTAGTGGAGTATTCTAACATTGAGTCCTGGACCTGAGATTGCTCAGTCTAGAGGTAGGGATACTCAACATAGATAAATAACACTAAATTGACCTCTAAAACTATTTAGCAAGTTACACTAATGCCAGCAGTTTGAAAGTTTCTGCTTCTCTCTATGCCCTTGCCAAATGCAGAGATGATTGATCATTTAAATAATATCAGTCAGAAAATCAATACTGCGTTGCTTTGATTGCATTTTCCTAATTATTATTCAGAGTAATCATTTTTTTATAAATCCATTGGCCACTTTCTTCTCTCTTTCTGAGTCTTACTTCTTGATATTCTTTGCTTTAATCCTATTTCAATTCAACAACTGGAACTGTGGATATGACTATTACATCTGGAGGTGCACAATGGCCATCTGCCCCACTGGTGATGCCGATGTTAATCACCCGAAGCGTTATCCAGTTTCTCCACTGTAGCGTTCCTGCTTTATCCCTCGCAACTAATAAGCAATTTATGAGAGGATTCTTTGAGATCATTCAAATATCCTGCTCCTCGTTAAAATATCCCAGTGGATTTAGCGTCCTTTGATGATTCTTGCATGAGCAAATATTTATTGTGGTGGATGCAAAATGATGATTTTCCAACTCCAGCACTCTCTCCACATTTACCAGTCCACATTCAGTCTTCTGATTTAGATAAGATCTCTCCTCCTCCTCGATTTATGTATGGACTCAAGGTTTCCTGTTTTTTCTCAATGGTTTATAATTCATTACTGTCCTTAATTATTTTGGTGCCCCAGTTTTTCAAGATTTGGCCAGTGGGAGCCCCTTCAAGTTGGCTATTTCCTTGTGATATGCCTGTCTTTTTTTCTTTTTCTAATCATTTCTTTACTTTCTGGTACATCAAAATGTTCCAGGCTCGTCTTGAACAAACCTGGTCCAGCCCCGGAAGCAGCCATTTCTTTGAGGAGCCCAGGTTCCTTTTAGGGGCAAAGCTAGTGGAGACTAAGTTCTGGGCTCCAGCTATGCTCATTGAAACGGACCCGTTGTAAATGCAGTTTGGTGAATTTTGATGAATGTATGAGCTCTTGTAACTACCACCACAATCGAGATTCAGAGTTTCCTTCACCTTCAAAGTCCCCTTGCTTGCTTCTATACAATTTCCTTTGTCCACAATGCCACCATTTCCCATCCTCCTCCCATTCTGCAAAACCCAAGTCAAATATTCTTTCTTTTTTAGAATTTAGTTCAGCTTCCTCAGCCAGGGTCCCGGTCCTGCCTTGTTTGTCCTCGTAGAAGAGAGGGTAGAAGCATTTCCTCAGCACTCAAAGGGCTCTAGTGAAGCTGGATTCTCCCACCAGCTGTGCGTTCTTGGGAGAGTTAATCAACCTCTCTTTATCCACTTTTTTCCCGCCCGTAAAGTGGGTCACTCTCGAACCATCACCATATCCACCACATGCAATTCTGTCAGTTTAACTCCCAAAACACCTCTCAGATCTTTGCCCTTCCGTACATCTCCACAGCCACCACTCTAGTATCTCTCTCCTGGAGATCTAATCTTCCAGCTTCTGTCTTTGGGTCCATTATAATGCCTTCTTTATAACACAGTCAAGGTCATCTTAAGAAATGCCAATCAGCACTCTGACCCATGAGGTACTACACACTCCAGTGGCTTTTCAGTGCCATGGTGAGGATGACTTCCCTCCCCACATGGCTTGCAAGGACCTTCTGAGTCTGACCTCTCCCTGCTCATATCACATTGCATTCTCCTGACTTGCTTCCAGTGAGTTCATCCAATTCTCCATGTGCCACCCTCCTCCCTTCGACTGGAATACTTTCCCCATCTCACCTGCTTAATTCCTTTCCATCCTTCATATGGTTACATCCTCAGAGAAGCCTCCTTGGCTTCCCTGTTGAGGTCAAATCCCCCCACCGTGCACTCCTCTAGCTCTGTGTCACTTTTTTGGTAGCACTTATAATAGTTGTACTACCTCATTTACATTTCCTGATATATTTGATGAATGTCAGTCTCCCTGACTAGAATCTAATCTTGCAACAGTGGGCACTGTGCCTCTCCTGGGATTGACACTCAGTGGGTATCATTAGTTGAAAGAATAAATACCCCAATAGAGTTGGTGTGGGTGCAATGAGATAATGCATGGCATGGCCATGGCTCAGAATTACACATGCAAAATGCTTGAAGCTAGAGGTTCATCAAGGTGTTGCTGCGTGAGGGAGGGCTTTTTACACGTAGTTTTATCACTTTTTTACTGTTTTCTATTGTGAGTTCTTATTTAGATGTCTGTCTTCACTACCATTCCAAAAATGCCTTGACGGTGGGGACTGAGTCACAGTCCTCTCGTGCCTTCAGCACCTAGTACAGTGTTTGTGCTTAGTAAGAGCTCCATAAGTGTGTAGTGAGTCCATAAGAGGATAAACAGATGAATGACGTGGTTTAACCTCCAGATGCGTCTATGTCCCCAGGCTGAAAACAGAAAATCTGAGCACGTAACTCGTGGGCTAGTCATGAAGGTTTAGGTGGATTGATATTCATAAAGTGCTTAGGACAGTATCAGGTAAATCATAAGTTCTGGTTGTTAAATGAATATACATAAATATGCGATGTTCTAGACAAATATAAAATATTTTACTCATTATGTCCATTACGGAAAAGTTGCATGTAGGGTGGAAGGGAGTTTGTGGAGGAGTCAGTTCTCTCTACACATACAAGACATCGTCTGTCTCTGTTTTAGAAAACCCCAAAGTGCTCATCATCAACCTCTTTTCTCAGGGTCACATCACATTTTGCTAACCACTCTTTACACATTTTTTAAAGCCAATTATTAACTGTGGGATGGAATGAATTTTTCCTTAAATTGCTCTCCACTATTCTTTAAAGCCATTGCTATGCACTCTTGTTCATTTAATCAAATCTAAGTTGGATTGTATAATATTCAAAGCAAACCAGATAGGAAAATGCTCAATTTGGACCTTTTTTTCCAATTATTTATGATTGCTAGTTCTGACCACATATGTGGATTTTTTTTCAACCTCGTCCCAAAAGAACTCCACGGCTCTAATACAACCCCTTCTCAAAACCTCAATTTACGTGGAAACAAAACCCTGTCAATTCTCTGATTTCTAATAAAAATCTGACAAATGTCACGTCTTCCCAACAAACCCAGGCATTGGCAGTTGGACAATTTGGTTACACTGGTCATTTTGCACAAATGAGTGGCTGCTTCGCTTGCATCCGAGAGGCTTGCCTGTGGGGGCACAGTGCTCTTGAATGAGTCAGGTATAAGAGACAATCTGATTAGTGACTATCTGCTTGGGGCGAGGCTTCCAGTTCTGAATGAGAAACTTGAAAATGGCAGATATCTCTTTAGTATTCAGTTCACAGTTACAAAATCATTGACATTTTCCATTTAAACTTGATTGGTGTGAATCTCCTTTAGGAAATTGAATCATGCTTTCTATTCCTTACAACCCAGAACATAATCCCTTTTCTTCAGAAGTAAATAGGGCAGTGTCTTGGGCTTTTTCTGAACATCTTGTCAAAGTACAAACCCTTTTTTTTAGGGCCAGCACTCATCAGTTGTGCTTGTCTTTTACTCTGACTGAAAAAGAGAATGGCCCAGTCTTCCAACTGGCTATTCTCTGGTTGCCTTAATTCAGGGGAAGCCAAGAAGGGAAAAATTGGTAGGTTCAACAGTGTTGGACAAGGATAAACAGAATCATATCATATTAACTGTAATTTACAGCATTTCAACACATCCCTGCTTCTGCCAAAGCCAGCAAGATCAGCCCCCATTGGAAAAAAGGGAGAATGAGGTAGGGCTGGGAGGTGGGTTAGAAAATCCAAATTTCTATTTTTTAAGCTAGATTTTGAGAATTAGAGACCCATCAGCAAGTGCTTGAATGTTTTGCTCATTCATGCTATAAAAATAAATATCACAAAATATTTTCAGGAGTTGGCCTAGTCTGTTGCTAAAACCAAAGCCAGTGTGCTTCCAAACAGACTCACTGAGCTTGTTTCACAAGGATGGACATCGTCAGGCTGGCAGGCAGCCACTGGAGGAGTTATTGAAATTCAATTCAAAATGATGTATTCTGCATGAAAATGCCCATTTATGAGCATTCAAAAGGATGAAGAATTTCACAGGAGGATGACAGCAATGACAACGCCTATGACCGACCAGTGTTGCCTGGAGGTGATTACCCCGAACACAAGCATACTCCCAGAGCTTTGCTGGAGAGTCTTCTAAAGGCTGAAACTGTTTGTGTTCAGATGGAATCTCTGTATATGAAGCATTTATTACAGGCTGAGTAAATAAATGTATGCAACAGGGGGTTGGTGGAATTTGTAGCTAAAATATCCATAGTGGGGTCGACATCATAGATCCCAACCACCAGGCTCAGACCAGAGCCCAGGGCTAAGGGGACCCCTTTTCTAACATGAATACTCCCCAACACACTCAGAGAAAGAACATCTGGAAGTTATGTTCTCTCTGGAGAACCCCAGGAAACACTGATAGCGTTTTTTCCAGCATGTGACTGAAGAACAATTTTTCTAGCTAGAACTACGCCTATGTTATGGATATGCAATTTAACAACTCAACTCTAAATATTGTACTTTTTGAAAAAAACTATCTTTCCCTCTAACAAGATTGAAACAATTTCTATAAGGGCAGGGGCTTGATCTGATTCGCAGCTGCCTTGCTAGGGCCTGAACAAGCATCCTCAGAAGCAACATGTGGTCAAAATGCACGTGCCCGGTCATTTCAGAGTTCTTCCAGCAAATTCCTTTGCTACTATTGAATCCGTTAGTGAGATAGGCAGTACCATAGATTTTAAAAGGAAATTATGGGAAAGGGGAAATTATGGGAGTGCATAGCAGTTAAGAAAAATCTATTCAGTAATATCATTCTATCCTCTGCCTTGGGAAAAGACCACCATTATAGCATTTTAGAGGTAGTAATTTCTTAAGTTCACCTCTGTTGAACAGCAGCAGTTGGTAAAAGCAAAGTTTGAGGATCATCAGCCTAACCCATCCTGACACTGCTGAGAATGTGTGTTTAGAATGCAAGTCAAAGTAGAAGATCTGATCCTGGGCTTGACTGACTAATGCCAATTAATGGCCACAGAAAAAAGATATTGCATGAAGTGATTCCACATTGTTGTGCAACGCCCCAAAGCCAGGGATGTCCAATCCCCACTTCCACATGGGGCTCAGTGTAGCCTTGTGTTTGAGGAGTGAGAGAATCATTCATTCATCTGATAAATAGTTGCTCAAGGCCTTCTTTTGTGTCAAATACTGTCCTGGTTCCCGGGAAGACAGTGGTGAATAAGAACAAGTCCCTGCCCTCACAGAAGTTATTTCATTCTTGTGGAAGATAAAGACAGCTAATAAAAAAGTATAATAGAACATCAGCTATTCATAGGAGCTATGAAGAAAAATAGAGAAATGAATGTCTGTGCACATAGTCTCTTGAAACTGTGGAAATTCTGCATTCTCAAAGAAAACCAACTCAAACTAATTAGTGACAACTTCAACCTGAATTAGTGACATCAGAATCTGCAGATTATCTTAAGAAGTTTAGCCTTTTATAGTGTGTAAACCGACCTTCCAATTAGAATGAGAACAACCTAGTGCTACCTAGAGGAGGATGAACTTAATTGGCACATATAAATAGATGTAAAACAATGATATTTTCAGGGTAACATTCATCCTTCATGCATCCATCTATACAGCCATCCAACCAAGAGATATTTATTGAGCATTTGCTGTGTGCCAGGCGCTGGTTCACATGGTTGGGATGAGGCAATAAATCACACCAAGTTGATGCTGACGTCGTGGAATATATATTCCAGTGCAGAAGACAAATAAACACAATCGACAAATGAACTTCTGAGTAATTTGAGGGGCTGGGAAGTACTATGAAGAAATTTTATTCAGAAGAAGTGGAGAACGAGTGACAGTGCAGCAGAGGCAGGGTGGGGCGTGAAATAGGGTGGAGACACATCTGGATAGAGATGCTGAGCAGGCAGGGGGAAGTGAAACAAATACCCATGATTTGTTGCTGAGGGATTAAATGTCAAAATTCCAGGAGTAGGCACTCAGTAAATGTGGTTGTCTTACCCCTTAAACTTTGGAAAATACTTCATTTTGTCTCTCTCAAGAAGTAATCTTACCAACTTGGCTAATACAATACATGTAGAATTCTACACTCCATAATCACTGAATACAGATTCTTTTTTAAGTGTCTGTGGAACAATTACCAAAATAGATCATATGCTGCTGCAAAAAGCAAGTCTCAACAAATTTCGAAGAAGGATGTTTTTCACCTCCGTGGAATGAAACTAGAAATCAATAGAAAGATAAGTAGAAAATCTCCAAATGCTTGGAAATTAAGCAACCCACTTCTACTTAACCTATGAGTTGAAAAAGTAGCCAAAATGGAAATTAGAAAATATTTTGAGCTAAACAATAATGAAATATGACATATCAAAATGTGTGGGATGCAGCTCAAACAGTGCTTAGAGGCAAATTTGTAGCTTTAGATACATATATTAGAAAAGAAGAAAGAGTGAAAATATATCATCTAAACTTCCACTCAATAAACTATAAATAGATTAGCAAATTAAACTCAAAGAAAGTGAAAGAAAGGAAAGAAACAGATTAGAGCAAGAAAGCAAAGAAATAGACAACAGATAGACAATGGGAAAATCTAACAAAATGAAAAGTTGATTCTTTGAAAAGATGAATAAATTGATAAACAAATCCTTAGCAAAACTAATCAAGAATAAAAGAAGAACACAAACTACCAACATCAGGATTTTAAAAGGCCACATCACTGCAGATTATATAGACATTAAAAGGATCAAAATGGTTTATGTTGAATAACTTTAGGCCAATAAATTAAATTTAGATGAAATGAATAAATTCCTTGTAAAACATAACTTATTAAAACTAACACAAGAAGAAATAAAAAATCTGTTAAAGAAATTGAATCTTTAACTAAAAACCTTCCTACAAAGAAAACTCCAGGCTCAGATGGTTTCATGGGTGAAGTCTTCCAAACATTTAAGAGGAAATAATGACAATTTTGTATAAACTCTTTCAGATTTTAAATAAAGGAACATTTTTAAACTCATTTTATGAGGTTAGCATAACCCTGACACCAAAACATGACAAAGCCATTATAAGAAAAGAAAACTGTAGGCTAATCTCTCTCATTAACAAAAATAATAGTTAATACGTCTTGAAAAAAGCAAATTTTTCTTAAGATATTCCTTTGCTTCATGTCTCTTTAGTTCAATGAGACTAACTTGCAAGTCCATTTGAGACATCATTGATGGCGCTCAGAAACATCTCAGGAGAGGAGATTTTTCAAACTGGAATCTTGGGTTAAAAAGTGAGTGCTTGGGAGATGTTAGCTCAGTGACAATCTTCCTCAAGCAAAAAGAGGAAGATTGGCAACAGATGTTAGCTCAGGGCCAATCTTCCTCACCAAAAAAAAACAAAAACAAAAAAACCACTAAGTGCCTGGGGCTCCACGGTATAGTGGTTAAGTTTAGCATGCTCCACTTTGGTGGCCCAGGTTTGGGTGCTGGGCGTAGACCTACACCACTAAGCCATGCTGTGGTGGCAACCTACATATAAAGTGGAGGAAGATTGGCACAGATGTTAGCTCAGGGCTAATCTTCCTGAGCAAAAATAACCAATAAAGTGTGTGCCTATAGTTTGCCTGGTACCCCCAAAGAATATATTTGTGACCCTAGAACAAAATTAATCATAATTCCTCCTTCTGGAGCAAACCCATCTTTTGGTCCATTTAAAGAAAACAATGAAAATTAAGAGAGTAAAATGACATCAGCCCAGCTCACCAAAACTTATTTGCATGACAAATATCTGCTAACATAGATGATGATAACACTGAGATCATCCCCCATTGTATTCTTGTGATGAGTTGCAGTTAAAAGCAAGCACACACTCACACACTGGGACATACTCCATGTATAAAAGACTTTTGTAACCACTTGGCAACAAACCATAGTGAGAGAAGAGCTGTGATTTTGTTAGATAACAAATAGCAATACACTGCCTCAAGTTATTTTTATGTAATAAACTGTTAAATAAAAAGATGGTAGTTTAATATTTTCTTGCTTATAAAAATTTTCAAATATCTTCATATACCAATTTATTAATCTCAGTGCCCTGCAATATGCTCCTCTTGATTCGGCTATTTTGGAACACAGACAGCTTGGGTTAAACTATCAGCAACATAGCTAAATAATCAAATTGGCTTATTTATTTAATTGAATTTACTGGGTGTTTTGTATGTGCTTACAGACTAGCCAGCTGCAGTTCCATTGGGCAATGGTTCTCAAAGTGGGGTGCCCAGATGGAGTAACATGAGCCTCACCTGGGAACTAGTTAGAAATGCAGGTTCTCTTACCCTCAGCTCAGATCCATTGAATGAGAAACCAAATCAGAAACAAAATGATCTGGGTTTTAATAAGCTCTCCAGGTGGTTCTGATGCCTCCTCAAGTCTGAGAACCACTGAGAGAACCACTAATAATCCAAGGTTTATCAATTTATTTCATTTATTTATTTATTTTTGATCTTCTTGTAATACATATGTCATATGGTGCTTCCATATACAACAGCTTCCCCTAAGACACACTTTTCAAGGAACAAAAGGAAATAATTATAGAGAAATAAAAGGCTACAATAATTTGAAATTTCTCTAACTATTGATAGGAGAACAGTAACTGTCATTCCATTTTGACTGTGGCATAGATAATATCGTTCATAGACTTAGATATAATCTCTGGACACATTGCTTCAACCCCACTCCTTTCTCACTCAAGAACACTTATCAGAATTGAAAATTGGTGGGAGTGATGGTGCCATCCACCATCATGATGTTCATGCAGGTAGAATAGGGGTTCATTAAAACACTGGGCTCTGGGGCCTACGTTTGAAGTTCATCTCCTCCTCTTATTAGCTATAAGACCTTGGATAAGTCTCACAACCTTTCTGTAACTCAATTTCCTTATCTGTAAAACAGGGAAAATAATTGCTCCTATCTAGGGGGTGTGAGGATTAAATGAAAGAATATACATATACATAATGTTCTTAGGATAGGGCTTGGCACATAGAAAGTCCTCAATAAGTGTTATCAATTGTTGTTATTAGCATTGATACTATTAGATCAAACAAAAGTAATCTTTTTGTAAATTTCATTTTACGATTGATGTATCAGACTGAGCCCTTTTGATAGCAAGTGACAGAAACTCTAGATTAGGCGAAAAGAGAATTTACTGGTCTGTGTAACCAAATTGTGGCAAGGATGGCATGAGTTGGTCTCAAGGATGACTACAATCAGGGACTCAAATACACCAAGGACCCTCTCTCTATTTCCCTCCCCTCTGCTTCTCTCTGCATCACCTTCTTTTAGACAAAAAGACTGGCTTCTTTCATAGGGCAGGGAACAAGGTCAACAAGTGTTTCTGGTTTTGCAGCCTCACCATTTTGTGACCAGACAAGAGGAGTCGTTTAAAACACTCCAGGGATAGTCTTGGCCAAACCTGGGTCACTGCCCTTCTTGGGAACAATTTCTCTGGCCAGGGAAGGACTCCTTCCCATTCCACCCACCACGCTCGGCAGCAGCACCAAGCCGCCATGAGTTTTGCTGAGGATTTATATCCCTTTAAGGTAAGCCTTGAGCAGCCTTCTTAAGCCATATGGCTTGAGAGAAGTAACCAACCATTTTATTCCTTCTTCCTGTTGTTGCTGTCATTCTGACCATTTCACAATCTGGTTCTTGATGAGTGTCCCATCTTTCATGGCTTTTGTTGAGTTTGACCCCAGGTTGAAAACGGGACATGTGTTTATTTTACCTGACAAAGTGCCCATGGCTGAAAATCTTGGAGCACTTGAGTACTGTACTTTCTCCCCCTCCAGATGGGGCTGTAATTATAATTTAACTGTCTGGGTCCAACTTAAGGTGAGGAAAAGATATATTAAGTTTGCACACATGTTATTCCCCTACCCCCAGCCACATCCCTTTGGCTCTCCACATTTCATATGCAACCACCTTTCAGGGGAGGTGCGTGTGTATGTATGTGTGTGTACACACAGTCGTGTTACAATTCTCATTTTGCAAAGTTTATGCAAAAACCAAACACCTGGGTTCAGAGTTTCCTAAAGGAGTCATCTGAAGTAGGTGCTTTATGCCAAAACGTCACAAAGATTTATGTGCTTTCATTTGTGCATTAAATTGAGGACAGGTGGGAGAATGCTCAAGCCTGAGAAAAACTGATAGCTCATTTCTCCCTTAGAAGAGAGATGGCTGTTATGACTACTGCTGGTTTAGATAAAATAGATACAGACCTTGTAAAAAAAAAAATAGGAGGGCTCGTGTTTGAAAAGTAATATTTCAGCAGTCAAATAATTACCTCTGCGATCATGTTTCTCACAAATGGGAACCCTGGACTGTGATTCCAAGGTGAGTCCTGCCCCCAATTCAAACAGAACGGGCAATGCCATACCCAAACAGCCAAGAACACGGCCCAGACTCCATTCAAGCTCGCAAAGAAAGGGTCTCTGGAATTGAGGCAAATGGCGGCCTCAACACATTCCTTTTTAATGGCTTGCAACGGAGTCACTTACACATATGTAACCACTCATTTTTTTAATTTGATTCTTGTTTCAAACACCTTTTCAAGACCCAATACATCTAAAAAATGTCATCACTTGATAGGTCGCTACTCTATGCCTGGCCTTGAAACAAGTGATTCGATGTGCTGAGTATTCACCTGGATTTGAAATAAGAGTGTGAATTTGCATTTCAGAAAGGGAATACTATGTGGAAAATATAGGCAAGCCAGATTTTTCACAAAGAGAAAGGAGAGTTGCACTTGGAAAGCCTGGTGGTCAGCCTCTCCCGGAAGGGCCTCTGCTTGTCCTTGGGATGACCTGGAGGCAAATTGGATAAATCAAAATTATTCTGTACACTCGATCCCTTTGAGGTTCAAGCTGAGCTTCTGAATCAAATATTTATCAAACCATTGACTGATTTTCTGAAGCAAGAATTTTCTATTTGGAAACCAGAGCTACATTCACACCGAGGGGCAAAGGACATACAATTAGTCTCTGTTTTGTATGACTTCACTCAATTACGTGGGTACAAATGAAATTTGAAACCTCCTAATGACTTCTGATCTTTTCTTGTGTAGGCAATTACTACAATTCTAGAGATCTGACTGTCATTTAAGATGACCACTAAATATAACAGTAAGAAATGCTCAACAGGCAATGGGGAAAGCTTTCAGATAAAATACCCTATAACTCCCAGACATTTTTGTATAAGTTCTTAGCAGTTCAGCTTGTGATTTGTATGTGTTTGTGAGGGTGATAACCATGACTGTTGAAGGGAGGTAGATAAAGGAAGACATTTTATAAATTGGAGATAAATGGTGTTAATAGTTCAATAAGATAAATGCTTGTCTTGTAAAGCTGAATTCCAGAAGAGATTGCAACATAGGAACTGACACAGCGTTTTTTTTCTATTCCAGAAAAACACATTATCTTGCACCCAGATTGGAGAATGGTGTATGATAGCTTGAACAATATTGGGACAATGCTCTACTAATTTCTAGAATATGTAATTTTTTTCTTGTATTATTTTTTAGCTAAAGTTTTGATTAAAATTCCACTGCTTGGTGAGAATAGTCCAAGGTTATTTTATAATTTAAAAACAAACAAGCAAACAAATTTTATTTTCTATGGCTTAAAAAGCATGCCTCAAAAAAGAGCCCTACCTTAAATTTGCACAGTTCTTCATAACAATGGATAGTAACCACTTTTGAGATTCACAACCCAAATGTACAAGTAATTGCTTACAATGTCAGTGGATCCATGGGCCATCTAATGCCCATTTCCAGATGCTGTACAGGGTTATGGAGTCAGTTTACCATCCCTAGCTCTGTCCTCTACGATGACTGCTTACATAATAGTGGATCCATGGACCATGTAGTAATTCCCATTCCTAGACACTGTGCAGGATTGTGGAGTCAGTTTATCACCTCCAGCTCTACACTTTGAACTTTATCTACAGCCTCTTACTTGATCCAAATAACAGCTCTCTGAGAGTCTAACCCCTCAGGCCCAGGTCATGCTTATCTCAAGCCATAGTTTCTAGCTGGGCCCGAGAACCCAAATTTGACTACTGCCAACTAGTGCAGAAATTCTTACTTTCTCTCTTCCCTCCACCCTGAGTCTGGGTCTCTGGCATCACCTTGCCAGGTAAGATCATAGTTAAGGTTACACTATGTCTTGCTTGGTAGGCTGATTGGGTAGAGTATTAAATACTTTTTTCCAAGAGGAAATGGCCAGAGTTGTTTAGATTCCCAGTCTGTATCTCCACAATGCCCGGCGGGTCAAGAGTGCTAGCACTTTACCTGTATGCATCACAAGGTCTCCCTGAGTAAATTCACTGGGGCTCCTTTGGGTGAACCTCTCCTTGACATGGTAATACCAGAAACATGCTGTCCCAAACCTCTGGGGCAAATAACTCCCCTATTTCCCTCTCATTGGTAATGAGAGCCACCATGACTTAAAATAATGAAAATAAGAGCTAACGATTAGCACTGGCTTTATACCAGGCACTTCACATACATTAACTATCTAATTCTCACAATAATCCTATTAGGTAGGTGCTATTATTCCACACTTTTCACTATTGAGGAACCTGGGACATAGAGAGGCTTTTTTAGTTTGCTTATCACAGCCAGCAAAGGTTGGAACCAAGAGTCAAATCTCAGCTCCGAGCCTAAGCTCTGACCACTTGACTCTACTTAGCAATGAGAAAAGAAAATGTACACACTTATAAATGTGAACATACATATATTAGGAGTCTGGACCAACATTTTTATTTATTTTACTGATGTGAATATGCAATCAAGAAGATTGGGAATACCCCATGCAGTTGATGGAATGTAGAGTTTGAGAGGGAAGCTATAAGACGTAGAAGCGAAGAAAACCAGAGACTGCTGTGGACTCAACCATGAAAGAGAGCCATGGAAGGTCAACTTCTCCTCTTTGTCCACCACCAACATAGCAAGGTATTGTGTGGTCACATAGGAGGAGAGTCTGGGTGGAGGTGAAGGGGTGGTTCCAGAGAGTAAGGAGTGAGGATGCAAAAGGGAAATGCCACATGATTCCACTCAGTTGTAGCCAGAAAGTCTGGAATGGCTCACAACCAATGGCTACTGCCCACTGAGGGACATAAGTTGAAGACTGTTCCTGCGTACCTACCCATGACCTATTGGTATTCTACCTGCAGGCCTGTATCAGACTGTGTACAGTAAGGCTTACTTTAGAGGGGCTTGATTCTAAAGTCAGCAAGGCAAAACTTGCCAAGAGTTGACCTTTCCCTGTACATCCCTCAAAATGTGCATGAAGTAGAATACACAGATGTACCCCTGTCAGTGAGGGCAATGCAGCCAATCTGACCACAAGTAAGGAAAAAAATTTCTGTCCTTCAGTGGAGCACCCTAGGATGTAGTTGACTTGAATTTAAAGGGCTATGTTGTTCAAACAATATAGATTTTTAAGTAGCAGAATTGCCCTCAACATTGTAAGAACATGCAGATTCTTACACTAGGAGATACACTAGGAAACCAGGACAGAAAAAGGAAACATCAGATTCCTATTTCCCAACTCATGCCCACTCAAGGCATAACCCAGCTGAAGGGAGTGATACCCAGAATTGATCTGGGTTGGCATGGTCCAGGCGACTAAGTTAAGCACGTACAAGAGGGATTCCACTGATATCCTCATAGGCAAGGCTGTTGCTTAGTCATTACACATGAGTGTGCTGGACTGGCCAGCAAAAGTTCTAACTGGTCAGTGCCCAAGTGTCTTGCTGTCCCAAGTTAAAGTTTTGTCTATCACCCTGTCTGAATGCACACGTGGACCCACATGTGTGGAGCTGCACGTGCACACATACCTACACATACTTACCTCTCCATCACTGCAGCATAGGCATTATGTCTGGGTCTCCTTACGTTTAAGGGTGTGTTCATTTATCCTCTAAAGCCTGGCTCAGATGCTGTCTTCTCTGGGCAACCTTTCTTGCATCTCTCCAACTGGGCCATATCCCTCCTTCCTTTTACTTTTGTACTTTCGCTGTTTCTTCCACTCTGCCTTTTATTATAGGTGATTGGAGATCTGATGTCCTGCCTGGGAGGTGAGCTCATGGATCTTAGTGACCCCCTTTTCTAGAATATTGAAAGGCTGCCTTTTACAAAGTTAATATTCAATAAATCTTTTATAGAAAATAAAATAAGTGAATGAATGAGTGAGTGATTTCACTTACGTGTATGGGCCAGAGAAAGCCATGAGAAAAAATAATGAATCAAGTGTGAAAACACTAATTATCTCAGCATGAAATGCATTACTTTGTGAGAGCTTAATGTGACCAAACCACTCTTCTCTGTGTCCCCCAGTCTCTCCTTCCAGTCCCCTAATCCCAACTGCCACTGTCAGAAAGGTAGAATAGAAAACCACTGAATGACCAAGGAATTATGAAATTTGGAATTTGGAATCTATCCTGGTAGAGATGGGAGGTGCTGAGTCAAGTTATGAGCTTTTCTTTTTAACAGGAAAAATTATAAAAAGCCTCTCTCTCTCTCTCTCTCTCTCTCTGCCTCTTTGGTCACCATCTATTTTCTCTCTGATTTACTAATTTCCTAATTACCTTAATATCCTACCAGGAAGTAGCTTCTTCCCATGGCCCCATTGTGGTGCCTTGGGAAGGCTGACCTGGCTGTGGCTTTGCTTCCCTTCCTGCTCCCATCTTCCTGGCCCTCCCACCAGCCCTTGGCACCCGCCCACCTTCCCAGCTTCTTAGTCCTCTGTCTGTGAGCTCCCCAATTGCACCCTAATAAATTCCCCAAGGCTTCAGCTGGCCAAAATCAGTTGACCTTGCTAGCAACCAATACCTCTAATCAAGAGGTACTCCAGGAAGAAATGTTCTTTTTGCACTAATTCCACAGGCAAGGAGATGGTTTCAACCTCTGCAGGCAAGAGCATTGAGCTGATAGCTAATCTTGTCAGTAGCTAGAAACCAACTTCTGCAGGTGATGGGTTGTGCCTTCTGGGGAAACATGTCCTCCTGCCAGCAGGAATCTAGCTGCCCCTCAACGTTGCCTGCCTGTTTTGTGGGATGTCTCTTTGCAAACAGTTTAAAAGCTAACTCAAATGAAAATATCTTACACACAAACACAGAGCAGCTACTTCTGCTGTTTATCAAAGGTGAGAAGGTTGTTGCACCGTGTTGTCATGGACAGTCCATTCACTGAAGATAATTAGTTTATTTTCTTAATGAATCTGACTCTTATTCAATCCCCTTGGGAAAACCCCATTACTATTACTTAACTACCTTTAGGGGGATATTGAAAAGGACTCCATTCAATTGGGTTTAACTAGTGAGAATAGCCAAATCAAAGCTTCAGAGTTCCAACTCAAATATTTCTTTTTTTGGTTCTTATACACATAATTACATATGATTTACAATGACGCACAAAATTTCCGGAAATAAAAGCAGGAATCTGTTCAAAATTTCATCCAATCCCGAAAAAATATGCCCAGGCAACAGAAGACAGATGTCACGAACATGGGACACGTGAGGTCGGAAAATATTCGCCGAGTACATCTTCACTAGCCCCTGAAATCCCATAAAGGGCAGGAAAGTAAGATCTCAGTGGTGCCCAGGGGAAAGGAAATTCTCAGTGGCTCCGAAAACTTTTGTGTTGCTCTGAAAACTCCCTTCTCAGTGATCCAGGGATTAGAAATATTTCCCCACAGTACAAAGCTGCCTGCAGAAGAGCAAGCTCAGAGGGAGGGGTGTGTGTGAAGGTGGCAGGCGGAAGACCAAACCACGCGGCATCTTAGAGAAACACTCAAGGTAAGGAATACAGTGGAAAACATACTGCAGGAACACGGTAGAACTAGAGTAGCCACATAAACGTCCAGAGGCTGGGGAGTTTGTAGCTCGGGACTTGGTTTCTAGGGAAGATGGGAAGGTAGGAGTATCATCTTGGTTCATGAGGGCAGGTTAAGCAACCAAATAGTAAACTTATGCTTATCTGAGCTGAACTTGTGAACTGCTAAGGTTTCCCCATCCTGGGTAATAATAACTGTGCACAATTATCACCTCCAAATAACAACCTTTGTTGAAAGGAAACAAGGCCAAAATACTGATTGGAGTTTTCAAGGATTTGTGGTGAAATCAGCTTCATGCTGATTGGGCATATTCCTCCCCATTATCACCCTCTCAAAAAAAAGAGCAGATGCCCCCTGCAATCACAGATGGACAGGCTGGCTTTCTTTGGGTTGAGTGGGACCCCTGCTCTAGAGGGAGGTGCTCATATCCCACCTCCCAATCTAAGCAGATGGGGAAGAAGCCTCTGTCTTTGAGCCTACAGGCCCCCCGTGCTTGTGTGCTTGTGTATCTCTTCAGCCCACTTCACGCTGCTTTTCCTCTCCCACCCGGTAGACCTGGCACTCAGGCTTCAGCCACTTCCTAGACCTTATTCCCTTTACCTCCTCAGTGTCTTGGTATTTGCTGTTCCTCTGTCTGGCATGCTCACTCCCATCATCAACTCCTCTTCTCTTAGCTCTACACTTAAAAGTCAACCTCCACAGGGAACACATTCCTGGAGCCTCTCTTCAGAAGTCATATTCCAATTATTATGTCAACAGAGCTGTGCCCTGGCTCTGTAACGCTGAATGAAAGTGGCCAGGCACCCGTTCTGTTTGGATGACAAACACCTCCTCTTGTGCAGCTGTGACCAGTGAACTTTCCCAGTGGGGGGGTTCATTTTTACTAAATCAATAAATTCTTTTCTTTAAAGGTGAGGAGAGGAGGTAGGCATGGAACTGGGGGGGAGTTACAAACATTATGAATCTCAGGCCCAGGCTTGAATCTCCTACTGACTGGTTATATGACCTGGGAATAAATTCAGTAATGCCCCCAAGCCTCAGTATGCCTATCCACTAAAGAGGAACACAAATATCAACCTTCCTGGATCATTTTGAGACCACATGAGATAACGTGTGTCAGAATTTGTAGAGTGTGATACACTTTAGGTCCATAAGAAGCTGTTCATATCAGCAGCAGCAGCATCAATAATAATAACTTCAGAGCAAAGCTAGTGTTCAAAGAATTAGTATGATATAGCACTAGTATAGAATAGTAGTTAAGAGTATGAGCTCTGGAACTAAACTACCTAAGTTCAAATCCCAGTTCTGCCGTTTAATAGCTATCTGATCTTAGATAAGTTGTTATTGTTATTATTATTAATAGTTTTACTCCTCAAAATCTCTCAAACCCCTGAGAGTGTTCTCTGCCATTTCCAGGCATAACCTCATAGCCGAAATGAGGATGCTGCTGGGAATAAAATATGGGTCAGACTCCTAGTAAATATCTCAGGATCTTCTCTCTAAACCATCCTCAACCTGGAGCCAGTTGTCTATCACCTTCTGCAAAATGGTGCCTTTCAGTGATTGCTAGGGCTGTGACCAAAATATATGAAAAGAAGTGAAGAGTGAAATGAGCTTGAAGCATTAGCAGTTGGTCTGTGAGAGCCATCGAGAAGGTAGTCAAAGGGTAGAAGCTTTTATTAAAGTTCCAATGCCCCCACCAATTGATGGCATAGACCCCATTCCATCCCCCGAGATTACAGTGGAAGTTAGAACCTGGCTGAGCCTTACTTGGGAACGGAACATGAGGTGGCATGCTAACATGGATCTTCTTTGAATGACCTCTTTCTTTCCATCTGCAAAGTCAGGGACAATGACTAGCTCTCTGAAGGAACAGAATCCAGCCTTGAGACTCTCTCATCCAAGTTTTGGCTGAGTCAGAGATCTACATTCCATGTTGGGTATTCATCTGTCTTTTATCAAACTCACTGCTGTAACCTTAGGCATAGTGGATGACCTTATAAATTGTCTCCATGCTTTTGGTATCCACTTAAATCTCCTCGGCTTGAGTGACACCCTGGGCAAGTTTTCATCAATGGGACTGAGGAAATATGTGCCTGAATCACACACCGAATCAGAGAATGCATTTTTTTCATTTATGCTGCCATAAGCCTTTTTTATTAATATATTTAGTCAGTATGGGGATTATTATTAGATATTCATGTTTCTAAAACTTCATCCTAAGGATAAGGCAAGCAGGAATTTGCTTCCAAAGCAACTTACTGTTGCTACCTTCTAATAATTGAAGGTTTTAGTGCAGTGATTTATCCCTAAGCCTCTTGATAATCCCAGCAAACTCAAGGTGTCAGAAACGGAAGGCAACTTTCCTGCAATTTGCCATATATCCAAGACATAGTGTTAATGGTGTATAGCTAAGCTAAAGACCATTTCAAAACAGGAGAATAAGACGTGGGCAAACCAAGGATCCCACATAAATCCTTCTGTGGAACCAGGAAATGAGTATCTAGTTGAAAAATGCGCCTGTTTTTCTCTCGTCCACACCCCTTCCTACTATCTCAATGTTACATTAAGATTTAGCCCTAAATAACTGAAGCGTGGGATAGAGCCACAAAATATAGGCAGCGAAAAATCTTCACTGGAGTGCACCGTAAAGCTAATCCCTTTAAATGCTGACGATTGCACCATTTTTGTCACCAACTCTTCACAGCCTGACAGAGATGGGGAAGGAGTGGGAATTCCGTGAGCAAATAAAGTCTCCTCTTGGGTGTAAAAAATCAGCAGCACCAGGCACTTCTGAAGCCCCGACCCCAGGCAAGCTGGAGAGACAGTGCACATTTTTCAGATGGGGTACTGCTCTCACAGGCAGTCAGAACATAGCTGTCTGTTGCCAGAAACCATTCATCAGACTCTGCAGAAAAGGCTGTCAGCTCGGCCTACAGGCCTCAAGCCAGCCTGTCAAGATCTAGGCTAACAGCCAGAGTGTCGGGGCTGCGGCTGGTAGCCAACCAGGACTTTGATGTCTAAGGGTTGGCCAACTGGTATGTGAGGGTGGCCGACGGGTTCTGGAACCATATACTCCACTCAGAGGTCACAAGTTCTGAAAGTGAGCTGGCCGTTAGAATATCTCTAATAAAGATGGAGGTAGACATTTTACATTGTTAAAAAAAATTGTTCAAATTATTTCAGTATTTGTTTTGATTTAAATTTCCATTACACATGCTTTTCATTATGCAACTCAATTAGTATATAAAAGATTTTTCTGTTTAAAATGTTTAAATGAACATAATTGTTCAATTTGGAAAGATTACAATGCTTTTATTTAATTAACACTGCAATAAATACATCGCTCGGTAATGAACCCCATACTTTTAAGCCATTAACCATTCAATAAATTTGCAATATGGAAGGTTCTTTATGGAGAAGAAGATAAATAAAGCTATTTAAATGAATGTACGACAGCTATGATGCTAAGCAGCAAATTATAGCTTTTTGCTTCTCATCCACTGGAGTTGTACCTTGATTACAAACATATGCGAGTGTAATAAACAGCATACATTTCAATTACTATTTTGAACATGAGGTACACTGGACATTAAAGAAAAATTCTGCACCAGTAGTGCCGGCTGCGCTCCATGGCATCATCGCAATGAGATCTTCCGAAATTCATCCAAAGGCTCATCTGTCGTTTGCCTTATCAAACCAGCCCTGGGCCTACCAGAACAAAAATAATCTACATCCAGCAGGCAGCCTTTCAGAACTGGCTGGTTCTACTGGTGGTCACAAAAATTAAAGCCACTCCCCTCACATAATGCTCCCTGACACATAGGACCATTACCTGCATCCTTCCAACTGCAACGGCTCTCGCCAGGTCTCGAAGCAGCTGAGGGCATGTCTGCCATGGCAAAGAGCTTCCAGGCCCTGCCCTCCCTCGCTTTCTCCCCATCTCACACATCAACTACAGTTAAAATGACAAACTTTTCCATGTGTAGCTCCCTTTGCCCTCATCTAAACACCTCCAACTCCTTCTAACGCACAACCCTGCAAGGTTGGCATACACAGCTGGTGCCAAGAAGCCCAAATTTCAGATGAAGTTGCTGAGGCTTAGAGAGGTTAAGTATTGGGATGCAGTCCCAGAGCCAAGATGAGAGTTTAATTCTGTCTCTTATCCAATGTGCCTTATCAGAAATGGTACCTATAATATTAATGGTATCAATAGCTAAAATAATGTGTTAACATTGAAAATAAGGACCCATATTGAATGATTATTACATATCAGGGATTATTATACTGCATTTTGTAGGTGAGGAAACTGAAGCTTAGATGTGTGGGAAACCTGGCCCAAGGTCATGGGAAGAAAACGATGAAGTCAAGACCAAGCTACCTAGTTCCTCGAGGCATCTCTCTTCAAGTGGCACCCAGGGAGGTCCCCAGAGTCCTTCCTTTGGCTGATGTAGTGTCCTTGTCTTCGCTCTCCTTCATATTGTATTCCTGTGGTTTGGGCCTCCCGCAGGGAAATCTCAGAAGGCTCACAAATGGGAACTCCTTTCTAATCCTCTTCTCCCCACACATCAGGAAAGATGGCGGCTCACAAACTATGCAACTGGAACCTCCCTTGGTATTCAACTGGCCATATTTGGCTCACAAGACCAAGAGCTTTCAGGAACAGAAGCCAAAGTACACGTGAGTGTGGAGTTGGACAGGCCTGGTTTGAAGCCCCACCTCTGCTATTTTCTAGCTGTGTGAGTTTGACCACATATCTTACCCTTCCTGCGTCTCATTTTCCTCAACTATAAAATGTAAACCATGATAATTCCTACCTTCATATAAATGATTATGAGATACAAATCAGATAACCGAATTTATCTAAATTGGCTTAGTATACAGCATATAGTAAATGCATAGTACCTCACATATAATAAATGCTTAGTAAAAGACTCTGAGTTCCACATTACAGTTTTAGAGAAAAGTCTAAATAATCCAATTGATGATTCAACAGATATTTATTGAGCACCTATTATTTCTGGATACTGTTCCAGGCATGAAGTTTCAGATCCAGCACTTATTTTTTAGTGGGGGGGGGAGGAGGGGGTGGGGGCGGCAGGTAGGGTGGTGAGGAGACAGGGGAGAGACATAGAATAAACAAATAGACAAAAAATATGTAATATTTCAAGTTGTGACAAAAATAAGGAGAGGTGAAGGAATTGAGCGACAAGGGTGAAGTGAGGGCTATTCAAGGAGCTGACATTTAAACTAAGGCCTGAATGAAGATTCCAGAGATGGGGCACATAGCACAGTGCCTGAGACACTGCAGGAAGTCAACAAACACGCAGGAGACTTCAATGTGGACTTGCAGCTCGCCTTCCCCAGTGCTCCAGTCTGTGACTAGATTTGTTCGTTTCAGCACACAAACATTTACAAGGACCTGCTGTGTGACAGGCAGGAGGGGAGACAGAGACATCGCCTTTAGGTTTAAACCAGGTTTTGGTCCTTCTGCATTATGATGCTGATGGCCGAGGGTTGGAATGGTGGCCTTTTCTAGACTCCAGAACCTTCCAGGACCCAGATCTCTCTTCCGAGAAGATGAACATGGAGTGTGGGAGAGAAAAGGAAGGTGGACTTGGAGCTAGGTGACAGATGTAGCAACAGGACGACTGGCCAGGGTTGGAATCTAGGTTTGCTCATTCAGTGAGGCCATATTGCATATGGAGAGAACACTGGTTAGGGAGTTGAAGAAATCTGGGTTCAAGTCCCCTTTATGCAGCTTACAGCAGAGTGAACTTCTTGCTGAGTCTCTATTACCCCGTCTGTAAGATGGGGACAATAGTCTCTACCTCACGACGAATTGTTGTAATGATTTAGAATGACACATGTAACATAGAGAAATTAAACGTGACCACTTTTACCAGCTGTTTATCCTAGGCAACAAGTATATGATGATCGCTATACTATGTTTTCAGCATTTCTGCACATTTGAAAATTTCCCAAAATAAAATATTTAGAATAATATTAAGAAAAATGATATGTACAAAATACCGAGGTCAGGGGCCGGCTTGGCGGCATAGTAGTTAAGTTCACGCGCTCCGCTCCTGCGGCCCCGGGGTCACCGGTTCAGACCCCAGGCATGGACATACGCACAACTTATCAAGCCGTGATGTGGCAGCATCCCACATATGAAAAATAGAGGAAGATGGGCACAGCTGTTAGCTCAGGGCCAATCTTCCTCAGTAAAAAGAGGAGAATTGGTGGTGGATGTTAGCTCAGGGCTAATCTTCCTCAAAAAACAAAAGAAAAGAAAACAAAAGACCTAAGGTGGAGGAGGCATTTAAGAGATTATTGTTATTTTAATATTTTCATTTAGAAATAAATTCTCAATTCCCACATGGCACCAAGCTCTGCCTAGGAATTGAGATGAAAAGATATCTTCCTTGTCCCTGAGGAAGTCACAATCTCCTATACTCTTAACCATCTCCATTATGTTTCTTTGTCTTATTCCTGGACCTGATTCCCTATTTTTGTTTCTATGCTGTCATTCTTACTTTGTATGTGTTTATGTCTTAAGCCACAAATAATTTAAAGAACCAACCAGACTATAACTAGATGGATGGATGGACATATGGAGGGATAGACTGGTCATTCAAGAGAAATCTAAGACTGCACAGAAACCTAAGTTGTGGGTCAATTAAAAACAATCTCAGTATTTCAAAGGCTGAACTAGGCTTCTCTTTCTTGGTAGTTACACCAATGGCTATCCCTTAGGTCTGCCCAGTGCCTCTTCCTCTTGGAACAGAACCTACTTCCTTGGCCACAGAGGTGGGGTCGTGATCCAGGCTAAGCCAATCAGATTATGCCACCACTCCAACCACGATGAATGGTTTCCTCAATGGGCACATGACTCAAGTCAGGCTAGAGATATTTCCCAAGATTTTCTCCCTGTTTGTAGAGCTTTCCAGATGTTAATACAGGAAAATCAGGACCATATCTTTCCATTCCTCCTTCCTCCAAATTGCCTGAAGGAGGAAGTCAACATGCAGAGTGAAGAAAGAATATCAGACGATTCTAGGTCATCTGAATCCTTGGCTCCAGTACTCTCTGAGGCCAGCCAGCTCCATTCCTGGCCCTAACACAATATGGTCACCTGAGCCAGTTCCCTTTTTGTGTAAAAAGTTGTATGTGAGTCTCGTCACATACAACCAACAGAGTCTGGGTTAATATACTCTTATGTCAGTCTGCCTATGGGCACATTCTCATCGTCTCTCAATGTAATTCCTCCTAATAATTAGACATGAGGATCTCTAGAGGGCCTGGGCCTGGGCCTGTGTTAGAATCCATGGAGTTTAAGAAAAGTATCCTTCTTTCTGGTTGTGATCGTGATGGAAGGCAGCAAGACAGAAAGTTATGATATAATGAATTGTTAGAATAGGCAAAGGTTTCTTAAACTGGTCACTAAAAGCACTAACCATAAAATAAAAACATTGATAAACTGGATTCCACTGAAATTGAGAATGTTTGTTCATCAAAAGACACCATTAAGACAGTGAAAAAACTGGGAAGATATTCACAAAATATAGAAATCTAACAGAGGACTTATACCCAGAATATAGAAATAACTCCTACAAATCAGTAAGAAAAAGTCAGAGAATGTCGTAGAAAATAAATGGGCAAGAGCTGAACAGGGACTTCACAGAAAAAAAACAGCTAAATGGCCAACAAAGCACATGAAAAGGAGTTCAACATCATTACTCTTCAGAGAAATGCAAAATAAAACGCCTATGAGATATCATTATCAACTTACCAGAATGTCTAAAAATAAAAGCCTGACAATACCAAGTGTGACTAATGATATGCAATAAGTAAAACTCATACAGTGCTGATGAAAGCGTAAACTGATAACCCATTTTAGAAAAAATATTTAGCAATTCTTACTAAATCTAAATCTAACCTGTGACTCAACAATTCCATTCCTAGATGCATATCCAAGAGAAATAAAATTATATGTCCCACCGAAGCATATGTACAAGAGTATTCACAGCTACTTTATTCATAATTGTCCCTAACTGAAAACAGCCTAAATGTCTATCAACAGGAAAATGGATAAATTAATTGTCATATATTCATACAATAGAATACTTCACAGCAATAAAAAAGGACAAATTACTGATATACACAACAACATGGGTAAATCTCAAAGAGATTATGTTAAGCAAAAGCCAGACACAAAAGAGTACATACCGTATGACTCCATTTATATGAAGTTTAAGATCAAGCAAAACTAATTAATGGTGATGGAAGCTAGAAGAATGGTGACTAGGAAGAGTATTGACTGGGAAGGGCCAAGTGGAAACATCCAAGGTGCTGGAAATGTTCTGTATCTTGTTCTGGGTGGTATTATACACATGTACAAAATTTACATGCACATATAGGTAAAAATTCATGGAGCTATACCTCCAGGCACACCACTGCAGCCCCATCTACTACTAAGGTGTGGGAAAATTAGGAATGATGATATTTTAAAACCTATTTTTAATGTCTTCCAGGAATCAATCCCTTTATAAGCAGGGAAGGACTGTGGGGTCTTATTTGGAAGGCTTTTCTCTCCCACAAACAACCATGCACCTCATACTCGTACAATGTTTTCAAAGGGCGTTTGTATCTCTTAGATAATTTGAAACAGCAGCCCTATGTGGCAGACAGGACAAGTATTTTAGTGTCTATTATAGAGTTGTGGAAACTGATGGAAAGACTCGCAAGAGTCTGGGAACAGTCGTGGACTGGAGAAACCGGATCAGAACCAAAATATCATGACAAAGCAACTCAGAGTCTGTTCTCTCGCCCCTCACCCCCATGTCTCATCTTCCTCTCACCTGCTTTCTCTCTCTACTGTTTTCTGCCCCCCCATTCTCTCACCTTACTTCCTATTTGTCTTTTTTTCCCCTTTTTTCTTCACTGGACTCCTTTTTCCTCTTTCTTCACTCTAGTTTACTATGAATAATAATAACAACTGCAGACTAAGTACTGCAGACTAAAACGTCTTTCAGCTCTTCCAGAGTCCTATGCCAGCTCTCAGTTCTGTATTTCCTCACTTGGAGCATCTTGGCATGGAACACACATATAATCTCTTCCCAAAACCTTCCCGTAGCAGAAATCTATCACTTCCATTCCTGGCATCTACTAGCCCTTTTCTGGGAAAAGCATGCCAGTTCTCTTTGAGGAAACCATCTTTCCTCTGGTCTCCATCTATCCCTTCCTTTCTCAGGCTCCATGGATCTGCACACACCTGGCCAATAAGAACATTTAATCCCCCAGGCTGCAGTGACTGGTTTGTAGATGGGCACACAGTCCAAGCCAGGCCAATGAGATCAATCCCAGGACTTTTTATGCTGGGTTGTGAAGCTAGTGGGATGAGTCTAGACCCGTTTAGGATCATCTTTGCCATCACTTGGGAACAGATTGCTTGAGAAAGAAATCAACACAGTGGCAAGCAGAGCTGAGGGGTTATGAGAGATTACTAATCACTTTATTTGAGCACTGCATCCAGTCATGACTGAAGTGAGACTACTCTTAGTCTTCTGAATTCTACCAGCCAATAAATGACACTAAAATTAGCCAGTTTAAAGTGGCCTAGTAGATTAACCCATCACTGTATGTAACTTTATTCTCCTTCCTATATGCATGACTTTGCCCTGTGAATTTACAATTTCTCTAACTAAAGAAGCAGAATCTCTTTCCCCACCCCTTGCCCATGGTCACTCTCCTAGAAAGTATGAGAGTCGAGATTCAAAGCCAAGTCCTCTGTAGGGTCCATGAGCTCAACCACTGCATCATACGCGTGGCTGGTGGGGACTGCCGTAAAGTCCTGGAAAGCCAAAGACCGCAGCAACGTGAATCCCTGGGAAGCTTCGTCGATGTTTTCTTAACAAACCTAACTGCACCTGAAAACAAGTAAACATTAAAAACTGAAGCTTTTTTTATACACCAGGAAGTCTAGACACCTGCTTTTGTATATTTTCTGGAGGGTGAAAAAGACTCATTGTATGAAATTTATTTCAATTGTTTGGAGAGATTTTCGTGAAGATGGGTCTCGTTTGCGATTCAGTGATGAGACATTAATATTCACAGAGTCTTCCTCCTCACTTACCCCTCCCCTATGGATGCTCCAAATAATGCGAAGTCTGTTTTAAGCTCTGTTGATTTACTCAAGAAAAGGATCAGCATATTTTGAAATATCGGTCATACGGTCTGGCAGACAGGAGCATTAAAACACACGGTAAAACTCAACAAGTCACTTCCTGTCAGCTGCTTCTCAAGACTTCATGGACTCATAACACTTAATAAAAAAACATGAGCTGTAAATCATACCTGATTTCAACTGCATGTTTCATCAAATGAACTAGATGTTTGTAAGATAGTTTCGTTCTCGTTTGAGAGCATAAATCTTTTGTGCATAAGATGTTCATTTCCTGCCCCTTCACTGAGGACCCACTGTGTGCTTAGCACTTTGCTGCTGACTTGAGTCATATGAAATGACTAAAACTCAAACAGCCTAGATCTTTCATACAGCTGAACCTCACAGATACTTTACACTTACTATTTGTGAGGTAGGTTCCTTTATTATTCCTAGTTCATTAGGATGTCAGCTCCATGAGGAGAGAAACTCATCAGCTTAATCATTTCCAAGTCCCCAGTCCCTAAAATGGCCTGATAAGTAGTAGATGCTCATTAATTATTTGATGGATGGATGGATGGATGGGTGGATGAGTAGATGGATGGGAAGCTAAAGCTTAGGGCGTCCATGCGGCAAGAAAGTGGACAAACTGGGCTTTGAACCCAGGTCTGCTGCAAAGCTTCTCGTTCGCCAGGCTTACAGTTGGCTAAAGGGAGAATGCACCAATTGCAATCTTCATTTCTAGTCCCATGAGTCACCACCCCTGGCCTTCCTCTAAAAGTCACACCCTGCATCTGTGGGAAGAGGAAGAACCTGGGACACCCCGTCGCAACATAGCCAACTGCCTTCTCAGGCCTTCCCAGGCCCTGTGCATTTGGGGCAAGGGGACACAGCCAAGGGCAACCTTGCTAAAAGGCATTTTGAATGCCCTTGATGCTGAAGAACAGAAGGGAAGGGATTGCCCAGAGGTTGTCTGGAAGGACAAAGGTCACATGGGAGGAGGCACCCGAGGTGGAGAGGAGGTCCGAGGTTTCACATGAAGGCGTGTGGAGCTGTGTCCACATTATCCACATCAGGCTGCAATGCCTCGTTAAGTGAGGACCCCAAGGGTTAACCAGGAAGGTGGAGAGGGCAGAACAGGCTGGGGAAAATAAACCTCGAGGAGGAGGAAGACGGGGAAGCAACTCAGGCTGGAATCATTTTGTTTTATGAATACTTTATGAGGCGTATCAGGAGTCACACTAACGGGCAAGGGCTGGAATGTTTTCTAACTTTAAAGTGAAAGCCGCCCACCAGGCCGTGAGTGTGGGAGAGGTGAAGTATGAAAACCACGGAGGCCCCTCTCAGCACTACCCAGCTATCTTGTAAAACATGGGTCTTGGGCTGTATACACTAGCCAATGTGTCTCCCTTTCAATGTTAAAACAGCCTCAGAGTTTTTCACAACCACCCTGCTCAGCTAAATGTTTTCAGCCGACTTATCTCAGGGCCTGGAAAAGTGTCATGGGATGGACGCTGGGCTGAGGAGAAATCTGGAAAGGAGGACACAAAGCCCACGGGGTGCCCACCTCTACACCAAGTGCTTTCTGTACTCCAAACTATGCACTGGTCACCATGGGGCAAGGAAGAGGGTCACCCAGGAGGAGGTGGTCCTACTGGGGAGGAAGAACACACAAGGAGTCTCAGAAAGAAATCTTTATTTGTCCAAATCAGCTCACTGCCTTTAACAGCTCCCTCTCCACCCACAGGCGAAGCCACAGGCGCCCCATAAACTGACCCCTCCATCCAAGGCCTCAGGAAAGGCCTCCCCACTGCCTACCCAACTCCTGGTCTCCATCTCTTAGGATGAAGTCAACACCTCCATAACTGACCCTTCTGTGTCTAGATTGTTCCTATGCTCTTGCCTATTCCTGGAACTTATCCCAGCATCATCCCTCGGGTTCTACAGGCCAATGTCCAAGATTCCCCTTTGCCCCATTTCCCACAGTCAGAGCCTGTGCCCAAACTGGCTTCTGGACCCAAGCCAGGGTCTGATTCTGGGCCTCTTGCTTGCCTAGAATGTGAATTCAAACATTAGTCAGCAAGCTAATGCAAGGGACATTTCTACCACACAGGCTCCAAATCAGTGCTGGGAGACATCCCATCACTGGGGGCAGCTCTTCAGCCTCTGCCTTATAACACACTTCCCTTGTCTCTTCCATTCATGAGCTCTGAAAATCTGGCTTTCTAAGACATCTCACTCTCAAATTTTCTCTCCATCCCTTATCCCTCAGTGGAAATTCGAGTCCATGTTTCTTCCTGATAACGTTTTCTTTCACTCTGAGTTGAAAGATTTTCCCCTTTCCAGAAAGGTTGGGGAGTTATTCTGAGGGCCAGATATATTTCTTAGTGTCCCTTCAATCACAGCTGCTCTGCCCCTGAACACACTGTTCTTTCTGTTAGGGTGAAGTTGGTATATCTACCTGGGAAGACGCTCTCATCCTCATAGCTCATTCTGGGATGTTGTTTACAAAAAATCCCTGTGGGAAATGAGTATTAGGAAATTAGTGAAGATACTAAACATGGCATCTGGCCAGAGAACTCATAGATGTCTAATCCTGTTTGCTTTCTTGCTTCATTCATTAACTTATTCAAAATTAATGAGTGCCTGCCATGTATCAAGCCCAGTTATCTATAATAAAACAGCAGCAAAAAATACAGACAAGCTAAAAGTTCTTATTTCAGTGAGGGGAGAGAAGCATTAAACAAGTACACACTTGTTTGATAAACAAATGAACGTGATCACTTAAGATAGTAAGAGGGCTATGAAGACAATAATGGAGTAGAGAGTGAAAAGCAGAGGTAGAAGGATGGAAAGTGGGGGAGGTTTACTTATAACCACAGAGAACAAAGCAAGGAGAACCAATCCTACTCTCTGGAATCTTTGGTTTCCAAACCCAATACCTCAACCCTTCAAATCCAAACCCTCAAGAGAGTCCCAGAGAGTTAGTCTGAGCTCTGGGAAAAATCTTTTTTCCCTAAACAGAACTGGTCTGAACGGACAAATGACATTCTATTAGAAAGGCTAAACCCAGGTACTGATGTTGGCATTTCAGTGTAAGGAAAGAGCACAGGTGCCAGTAACAAAGGACAGAGGAACCAAATGAAGAAGAATGTGTGGGCGTGAATGTCCATATCAACTGGCTTCCCACATGTGGAAGCTACTGGAAGCTGAGACAGTGTCCTTCCCAACCAGCTGTAGGCCTGTATAGTGGGACCACCCACAGCAGCTGTCAGGCACCTTCCTAAGATGGAGAAGCCAATAATAGCTCCCCCAAGAAGCCAACAAACAGACATATCCTGGCAGCAGGGTGATGGCATATAGTAAGCTTTGGAATTTAGGGATATTATCAAATCTCTTAAGCTTTTCCAGTTTACAAACTAATTTAGGTAACTGTGGACATAGTTATACACTGCAGGGGGTTGGTGTTGGAGCAAAGCATTCGATGCTTGGGAAATGAGAAAATGAATCTTTGGCTTGATTCAAGGGCATAGGCCTGGCCTCAAGTGAAGGAGGCTAAGAAATTGTTAGGCTCCTATTCCTGTGTGTATTTTACAAGTCCAAGCTCCTAATGAAAATTTCATTGCAAAAGCCAACCTACATTTTAGAAAGAGCTCAATGAAGATAGTTGTGACAAACCTTTTAGAGATGGAGAATAGAGATTTCCAAGGAACCCACTGGAAAATAACAGATAGCACAATTATTTTAGGAAGGGAGAGACACTAAGGGACCTACAGAAGTAGAAGAAAATAAAGAAATGGTAGGAACAAGAGGAAGTGGGTTTTCCAATCAGGGTGATCTAGGGCTGAGAGGAAGTATTCAAAGGATCTACTCATCAGTATAGTCACAGTAGTATTAATAATGGCGACCTGTGACATTTGTTCAGCATTTACTAGGTACTAGGTGCTAGGTACATGCTAAGGGTTTAATACACATTAGATCATCTAATGCTCATGTCAATCCTTGAAGAGAGGTATCATGCTTTTCATGATTTTCTAGAAGAGAAAACTGACTTTCAGATAATTTGAGTACCTCTTCCAAAATCACACAACTACTAAACACAGATACATCCAAACATGGACCACCTGGCTTTGGAGCTGCAGTGGAGCAGTGACCCACCAAGAAAGATCTGGTGACCACTTACACAGGAATTGACTGAAGGGCCTAATTGGATGGAGATTCCCAGGCTCCGCCAGACACAGGGAATCAAAATCTCTGTGTGGAGCTTAGAGGTCTGCATTTCAGAAACTCTTAGGTGATTTTTAAATACTCTCTGGTTTAAGAACCAGTAGCGAGTAGATTAGGTTGGTTGGAACAGAGGGAGGTTAGTGACTCCTAGGAATCCAGAAGATTGAGATCAGCAGGATCATTAAAAAAAAAAAAATCGGCACTTCTAGAGGAGATGAGGAACAAGATCCACCTTTGGAGAGTGCTGAGAGGACTCCATCTACACAACAACGCCAATGGCTGACTATCTGGAGATGACTAGAATAAACAAAGATGGCTCCTCCTGCCTCCCCAAGTCCTGGCTTCACACACTGGAAGTCAGGCAGCAGGTTGGAAAGGACGCCTGTGCAGAGGAATGCAGAAGACACAGACTTCTCAGAACTAAGGTCCCAAACACAAGAGAGTTCAGCTTCAGGGAGCAGGAGATAGAGAGATCGACTGAGACTGGACCGAGGCCCCAGTGGGGGCGACTCCAAAGGTTAACCCTACAACCACTGAGAACTAAATCCATCATGGTGTGGATGAACTAACACGGCTTTATTTCTCAGGAAGAGAGGCCCAAATGTTTCCTGTGGTCCTGAGGATTTATTCTAAGACAGGCAGGCTCCTGAAAGGGGCTTCCCAGTGTCCAGTGTTTTCCTGCTCCCAGGCTCTCATGTTGGGGGGTCCTGGCCTTGAATCTGCCTCTGTGAGCCCTGTACAATGTCCTTTGTGCCACTGGTTTCATCAAAGAACCAAGCCTCTGCCATGAGACCATAGAGTGAAGAGAGGAGGTACAGCCGGGTGACAAGGGAGTGGACTTTCATCTTCCTACGGAGGGCGTCCCTTTGCTCTGCTCCCGCTTGCCTTTCCGGGGGCTTTGGAGGGAATAGTGGGCCATTGTGAAGGAGCATCCTCCACCACACAGCCCCAGAGCCCGAGATTACTACGTTTCAGTACATGGACAGTTTGGGATGAATGAACAGGCCCTCAGGCTGCAGTTGTCTTTATGTCGCCCCTAAGAAGCTGAAACTGTCCTTAAAAATAAGTGTGTGTGTGTGTGTGAGAGAGAGAGAGGGAGAGGCAGAGAGAGACCAAAGAGAGGTGCAAGGATGGACAGTCACCACGCCGACTTTCCAGAAGTGGCCCCCACTCTGACAAACCCAGAACAGCAAATCAAACCAAATCCAGGCATTTCCAAGGAGAACAGCACATGTGGTCACCACAGAAACAAGGCTGTACACAGCAGAGTTCATCCTCTTCAAGCAGCACACCTGCAACTTTCCCACAGCATGTGTTGTTTGGTTTTGCATCCCTACCCCCAATGAGCATTTGAATTAATATAAACATTTCTTAGCTGGTCCTTATGGCAACAGCAGCAATATAGTGGGTGGGACTTACTCAGACAAAGATTGGCAGAATGCCTTCTTTGTGTCATCCCTCCCAAAGGAACAGGGACAGCAAGATGATCCAAGAGCGTTCTGAGGTAGTCCACCAGTTCATCAGCGACCTGAGCTTGTGAAAGATTGGGGCAGGGGACAGAAGTGTGTTCAATGACTCAGTAACACATGCCAGGTGAGCTTCAGAGTGATGGAAATGTGAGGATGCCCAGAAGGAGCATTGCTTCTGCCGAAAGTGATGCATTCAAATAAAAGCAGGAAAGGCGGCCAGAAGGAAGGCTGTGGGGGGGCGTAGGCACCGGGCAGAGTTAATGTGGGAGTAGAGAGACTAGAAACCCAAGAGAAAAGCAAAAGTTTCCATCAGCAGGAATGGGGAGGAAAACTCAGCATAGGAAAATACAAGCCTAGTGATAACCAGTTAATGAGTTTTTGCCACGGCTGGTAGGGGCAGAAATACTCCCTGCAGAGGAGGGAAGTATGAAAGATAAGAGCACAGAACTCAAATGTCCGACTATGAATGTCGACGACAGCTGAGTTACCTGCACAGCTGAACTCTTCCCTTCTACACACACCGTCTGTCACGTACTGGTCACTGAAGGGGCTAGGGATCACGGTGGAAAAGATAGACATGGAATTTGTAATCTTCCTTCTCTTTTTCTTTTCTTTTTTTATTCCAAATGAGAAAGCCTTATTGAAGCACACATACGTTTCAGGGGGTGGAAAACAAGAAAAAGGCAAATTACAGCCCAAGATCCCAAGTTATGCCTTCCATTGCACTATCAATCTGCACCAAATAAATCCTTATTTAAAAGTAACCCTCTGTTCAGTTCGCATATATAATAGAAATCACCACAGGTTGCCCTCAATCCAGGGGCCTTATGGGAAAGTCAGGTAGTCAACTAGTCAGCGGTGTTATAGGAAAGAGTTTTTCTCAGGTAGAGATTCCTTTCACAAACAAATTATATAGATCCTCTTGTAAGAATGAAAAGATTAGGGAGCATCAGAAAACCATCAAACAGAATGATAAGCCCTATAATTTAAGTAAAAAGTACAGAGGAGTTGGGAAAATGGGGTGGGGTGGATTTACTCCACCAAGAGTGTTTGAGAGGGTGGTAGGCAGCCGAGGCTTCCCACAGGAAATTATACAGCCAAAGGCTCAGAGGTTGGGGAGAATATAGTATGTTGATGGAACTGAAAGAAGTTCAACAGAGGGGGTAATAGCTATGAGGGGGTGGCAACGGTAAGAGCTGAACACAGGCCAGGTTATAGAGGACCCTGTCAGCCATCATAAGCTGTTTGGATCTGGTCCTAAGAGAAGGAAGCTACTTTTCTAACTTCACTGGTAGGATAGAGACTGAGGATGTTCCAGCTGGGCTGCATAAGGGGGCTTGAGGAGGAGGTTGCAAAGCTAGAGGGAAGGTGGAGTTATCTGAAGCCATGGTCTCCTCTACTCTTTCCACGCCGGCTCTCAAAAGATAGAAACTTCAGGCCAGGAGAAACAGACCAATTGCCTACAGGGCTGTTAGGTCACTGGCATTTTTCCCCTATTTCATTATTGGCAGCATTGTGGACAAAGGAAAAGACTTATGCTGGAGGGGAAGAATGGGTCCCTGGGCATTCCATTTGGAAGCTGTCTTGTATAATAATGTGGAATACCTGGAAGACACAGACTAAAGATGTATTTGATTGATTGAAGCAGCCACTCACATGCAGCCAGACAGGCTCTGTTCCATCTCACTTTGGGAGGTACCAAGACAGAACAATGCTGAGGTTTGTGTATGCCCTGATGGTAGATTTCTTGATCCTTTCCTTCCCGTTCCCTCCACTGACTCAGATCTGGGCCTTGTGGACTAAGTGGGAGCTCACGATGGGGACTGAAAGTGACCTGAAAGCGTGTTCCTACCCATTAACAAGCTGTGGACTAAGAGTGAGAAATTCTAGCTCAAAATCTGGAGTTCAAGATATCTGGATTGCAATTTCAGTATTACCCCTTACAAATTAAGTGACTCTGGCTCGTTTGCTTCCCATCCTACTATTCAGCATCCTCATCTCTGAAGTGCAGATTGTCCCTATACTCCTTCAAAGAGATATGTATGGCTAGGGTCGAATTTGACAACACACATGAAGTGCTTAGCATGAGGCCCAGCACAGTCAACACTCAGTAAACAATAGATAACTGCAACTATCACTATTAGTAGTAGTTGCAGTTTTAGTATTAAGTTAGTATTAATTGAACTCTTTCCAAGGCTAAGGAGACCCACATTTACTAATACCACATGCTCAGCAGCACAAGCAAACCTTGATGTGAACAACCACATATTTTGCCTACATGAGGCCAAGAGAGCTGAAAAAGCCACTGTAAAACCACAGGCCAGTCACATCAGCAATCAATACCATTAGGAAGGGACGAAGGTGCCAAAGATTGAGTTAAGTTTTCACTTTCTAACTGGCAGTGGTGGTATTAGGGTACAACGTGAGATAGAGAGAGTTGTGTGAAGTGGTAAAACATGGAACATGTCTTTTCACAAATCCTGGGCAACCATGCACTGTGATGAATGGCAGAATGAAAAGGAGTTACACAGGGAGTTGGAGGAGTTGTCTTCCCAAACACATCAACATAAAGCACTTTCCACACCTCTCAGCACCCGGTGAGATCTTTATGATGCTGGGAGCTCTACAGGAGCTCTACACATGATGTGTGTCATGAGGCAAGAGTAAAGATCGGACTTTTATAGGTTTTGGCTTCCTGAGTATTTACGGTGTTGTATAAATGAGAGCCGCTGAGAAACTAAAATCATGAAGCAGTCCTCCTAAGAATCTGAGAATAGCACGGAGACACCTGTAAGAGATGCCACAGGAGAGAAGGTAAGTCATGCAGCCAGTGTTTTGATGCAAATGGCCACCTATAGTTTACACATCTAGCTTTACCAAACTGGGATCGTGCCATGCATGCTATTTGGTGTCATGCCTTTTCTACTTGAAAATATATTTTGAGAACCTTACATATCAACAAACATGCAACTATTGCCTTATTTCAGAGGTGCATAGGGTTCTATTGTAGGGTAGAAATACCTTTTGCCTAAATGTAAGTCATTATCTACTGTTTCAGTCAGGATGGGGATAAATTATGCTGCAGTAACAAATGACTCCAAAACCCTAGTGGTTTATAATAGTCACTAGTAGGCACCCATCAAAGATTGTGAAATTTTATCAACCTGTCCTCCAGAGAGATTTTATCAATTTATAACGCCAATGGTGAGGTAGGAAAAATTGCCCATTCCCCCCACACACATAGGCTTTAGGAAAGAACAGCACAAGAGCAAGTCAATAAGAAGCATGGCCTTGGCAGAGTCATTTGTTGATGCCCCTTCCTACTTACCCTCAGCCTCCTGTCCCATCTTCTTTCTACCCAAAGAATTCCAGACATTCTTTAAAGAAAGCCTCTTTGCAGACACCAATCTGCTTGTTAATTATGTTGTGTTGTGTTGGTTCCAAACCCTCAGATTCAAGAGGGATGATTCCCAAGAGTGCTGTCTTCCTGGCAGAATGCAGACTCTCCAACTCCATCCTCCCCACCATGCAAATATGTGCCTCTTCCAGCCAGCAAGACTTATTTTCATAGCTTTGTCATTACTTTGTGCAAAACTATGAGTGGGGAACATGAAGAAGAGGGAGGAAAAGATGATACAGAGAACATTCTTCAGAAGTCACTTCCTTTCTATTCTGAAGTTTTAATCACCACTGATGACTTTTATCTCTAAGTAAACTGCCTCAGTTCTGAGAAGAGATGCTCCCAACTTCATTTGACCTGAACATGCCGTGAGATAAGACAAAATGCAGGACCTAGGCTGAAGAGCCATAAGAAAATCATTTCACGAGGAGATAGCATCTGTCCACATAATCGCTGGGGAGGCCGCAACCACGGTGACATTTTCTAGAAACCAGACAGATACAGGCTCATGTTTTCCAGTGGTTGTGACGAGTGATAGTCCTCCACTGTGTTTCTTCCAAGCATTGCCAAATCTCCCCTCACTGTGACTGGCACGAAGCCCACTACCTATGACCTGCCTCCATCCGCCCTCAGGGGGGCTTTCACCATCCCCTTTAGCCACAGTGCATAGTTTTACGTTTATCAAGGGCCAAGGAGCATAGACTCAGAGAAACTAGAGTTCCAGTCTCAGCCATTCTGCTTCCTAATGGTGAACTCAATGAGTTATTCTTTTGAATCGCACTCTGTAAAACAGGCATGACAGCATCTCTCCTGTCGAGTTTTTATGCAGATTAAATGGGGTTATGATGTAAAACTCACACAGCACTCGATACACAGCAAAACATCGAACCATTGTCACAATGTCTTACCTTCTATATCCACTATCTCCACTCTAAGCTGGCCTCATCATCTCACCCCAGAACTAGTACAATTGACTCCTATTGGCTTCCCCTGCTCTGCTCTCACCTCTTGAATCCCACAGTGAACACTCAGAGGAGAGAGCTGTAATTCATTCATTAAGTAATTCAGTTTTATTCTATGGGAGCCCATCTCGCCTACTGGTTAGTTTTGGCATGTGATCTGGCAGACCTATCTTGGTGCCCTAGATGCACCAGTTATCTAGTGTATAACCTTGGGGAAGTTACTGAAACTCATCAGCCTCAGTTTCCTCACCTATAAAATGTGAATAATAATAAGATCTATCCTATCAGGAGGTGGTTCTAAAATTTGAGTTTGTGTGAAATCCATCAGGGAAGCCTGTTTAAATGAGGATTCCTGGGCAGCATAACCTTATTTGTAATCAACTCTCCATGTGATGCACCTATCTTATTTTGAGAAGCCTGCTATGAAGATGGAATTGGATACTTCCTGTCTAGGGCTTAGTCCAGTCCTTGCACATAATAAGTGCTCTTCCTATTAGTGATAGCGTTCAGCAGACCTTTGGGCCAATCAAAAAAGTGTTTTGACCGTCTCTTGTGTGTTAGGCACTGTGGTAGGTACTAGCATACATCAGTAACCCAGAGAGATGAAGTCCTGCCATCAATTCTGGAAGGGCAGGCAAACGTGGAACAAATATTCTAACTAGTATGAAAAAAAAACACACACACACAAGACACTCTAAATCATTGGGAAATGGTTCAGATACTACTATTCCCCCATCATCTCCCACCCCAAACTTTTAAGACTCACTTCATGAACCACGCAGCAGTGGTGTGCTAGGACCAGCTTATATCAGCTAGGGAGAGCCTGTTGTTAAAGTTTCAAGAATTTTGTGAGTCAAGTGACTTCCCGTTAATAACTTGAAAATGCCCATGTTGGGAGTATTTACATCATGGAAATACAGAAATGCCTCAAGTCAGGGCTCTCTCCTCAACCCCCAGAGCCAGCTTTTAAATATTTCCTAGCCCACCACTGCACACGGGTCATCTTACCACCCCTCCTCTGTTCTCTGCTTTCTTCTTACAGTACTTGTACTGGTTTGACCCCCTACCCCCACCTCCAGATCCAACCGACAGTCTCAGAACCACCCAGATGAAATCTTATGCCTTGTTTAGATTTTTTCCCTGGGAGAGTGGTTGAATGCCAGGTCACCAATCCCGCTGGCAAGGACGCTAGTCTTCATAATGAATTCCACCTGCTGGGCACACCCTATGCTTCTTGGTAGATAAAGCAGGGAAATTTTCCCTCCAGTAACCGTGACATCTGATGGAATTTTTCTCATCATCCCTCTAAGGGTCCATTCCCTACCCATCCCCCCAACCCCGACCCCACTGCGTTGCTCTCCTGGACCATGATGGTGGACAGGCTGTTTCTAAGAGTCCTCTCCACTGGGTGGGAGCATTCAGGTGATATCACCAGTCAGGTATCTCCCTGCATCCGGGGAGAGAGGAGGGGCTAACTCTGGCAGGTCCCTGCAGGAGGTCCCCTAATCAGACCATTGGTTGGCCCCACTATGGGGAATTCTTTTCTCTTGTACAGAACATTCTCTCCTACCCAGATTCCCTCTGATAGAAACTCAAAAGGAGAAATGCCAGGCCCTAGAATTTAAACAGAAGGGCCCTAGACAATTTATCTCACACTTCAGCAACTTTGCAGTTTATATTTGTAAACCTCACTTATTTACTTGTCCTGTTTTTGTTAAAGTAAACTCATTTGGAGCCACCACATAAAAAGGTTTTGTTTACTTGGCCTCTGCTTTCAGTTTAGATTCCTGGTTTAGTCTATTAAAATGAGCCCCATTTTATTCTCCCAAAGAATAAGAAAACTCTAAATAAAGTTCTGAGCCTCCCAGACATGGATACCAGGCCCAAGATTTTGTACAAAAGGCTCAGAGTGTGACAAAAGAAGGGTGGGGAAGCAGAAAGGAATTTGTGGGAGGCCCAGGCCCAGAGTCTTTACCTTGCCTGGGTACTTGAGTTTGGAGTTTGGGGCTTGCCAAAACTTTCTGGCCTGGAAATCAAGATAGGGTTCCCTCAGGATGAAGCTGAGAGCTTCTAACTCCTATTGGCTCAGTGGGGCTCACAGGAGGGTTCCTAGAGTCTCACTTCTCCCTGTTGCCTTATAACCAAGGCCCTCAGAGTCAGCACCTCCTCATACACTTGTAGGACAATTTCCACTCACTCATCACACAGGAAATGGTCATATCACCTACAAAGGGGGCAAATGAAGGTGAATTGGCATTCTGTCACCTGCTCCTACATCCCTTGAGGTGCGTGCGCACACATGTGTGTATGTGTGTGTGTGTGTGTGTGTGTGTGTGTGTGTGTGTAGGGGATCTTTCTGGAGCAATGGGGGCAGAAATCACTGCCATGGGAATTACTCACTGACAAAAGCGGGCAATTGGAAAGACAGTCATCCATTTTTCTTCTCCTCTTCTGGCTTCATTCATGTCTCTGGGAGGTGGGAAGACAAGTTACCTCCTAGAAAAGGAGTTAAGCAGAGACTTGAGAACCATGAGAACTTGTTGACATGCATTTCTTAAAGATGTGAGACTGCCCCTATGGACTCTTTGGGGGTCCCTCTCCCCAGTACTATCCTTCTGCTTTCCAGGCCATGGCCAGGTACGCTCACGGGCAAGGGTCTGTGCAATGCAGCTTAGGAAAGGTATCACTCTGTGAGCAGTCCCTTGAGGGGAGAGCCAAGAACTCACAGGCAGCAATCAGGAGGGGAATGATGAAAGTAGGATGAAACTATTCTATGGGATATCACGTGACAGTAAGAATGAATCAGCTACATCTGAATATCCTGAAAGAGAAAGGTCTGGGGCACATGGTCCAGTTAAAAAGCAAATGTGCTACAGAGTGTTATTTATGTTAAAAAAAAAAAAAAAAGCTTCAATTCCAAAGACATCATGTTAAGTAAAAGAACACAGTCTCAAAGAATTAAATACTGTATGATTCCATTTATAGAACATCTTCAAAATGACAGAATTATAGAGATGGAGAAAAGATTAGTGGTTGGCAGGAATTAGGAAATACTGGAGGGGAGAGAAGGTAAGACTATACAGGGGCAAGTGATAGAATAATTAGAATAATCTATTGAGGGAATAATTCTATATCTTGATTTTGTGGTGGTGCTTACACAAATCTACACGTGATAGAATGACATAGCACTATACATGCATTTTACCAATGTGATTTCGTGGTTTTGGTATTGTAGAGTAGGTATGTGAGATGTAACTTCTGGAGGAAACTGGGTGAAGGGTACAAGTCTCAAAACAATACCATACATTTCCATACATATATTTGTAAGTAAGTGAAAACAAACGAACAAAAAAGACAAAAGGATATATATCATACTGATTGCTGTGGTCACTTTGCCAGAAGAGGAGTATTTGGGATTAGGGGTTGGTCAGAGGGCGTTTGGCCTTACCTGTCGTGTTAGACTATTTTCCCAACAGAAATGAATTTGTGTATTTTTGTGTAATTTTATAAAAGCATTATTGAAAAGAGCTATCAAGCCATGAAAAGCCATGGAGGAAACTTATATGCATACTACTAAGTGAAGGAAGTCAATTTGAAAAGGGTACATACTCTACGATTCCAGCTATATGACATGTGGAAAAGGCAAATTTATGGAGACGATAAAAAGATCAGTAGTTGCCAGCATGAGTGGGGACGGAAGGGAAATAAATAGGCAGAGGACAGAGCATTTTTAAGGCATTGAAAATACTAATATGAAAAATGTACTGAAAAATGTATGGTATTATAATGATGAATACATGTCATTATACATTCGTCCAAACCCACAGAATGTACAACCCCAAGAGTGAACCCTAAGATAAACTGTGGACTTTGGGTGATTATGATGTGTCAATGTAGGTCCATTCTTGGTAACAAATGTACCACTCTGGTGGAGGATGCTGATAATGGGGGAGGTTATGTGGGTGTGGGATAGAAGGTATATGGGAAATCTCTATTCTTTCCTCTCAATTTTGTTGTGAACCTAAAACCGCTTTTTAAAAAATTGTCTTCATAGGGGGTTGGGGGGGCAGCCCCATGGCATAGTAGTTGAGTTTGGCGCACTCTGCTTTGGCCACCCAGGGTTGCTGGTTCAGATCCTGGGTGCAGACCTACATCACTTGTCAGCCATGCTGTGGCAGCAACCCACATACAAAATAGAGGAAGACTGGCACAGATGTAAGCTCAGGGCTAATCTTCCTCAAGCAAAAGAAGAAGAAGATTGGCAACAGACATTAGCTCAGGGCAACTCTTCCTCAGCAGGAAAAAGAAAGAAAAAATCCTCCTTAAAAAACAAAAACAAGTGGTACAGCCACTATGGAAAACAGTATGGAGATTCCTCAAAAAATTAAGAATAGAACTACCATACAATCCAGCTATTCCACTGCTGAGTATTTATCCAGAGAACCTGAAAACATGAATGCATAAAGATACACGCACCCCTATGTTCACTGCAGCGTTATTCACAACAGCCAAGACTTGGAACCAAGCTAGGTGCCCATCAAGGGACGAATGGATAAAGAAGATGTGGTATATATATATATACACACAGTGGAATACTACTCAGCCATAAGAAATGATGAAATCTGGCCATTTGTGACAACATGGATGGACTTTGAAGTTATTATGCTGAGTGAAATAAGTGAGAGGGAGAAAGTCAAATACCGTATGATCTCACTCATAAGTAGAAGACAAAAAACAACAACAAACAATCACATAGCATTGGAGATTGGATTGGTGGTTAGCAGAGGGGTAGGAGGGAGGGAGGAGGGTGAAAGGGGTGATTAGGCACCTGTGTGGTGATGGACTGTAATTAGTGTTTGGGCGGTGAACACGATGTAATCTACACAGAAATGGAGATATAACAATGTACATGTGAAATTTATGTAATGTTATAAACCAATGTTACTGCAATGAAAAATAAAAAATAAATTCAGTAACATTGCAAAAAAAAAAAAAAAGCACTATTAATTTTATAAAGTCAGCCAACATCAACAAGTATTGATTGAGCATTCACTATGTGCCAGATACTATGGCTGCAGCAGTGAAAAGCCAGATACAGTACCTGTCCTTACAGAGGGATGGTCTAGCCATACAAAC
This sequence comes from Equus asinus, assembly GCF_041296235.1. NCBI lineage: Eukaryota > Metazoa > Chordata > Mammalia > Perissodactyla > Equidae > Equus > Equus asinus. Next base: position 44,371,573 of record NC_091810.1, on the reverse strand, counting down.
AGCCATTAAACAGATAGTCACACATATGATGGTTGTCAGGACCAAGAGACATCACGAGTGGTGAAAATGTGGAGCAGGGAGACTAGGATTCATCTCTGTCACAACCACCTTGCACCTAATAGCTATTCACCTACTCACTCACTCACTTATTCACTCATCAAACATTCACCATACCTTTCTGGACTACCCTGAGGAGAAGGAGATGAGTAACCGAGCTTTCTGACTCACTTACAGAAAGCACATGCAAGAGACTGACCCATAACAAGTCTAGGCAATGGATCTGCCCTGGGGCGAGGCTTGAAATCATTCATGGTGGGAGTCGTGACTCCACAGAAATTAGCAAATGCTACAGATGAGGATCCTCTCCCCCTCTAGGGAGTGGGTGGTTAAACTTTTACCGGCAAACCACCAGCCCGAGGGCAAGTTCTGCAGAGGATGCCTTGGTCATAAGTGTTGAAATATTGATGTAGGTTTCAGATCTTTCCCTTTAGAGCTGACCACAAGGCCAGGAAGACAGCAGATACTCAGGAGCTCATTAAGGAGCAGGAAAAATGCAAGACAGGACACCAGATATTTCCCTGATTCTCTCTGGCAGCTTCAAACTGTACCTTGTGTTTCTCTTGCAAGTGATATCATTTTAGTCTTTGCTTTTCCCAGGAGGATAGGGAACACGTAACCCCTCTAAGGCCCTAAAACAGGGCTTTCATAATCTCATGCAGACATTACCCACCCTGGGTTGTTGGCACAGCCATACAGGAAGTTCTTGCCTGGGCAGGGACTCCCACCTGAGCCAGCTGGTGACACCCAGGATTAGCACCCTAGGACAGGCCATACCCAGCTCACCACTTTGTCTTAGATTCCGCCACGAATCCTGTCCCTCTCCCAGCCCTCCACCTTTCCTTTTAGAAACCCTCTGCCCACTACTCGAAATGTCAGATGGATATTCCCCTCAATTGCTCACAGATCTCACACTGCCAACTTCCCAGGATCCCTGCCTCCCCACTACTAAATCCCTTTAGGTTAATACAATGCTTTTCAACCTTTATTTAACTAAAATCCTCCAAGGCGGCCCACATAAAACTGATAAAGACTGAGTTCCTCTAGTGGACATGGGACTTGGGCAGGTGGGCAGTTCACACAGACTCTACAACATGAATAGTGCACCCCTGAAGTTGTGTGAGTCAATCCTTCTTAACTTGGGGGTCTGGGTCTCACTCAGTTCTCTCCATCTTGCTTCACCCCCTCCCCATCCACGTTACCACTTCTCAGAGCCCTCTAAGGGATTTCCCTGAGCCCCACATGGGAACATCTTTCTTTTTTGGCTGCTCAGCATCAATTTCCCCACCTCCTGGATCCAGCACTTTGTTCTTGGGGGGACCACCTTGCTTTCTCTTTCCATGTTATCTGATTTAATATGGACAGACTTCCAACCAAGGCTCTGGGAGTGGGATCATCAGAGCCAATGAGAGATTCAACTCGAAAACTTTTGTGAGAATTGTTGAAAAGAGGCACTGTTTCCACAGGAGTTGCAAGAAGAGTTAACACAAGCCTGAAGCTGCCAGCAGCCATCTTGTCTAAGAGCGGAATCAACATGGAGCAAAACAGAGCTGAGAGAAAGTCTGAGTCCTAAAGACATCTTTTGAGCACTTGGATCCAGCTATGCCTGAAGACCTGAAGCTAGAAATTCCTGTAGTTTTCAGTTACATGACCAGAAGTAAATCCCTCTTTTTGGCCTAACCAGTTTGAGTTAGGATTCTACACAGTTTGAAAATTGCTAGGGAGAGAAGGACCTTTGCCTCACAGAATGTTAGTGCTAGAAGACATTGTATGCATAACCTCTTCAAGGGGCCACTCTACTTTTTACCGCCAATGGATCCTTTTTATTAATCATTCTCTAGTGCTACCTTGTTGTGGTAGATTATGTCTACCAGACAAACAAACAAACAAACAAATGCTATATTGTTGATCAATAAGGACATAATTTCCTAATTTTATTGAACACAGTGATAGCAACCATCATTTATATGTCTCTGCGGTAAATGCCATAGACTTGGATGTGAGTCTTGCCTGCCTCCCCGACTCTGTAGTGGGTGACGTTGGGCATGGAACCTCACCTCTTTAAGCCTCCTTTTCCTCATCTGTAAGATGAGTTGTGAATTTTACCCACTTCATAAGGCTGTAGTGTAGAATAATTAAGAGAATGCATGTGAAGTACACGACATGATGTGAGAACTAGCTGGTGTTAATTAGTACTAAAATTATCATTCTCAATCTTCACAACAATTCCGCAGGTGGTGTTATTATTCTTATCTCACGGAGGAGAAAGTTGAGCCTCATGGAGGTCACAGAATTTGCTTGGCTTGTGGTAGGGTCAAGACGGGAACCTAGGTCTCCTTATATGGTAAGTCTCTGTTTTGTTGCCATACTCACTGCCCCAAACACACACACACACACACACACACACACATATACACACACACAGAGTATTACAGCAGTGAAAGAGCAGCATCAAGCTTGTATAATATGCATTCTGCTAGTGTTAATTGAGCACTTACTAGGTTCCAGGTGTTATTGTAGGCACTGGATGATGCTTTCTAGTTAGCCTATTATTTCTAATTAGCCTATTTGTCATTATCTTGGACAACCAGCAATTTCTAACAGAGTTTTAGAAAAATACTGAAAATAGCTCAAAGGACTTTCTGTTTAACATGAGAGCCTGAGCACACACACATTTATTTCCATGCCCTTCTTCCCAAGTGAACTCTTCTAAAATGGCAGTCAAGGATGCTGGCACAAGGAGCCATAAACCTGCAGGACCACGAGAACAAGAAATCTGACTAAGGCAAACGAGAGATGTCAACAGAATTAGATGACATGAGTTTCCAGCATTGAACGGGTCTACCACATGCCCAAAACAATGAATGAAAAAAAGATTCAGACTAAGATAAAGAGAAGGTCCTAAAAGTTGTCAAAGAGGGAAAAAAATAGCTCGTGACAAGGAGGCAAACAGAATACTAATAGAAGAGAAAACCAATGGATTTATTTTTACTGAAACTGGGAAGTAAAACCAGGAAAAGGAAGGTACAGAAACTCTCCGAGCCTAGATACATCATCAGTAAACTGGTGATAAAGTGTAAGAGTGTAGATTAAAGGAAGTTCTGTTTATGAAGTGGCAATCGATGTAGGAAGTGTTCAACAATGCAATGAATGGGAGCTTCTCTAATTACTGACCAAAACCTACCTTGGTCAGGACATTACTCCCCAAGAAGCCTGTTTTCCTTTGGATGGGGCCTAGGATTCCACATATAAACTGGAACAACTCAGAAATCTCCTCCTTGATGGAATTAGAAGCTAGACCTCCAAACTTTTCAGTACTGCCCTCTCACAGAAGGTACCAGACCTTGGGTTGGGCCCAGGCAAAAAATCCAGTTGTGCAATTTGCCTCATTCCTGGGATATCTCAGCCGCGCATGTCCTCCAGGGGAAGGTTGGGGGGGGCCTGCTAGGGCTCCGAGGGCCCCCAGAAGCCGTTCCTCACAAATCACGGGTTGAGATGGACAACCAGAGGCTCTCAAACATGGCTTCTTTCCCTCCCCTCAAAAAATGCCCCCCACATCAGCTGTGCAATCCATTCCTGCCTCCAATGCTATCAATCCATTTTTACCTTGAATACTACAGGCACTCCAATGGCCAGCCCACTGCCAGCCTCTCCCCCTCCAAGTTCACCCTCCACACTTTACATCAGTCTTCATTCCCAAAACACAGAGGTGATCCTCTCATGCTCAGGAAGCTTCTAAAGTTCCCCATTTCAAAGGCAATAAAATCCCAACTCCCCAACCTGCTATGTTTGCCCTACTGCATGCCTCCTAACATCCTTCGCTGCAGTCCCACTGGACTCACCGCCCCTCACAAAGCGCCTCCTGCCCACTCCACCCCCAAACCCACGCTTGAGCTGTTGCCTCTGTCTGGAGGGTCTTTTCCTCCCATCCTGTGGTCCAAGACTTATCCATCCTCTTGTGCTCTGTGTGTTCACCCACAATGCCTCCTCAGAGTCCAGACTTTATGCAAATTAATTACGAATGTCTCTCTCCAAGAAGACCAACAGAGAAGAATGACCACAGCATATTTAAGTCTGAATTCCTCGGAACACTCAGTGCAGAGGTGAGCATTAAATACGGGTCCAGGGACGAGTGATAAATCAGTGAAGTCCGAGTTGTGATGATAAAATCCTGAGCACTTCGATGCCCTTCCCCTTGCCTTCAGGGCTTGGTGTGTTCGTCATTAGTCAAGGTCACTGGGGGTAAGATGCTCATTAGTCAAATATGCAGTGATTGACTCTTAGTCACATTGTCCAACTTGTAGTTAAAACTTTGTCCTTTTTATTTCTTTCTAGTAGAAAAATGAAAGATATTATGCCACAGTCAATATATTAGGAGCACCAGCTTGCTAGAGAGAAGGAGATTTGGGGAATCAGAAGGTTCTTGAATGCCATGCAAGGGCCCCTTTATTCCTCCTAGACCAGCAGTAACTCTGTTAATCATCTTCATTTTGAGCGTCTTTCACCACCACCATTGCCGTGATCACTGCCATCTTGATCACCACTGCAGAACAAGTGGCTGACACTTAGCAGCATTAAAAGCAGCAACCACTCCCTTCTCACCCACATGTAAGAAGTGCGGGGCTCACCTTATCTGGTTCCAATTTTTCAAAAATTTGTATACCTCTCTCTCTCTCCTGCCTTCCAGAATCTCCAAGGTGAAGTAGAGGCTGCTTGAGCCGAGACATGAATGAACCAATACCTACTTTGGGAGTTTTCTTTTAAAGATAGCTACCATTATTCATTCCTCCCCAGAACAAAATGATCAATAATAGTACATGAAAAACAATCATAGTTGAATCCCAATACAAAGAGACATCTGGAAGACCCATTAGACAGCCACGTGTGACCAAAGCTTAAGAAACAATACCAGGAGAAACAAGCAATGACCCTGATTTTGTCATTGGTAGGTAATGTGTGTGTCTGTGTGTGTTTGTGTCTGCTGTCTCCCTCAGCGATTTAGCTCTCCCAAAGGGAAATCCATTCAAATGTCAGTGTCCCAACAGTCCCCTTTCTCTTCTGGCTCTGCATTTTGGATCTTGTTCGGGGTCAGGGGAAGGTCTTCGGAGAGTACGTGTTTTCTTTTTCCGCGTGTTTTGGATGAGGCAGAAGATGACTCCAGCGGAGAGGCATCGCTCCTCAGGACGTGTGTTTGATCCTGGAATGGAGCAGAGATGTGGTGTTTACCGCAGGCCGGCCGGGGAAGCTGCCTCTAATCAGAAACCCCGGCTTGACTCTCAGAGACTGGGAAGGCTGACATTCCATCCTGTCAGCATTGCCTGATGTGTTCATACCTCCGTGCTCTCACAGTTTACCTGGGAGACCACAGATTCCGTGGCCGCCTGGGAGGCCCCTGCTCCAGCTCCTTCAAGGCGGAGTGCCATTAATTTCAGCAGACGTTTCCAGGCTCCTCTGCCCTCCTGGGGACGCGCCTCTGCGAAGGAACCGAAAGGCCTGTGCTCGGGATGACTAGAGGGGTCATCCTGCTGCTGGGGAGGGTTGTGGTCATGCAGAAACTATGTGTGCAGGGCCCAGAGTGGTCCTGAATGGCAGAGAAGGGGAATGTCTCTCAGTGTGTTTGACACACATGGGGAATTGCGGCCAACTGAAGAATTCTCCGCACTAACGTTCTCCTAATGAGAAGACCCTGCCAACACCACCACCACACCAAGTTCAGAGAGAAGGAGAACAAAGAAAGCAAGATGCTTTCCCCCAGATGTTGGCAAGATGAGCGGTACGTGAGGGTCTCGAAGACTTCAGCTTAATTCACGCAATGCTCAGGTTTATTTTAAGACTTGAATGTGGACTGGAAACTTTGCTTCAGTGACTGCCTGTGTCCCTCAAGGGGCTCCACCTCCCTAGCACTGTCCCATGCTCCCTGAGCATCGTGTCAAAGGCTGCCTTTTGCCATCCCAGCTCGACAGGACCAGAGAGACTACCTCCAAATGACTTATACAGATGTCAACGCAGCAACAACACCAAAGATGTGGATAAACCACCCTTCACTTTTATGTGTCCCCCCACTAACATCCTATGTGCACTGGGGGAGAGGTGTCAGGGAAGAGCAGTGAAAAGCATGGCTTGTCCCCTGTCAAAACATAAACTCCAACCCTATTGAGGCCAAAGGGGAGACCATCACTCTGAGGCAGATTAGGGGGTCTGAAACTTTGGCAGAATCAGAATCACCTGGGGCGGCTGTGGCAACACTCTGGCCCCCCCTGAGGCTTTGCTTCAGCTGAGTGAGTGGGGGTGCTGAGAATGTGCACTTCTGACAAATTCTCCAGTCATGTTCAAATTGCTGATCCAGGGATCACACTAAGAACCACTATCCAGGTAACACGCTGAGGCCCATCAGCAGCCAGGGATGGCTCTAAGGTATCACTCAGTAGTGAGGTGGAGCAGCAGTCAATGTAAAGAATATCACAGGTTGGGAGGCGGGATCCGTCAAAGCTGTGGGGCACCTACTGAATCTAAGGAAAGTTCACGGTCCGTTTAGAAATCATGGGCCCTGCCTCATTGCTGTTAGGCCATCCTGGGTGCTAATTTACATCTCAGGTTTCAAATCTGGCGTGATAACCCCAATATGTCCTGATTTAAAAGCTATAAACTAGATAATACATACTGTGTGCCAGGCAATTTTTAGGTATTACTTTATTTAATTACTTATTGCAATCCTGTTTAGTAGTAACAGCAATATGTAATACTTAAATAGCCCTAATTCTGTGTGAGGAACTGTTCCTAATGCTTTAGATCAGGGATCAGCAAACTACTACCCATGGACCAAATCTGGCCCACCACCTGTTTTGATAGATAAAGTTTTATTGGAAAACAGTTACACATATTTGTCTAGGTACTGTCTATGAGTGTTTTCTGCTAAAATAGCAAAATTGAACAGTTGTAACAGAAACCTCATGCCCTGCAAAATCTAAAATGTTTACTCTGACCTTTTACAGGAAAACTTTGCTTTAGACTTACTTTAGATTTATTTAACTTACCTAATCCTAACAATGCTACAGGTAAGTGTATTTCTTTTATTGTGGTAAGTATACATAACATAAAATTTACCATTTTAACTCTTTTTAAGTATATAGTTCAGTAACATTAAGTACATTCACATTGATGTGCAACCATCATCACCATCCATCTCCAGAACTTTTTTCATCTTCCAAAATTGAAATGCCATACTCATTAAACAATAACTCCCCATATCTCCCATAACCTCAACCCAGGCAACCTCCGTTCTACTTTCTGACTGCGAATTGGACTACTCTAGGTATTTCATATAAGTGTAATCATATTGTATTTGTCCTTTTGTGTCTGGCTTATTTTACTTAGTATAATGTATTCAAAATTCATCCATGTTGTAGCATATTTCATAATTTCATTCCTTTTTAAGGTTGAATAATACTCTATCATACGTAAATGCCACATTTTGTGTTCCATTCGTTGATGGACACTTGGGTTATTTCCACATACAAATGGAACATGGTACACAAATGTTATGAACATGGGTGTACAAATGCATGTTTGAGTGCCTGCTTTCAATTCTCTTAGGTATATACCCAGAAGTGGAATTGCTGGCTCATGTGGTAATTTTACGTTTAATTTCTTAAGGAGCCACCGTACTGTTTTCCCCAGCAGCTGCACCATTTTACATTACCATACAGCAATGCACAAGTATACTGTTATTTTCTTATCAATATTTGTTATTTTCTGTAGTTGTTTTTTTTTCTTAAAAAAAAAAAAGAGCCATCGTAGTGCGTGTAAAGTGATATCTCATTGTGGTTTTGATTTGCATTTCTGTAATGATTTGATTTAATTTAATGATTTGATTTGATTTAATGATTAGTGATATTGAGCATCTTTTCATGTGTTTATTGGCCATGTATGTATCTTCTTTAGAGAAACATCTGCTCAAGTCCTATATCCATTTTTCTATAAGGTTGATTTTTTTTTGTTGATGAGTTGTAGGGTTTTTTTGTATATTCTGAATATCAATTCTTTATCAGATATGTGATTTGAAAATATCTTTTCCAATTCCATGAATTGTCTTTCCCTCTGTTGATAGTGTCCTTTGATACACAGAAGGTTTGAATTTTGATGAAGTCAAATTTACCTACTTTTTCTTTTGTCACCTGTGTTTTTGGTGTCATATCCAAGAAATCATTGCCAAATCCAATATTATGAAATTTTTCTCCTATGTTTTCTTTGAAGAGTTTTATAGTTCTAGCTTTCACTTTTGGGTCTTTGATCCATTTTGAATTAATTTTTGTATACAGTGTAAGGTAAGAATCCAACTTCATTCTTTTGCATGTGGATATCCAGTTTTCCCGACATCATTTGTTGAAAAGACTGTCCTTTCCTCATTGTTTGGCACTCTAGTTTAAAATCATGTGACCATGTATGCAAGTGGTTTATTTTGGGGCTCTCTATTCTATTCCATTGGTCTCCATGACTATCTTTAAGCCAGTACCACACTGTTCTGATTACTGTAGATTTATAGTAAGTTTTGAAATCAAGAAGTGTGAGACCTCCAACTTTGTTCTTCTTTTTCAAGATTGTTTTGGCTTGAGATTTCCAGGTTTCTTGAGATTCCATATGAATTTTAGGATGGATTTTTCTACTCCTGCAAAGAACATCATTGGGGTTTTAACAGGGATTGCATTGAGTCTGTGGATCACTTTGGGTAGTAATGACATCTTAACAACGTTAGGACTTTCAATCCATGACACAGTATGCCTTTCTATTTATTTGTGTGTTCTTTGATTTCTTAAAGTAATGTATTATAGTTTTCCATGTAAAGTCTTTGGCTTCCTTGATTAAATTTATTCCTAAGCATTTTATTCTTTTTGATGCTATTGTAATGAAATTATTGTCTTAATTTCCTTTGCAGATTTTTCATTGTTAGTGTATTGAAATGAAAATGATTTTTGTGTGTTGGTTTTGTATCCTGCAACTTTGCTAAAGTGTTATTTTTATCTCTGTTTTACAAATGGGAAAACCGCAGCACAGAGAGGTTAAGCAGTTTGCCTAAGACACTCAGCTGCTAAGTGGGGAAGCTGAAGTTCCAATCCAGTCATCTCATTTTCAGAGTCCCTTCTCTTCATCATTACTCTCATCTGCCTCTTCCGAAAAGGTAAATTGTATCTTGGCTGAGGTCTCACTTACAGCACGTAAAATCCAGAATTCAGACTCAGATCTTACTCCAAAGCTTTGTTCATAACTATAATAGCATCATGATAGTCCTGAGACACCCCAACCAAAAACCCCTCAATTAAATAACTTTCAGTGAAGCGGAAATTCAAACTTCTGTTTATTTTTAACAAATTAGGTATATAGAAGAGGTGAATGAATTCAGCCAAAGGGTGGCCTGGGTGGTAGACCAGAGAGCAGGGGTAATCCCTGTCCTGATTTGCCCCTGGACAGTCCCGGATGATACCTTTGGTTTAGATTATATGTTTTATAATGATCCTAACTATGGACTCTACATTTCCTCAATTAGTTTGAATTCTAAGTTGAATTTTAAAAGGCAAAGAAGGAAGGTGACAACCTGAACAAACTTCCCCTGAATCCTCCCCGTGTGCATTTTACAGCCCCTCTCCTCTAAATAGCCGTGTGAAGCTGGCTGTTTAATGAGGACTTTCCCACTCTAGACTATAAGGTGGAGATTCCAAATCCTGAGAGAAGCCCAGGGGTGGCTTCCAGCCTTAAGCGCCAACTGAAATGACACCAAGTGACCTCATTTGAATCTGTGGGACTCCCAAGCTGCCCAAGAGGTGGTCATTGTACCTTATAGAGGAATGCCATGGACCCATCCCAAAATCATCGGGCACCAATGCCAAAAGGCAATGAACTTGAACTAAATAAACCTCCTCATTGGCTGTTGCTGTTGATGTTGTAAAAGACTCTGCCCAGTGGCTTCGGGCCTGAGTAAATGTTGGCTTGGCGAGCCTGGTCCACGAACATGGATTGGGCATGACTGAGGTGTAGGGATGCCAGCTCTCCCATTAACAGGGAAGGCATGCAGGGGCAGCAGAGAAGGTCAGCATACCGAGGATGCAAACAAAGCTTCCTCTCCAAAGGGCAGGTTACAGGGAGGAGGGGAGGAACGAGGAGAAGACAACCCTTGATGGCCTTGGGCATGGACTGCTTAACAAATGCATCCTCTTGATTGCAATGTGGCCTGAGGCAGGCGCACTTGATGCCATTAAGCAGATGTGAGCACATGGACACACCTGTAACATCCATGAGCCTCAGCTTTCCCATCTGTAAAATGGGGTTCACACTCCACTTTGCTCCTAGTAACCACAAGAAATTGCTATAAGGATCAAATGACAGGAGACAGGAACAAAGATAATTTTATGGGGTTAAATGTGCTGTAGGAATGTAAGGTATAATCTCACAGCACACGTGGGGGAGCTAAAGATGAGGCTAGAATCAAAGGGACTTTGACTTTAAGTACAACGCTTTAATTTTGTTTTTGGGGTGAATTCATATACAATTTCTGTAACTTTTAGAGGCATGTACATATGTACTATATATAAAAATTAGTATATTAAAAAGAGTTGCAGCTCAATTAGATGCCAACACACAACTCTCTTCTTTTCCCCACTTGCCCATTCAAGCCCACTTTGTGGAGATCAGCTCTTTCTTGCCTCTTGGAAAAAGCGTAGAGACGGTCTCATAAATTTTCTAGTGTAAGATCGTAGAATGTCCTCTGGTCACCTATAGTCTCAGAAATTGTGTCATTTTGATAAACAATATTCGGTTCCTTATACTAGTCAAAATTCCACTTAAAGCTTCTCTGCTTCCCAGCTCAGGTGGCCTCAGGTTGGGACCTTTACCGTGGGAAGAAGCGGCAGATCCTTCTCTCTTTGTCTCGCTCATGTCTTCCTGGCCCCAGTGGCTGGATTTCTGACTCCTCCAGGCCTGAGTGGCGGTAAGGAGAGAGAAAAGGCAGGAAAGATCCTTCGGGATCAATGCTAGTGTGACCTGACATTGCTTTTCTCTGGCCTTGGCAGATATTTAAAGCCAGCCCTTTTTGGGGGGTCTGGTGTGTTTGGCGGTTCCTCTGTCACTGGCAATCTCTCCTCTCCAGTTCCTTTACCCAGACCAAGCTCTCCCAGCTGCTACTCCTCGCTTTTCCCTCAGCCGCTAGCGGCGTTCACTCCACGCAGAGTCTCTCTGTTGGAGTCCCGACATCCCCTGGGCTGGGACCTTCCCCGTACGGCCTGCATCTAGTCGAAAGGAAACAAATTCTGGGAGTGTGGCTGTGCGCAGAGCAGTCACCTCTTCCCCGTGCCCACCAGGACAGCAGCCCACCACAGCCACGTGTTGTCCAGGCCTCCACGTCCCACGCCTCCAGGCGATCTATCATGCCCTTGAGGTGATGAGCTGGAAACCCTATGCATGGGCCTTGGGGTTAAGAGGCAGCTCCCCCCACCTACCACGGGGTGGGGACTGGGGACAAGGTAAGAATCACAGTGTGCTCACAACTCTCTCCAGAGGATTTTTCTCCCTGTTTCTGCCTCAGCCTCTGCGATTTTTTAATTCAGCCTTTTCAGTTTCCTAACCCTGCTATACCCTCCAGTAAGGGTTAAATGTTGAAAAACCCATCTTCACCTCCCTAGTTTGCATTCCCTCATTGATGATCTAGCGAATTTTTTCTGAGTATTATATGGATATTAAAATGCAACTCTGTATATTGTCTACAATGGCTCCAAGACAACAGGCATTAAATATTATTGGGTTCTTTGCTATCTCTTATAACATCCCATTGTAGAAAAAAGACTAGAAGCAGATATGCTCCATGTTAACAGTAGTTAATTCCAAGGCTGGAACTATGGGTAATTTTTTTCATGACACCTCTCTGTATTTAAAAAATAATTTAAAAAGGCAAATTGCATGTTGTTCTTAGTAAAAGATGGTAAGGGGAGGATACATAAAGAAGAAAAGAAAGAAGGGAGGAGAGAGGCAAGAAGAGAGGGCACAAAAAGAAGGTAAAAAGGAGAAAAAGAACAAAGCCATGGCATTAAATAGATGACAGAAACAGAGATCATGATGTCCTTTAAAAGTGTGCTTTCAAAGTGAGGTTGGCTTTTGCATGGTAAATGCACACCTTAATTCAGAACTGGTATTGCAAACATCCACCTCTTTGTGAAGGGTAAGAAGGTCTGGAACAAACAATTAACCATGTTTGGGTGAACAGACTGATCCATCTTTGTGTGAAGCCTGGTGACAGGCCAGCTCTGTTGATGGAAGGAAATCCAGAATCAGGGTCATTCAGACGGGACTGGTGTGACATCTGCATTTTGCACAGGCCACAATGAAGGTGATGTGGGGAAGTTAAGAGAAAGTAGCTACATAAACAAGACTGCAGAGACCACCTACAAGCTCTTTAAATAACGTTAATTTAACAGCATCCATTTGAACAACGTGCTAATCTCAGAAAATCTCATAAAAGCAGGTCTTGGCATCAGCTTCTTACGATAGCTAGGAAAAGTAAGAAATCCACAATTCTTTTTTCTTTAATTCTAATGCTTTGACTTCTCAGTCTCTGAGAGAGGACAGTGGGCATCAGACCTAAGCTCAGTGGGACACCATTGGAAGGGTTTTAAGCAGAGGAGCTGTGTGTGGGATATTCTGTGTGCCCTCCAGATATACTCTCTACCTTTCTCCATCCTGCTTTGTACCCCAGGAGGTAACCTTTACAAAGTTCATTCCCTGGGCCTTCCTGCTGTCTACATTAGAGTTGGGTTCAGTCAGTGGAAGGTGCTAGGAGGGTATGGAACCAGGAGAGGAGAGAGAGATTACGATATTTATTCATTCATTCTACTGAAGGCCACAGCTCCAGGCAGGTAGCCTTTTCCTACAGCTACAGGTCTTGCCAAGTCTGGCAACTGCTCCCTCTACTTGCCCCTTCAGATCATACTGGGTGCAGAAGAAAAGGGGCTCAAGAGGGGGAAGAGTAGATTTGGGGAGATTAGTTGACTATTCTATGTCCAGGAAGGGGATGGTGATGGTTTGGTCTAGGGTGTGTAGTGTAGAGAAGAAGATCAATTCTGAAAATGTTAAGGAGATAAATGCTATCCAACCCATGGTCATGGACTGGGTATAAGGGCGAAGGAGAAGACTCCTAGGTTGTAGGTCTAAGAAATCTGCTGGATGATAGGCCATTTGCAGTGATAAGGAACACTTGGATTCAATAACCTCTCTCATGGAAACTCACTTTGTGAGTTATTCCATTGGGGGTGGAGGTTGGGAAAGATGCTAATTTTATTTTTGCCATGCACTATGAGACTGCAGAGGAAACGGCACCCAAGACCTCAGCAGAGGAGAGTGTTTTAGCGAAGGTGGCTCCATGTGGTTGAAAGGGCCATTCTCATATCATGCATTTGAATAGCGAGTTCTTTTCTAAAATTCTAATTTGCATCTACAGAAAAGTCACATACGTGTTTTTCTTACAACATCTAATGAAGACAGATTAGGCAAAGCAACTTAAAAACTTTACTTTTTCTAGCTCTCTAAGCACCAGAAAAATTGAATGCTAGATTTATAATTACTGTGTTTAGTTTGAGAGAGAAAAAAAAACTCATACGCAAAGAACATTTTCATAAATCATGTCTATGATTAAAAAAATATGGTTTGAACAGACACAACTGTGCTTTACCCTGCATCTGTTTCACATACACAAATGTGTCAGGTTTACATAAACCACACTGATACAGATGAAAACTAAGGGAAGAACAAGATAAAAATAGCTCTTATGGTATCAGTAACACATCTTTTATTATTATAATATATGATACCATTGCCATCAATCACGCTCTTACACTGCATTGGCTAGTGACCTCAAGCCCCATGAAGGAAGAGCTAGCCAACAGCCAGGAATCGATTCTTTCACCTTTTAAAAAAATTTCTAGTATCACATGTTTGGATTTCTGGTGACAATTTCAAAGATAGTGGAATGGACCAATCTCATCCCCTAAGTGTTGTCCAGGTCCTGATTTCAGATGTGTTCCTTTTCTGCGGTACTCACCCAGGGCAGGAGTGGGGAAGGGACTGACAATCTGCCCCTTTTCTGATGCTGCTATAGACAGATCATCTGTGAGTGTAACCACCCAACCAATCACTAGTAGCTTCCCAAGCCTGAAAGATAACCCTGTTGATTTGTATTTTTAGCGGCCCTCCCTCCTACTGTCCCTGACTGGCTGAGCAGACATGCAGCTGGAAAACTCAACTCATTTTTTTCCCACTACCAAAACATTTAGCTTTTATATCACAATTAGAAAAATTGCTGAGGTCTCAAGGGGAGTTTTTTTCAAATGCATGTAAACTTGACCCTAGTAAGTAAAACTCTGCTTTCTCATTCATTGACGAAAGCACACTTTTTTTCTCACAAACTTGCACTATTTAAATTTCTGTTAATGCTTTAACTTTACGTTTTGTACCCTCATCTGCTCTAACCTTGAAGTCTATTGATCTATAAGCAGACACTTTATTGTTCTGCCAGGAGCAATTCTATTTAAGGATAATGAATTTTTCTGCGATGCAAACATTTACCCCAGACATAATTTTTTTTACTAATTTTAATCGTCAGACCTTGAGGTTGCTTAAAATTCTACTTTCACCTTGCTATCTCATTTTAAAGCATTTGGTGTTTTGTACATACATATCAGAAGATTGTTTTTTTCATTCCTCAAGAGTGACTGAGTGTAAACATGTGTAGATAGTCCTTTGTGGTGTCTCTCTGTTTTAGGTGTTGCATTTATTTTTTGAGCGTTGTGTTTGTCACTTGCCCATTGCATTTTGAAGACAGTCATGTGAAGTCTCCCAGAGTAGAAAAGATGAGCACTTGAACTCCTTTGCTCTTGGTTGGTCCTATTCTCTCGACCTTAGCATTTCTACCAGGTTACCGTCCAATAAGAAATAGGAACGACCCCATGGAGAAATCCATGGGAAGAAAACAAGCAATCTCTTTCAGGAGAATGCTCTTCCCTCTCCTGTCATTCCATAGCCTTGCAGCGGACACCCTCATCCCCTCTAAGAACCAACTCAAAGGACAGTTGCTGCAGAGAAAAATCCCTCCTGACTAGCTGGCCTGGTCTCCTATCAGTGCTTTATTCCTTCCCCATCTCACATTTGTAAATCACACATGCCCACCAGGAGGCCAGAGGACAAGTTCCTGGAGACAAGGGGCTCTGTGCTATCTTTTTTAAGGCACCTCTCTCATGATTGAGTGAACATCTGGTGGTTAACGGATACAGTTTTTATCTTGGTTTTCCTTCTTTTAATACCTGTTCATCCATGGAAAATGTGGATAATAAATACAAATAAAAATAAAAAATTAGGGCCGGCCCAGTGGCTTAGTGGTTAAGTTTGGTGCACTCTGCTTCAGCAGCCTGGGTTAGGTTCCCGGGTGCTAACCTACACCTCTTGGCGGCCACACTGAGGTGGTGACCCGCATACAAAATAGAGGAAGGTTGGCACAGATGTTAGCTCAGGGCAAATCTTCCTCAGCAAAAAAAACAAAGGAAAAATGGACACTCTGAATCCCATCACCCTCTGATGTAATTAACATATTGGTATATTTCTTCATTCCTGTCTTGTTTCAATGCATAAACTGCTTTTGTTGTTGTATTATTTTAACATAGCTTTGATTATGTTCCATGTACTATCTTATATCCTCAATTCTCTTATCAGGAACATTTTCATGTAATATAATACAACAAAATACTTTTTTCCTCTGTACCATGATATATGTGTAGACATTTAATTATGGGGTGCCTAACTTGAGTTCAGAGCTACATTCTGGTTCTGTAATACCAAGAAGAGGTCTCACTCGACGCTGTAGCAAGACAAGCCAATGAACTAAGGAGTTAAATTTCTTCAGTCTTTCTCCTACTCGTATCACCTACCACTGACCTAACACTCTCCTGGAAAAAAGAGAAGTCTTCAGGCTCAAAACATACTAAGTTTGTTTCAGTCCCCCAAACACACAATCCTCCTATTCCCTAGCTTACAGGCTTTTGCACATTCTATTCCCTCTGTTAGAAATGCTCTTCTCCCTCCTGACCCTCCCACCGATACCCCTGCCCCAATGGAAACTGACAATTTCATGCTCAATCTTCAGGCCTCAAACTATCACTCCCTCCAAGATGGTGATGAGTCCTTTCCCTTGTACCTTCTTAGCACCATGTAGCTCCCGCATCAGCACTTTACACACTGCTTATAACAGCCTGTATACCAGCCCTCCCTGCCAGGTTAGGACATCCAAAAAGACAAGCACCATGTTTTTCTTGCCCACCATTGGATTTTTAGCATGGTGCTTCTACATGGTGGGCATTCAATAAAGTTGCTGAATGAATCAACAAATGAAAGCACATGAATACGACAATAGAGTGAAGTGGAAAGATTTTCAAAGTCTCCTTGCTTCTCCAAGATGGCAATAGTCAATGTTTTCCCATAAATTTGACTTGAATGTCATCCACTCATTCCCTCTTCTTCTGGACATGGCGCCCTAAATTTCCGTATATGAAATCGCTCTTCTCCTACTCTCAGGCCATGTGGATTAAATAAGGCTGACTCCATTCTTCACTTCCATGAGTGGAAAGAAGACTTAAGTCAAGTTAATGAGAGTGAGCCTTGAGATTTTTGATAGGATTATTAAGAAGGGGCTTTATCTTTCTGTTGGGGTGGCTGAGTTGGTAGAATGAGGCCAGAGTGGTTGATACCCATCTTGTATCCTCCATGTGGGAAGAGCCTGCCTGAGAAGGAAGACAACACGAAGGAAGCCAGAGCCAAGAGTTGGAGAGGTGTAGATTCATAATGACTCTGTATGAGCGTGTTTATCCAGGTTTATCTGAAGCAATAGTATCCTTGAACTTGAACTTTTTGGTTACTTACATAACTTTCAGCTATAAAACCCCAATTTATTTGACTTGGATTTTTATCGCTTGGAATAACCTCTCATGTCTCTTTATTCATTCTATGCAATATGTGGGGGTTTGGGCAGGTCAGTTCAGGGACAGCACCCCAATCGAGGGATCCTTCCTAGATGCCTCTCTAACCAGTGCTCCTTCGTAAAGCCAGGTGGGAATCCATCACTTGGCATAGACCCAGGATGATCCACTCCCTAAGAAACTTTACCATCAGATCGCCTCTCCCCTCGTGACTCTATGGCCTCAGAGGTATGAAAAATATGGACTCACCCAGAAGAAAAAGGTTATTTTCACTCAGAACTCATGACTGTGTATCTGGATAATGATCTTACACTCTGCTGTGAAGAAACATTTATAGGCGGCCCCTTCAAAATCACAAAAGCTACTTTGCCAGACATTCCTGCTCAGGGAGGGAACTGGAGAATCTCTTTCCTACGGGGCTTTTGCATTCTTTCAGTTCTGAAATTTAATGCTTACAAAATTTTAATTTCATCCCCAAATTCCGAAATACCTGTGATTCAGACTCACTGGCTTGATAACTCATGGCCAGTGCTGGCCCATCCATACGAGCTGAGGCTCTGCCAGGTAGGGTTGCTGCCTCCATTGAAACCATGGATGTTGTACTTGGACGGGAAGCTCTGGGAAGAGATTACAAAACTCAGCCAGGAAATAATCACCCCCCTAATTTCATAGACCCACGATGATCCACTTGGCAGAGGACCCCTACATGAGGAATTAGAGGAGCAAAACTTTCCAATAGTCTGCCAAACCTATGAAAACTTAGCTGAATCCAAAAGGGTCCCATAAATATAGTGACACATTTTTTTTTTTTTAGATTGGCACCTGAGCTAACAACTGTTGCCAATCTTTTTTTTTTTTCCTCTTTTTCTTCTCCCCAAAGTCCCCGGCACATAGTTGTATATTTTAGTTGTGGGTCCTTCTAGTTGTGGCTTGTGGGATGCCACCTCAGTATGGCCTGATGAGTCGTGCTATGTCCTTGCCCAGGATCTGAACCGGCGAAACCCTGGGCTGCCGAAGCAGAGTGCACGAACTTAACCACTCAGCCATGGGGCCAGCCCACGTTTTTTTTTTTTCTCACTTTTGTACATATACGCATACACACACACACAAATTCCCTTAAGCAAAGAGCAGAAAACAACAAAGTGAGTTTTTCTGGTCTGGTTTTTTTTTTTAAAAGTTCTTACAAAAGTGTAAAAATTAAATCCTATTCAGTTAAACTCATCAGGAGATATCTTTACTAAAAAGAAGAAAATTATATGAAATCAAGACTATCCCAGAAGCCCCTGGAAAACCTAGATGGTTATTAGCCCTGGGCATTACGCTCCAACATGAGAAGCATGAAAGGCATGAAAATGGAGCCAGGGCTTGGGCCCTATCCACTTAAAGAAAATACAAATATCATTAGATTCTTAACTCCCTATAATTCATTAACGCTCAATCAATTATTGATGCCACAAAAGGCCTTAATCTTCTGTGAGGTTATTGGCAAAGTTAACGCTCTGCCACTGGAGACACCCAGTATGGATAATGATCTTCTCTTAATAATCTATAAGATAACTTTAATCCCAGGAAAAGGAGTGTCATGGACTGAATATTTGTGTCCCGTCCCCCTCCCCCCCCCCCCCCCCCACGAAATGCATATGTCAAAGCCCTAACCTCCAGTGGCTATATTTGGAGATGGGGCCTCTAAGGAAGGAATTAAGGTTAAATGAGGCCATAAGGATAGGACCCTTATCTGAATTAGTGCCCTTGTAAGAAGAGACACCAGAGCTTACTCTCTCCCTCTCTCTCTCTCTCTCTCTCTATGCGTGCACAGAGGAAGGGCCGTTTGAGGACTCAGTGAGAAGGTGGCGGTCTACAAAAGGAAGAGAGCTCTCACCAGAAACTGGTTAGCCACCAACTTGACCTTGGACTTCCAGTCTCTAGAACTGTGAGAAAATAAATTTCTGTTGTATAAGCCACCCAGTCGGACATTTTGCTATGGAAGCACAAACAGACTATAGAAGGAGGGACCACATACAGGAAATCATTGACAACTTCATGCTTAAGTCCCTCCTCCTCCCATAAAGCCCATTGGGGTCATATGTATAATCAAACCATACTACCTCTATTCCCAGAAGTTCAGGGCATGGCAGTACTGCCTAGTGGTTAGTCCTTGTAATGAGCAAACATAGAGCTGAATTCCAGCTCCACCTTTTGTTACCCATGTAGTGTTTAGAAAGTTACTGAACTCTCCTGAGCCTTGGCTTTCTTATTGGCAAAACAGTGGTGTTGTTAATAATAGAACTTGCCTGTTAAGATAGCTAACACTATCAAGTGAGATAATATCTACAAAACACCAGTGTTGTCACTCAGCTTACAAATGGTGGTTTTGTTGAGTAGCATCTTCTGGAACTGCTGCCCCTTGGACATGGGGGAGAACAGGTCTGCCTTAGCCACCTGTGTTCTCTCCCAAGTTTAGGAGTAGTGACATTTCCAGGCAGAAGACCTGGTGGTATTTTCGTTGCTCTGGAATGGAATATACCTGAACATGGTTTCTTTGAAGTTAAAAAACCAAGAATAGAGAGAGACATTGTAAGTAGCTACAAGCCAGCAGGGCTGGTCTCAATAGGCCATAAACTCAATGAGGACAGGGGCCAGATCTGTTTGCTCACCACTGTTCATGCCACTGTTGCTCACTGCCTAGCATAGCGCCCATCACAAACAGGGCCCTGATCAAGATTTGTTGAGCAAGGGGAAAAAAAGAACAAGTGAGTAATTATCGACGGAATGCCAGTTGGCAAATCCTGGTCAGGCCCACATCATGCATAGTCTTGGCAATGCCACCAAACAAAGGCGAGTTTAAATGTCACCTTATTTTAGCACCATAGTTTGATGTTGATGGTGATGAGTAGTCTTATTAATTAGGGCCCCTCTCTTTGTCTTGATTGCGTGTGTGAATAACAAAGCAACAAGGACTTTAATAAGTAAACTCACTGCAAGTCTCAAAACTGACCGTGATCTAGCATAATTGTCACTCTCTGTGTTTTCACTTATGATCATTTCCACTGGCTAATGACTAAATGAAGGAGAACAAATACCTGGCACCCAACTCTCTTCTGAGCACATAGCAGACATTTCTAATCAGGAATGACACTATTCTTTTTCCTTGGCTCTGTCTCAGACTATTTCTCATCATGGCCTTCCAGAGAGCCACTGACAACCAACTGGAATTGGCCTGTGAAGTGGAACCATTCTGCTTGTCTGCTCTACATGGGTTTCCTTTTACACCATTGTCATAGTCATTTGTTATTTTTCCTCCCCAGCGTCTACTCTTCCTTCTTACGATAACATTCAAATTCTCGTTTGAGGACCCACTTTTCTTCTACTCCTAATTTATTGGCAGCTAAGGACACTGACTCCATCCCTGGATCCTGGGTGTAGCACATGACCAGTTGGCTCACTCCATTCCCCTGGCCACAGAGAATGATTCATGGGTGGTATAAGTCAAGCCAATCAGAACCAATGTTCTTGAAATTTTGTTGAGCTGGTGGAGAAGCCAACTCTCATTCTGGACTTGTTATAATTGTGGGAGCTTAGAGTAGCCAGGCAAACATTGAGGACACTGAGAATGAAAGCAATATGGCAACAGGCAGAGCAGAGAGCTGGGAAGAAGCTAATTCCTAGTGATATCATTTAAGACGATGGATCCAATCATACCTGAAGTTATGGACTTAACAGTTACAAGTAAAAATTCCTTTTTCTGCTTAAACTGGTCTCAGTTAGGTGTTCTGCTACTTGCAACCAAGAGAATAAGACTTAGAGCAACCTATCCTGGTGCATTCCTCCAGCTCCTCAATGTTATGGATCTCGGGAGAAGACCTTCCAGGCCCACCACTCTGCCAACCTTGCCTTGGCCTGGTTGATGAAACACACAGGGCTGCCATCTGTTCTCTGGAACTGGGGAAAGCACAAGCTCATGCAGCAAAGTCTTGGCACCACAGAGGTAGATGGGGCTTTAAAGGGCCTAGAGACCACCTGGGCAACACGGGCTCGGACCTTCTCTCCACCCTCCGTGTTACGTGCATGTCCCAGTCCTGTGATGCTCTCCATCTTCCAGAAATATCATTTCCAAATCTGCCAGCTCTGATTATTCGAAATTCTTCAGTCACTAAACCTTTTCGGGAGAGAGGGGAGAGCTAAGCCTGAACTCTACATTTTGAACTGCAACCTTCAGCAGTGTTGTTTGCCCACTTATTTATTCACTCGTTCATTTCTTCATACATTCAGTAAATATTTTTCAGTGGGTTGCACGTGTCAGGCACTGACTCAGGCATTTGGGAGACATGAGTGCGCAGAATAGGTAAAGCTCTGGCCTCATGGAGCTTACATTCTAGAGACAGAAGACAGGCAATCAACAATAAGCACAATGATAATAAATTATGTGGAGCTTTAGAAGGTGACACATATGGGAAAAAACACAGCAGGTTAGGCGGAGGGGGTTCAGTTTTACCATTGCAAACAGGGTAGCCAAGGCGGGCTTCCCTGGCTGTGGGACATTGGGCTCTAACTTGAAGGAGGCGAGGAGTGACCCATGTAGAAAGTTAGGGGTCCTGTGGCCAGTTTATTAACATTTGTGCCCAAGTTCTCAAACTTCTGAGCTACTTGCTCTGTTTCCAACCAACAGAAATTTGTTGGTAGTTCAGGGCTGTATCTATACCCAGACAAGTTCAACTGAATTTTTGTCTTTTTTTGTTTGTTTTAAGTGTTCATGGTGGTGAAGGGCGGAGAGCTGTCAGATTTTGGCAGCGAAATGTTGAGGAGTAATGCTGGTGGGAGGCATGTCGACCTCACACTTTGCCCGAACACCGCCCTGCTGGGGCATCAATGCCATAAATGTCTAGGAAACTGAGTCAGCGCTAAAGGACTCTGACAAATGAATGAGCCGCAGCAACACCTGACGGATTTTTCTTCTTTTTTACCAGCAGCTGGAGATGTTGCCTCTGTCAGGGCCAGAGACCGGCTTCTCCTGGAATCCTGCACCGGAATCTTCCATGGACTGGCGGCCTCCTTGGCCTTGGGCTGCCCCAGAGCGGGGTTCATGTGAATCGGCCGCCCTTCCCTGTGTGTTTGGGCTTTCTCCTTGCTGGCCCGTCCTCCCACTGGCCCTCCCGCTTGACTGAGATTTATGGGCCGGCGTCACGCACACCCTGGATCCTTTGAGGCAAACATAAAACAAATCCCAAGGATTTGGGCAGGAGGGGCCCGTCATCGGCTGCTGGGAGCAAAGTCAGAGGCAGCTGCGCAGCCTCCACCGGCTCAAGGTACATCTTGAGGCTGGAGCCCAAGTCCCTTCCCTGACGAAGCCGGCGGGCCGCCTGCCTGGGCCTGATCCCAGAGGCAGCTATCTAGCGCTTCCCAGTGACGCTAACCAAGGCGCCACAGCCCTCCCTCCCAAGTGAGGCACTCAGTGTGTCCAGGGAGGGTCCAGACTGGACGACAGCACAGGGCGGGGGCAGGGACCTCAGAAAGCTCAGGTGAAAGTCAGCCCCCTTCCTACCTGTGTGACCGTGGGCAGGTTTCTAACTCCCACCTTTGCTCCTCTGTGACCCAGGGTGAGGACGGCACCAGCTCATCTAGCTATGGGGAGAGCTAGACGATCTGAAGCTTATCACGTCCTTTGTGCCATTCTTGGCAGATAAATGGCACAAGAATTGTCAGCTGCCAACATTGTAGTCAATATCATTGATATAATAGCACACACACACCCCCCCTACAACACACGCCGCTGCCTGGAACCTGTAGGCTGTCCTTGTCTCTGAAAGTTTTTCTCAAGATCAGTCCTCCTGGAGATATGATAAACAAAATCCTCCTTTTTATTACTTTATCCTTATTCTATGACTTCACTGGGGTGAAGGGACTTGCACACCCAGTGCTGACTGTGGTCGGGCAGCTAACCTGTCTCTTTAGGGAGAATATAAACCATGCACGTTGGCACCAGCCCAAAGCCGAGAGAAATCAGGCCATGAAACAGAATCTTTTAATGGCAGTATTCTTCTTGTCCCTCAAATTATGACCTGCTCCTCACTTCAGAACTAAGGACACATAGATTCTTTAACCAAGACCAGTGGGAGGCATCTGTTCCATCAAGAGATAAATCAGGTAGGACCATGCTTGTCACCATGGGGATACAACACACTCAGACCCACACAGACACACAAAAACGTTCACACAAACACACAGATGCAAACACAGACACACACACACACACACACTAACAAGTAACAAATCTAAATACTCAACAACTCTCACCTCAGTCCAAACCACCATTTGATTAGGGAATTATCATTCTCCTTTTACACACGAGGACACTGTAACTCAGTGAAATTAGACAACTGTGCCACGTGCCCCAGCTGGGAGCATCTAGGACTGGAACTCAGCTCTCCCTATTGCTCAAGCCCATGTTCTTTTTGATGCACGGCGCAGTCTGTCTGTAAACATTAGCACAGGCTGTGCCTGGCTACCTGTCAGTGTCCGCTAAGTTGTTGCCAGCACAGGCCTGGCTTGCAGTCTAGCTTCGGATGGAGGGTAAGGACAGGAGAACTTTGGGTGGAGCAGTGGTTCCCAAATGGGGATGATTTTGCCCTCCAAGGGACACTTGGTGATCTCTGGAGACATTTTGGTTTGTCACAACGAAGGCGGGGGATGCTATTGGCAGTCTAGTGAGCAGAAGCCACGGATAGAGTTGGACATCCTACAACGCACAGGGCAGAGAAGGAGTCCATCTCAAACGTCACAGTGCTGAGGTTGAGACCCTGAGAGTTGGAGAGAGACCCCGTCCTAGCTCCACGTGAGGTCCGGAGTCTCCTGTGCAAAGTCCTGGCTGGGCTCAGCTTACAGTCGTTCTTTTTTTGACAACTAAATGTTCACTTTGTTCCCAGAGCTTTGACGTTCTCTGTCAATTTTGAGACCCATGTCATTTCCATATTATTTGTTAAGAATAATCTTCAGGTAATTACTAACTTTCTTTTTCTCTTCTGTAAAGTAAAATTAGATTCTTTGCTGGGATGAGTGGGTCCACAGTGCTCTCACGGTTTACACTCACCCAAAAGCCTTCTGACTTTCTGCCAGAAAGAGCACTTCAACACCAACCAAGAATAATAGCACTCAGGGAACATAAACCACAATTTGCTACTCAAAATGTACCCTTCATTTTTTATTTGTTTGAATCATTTTCTCCAATTAATTTATAAGCATGTGATACACTCAAAATAGGCCAAGGGATCATCGCCCAACCAGGACAGTGTTTGAGTAGCCCCACCAAGTCTGTACATCATCTAAAGGTAATACTATTATTAGATAAAAGTTCAGCAATTGTATTATCAGGGTTCTCCAGAGAAACAGAACCAACAGGAGAGAGAGAAAGAGAGAGATGATAGCTAGATAGATAAGAGGAGGTTTATTATAAGAACTGGCTCATGTGACTATGAAGGCTGAGAAGTCCCAGGATCTGCTGGCTGCCAGCTGAAGAACCAGGAGAGCTGATGGTGTAATTCAGTCCAAATCCGAAGGCCCAAGTATCAGTGGACTGATGATACGAGTGTTGGTCTGAGTCTGAAAGCCAGGGACCCAGGAGTGCAGATGTCCAAAGGCAGTAGAAAACGGATGTTCCAGCTCAAGCAAGGAGAACAAATTTGCCTTCCCTCTACCATTTTGTTCTATTCAGGCCCTCAGTGGTCTGGATGATACCCACCTACATTGGTGAGGGTGATCTTTATTCAGTCTACCAATTCAAACGCTAATTCTCTTCCAGAAACACTCTCATAGACACACCCAAAAATAGTGTTTTGCCAGCTATCTGGACATCCCTTAGCCCAGTCAAGTTGACACATAAAATAAACAATCACAGCAAATAATCCCTGACAAAATGCCTAGGAACTGGGGTCATATGATCCCTTGATTAGAATCTAGGGATGGCTTGACCAAAACATATTAGGGCTCTCTAAGTCATGCTTTGGTTGAATCATGAAACTGAAAACACCAGAGGAAGATGACTTCAGGCATGGCTGGATCCAGGTGCTTGGAAAACGTTGCCAGCATCTGTTGTCTCTCAATTCATCTGCCCTACTCCCTCTGTGTTGACTCCATTCTCACAAAGACTTTATCCTCATGGTAGCAAGATGGCCACTTTAGCTTCTGCCTACATCCTTGTAGGTTCTAGTCCAGTGGGAAAGAGGATGTGCCTCTCTTCTGATATTCCCAAAAGTCTCAGTGTGTTTCTGATTGAATCATAAGCCCATTCCAATCACTGAGGCCACAGGAAGATGAAACTCCACTTGACTAGGGCTATATCAGTGCTGTTAGAGGTGGGTGGTGGGGAAAGGAAGGTGGAACATGCCAGCCAAAACCACAGTGAACATTTAAGAGCAAAATCAGTACTGCATGTTCAACGAAGGCTTGATCCTGAAGAATCAAGCATGAAATAAGGAGCCCTCACTGGGAATGATAAGCCTGGCCCTGATTTGCTCAGTGACCCCTAACAGGTCACCTGTCCTTTCTGAAGACCTCCGAAGTCCCATCTATTTCGAATGTTTTCTCTGTGGACGCCTTCAAAAGTTGCTTCAGAACTTCTACTCCAAGCCAGCTTTTCAGTTAGAGACCAAATGCCCCACCAAACAGCAAAAGAAGGAAAACAGGACCAGGGTCAGCAGAACTTGACTGCTGCTTTATGTCTTTTCTGGCAGTTACAAAACCAACCAGCAAATCGCTTAGGATAATCTATTTGGTTTACAAATTTCATGGTAGCATAAACCGCTCATATGAGCACGTTCTGATTAATACCCTTTAACACCAAAAGGGTACTGTGCCAAAGAGAGCAGCCTGAAGAAGTCCTCCAGCGTCTGACAAAGATGGGCTGGAAGAAGGAACAGAGACTAGCATGCCTACTGGGCCAGACAAGCTTGTCTTTTCCCCAGTGGGAAAAGCATTTTCTGGTGGTCAAATCGGGTGGAGTGTGGAACTATTATCAATATTATGATAAAATTATATTCTTTGCTGCAAGCATGAAGCCTGTAATTGTTGATTTCATCCTCCGATGTAGCCAATTATGGATACTTATATTGGTAGTAACTTGGTTGGGCTCTTGGCATTACCTACCAAAGAGTTGGCTAGAAATACTCGGGTGTCTGTTAGGAAAGCTGGATAAGCTTGGAGTGGTGTGGCCTGTGATCCATCGAGGTTGTGACTGTATTACTGAGCAGAGTCTGTTTCTCTTAGTAAATCTATTGTCTCCTGGTCTAAAACTGGAAAGACCTGATCTTCATCTAGAGAATGACAGGGCTTTCAATGGTAAGGCTAGTAATTTCTCCCAATGGAGGCACATTACTCAACAATTAAAGGTGGCAACATGTGGCCACATTTGAGCCAGAACCTTGGAGCTAAAGAGGGAATTCACTGGAAGACAAGAAAGCATTCTGAACGTGGTCCAAAGATAAAAAAGATGGACGATAAGCACAAGAGGTTAAGACACATAGAAGAGGGAATGAGAGGGTTTAACAGAAATCTGACCCAAGTTCTGGAGGGCGATAAAAGACAAAATGAGGGGGAAGTACTATCAAAGAGATGATGTTACCAATTTTCAGATTTAGGATTTATCATAGATGTATCATAGTGAAACTGATGAAAACCAAAGAAAACAAAACAATCTTGAAAGCCGACAATGATAAAACACAGATTGCCTACAAAGAAACAGCGTTTAGAATGGCTGCTGATGTCTCAGCCACAAGGGTGTCCAGAGGAGTGGAGTATCTTCAGCGGGCTGAGAAAAGTTACTGTCAACCTAGAGATAAACGCCCAGTGAAACTCTTTCAATAATGATGGTAAAATACACATGCAAACAAAAACTGAATGTTTATCCACAAAATAGTAACCTTCAAAATATTCTTAAAATTTAAATTCTAAAGGATGCACATTAGACAGAAAAAACATTACTCCAGATGAAAATCTGCTGTAAGGAGGAAGAGTGAGCAAAGGCATTGGTAGATATGTGGGCTAATCTAACGACTGTATAAAGTGATAATAAAAATAATATCAAATAGGATGACGTGGAGCAAAAGGAATAGCTGTAACAAAAATACTGGCTTATAACAGTGAAAGAACACCAGCCGAAACAATAACAATGGATAGTAACAGTCGGAAGGAGGGTAACTGGGAGTGAAATTATCCGAAGCTTTGTGGATTGTTCAGGAGGATGGAAAATATGTTAATTAAATCTGGACTTTGTTAAACTTGGTATGCTTATTAAAACTGCTAGTGTGACTAGTAAAAGAATAAGCATGGAATTTCCACACACCAAAGAAGATGTAGAGACAAATGGATTAAGAAAACAAAATCCAAAAGAAGGCAATAGAGGAGAAGAAAGACTCAGAAGAAGCAGGACAAACCAAAACACGTAAGCAAATTGAAGAAATAAATTTAAATGTATCAGCATTCACAATGAATATAAACGGATTAACGTCTACAGATAAAAGACGAAAACTGCCAGGCAGAGTTGGAATTTTAAAAGTTCAATTACATGCTGTATATAAAAATAAAAATTAACAGACCTATAAGGACTGGATAAATCCATTAGTGTAACAGAAATCATTTGAATATATCTCTCTCAATAGTTGGCAGATCAAGCAAACCAAGAAATCATTAAAAATTGAAAAAGACAACGAACAATCCTGATTTATGGGTTACATAGAACACTGAGCCCAGCAATTGTAGAACACACACTCTTTTCAAGCACAAAATCTGGCCACATATTAAGCCATAAAGCTGGCCTCAGAAAGCTCAGAAACTTGATGTTATCTGTGCTACATTCTCTGACCAATATGTACGTAAGTGAGAAAATGTTGGGGGGAAAGATAGATAGAAAAACTGCATGCATTCAGAAATTTTAAAAAATCAAACAACAAATGTGTCAAAGAAAAATAATAATAGAAACTTAAAAACACATAATTAAGCATATGGGAAGCATGTAAAGCAGTGTTACAGGAGAATTATGATTCCAATGATTCATTAGAAAATAAGGAAATCTCTAAATTAATGAGCTAAGCACTCAAAGGACAAATTTAGGAAGGAAACCAGCAGGATAAAAACAAATATAATAGAAGGAAAACAATAATAAAGATAAAAGCAAAAATTAATAAAATAGAAAACAAACATACAAGAGTGAAGACCAAGAAACCCAGAGGTTGTTCCTTTGAAAAGACTAATAAGTAGAAAATTATTGTCAATATTAATCAATAAGAACAGACATAATACGCAAATAAACAATATTAGGAGTGAAAGAAAAGACATTACTACAGATGCTGCAGAGATCAATAGTTAATAACAGGTTATTATGGACAAATTTATGCCAATATATTTACAAATTTTGATAGATTGGATAAATTCCTAGCAAAGCACAACTTATCAAAATAGACTCAGGAAAGAAGAGATGGTAAAATAATCCTATGACTGTTTTAAAAATCGTATCAAAGCTTAAAACATTACAATAAAAAGAAAACATGGGATCCAGATGGCTTTATCCACGTGCTACAAAATAGATAGGAACAGATAATTCTGAATTTACACAAACTCTTCCAGAGAGTTATTTTTATTAGGACAACCTAACCTTGATTATAAACAAGATAGAGACAGTATAACAGGCCAATTTGATTCATGAACATAAATGAAAAAATATAAATAAAATATTGGCGAACCAAATTCAGAAATATATAAAAATCAATACCAGTTTGAATTTGGTAAAGAAATGTAACTTTGATTTAATATAGAAAATAAATTAATGTAATTCATCATATTAACAAATTAGGAAAAAAGAAACCCACATGATTATCCTAGTAAATGGAAAAAAAAAAGGTTTTCCATAACATTCAACCCAATCAAGCGAATCTATAAAAAACTACAATAAATAGATCCTTAGTGATAAGAGTTAAAAGTATTCCATCTATAAATATTTTTAGAAATCAATATAGGAAAATAACTTTATCTTTTCAATAAGGAAAGCATTTTTAAAATAAGATATAATAAGTATAAATGACAAAGGATAAGATTAAAATTTTGACAATTTTAAAATTAAGAACTTTTTCCTGAAAAACAACAAACTGGAAGAAGATTTTTGCAACCCATAACCAACAGAGGATTAGTATGAGGGACAAGGAGAAGGGATTCCTATAAATCAGTAAAAAAAGTCATAACTCAATACAAAAAATATCATAACCAGGCATTTAATAGGGAGGCAATAAACAGACATATACATCTTAAAAATTGATCAATCTCAATTAGTAATTAGATATATATGAATTAGAACCACATTGACATATAATTTTGGACTGGGAATAATTAAAAAGTCTAACAGTACTAGACATAGATATCGAGCTATGGAGATTCTCATTACATTGTTAATGAAGTATGGATTGGTACAGTTGCTTTGAAAAATATCTTGGGGCCAGCCCTGGTAGCCTAGTGGTGAAGTTCAGCATGCTCCACTTCAGCGGCTCGGGTTGGCTTCATTTGTCTGTCAGTGGCCATGCTAGGTGGCAGCTCACATACAAAAAAGAGGAAGATTGGCAACAGATGTTAGTTAGCTCAGGGCAAATCTTCCTCAGCAAAAAAAATCACAACAATTTTTGGCATTACTCAGGAAAGGTGACCATGCACAAGCACCAGGATCCAGCAATTCCAATCATTGGTTGGAAAACTATCGCGAGAATTTCTCCCTCAGAAAACTCTTAACAAATGTATGCCAGGAAACATACACAAAAATGATATGACAAGATTGTTCACAAAGTGAAAAACTGGAAGCAATCCAAATGTCCATCCACACTAGAATGGCTAGATAAATTGTGGTACATTTCTACAATGGCTGGTATCTAACAATTAGAGTGAGTAAACTAGAGCCTGATGTGTTAACATTGTCGAATCTCAAAAACAGTATGTGACAAGCAGATTACGAAAGATTGAAAGCAACATAACCTGTTTACATCAAGTCCAAATTCAGGCAGAGTAATGCATTCATTGCTTAGGGATTTGTCAATAGTGATATAACCATAAAGAAAAGCAACGCATTCAAAATTCTGAATATTGCTCACCTGAGATGGAGGAGGGGAGAGACATGCAATTAGAAAGGTGTCAACAGAGAGCTTGGAAGGCAGTGGAAATGTGTGTGTGTGGTTTTTTCACACTGACATGACTAGCAGGTACTTGGGATTCACATTATTTTTTTTTAAACTGTGCAAACACATTTTACAAGTTGTTGTATATATGACATCTTACAATAAAAAGAGACTTTAATAAAATTACAAAGTGTTTTTCTCAACTTTAGAAAGACTCTAAAAAGAAGCAGGATATTTTTTAATGTGTGTGTTTTAAATGGCTTAAGTCAACCAGCAGTAGTATGTTCTCTGAAGAAAAGCTGTCATGCCCAAGGAAATTAAGAAAAGGATCATTACTATTATTTAACATTCTTTACAACACAGTCAATGAAATTGGATGGTAACATTACATAAAAAGTAAAAGTATTAGAAAGGAAAAGCATAGCTATTATTTTTTGTAGGATATGTTTTTTTAAAAAAAAACCTGGAAAAATCCAAGAGAATAAGTTAAAAATTAAAAACTAATAGAGCCAGAAAGAGAATTAAATAAGAGAATTAAATAAATAAATATACAAGAATAAATAGAATTTTACACAATATCCTATTTTTAAAAACCAGGAAAATATCATATTCAAAAATGTCTTAAAAACACAATATACCTAGAAATAAACACAACATATTGAGGACCTACCTAAATAAAATTATCAAATTATACTGGGGTACAAAATGAAGATAAATAAATTAAGAGCTATACCATAGATACACTTGGATAAGAAGACACAATATTATATGAGGTTTCTTCAAAACTAGCCTATAAAATAAATACCACTCCATTATTTTGGAACCTGACAAAATTTTTCTAAAATTAATCTGAAATAATAATCAGTAAAAATTTCAAGAAAAACATTTTTAAAAAGAAGAGTGATGCTATAGCAGAGATTTATCAAACTCTTGGATATTAAAATACATCATAAGCTTTGGTGACTAAAACAATATGACATTTATTCAGGTGTAAGGATATTATACCAGGATGCTCGCTGGAGCACTTTTGATAAAGGAATAGGAGCAATCTAAATGTGTGTTGACATGAGCTCATTTAATAAATTATGTGACAGTGGTACATTGAAATATTATGGAGACATTAAAAACTTAAATAAAAGTTAATCCACATCTAGACACCTCACACTAAATCTACAGAACACCAAACACAATGAAAAAAATCTTAGAAGCAAGTAAGGGTATATTGCGAACCAAAAAAATTGGCACTTTGGCAGGAAACTTCTCAAAAACAATAGTATAAGTCAGAAGAAAACTGAACAATATACCAAAAATAGTGAGCAAAAATAGGTAATAAACCTAGAGTTTGCCCCTCAGCCAAATTACCATTCAAGAGTAAGAGCAAAGAATGAAATAAATACAGTTTCATGCAAAGTCTGCAAGAATTTACCACTTCAAGTCCCTTGTTGAAAGAACTATCAAAGAACGGATCACAGAAAGAAGGAATCAGAACCTCCTAGAAGGGAGGGGGATAAGAGAACAATGGTGAGCAAACCGGAAAAAGCTAAAGCCAGAACTGGCTGTACAAATAATAATAACTAATTTTGTAGGATAAAAAGAGTGAGACAAAAACTTGAGACTACAATAATACATAAAGAGTTGGGTAATGAGAGTTAAAGTGTTACATATACTTCGATTTTAAGTTAAGCAACCATGTTAAAAATATTTTGTTGGGTCTTTAGAAATATATATAAAAGGGGGGCCAGCCTGGTGGCACAGCAGTTAAGTTTGAGAACTCTGCCTCATTGGCCAGGGGTTCACCAGTTCGGATCATGGGTGTGGACCTATGCATGGTTTGTCATTCCATGCTGTGGCAGGCGTCCCACATATAAAGAAGAGGAACATGGGCGCTGATGTTAGCTCAGGGCCAGTCTTCCTCAGCAAAAAGAGGAGGATTGGTGGCAGATGTAAGCTCAGGGCTAATCTTCCTCAAAAAAAAAAGAAATATAGAATACATAACTTGCAAACCAGTGAACGGATAAAAGAATTGTAAAGAAAAGAAATCAAACAATTCAACAAAAGAAGAAAAGGAGAAAAAATATGAGAAATAAAAAAGAAAGAAAATACCCAAATGTACAAAACTTTTGCTCCTGTCTAGGTTATAGGAGGATATGATGGAGCATTTCTCTTGTTTTAACAATGAGAAAACACCAGAAAAAACTGAAAAAATCACACTATTCTAAGAAGCTAAGAAAGAGTACTTAGAAGCCTTGGATAGCCAAATTATGGAGAGAGAAGAGGCCTTCGTCAGTGAGTTGAGCCTCAGCTTCAGTTTGGGTACAGATGGACAGGAGTGGGCTTCAACCATAAACAGAGATAATTTGTATAGATAAGAAGAAATCAGCCAAAACTTAGATGAAAGCATGGACAGACGGGCAGGACTGAATCCAAATGCAAAAACAAATGACTCATCCCAACAATTCTCACCCCTTTTCCACACCCTCAGATTTTGCCAAGAAAGCCTCAATATAGGAGGGGAAGAAAGTAGGGTTCAGGGGTCCTGTGGAGTTGAATTCAAAGATAAAACAAAAATATTTGAAACTACAGCCCAACCTCCTCCCAGCTCAAAAACTAACAAAATCAAAAAAGGAGTGGTTGATGTAATGAGAACGATACTTTACCTCTGTGCTTTTTCTCCCCAAAATTTAAATCCAGTCATGAGAAAAACATCAAACTAATCCCAAACATAGGGTATTCTACAAAATACCTGACCAGTATGCCTCAAAATTGTCAGCATCATATCAGCAAAGAGGGTCTAAGAAACTGCCATAGACAAGAGGAGACTAAGGGACAGGGTGAATAAAGGGAATGTGGCATCTTGGATGGGGTCCTAGAACTGGAAAAGGACATTAGTGGAAAAACTGGTGACATCTGAATACAGTCAGAGTTTAGTTAACAGTAACGTACCAGTGCTGGTTTCTTAGTTGTGACAAATGTGTGTATAACGGCAATGTAAGATGTTAATAAATGAGAAAAGTGGGTGAGAGATGTACAGGAGATCTTTGTACTATCCTTCCACCTTTTCTGTAAATCTAAAACTATTCTAAAATAAAAAGGTGATTTTTTTTCCTCCCCACAGCCCCAGTATACAGTTGTATATTCTAGCTGTAAGTCCTTCTCATCCTTCCGTGTGAGGCACCGCCAAAGCATGGCTACTGAAAGACACGCAGTGTGCTTCCACGCCTGGGCACAGAACCCGGGCCACCCAAGTGGAGCACACTGAACTTTAACCACTAGGCCATCAGGGCTGGTTCGAAAAGTTTATTTTTTAAGAGGAAAAAGAACCCCATTTACAAAGTACAAAACATATATGAATAAATTTGATTTAAAAATGGGCAAAACTGGCATACTGAAAACTAAAAAACGTACCTCACAAAAATTTTAAGAACACCTAACTAAATGGAGAGATAAGCCATGTTCATGGACTGAAAGTCTTAACATTGTTAACACACCATTTCTCCCCCAAATAGATCAATTGATTCAATGTAATCCCAATCTAAATCTCAGTATGCTTTTTTGTAGAAAGTGATAGGCTGATTTTAAAATTTAAAAGAATAGCCAAAACAACTTTGATAAAGAGGAAAAAAGCTGGAGCACTTATTCTGCCTGATTTCAAGACTCAGTAGTATGTGAGAGTAAAAGAGACAGTGTGATAAGGGCATAAGTATAGACATGGAAATAGAACAGAAATCAACACATACGTGTATGGTCGATGGATTTACAACAAAGGAGGCAAATGCATGACTAAGTGAGGATGGTCTTTGCAACAAATGGTGCTGAAATAACTGGATATCTTTATTTTCAAAAATGAGCATCCACCTCTACATCATATCATAAACAAAAATTAATTCAAAATCGCTCAAGACCCAAATTTAAGAGATAAATTTAGAAAATAATTTTTGCAAGTTTGGAGTATGTAAAGATTTCTTGATTGGATGAAAGAAGTATGAATCATGGGAAAAACTGATAAAATAAAATTCATAAAAATTAAAAACATCTGCTCTTTAAAAGTTACCAGTAAGAAAATTAAAAGATAGACTACATATGGGGAAGATATTGACAATATAGCATATCTATCAAAGTACATGAATCCAAAACATATTGAGAACACACAAAATTCAGTAATAAGATTAACAATCCAATAAAAAATGGGTAAAAAATTTAAACATACAATTCACAAAAGTAGATATGAAAATCTATGGCCAATTAGGACATGAATCAGTATCCTTAGTCATTAAAGAAATTCAAGCTAAAACTCACAATGAAATACTACTACCTACTCCAGAATGGCTAAAATGTTAAAAAAAAAAAAAAAAAAAGACATTACCTACTGTTGGCAATAATGTAGAGCAGCTGGAACCCCTGAGGACAACATAAAATGATGACACAACTTTGCAAACAGTTTGGTAGTTGCTTATAAAGGTAGGCATCCCTCTGTCATACGACCCAGAAATCCTACTCCTAGCTAGCTTCCTGAGAGAAATGAAAACATGTCCACAAAGAGTTTTGTACACCAATTCACAAACAGCCTTCATTAAAAGAAGTGAAAATCTGGAAGCAATTCTACTGTGCATCCACAACAGAAAGAATGAACAAACAGCTGTATATTCATACAATGAAACATTACTTGTCAAGACAAAGGATCTAACTCTGATCCATGTGACAATGTGTATAGATTTCAAAAATATTATTTTTTGCAAAGAAGCAGACACAAAAGATTACACACTGGAGGATTCCATTTATGTGAAGCTTGGGAACAGGTAAAACTTATCCAAGGGATAGAAGTCAGAACAGTGGTCACCAGTGGCTGGAGAAGGATTCTCTACACAGGAGGAAGAGGAAACTTTCCGAGATTATGATTTTATTCTATATCTTGATTGGAGCGTAGATTACATCAGTGCATATATTTGTTAAAGCTCCTCTGTCTCCAGACGTCCTAAGCTGTCATCTTGAGCTCTCCCCATAGAGTGCAGATATTAACCTATGCACCATGGTGTAGGTAGGAGCTGTTCTAGTCTGCCCTTAGGTACCATCTTATCTTGCTGAGAAGCTGGTCCAGCCACTTAATCAGGAAGCTGAGTACTCAGGCATGGTGAACATCAGATGGGAAGGCAGGTAGAGAGAGAAGAGCTAGAACAGGGATGTGAGAGCTTTCCTCTGGGTGCCTATATGTAGCCTTATTTTCAGACACCCTTCTGACTGCCATTTCTAGCAGGGGCCTCTCCCAAGCTGCTTCCTAGCATCCTGCCCACCCTAGTGGCGCTGCAGATAACTCACAGGCTCAGGGCTGATTGACACCACCTTTCTTTCATCTTCTAACTGAAGCGCAGCTTTCGAGTGCATACACAAAAGCCTTCCATAGGTGTTATTCCACCATTTGCTCTATGAAGATATTCCCATGGCGCCTCATGGCAGGAGGCTAGCAGAGAGGTGCTGGGCTTGGGGCCTTACAGTTTGGGAGCCCAATGGATGCTCTTCTGAGGTGCTCTGCTGAGAGATTCTATGTGACAACGTCTCCCTTAGCAGCAAGATACTGCAGTGAGGTTGCTGTGTGAGCACCAAATGCTTGAGATACAATTCATCTTTCATCGTCTTAATTCCCTAAATCTTGTAGCTGCCAAATGGTTCTTGTTAGATTTATCTCTTCCTGCCCCTATTCCTGTTTCTTCCCAGTAGAAAGATGGTGAGAGTTTGTGAGGGGCAAGGCAGTGAGAGGCTGAGAAATTACAAATAGAATCATTTGCAGTAATCTTCAAATGGCACGTGGTCGGGCCACGTGTCTAAAAACTGTCATGTAGCACACCCTTCTCTCCTGGGCAGCTGTGGCCCTGAGGAGTGTGGCCTGCACGGGAGTTGTATCTACAAGGTGAAGTAAAGGGTGGAATCATTAAAAAAAAAAAAAAAAAAAAGCTGGGTCTTAGGATACCACGCATGTGCAAGGGGTTATAGGCACAAAAATGAAGGGCTGGCTCTGACATGCCATCAGTCTGGCTCGGAAATTGCAAACAAAAAGCTCAAACAATACTCAGTGACCCCCAGCTGAACCTCTAGTTCACCCCCCAGCTGACTCTCTGTTCCCCATCTGTAAAACTGGAACTTAGATACTGTTTAGTCCATTCAGGCTGCTATCAAAGGCCGTGGACTGGGTAGCTTACAAACAGTAGAAATTTCTTTCTCACACTTCTGAAGGCCGGGAGTCCCAAACCAGGGTGCCAGCAGGGTTGGCGAGGGTCCTCTTCCAGGCTGCAGACTTCTCACTGCATCCTCACGTGGTGGAAGCGCTGGAGGGATCTCTCCAGGGCCTCTTTTACAAGGGCGCTCATCCCATTCATGAGGCTCACGGTCCAATCACCTCCCAGAGGCCCCACCTCCTACCACCACCACCTTAGGGGTTAGGATTCCCATATATGAATTTAAGGGGACATAGACATTCAGACCATGGCAGACAAGATCTCCTGAAGCTTCCCTTCAAATCTCTGGGCCTATGAATACACACATTTGGCTAATCTTCAGCTGGCCTTCACTTAGGCCACAAATATTTACTGGGGGCTGGACACTTTCTCGGTGCTATGGATACAACGCTGAACAAATTAGCTAAAAAGCCCTGTCCTCGTGGAGTGCACCTTCTAGTGAAGGAACAAATGCACACAACAATTCCAGAGCATGAGAAACGCAGAGATGGGAGCAGGGTAACTTGGCAGGAGAGACAGTCCTAGGCTGGGGAAGTTGGGGTCAGAAGATCCTTTTGGTTCAAACGTATTAAGGCCCCTCACGTTTCCCCTCCGCCTTTATCACCTATCTTCCCCACTGCACAGCCTGGCACCCCAGCTCTCAAGAGCTTTTTATTCCTGTATCTTAGTTCTTTGCTTGTCAAGAGCAGCCTTTTAGTAGTGTTGAGGAGCATGAAACTTCCAGCTCCTTTAATTGCTCATTCACTCAACAAACTATAGAGTTCCCATTAGGCACCAGGGATGAGGGGCTATGAGCCCTCCTGCTCTTTCACCTGAGGGAAAGATTAAACGAAATCCTAAAAGAAATCAACCCACTAGTACTCGACTCATGAACACAAAAGGAGGCAACCCCTCCCTCAAGAGTCTCTACTTCCTCTTGTATAAACATTGCCATGATCGCTACTTTTTTTTCAGAACATAGCAGTCTACTGATATCTGCCAGGAAATGGACATAATAAATATTATAAATATACAATATTTATGGGCTGGCCCCGTGGCTGAGTGGTTAAGTTCACACATTCCGCTTCGGCGGCCCAGGGTTTCACCAGTTTGGATCCCGGGCGCAGACATGGCACTGTGCGTCAGGCCATGTTGAAGTGGTGTCCACATAGCAGAACCAGAAGGACCTACAACTAGAATATACAACTATGTACTGGGGGGCTTTGGGGAGAAGAAGGGAAAAAAAGGAGATTGGCAACAGATGTTAGCTCAGGTGGCAATCTTTAAAAAAAAAATCACCCGATATTTGTGTTATAAATGGTGCCCCTTAGAAGTGGAACTCTAATGCAGTACACCACCTGCACAACCATACATAGTGGTCCTATGAAAAAAAAATCATAGAGCTCTAGGGGAAAAGCCCTGATGTGGCTGGTAGTTCCAGATTTGGACTAATTTTCTGTGTGACTTTGGAGCTTTGAACTGACCTAAGCTAATTATGCTGAAGTATTAGTTTTGTGTTTTTTTGGTAGATAATTGTCATTGTTTAAATGTGAGTGAGGGTTAGTCCTACTTGACAACCTGCCTAACGAAAACAGGTGTCAGCCTAAATCCAGCCCACTGGAGACCTCTTATAAACAAGCATTAATGGTGAGGATGCACAGAGCAGTTCACACAGCCTGTACTATAACACTGATGAGATCTCAGCTCTACGACTGCCCAGGCATGCTGACCATAGCTTGCCTGAAAGGTTGACCCAAAGTAACTACTCCCATAGTCTCTAATCAAGTCGGTGTGATCCGAGCAGTCAGCCTCAGACAAACAGAAATCTGCACCAGTGGCTGAGCACAGTCTCCTTTAAGGTCGTGCCTCGGGGTCCGGCCCCAAATGAACAGACTGCAGGTGGGCTGTTAGAACCCGTTTAATGGGAGGATGAGGAGGCATCCCTAGCATATTTCAACCAATCCACATATGTTGACTTCACCAGTTTCACCACTGAGAGACCCATTTCTAACACCCATGATGCTAATGGATGGGCCACTCATTTTCACCAGGGAAGACCTATCTCCAGCATTCCTTATGCAAATCCCCAGAGCCTGTCATATGGATAGAGGAGCTAAAAAGAGCCAAATGGGCTTTCTGAGTGGAATGTTGGCTCACTAACCCCAGAGGATAACTTCCTGAGTAGGGAATTGGTTGCCTGGGGGTGTCCCAGTTAACAGCACATTCTTAGTATCCCACTGCCTAACATCTTTTGTAAAATACAGACATCGCCACCATGAGAGCATCACCTAACCTGCCTTACCTGTCTCCTCAGTCATTCAGTCCACCTCATTAAACATTCGTTCCTGCCTACTGTGATAGAGAGACGTTCTGCCCCAAGGAGCTCAAAAGTCTAGATCTTAGAAGGCAAATAAATATCATTTCTTATTGCCAACCTATTGGTAGGAATTATATGGAATACTGTCTCAAGAAGGATTCAAGTTCAGCAAGAAAAGAAATTTAGGGCTGACTAATAATATCTGCCATGGCATGAAATGGAAACTAGCCATACATATTGATGTGTTATTCCCACACTGGGCATTCTGTAATGAAAAGAAGATGGTCTTACCAACTGCCCCAGATATTTAAAATAATAAAGTAGACTAATTAATTGTAAAAGTACATTGAAAGAAATCTTAAGACACTATGCCAATTTGAGGCATCATTACTACCAGAAGTCGCTGCCAATTCAAGCAGAAAGATGGTATCCCATGCCCATCTTCAGGGACTCCAGCACACGAGAGATGAAAAGAGAGAAATGGAAGTGCTGGCAAGCTTTACTTATGGCAATTTCCTGTGAAGAAAGATCGGTACATTCCAGGCTATGCCAACCATGGCTTCCAGTTAGCTGCTCGGAGAAAGCAAGGAAGCAAGAGCCCTACCAGTGCTCAGCACAGCACACCCATTCTGCAGTTAAATCATTAGCACTTCAGACTTGGACGCCAGTGATCTGAATCAAACCTTAGTGGCACAAGTCCCCCCACTTAACTGCAAACCCCCTTTGAGAACTGGTGAATGGCCGCGACCATCAGTTTTGCTATAATACAGCACAGGCATTCCTAAAAATCACCACCCTATGCAAAACCACGCAATAAAAAACAGGACTTGTGGGAAAAAAGCACACACTCAAAATCTACATCAGTGACACATTTTTTAAAAAGATAGGAACCTTATAAAAATGTTAGCATATTTCAACACGTGTTAAACTGTTGAGAAATACATAAGCTGTACAATAAATATGCCAGTTTACCTTGAAAAAGACTTGGCGCTTACTTGTGAAAGCGGGTGTGGGAAGGGTTGCAGCTTGTGACCTGTTATTGTGCAGTGGTGGAAGGGGATTATCGGAAATCAGACGGAAGTTGTAGCACCACACTTGGAGGGTGTGGCTCATAACATCTGTGCTGACCTGACTTGGATGGTGGATGCTTGAGGTGTGTGCATTGTGTGTATTCCTACATGTCCTTGTTCAGCTGGGTGTAGTTTCCAGAGGCACAAGTGCTTCTTCTGGACATAGTCAGCATACCCAAAAGTAATATTTGTATTATGCTCTAATTGTTCCCTAACATATCAATCTCATTGGAACACATGTGAATTTATAAAAGAAGCATCATCACAGAACTGTCTGTATAAAATTCTAGCCTACAGCACAAAGGGAATAATTAATAACAGTTGTCGTTTACTGAGAACTTACTAAGCCCTGATGCAAATTTTCTCAGTCAAGCACCACAATCAACTCATAAAAAGGTTAATATTTACAAATGAAGAAATGTAGGGCTCAGAAATTGAAATATTTGCCCCAAATTACACATGCTCAAAGTGGTAAAGACAAGATGTGAACCAAGTTGGCAGGAACCACAATGCCGATGCTCCTCATCGCTGTGTCTACTGCCTCCCCAAGAGATGTAGGGGAGGCCTGTAGGGATAACTTATCCACTCACTGATGCAGTCAGTGGTGCTTTATATCTGCTTTTAATACCTTGGCACACCAGCTACCGTAAAATTGTGCTATAGCTATCCATCCCAAAAGGTAGAAAGATAAATCAAATATTGTCTGACTAGGAACTAGGAATTCGGTCTCGGAATTATCTAAGACCCCCCTGAGGAGGACTGATTTAGCTCAGCATATGGCTGATGCCAACATCTCCCAAAGACACTCCTGCAGTTGAATGTGGACCAGCAAGAACACCGCAAAGCCATGGAGAACCTTAGTCAGACGACGCAGAACCCATCTCCAACAGTGGCACCATGTGGTAACAAAAGGTAACTGCAAACAGGGACTATACAGGACAGAAACCAGTATTTATAGAAAACTTACCAAGTGGCCAGCTCTGGGTTACCATGTTTGATGCTCTCAACACAATCCTGTGTGTCCAGATACTTAGCTCAAAATCACATGATAAACAAAATTGATGTGACTCTGGCAAGTAAAATTACCGCTAATCAAAAACGTCACCATCAGGTAGTGTTTTACAGAAACTGCAAAGGCCCAGCTCGGGTCGAGAGGTCTGCGTGGAAGACAGACCTGTGTTTGTATGCTGGCTACATCTCTTCATAGCTGTGTGACCTTGGGCAAATTATTTAGTCTCCCCAAGTCTCACTGCCTCATCTGTAAAACTGAGATAATGGGGTGAACCAAATAGCATTGTTTTAAGGATCAAATTAAATGATAAATGGAAACTCCCAACCTATGAAGTCCTTAACAGTGATAGCCTTTGCTTCAGCCACATTCGTCATTGTCATCATTATCACAACTTCACCCAAAAGGGGTGGACACAGTGAAGGGGGGAACCCCAACCCATCTTGCACGGGGCTGTCGTCAGAACTTCCCAAGCAGTAAGAAACTGGACAAGCCTTCTAGAGAGGAGGGAATGAAAAGAATTCTCCTTGGTGTAAAGATACTAGTTTTAAAAATGTAGTCTAATCCTTTTCATTAGCACCTCCCTTCTGAAAACCCTGACTCTGCTTCCTCAACTTTGAGGAAACCAAGTGCCACCAAAACACAGAGAGCCAATTCCAAAATGACTCAAAGAACCAAAGGAATCAGAGAAAATAAGCTAGCTGCAGTCTCAAAAAAAAACTTTCAAGCAGAAGTTATGGCCTGTTCAGTCATATCCTCTCCCTCGTCTTACAGAAAACGAAGTAGTCTTAGGAGACGAAGAGGGCCATGCCATGTGGCAGTGTTACTCGTTTTTGACCAAAACAACTGTTCCCAATTGTACGTTTTTTAATGCAAAAGGGTATAGAGAATTAAACTTAGTATCTCCAAGGTATGTAAAAGATTTCCCAGTTTTCAGGCTGTTGTCAATCAGGTATCAAATTTAAGAGAATAAACCCAGACATAAAAAATCCCCTCTGGGGAAGGGAAGGGAAGGGAAGGGCCTCCGTCCGCGTCCCGCACTGCTCCACTAGTGAGCAGTGGTTTCCGATTTGCATTTGGGGATCCACCTTCCTCTCACGCAGATCAATCGACTGTTACCTGGGACATGGCCAATCACGTCTCACTCCTCGGCCAGAGTGATGGCTCAAGGATAAGCACAAGATCCAATCAAAGTCAGTGAGACCCAATGAGATCCTGGTCGGCATTGTTGGCATAGGCACTGGAAGTTTTTCCCCCACTCCACTGGGACCAGAAAGAATGACAACTGTGCTTATGCAGCCATTTGGCCACTAGCAGGTGTGATCCCTTCTGACAACTGACCTCTGTCAGAGAGCAGGGCGAGATGAAGAGAGGAGAGAAGCAGGGTCCTGGTGGAATTTTTTTTTTTTTTTTTTGAGGAAGATTAGCCCTAAGCTAACGTCTGCTGCCAATCCTCCTCTTTTTGCTGAGGAAGACCGGCCCTGAGCTAACATCCGTGCCCATCTTCCTCTACTTTATATGTGGGACGCCTACCGCTGCATGGTGTGCCAAGCGGTGCCATGTCCACACCCACGATCTGAACTGGTGAACCACGGGCCACTGAGAAGCAGAACGTGCAAACTTAACCACTGCACCACCAGGCTGGCCCCCCCTGGTGGCAATCTTTAGAATATGTAGATCTATCTGTGCCTGCAGCCATGCCTTCTCATGAACACATTTACAGGTGCCATTAAATTTGCCTCTTGCTTACACACACACCTTGACTGGCCCACCTCCATCTGGTAGTTTCCTATCAGGAGTGTCTTCGTTATTCCTCCCCACCTTCCTAAAATCTAAACGTTCTTCAAGACCAAGAGTCCTCTCTCAGCGAAGTCTCCCCTGACCACTCCAGCACTAGCCATTGCTCCTCCTCTGGGCTGCCAAGCACTGGCCACTGGAGCCATTGCCCTACAACACGACATACCAGAAGACATGCCAGATATTCACCGTTTATCCCCAACTATGCTAAAGC
Source organism: Equus asinus (assembly GCF_041296235.1). Classification (NCBI taxonomy): domain Eukaryota; kingdom Metazoa; phylum Chordata; class Mammalia; order Perissodactyla; family Equidae; genus Equus; species Equus asinus. Next base: position 44,328,764 of record NC_091810.1, on the reverse strand, counting down.
ATGTCGAGGGCCCATGAAGCCCCTCACACAGCCTGGCTCAGCTCCTTATATATAGGCAGTCTCAGAAAGTATTTAATTGACTGATGAAGTTGATAAAAATGAGTTTCTGGAACCCAGAGAGTGATATTTAGCACAAGGAATATTTTCTTTCACACAAATTGAGAAGATCAGAGCAATCAGCTTCTGTAATAGATGCCACACGCTTTATAGTTTCCAACAAGAACCACCACCACAGCAACGCCAACTGCAACAAACAGGTGATATTTTTGGGTACTTATAGTATGTAAGTCCTTTGCATAATATTTCATTTCATCCTCACGACAAACTCATGAGCTTACTCCACTATTAACTCCATTTTATGAATGAGAAAATTGAGGCTCAGAGACATGAAGTGACTTGTGGGAGGTCACAAGGTTAACAAGCAGCAGAGCCAGGATCTGAACCCTGGCAGTCTGGCTGCAGCATGCTTGAATCACTGTGCTGCCCCAGCTGGCAAGATCAGAGCCTCTGCACTAACGCGTGCCGTGATCGCACCCGAGAAGTCACGGTCGATTTGTCTCGCTAAATGGTTTTCATGATAATTGCTAAGAATGACACCACAATAATTTTTATTGGTTAGATGAAATCACATTTTAAAATACTTCAAAATTATAAAGATTTAGGCTTATTTTAAAATGATTTCTGTTAAAGGGCTGCACCCTTTAATAATAATAAGTGCAATGGCTCTAATGCAAATGGCCACTGTACTACTGTAATGTCCATCATTTTCACAAGTGCTGCATAGGAGATATACAAAGCCTGTGGTCCAAGTGGTAAAGATGAGAAGACTCCTATGCATCTGTTTTTTTACATACAACCAAACAGATGTCTGATAAAACTGGGTTTAATGCTCTCTGTAAAGATATGCCGAGATTGTGCGCAAGAATTAAAGAACCCCCTTAACAGAGGGATGGAATGGAATTGGTCCTGGGTGAGCAACAGCCATCACCGAGCCCAGTTCTGCAAGCTGACGCACCCCTACTGGCATGGAGCACCCTCGCCTTGTCACAGTTAGAGCCCCTGAGGCTAGCGGCTTTGAGTCTGCAGTTTAGACTTAGAATTCCACGTCTCTACGATAGCCCAGTGCGGGTCGCAGACATAAACACTCAGCTTCAGAGACTCCAGCTAGGATAGCTCAGCAGAACATGTTTTTTTGTTTTGTTTTCACCATTCCTTTTAAAACTGAAAAAAAAAAAAGCTACTTCATGGTTTCTGCCAGCATGCCAGTGTGCATATATATATATATATATATATATATATATATGCCCTGGAGTGAGCACAAGGTGAAAGGTGTGGATGGCTGCATGCATGTCTGGTCTTGGCTGTACACCTCAGAGGGTATCAAGGAGAGGAGAGGGAGGCAATCAGCAAGTGAGGATGATTCTAGCATTTAGACGTATATTTCATGAAGACTCTTCTCTAGAGACAAGCCAAATACTTCATCCAATACTCAACCAAAGAAACAGTCATCTGTCCAACATTAAGGGTAACCATGACTATTTTTTATTTTTGCCTTGCATGCTTCCTTTAGGATCTGACTCCTGTGTCAAATATGCCTCGCTTGTAGAAAACATGTCCACTATTCGGTAAAGAGGAGGTGGCTCCGGTGGCGGCCCACTGTCCCCGGGCTGTCAGCGTGTTCGGCACCTTCCCCTTGACGGTCATCCTCTATGCTATCCCTCTGGTGGGAAGAGTACTTCAAAGAAGGGAAGAGATTCTCTTGAGTTCCCCAGAACTAGCGATAGCCAATCAGATAGCCACTTGGCCCCTGGATTGAGGAAGGGGTGGAACCCTTGGGCAGATGGGACCAGGGAGTTGATCTAGGTGACTGTGAGAACCATACTCATGAGTCTAAGATTCAGTTCTACCCAAATGTCTACTACAGGACTTCTGTCACTGGGTCACCCCAAATAACCTCTCTCCAGTGACCCTAAAGACTTCTCACACATTATTCTCTCTGACGTCATCTTCAAGGGTTTACGGGTGTTCATAAAAAGTCATTTCACAGAAATAGGCAAAAACATACAAACCTCACATATGTGGAGAAGACAAGCAATTTACAAAAATGTTAAGAGTGGATATCTCTAGGTTAAAGGATTGTGGATGATTTTTGCTTCCTTTTATGCTGCTTTTCTATTTTTTTCCCCTTAAACTACGTTTTGCATTTGTAATTTTAAAAATAAGTTGTTTACTTATATCCTTACTATGTTAATGATAACAATGATGATGAAATTTACCAGTTAGAAATTAATACAGCAATACAATTAATGTAGACCTTGGGTAACAATGGCATTGCTTAACTCTTAAAAAATATGTGTTGGGAGCAGCCCATAAGATCTAAGGAAAAGCTGACCAACAAGGCCTCAGAAAGGCCAAGGATTGGGGCATCTTGGGGATCCAGGCAGCAGAAACCACTTAAAACTTTAGCCATTTTCAGTCCTTGAGTCTCTTGGCACCAGGATCAAATCTTAGAAGAGACAATTGGGCTATCTTAGACCACCTGCCCCCTCCCTTCTCTGCTGAGGAAAGGTTGCCTTAACTGACAATCCCAACATGACTCCACATGGTAGAGGAGGAGCAGCGCCCCAAAGGAAAACCAGGTGCTATTAGTAAAGGAAAGGGCCATGGAAGCAAAGTCAAAGCAACCAACATCCACCATAAGGAAGTCACTGAGTGTCTACAATGTGCTACATACCCAGCTCAACACACTCCTCACGTAGGTTACCCCACTTAATAACAGTAGATATACTCTAGGATTATTCTCATTTTACAGTTGAGGAAACTGAGGTTGAAAAAGATTATATAGTTTACTTATGCAGCACAGCTGAGTGGGAGTGTTGGGATTAACCCCAATCCACCAAAACTCTAAATCCCACCAAAACTTCTGCACCATTGCCCTGTTATTGATGTTACATGTGCATCCTTTAGGCTGGAATATCAAAAATACTGAGCATAGTCAAGTCAAACACCATCACCCCACCCCGTTCATTAGATAGCTACCCACTGAAGGCAAGGATAATACCATTCAATATGGTAAGGGATAAACACAGCCACACTCAGAGAAGCATGTTGGAAAGCACAAAGAAATAGTCTCAGGATTAAGACCAGATTTCGTCTTCGTTGTGTTATCAGAAAGAGAAGTGAGGCCAGAAAAAGAAGAGAGAGTGCCAGAGTCCACGGAAACCCTAAACACATTTCTCTGAGTGTCTCTCCTTCTGGGTCTGGCCTGAGTGTATTTCACAGAAAGACAATCTGTCTGTTTCTAATCCACTTATATTTATTTTATTAAGACATTTTGGGCCAGAGTTATACGAGTTCCAAAAAGCATTATGGGTCTATTTTACAAGACTTTAAAAAATCTATTTCCTTTGAACAATTAAGTTCTATTTGCCTCAAGTGGTTTGACCAAAACCGCAAAAAAATTAAGATTGCTTCTAAATTCAGAATCAAAGATGCTTAAGCCCATACTAAACTCCATAAACACTCTTCTCTCAGGCACCTTAAACACACTCAGCCTGTCTAACCACAATGGGGATCATCTGGACCCCACAAATGTTGATCATCAAACAAAGGCAATAGCATGATCTGCAAAAGGGGGTTAAAGCTAAAAGACAGAGGAACTAGCCACTCACTAGCTGTGTGGCCTCCATTGATCTGTTTCCCTCTCTGGGCCTCGGTGTGTTCCCTTCTTTTAAATAGAAATGGTGTTTATGTTCTTAGTCCACAGGGTGTCCAATAATCAAGAGAGAGAATATACATAAAGGTTTGACTATGTATAAAGGATAATCTTCAATATTATAATCACTATAAACTCTACAATGAGAAAGCAGAAATAACCAAATTGGTTTGGCCAGCAGCTTAACCAAAACTAAGGTGAATTCTCCCAGTTGATAGCAAAGATTGGCTATTCCAAAAAGATTTGCTCAAAGATCTCAGTTTACAGACATCAGCAAAACCCAACTCTCAGGGTGTAGTCGATGTGCACATCACTATGGCAATGGGTTGACATGAGAGCATGAGTTTGTATGTTCAAGAGTCTAAAATAGTCACAGCATAAATTGTGAACAAATTATCCAAATAAATCTAACTCCTGCCCCTTGAGCCAAGTAATAAATATCTATGTTAGGCACGGCTTACACAAAAACCTTCCTTGAATTTGATCATGATGTAATTTTTATTGCAGGCTAAATAGGGAAGGTTAATGAGAGAGCAAATGTGAAGGGAAAGAAGCTAATTTGGGTGAAACATTAACTTGTTCAACTTTCAGACCGCAGCAGAAAATATGATGGTTAATTTCACGTCTTTATACGGAGTAATACGCAGAACTGCAATGGTTTCAAAATGAACTAGCAAATGAAGAATTAAGTCTTCCAAATACTCAGAAACAATTTGTTCATTTTATTAAAAATGTATAGCAACATATATTATTCATTGACTCAAGTGACATAGTTTCTTGTCGGGAGAACAGAATTGTGAGAATTACATTTGTTTCCCAATGTATTCCATGGGACGATGCCAAAATGCAAGCTTATAGGCAGGAAACTTCATTTCCATAGTAGATTTTCCACGTGTCACTGCTAGTTGAAAGCAGCTCCCCAAAGACATAATGTCTGCTCCCGGGGATCACTAACAGCAATAGTAATGCTGAAGGGGATTTTTCTTAGGAAGAGTCTCCCTCATCAACTTTTCTAAGGTTTTATCCTCTTCAACCGACCTGGAACTGAGACCAGCCGGTGAGGGCAGAGCAGCCAATGATATTTTAAAGAGTTGGAATGTGGATAAGCAGAGGCAAACCCAGAATCTCCTCCTCCAGGAGCCTCAGAGCGCAAGAGCAAATACCCACCTCCACCTGGGCTCTAAACCAGGGTCAGCGAGCTTTTTCTTAGAAGGTTGGATAATTAGTATTTTAGAATTTATGGGCCAAGAAGCAGGTAGAGGATATTATAGAGTTGCCTCACAACCATTTTAAATATAACCATTTGAAAAGTGAAAAGCTTTCTTAGTTTGCAAGCCATACAGAAACAGGCACCAAGCCAGATTTGGCCCATGGACCATAGTCTGTCAACCTCAAAGTGAAACTCAGTTTTGAACTCTAGAATTCTGAGGCAACTCGATGTGACATAATGTTTTGAAAGAGTGCGTTCTTCTTTTTATTTCTTCTCCACTGTTCCCTTGGCCTTTTCTCCATTCAGGTAAGGTCACCTCCAGGTCATTGCCTCAGGACAAGATAAGTCAACAGAGAAAGAAACAAGAAACTTTTCCTGGCTTTCAAAGTCTGAAAACCTATGTTTTCAGTTCTCCCCACTGTGGGGAGCTGAGAGAGGAAAGGACTCCTGTATAACAACAGATGTGGAAGAAGAGGCGATGGATCTGCAGTGGGAAAGCTTCTGACCCGAGCAGGATTAAAGGCTTCAGCAGGTGGACGGCATGGGTGGGGAACAAGCCTGAACGTGGATACAGTGCATTGTTAGGAAGGTGACCCAGCACCAGTCTCCCACTCCATCCCAGGCTGAGTGCCAGCAGAGGGAGAAGAGACCTCAGATCCCCTGCTTGACGTATAAGGTCTGAGACTAGATGAATCCTGGGCCCCAGATGCTAAGGGGAGGCCAGGAAAACAACAGGACACCAGAGAAAAGGTGACTTCTCAGTGGACTGGACAAATCAAGCCTAAGACAACCCCTCAAAATACCTCTATCCAAGAAGGACACACAGACAACAGAAAGATCCCTCATCCTTGGAGAGCAGCAAGGACGCAGGGCCAGTGGCTGAAGGAGAGAGAGTTGGATGTGAAGGGACCTTACAAATGGCAATAGGAAATGACTTAGCAGCAAGTTGTAAGACTCCAGAGCAACAATCAGACGAGATGAGGAACACGTACTTGGATAGCAGCAAGCCAGCAGACGATGATTAAAGACTAGAGAATGAGGTAGCATCAGTAGATGCCAGCACAGAGAGACGTGACCAAGGAGGGACTATGGAGGTCTACCCAGGCGTTGGCCCTCTGCTCGCTCCCGGAATTTGGCACAGCTCGAAAGGGAGAAGCTCATGCTACGTTTCTGCCACCAGGCAGAAATGGCTTGATTCCAAGATTGAGTGTGGTTGATGGTTGTTTACAGCTATACATCTTAAATACCTGAGTTTGAGGAGTGAGATTCCTAACCACTAACGTGGCTAGTAAAAAAGCAATGGTCTGAAATGATATCCAGCTCTGCTACTAACTAGGTGTCTTTCATAAACAATGATCCCATTGAGCCCTGATTTTCTGATGTGTTAAAAAAAAGAATTGTCCAGATAATGGATGGCAAATAGGTTTCTTCTCTGTGAGCGTATTCAATAAATCAGTAGCCATTAACTAGGGCATTGAGTTGAGGAGGGTTCTGAGATTGCACGTGGGTTCTTCAAGAAAGATGCCACCATCGGTTATCGATGCTTCCCACAGATATGGAGGGAAGTGGAAAGGATGGTGGCAGACACAACACATTTTTCCTTCTCCTAGGAACTTACAGGACCTCTGAGATCCCTTTTAATTGAGAAAATCAGCAGTTTTTCAAAATGCCTGACACTCAGGAGTTATTCCAGAAACTCTTCTTGAGAAAATTTTTCACCGAGTCCAACTAGCCTCAGCAAAGCTGGGATCAGCTAGGTGAAGGTGCTAGCCCTGGCCGAGGAGGGAGACCAAGCCAACCGCATATTCGCCTCTCCATGCCCAAAGCTCATAGCGAAGTGGAATGAGCACTGAATGTGGAGTCTATTCCTTTAAACCAGTGAGTCCCCTGGCCTCTCTAGGCCTCACTGTGCTCACTTGATGCTTAGCTCCAGGAGTGTCAGGAGGACCAAATAAGACAGCATGTGGAGAATGCACCCAGCACACAGCAGGCACTCAATAATTGCTCATTTCCCTCCTTCATGTACTGGGGACTACATTTGCCAAGAAGGTGACAGTCTACAGGAAAATCCTTTCTCTCTGGAATTTGAAAATCACTTATCCTAAAAATAATTCTTTTTTAGGCCTTCAAAGAATAGAAAGTTCAAAGATTAGAATCAAAAAAAAAGTTAGTTTTGATCCTCACATCAGAATCGCTTAGGGAGATTTCTAGGAAAGCAGACTGCCAGGCCCTGCCTTAGACCTAATGAATCAGAATCTCCGATGGGGCCCAGGGGACCACGTGTTACCACAGTTCTGACATCCACTAGCATTCAAGTCCACCAGTTTAGCAGACACTTATAACCTCTTCCTACACCCCAAACCACAGGGTCCATCCCCTTCACCTCCTCAGGGAGGCCTTCCCTGACCACCCCATTTAACATGGCAGCCCTCCCTGCCTCCCTCCCTCCCTCATTCTACTTTTTTGCATAACATTTTCCATTCATCATGCCATCCACATATTTTACTTATTTATCTTTTCTTAGCCCACCCCACCCTAAATGTCAACCCCACAAGGGTGGGCCCTTATGGTTTTGCTCACTGCCTAGGCCAGAACCAGGCACAGAGTGGGCACTCAGGAAATATTAGTAGAGTGGTCTTTGCTGCATACCATGCTCTCATTTGACCTTAGAGGGCCCCAAAAGGGAAGGTCAAAGAGACCAGAGAGGTAGGCTGTGGAAGGTTCTATTAATGACATGGTTGAAAAAACACTAATCTAGACATTTTAAGTACTGGGTCCCAGGAATCTTTCCAGAAAAGAAGGAAGGAGATGATCCTCTTGCAGGTCCCTCCAACCTTGACAGTTTTCCCTACTAAAGGGCTAATCTAGAGCTTTGAATTTTCAGCTGCTTGGTTGGCCAGGGGGTGAGATGTGGCCTAAATCCAGGAGCAGAGGGAAGGCCAGTGACTCCGTCTCTCTAGTCACTCACAGCATCCTCAGGGTCTGCTCGCTCTCCAACTGTGAGCTCCAGTTCCCACTGCACTGGTCTGCCCACTCCCTGGCCCACGCGCTTGACAGCCAAGACCAAGCCCAGCACCACCCTCCTATGCCTCAAAAAAAATGAGGGTGTGGTTCCAAGCATCTGGAGATGAGGGGGAGGCTGTTATTTAGCAAAAGAGACACATCATTATTTTCTTGCGCCAGGATCATGTTTCATTTAGCTGACTTGGCTCCACATTTAAACAGCATCCCCCAGGCAAATAATACAATTAAGCAAATGGAGAGGAGATTTAGTAACAATAAATTCCACAGAACTGGCCATTCTTTTGTATGCAGTTTTAAAAGGAGCTGAGCATTTAGAAGGATCAATCACGCTGAATCTCATGGGCTCAAACATTATATAGAAACTGCTAGTAAAAACTGATGGGGATTTGACACATACACACACACACACACACGCATATACACCCCACAGAAACGCACTCATGGGTTAGGCCTAGAGATACTTTGCTTTTTTACAATCCCATAACTAAAAGACAATTATAAAAATAGGCTTAGGATACATACGGAAGAATTCAGGCCAAAATGGAAAATAAACTACAGAAATGAAGTCTGTCTGAGAGCCAGTCAGGGAGGGAGAAGAGCCCCTGGAGCTCTATGTTAGAGCAAATAAGGGACTGAATTAAGAACGGCAAGACCTGAATTATCATATCAGCTCTACCATACATATTCTGGGTAATTTTAGGCAAGACAATGACTTTTGTGGGTCTCTGTTTCTCTCTCTATAAAAGTTGTTTGAACCCCATCACCACCATTTTTGCCGTCTCCAAGCACCATCTGTACTGCTACTTACTTACCACCTTCATTCACAGCAACTCTTTTTTACTTGAATTTATTGGGGAGGGAAATGAGTATTTACTATACTATTTGTTGAATTTGCTACAACTTGTACATTTCTCATAATAAATACATTTACTTAGAAAGGAAGTTATTTGACTAGTATAAAAGGAAAGCTAGAATCACTGGTCTTAAAATAGAAGGTAATGACAAAAATAAGTACAAAGGACTCCTGCTTTTAGTCATGATAGACTAGTTTGCTTCAGACCAACCCCTTTGCCAAGAACAACTTAATCTGGATAAAATATATAAAATGTAAAAATAAAAACAAAGAACTTCTGTTTAAAGACACTGGAGAGATACTAAGGCAGCTAGGACCTGAAGAGCCAAGAGCCAAGAGAGAAGGAAAGCATTTGAAATAAGTCTAGTATTTAAAGCACTGTTTTCCTCCAGGCATTTGCTGATTTGTAAACTTCATAGGACCCAGAGGCTCAAAAGTCAACAGTCAGTCTCATGATAACAAAAATTGAGGTTTGGGGTCCACCAAAGAGAGGGGCCCTGGGAAACACTCCAGATTTCCAACTGGGACCGTGAACGAGCTACACATTAGAAGCAAGAATGAAGTAGAAACAGCTCAACCCTCGCAAAGACTAAAGCCAGGTTTCAAGCCAGCTCAAATCCAGGTGTAACCAAATGATCTACCATACTCGAAATACCTGACAGAAGCAAAAGAAAATGTAATTTTCTCTGGAAGAAGATAACATAATCCAGAGCTTCAAATTGGCTCTATAATTTGTCAATATTATGTCCAGCATTTACCAAAAATTACTAGGCATGTCAGGAGACATAATCAAATAACCAAAAACTAAGCAAAAAACTAGACCCATATGTAAATTAGATATTGGAGTTATCAGACTTCAAAACATCCATGATTAATAAGCTCAAGAAAGTAGATGACAAGATGCAGAATTTCACAAGAACTAGAATCTTTACAAAATGAAAAAGGCAACTCTAGAATTGAAATATACAATAACCAAAAATAATAGATAAGGGTTATGGCAGATAAGACAGTGTAGAAAAGAGGATCTATAAACAGGAATATAGGTCAGTGGAAAATATTTAGACTGAGCATGGAAAGCCAAACCAAAAGAAAAGTATAGTTAATGTACAAAAGAGCAAAAGAGGGATGTGGGACTTGGTGAAAAGCTCTAACATATATGTATTTGGAGATCCTGAAGGAGAAACAAGAGAGAATTGAGAGGTGTGATACTTCAATAGATATTTGCTCAAATTTTTTCCCAAACTTACCGAAGACATCAAGCTAAAAATTTAAAAATCTTTACAATTCCAAACAGGTTAAAGAAAACCACAATTAGGCATATCATAGTAAAACTATTTAAAGACAAAGACAAAGAATCTTGAAATTAGCCTATGAAAAGAAACATATTATCTTCAAAAGAGCAACAGTAATGATGAAGACTGACTTTTGAACAAAAATGATAGGAGCCAAGGAACGATGAAATAACATCTTCAACCTGCTGAAGGCAAACAATTGTCAACTTAGAACTCTACCCTCAGTGAAAACATCCTTCAAAATATACATGAAATAAAAATATTTTCAAACAAACAAAACCTGAGAGAATACATATCCAACAGAAATGCACTAGAAGAAATACTAAAGAAAATTCTTTGGGGGAGAAGAAAATGATGTCAAATGGAAGCATGGAAACACAGAAAAGAATAAAGACATGGGAAGTGCAAATATATGAGTAAAACCAAATAAATATTGGCTGCACAAAATAATAATAATTTCTTGTGCAATGTAAGATATATGTAGAACTAAAATAAGTTCAACAATGTCATGAAAGTGTAGAGGGGAATAGATATGAAAACAACCTAAGTGTTCATTGATGGATGAATGGATAAAGAAAATGTGTTAATACAATGGAATATTACTCAGCCTTAAAAAAGAAGGAAATGTTGCCATTTGCAACAGCATGGATGGACCTTGAGGGCATTATGCTAAGTAAATTAAGTCAGACAGAAGAAGACAAATACCAAATGATCTCACTTACATGTGAAACCCTAAAAAACACACACACACAACAAACTCATAGATACAGAGAACAGACTGGCAGTTGCCAGAGGTGGGGGGGCAAGGGGCAAGCAAAATGGGTGAATGGGGTCCAAAAGTAAAAATTTCCAGTTATAAACCAAGTAAGTCGTGGGGATAAAATGTATAGCATGGTGACTATAGTTAATAATACTGTGTTACATATTTGGAAGTTGCTAAGAGAATAGATCTTAAAAGTTCTCATCACAAGAATAAAAAATTGGTAACTATGGATGGTGATAGATGTTAACTAGATTTATTGTGGTGATCATTTCACAAAATATGCAAATACCAAACATTATGTTGTACACTTGAAACTAATATAATGTTATATATTAATTATCCCTCAATAAAAAAAAAAGAATGTGGACAAAGATAAATGGAGTAAGTATTGTTAGGGCCCTATGTTGTCCAGGAAGTAGGAAGAGGATCAATTTACATCATACTGTAATAAGTTAAGGAGGCATGTTTTAATCTCTAGCGTAATCTCTAAAAGAAGAAAAAAAAGAAATGTTATCTAACAAGCTACTAAGGGGACTGAAAAGACTAATAAATTCATGAACTTGAAAGAAGACAAAAGAGAAAAAAATTAAAATAGAAAAGTTGTGAAAATAGAAGAAAATTGTAAGATAGTAGATTGAATTACTAAATACTCTAATTTAAAGAGAAAATGTCCAACTGGATTATCAAACAATCACCTGCTGCTTACAACAGATACCCTGAATATAAGGGCACAGAAAAGTTGAAAATGAAAAAATACACACAATGCAAACATTGACTGAAGAAAGTAAGTATAGCTAAACTAATACATCAAATACACTTTAAGGCAAGAAGTTTACTAGAGTTAGAGACTTTTGATAACCATGAGAGAGTTAATTCGTCAGGAGGATGTAACAATTTTAAATGTATACACCTAATAACAGAGCCTTAAAAATATCTAAAACAAACATTGATAGAAATAAAAGTTATAGTAGTCCAATTTACAATCAATTTGACATACTTCCTCAATAACTGATGTAACAGGCAGACAAAAACTCAGTAAGGATATATAAGATATGAATAACATAACTAACAAGTATGATTTTACATATATGTATAAACAGTTGACCCAATAACTATAGAATAGATATTTTTTTCAACTATACATGGAACATTTACTAAAATTGATCCTTTGTTGGGCCATAAAGCACATCAAAACAAATGTCAAAGAATTAAAATCACACAGAGTATATTAATTCGCTGTGGCTGCTGTAACAAATTACCTCAAACTTAGTAGCTTAAAACAACACAAATTTATGATCTTACAGTTCTGTAGGTTAGAAGTCTGACATGCAAAAAATAAAATTAAGAAAACAACTCCATTTACAATAATGTCAAAAAGAATGAAATGCTTAGGAAAAATTTAACAAGGAGTAGAAAACTTATACACTGAATACTATAAGATATTTTTGAAAGACATTAAAGAAGGTGTAAATAAATAGAAGGGCATCTGTATTCATGGATTAAAAGATTTGGTACTGTTAAGATCGCAATACTCTCCAAATTGATCTACAGATTCAATGCAATCTTTATAAAAATTCCAACTGCTTCTGTTGCAGAAATGGACAGGCTGATCCTAAAACTTATCTGGAAATGCAAGGGACCCCAAATAGCCAAAACAATTTTGAAAAATAACAAAATTGGAGGACTCACAATTCCCAATTTCAAAACTTCCTACAAATCTACACTAATCGAAACAGTGTAGTACTGGCATAAGGACATATGGAAGGAAATTGAAAGTCCAGAAATAAACCCACTCACTTGTGATCAATTGGATTTCAAGAAGGGTATCAAGACCATTGAGTCGGGGAAAGAATAGTCTTTCTGCCAATGGTGCTGGGACAACTGAATATCTACACACGGAAGAATGAATTTGGACCTGCACCTCACACAATGTACAAAAATTAACTCAAAGATCTAAACGTAAAAGCTTAAACTATAAAACTCTTAGAAGGAAACATAGATGTAAATCTTTATGACCATGTATTGGGCAACAGTCTCTTAAATATGACACCAAAAGAATGAATAACAAAAGAAAAAACAGATACGTTGGGTTGCACAAAAAATAAAGACTTTCATGCTTGAAAGGACAACACAGAATGGAAGAAAATATTTGAAATCAGATATCTGACAAAGATCTAGTAACCAGAATATATAAAGGACTCTTACAAGTAAACAATAAAAAGAAAACCTAATTTAAAAAATTGGCATAGTATTTGAATAGATTTTTCTACAGAGAAGATGTACAAATGGCCAACAACGCACATAAAAAGATGTTCAACTTCATTAGTCATTAAGATAATGCAGTCCTGTCTCAAGGTTACATAGTAGACCAGTGGGACAAAATAAAAAGCCCAGAAACAAACGTCGAAACACGCAGGCACTTGATTCCCAACAAAGACAACACTGCAAAGCAGGAGGGGAAATGATGGCTTTTCTCAGTTGCTGATGCTGAGTCAATTATACACCCAGTGTATAATTGGATATACACGAATTCTGACTCCCTGTTTTATACCATATGCTAAAATCAGTTCCAGATAGATTATAGACTTGAATCTGAAAGGTTAAACAATAAAGCATCTTCTAGAAGATAACATAAGAGAATATCTTTATAATCATAGGGTAGCAAAGATTTCTTAAATAAGACCAAAAAAAGTGACAACGACAAAGAAAAATATTGACAAATTGGACCACAATGTCAAAAAGCAAACCACAGGTGCCAGCACAATGGCATAGTGGTTAAGTTTGCACACTCTGCTTCTGCAGCCTAGGGTTCACAGGTTCAGATCCTGGGCACAGACATAGCACAGCTCACCAGCCATGCTGTGGTGGCATCCCACATAAAATAGAGGAAGATTGGCACAGATGTTAGCTCAGCGATGATCTTCCTCATAAAAAAAAAAAAAAAAAGCAAATCACAGAGTGAAAGAAGGTATTTACAATGCAATTACCTAAAAAAGTCCTGGTATGCAGAATATATAAAGGACATTTACAAGTCAATTTAAAAAATGGCGAGAGCCTTGACTAGGTACTTCAAAAATACCCCACGACCAGGAAACAAAAAAGGGGGTACTCCATTCCATTAATCACCAGAGAAATGTAAATCCACACCACCGTGAGATATCACTACACACCTACAAGAACGGCTGAAAACTGTGTACCTAACAGAAATGTATAGACATGCAAATGAATGTTCATAGCCACCTGTAACTACTAACCAAAAACTGGAAACAGAGTCCATCCACAATAGAGTGGGTAAATAAATTTTTACGCATTACTACAATGGAGTAATACACAGCAATTAAAAAGAATGAATTAATCTTACATAAACAATACAGACGAAACTGAAATGTAACATGGCTTGAAAGAAGCCAAACACAAAGAATTTATACTGGATAATTTCAGTTACATAAATTTGAAAACTGGCAAAGCTTATCTAAGATATTAGAAGTCAAGACAGTAGTGTCTTTTGTTGGGGGTGGGGAGAGGAGAAACAGTTACAAAGAAGGGAACTTCTGAGACACTTTTAATACTTTCTGTCTTCATCTGAGCAGTGGTTACAGGTTGTTCACTTTGTGAAAAACCATCAAACTGTATACTTATGTGTACTTTTGCATATGAATGTATACATCAATAAATGTTTTTTTAAAAAAATCAAACACACAAGAGAATATCTGCCATCATTCTAATGCTTTTAAGAATTATTTGAATCAAATGTTAGAGTCATTTGGTGTAACTACACTAATATGAGTCCAAAAACTAAATAAATGTGAGTCCACAAATAAATATGCTTTTGGAAAAAATAAGTATACTTAGTGAATTCAAAACCATGTTATTAAATTCTGGTGAGATCTTATTGCCTGCTATGCCTCTGACCCCAAGGCCCATCTTTCTTGGTTGGAAAGGTAAATAAGGAAGTGTTCAAGAAGTGCTTAAGATTTACCACCACGCTGAAATTGCTTCTTGATATGTAATGAAAATAGGATTGAAAAGGGAATTGCTTTCTCAGATGGGATACGGTAACAACCACTACTATGTATCATCTGGAATGCCTGGGCTAAGCACCGGAGACCTCCCCCAAGCTGTGGGCACCCTGGCTCATTTGACCTCCAAGTTCCTTCCCGGCTGACCTTCTGTGACTTGCTGATAGAAGGCTGCACATTCAATGATAGCTACAGATAGCACTAAACTTAGAAACGGTTTCCAAAAGGAAAATTGAGTCAAGTCCATAAAAGGATTTATTAAAATGGGTAGGCATCTATCTATACCCCCAGTGATATAATGACCACCTCCTTTCACATGTAACAGGCCTAAGCTTGAGAGAAGGGAGCTCCATTCGAAGGAGGTTCCTCTCCTGCTGCACGTCTGAGCTACCAGCAAAGCCGTCAGCTCTACTTTCAAAGTGTATCCAGAATCCAGCCACTTCTCACCATCTTCCAGGTTACCATCAGCCTTTCCCTGGTGGCTCCTAACTGGCCTCTCCTCTCTTACCTTTGTCCTCCGTCACTTTGTTGTCACAGAACAGCCAGAGTGATTCCATCAAACTCCAAGTCAGACCTTAGCACTCCTCTGCTCAAAACGTTCCCATCTCACGCAGAGCAAAAGCCGACACCCTCGCCGTGGCCCACCAGGCCCTCTGTGACCTGACAGGCCCATTACCTCCCTGACATCACCCCCTATTGCTCTTGCCTAGCTCTCTCTGACCCAGCCGCAGGGGTTTCATTGATGATCTTCAGCCATGCTAAACATGCTCACACCTCAGGGCCTTAGCACCAGCTGTTCCCTCTGCCTGGGGCACTCTACATCAGATAGCACCTGGCTCCCTCCCTCCCCCTCTTCAGATCTTTACTCAAAGTTCACCTTATTACTGAATGCTTCTCTGACCCTCTTATGCAAAATTGCATTCCCCCTCCATACTCCTGATTCCTGTTCTCTGCTTTTTTGTTTAATATTCATCACCATCTAATAGTCTAAGTATTTATCTACTTACGTTATTTAAAGCTCGTTGTCCCATCTCTTCATACCAGGAAATTTTTCAATGAGGAAAGCAGACTATAGGACTTGAAACTCAAGAGAGAGTTTAGACAAGAACTTGAAAAGACACTAAATGTCTTTCTAGCTTTAGATTGGGAACTGAGCCATTGGTAATATTCCACTTGGGTAACAAAGCCCCTTTCTTTGATTCTTATTGGGCTGATAAAGCCGGAAGGATGGTTGAGCTGCTGACGAGAAGCTGCTGTTTATCCTTCAAACCATGGCACTCTGTCCAGTTCCTCCCTTTCAGTGCTGTAGGGCTCTCCAATTTCCTCAGGGGAGAAAACCTGTGGCCTGTCACTCCCTTGGGGTAGGGGAGGACAGTCCATTCAACAAGTATTTATCAGTTACTGTTAATGCGCCAGACAATGAGCTACATGCCAAGAACACAGAAGAATTCACGTAGCCTTTGCCCAAGGGGAGCTGACAGTCCGGGGAGCAGACGGGGAGAGAGGTGGTTTTCTCAGCACCATGATTAAACCTACAGAGGGCTGATATACAGCACCCTGCTGGGTTCTGAGATGTCAGGTTGCTGCCAGTAGTTTGTTGGTAATTATTCAAATTTGCAACCGTTCAGTCTCCATTTATAACTGAGAGGTTTGAAGGTTGTGCCTATGGCGTCACTTTCACTCTCTGATATGTCCCTCAACTGACGGAAAATGAGGTACCAGAAGTTAAATATCAGCCTGGGAAGGCCCATGGAGTGCACGTGCCATGCACGAAGTCATCAGGGTGTGGACTGGAAACAGGTTGAGAACCTCTGCTAAAAACCTCTTTTTCCCCAGTTTATACCTTGTTTAAATTCACAAGTGGCAATGATAATGGCAGCTGTGACTGCTGCGCCCTGGTTCATGCAGGCACTGTGACAGGCACTGGGGTTAAGTTAGGTCATGTACTCCTCACTCCAATAGGATGTGTAGGTATTGATTTTTTTTCTTTCCGTTTTGTTGAGATACAATTGACGTACAGCACTCTATACGTTCAAGGGGCACAGCATAATGACTTGACTTACATATGGTGCAAAATGACTACCACAATAAGTTTAGTTATCATCCATCATCTCATATAGATATAAAAAAGAGAGAGAAAAAATGGTTTTTTGCCTTGTTGTGAGAACTTTCAAGATCTACTTTCTTAGCATCTTTTCAATATCCCATATAGCAGTGTTAACTATAGTCATCGAGTCATGCACTGCGTCCCCAGTGGCATCATTATACCCCCAGTTACATACAATCCAGTAATAACTGGAAGTTTGTACCTTTTGACCACTTTCATCCGATTCCCTCACTCCCCATCACCTGCCTCTGGAAATCACAAATCTGATCTCTTTTTCCATGAGTCTGGGTTTTTTTTAAGACTCTGCATATAAATGAAATCATACAGTATTTGTCGTTCTCTGACTTATTTCACTTAGCATAATGCCCTCAAGTTCCAGTCATGCTGTAACAAATGGCAGGATTTCCTTCTTTTTATGGCTGAATAGTATTCCGAGGTGTATGTATTATTTAACCCCACTTTTCCGATGCAGATATTGGCATTGGGGTTTGTGTTAAATATGTTACTCAAGGTTATACAGATGGTCAGAGGTGAATTTGGAACTCAAATCCAGATTTTTATGATTCTAAGACCTTTGTACAAAATCCTTCTGGCATACAGCTTGGCAAATCAAGTAGGAAATTTTTGGAATCAAACTTTCCTTTGAAGAGAGATTTGATGCATTTATGAACCAATTTGATGCAACCAAGAACTAAGTGAAATAAGGTATGTAAAGCCCAGAAGCCACCTCACAGTGAGAGCTAGATGGTAGGTAACTCATCCTCGCCGTTTTCTATCACATTTGCTCTTCCTTCCTTCTTTCTTTTCTTCCTTCCTTTCTTTTTGCCTTAAAGCAACTACCACCTATTCTTTCTCATGAGTCCTCTGGTTGCCCGGGAAGTTCTGCTTAACTAGGCTGGGCTCAGCTCAGCTTGCTCATGTGTCAGTTGGTGAGTCTGCTAGGGGCTGGCAGGTCTAGGATGGCCTCAGCCACATGTCCACAGGTTGGTCAGGTTTCAACTGGGGTGACAACCATCAGGCGAGCCTGGACTTGGTCACACAGTGGTAGTAGTGTTACAAGGAGTGAATGTAAGCAAGCAAGGTCTCTTGAGGCTTCGGCTCGGAACTGGCACTCCATCATTTCTGTTCCAACAGAAGTCATAAGGCCAGTCCAGATTCAAGGAGCCAGGAAATAGACTCTCACCTCTTAATGGGATGGGATGAAAAATCTCATTTCCAAGGATGCCTCACATTTCATCTTACTCTCAGTTCTCCTAGGAGACCAACAGACTCTTACAGGCAAAAGAACGTCCTGCCTCCAGGCAGGTTCCCAGACTCCAGTTCAATCTGACCACCTGTTGTTTAGCATCATTCATTCTTAATTCTCTTCTAATTTAGGTTGGTAACATTTTTATTTCCCTTAAAATGGGGACTACCCATGATATCCTTTCCTAGTGGAGTTTCCGTTGTTACCCTTTTATTTGTTAAGTACTCAGGTTAAATTATTTTGGGCCTAATAGCTGTGAATAAGTAAGGCCTCCAGAGCTCTATTAAACAAGTCAAAAGCCCACACTAAAAGAACTCTGCAGGTCACACGTAACTCAAACCCCCTGGCATTGGAAGCCCATGAACCTGGCCAAAATCTATCTTTTGTAACCTTATGTCCTGTTACTAGCCCACAGGCAACCCCCTTCTGAGCCCAACCTTCCAAAGCCTTCCTCAACACACTGCAAAACTGTGTGTGCTCCTTACTTTTGTACGTGCTGTTCCTGCTGCCAGGAATAAATGTCCCAGCCTCTCTTCTCCACCTGGTGAACCCCCATTGATCCTTTACAACCAGATTGCATCTCATTTTCATGCATGCAGTTATTCAACAAATATGTCGTGGCCTGCCAGGCCCAGGATGCATGGGGATTGAAACAGACTCAGCCCCTTCTCCTCATGCAGCTTACTGTCACTCTTACGTGAAATCACCCAACTTCTAAGTCCCTGCCTTTGCTCTGTTCCTACAGACGCGCACGTGTGTGTGTTTGTATGTGTGTATGTGTATAGATATGTATATGTATGATTGTGTATGTATATGTCTGTGCACACATGGGCACATATGCACACACACATCTTTTACAGCACAGACTACATTAGACTCATGATTTGTTGGTAAATTTTTCTCTTCCTTAAGACTGTGAGCCCTTCACACTCAGGGATCACACCTCATTATTCCATTATTATGATTAGATCACCCAGTACTTTCCTTATAGCAGAAGTTCAAATAAACATCTGTTGAATAGACAAATGACGGAATGTCAGAAGGAAAAGATGCTCTTGGAGGCAGTTTAGCTCCATTCTTTCATTTTGCAAGTGAGAAAACTAAAACTCAGGTGAATTAAACTGCTTCTTGGGACCATAGTGCCTTTATACAGGGAACAATGTGGTCTCCCAACTTCAGAGTCAAAAGTGGGAGTGTTTCACATTTTAAACACAGTTTCTGGTTTTAAGTAACTGTATTTCGCATTTTATAAGAATTTTAAGTGGTTAAAATACAGTATATGGGAAGTGACTAAGACATTGGGCTTTTAAGTCAGACAGATTGGGAATAAAATTCTGGCACCGTTTGACCTTCGGCAAGTTATTTTCACCTCTGAGTCTCACTTTCCTTCCCGGTAAAATGGAGCTGCCCCTGTGTGCCTGCCCCAGCATGCTGGGGAGATGTCAAAAGCATGGGGCTTAACCCTTAGAAAATGTGTAGTAGGTGTAAGCTATCATTTTTTATCATCATTATTTTGCCATTAATTTAAATGATACCTGAAAAACAGCATTGGCTAGGGGTTTAGAGGTTCTAGTCTAACCACAGCTATCTTCAAGAGGTCTCCACAATTGTCGCCATCTTAAATCAGTCACAACAAACCCCTCGAGTTACGGAGACACTCGGCTGTCTTTCTGTCAGAAGCTTCAGGTGCAGTGTTACTCTTGCCACAGGACTCACCTACAGGAATTGAAGAGCTGGCAGGTCCTGAGCACAAGGGAACCAATGCATTCCAAAGGATGATGGCAAGCCCAGTATCGCAGAGAGAGTGACTCAGCTGCTGTTACCGAACTAGTAGAACCTGCTTTTAATGGCCAGAAGATGTTCATCTCCTGAGGCTTGGTTAGTATGCTGAACAGTCCTTTTTTCACGCATGAAAATGGAAATGTAAAGGTTAGAACACTATGGTTAAGAATGGTTTTAAACAATATTTTATGGCATCTGAAAGCAACCCTTTTATCTTTTACATCTTCACTTTTTATTGTCTGGGCTTTTATGAGCTGTGTGCTTGAACTAGACCCAAATCCTGGGTGCCACACTCAAAATCATATGGTACATCTGTTTCTCTGACCGAGGATGTGGTGGGATTCTGCATATCAAACTCTTGCTCCCACCCCGAAATCAGCACACTCACATTCCATGGAAGAAAAGGAAAATAGTGCACCCATACTCTCTCCAAAAAAAGGCAGCCTTGGTCACATTCCATGGGGCATAGGACAGGGTGTAGCTAGAGTTGCCAGGAGGACCCTTGACATCGTATTCACTGTCTAGAGCTCCCTGTATGGGTATTCACCTCTCCGAGGAATTGTCAGTGCTGGTGAGCACAAGAGCCCTAGCATTACCGTAGATGATTTGCAGTACCTTGTGTGGACCCTGAACTTGGCTGGCACTTTCTAGGCAAAAGGGGACACACTATCACCATTTCAAAAATCAAGCAAATGCCTTTTAGCCTTTTTCCAAATAGAGGATGGATATTTGAATAAAAACATTATTAATTATTTTAAATTAGTAGAATGTTAAGGGAAACATACATTGAAGCAAAAACTACAGTGATAGGAGTCCTGCTCTTATTTATGGAACTAAGTAAACTTTGTCTGGTACACGCAATATTCTCTTCCAAAAGGAATTTGTATTTATAAAAATTTTGTGCCAAAAGTTAACTGAGAGCCATCAGCTGTGTCTTGTCTGCATGTTTCAGTGATGTGATCCAGCATTTACCCAAACCATACTATAATGGCTGGGTGAAATGTGAGAAACAAGCAGTTGGGGAATGCAAATGGAACCATTGAGAACTGTGTAGCTGGCATATAGGGCAAATTGAAAGATGTGGTTGGAAATTATACTGGAAAGGTATGTGGGTGAAACTATGAAAGGTTTTGAATGTCAAGCTAAAAAGAAAAGTCTAGAATTAACACTTGAAACAATAGGGGGCCTTTGAATGGATCTGTTTCTTGAGCTCACAGGGGCCAGCCTACTCCTGCCTCTTCTAACCTCACTGAGGGCCCTCACACTCACCTGCGATCAGTAAAAGCAAGCCCTACCCCTAGTTTCCACTACTGTGCCTGAATTGGTCAAGTGAACACCTGCGGGATATTTTTGTGTTCTCTGGTTCTCAAGTCCATCAGACGCCCTGTTGCCACCCTCTGTTTTCTGCTACGTAGACACTAATACCATGTGGGTCTTGTGGCCCCTGATGGTTTATCCTTAGTCCTTCCATTTGGGAGTTTGTAGGAATACCTACAGACTACAGATTTAGATTGGCTCTGAGCTAACCTCTGTTGCCAATCTTCCTCTTTTTTTTTTCCTTTTTTTCTCTTTTCTCCTCAAAGCCCCAGTTCATATGTGTACATCCTAGTTACAAGTCATTCTAGTTCTTCTATGTGGGATACGTCCACACCATGGCTGGATGAGCAGTGTGTAGGTCTGCGTCCAGGATCCAAACCAGACAACAGAGAGCCACCGAAGTAAAGTGTGCAAACTCACCCACTCAGCCACAGGGCCAGTCCCTCAGCTGTCCTTTTTGAATGTAGGAATTTGGAGAGATTTTAAAAGATGTATCCACTGCTATTTTCCCAGAACCTAGAATTGTTTTATTTTTTGGTGGCAATCAAGAAATAGGTGAACTCCATACCTGGTTTGATCTAGAACAGAATGGGATAATGAGAAAATATAGGATGATGAAACAATACATTTTTAAAAATAAATTCAAAAAAAGAAGGAGCTCAGGCCTAGAGGTGCCCATGATAAGGGCAGCCCCTGAGACAGAAAAGAGGGGTCCGTGAGGGCTTTGGAAAGTCACTGGGGAGCTGTCATCTGGTTTAATCCAGGCAGGAGCTCTTGAGTCACAATGACTGTCCCCTTGGTGATGAGTGGCAGGGTGATTTCTTCTTGCCGTAACGTCTCCTCGGGATGTCCCAAAATCTCCAGATAAGAGTTCAGACCCGGATTTTATGATCAGTACATAGAGAGGAGGCCATGGCCTGAAGACCAATGGTATGTGAATAGACATGAAAAAATGGGAGTTGAACAGGATCAGCCTTCTAATGGTGAAGTGAATTCCACAAGATGAAAATGGCCATGCTGGTGGGACTGCCCTAGGAGGGAGTCCTAGCGCGGGAATGGAGGGAGGCGGCTACTCACCTGTCACGGAGGGAGTGTGTTCCCCCTTGTGGGAAACGTCTGTCCTAACATGAGATGTCTGCTGAGGACCTTCCTTCCTCCTCTGGAGTCCCAGGCCCTGAAATGAAGCATGAGTGCCTCTAACTCTCCTTGGCTGTCTGTGAGGAAAGCCTTTCCAGGGCATGAAATGAGTTCATCTCTTTCTCCTGTTCGTGAAGCAAAGTCCTGAGAATTTTTCAAAACCTTACAACATGAGAGAAACCTTAAATTACGCTGTGAGCTGAATGAAAGACTCTCTCTCCTCTTCATAACCTTGATCTGTGAGACAGAGAGGCAACTGCATGGAGACAAAATAATGCAAACCAAGCCAGAACTCTGGCCTCCCAGCAGGCCGACACACAGCACAAGGGCAGGACGCACTACCTGAGAATGTGGCCTGACACCCAGTGATGAGGCACATTGAGGCAAAGCAGCAGGGGGTCAGCGGACTTTTTCAGCCATGAGGCTTACCCCAGACGCCTTCCAGGCTGTGGCCAGAGTCGGTCTTGGCAAAATCATTAAGTGAAGAAAGTGCCATTGGGCTGTCCCTTGTGCTACCCCATTCAAGGCCTCCCCCATTCTCCTCTCAGTGACATCTCTTTCCTGTTGACTTTAGGAGCCACTGAGTTTATGCCTTGAAGGGACATCAGAGCACAGACTTTGAAACCAGGGACTTTGGGAATGTTTCTTAGCTTCTCTGAGCCTAAGTTCCCTCATCCATAAAATGGGAAGAATGCTTAGCTTACTATTGCTACAAACATAAACAAGATATATCCATACGTAGGGAGACCTCTCACCTCTGTCGATATAAGACATTCCCAGTTTCTGCCTTGTGGCCCTGGCACCACATCCAATTAGCACCTCCTTTCACTCTCAAAAGCATCCCAGTTTGGAGGGTCAATTCTGTGGTCATCCCATATGTAAAGCTCCTAACACAAAACCTGGCAAAGAATAAGCCACAGGCCTTCCTCAACCCTTTCCCACCAAATGTCCTTGCAGAAACTTCCGTCTCATTGAAGTGTAAATGTTTGACAATATTTAAATGTCAGCCCTGCCAGAAATCTTAAACTAAAAAGATACATCTCTTGTGGCAGAATCTCAGTTATGTGTGTGTTTGCTGGGAAGATATTGGGAGAGGAGGGTGGTTGGGGGCCGTCACACCTCTCATGCATAAGACTGACCCCCAGTGGCCACTGTGAGCTTTGTGAGTATTTTCAAGAATGAACTGTCACCCCTGACCCCACTACCCCATACCCTAGCATAAATGGCTAGACTCTGTCAGAAGGTAGGGGGTCTGAGCCTAAAGGTGGGGTCTCCAGGCAGTTCTCTCTCCTCCAGGTGGTTCAAAGTCTTCTCTCTGAACAGGGGTTGCTGATGCTCCCTGCACCCCAGGACCACAGGGACATAGTGCACAACAAGCTGAAATCCTCCAGGAAGTGGATGTCTGATCCTGGAGATAGGGATTACCAGGGGCGAGTGACACTCTAAGGAAACCAAGCCTTACAAAGCAAACACGACACATTTTAAAATACTAAGTTAACAGTTTACTGCACAGCTATCCAGTCATTAAACAAACATATGAAAGTCCACCATGGGCCAGGCCCTGGAGGCCTGGAGGTCCCCAACTCGTCAGCAAGATAGCCAAGATCATGAGGATGAGGGGGCAGAAGAGGCCAGGGCCACATGGGACGGGAGTGAAACTCCCTGATCAGCGGCAGATGCTGCAGTCGATTTTTAAACTTCCCCACCCAGACTCTGCTTTTTCCATTAAAAAAGTAAACGTTATATTGTTTAAATCATATATGTTCATTGTGTAAAAATTGAAAAACATATATAAATTAAAAGAAGTGAAATGCTAATCTCAATCCCACCAGGTAAATATAACCACGATTAACGTTTGATGTTTTTCCTATTCACATTCTTTCTAGCCTTAGTTGTCTTTGTTCTTTCCTTTTTTAAATGCTTATGACCCTAATGAAGATAAAATTTATATTTATTTCTTCTGATTACAAAAGTACATATATTTATTGTAGAAAAGGTGAGAAATCTTCCAAATCCATAGGATAGAATAAAAACCATCCACAGCTTGTCAACCACACATAACTACTAGTGATGTTTTAAAATGAATTGTACCAGATTGTTAAAAACTATCAACACACCATTTTTCTGATAGGGGTCATTGTTGTTGTACTGTAGGAATTGAGAAAATAATGTACGTAATCTTTTGGTGCTTGATTTATTCACTTAACAGATTATTTAAAAGCTACTATTAATGAAATTTCTTCTATAAACAGCATCTATAATGTCTGTATGGCACACCATCAATGGATATAAAATTATTTCATCCTCTAAGTGGACATTCAGCTTCTGTGTATACCTTTGTTTTTTGCTTGTTTGTAATTTTCAGTTTATTCATTTAATAATTCTTTGCTGAATGTCCACTACGTGCCAGAAACTGTCCTAGGTTCTCATGATATGAGAAACAAGATAAAGGTCTCTGTTCACTTTTTTTTGGTGGCAGTGAAGATTGGCCCTGAGCTAACATCTGCTGCCTATCCTCCTCTGTTTGCTAAGGAAGACTGGCCCTGAGGTAACATCCATGCCCATCTTCCTCTACTTTATATGTGGAACACCTGCCACAGCATGGCTTGATAAGCAATGCAAAGTCTGTGCCTGGGATCTGAACCAGTGAACCCCAGGCTGCTGAAGCAGAACACGTGAACTCAGATGCTACACCACCAGGCCAGCCCCTCTGTTCACTTTAAACAGGTTTCTCTGAATACGTCTTAGATTATTTCCTTAGAATCCATTTCTAGAGGTAGAAATATTGGACTGAAGGGTCACAGATTTAATTTATACTCCCACAAGGGCAATATAAAAGTGCCTTTTCCTCTCACAAATAATGACTTTTTAACAGCCTTTGGGTTTAGGAGAAGGGCAATAATTGGTAGAAAGCCTGAAAGTGAAGTGCTAGGAGGCGTGCACTACTTCAAATCTACCAGGAATAAAAGACAAACCTTTCTATTAATCTCAAAGCAATAAAACAGAAGCCATGGCTGAGCGCTCAGCTCCAGAGCCACACTGACTGGCCTTTACTCCTGCCTCTGCCACCACCAGGGAGTGGCTTTGGGAAAGTGAGTCAGCCTTTCTGTGCCTCAGTTTCCTCATCTGTAAAAGGGGAATAATAATCATACCCCCCCCCCCAAAGGGCTGTTGTGGTGATTAGATGAGTTAAAAACACATGAAGGACTTAGACCAGTACCTAGCTTGAATGAAGTACTCCTTATGTGATTTTTTTAATAAAGTCTAATCTAACTTTCTATAGCACGACTATCAGGCAAAGCAAAGTAAATCTAGTTCTCCAATTTCCAAAGAAGACTTTAACTTGTTGATCCAGAAAAGTTCAAAGCAATATCAAAAATTAGATTAGAATCCAAATGAAACTTGAGTTTTATCTCCTTTTCATCACTTCCTACATAGCCCAGCTCTTCATGTAGGTCCTGAGGGCTATCACCAAGCCCTCCTTGGTCCCACGAGGACAGAATATTCTCTGTCTCTTCAGTCTGAACACGGCCATCTTTCCATTGACACAAAGAACCACAGAGCTCTGGGAGAAATCCCCTGTCTGGGGCTTTTATTCTGAAGAAATGCTCTAAATTCAATTGTCTAAAGCTCTCAGTGCCATTGGCTCGCAGGAAAGTGCCAAAATCTGGAAAGATATGGCATTTTGAGTTATGCAACCAACTACCCGCAGAAGGCGGATTTCAATGGGAGCTGTAGCTGACCGTGAATTCTGACGTGTGTTCTTTGGTGATTAATGACATCAGGGAAAACAAGCCAGTGGGCACCAACGTTAAGAGAGAAAGCTATTTTAAACCTCCCCCATTCTAATTAAATATTTCTTCTTATAACACTTGCAACCTAAAAATAGGTTTGATCTGTCCATTGGGGGCCACTTCAAGTTGACAGGAGACGTTTAATTAGATTGCCTCAAGCAGGAATGTTATTCTCCAAGGTTTTTGATCCTGGCGTTCACTCCAGGACTGAAGTCTAACTTACACGTGTATGCGATGCCTGCTAAAGTGGAAGATAGTATTTTCTACAAAATTCTAACACCAGAGGAGGATGGAAGAAAGGCACATTTATACTAGGCCCCTTATAAATCCAGCAACTGGTGATCACAAATATATTTAACCCTTTAACACAGAAAGTGTTTCATATGCTTGGACTCCAATTCAACACAGAAGCAACAATAGCGTACCTGGCATGAATACTTAAAGGAATAGAGACACTGCGTACATCACTCCCTCAAGGCATCATTTTGACTGTGTTAGGTCAATTTAGCCAACCAACTGGCAGATAATTCATTAAACTACTGGCCATTTGGCAACCTAGACTGCTGGTATATTTAACCAACACACCACTAACGGACGTGGAGAATGTCTCCAATGTAACAGCTTTGCTTTATATCCTTTTGTATTCATTCAGTCATCCATTCGTTCAACCAGTTCTTATCACGTGCCTATTAGGAGCACACAAACAGTGAGTAAGTTAGACAGAGTCCCCATCCTAATAGTGATAAAAATCTAGAAAACTCTCCAAATACTGCAAGAATCTCAATTTCTAGAAGTAAACTGTTGAGTTGGGGCTTTGGATGGACACAGTCATGTTGCCTCACCAATAGTTGACCACACAGTTACCATCATCTGTTTTATCATTGGCAATTTGACAGGCAGAATATGGAATCTCAGGGTTGTTTGTGGGGAGTTTTTTATTACTAATAAGATTGGACATTTTTTCAAATATTTGTTGGCTAGTGGAACTTATTTTGTGAGTCATCTGCTTAGGTCCTTCAATCATTTTTCTATTAACATCTTTATATATACAACTCTATATATTCTCTATACATTTTTCAATTGGGTTTTTTCCTCGAGAATTATTTTATACATTAAAGAAATTAGCCCTGCTTAACATCACTAATAATCAGGGAAATGCAAACCAAAATCACAATGAGATATCACCTCACACCTGTTACAATGGCTATTATCAAAAAAGACAAGAAGTAAGTGTTGGAGAGGATGTGGAGAAAAGGGGACCCTTGTGCACTGTTGTTGGGAATGTAAACTGGTGTAACCACTATGGAAAACAGTACAGAGGATCCTCAAAAAATTAAAATAGAACTACCATACAATACAGCAATCCCACTTCTGGGTATTTATCCAAAGGAAATTAATCACTGTCTTGAAGAGATAGCTGTACTCCCATGTTGATTGACACATTATTCAATAGCTGAGGTATGGAAACAACCTCAGTGTTCAACAATGAATGAATGGATCAAGAAAATGTGGTACATGTATATACAATGCGGTATTATTTGGCCTTAAAAAAAGAAGGAAATCCTGTCATTTGAGATAACATGGATGAACGTAAAGGGCATTATGCTAATTGAAATAAGCCAGACAGAGAAAGTCAAATACTGTATGGTTTCCAACTGGGAAAAAATATTTGCAAACTATATATCCAACAAAGGGTTAATCTCCATAGTATATAAAGAACTCACACAACTCCACAACAAAAAATCAAACAACCCAATCAAAAAATGGGTAGGGGATATGAACAGACATTTCTCCAAAAAAGATATATGGATGGCCAATAGGCACATGAAAAGATGCTCATCATCACTGATCACCAGGGAAATGCAAATCAAAGCTACACTAAGATATCACCTTACACCCATTAGAATGGCTAAAATAACCGAAACAAAAAATAACAAATGTTGGAGAGGTTGTGGAGAAAAAAGAACCCTCATACACTGCTTGTGGGAATGCAAATTGGTGCAGCCACTATGGAAAACAGTATGGAGATTTCTCAAAAAATTAAAAATAGAAATACCATATGACCCAGCCATCCCATTACTTGGTATCTATCCAAAGAACTTGAAATCAGCATGCACCCCTATGTTCACTACAGCATTATTCACATTAGCCAAGACGTGGAAGCAATCTAAGTGCCCATCGACCGATGATTGGATAAAGAAGATATGGTATATATATACAATGGAATACTACTCAGCGATAAAAAAGGATAACATCGTCCCATTCACAACAACATGGATGGACCTTGAGGGTATTATGTTAAGTGAAATGAGCCATATAGAGAAAGAAAAGCTCTGTATGACTCCACTCATAGGTGGAAGTTAAACACATAAACAAAGAGAATAGATTAGTGGTAACCAGGGGAAAGGGGGAATAGGGGGGTGGGCACAAAGGGTGAAGTGGTGCATGTACAATATGACTGACAAATAATAATGCACAACTGAAATTTCACAAGATTGTAAACTATCATAACCTCAATATAAAATAAAATAGAAAAAAACTACTGTATGGTATCATTCATATGAGAAGCCTAAAAAACAAAGTCAAACTCATAGAAACAGAGAGTAGAAAAGTGGTTGCAAGGGGCTGGGGGGTGGGAGAAATAAGGAGAGGTTGGTAAAAGGGTACAAACTTTCATTTATAAGATGAGTAAGGTCTGAGGACCTAACGTATAACATGGTGACTATAGTTGATATACATCATATTGAATAATTAAAATATGCTAGAGGGTAGAATTTAAATGCTGTCACCTACAAAAAGGGTAAATAAAAAATTTTTTAATAAATTAACCCTTTTGTCAGCAATTCTATGAGGTTGCAGTTTCTCATGATTTTCTTTAAGAGCTGTTTTTTTGGCTGTGCTGAAGATTTTTTAACTCTTATGTAATTGTCTTTATATTTATGTTTCTGCCTTCAGCAACATGTTTAGAGACATTCACATTTCCCAAACTATGTGTTTAAATGTTCACCCATCTTTTCTCCTTGCTTAAATCTTTAACTTATCCAGGATTTTGATATGATGTGAGAGGTAGAATCTAGTTACACTTTTTCCCAAATTCAACCAGTTTCTTGAATTTTCTTTAAACTTTCCAAAGGTTTCTATTGGTGTCCAGAGACACAGCCCAAATGGGGCCTCATTCAGCAGTCCAAAGCATCAAATGACCGCCAATGAAATGACCGCAAGGCAATAAACAGGTCCCATCAAAAATTATGGAGGAGCGAGCCAAATATTTTCCCTCTGAGAGTATTATTAAGGCAAGCATTTTGTCTCAGTTATATCAGGGGGACAAACACTATTAGACAAATTTGGAGAAATATTTATTCTGAGCCAGTCATCAAGAAAGATAAAGACTAAAAGGGATACAAATGATACAAATGCCAGGTGGGATTGAAGGGTTGATTCTGATTTTTAAAGATCAAAAATAACTTTCCTCATAAATATACATCAGTGTTAATTTATTCAGATGTGAACTCCCTGTGCCAGGACAAAAGGTCCATGACCTTTTCATGGGTTAGAGTTCTGACAACTTGGCTGGGTTACCAGTTTGGAGGATGTGCACAGGGAGCTATGACTTCTGCTTGACTTGGAAGCATCTCTGGGCCCAGAAAATACAGATCATGGGTGGTCAATTGTTGTTCTGTCTAGAGGCTAGGGATGGACTTAATGTCAGGGATTCTTATTGACAGGTCTTCAGATGCCCATCCCTAAGATTGTCTCTTCTTTGTTCCTTTACTCCTTGTTTTCAGAAACACAATGCTCCCATGTTTGAGATATGTCCAATTAGCTCCAGAGATAGTCTCCTCTGCCTTCTTTCAGTCCTCATATATTTAGTGAGCATTTTCTACATGCCAACAACTGTTATACAGTTGGGATATTCTGATGGACAGAACAGACAGGCCCCTGGCCTCATGGGTCTCACATTCTAGAACAGGGATTGGCAAACTACAGTCTTCAGGCCATCTTTGTCTCACTGTATATTTCTGTATGGTCCAAGAGCTAAGAATGGTTTTCATCCTTTTTTTTTTTTTTATGAGGAAGATTGTCCCTGAGCTGACATCTGTGCCAGTTTTCCTCCATTTTGTATATGGGACGCCTCCACAGCATGGCTTGATGAGCAGTGTGTAGGTCCATCCCCAGGATCTGACCACAAGAACCCCCAGGCCACTGCCAAAGCAGAGCATGTGAACTCAACCACTATGCCACTTGGCCAGGCCTGGTTTTTACATTTTTTAAGTTTTTTTTTTAAATCGAAAAGAGAATATTTCATGATGTGAAAATCATATAGATTTCAAAGTTCAGTGTCTAAAGTGTGGGAACACAGCCACATTCATTCATTCACATATTGTCTAATTGTGCTCTTTCACACTGAAACAGCAGAGTTGAATCATTGTGACAGAGACTGTATGGTCACAGAACTTAAAATATTTTCTATCTGGCCCTTACTGAAAAGGTTTACTGTTTAGAAGGCAGACTAAACAGGAAAATAAGAGAACTACAGACTCAGGAAGACACTCTGGAGGACATCACTGGGATGAGGCACTGATGGGGGGGCCAGGGAAGGTGTCACTGGAAAGATGATTTGAACTGAGACTCTGAGGACAAAAATTCGCTTGTGAAGGGGCATGGGGAAAAAATTCCAGGCAGTAGAAGTAACCAGTACAAAGTCCCTGAAGCAGGAAGAGTCAGAAAGCCAGCATGTGCTAGGACAAGTGGGAAGGAGAGGCAGGGAGGTCAATGAGATGAGATGAGTTAGGCAGGACCTGATCAATCCCATCATAGGAGGAAGACTAGGAGCAGAGGGTGACTGATTGCTCCAGTAGCCCAGGAGAGAAATGAGGGGGCCCAGACCAGAGTGGCGGCATGGAAAAGCAGACACTGGATAGAGTCAAGATATGTTTTGGAGCTGGAAGCCCGCAAGATTTAGTGCTGGATTGGATGTGGGGAAAGGGAACGTTGAGGGTGGGGGCTGGATGACCGGCTTAAACGAGGCAGTTGGTGGTACCGTTGCTGAGATGGGGAGGACTAGGGAGTTAGTTTGCAAAGGAGTAGGGGGAGAAATCAAGAACTTGTCTTTAAGATGCCCAAGGAAAGATGCCAAATGGGGTTGGATCTAAGGGTCTGCAACTCAGGGGAGAGGTTGTGGACAGAAATAGGAACTCTAACAAGCCTACCCTCTGAGGTCGTGTGTTTAAGGAGAATCACCCTGAAGATCCCACTCACGAAGGGCTGCTTCCCTGCCCAAGGCCACGGGGCTCCTGTGGCCAGCAGCAGCCAGATGCTCTAAGTATGCTCCACCCCTTCCAACCAGAGGAAGGCTCCATGTGTATCCATTTGACCATCTGACAAACCTTTATGAGCATCTTTTCAGTTCCATTATATCCTCCGGTCACACATGTCAGTACTGCCCCCTGGCCCGAGGCATGAAGCAGGGCTCCTGGAGGGAAGATGAGTTTTCATTACAAGAGGTCACCACACCTCATTATACAGGGCTCGCGAAAAATATTTCCTGTTCAACTTGAAGCGACTCTGAGCCTGTGAAAACCTACCTCCCACTTTCAGCATTTCCTCAGCTTGGAAATGCCCAGGCAGTTAGGTTGACAAGAGGGCTCCCTGGACTTCTGGGAGCATTTTGACTCATTTGGGTCACTGAAAAACTATAAGCAAGGTCACCTCTCAGGCAACACTGGCACAGGCTCCCCATCTCATTGGCAAGCCCCATCTTGTAAGTGTGCAAGCATAAAATTACCCAATTTGTACCCCAGAGATAGCCTGTGCGTTCCTTCAGGCTGTGAGGACCTCTCAAAATCAGTTTTACTCGAAGTGTCCACCAGCTCCCAAGGTCCTGTGTAGACCCAAAGGTATCTAATCCCCACCCCCACTGAATGGCACCAGGTGAAGACATTCCAAGTGCCAGTAAAACCTTCAAGGGACTGTCTTGATAAAATTCAATGTTTCACATGCTGTCATGGAAATACCACTGGCTCAAATCTTGAAGGTGCAGTTCCTAGACTGCTTCTTCCAGCAGCTGGCTGTTTGGGCCCAGAGAGGGTCTCAGGCTCCCCATATGCAACAGGAAGGAGCCTAGTCTCTATTTCAGAGGCATCTGATGAGCATTGGCAGGTGCTGTGCTAGACCCTGGGGAGACAGACATGGGTAGACAGATGCCTGCCCTCAAGGAGACCAGAGTCTGAGTTGGATCTTTGCTCAATGTGGCATGAGCACAAAGATTGTAGCCATTGTCAGCAGTTCACGTGCTAGGCTAGGAATGCTCAGTGCTAAGCACATTACATGAGTGTCTTCATTTCACTCAGCACCTCTACGAAGGAGGCACTTCTCCTACCCCTTTTTAACAGATGGGGAAACTGAGGTTTAGAGAGAATAAGTGACTGATCCAACAAGGTCACGTACACAACAAGAGGCAAAGCCAGGACTCAATCCCAGGCAGGATGAATTCCTGGTGCCCTCGCTCTTCAATGCTCCAAGGGCCTCTCAGTCAAATACATCTTCCCAGAGAGGTTTCATGCTGCAATTCCAGTGCCAACTTTCACTAAGCCCGTGACTGGAGGCCCCCGGCTGTTTTGTAAGGACTGATACTTACATGTTCTGTCACCTTCTCAGTGTCTCTGGACCTCAGCTTCCCCAAAAGTAGCTCAGAACGTCCAATATAGGAGGAGCCATCAAGGCAAATCCTGTCATTCTCACAGATGGGGGAAATTGAGGTAGGGAGCTGTGGAAGGACTTGGTCAAAGTCTCCCGAGAATGAGCAGGAGAGCGTGCCAGGGTCTCAGTGGAAGGCCAACCTCATGGTTGAATTCTTCTCCACTACACCTCTCAGGCTTTATACTATCTTTAAACAGAGGAGAATACTGGGGCCCAGATGAAGGAACCAGCCTAACCCAGGTCCCCCAGTCAGAAAGCAGCAGTGTGAGGACTGGAAACCATTTATTGCTGGAGGCAACATGGAGACCAGTCGAGAGTGTGGAATTGGTTGGCATTGGGTTCAGAACTTTCTAGCTATGTGACCTTAGGCAATTGACCTGATACCTGCAAATGGGAACAATTATAGCGGCACCTTCATCAGGCTATTGTGAGGATAAGGGTTGAGCACACGCCTGGCAAACAGTAACCCTGGCAAATATTTATCAAGCACCTACTATGTGCCAGGAACAATTCCAAGTGCTTTTATCCTTCTTAACAACCGACTGAGTAGGTCTAATTATGCCATTTTTCAGATGGGCAAATTGTAGTAAGTCACTCATTCCAATCACTCAGCTGTTAACTGGTGTAGTCAAGATTCAAACCTGTGCAGCCCAGCTCCAGACACCTGAACTCCTCCCTGCCAAGCTGTGCTCCTGTCTGCACCCGCGCTCAGTGTTGTCATAAAGCAGGCCTCCAAAAGGCACAGTCAGCATCCTTTCCACCACAAAGCAAGGTTGTCCTTTAAGCAAAGCTGTGGGAAAAGCAGGGGAAGAAGCCACGGACATGGATGGGTGGGTCAATCTGTGCAGGGAGGCAGGAGGCAGCATTCCCAGGACTGAAGGAGGACGAAATGCCCAGGAAGCCTCAACAGCCCAGAGGGCCAGTGAGAAAAGGCCTGGATCCCCATTCTCACAGCCCTTCTTCAGATGAACCCACTGGGGAAAAAGCAAGTTGGGTGGGCTTTGTAGTGTGGCCAAGATGTGGGGAGAGCCCGGCTTCTGCAGATTCCACAGAAGCAAGTTTTCTGTAGCTCTGAAGCTACAGGACCAGTATCATTTAAAGGAGCCGAGCTTGCCTACCACATCTTGTATTATTTGTCTTCTTTCTAGCAGCTTTTCCCTTCTTCAGAACTGGATTATGTTATAGCTGTTCTTCTAGTTCATTCCATTCTCATTGCTGATTTGCTCAGGCTCTTGGCTCATCAATGTGCTTTAAAGAATGAATAGAAAACTGCATCACTTGCATCCCACTTGTCACATTTTCTTAAAGAAAGGGGCACAGACATTAGATTTGCACTTTTCAGGCTTTATTTTTCCCTTCTGCTTTCCTTACCAAGAGTGAAGGATAATCCATTTGGGCAACTGCTCTCTCCCCTCCAATTTCACCACCACAGCGCATGCATGAGCGCAGCCCACACAGCCACTTGTCCAGGAGGCACAGATGGACACAGACAGTGGCAATCACTTGAATAACATGGGACATTGAACCAGATAAACCCCCAGGGCTGCTACCGATGCTAAGATGCTGTGCTTCCCACAGCATCATCTGAAGTGGGTAGGATGGGACGAGCATCCTTCTTGTGGGTGAGGAATTTGTCAATAATAATAATTAAGTTCTATCACTGTACACATAACTCATTGAACGCCTACAACAATCTTATGTGGTCAGTCTTAGTCTTATTCCTTTCACAGGGATAAGGGAACCAAGTCACAGAGAGGTTGAGTAACTGATCCAAGGTCACACAGGTGGTTCACAGCAGAGCTGGTATCTGAGCTCAGGCAATCAGGCTCCAGAATCTGTGTTCTTAAACTCTAAGCAGTGCAGCCTCTCTAAGGTCATCCAAAAAGATGAAGTGACCTGCTCACAAGATAGACAGTCATGGCCTGAATCCAGCCTGTGATCTTAACAACAAACCACACTGTGTTTAGAGCTCAGAGTCCACTGATGTGATCCACACACCACACTGGCTAGCCAACGCCCTTCCCAGCCTCCCCAACTTTCCATAGTGCCCTCTTCCCATTCCTACCAAAGCCCATGCTGTCTCATGCTTCCGGAACTTTAAGCCTCCTGTCTTTCAGCCTGGCACACACAAGCTTTCCTCTGTGCCTGGATCACCTCTACTCATCCTTCAAGACCGAACTTCAACCTCCCTGCCACCTCGACTTTCCAAATCGGATTTTGTGTCCCTCCTACATGCACACATATCAAACCCAACTCCCTCTTCTTTGGGCGTATCACAGTGGTGCTGGATGGGAATAGGCATATGCCCCTTCCAGACTTTCAGCTCCAAGAGGGAAAAGCTCTGTACTTGGCATGTGACAGCATCACAATAAATTTTTAGTGTCTGGAATTTAAGGCAGGTGTGGAGCTTATAGCTGCCCAGTAGGCTTCAGGCAGAGGATTCATGAGGTCTTCTTTCAGCTCCTCTAGTTTATCATGCTGTCTCTTACCACTGGGCCGTTGCACATGCTTTGCATATGTCATAAACACCCTAATGTTCTCCCTTTTTCATCTATTTTCCTGTTCCCAGCCCAGGTTGGGTTGCCTTGTTTTAAGCTCTCATAGCTCCATGTGGTTCTTCTTCAAAGCAATGGTTCCCAAAGTGACCCCTGGACCCCTGGGAGGTCCCCAAGACTCTTTCAGGGAGTCCATGAGGTCAAAACTACTTTTATAAATCACTAATCATTAATAAAATACAGTACACCTGAAACCAATATAATCTTATATGTCAATTATATCTCAATTAAAAAAAGAAAATAGTAAATCATAGTAGATCCTCAATAAATATTCAGAAAATGAGTGAACCAAAGCCCTCCTGATGGGTCTGAGGGTCAGCGTGCGCACCCAAGACAAATCCCACCTCACCAGTCCGGCTCTAAATGCCACGCTTGGGAAGGGGCTGGGGGAGGAAGGGGAGGAGCCTGTGTAGAGCCAACTCCACCCCTGGAACCTTCAGGCCCAAGATGGGCCTTAAATGTGCAACTTCCCGTTTGCTCTGAATTTTCCCAATTTCCTACAAATGCATCCGGAACACATTAGAAAGGGGTCAGACTGGTTTGGAAAATGTTTGGGTAATTCTGGACATGGGAGTTGGAGGAGGTAGGAGCTGCAAACCTGTGGGGAAGAGCATCACCTCCCTCCCCCCACGCCCCAGCAGAGTTCAACGTTACAGCCAGAGAGGGCTGGCCTGCCAGCCCAGGAGAGCTGCCTGGGCCTCCCCCATGCTCCCTACCATCTTGAGGCCTCTGGCTCCACCTTCAGCCCTCAGAGACCCCCTTTCAGACTTGCTTCGGTAAGGGGCACCCCCCACACACATTATCCCTCTCTCATTGCCCCTCCTGACCCAAACCACGAACGCAACTCAGGCCCAGCACCATGAATAACCACGGTGATGACAGTGCTCATAACCCATAAATGATTGTCCATCTGTTGGGCCCTCATGTCCCAGGTAAAGAGCTTCACCCACACACCCTCTCATTTTATCCTTTGAATAAACCCTCAAATCACATGTGCTCCTTTTCCCACTTCACAGATAAGGAAACTGAGGGGCAGAAGGGCCGCCTAACTCCCCCATGGTTATGAAGCTGAAACGCAAACCCAGAATTATCCATCACCAAAGTTTGTTTCATAAGCCCCACAGCACACCAACATCCCAGAACCATAAAATAATCGATCTAGAAGCCATTCCTTTTCTCCCAAATCAAGGAGATGCAGAAGCACCCAAGGGGCTTGAAAGCAGAGGGCAAGGTCCTATCCACTGCACCTGGCTACCTGTGACAACCAGCTCCTGTTCTAAATTCAGCCTCCTCTCCCCTCGGCTGTAGCTCCCGAATCAGATCTAGTTTTCAGATTAAATTTCCAACATTATCCCCACGAGCTAACAGGAGGTGAAGAGCTACAATGGACTCAAAAACCCACTTCTTCAGCCCGCCCCATCCCACAGGAGGCAGGAGTACTTCAGAACAGACAGAATTTTCTAAAAACAACTTCTTTTGCTTGGACTATCCTTGAGAAATCCAGGGTTAATGTGTAACCCTGGGCATGCAGTGGAAACGAGCCCAGCCCACAGGCTCAGCGGAGCAGGGAGAAGGGAGGCCAGCCAGGGGCGCGGCCTGCTCGTGGCTCGCGGTCAGAGGATAGCACGGCTCCCTAGCCCTCCAGTGGCCCTCAAAAAGGGGCCCAGATGGAAACCTGGGGAAAGGGCACAACTGTAATCATCCTCACACAAACTTTCCTAGGTCTAGACGTGTGCTGCCCCATATGGCAGCCATGAGACACCTGTGACTACTGGAATGCGGCTAGCAGGAGTCGAGACGTCCTGTGTGAAATACACTCTGATCTCAAAGACTGAGCAAAAGAAAAACGTGAATTATCCCCCAAATAATGTTTATATTAATTTCATGTTGAAATGATAAATGTTTTTGACATATTGGGTTAAGTAAATTATCAGAATTAATTCCTCTCTTTCTTTTTGCTGTTTTTAACGGGCAATTAGACAATTTTAAACTCCGTAGGTGGTTGGTATTATCTTTCTATTTGACAGCACTGCCCTGGATAGAGGCATGGTCATCCCAAGAGTCCAGACCCTGCACACAGCCACCCCTGGTGCTTCTTCCTCCTCCCCAAGCCCCAACTCACCAGACGCACCTTCCACCCTTTTGAAGCCTGCGCCTCCCTTGCTCCAGAGCTCCCCAGAGCTCCCCAGTACAGGTCACACCAACCCTAAGCCTCTTTCCTCCACCCTCCAGGCCTTCCTGGTTGATTCACTGGCCCTGTGCTGACCTTAGTGAGTGACTCTGGAAGCCGTCTCCATCCTCCCTTCACCCCTCCTGCCTTCCTGGCACGCTGCCGGTGCCCCGGGTACAGAACAGCCCCCACGGTCCCCAGTCCTTGTGGTCTTTTACCTTCAGAAGTTTGCACATAATTGCTCCTTCCCCTCCTCTTTAATGAGCTCCTGGCTCCCGGGGTGCAAGGCACATGGGCTCAGACTTGCCCTCCGTCTGCAGCCGGTTGCTGCCCAGCCACACCCACCTTGCCTTGTGTTAATGCCCAACAGGTGTGGGCCCACCGAGCCCAGCTTCTCACCCTGAGCTGCACACCCGTCAGGCACTGACACCCGGGCAGAGTGACAGGGACGGGGTACCCCCTGCTCCCACAACTTCTCCCTGGGAGCTCCTTTGCTAGCGACCATCCCCCTCCTGCCCTTCCTCCAGGAATTCAGGCTCTGCCTCCGGTGGAAGCCCTCTCCCAGCACCCCAGGCTTTCCTTCCATCAGCTCAACCAAGCCACACTTCTGCTCTTAGGAACTTTGAAAGCACGTACCCCTGGGGCTGAAGGAAGTCAGTCATTTGACACTCATCAAGCACTTTCACCTGCAGCGTTTAGCCCTTCCAGCAAGTCCATGAGGTAACAATCATGCCCATTTTCCAGATAAAGAAACCGAGGCTCAGAAGGATAGAGGAACTTGCTCAGGATCACATGGAGCCAGGCTCTGAAGCCAAGCAGTCAGGCTCTAAACTTCCTTGATATTTGATGTTGTAAGAAAAACACAGAGAGGCCAAGGTGTAAATCCCAGATTTACCCTTTTCAAGGTCTGTGACTTTGTGCAAGCTTCTTAATCCCCCTGTGCCTCAGTTCCCTCATTTGTAAAATGGCAGTAAATATCTCAGGGTTGCAGTGAGGGTTAAGTGGTGCAGAGATTGCATTTAAAATAGTGCCTACCCAAGGGTTAGAGTCAGAGAAGGTGTGACAATGGAAGGGAGGTCGAAGTGATGCCATCGCTGGAAGGGGGATGTGAGGGAGGAATGTGGGCAGCCCCTAGAACTGGAAAGAGAAGGAACAGATGCTGCCCTAGAGCCTCTAGAGGGAACGCAGCCCCGCCAGCACCTTGATTGTAGCCTGTGAGACCCACTGGGACTTTTGACCTTCAGGACTGTGAAAGAATAAATCTGAGTTATTTTAGGTCACTTAAAAAAAAATAGTTCCTACAGGTCCATGTAGTAAGTGCTCAATAAAGAGTAGCTGTTGATAATAATGAGTACTTAGTCTGTTCTCCACCAGGCTGTGAGCTCCTGGAACATGTGATGTGCTCTGGACCATTCCTGGCCCCTCTGCCCAAGTCTCCAGGAATGGTCTTGAGGGTGCTATGGTGATGAGAGTGAGATGGAGGGAGCCGGGTGAACGTAGGTGTAATGGACTGAATGTTTTTGTCCTCCCCCCAGTTTACGTATTGAAGCCCTAATCCCCAATGTGATGGTATTTGGAGATGGGGCCTTTGGGAGGTAATTAGGGTTAGATGGGGTCTTGGGCGGGGCCCTCTTGATGATGCCCTCATAAGAAGAAACATTAGAGAGCCCTCCCCCCTTTATCTTCCCCCTCCCTTGCTGTCCCCGTCATGCACGGACATAACCAGAAGGTGGCCATCTACAAACCAGGAAGAAGGCTCTCGCCAGAACCTGACTGTGCTGCCACCCTGACCTCAGACCTCCAGCCTCCAGAGGATGTGAGAAACTCCAGAACTGCGAGAAAATACATTTCTGGTATTGAAGCCAGCCAGTCTACAGTATTGCCTTATGGCAGCCCAAGCAGACTGAAACAGCAGGTCAGTCTGCTTTCACTCCTTGTTTAGCAAAGCTCGGAAGGCAAGGAACGGCGCTGCCCAGCCTCAGGGAAGTCTCCAAACCTCCGACCTCCTCCACACGGAGGCCCTGATAGCTAGTACAGGAAGACAGTCTTCTCTCCACCTCTCTGGGACCCCGGAACCAAGAAAAAACTGGGCTCAACAGTCTGTGCATGAGAAACAAACCCCGGGGCCCATCCTCTGGATGCTGACCATGTTGGGTGTTCTGAAGACTTCACACATCATGGAATCCAGACTACACGTTAAAAAACAGCCACCGCAACCCACTTCCTTTTCCTGATTCCAAAAAGAACAATGCACATTGTAGAAAACATTTTTAAGTATAAAGACGAAAATACATATGAATCCCACCATCCAGAGACAACATGCCATTAATACGTTATGCATTTCCCCCCATCTTTTTAAGACGTATACGAAGAGAGAGACCGTCTTTAAAATTCTTCCACAGCTGAGCTCAGGCTACAGCTCCTCTTCGGTGGCCTGCCTTTCCCCTCAATATTCTATCAGAACTATTTGCCCTTGTTATTAAAATTTCTTTGTAAACCACATTTTAAGGGTAGAATAACATTTCATCGTCTGATTGCACCATAATTAATTTAACCATTTCCCTATTGTTAGACATTTAGGTAGTTTCTGAGAGCACACTACCATGAATAATGCAGTGATGAACACGCTGCTTTGTAAATTTTCATTCACCTACCTGTCCCTCATGATTTCTTTATGATGGATTCCTGGAGGCAGGATTACTGAGATTGGCTGCTTGAGCCGTTCTATGACTCATGGCCCACACCAGTCTCACCACATGCACACCAGCATTGAACATTCTCTCTTCAGTACAGATCTTTCTTGACTTAGGACAGGGTTACATTCCCATAAACCCATTGTAAGTTGAAAATATCATTAAGGGGAAAGTGCATTTAATACACCTAACCTCCCAAACAGCATAGCTTAGCCTAGCCTGCCTTAAATGTGCTCAGAAGACTTACATTAGCTGACCGTTGGGCAAAATCACCTAACACAAAGCTTATGTTATAATAAAGTGTTGATCATCTCATGCAATTTATTGAACACTGTACTGAAAGTGAACAACAGAATGATTTACGGGTATAGACAGGTTGTAAGTGTATCGGTTGTTTACCCTCGTGAGCATGGGGCTGACTGCCACTGCCCACCGTCCCAGGACAGCATCATACCACATATCGCCAGCCTGGGAAAAGATCAAAGTTGAAAATTCAACGTATGGTTTCTGCTGAATGCCTACCACTTTAGCACCATCACAAAGTCGAAAAATTAAGTCAAACATCATGAGTCAGGGACCATCTGTGTTTTGATAATGTGTTATGATACTTCTTTGTGCTTTACTTTAAATACTAGTGAGAAATAATCAGCACAGGTTTAGATAATCGGGCTCTGGAAAAAAGCAAGTAGGAGATATGTACTACTGAATTTGACACCAGCTGGAATTAGACATTTGTTTTCAAGATATGTAGTATTATTATGTTTAACTGCAGTTTGTGATCCTAACTCATGGCTAGCAAAATAAATATCGTGGTGGTTTGAACAGCTCAGCTTTGCGGAAGAGATAAGCCAAAGGGGAGGCAGAGGCCAATATTTATTGAGTGGTTCCAAGTAACCTGCTGTGAACATGCAATGCCGTGTGAAATCTTAAATCTATAAACGACCGTTACTCCTAGTTCTATAGACAGGGAGACTGAGATCAGAGACGGTTGTACGGGACTCAGATGACTCCAGCAGAAGCTGTGCAGCCGGGATTCAAAACCAAGTCCCTTTGCTCGAGGGTCCACGTTCTTTCCACTCTCCTGGGCCGCAGTGAAACTAGGGAGTGGAAATAAAGGTGGCTTGCTCTCAAGTCGGCTCTCTTCTATGGGACAAATAGTCCCACACAATCCGCTTACTTTACTAGATCCTTCAGCAAACTCTTCCCCATAGAATAAGAAGGAAAACTTCATCTAGTGGTCACCTAAATTATCTTCTACTGGAGAGAGCAGTGAATCACAAGTAAGCTTATACACTTGTATGTGCCGTATTCCTAAAAATGTATACGAAAGTTAAATTAAAAAGAAGAAAAAGTCCAACAAAGGAGGAATGTGTGTTAATGAAGAGTTCCATTCACAGAAAGCTGAAAACAAAAAAATCCATATTTTAGGGTTGTAAGTGGTTTATGAAATCTCTAGGTGCTACAGGAGATGGACGTGATTATTTATAATATACGCAGACATACGAAACACTGCTCATAGAAAGTAAAAATTAATTTCTCTGAAATAATTTGGTACCGCACTGAGTTCATTCATGTAATTTGAAGTTACATTCAGAAGATGGAAAACACCGACCTGAGTGAAGAAAGGAACAGGAGATTGTTGACGCTGATTTTAATGCTTTTTACCAACTATTTTGAAAAATTAGTCAAGAAAGAAGTTGATTATCCATCTTCCTGCTCTGTTCATAACACGAGCTTTAGAAAGCCATATCCCTTTAAGAACACCCGGACAGGGAGCTTAGATATGTTCCTGGCTACACACTCTCAGCAGAAGGACCTTGATGGCCAGCGCCGTGTGCGTCAGGCTGTGTCTTGTCTTTTCCTTGTGAATCAAGCCTATCTGTCTATCTACCCGCCTTTCCTCCTTCCTTCTCTCCTTCCTTCAACTTCTCAATGAATTACAAATAAAAATATATCATTTCAGTATAAAGTCAAAACCTTCAACTCAATGTACAAGCTCTTCATGACCCCCAGCTGACTTTGCCAGCCCAACTGGCCACCATTCCCCTCATTCTTGGTCATCTAGTCACACTGGCCATTTTCAGGTTGTCAAAGACGCCACTCCACCACAGTGCTGTTTCTTATTCCTGGAATGCTCTCCTCTGAACTCCACTCCTCTCCGTCCTACCTTTACCAAGGTACCTCCTACTGATTCACCAAGCCTCAGTTTAAATCCTCAGCTCTCGATTTCTATTTCTTTGAGGATAACCCTCCCTGGTTCCCCAGGTTGGGTTAAGCTCCCTATTATAAACTCTCAAAGCACTAGGAGTCCTTCATGTCAATTACCAATTGCACTTTCAGATTTACTTGTGTGATAGTTTGATTGTCTGTTTTTCCAACTATCTGGTTAATGAGAGCAGAGACCGAGTCTACACTGGCTCATCCCTGATTCCTCAGCATCTAGCATAGAGCTTGGCTATCATAATATTTTGTGAGTCAAAGGAATGGATGAATAATTGTCATTTCACACCCAGGAAAACTTCCATCCAAGATTGATGGTCAAATGACATTTTCAATAAAACAAAAACTGAGACAATTCCCACCAATTCACTAAAGGCTGCACTTCAGTCACTAAGGAAAAAGGAATCAAACCTGAGAAGAAGTTCTGAGAGACAAGATCTTGACAAATATGTTGGAAAATCTAAATGAACGTTGACTACACAAAAAATACAATGCCTATTTTAGAGTTTTAAACAACTAATATACTGGTCAA
This sequence comes from Equus asinus, assembly GCF_041296235.1. Lineage (NCBI taxonomy): Eukaryota > Metazoa > Chordata > Mammalia > Perissodactyla > Equidae > Equus > Equus asinus. The sequence goes on along the minus strand of NC_091810.1, from coordinate 44,285,636 downwards.
ATAAGAGCATATACACTAGGAGGAGGGCAATTGGAATTAAAATAATCTAAAAACCTCACATTGTTTGAGAAGAGGATCAAGGTACTGATTAGTATGACATTTTATTAAATATAAATGTTTAAGCATCTAAAGTATCCCCATTAAGAAAAATAGGCAGAAAATGTAGCTTCCAAAACAAAAAGGAGGAAAATGAAATGAGAAAAAGGAAACAAAAATCTTCCAAAAGAGCAAGAAGATAAACAAAAGAAATAAAAGGTAGGACAAATAGAAAGCTTAAAATATATCAAGGGTCATAATATAATGAACTAAACTTTTCAGTAAAAGACAAAGATTGTGGGACTAAAAACATCCAACTCTGATGTTTAAAATAAACACTCAAAACCTAAAGACATAGCAGTTGAAGAAAAGGATTGAAAGAGACAAACACCAACCAAAAGGGAGACAATGGTAGCCACATTAACGCCAAAGCCAATGGACTTTGAGATGCAAAATATTATTAGGTATAAATAGAGACACCATATAATAATAAAAGTTTCCATTTGCCTGAGAGATATCAAGCGAAGAGATGAGTAAGATGGAATCAACTTGTTTGCGTCTTCAAGTCGCTGGGAAAACACATCCATAGAAAGAGGGCAGCTCTGGGAAACCAAGGGCAACTCACCCATCAGCTGAGTGCGTATGCATCACCATGCCAGGAGCACACGATCATGCTTTACCACCTGCCTCAAGCAGAAAGATCTCCCCGGGCTCACCACGCCTTCATTTCCCTTGACCGCTGGCCAAGGAGCCTGACTTCTGCTACTGTTTGGCACAGTTCCTCAAGCGCCCCCACTTACTGCCACGACAGCTTCCCCGCATGTCAGTGCTCCTTTGCTCTTCCAGCCCCAGGGAGAAACCTAAAGGAACCCAAATGCTGTGTGTCAAACAAACTTTTCTGATTCTCCCTCTTCCCCAAGCTTCACAATGTGAATCTGACTTAAATTCTTTCTTCATTCATTCATTCATTCCACACTTTTGCATATTCACCAGGTGCTGAGCATGCTCCAAGGGACACAGGAGAAACTCCTTGAAGTCTCCAGCCTGACTCTAGGAGCTGCCCTAGAAGATCCTGCTCCTGTCATCTCCTGGGGCTGGAGGGGTGTGACACCAAACCTCTGGGCAATCCTCCAGCCTCAGAAACCAAAACTTCTCCCTGCTGCAAGCATGAAGGCGGCCTCCGTTAGAGATGCTTTCCCACAGTTTCCATGAGTGGTAATTATAGACGTGTCAACCATTATTTCATATGTCCATTTTTATATTTAAAAATAACCTTTAATCATTGCAAAAAATTCATATTCATCATAGAAAAATTAGAGCATAAAGACTGATAAAACTAAAAACTGTCTCTGCCACTTAGAGAGATTTACTGTGAACACTTGGGTATCCTGCCCTTTAGACTTTCTTTTCATACACACACATATATGAATAGTTCTGCCCATTCATTTCCATTCCAAAAGAGAGCATTTCGTCTGCTGACAAAAAGGGAATGAAGATCCTTGGATATCACCAAGTCAGGCACTTGAAGCACCCAGCCCTTAAAAATCACATGTTCTCAGCATTAACCATTAGGTTTTCACTGAAAGATTGCAAAATCAACAGCACACTAAATAGTATGAGAAACATTTTCTAATGGTTCCTCCCCCAAAAGACAAAAATACAGCTCTTGGTATTAGTTATCTATTACAGCGCGACAAATTACCCCATCGCCCCTAGACATCACAAAATCATGCCTTAAAAATGGCATCGCCCCGCAGGAGTTGTGTCTGTGCTCTCTGAACACATCATCAAATTCTCTCCTCTGTTTCTCTTTTGAATTGTGCTAGGAACACTTAACATGAGATCTACCATCCTAACAAATTTTCAAGGGTACAATACAGTATTTTTTTTTTTTTATTAATGTTATGATGGATTACAAGCTTGTGAAATTTCAGTTGTACATTTTTGTTAGTCATGTTGTGGGTACACCACTTCCCCCTCCGTGCCCTCCCCCCACCCCCCCTTTTCCCTGGTAACCACCGATCAGATCTCCTTCTCAATATACTAATTTCCACCTATGAGTGGAGTCATATAGAGTTCGTCTTTCTCTGACTGACTTATTTCGCTTAACATAATGCCCTCGAGGTCCATCCACATTGTTGTGAATGGGCCAATTTCGTCTTTTTTTATGGCTGAGTAGTATTCCATTGTGTATATATACCACATCTTCTTTATCCAATCATCAGTTTCTGGGCATGTAGGCTGGTTCCACGTCTTGGCTATTGTAAATAATGCTGCGATGAACATAGGGGTGCAACGGACTCTTGAGATATCTGATATCAGGTTCTTAGGATAGATACCCAGTAATGGGATGGCTGGGTCATAGGGTATTTCTATTTTTAACTTTTTGAGAAATCTCCATACTGTTTTCCATAGTGGCTGTACCAGTTTGCATTCCCACCAACAGTGTATGAGGGTTCCTCTTTCTCCACAACCTCTCCAACATTTGTCGTTCTTGGTTTTGGATGTTTTTGCCAATCTAACGGGGGTAAGGTGATATCTTAGTGTAGTTTTGATTTGCATTTCCCTGATGATTAGCGATGATGAACATCTTTTCATGTGTCTATTGGCCATATTCATATCTTCTTTTGAGAAATGTCTGTTCATGTCCTCTGCCCATTTTTTGATCGGGTTGTTTGTTTTTTTGTTGTTAAGCAGTGTGAGTTCTTTGTATATTATGGAGATTAACCCTTTGTCGGATAAGTGGCTTGTAAATATTTTTTCCCAATTAGTGAGCTGTTTTTTTGTTTCAATTCTGTTTTCCCTTGCCTTGAAGAAGCTCTTTAGTCTGATGAAGTCCCATTTGTTTATTCTTTCTATTGTTTCCCTCAACTGAGGAGTTACAGTGTCCGAAAAGATTCTTTTGAAACTGATGTCAAAGAGTGTACTGCCTATATTCTCTTCCAAAAGACTTATTGTCTCAGGCCTAATCTTTAGGTCTTTGATCCATTTTGAGTTTATTTTGGTGTGTGGTGAAAAAGAATGGTCGATTTTCAATCTTTTGCATGTGGCTGTCCAGTTTTCCCAGCACCATTTGTTGAAGAGACTTTCTTTTCTCCATTGTAGGCCCTCTGCTCCTTTGTCGAAGATTAGCTGTCCATAGATGTGTGGTTTTATCTCTGGGCTTTCAATTCTGTTCCATTGATCTGTGCACCTGTTTTTGTACCAGTACCATGCTGTTTTGATCACTGTAGCTTTGTAGTATGTTTTGAAATCAGGGATTGTGATTCCGCCGGCTTTGTTTTTCTTGCTCAAGATTGCTTTAGCAATTCGTGGTCTTTTGTTCCCCCATATGAATTTTAGGATTGTTTGTTGAATTTCTGTGAAGAATGTTCTTGGGATTCTGATTGGGATAGCATTGAATCTGTATATTGCTTTGGGTAGTATGGACATTTTAACTATGTTTATTCTTCCAATCCATGTGCAAGGAATGTCTTTCCATCTCTTTATGTCATCATCAATTTCTTTCAAGAAAGTCTTGTAGTTTTCATTGTATAGATCCTTCACTTCCTTGGTTAAGTTTATCCCAAGGTATTTTATTCTTTTCGTTGCGATTGTGAATGGGATAGAGTTCTTGAGTTCTTTTTCTGTTAGTTTATTGTTAGTGTATAGAAATGCTACTGATTTATGCACGTTAATTTTATACCCTGCTACTTTGCTGTAGTTGTTGATTATTTCTAATAGTTTTTCTGTGGATTCTTTGGGGTTTTCTATGTATAAGATCATGTCGTCTGCAAACAACGCGAGTTTTACTTCTTCGTTACCTATTTGGATTCCTTTTATTTTTTTTTCCTGCCGAATTGCTCTGGCCAGCACCTCCAGTACTATGTTGAATAGGAGTGGTGAAAGTGGGCACCCTTGTCTTGTTCCTGTCCTCAGAAGGATGGCTTTCAGCTTTTGTCCATTGAGTATGATGTTGGCTGTGGGTCTATCATATATGGCCTTTATTATGTTGAGGTACTTTCCTTCTATACCCATTTTACTGAGGGTTTTTATCATAAATGGGTGTTGGATCTTGTCGAATGCTTTCTCTGCATCTATTGAGATGATCATGTGGTTTTTGTTTTTCATTTTGTTGATGTAGTGTATCACGTTGATTGACTTGCGGATGTTGAACCATCCCTGTGTCCCTGGTATAAATCCCACTTGATCATGGTGTATAATCTTTTTGATGTATTGTTGTAATCGGTTTGCCAAAATTTTGTTGAGGATTTTTGCATCTATGTTCATCAGTGATATCGGCCTGTAGTTCTCCTTCTTTGTGTTGTCCTTGTCAGGTTTGGGGATCAGAGTGATGTTGGCTTCATAGAATGTGTTAGGGAGTTCTCCATCTTTCTCAATTTTCTGGAACAGTTTGAGGAGAATAGGTATTAAGTCTTCTTTGAATGTTTGGTAGAATTCTCCAGAGAAGCCGTCTGGTCCTGGACTCTTGTTTTTGGGGAGGTTTTTGATTACCATTTCTATTTCCTTACTTGTGATTGGTCTATTCAGATTCTCCATTTCTTCCTGATTCAGTTTGGGGAGATTGTAGGAGTCTAGGAATTTGTCCATTTCTTCCAAGTTGTTCAATTTGTTGGCATATAGTTTTTCATAGTATTCTCTTATGATCTCTTGTATTTCATTGGTATCTGTTGTGATTTCTCCTCTCTCATTCCTGATTTTATTAATTTGCGATTTCTCTCTTCTTTTCTTGGTGAGTCTGGCTAGGGGTTTGTCAATTTTGTTAATTCTTTCGAAGAACCAACTCTTTGTTTCATTGATCCTTTCTATTGTCTTTTTTGTTTCAATATCGTTTATTTCTGCTCTTATTTTTATTATTTCCCTCCTTCTACTGACTCTGGGCTTTGTTTGTTCTTCTTTTTCTAGTTCTGTTAGGTGTCGTTTGAGGTTGCTTACGTGAGCTTTTTCTTGTTTAGTGAGGTGAGCCTGTATTGCGATGAATTTCCCTCTTAGGACTGCTTTTGCTGCATCCCAAATGATTTGGTATGTCGTGTTCTCATTTTCATTTGTCTCCAGATAATATTTGATTTCTTCTTTAATTTCTTCAATGATCCATTGTTTGTTGAGAAGCGTGTTGTTTAGTCTCCACATTTTTGCACCTTTCTCTGCTTTTTTCTTGTAGTTGATTTCTAGTTTAATAGCGTTATGATCAGAAAAGATGCTTGATATTATTTCAACTCTCTTGTATTTATTGATGTTTGCTTTGGTTCCCAAAATATGGTCAATCCTTGAGAATGTTCCATGTGCACTTGAGAAGAATGTGTAACCTGCTGTTTTTGGATGAAGTGTTCTATATATATCTATTAAGTCCATCTGGTCTAATTTTTCATTTAATTCTATTATTTCCTTGTTGATTTTCTGTCTGGATGTTCTGTCCATTGGTGTTAATGGTGTGTTGAGGTCCCCTACTATTATTGTATTGTTGTTGATGTCTTCTTTTAGTTCTATTAAGAGTTGCTTTACAAATTTTGGTGCTCCTGTGTTGGGTGCGTATATATTTATAAGTGTTATGTCTTCTTGGTGGAGAGTCCCTTTTATCATTATATACTGTCCCTCTTTATCTTTCTTTATCTGTTTTGCTTTGAAATCTACCTTGTCTGATATTAGTATAGTGACACCTGCTTTCTTTTGTTCATTATTAGCTTGGAGTATTGTTCTCCATCCCTTCACTCTGAGTCTGTGTTTGTCTTTGGGGCTGAGGTGTGTTTCCTGGAGGCAGCATATTGTTGGATCTTGTTCTTTGATCCATCCTGCCACTCTGTGTCTTTTGATTGGGGAGTTCAATCCATTTACATTTAGAGTGATTATTGAGACGTGGGGGCCTACCACTCCCATTTTGTGTCTTGTTTTCCGGTTTTCTTCAGTTTCCTTTGTTTCTCGTCCCATAGTTTAATCTGTTCTGATGTAGAGCTACTACTCTCTGTTGTTGTCCTTCTACTTATCTCCTCTGCTCTTGGTTTTGTAGCCCCTTTCCTTTTTTGGATTTTTCAGGAATGAGGGTTTTCCTGAGGATTTCCTGAAGAGGAGGTTTTGTGGCAATGAACTCCCTTAATTTTTGTTTGTCTGGGAAAGTTTTTATTTCTCCATCGTATTTGAAGGATATTTTCGCTGGGTAGAGAATTCTCGGCTGTAGATTTCTGTCCTTCAGATTTTTGAATATATCATTCCACTCTCTTCTAGCCTGTAAAGTTTCTGCTGAGAAATCTGCTGATAGCCTGATGGGGGTTCCTTTGTAGGTTAGTTTCTTTTGCCTGGCTGTCCTTAATATTTTCTCCTTGTCGTTGACTTTTGCTAGCTTCACTACTATATGCCGTGGAGTTGGTCTTCTTGCATTGATAAAGTTTGGAGATCTATTGGCTTCTGTCACCTGAAGATCCATCTCCCTCACCAGATTTGGGAAGTTCTCAGCCATTATTTCTTTGAATAGGTTTTCTGCCCCTTTCTCCTTCTCTTCTCCCTCTGGTATACCTATAATCCTTACGTTGCATCTCCTAATTGTGTCTGATAATTCTCGGAGAGTTTCTTCATTTCTTTTAAGTCTTGCTTCTCTCTCCTCCTCTGCCTGCAACAATTCTATATTGCCATCTTCCAAATTGCTAATTCTTTCCTCCATATTATCGGCCCTACTGTTCAGAGCATCTAGATTTTTCTTAATCTCCTCTATTGTGTTCTTCATTTCCAATATTTCTGTTTGGTTCTTCTTTATCGTATCAAACTCTTTTGTGACATAGCTCCTGAACTCGTTGAGTTGTCGGTCAGAATTCTCTCTTAACTCATTGAGAATCTTAATGATGGCTGTTTTGAAGTCATCGTCATTTATGTTATACATCTCATTTTCTTTGGGATTGTTTTCTGTGTATTTGTTGCTTTCTTTCTGTTCTGGAGATTTAATGTATTTTTTCATATTGCTTGATGTTGTTGATTTGTGCCTCCGCATGGAGATAGAGTTTAGTTGCTCCTTTCACTTGTTTCAGCTGCTGCGGTGGGAGGAGCAGCTGTTTATATTTCACCAACCAGGAACCCTGTCCGTAGTTGCTAACTGGGCCTGGGCCCCTCTTCGTAGCCACAGTGGCCCTTTGGATTCCCTCCTCTGCTGTGGGGGCCGTCACAGGGGGGCTTCAGGCTGCAGGTGCCTACTGTTGCAGCCCACCTAGATGTGCTCTCTCCTTGGGGTCTGCAACGGTGTTATGGGCTTTTCCAGCAGCCAGGGGTGGGATCACTTATATTTGTCGCTCCGTTGCTGTCGGCACCCACCAAATCTCACTTGTCCTCTATAGGTCGCAGGAGAGCTATTGGCATCTTCTACAGTCTGTGGTTAGTACACCTAGTTATGCTGCTTTTGCCCTGGGGTCTTCCAGCCTTGTGGCTGGCGGCTGGGTGCCTTCTACTGGTGCTGTGCAGAGGCTTTCCCTAAGGCTGCTGTGAGCCTGTAGGGTTTCCCCCTAGGCTACTAAGCTGGGTCTCTGGAACTCTCTCCAGCCCCAGTCCTCTCCGAGATCTCCGGCAATCCCTAGACCCACGGGGCAGGCAATGGCAGCTGGGGGTCGCCCCGCCCTCAGGGCTTCTCTCCTGGCCTCTCCCGGAGCCGTGAATGCTGGGCTTGGCCCCTCTGCTAATGGCAAACAGAGAGTTTTGTCTGCTGCCCGGGCGGAGCTCCGGCGCTTCCCCTCCGGGTCGCAGGACCGGCCTTTGAAAATTCCCCCCGCCCCGGTCCTCTCCGAGATCTCTGGCAATCCCTAGTCCCACGGGGCGGGCAACGGCAGCTGGGAGATCTCCGTGCCCTCCGTGTCTCTCTCTGGGACCCTCCGGGCGCCCCGAGCACCAGGCTGGATCCCCCCGCCAATGGCGGGGAGAGACTCTCCCCGCGGGCTCAGGTGTGCAACTCCAAAGTTTCCCTCTGCGTTTAGGAGTAATTGCAGGGGGTTTAGGTAGGGTTCTGGTCACCTGTTTCCACCGTCGCTCCTCTGTTGTGTTCTCGCTCCTGCCCTAGACGTGCGTGGATCCTCTGGGGGCGTCCGTTGGAAGAAAGCCGCTTGCGGGTACCAGGCTGCCCGTCGGGGTCGGAGAGCCCTCACCTATTTCCACATCCTCCCGGAGGAAAGTCCATCCGCCTTCCGATGTATAGTCGCGTGGGTGTCTCAGACGTCCTGAGATGCTGTCTGGATATCCTTTGTCAAGCGATAAGTGTCCAAATAATTGTAGACTCGAAGGGCGAGAGACAAAGAGGACTACTCACGGCGCCATCTTGGCTCTTCTCCTCAACAATACAGTATTTTTAACTATAGGCGCAATGTTGCACAGCAAATCTCTAGAAGTTGTTTTGCGTGACTGAAACTTTACATCCGCTGAACAGCAATTCCCTGTTTCCTCCTCCTCCATCCCCTGGCAACCACTGTTCTACTCTCTGTTTCTATGAGTTTGGCTATTTTAGATACCTCTTGTAAGTGGAATCATGCAGTGTTTCTCCTTCTGTGACTGGCTTATTCATTTAGCATAATGTCCTCCAGTTTCATCCATGTGGTTGCATATGGCATGATTTCACTTTCTTTAAGGCTGAATAATATTCCATTGTATGCATATGCCACCCTTACTTCATCCATCCATCTGTTGGTGGACATTCAGGTTGTTTCCATATCTTGGCTATTAGGAATAACGATGCAATGAACGTGGGAGTGCAGATAGCTCTTCAAGATCCTGGTTTCAATTCTCTTGGATATATACCCAGGAGTGAGATTGCTGGATCACAGGGCAATTCTAGGAGTTTAGAGCCCAGGAGTCAGGCTTAAGCCGGGAGACTTTACTCCCATTTCTGCTCTCCCCTAACTGTGCTGATTGGACAATGGGCAGACAGGTGAGCCAGTCGGATTCTCTTGCTCTGATGTGTGGCATTCAATCTGACACCAGGATTCCTAGGAACACAGATCAGGAGAGCTGGGAGCACAGATCTTGAGCACCGGTTTCCACATGGCTGCTTCAATCTCACCTGAGGAGCCTAGAAAAATACTGATTCCTGGGACTCACTCTGAGCATAATGAACCTGAATATCCAAGGGAAAACCCTAGAATCTGTCTTTTATGAAAATCCTAGTTGATTCTGGAGCTCTGTCAAATTTGGAAAGCACAGCAGAGGGCAAATTCACGAATTTCTGACCTGAGATCCCCAGAGCCACTCTGATGGCTTTAGTCATCCTGGGATTCCAGGAGACATCTCAACATCTTCCAATGAGTTTGTATCATGTTGTTGTTGACTCCAGCTGGAGCTGGATTCTGTGATTGCAGTTAAAAGAACCTTAACTAATACGGCCCAGAGCCATTGGCACACTCAACACCTGCCGTACTACAGCCTCCATTTGCATTTTGCAATCTTTGCTGTTCTCGCGTTGCGTCTGCCTCTCTGTGGCGTATTTTCCCATGTTTGGACATTATACATACAAGAAAAGGGCTCCACAGAACAAGACAGCTGATCTGTGAGTTTCAAAGTCTGAATTCTGGAGGAAGTGCTCTCTGCGAGATGTATTTATGACTTACTTCAACCACAGGTGCTTGTGCTGCTGAAAGGTCGTGGAGGGCACAATTCCTCCTTTGGGTGCATACTGAGCACCTAATGGGTGCAGGCATGGCTCCGGGCCAGTGCTTCCAGTAGAACTTTCCTCAATGATGGAAAATCCCACAGCTATGCTGCCATTTCAAATATGTGGCTACTGAGCACTTGAGATGTGGCTCGTACGACTGAGGAGCCCATTATTTTATTTTATTTTAATTAACTTAAATTTAAACAGCCACATGTGGCTAATGGCTCCTGTATTGGACAGTGCAGTTCTAGATACTTCACCTAATTAATTACGCAAGGCAGGGAACACCAGCTTAGTTTTACAGATGAAGAAACTGATACTCAGAGAGGCAAAATGACATGCCTGAGATCACTGCATGAGACAGCACAAGGATTCAACCCAAATCCAACCCGTGACAAACTGCTTCACACACACACACACACACACACAGACATACACGATGTGTGTGAAACATTGATAGGGGACAAAATAAAACTGAATTTCCCATCTCGGAGGCATTGGCTCTGTTTTAGTTACAAAGCCAAAACAAAAAAGCAAGCCACGAATCAGGACACACTATCAATTCCGCCTAACCATGGAGACGGTCCAGCCAGCGGGCTTGGCTTTCTCCTGCAGCCGTCCTGGCTCGACAAGAGCCTTGTGGTCGCGTGTGTTTTATTGCATGCCGAAAACTCCAAGATAGCTCAGCCTCCGAGAACAAAAGTGATTGCGGGGTGAAGAGGGAAGGAGGGCAAGAGGCTGCCCCTCCCATCTCCTAGGGTGGACACCATGTCTGACAAGCCTCATCCAGGCCTTTAAAGTACTGCACGGATGCGGAGAGGGCCGGACTGTGCTGGGAAGCCTCCCCGGCTGCCTCCTCTGCTCCCCACGCCCTGGGAAAACTCCATCTCTAACAGTTACAGTCAGCCATTTAAATCACATTACACTGTAAGTGGATATACAAATTGTCAGCCCTAATGAAATTTAGGAGGAAACAGTGGGAGAGGTGAAAACACTTAGAACTGGTTTCTTGGTTTTCGAGACCCGAATTCAAGTGGTTTAGACTGCTCGTTGAAAACGTGCTTGGAGTGTGGTTTTCCTGCCAGCACATGGAGGCTTCCTGGGAACTCACGGCTGACTCTTCTTCTGGTTCACCCTGGAATTGCACCGCGTAAGAGCCCTCAGTGTAGACACGGCGCTGCTCATGGCAGGAGAGGGTCCTCCTCATTTCTGAACCTTGCAAAAGGCCTGGCACTGAGAGGCATTTGGGAAATACGGAATGAGAGACTAAAAGCAGAGAACCCCTGTGCACAGCCCGAATCACGAAAGTCAGAGAGGCCCTAGGAAAGGAAATCCACTTCGATGATGCCAGAAATGCCTCCGTAAAGGCTGCTGGGGGCAGGGAGGGGGGAGAGAAGGGTCCCCTCCAGTCTGTTCTCCCAGAAAATACATGCTCATTAGGCAATGTGCTGAACAGCATATTGGATTAACTCACGAATTATCTGCCACTAAATGGTTGAGCAGGCCTGTCTCTCCAGGGCAGAGGGGTCTCGGCACCCACCAGGGCTTTGTAATCCCCACAAAACCCCTGCATGGCAGACAGGGTTTACCCCTCTACAGGCAAGGAAATGAAAGATCAGAAAGGTCAAGAAACTTGCCCAAGATTGTGCAGGTGTTTCTGATTCCAAAGCTCCTGCTGGACGGGACGCCTGGATGGGATGTGGTGAGTGTGAGGGTGTGTACAGCAGGAGGACACACCAGAGAGAGGCTTTCCCTACATCACAGTGTTGCTCAGCCAAAGCAGCCTAGGTCAGGTTTTATTTGCATTGCTTTTATTCCCAAATATCAGGACTTGAGGTCCTATTCTCTACCTCAGTACAGCATCAATTTCCACGGACACGATATTGCTGAACAGGAAACCAAATTCACTCATGTAACCCCGTCCAAACCATAGTGAATGTGTCAGGGAGTGAGGCTCAGAGAAGGAAAGGAATTTGCCCAAAGTCACACAGCAAAGTGGTGGCCAGAATTGAGACAAACTCCTGTTGGGCAGGTCGTAAAGCCTGGGTCCAGGATTCTCCCAGCCCTGGTTCATGTGCAGAGGGAGCCCTTGGGCCCTCTGAGGACACGCACTCGAGAACTGAGAGGGGGATCTCTGAAGTGGCCTCAACTAGAAAGCTAGGACAAGTGACTCCAGGTCAGAAATGAGAGGTTAGGTTTCTAGCATTTCTAGCCTTCCATTTTTCTCTTCCCAAGCCTGAGGCACTATCATCCAGTGGATGCAGACCAGGGCTCTGTAATCGGACACCTGGCTTTGCTTCCTGCAGCTCTGCAGTTTGCGGAAACAGACTCGATCTTCTAGGCCTTCTCTTTCTTCTGTGAAATGGAAAGAGCAACCCTTCTTTTTGTTGGATGCTGTGAGATAAAACAATAATGTTGGCACGCCATGCTGTGGCAGGTGTCCCACATATAAAGTAGAAGAAGATGGGCGCAGATGTTAGCTCAGGGCCAGTCTTCCTCAACAAAAAGTGGAGGATTGGCAGCAGAAGTTACCTCAGGACTAATCTTCCTCAAAAAAATAAATAAATAAAATAAAATGAAATGAAAAAATACCTAAAAAAAAACCCACCCCACTATGTGTCAGTGCTGAGTAAATGGGAGCAGCTGCTAATAAATCTGTGTAGCGAATGGCATAGGTCTGATTATTTCCACTTTATAGATGAAGAAACTGAGTCAAAGGAAGCCCAGGGGCTTGCCGAAGGGGGCCCAGCTTGCTCCCCACAGGAAGCAAGTGGGACGAAGGGTGTGCCTAGGATTCTGGAGCCCGGAGCTGCTCTTCTCAGCCTCGGAATCTCGCTCTGTGAAGAGGAGGTGAGTCCCCACCCTCTCGTGTCACAGGTCTCTCCCAAGACATGGGAAAACATTCCGCAGAGTTTCCCAGGGATGGGGGAGGACCTGGCATGTCTGAGCTGAGGCTAAGCTCATCCTCGGACTCCCCACCCTCTGCTTCCCCAGCCTGAACCTGATCAAGAACCTTCGGGAGCCCCCTCCCAGTGCCTTGAAGGGAGCGCCCTGCAATTTGCTGAATCAGGGAGGCTCATGAGTCATCGACAGCCAGTGATGGGAATTCGGCTGCTTTCTCCCCATGCCAATGATCACCACCATCACCACCACCACACCAGCCCTACTACTGCTTGAGTGCCTACCCTGTGCCAGTTCCTTTACTTACATGACTAGCAATCCTCCCCATTGCCCTGTAACATTCTCATAGCCTCCTGTTACACCTGAGAATACTGAATGAAGGTCAGAGAGGTGAGTAACTGGCCAAAGGACACACAGCTGTGAGAGCAAAGCTTGGAGCCAGGTTTGTTTTCTTGATTCCAAATTCTTTGTCCTACCCTCTGCACCATGCATACAGCAGGTTTGTGGGGGTGGGAGAAGGGTATCTTGCTGCAGGTGCTGTCATCGAGAGAGGAGGGGTGGAGCGCCACTGACACATCGTGGGAGAGACTGTGTGCAACGATGCTGCAGCAACGTCCCCCCTCCTGCACAGAGCCCCTTTGCAGGGTGGCCTTGCCACTCCTCTCATCGCGAGGTGGAGTCAAGTTCTCCACCCCTTTGAATCTGGGCTGTCCTTGGGCTTGCTTTAACCAGTAGAAGGCAGAGTAAGTGATACAGTGTAACTTCTGACTTGAGGCCTCAAGAAGGCCTTGAAGCTTCCAGCCTCACCTTCATGGAATGTGGTATCAGGGTGTGAAGGAGCCCAGGCTAGCCTCCCCAAAGATAAGGGACCCGAGCGCGAGAGAAAGCCCCAGCCAACAGCCAGAGTCCAGCATTGACTTGCAAGTGAGACCATGTACGATCCTCCAGCCCCAGCCCATCAGCCAGGCCCCAAGAAACAGCATCAGTAGAACCTCCCAGCTCACCCAGCCCAGACTGTTGACCCGCAGGATCATAAGCAAATTCAGTGGGTATTGTTTTAAGCACTAAGTGTTGTCATGAGTATGGAGTGCTATTCAGCAATAGACAACTGAAAAAGTAAGTAAACTAATTTCTCCGAGCCTGTTTCCTCATCTATAAAATGGGGATAATGTTCATATCCATATTGGATGAGCTTGTTATGAAGAGTGAATGAGGTGAAGCCTGCAAACTGCTGTGCCAGACTCAGGGTTACCAGCATCAGCATCAAGGGGTCATCGTGGATGTGAGCAGCTCTGCTTAGGGCCTCTGAGGCAGGTGACAGGAGGCGAGCCCTTTGGTGGGTGGGAGGAGTGTGTCTATGGAGGGCAACCCTGGGACAAGAGTGTGACGTAGAGCTTACAGCAAATCACACTGGTAGAGCAAGGCTGGCTAGAATTGTCACAGAATAGTTACAGGGACATGAGGCCGTCCTGAGTTGGGCTGGAAGCCCAGGACTGCAGGGGTTTGAGCTAAGGCAATGCAACACCAAAATGTTCCGAAGATTATGGAGGCCTTCAGGGTCCAGGAACTATGGCAATGAGGAGGCAAGTGTCTCCACAGGGTCATTAAAGGTCAGTCCTGAACATGTGCCCCCTGCTGAATACCTTCCCATGGCTCCCCATCCCACTAAGGAGGATGTTTAGGCCCTGCTTGACTGCAGCCTGGCCTGCAGTATGCCCCAGCCTCATCCTGACCATTCTCTTTCTACTTCACATTCCAGCATACTTCTCAACTCATGATTCCTGGGATGAACTACCTCCTCTCCTACCTCTGGGCCTTTGCACATGCTGTGCCCTCTTTCTTGAATGCTCTTACCCACTCCTCCCCTACTTAACCTGGATAACCCCTACTTGTCTTTAAAAGCTCAGCTAAAATATCACTTTCTCTGAGGAGCATCCTTTATCCTCAAAGTCTGAGTTTGGCTCTCCTCTCATGGTACTCTATCCTTTCTTGATCCCCTGTTATTGTAATTCCTGGTTAGTCTGGGAGGGCAGGGGCCAAGTTTGCTTTGCTCACCTCTGTAACCCCACCACCTAAATCAGTGCCCAGCACACGGTCAGTGTTCATTAAATACCCCTTCCTAATGTGTAAATGATAAATCAATAACTGAATTGAATGGATCCTTAGAGAAAAAGCAACAACAATGAAAAAGAAATCAGAGGGGCCTGCCCGGTGGCGAAGTGGTTACCTTTGCACACTCTGCTTTGACAGCCCAGGGTTCACAGGTTTGGATCTCAGGCACAGACCTACACACCACTTAGCAAGCCATGCTGTGGTAGGTGTCCCACATATAAAATAGAGGAAGATGGGCATAGATGTTAGCTCAGGGCCAATCTTCCTCAGCAAAAAAAAGGGGAGGATTAGCTAAGGGCTAATCTTCCTTGGAAAAAGAAAAAAGAAAAAGAAAAAAAGAAACCAGTGGCTCAGAGAGGGACAGGAGCTTGCAAGGGACCTTCCCAATCAGTGAATCTTCTGCCCAGGGGACCCCATTGTGTCTAGGGACTCAATGTCAGCCCTGGGTCTGACTAGAGGAGCATGAGAGGTGGGCTGAGGTATGAGGAAAGACAGTATGTTGGGCAGAATAACTAAGTGCTGTATCAAACTCCAAAATGTCAGTGGCTTAACACGATGGAAGTTTATAATTCAGTCACACAATAGTGAAAGGAGGGAGTTTCTGGTCAGCTCATGGCTTCCCTCCATGTAGTGAGTCAAGAATTGGTCTTTCTTCCATGAGTTGAAAGATGGTTACAGTTCCATCAACCCCTAGCACTTCAGAGTCCCCTGCTCCCAGCTGGTGGAAGAGAAAGATGCAGTGGAGAACTCACACCAGCTTCTCAAATACCTGAGCTCCAAAACTGACACACACCACTTCCATTCACCTTCCATTGACAGAAACTAGTCATTTGGCCATACTTGGCTGCAAGGGAGCCTGGGAAATGTAGTCTTTGCTTAGGCAGCCATCTTCCAGTCAACTCTACATTAATAAAGGGAGAGCATGAATTTCCGGTGGACAAATGGGCCCTTGGGTCAGACATGCTCTCCAAACTTCCATTTCTTCATCTATAAAATGAAGGTAACAGTATTACCTCAGAAGATTCTTGAAAATCTTACTTAAATGGCTGAAAGATAAAACCTTTTGCAGATACAGAATAAATGCTTGTCAAATATTCCTTTCCTACTCCGCTTTTTTCTTAACTAGTAGAAATGAGATTTGTCTGCAGGTGATGGTCAGAGGACATCCTGATCTTCTCTTGCCTTCATTTGCCTCCTCTGGTTTTCACAACTCTCTTTTCTTCTTTCTACACTTTTCCGTTTCACTCCCCGTCTTCCTCTTTCCCAACTTTCTGGTCTCTTTAGGTCTCCAGACTCCCCTCTTTGCCTCCTTGAGCACATTCTTCCACCTCCCCATCACCCAGGCTGTAAAGAGGGTGAACAGCCACTCGGGGTCAGCCCCTCCACTAGCAAGAGGCAAGATGCCAGCTCTCTAGACATGTCACTAGGTAGCCCTCCGTCCCCCCTGCAGCCACAGACAGCTCGTGACCTCAATAGAACACACCTTCACACCTGCCACAGAGAAGGGCGCTCAACACCAGCACTTCCGAACTTGCCAAGAGGATAGTAACAGGTGTTAAATGAACAGGAGTCGAAAACATTCAACAAACTCTGGGTTCAGCAGTTTTCCTTCCTGCCGCTCTTTGATTTCAGCGCTGCCAGTATGCCAACGAACATCGTGCGTCTCTCAGCGGGGTAGCGATCCATTATTCCTCATTTCCCAAATGTGTCTGGCCATGAAATACTTTCTGTTGAGCATCTCCTGGGCCTACAAGTGATGGAACGCTCTTTAGAAATCGCAGCTCAAAAACGCAAATCAAAGAACAGAGCACATACATAGTTAGCTACACGGGGGCAAGCTGGCTAGGAAAATTTAGCCCATAATTTATTGTCTTTGTTTTTAATACTAATCCCCCCTCTTAAGTTGCTACTATTGTTAGGCCATTTAGAGATTATGTCATATAATTTAAATATCAAACTTACTTGCTTTCGTCCCTGTGTTCCAGCTGAGGACACTAAGATCAGAGAGATTCAGAACAGTGGTGGAGCTGAAACCTGGGGATGTACATATTTTTCATTCCCTCACTAAATATTTGTTGAGTTCCTGGGATGCACCAGACATTTCTCTACACCAAGAGGCTAATCTCTTTTGTTTGTTTTAACCCCATTGGCTAGCTTATAAATACAGATCTTTTGGGTTTAGACCAATAGTTTTCAACCAGGGTGATTTTGCCCTCCAGGGGACATTCAGCAATGTCTGGACACATATTTGGTCATCACAAGTGGGAGGGTGCTTTTGGCATCTAGCGGCTAGAGGCCCGGGATGCCACTAAACATCCTACAATGCATGTGACAGCCCCTCACAAAACAGAATCATCTGGCCCAAAAGGTCGATAATGGTGAGCTTGGGGATCTCTGACTCAGAGGGCTAACACTTTAAAAATCATCACAAGTGCATGAGCTTGCAGGGGTCAGTTAGGTGACATAAAGGACTGGCTAATTGGACATGCCCAGCCCTATCTCAAAGGGGCAGCGGCTGCTCGGATCTAGCTGATCATTGCTGCAGGGGACTTATGTTACCATGTACCAGGTGACCAGCTCTTCTCATTTTTCAAGGCAGAAATTCAAATCTGAATGTGAAAATACTCATCTTTTAAATGCTGGCAACTAATCTGACTAGTTTTTCAATGCTTCGCCAAACAAAATGCATCTGGAAACGTGATAGAGACCGCGGACCACAAGTGTGCAACCTCCCCCAAATGCTGAGGGAGCTGCTGCCGGGTATGTTAAACAATGCTGGCCCCCACTTTCTGGCTTTAGTCTTCGGACTTATTCTGTCCTTCCTAGGTAACATTTGGTGACCTCTTACTATGTACTAGCACTTGCTGTAAGCACACCAAACATGTTAACTCATTTTGTCTTTACAAGAACCCTAAGTAGGTATAATGATGCTCAGAGAGGTTATACACCTTTCCTAAGGTGACACAGCAAATGGCAGTACCAGGATTTGAACCAAGGCAGTGTGGTTCCAGAGTCTACGTTCTTAACTGCTAAACCAGGCTGCCCTGTGGAAGATGTTGCATCTCCATACTCTACAGAGGGAAACTTGCAAGGGACTTCTCTGGCTTATTAGTCAAGCCAGGTAAGTAACAGTCCCCTACTGTGGTTAGCCTGTATTCCCCAAGTACTCAGAATCTCAGTCCCCCTCGTCTAAAGCCATGGTTCTCAACTGGGGGTGACTGCTCCCTGGGGCACATTCTGCAATATCTGGAGACATTTTTGGTTGTCACGAATGGGGGCTACTACTGGCATCTAGTGGGTAGAAGCTAGAGATGCTGCTAAACACCACACAGGTCAAATCCCCACAATAAAGAATCACCCAGCCCCAAATGCCAACAGTGCTGAGGGTGAGAAACCCTGATCTAAACACCCGACTGGCAACCTCTGCAACACGCAAAAATCAACCAGCAGAATATTACAGGCGATTCTGTTTATTGAGAACATTATTTTATTTCTGACCTCAAATCCTTCTTTCCTCCTTCTCTTGCCCTGGAATTTCATCGTTCATCCGTTGTCACTGTGCTAAATGCCTACACTGAATAATTCTCTCCTAATACAGTTCTTATACGTTAGCAGCAGCAGAACAAATAAGAAACGGAAAGACTGGCAATAGGCAAAAGAAAAATGAGCATTAACATACAAAACAAATTCTTGAGATTTGACCATAATATCATCTATATGCCTGAAATGTGAATTTTTTTTCCTGGATGCCCTAAGCTGTAATCACGCTCCGGGCCCACATCAAACTTTAATTGCCAAGAACGGCGTCTCTGCTAAACACACACGTGACTGCACCAATTTCGTAAAATGATTTTAATAGAAAAGTACACGATATGAACAAAAATAAATAATCTTTTTTTCATTTCTAATCCAGCAAATTGTACACTGCATATAAAACTGGTCTAAGATGCAGTTTTCCTGGTTCCTTTTTTTACTTTTAAAATATGGAGACAGCATTTTAATGAAATCTTCCAGATTCAAATTGATACATTCTTGTTTTAAAAAATCATATCAACCTTTAATCATTCTACATCCATTTTCTCCAAGTTGACTAACAAGAAGATGTTTCACTGAAATATCACCCAACCATCAGACTTAAGTGTGAAGTTTGTGCGAACAGGTAAATTAGAAGATTTCTTTACTGAGTTTTAATTCCCATGATGCTGAATGGTTCTTGTATTAAAAATTCATTTCATTGTCTTACTTTCAAAACACAGCATCTGGTTTTCACCATCCCATGGAGAGACGGGAGACTAAAAAATGCTTTTTAAAAAAATAAATATTCTAAAAGTATACTTTACAGTGATAAAGCAGTATTTTAGACCTATGCCTTAGTGTGTATTTGCATTGCATATATGCTTTAAGTTATAAGGACCTTTTCTATCTATCTATTTATATTATGGACCAGTCTTTGGGGACTGTTTTTTTGCTAATGATCTCTTGAAGTCAGCCAGTACTGCTCTCTTCTTCGGAGTACTTATTGTGCTAGAGTGTCATAGTTGATAATTCCAGAGGCTTGAACAATGTTTTGCAAAAACAAATTGAAAATTGGTATTGGCAAAACCGTATGAGAAAAGGGTTTGGGTAGGCTGCTAAAACACTCACAGTGCCAATCTCAGGAGATCAGCAGCTCGAAGAACTGAACAGACAAACCGGACTAAAACTTAGACCAGTCTTCCTTTTACTTGAGCCCATAATTACGATTTTGAACATGGCTCTGTTTGCTGCTGCCTACATATATAAATTTTTTGTTAATTTTCCTGTATTGGGAAGATCTTGAATGTACTCCAGGATGAGAAAGAAAAAAAATGCTGACACTCCTAAATCGAGTATATGTTTTTGCAATAAAGAACACTGGTCAATATACAACTGAGGAAAAACTGAAACAGATGTGCGTGCTAGAACCACAAGCGTTTGAATTTGCCCAGAAATGCTATTTTAAACACTCTATATGTTGGTCTACTGTTTTCTTGTGGAATAATGCATTCTTGGCATCCTTAAAAGGTTT
The DNA here is from genome assembly GCF_041296235.1 of Equus asinus. NCBI lineage: Eukaryota > Metazoa > Chordata > Mammalia > Perissodactyla > Equidae > Equus > Equus asinus. The sequence continues at coordinate 44,265,930 of NC_091810.1, read as the reverse complement.
CAATATGTTACAAGGTTATCCGGAAAGAAAAAAAGCAAGGGGCTAACGTATCAACCTGTGTAGCACTGGCCAGATTTCAGTGCACATTTTCCAGAAGCACAAGAACTCGTATTAATTGCACTTAACACAACGAACCTTTAGTTTCCAATGGGTTTTCATTCTCTGCAAACTAAGGCTTGCTTTTCATAAAACGACTTTCAAAGGGGCACAGAGACACTCAGTCCTTCAACTTCAATTTGAGAGGTGCTGTAGTTGCGGTGGTAAACGCAAACGCACTTTCTTGAACTAAAATTCCGGTCATGAACAAAAGCATGTGCTTTTCTGCTCTTCTCTGAGATGTTACAACAGCAACATGCTCTAAGACAATTAAGTTACGTGCATAACGCTGAAAGAATGTGAGCAATCCTACAGCCAGCTTTAAGCCATCTGCTTGATTTCTCTTTTTGAGGAACATATATAGGAAAAGAGAATTCCCCTTTTGTTCCGTTACATATAGGAATCTTTTGAAGTTCCCAAATAGTTTGGTTTTGGTAAAATTCTCCACTCTTCTATTATTCTGACATGTAGTCACCCTAAACTATCCCTCATGGTTTCTCAAAAAATCTCCACATGAAGTATCTGAAGGACAATTGAAACCACTTCCCAATATACAAGTAACATTTTATTTTATATTCTATCTTCCATTTGGCATAAGCCTTTCGATGCTTGTTTTTTTTAAACCAGTGAAATATACAAATCACGCAAGACAGAAATATGTACATTAAAAGTACAGAATAAAGGCCATAGAAGATATACATAATATCTGAATGACAAGTAGAATATTTTACATTAAATAGTTTCTTTTAAAAACTAGGATTGTTAAACTCAACTCTCTTCATAAACATGAACCACTAAAAAGGAACAAAATCTGGTTTAGCAAATAAAAAATTACTTCATGGTTTTTGTATAATAAAAACCAAAAAAGTGACATTTAAACTAATTAGTGCTTTTTAATTTCAAGATCTTTTGCTTGCAATTCACTGCAACTGAGGGGAAGCGAATATCCTTGTGCAATAAATTAAGAGCCACAGATGGCTGAGGTGATATGAAGGCCACCAAGCCTAGGAGGGTTGCAGGAGATGTGTATCTTTCCAAACTTTTAAAACAACGTAACTCAGATAAGAACACATTTGACGGCACTTTTTGGAAAGAGGTGTCTTTGTTTAACAACATTTAAAAACTAGCTAGAGATGTCGTGAGCTGGATTTTCCTTAGGGACTCAAATAGGTACTACCAGATGTAGCAGGCACTGGTTTCCACTCTGCAAAATGACCTAAGGAAAGAGAAATGTTGACAATGCTCCCAAGTTTTGAATGTCTCTTCATTTCCACATCTATGACAAACAAGTAATGCCCTCTCCGGAAAGTGTACAGCAACGGAGGTTGTAGGAAAGAGGGTGGGGCAGGGAAGAGAAAAGAAATCTTCAAACCAACACGCATATCAGTGAGTAAGACCTTCTAGATTCCTCAGAAACAAGGCTGCATCGTGATGCTCAAGGTGTGGTCGAATCAGGGCCACAGCCCAAGCTGAACTCAGAAACCTTTTGGAAAAATCCCAATTGGATAGCAATGAAGGATGACAATGCTCTAGACCAAGAAATAACCCCAGAGTAAACTGTAAATCAAATTACTGGCTGCACTGAGATATAATTATATTTATATTTATATATATATATATGTATATATATATATATATGTTATGTACAAAAGACTTTGAGATATCAGGCACCATTAAACCACATTTCCCCCCTTAGAAACGCAACTGTTCAGGTACACTAGGAACAGTCTCAGGGTATACCTGCAGTGTAATAGGAACAGCTCGGGTGGATAATCTAAACACAGGATCACGACAGTGAAATGGTGCAACACCTCTGTGAACTCCGTTAGCCAAGTAATGTCATTAAAACATATAAAACTACTGCTCCTCAAAATAAAACTTTCCGGAAAAAAAATCCCTAAGTAGCGAACCGTTTTCCAAGTGGAGCTCCTAATGTTTCATTTCCTGTCCTACAATCAAAGGGGATCCAGTGGAGCTGCCGCTTGAAAACGTGGCCAGTATCACATCGCAGCACGGCACGGAGGAATCAGAGAGGGCCTGGGGTAAAGTGGGAGGGCGGATTTCACGTTTTTCTCTCAAAGAGGTTTTCTGCTCTGGTGCGGGGCTGAACTGCACACAGTTACCTTGTTGTCTGAGCTGAGGATCTGTGAATGGAAGTCACTTATTATTTTCATTATTATTATTTACTAACCAAGTATCTCTAAGAAAATGACAGTCTATTCTCCTTTATATCCAAGCCAACCTCTCCCGCCCCTCTCCAAACAAAAAGTCTAGTACCCAGAATCATTCAAGGATCCTTTTCCAATCTCATAAGCTAATTCCGATAACAGCTTCCAATCATTGTCTTAATATAGGAGTTTTTATGTTTTTTAATTTCTGGGGCTTTCCTCTCTGCTCCCCAAGTTTCAGTAGCTATTAGAATAGGACCATCTGCAGATGGAATGTTTGAGAAGAAGGAGACACATGATAAACCTTTTTTCTTTGAGGGATATAAGATTCTTACCCTCACATTTTAAATTACCACTTTGAAAATGCTTCAGGCTGGCAGCCCTTGGTGGGGGGGGGGGGGTCTCATTTCTTTGTTTGTTTCTCGAGACCTCTCAACTTTGACCAGAGCATTTACAACTCATTTTGGTCAGAGAAGCTAAATCATGCATAGATTTGAGCCGCCCCCCTCCAGCGGGATGCTACCTGGCCCGGATGACCCCACAGTTGATAAAAAGAAAGCGTATTTCCGTTACCTTCTAGATGTGCACACAACTAAGTTACCATATGTGTCATGCCTCCTCATCCTACACCATCAAAAGAAGTCTTGTCTTACCTTTTCAAAGATTCACAAAATAAATATTTTTCTTGGTTCCCACCCCCCATTATTGCCAAATAATAATTATAATATTAATAATAAACCACAGAGTTCTTAGATGGGAACAGAAAAAAATGGTTCCGGTTGCAATTCTTGGGGGAAAAATAAAACAATATTTAAAAAAAAAAAACCCAAAAATCAGAATCACTGTACTTTCTATAAATAAGTGAGTCCTGGGAGTGGGGCTGGGTGACAGGCAGACGGCAAGACGCCCACTATTTGCACACAAACTGGTCCACGATCTCTGTGCACTTCTTGCACTTGACGTAGCAGCACCAGTGGAACTTGCAGTGGCAGCGCTCCGTCTGCACGGTCTTGAACTGGTCATAGCCGCGGCCGCAGCACATGAGCTCACAGCCGTCCATGCCCTCCGATGTCTTGTTGCACAGGCGGCCCTGCGTGCCGAGCGAGCCGGTGCTCTCGTTGCGCACGCAGTAGTCGGGGCTGGGGTCGATGTACACCAGGTCCTGCGTGGTGGGCGAGTTGAAGCGGCTGTTGACCTGCACCAGCTTGCCCCGGCTGTTGAGCCGCATGGCCGCTGCGCTGTCGTACTTCTCCTTCAGGGCATCGCCCACCTTGCGGAAGTCTGCCAGCTGCAGCCAGCACGTCTTGAGGCTACAAGAGCCAGACACCCCGTGGCACTTGCAGGCCACATCGGCCAGGTTGTACACCGTCTGTAGGGAGAAGGGGACAGTCAGTGTACCAACTCATGGAGGAGCCCAGACGCAGGCGGGGGCTGTGCTAACAACGCTCCTCTCCACCTTCCAGATGGAGCCACGGTCACCAGCTAAACTAGGGGCTGGCCTTGTTCCTCCTCATTTTTGACTACCTGAAAGCTTGTGTTGCCTTCTTTAAAAAGTCTACAAAATAAATATGTTCTTAGCCCTCATCATTACACATCATCATAATAATCAGTCTTTGAATGACAATAGGAAAAAAAATTGTTCCAGTTGCTTCTTTTTTGCAGAGAAGCAACAACATTAGTAGCAGCTATTGCATCTTGAATACCCACCCCAGAGGTTGTTCACAATTCCTCATCTGTGTCACCTGGATTAATTCCCACGATCAGTGTAAGAGGGGAGGGTACTATCCTCCCCTCTTGACAGAGAGGGAAAGGGAGGCCCAGAGAGTGAGTTACTGACCCATCCACTGGGAAGTAGGGGTCCCAGGATTTGACCCCAGGCAGATGGGTTCCAAGCTCATACTCAGAGGCTTGTCCATAGACACCCAGCTGGAAGGTGGTAGGGCTGGGAGGGGGTCCAGCCCAGGGGGGATCAGGGTTCAAATGTTTACTCACTATTACTATTATTACTGCTGCGTGCCAGGTACTGTCATAAGAGCCTTTACACTCTTTATCTCATTTAATCCTCCCAGCAACGTTACAACATGGGCTGGATTAGATGATGGCACAGTGACGCAGAGAGGGTAAGTGGCCTGCACAGATCACACAGCAAGATTGTAGGGGAACTGGGCCTGGGCCTCAGGGCTTCTCACTCCTGCTTCCAGCAAAGTCCCTACCCCTACCTCCCACTGCCTAGACTAAGAGCACCCACCCTGAACCCAGGCAGACATGGGTCTTGTCTTGACTCTGCCCCTGAAATTCAGGCAATTGGCTTCACCTCTCCAAGCCTCCGTTTTCCATTTGTGAAGGGGACTGTGATGGTACCACCCTCATAGCACTGATATAAGGAATAAATTAGAGGATGCAAGCAAAGCACTGAGCATGCAGGATGCAATCGGTAAATCTGGTCTTTCTCCAGGGTGATGAGGGCGCTGGCCCTGGGCCCCTGCCCAGTCACCTTGGCCTCCCAGGAGCAGCGCCCACGGGTCTGGCCCCACTGCACTGTGCCCAGCAGTCTGGGAGGTGGCGGCTGCCTATTTCTAGTCCTGACTGTCTGCCGTTCCTGTCCCAGTGACCCTCCAGAGTTGGCGTGGTTTTGGCATGCCATAGGGGGCCTGTCAGGAACCTGGAGGCCAGAGTGAGTTAGAAAGCTGCTTCCACCCAGAACGGCTACCTTCTTCCTCCAGGGATTCATAAGGGGCTTTCTTAAGAAGGATCCAACGTGTATACTCCCTTGGCATAAGGGGTTTCAGGCACTCAGCTTGTCAGAGGAAGGGTTTTGCAAATGTATTTAACCTTTGCTCCCCTTTGAGGAAAAAATAAAAGCTAATGCCCCAAGGCGATTCTTATATGATTTCCTGGCACAGAGTCCAACTTCCCTCCCCCACCTCCACTATCCTGGAGAAAAACCGACTTCTGTGTAATCCCATCCCATCCCATTCAGGGGCAGAGTCAAGACAAGACCCATGTCTGCCTGGGTCCAAGGTGGGCACTCTCAGTCTAGGCAGCTGCGGGTAGGGAGTGGGGACTGTGCTGGAAGCAGGATCCAAGCTCAGCTCATTGCTTGAATTATAAAATTTACCAAAAAACCCATTATTTAACAATGCAGATGTTAAGTGAAATTATAATATTAAAGGTGCTTTTCCAACTCTCCAAAATCCCCTCTCTCCACTTGGAAATCCCTTGACCTCTCTTTTCTTGGTAGCTAAGTCCGTGATGATTTCTCTACATGAGAAAAGTCTAAGAAATCCCCAAAGATGGACGAAAGCACCAAATATGGGCACAACAGGGCCCAGAAGAGTCAACCCCATCTCTGTCCTGGAGACATTTCTGGTCCGAGGTGCTGGGCACACTGTAAGCACAGAGAGAAGTCGTGTCCCTATGAAGACAGGAGCAAGGTCTTACGGGCTCCCAGAGAGAGCGAGCTGCCATGCCCACTGTGTGGCCTTGGGTCAGCTGCAGCCCGGAGAATCCACTCACACCACAGGCACCACAGCCACAGGCGGCTTGAGAAAGGAGAGGCCACACTCCATCTGGAGCAATTATCTGACCTGTCAGGGCACCGCAGGCAAGATTCTGCAGACACCCCCAAATGTTTAACATCAAGTTTGAGAAGAAGACAGGTTAGCTGGAATTATCTAGATAATCTTTGACTTCTCTATGTCCTTGGCTTCCTAGTGTCCAGTAATTACCATTTATCAAGCACTTAGTACTGGCTGATACTAAACTCAGACCTTCGATTGAACCACATAAAACTGTTATTGTTGTGGGTCAGAAATAATCAAGTACTGGTAATCTCATATGCTTCAACCTACTCTATGATCCCACGCAATCAGCCCAAGTGACAGGGAACGGAACGCCATGGCCATTGACCAGAGGTGGAAGTGTGGACACTGAGGCTCAGAAACAGACAGCAACAGACAGACTGCATTTCAACCTAGATTTCTTTAACTCCAAGACCTATAGCTCTTCCCTCTGAGCAGCCATGCGTGACTTTAATAAAAAAGCACCTGGCCTTATATCTCAATCCACTGATTTTCTTCCGCAGCCATGCAGTGGTTCTCTAGGCCTCCGTTTCCCAATCCTTAAAATGAGGGTGTGCAACCAGAGGGTTCTAAGGTTCCTTCCAGTCCTCCATATTTTACTCTGTGATTATCTTCCCTTTTCCTCACCCCAAAATACAGAAGAGTGAAATCTCTGACCAGAAAGTTCCTGGCATCTACCTTGGGCTCTGTAAAAAAATAAAATAAAACAAAAAAATAATGGCCCTGGTTTTCAAGGCTGCCAAAGTTAAGAAAAGTTTTCACCCCTTCATTTTAAAGCAGCCATAAAGTGCCATGTGTCTAACCGCAGGAAAAAAGGGTCTTTTTAACTATTGTGGGGAGACTTTTCGGATCCTGACCAGAGAAAGGAAAGAGCAGGACCCAGGACCGGGGAGCTCAGGAGGGCCTGCAAAGACTGTTCGCTCTGGGCACTTCGGAGGGGCTCTCTTCCCTCCAGAGCCACCCTCCAGGAGCCTGATGATCAGACCTTTAAATTCCACACTGCTAAAAGTGCTGTAGTTTTCCTAGGAAAGCTCTTTTTTTTTTGCTATCTAATGACATAAGGAGAGGCAAAGAGAAAGAAAGGTGAGGAAAGGTAAGTCCTGGAAGCTGGGGTGAGGGCCTTCTCAGCTGGGCACCCACTGGGATAAATCAATTCCGTTCTCCCAAATTTAAGCCTCACCACAAACATGTTCAGGGGGAGGGCCAACGTTATTAACATTTTTATTTCTGAGCTGGGCTGGCCAATGGCACTGGGGACTAATTAAAGAGGCAGAGAAAGCGCTGTCTCAGGCAATGGCAGGAGCACCCCGTCTGGAGCGGGCCAAGGCGGATGATTCACTCCCAGCAGGCTTTTCTGGGGTGCACGCCCTTCTCCAGAGACGCCTATGTGTAGCGGGGCGGGGAGAGATGGGGGGGCAGGTAGAGAGAGAGACAGAGAGAAACAGGGAGAAGGGGAAGACATCTGAAAAGATAAAAAGGGAGGTGGAGACAGAGACGCAGAGAGAGATACAGAGAGACACAGAGACAGCAAGGTGGGGGACAGAGGGAGGGACACAGAGACAGGGAGAGGCATGGCTGGCGTGGATGGCAGGACAGAGAGGGGGCCCAGCCCGGGTCGGGCAGCCAGGACGGCACTCACCCTGCGGCCGGCCTCGTTGTTGTGCAGGTTCATGAGGATGCGCGCGCTCTCGTATGAGCCCTTGGCGTGGATGCGCTCCCGCTCGCGCGCGTCCACGAACTCCTTGGCGAAGCGGTAGCCGTAGTCGATGTTGTCGCCGCAGCCGCCCCACAGCCAGTCCCGCGGCAGGTCCTTGGGGCGCGCGGCGCGGCTGCAGCCGCAGGTGGACAGCTCGCCCTCGCGGCACGCGCGGCTCATGGCGTTCACCACCCCCGCGGCGCTCACTGCGTACGTGAAGGCCGTCTCGCGGCTGCCTGCGGGCGAGGACGCGGGTCACCGGGCGCCTGCCCTGCACCCCGGCCCCGGAGAGGAGCGGGGAGAGCCCCAGACAGACCAGCCCCCGACCCACAGCAGCCCGGGCCCATGAGTGGTGCAGGTGGAGGGAGGGGGTAGAGGAAAACAAGCTAGCGCACGTGCTGCCCCCAGGCAGGGCGCTGGTGGCTGGGGAACCCAGAGGAGAGGGCCCCATCCCCAACATACACCCAGGCCTGGGCCCGCCTTGAGGGGAAGCTAAGAGAGATCCCCAAAACACAGAGAATCAACAAATGACCAAGAAGGAGCAGTTCCCTGCTATCTTTGCTCTGACATTTCAGAGCCTCGGGCAGGATTCTAAGCAGCGCTGGATGGATCTTCTCCACTCTTCTGAAAATATTCCAAACTTATTCTTTCCAAAAATGCCCATGAAAGAAGTCATTGAGGGAAAACTCAGAATTTGGGTAGACTTCCTTACGCTTACTTTACTGTTTGGTATTATTTTCATTTTGAGTTACATATAGGGCAGGAGCATACAATTTGCTAGACTTAGGGCCTCTCAAGGTCTGAGGCCCCGACTGGAACCCAGACACTGCAGCCCCCACACTCCTTGTGGCCACAGTAGTTCTGGCCTGCCTTCCCTCTCCTCCATCATGCAGCATGAAGTCCATCAAGGACAAGGCTCTTGACTTCCCCAGAGTACACTTCTAAACCCGTTCCTAGAGAGCAAGAGAGGAAACTCTCCTGTCTTAAATCCCAAGCTGATTGGTCTTATCCTTCTCGTTCAAGACGAGTGTCTACTTTTAAACAGCCTGCTGTTTTTAACGTCACTTCTGCCATTCCCCAACAGCCTCTGCTTCCAAGTGTCAGAACAATAGCAAGAAGGAAAAAAGCACAATCTAAGAGGAAAAGAAAAAAAAAAGCTTTCTCCTTTCCCAAACTTGTCAAAAGTATACAAACCTAAAGGAAAAAAGTTTTCTCCTTCCCTAAAGTAAAGAATATTTCCCTGTGAAACAGTTATAAAAAAGCCTTATTTGTAGGGAGAAAAATGGAGGGATCCTAGACTACCTTAATTTCCACTTGTACGTGGAGACGTTTCTATATGTAACAAGAAGCCACTTAATAAAAATGTTGTACTATGAGAGAGAAAGGGTTAACACCCAGCCAGCTAAAGCTGGGCCTGGGGGGGGCAGGATGAGAGGGGCCTCACTTTCCTCAACTATAAAATAAGGGTATTGAACTAGATGCTTAGGGGAAAAAGGCCCCTTCTGGCACTGGAATCTCTATACCAGAATCGGTTTCTCCTACACTTAAAGAGCTTGCTAACAATCTTTTTTTGGGGGATAGGGGGGAGGTGGCATAAGAAGAGCTGACAACAGGACTCAGCGCTAACCAGAAGGGCCAGTCGGCAGGGCAGGAGAGTGGCTGTGCCAATTCAAGCATCGGCCCTTTTCTTGGACTTCTGCTCCACACCAATCCACAGCCCTTTGTGATTCCCCCTTCCAGGAATGGCCATGGTTCCGATTTACCACAGACCTTCCCTCCCACATTTTAAAAAATGAGTAACTTGAGGAGTGTGCTGGTGGTTGGCAGGAGGATGCAGAGTTCCTGTGGGGTGTTACATCTATCTCGCTCGAATTAGAGAGGCAGAGAACATCAGGGGAGTGAAGAGAAATAAGGAGGGCAGACAGATTCTAGGGAGTTATTTGAGGATTAACACTGATAATACAGAAAACGCTGTGGCCCTGGAGGGGAGACTTGTAGAATAAGGAGGTAGCTAGAGGAAGAGAGATAAACAATCCTCTGGAGATAGAGGAAAATAAGACACTGTCCTGTGACTACATAGAACATAAAAGGGCTTTTATACAAAACATAATAATGCTGCTTTTTTCTGAAGTGTATCTTGAGCATTTCCTTTTTTGCCCCAGAATACAAACCTAGTAGAAATCTCTAAGCTAATTGGTCACTGCAGGGCAAACATCAGTTTGAAAGGGGCTCTTTGGCTAATAGCCTGTGGATACAGTCACTCTGGATGGAACACTGATGATTCAGTTAGGCTTCCCTCCCTGTGAAATCGACATCTACTCGGATCCTCACACTCCTTAAAAATGGTGCCTTTCTTACGTATCTTTTCACAGCGCGCAAACAAAGAAGAAACGGAGACAAAAGCTGGAAGAAAAGGGTAGCATGATGAAAAATGAGAAAGTTCCAAAATGAAGAGCAGGCCCTCCACGAGGCAACTGTGTACAGTGCCTCCAAGGGAACTGGCACCCTAGAAAAATGAGGGAGGAGGCATTGGCAGTGGCAGCCTGAGTTTCTCAGACACTGGCCCCATCTCAGGGTCAGATTCTCACGGACAAGAATTGCTCTCCGTGTCCCTGGGGTACTAAGTGCTTTGCAGCAGGCGCGCACACACACCTTTCAGCATCAAAGGTGTTTGAAGTTTTCCCTTAGCTCATTCTCTCCAGGCACAGCCTTAAATAGAAAGGTGAAAGCTAAGTGACTTCCCCACTCTTGGGGTTGAGTCCATGTCCCTCTTCTATAAAAATCTATTCTGGTTTTTCTCCTCTCCATCTTTTTTTAAAATAAATAAAAAAGAGAAGTCCCTGTAGTTTTCTACCACAAGCTGCCCAGCAGCAGATTTCTGCTCTGAGACCCTAGGCACCAGCAACTTTTGGCAAGAGAGATGCTACATGTGTTCTCTTCCCAGGACATCAGCTGACTTGGTGATAGCATCTAGGAGGGCTCCCTCGGAGGCTGTCAGGAGGTTCCACTCCCACCCACTTCCCATCAACCCAGATGGTAGCACCACACAGCTGAGGACCAGAGAGTGTACTCGCAAGGGACAATTAAATACAGGCCTTTGTACTCAGGAAAGTGTTCCTGAGTTCCTGAGGAAGCAGGCTCTTTGAATCTTGGACCACATTTTAAATAAATCTGCAGCAGAACTCAAATCCACTTAGCAAATGATAGCTTATTGTGAACATCTTGGTCCCAAATAGGCTACGTATGAAGATGAGAAGAGGATTTTAAATCAAAGCTGTGTTCGAGTGACTACACAGAAAAACAGTTCTAATTGCTGTTTTTCTTCCTGGTTAGCATCAGAGGTGCACGATTTTTGCTAACTCATATACATGCGAAAAAGTGGTCCCATAGTTTGAGAGGAAGGCAGATTAGGGGGAACATACATGGCACAGGTGAGGGGGGAAGCTGACAACTCACCATTGCAATATAGCTAAAAAAAGGAAATTTTAAGCTCATGCACAATATCAAAGTGCAGGAGAATCAAATCTCCGCCACACCCCCAGTGGACTAGGAAGGCAGCCCACATTCAGGGCAAACTCCTAGGTTCCTGAAGCTTAACTCCTACATTCAGATTCCAGTATATACATTAGCACATTGTAATCATTAACAGGAAGGACAAAGCCCCTAGGAAACTCCGCGGGCTGAGGCTACAGACCCCTCTCCCATTCAGTTAGAGGACCCGCTTCCAGTCCTGTATTATTTTAGTTTATGAAGCCGCTTGGCTCAAACATCCACTGACAACTCTTTTTTGTTCTCAATGAATGCACTTTTCAGGGTTTTTAAAAAAGCATTTTATCCATCCGTGACGGATATTAAGCCAACTTTTTATCCTCAGTCAGTATAAACAGTTAATTGCTTTGATAAATGGCTTCTTATTTTAGGAGTCACTGCGGCCATATCAATTATAAGGGCTTGTTTGCATAAAAGTAAAGAAACCTAAAATATTCACACTAGAAAACACGCACAGGACCACATCTGTCAGACAGTATCCTGTGCTATCCAACCAAACCAGGAGCAAACTGATTTTCCAAATTCTTTGCCTTTAGCCCAGTTTTAATGTCACCTCCTCCCTGAATGGAATAACAAGTTCAACAATGCATTTAAAATAAAGAATCAGACTGTGGGCAATAGGTTTAGTTTAGTTTTTTTTTTTTTTTAAGTTTCTAGGTTGAAATCTAAAGCACGTGCTTTTATCTCAATTGCCAAAATCACAAATGTAAATTGGATCCCTTCTAATTAAAATTCTTTCTGGGACTAAAAATAAAGCTTTTAACATATATATATCTCTATAGCCTCCGGAAACATCCTTATTAGGAAAATTAAAACCTTATTCACTTCCAACATATCCAGCATTCTGAAAGATGACAATTTTTAGTTTGATGCTTGGGCCATCTCAATTGTGGCTTAAGTTAGGAAACTTCTAACAGTTAAGAAAGTTTTGAAGTTTAAAAGGATATAAATGACTCAGCTTTCCTCATCTATTTTTGAGAAACCACAATAAGCATTCTGCTTCTATTTTAAACAAGATACTTTTTAGAAAAATTAAGTTTTCAGAAAAATGAAGGTGTCTTTGATGCTCCCTTTCTGATTTGGTTAAAAAAGTCCAAAACTTATAATCAGGTGTGGGGACAAGAATTCCTATCAGTAACAATGACAAAAATCCCCTAAGCTATCACCCTGCTGGAAGATTCCCTCCTTATCAAGCTTGTAAGTAAACTCTAAAGACTTTTTCCAGGAGAAAAATTTACATGTATTTAAAAATGTTAAATGGTTTCCTACCTATCTGCATAACCCTGCCAAAAACAGAGGTGTTATCCACGGTGCTGCAGTTCCATCTCCGATGTCGGAATTGATACTGGCATTCTTTGATGCCTGTCTTCGCACCTTCTCCGATGTACTGCATGTGGTCCTGATACAAGTGGCATAGTTTCTTCTGTCCTTGAGAAAGTCCTGCCAGTTGGCTGCAGAGAGGCTGTGCTCCTATGATATATACTTCTGACATCTGAACAGGGTTATTCATACCTAGCGACCTAAAAAGGGGGGGGGGGAGATGTGCATTCAAGATTTACGTGAACTCTCGAGGTGGGCCCCCTGAAAGCATGTCAGCAATACATAGTTTTAAGCACACAGATGCTTTTTCTCTCCTGCTTGTCTTCATGACAAAGTATGAGAAGGGCTTCATAAAACTCCTCTGTTTAAACTCCACTCAGAAAACGGAGGTATTGTGTAGTCCCCATCCCGCCATCTGGCTCCTCAGTTAGGGTTTTCACTCCCTCCCTGGCCCTGTTGCCATGTACCAGAACCAATATTTCCGAAATCCCCTCAGAAAAGGGGGAAACGGCGGTTTCAGGGACGAGCCTCTGACATTAGAGAAAGTGACTCACTTTGCCCCACAAATTGGACTGATCTGCCTTGAAAACGTATGAATGCCGAGAGTAGACACAATTAGACACGGGCAGGAGATAGCAGTTCCTTTTGACTGATGGAAGAACAGTGGGACAAGTATACAGACTGAAGGAAATTCACCATGTTCTGGACATTTTAAAAGGGCTCCTTATGTGATTGTGAAGGACCCAAGACGGGGTATCCAGTGAACAGAAGTCATGTTTGACAGTCAGAAAAACGCTGTTCATTTACAGGGGAAAAATATCCAGAACACCGTCAAAAATAATCCTCTGGATATACTGCAGTCTATCTACAAGGCCCCTACCAGAAAGAAACCCTCATTTAGGGACATTTGACTACTTCAAGTTAACCTCCTTTTGATCAAATTTCAAGCCCAAATACCTCCCCACTTGGAGTTGAGCTGTCTTCCTAGAACTCTGCCTACTTCAGACCCTGAAGGTTAATAACCTCAAGTGACAGAAAATAAAAGTTGGAAATCACTTTTATTACCTAGAGGTGGCAAAAAGTAAATTTTATAGATAGGCTTACAATTATTAGAGAACTGGATTTCGGTCCCCTTTTATTCTATGATGTACAACAAGCATACATCTGAACAAGGGCCTCATAGAAAGAGGTCTAGATTTATAGGTTCCAATTCCCTATGGAGCTAAAGATAAGCTTTGCAATATTAGCAAATTAAAAGAAAATTCTCATTTAAAGATATATACAAATAAAATATATATACATATGTAATAGATAAATGAGCCCAAAGTCACGATTCACCATTAAATATTGCAGCATCATACAAATGCAGCTTCAAATAAAATACAGAATATGCACATAGAATGAACTTACCACCAAGAATTGGCTTCTATTACAACCTGGGCGAAGGAGAAAAATATGGCCAAAGCCATTAGGAAGAACTTGGAAGACATTGCACTTCCAGCCGTCCCCAAAGCAACTCCTGGGCTTAATATTCCAATCGACTTCTGGAGAGGGAAGAAAGGAGCAGATGTTTATTGCCTCTCAGATAATTTTCAAGCATACAAGTTTAAACAACGGAAGCATCCGGGGTCTCTCAAGTTTACTGTTGATTGACTGCGCTTCTCCTCCGTGAGTTTTTTGATGGCAAGATATAGGCAGTTTCTTTTTCTAAATTAATCCACCCACGCAACCTCACCAGGAAATCTGATTTCGCTGGGATCCTGCGCGCGGGGCACGCCAGCGATTACAAACATGTCTCAATGCTGTTGAGTCAAAGCCCCGGTGCCAGGCGCTGCCTCCTTCCTGCTTGCTCGAGTCCCGCACCCCCTCGCTCCCCTCTAGTCCACGCTGTGCTCGGTCCCTCCTCGGGAATTCACTCGGGAACCCGCCGCCACCCTCGTCCTCTCCCCGACCTGGGCCGAGCAACAAGTGGAGCCGGAATTAATTCCATGGGCGAGAGGAGCGCGAAGAAGGCGAGTGGAGCGCGCCGCCGGCGGCTGCGGAGGAGGCGGGGTGGCCGGCGCAGGGGTGGGGGCTGGGGGGCAGGACGCGGGAGGGAAGGGCAGGGGGTGGGGGGCGAGGCCCCGGGGAGCAGCGCGCGCGAGTGCCCAGCTGGGAAACGTAGCTCCGAATTAACATCGTATGTTTCATAATCAGTTTACGGGCCGCTTTGGAGGAAGCCACTTCCAGAGGGGGAAGGGCAGCCTAGGTCTCCTTAGGACGCTCTTAAACCTGAGTGGAGTGGGGAGAAGGAGATGGGGGACACGGGATAAGGGGGAAAGAGATCTGCTCTCCCAACCAAGGAAACTGGAAAACTGTACCCCCTCCCCTCCCTGCGGCCTCCTCCTCGGACTCAGTGTACCCTAGAGATGGGAAGGCACCCCAGTGAAAGAATGGGGTCTGGGTCTCTCTGTGCTGGGAGAGAATTCCTTCCCGGCCCTCCTCATATTCTGATTTTTCACTCTTCCTCCCACCCTGCTCCTGTCTCCACTCCTGGCAGCTGCCACGGAGAAAAGGGAAAGGGAGCCAAGGAGGACTCCAGTTTCCTATGGTCCTGCTCTGGAGTTGTCGGCCACTTCGCCATCGCGGCACTGTGAGCCTGGCCTTGGGACGCCGCCTCTCCACCCTCCAGCCCAATTCAGTCAGTCGAGCCAGACTCGCTTTGGTCAGTCCCAAACTGTGAGGGTGCAGGGCGAGGCCAGAACCGGTGCAAGTGAGCCCCGACGGGGCCAGAGATGCGCTGGCTCCCGCGCTGCGGCGGAGCCCCTGGATTCCAGGGCACCGAGAGCCCCGGCGGCGAAGGCTCTGGTCAGGAAGATTTTCGGGGACAGTGGGCGGCCTTGGAAGCTTCCGCTGGCGTTCCTCCCCACCGGTGACTTCTCCACCTGTAGGCGGCGGAGGAGCGAGACGGTGCCGGGTGCGGGTAGGAGGAGTGGGTTTCCAAAATCCCCTTTTACATCTCTGATAAGTGTAACCTGGCCGCGCTGCGCCGCCCGCAGACCCCAAGGGAGCCCCTTCCTCGGGAAAGGAAAGGTAAGCCTCCTCCAGGCGTCGGAAGGGCCTGGCCTGGAACCTGCGCCGTAAAAGGGACTGAAGGGACCTAGGTGGCGGTGGAAACGTGAAGAGGCGCAGGAGCGTGCCACGGCTTTTCCCTGCCAGCCGCCCATTTGGCCCGGACACCTCAGGGCTTCTTTGAAAGGAAATGCTTATGTGGTCCCTGGTGCCCGCTAACCAGGACTCCACTCCCCTGGCCCACTGGTCCCCAAAACGCCACAAAGCTGGGGGCGCATCCCGGAGAACAGAAACCTGGGGTTTCCCCAGCCTAGGAAAGAGAACGCTCCGTCTCCCTCCCCACCCCCGCCCGAAGTGTCAAGTTTCTTCCAGGGGAGGGGGTGGGCTGTGAGGTCTGGCTTCGCTCGCGGCCCAGCCTGCAAAGTCGACTCTCTCCATCGGCGGCCAAGGCCGCGCGCGCACACACACTCATGCACATTCACACACTCACACGCGTGCACAGATACACACGCTCCGTCGTGCTTCCAAGACAGCGGAGGATATCGCCGCTGGCCGCGCGCACTTTTCGAGCTTCGCGACGGGCGGGCGGGGCGCGCGGGGCGGGGCTCGGGCAGCCGAGAAATTGATAACAGATTCGGCGGATTACAGCGGATCTCTTTGTTAGAGGGGAAGCCACACAAACCGAACCCACTCTCGGCCCGACGACCCCGAGCAGAGTCCACCAGTTCCCAGCCCTGTGGCCAACTGGGAGTGGGCCATTGGGTCTCCGCGACTGGGATATCCCAAGCTCCAGGCTGGGGGTAGGCCGGAGGTGTCCCAAGGGGATCCAGCAGGAGAACCCCTCGAGTAGCGTCTCCACTTAACCCCGTGCGCTTGCCCGGAAACATCTTGGCCCGCTTCCCGCTCCAATCTCCGAACAACCCAGAAAAGGCCCCACAAGTTTGAGAGATTGAAGGAACCCATGGCGAATTCACTAATAAATACATCGATTCTGTAGGGTAAACATCCCTGCCTGTTTACCAAGAGATCCGACCCGAAAAGACAGTACGAAATGAGACCTCTCCGCGGACTGTCACACCCAGAGTAAAACAAAAGTTCTAGGCAAAAGCTGAGTTTACCAAAGAACGGGCTAAACGTTTTAGAATACTTTCAGGGCCCGGGAAAGCCGACTTTGTAAGGATCCTTGGTATCTTCCTAATGTGCGATGGGGAGGAGGCTTATGGGCATTTGAGAGGTTCAAGTACACCCCGGGGAGGGGTGAGGCGGGGGTAGGGCGTTCGCGCGCCCCTGTTTCCAAACCAGAACAGCTCAAGTAGTGGCTGCTTAATAAGTCTCTCTTCCAAAGCTTTCCTATCGGATTAAAGGTGTTCCTAACCGTTCTTTATCACCTGGGGTGCGGGCCAGGAGAGAGGACGGGTAGGAGAGAGGAAACCGTACCACTGGTTAGAGGACGTTCCGGGCCGCAGAAGGCATCGGAACGTGCGCACAGACCTGCCTAGTACCCAAGTCTTCGGCCCCGCGGGCCCTAAAGAGAAATTCCGCAAATGCAGGGCGAATATCCTCAACCTTCGTCCACTGGCGCTACCTCACTCGGTCAAAGCATCCCTTTCCACTAGGCTCTTTGCGTCCAGGGCTCCTCAAGTCTCTGGGAGTGGAATTGATGAGGGACATCAACCAGGAGGAAGAAGTGAGTTTGACTTGGGCTCGCAGTGGCGAAAAGGATAGAAAACTCCAAGAATCTCAGCTCTTTGTGGGAAATAAATTTTGTTTTCCCCGCTGTGATCTCTCCCTAAAGCAAAGAGAGAGATGGAGAAAATTGCGGGAGAAAAACTCAGTGGCAGGGACAAAGTTGGGACGTCCTGCCCAGGGGAATGCCAAGAGAAGCGGGAGTGGATGATGAAAGTTAAGCCGGTCGAGGCCAATAGGAGGTCCACTTTAGTGGAGCAGACAAGGAGTTAGCGCTCCCCCACGACTCTAGCCTGGGCGCAGGGGAGCCGTGGCCGCCCCATGCGTCCAGGATGTGTCCATAGCACCGTCTGTGTTGGGGTGGGGGAGAGAAAGTGGAGGGAGTTTCTCGAGCCCAAATCAATGCAAGGAACGTGAGCAGCCTCTGCCAGACTCAGAACCCAGAGCAGGTCCAGTAACAGGGAGTCTCCAAGGGAAGAATGGTGGCTAAGTCTACCTCTGTTCTCTGCTTCCCCTCGCCCTGCCCAGGACAAGACTCTTCAGACTGCAAGACACCTTCTTTCTCCTTGCCTCCCTCCCTCTCTCCCTCCCTCTCCCTCCCTCTCTCTCCCTCTCCCCCTCTCTCTCACTCACTCACACACACACAAATATCACTTACAACTTCTCACACAGCATGTCTAACTCTTTCAGCACGGGCTGTCAACTCTGTCCAGAGGAAGAGCAGAGTGTCCCGTGGAAGAAGAAAGAAAATTAAAAATCAGTTCAACTCCCACTCTTGAGAGGCAGATTCAACTCTACTTTTTAATAGATGAAGAAAGTGAGGCGGAGAGAGAGAAAACAACACTTTTCCTCAACCACAGAAAGAACCAGTGAGAGTGCCAAGGCCAGAACCAAGGCCTCCTAGGGCGATGCTCTCGTTCCAGCGCCCCGGAGAAGAGGTAGCAACTCTTCCTCCACTCGCCTGAACCCAACTTGCTGGGTCGGATCCATGGCCCCTTCCCTACTGCAGCGGCCACGCAGTGCAGCTTGTCTTTTGGGGGCCTCGGAGGGGCCCTCCCGGGATGTGGTGGTCGCTAGAGAGGAACCGAGCGCCAGAGGTGGGAGAGAGAGGCGAGCGGCTGCCCGCCTGCTCCAAGGAACTGAGACTCCGAGGCGTCCTACCTTAAGGCAGCCAACAGGGGGCAGCCGGCACCGCACCGCGGGGATGAAAAGGCAGCGCGAAGAGCCGAGCTCTGCGCGCAAGGTGCTAACCCCTTGTGCACCGGAGCGCTCCGATAAGAGGAGGAAAAGGCAGGGGACTCTGAGGCCGGCCCTCCTGGGGAGGGTCCTCTTTTGTGGGGCCAGGTGGGACTAAGACTAGTACGTCCAAGACCCAAGAACAACTGACCCTTTACTACCCCCCCCCCCCCCCACACACACACACAGGCAGGACACAGATCCACACACTCGGACACACAATTTCCACTGCTTCTCCATCGCTTGCGCGCTCTCAGCATCGGCCCCTCGGAACTCCCCTGGCAGAGGCTGTCTAGAAACGAAGTCTCCGCATCTGGCTGGAGCAGCAGTGAATGTTGGCGGGAGGGCAGGGGCTGAAGAGGTGCGACCCCACTGCTGACTCCAAGTTACTTCCAAACAGCGAGCTGTCCGCTTAAAGAAAAGAGCAGAGAGGAGAAGGGGCTTCAATGCCAGACTGGGATTGGAAAGTAAAACAAGGCCGCGGGGTCTCCAGGTTTGGGGTTTTTTTTTAAACCTGTTTTGGGGAGAAAGGGGAGATCTGTTTGCTTTTAGGAAACTCTTAATTCTAATTCCAACCTTGTTTTCTAGACAACTGAAAAATGGGAGCGATCAAGAAAAATGGAAATAAGGATCGAAACTTGGGGGGCAGCGAGAGGAAAAGCTGTTTGGAAAATAGCAAGTTATATTGCAGAAAGAAATGTTAACTTTTCGTAAAAGTGAACTCTCGGTGACCCTCGGAGTGTGTGACTCGGCTTTAACATACAACTGACAATTAAAACAAACAAGAGTTCACAAACTGCCCCCCGCCCGCTCTCCCAACGCGGAGGCCCAAATGTTTCCAAAGGACACGGCAGATTCCGCGCAGGGGGCCAGGGCGCGCTCTCCCAGCGGACAGGATTAGAGCCACCACTGCCAGCACTCCCCGCCCCCATCACAGCGGCAAAAGTGCCGGAGCTCACCCAGTGGCGGCTAGTAATGCTAATAACGCGACCCTGCTCCCCGAACCGGGGTGCGTGCTGGCCCCCCGCCAGGCACTCTTAAAGGTACAGGGCCTGCAGCGTTGGGTTCCCGGGCCGCGACGAGTCTGCAACCTGGCCTCTGGTTGCAGAGGGCGGTGGTGAGGGGGGGGCGGGGTGCCTCTGTTCCTGGGCAGTTGGTCCCTAGTCCCGCTGCCCGGTCTCCCAACCAAGGAGTCCCCTTCCCTTTTCCGAGCCCCGGCCACACACCTTCACGTTGCCCGCGCAGTTGGCGCTTGGTAAATATTTGTTGAATTGAATCATTATCCTGTTACTGAAACATACATAGTAAATTACACTCGCGTTTCTCAGAGCAAAAGGAAAGTCGTCCGTGAACTGCACTTAGTTTTTCTGCCCTGGCTTTTCCCCACCTTTTCTCCAAAATCGAAAAGATCTGCAGAACGTTTGTTGGGACAAGAAGAGGTCTCCCGGGAGACAGAGGCAGTGCGCGGGGGTTGGGGGGCGAAGGGGTAGGGGTCCTTGCCAGCTACGCGGGAGTTCCAGCCTCTCCAGGCGGTAAGAGAAATGGAGGGATAGGAAGAGGTAGGGGGGTGGAGGGGGGGATTCAGTTAACTTCCAAAATAAAAAAAGAAGAAAAAAAGCGGCGAGTGTCGGCGGCGCACAGAACACCTACCTTCATGGCGAGGGGGAGGGGGCGCGGGGAGGAAGTCGCCACCAGAGTGAGGGCAGCCGAGGAATCCGAGCGGAGCGGCCGGGTTAAGCCTGGGGGGACGATCCGGCGCAGAGCTGCCGGCTCCTTCTGGGCGCGTCAGTCAGGCACAGGGAATCGGAGCCGAAGCGGTCACTGGCGCCCGAGTCTGGGGGCCCGAGCTGGAGCAGCGCTGGGATGCGCGCAGAAACCGAGGGGGCGCCGAAGCCCGCCTGCCAGCAGCAGGACCAGGGCCGGGCCGGGGCGCAACAAGGGAGCCGCGGGTCCGGCGAGGGCGCGCAGGCGACTGTTCCGCGGCGAGGCGCTCCCTCTCCAACGTCCATCAGCGACGGCGGTAATTAGGGCTTTCCAACCCCAAATGTGGGCGTGATTGTGCAAAAGACTTTACAACAAATAATAAAAAAAAATTCTTCACAAGAGGGTGAAAAAAATGCCCCACTGCTCAACTCTGGCCCGGAGCAGGGGGAGGGGGGAGAGATCCGTGCGCCCAGGTGCCCCCAGTTCATTCACACCATGGATTCTGCAAACTCCCGGCGGCTCACGCCTCCTGATCTTCAGCTCCTCCTCTCCAAGTCTGTGGCCGAAACGTCTGCTTCCAGGCGCTGATCCTGCGGCCGAGAGTGTGTGGACGTCTGTGTACACACAGAGACACACACCCAAACACACACACACACCCACTGCAGCTTTGGGGCCACAGAACAATCAGGCGCGCATGGCTTTTTCTCCGGGAGATGCCGCTGAAAACGCACAAGTCGCCATCCGAGCTGCAAAAGTCAGCGCCAACTTTTGTCCTTTCATTTTAGGGTTTGGCAAAAAGGGGGCGCATAATGGGTAAAAGTCGTCCCCGAACGTTCTGCCGGGCGCGGTGGGTTCGGGCGGCGATGGGCGATTGCCCCAGGGGAGGCACTGGCTCCCCCCTCCCCACCCCCTTCTCTCTCTCTTCGGGTTAATCCCCCTCTTTTCCCCGCCTTTCCAGGGCGAAGGGCGAAGAGAAGCAAGGGCACCGCGGACGTGGGGCTGGGGAGGGGCGAGGGCGGGGGTCTCCGCGGCGGCTGTTCAGCTTTGGCGGTCCATGGCCGGCGCGGCTGCCCACCTCCTCGTTTGGCGCCGGGGCCCGAGGGGCGGGAGAGCGAGCAGGCGGGCGGCAGGCGGTCGGGGCACGGCGGCAGCGGCGGCGGCGGCGGCGGCGGCGGCGGGAGGAGCTCGCTCGGCAGCGGCCGCACCGAACCGGACTCTGGGCGAGGGAGGCGGCGCCTTGGAGCTCGCAGCAGCCTTCCACGCGATCCGGTGCCCCGCAGACAGACTGACCGACCGCAGGGACCGCGTCCCCCCCACCCACCCCCCGGCCCTCCTGGCCAACTGCCTCACTCTCTCCCTCCCTCTCTCTGGACTCCTCTTTCCCCTGGTGTTCTCAGAGAAAAAAAAAGATTTTTTTTTTTTAAGTTGCAGAACTAAAGGCGGCTGGAGAGAGAGAGAGAGAGAGAGAGAGAGAGAGAGAAGGGGGGGAAAAGAAAGAAAACCTCAACTTTGCCTTTGCGCATGCGTGGTGAGGCCGGCCTATGACAAACTCCGCAGGATTTTAAAGCCGTACGACGGGCTGGGGTACGGGGGGGCGGGATACACTCCCTGATCGAGCCCCCTTCTGCAGACTCCCCATCCCCCAGGCATCTGCTGAGAGAGAGAGGTCCACTCCGCAGCCGCTGCCTGACTGCCTCCTGGCTGGCTGCGCTCCTTCCAAAGCCGCCGACCCGCGAGAGGCTGAACCCCGACTTCTCGTGCTGTACCCCTTGGCTCGCCTGTCCCAGGCCGCTCCCACTGGGGCTGCACTGGGGGCTGCTGCCCTGCCACGGAACCTCTTGGCGGGCCTCCTCCCCATTCGTACCCTTGGGGGAGGGTCCCTAAGCCTTGGGACTGGAGAATAGGGTAGGCGCACACATCCTGCAACGCCCCCCGTTTAGTAGATCTGGGTACTGGGGTGCGCGATTGAGCATCTGGCTGCGATCCATACGCCATGCATAGTCCTGCTGGCTGGATCTTGGCGAGTGCCCTCAGGTGAGAAGCTTGCAAGTTCAGCAAAACCGGGTTCCAGGCATTGGAACTTCTAAACACCTCCAGACACCTGCGGTTGTTGGGACCCTGGCGGCGAGGGGTTGGTGGATGTGCGTCCCCCGACCTCCAGCACGCGAGGGGCGCCCCCCTTGAACAGTGCCTCACACTGGAGCGCAATTCTTGTTCTTAGTCTTCTCCATCCTCCAGACACCCAAGGTGGAAGACACACAAACACTCGCGCGCGCGCGCGCGCGAGAGAGATTCAATTTCTGCCATCTGTCTGGCATGAACTTGACCTTAAGGCACAAAATCCGTAGCCTGGGTACTTCGGAGTGGTGGCTGTTCTATTTTGTTCTTTCCATCCCCACTCCCACTCCTGGGCGCACAGGGAGAGGCTCCTCCGGCGATGCTGTCTCACGCTTCGCAGTCCCTTCCTGTCTCTTATTTGTCCCAACTGACTGGACCCCTCCCCAGCCGTGGCCTCCTTTCTCCGGCGCACCAAAATGGCCGTGTGGGCTTCCCACAAACTGAAAGAGATGCCCTTGCTCCCTCCGGCTCGCTCTCTTTCTCCAGGGGCGCACGCAGCTTTAAGGAGGGGTAGCTCAAGGTTATCAAAGATCCCCTCGGGACATCCCTACACTTCCTTAGTCCCTTTTCCCCTCACCCCCTCTAGGCTTTGACCACTTAATGACCTGCGGCTTTTTCCAATTTTCCACTGTAGCCTGAGATCTGCCCACGGGTGGCGAGGATCTAAACGCAAGGGGTCTCTGCCAGGAGAATCGCCCCTGGGCAGCATCCCTCCGCGGTTACCTCTCTCACACTGTTTTGTCCAGAGGCTGCAGCCTGGGATTCTCCCGGCCAAGGGAGCACACGTGCCTCCCGTGCAGGCACTCCAGCGATGATGCCCCAGGGCATCGATTCTGCGCACCTAGTTCACGTGCACAGGCACTAAGAAGTAGCAGGAAGTGAGTTGACTAAGAATGGAGCTCCCAAAGGGTGCTGAAGCCACAGGCACCTGAGTGCCCGGAGGCTGCACGCTCAGATGATTCTATTCCTACGAAGGGAAGGGCCATTAACCTGAGAATTTGCTCCACCCACGCAGCCAGTCCAGAAACGCTGGCTACCCAACCACAAACCTTTTTTTAAAAAATGGCTATAGTCTGAATTATCTAGATAATTGCCTGCTTCTCTCCAGTTACCTTGGCTTGTGTGTGTACAAACAGCCCCAACAGTTTTATTTCCTGTTTTGCTGTCTTTCCTCTAGTGGAAGGTGGTGTTAAGTAGTGGTTAAGAGTTCGGACTCTGAAGTCTGGAGTTCCAATCCCCGCTCTGCCACTTTCCAGCTCTGAAACGTTAGACTAGGCATGTAGCCTCTCGGTGCCTCAGAATCCTCTTAAACACACACATACAACAACAGGACAAAACAACACACACACACACACACACACACACAAGAGAAATATAATGACCTACCAGACAACAAAGAAAAAGAGAAATATGATGACCTACCTGGTAGGGGTGCAGTGAAAATGAAACGGATGACCTTGAACATCAGAGATGTGGTGAGAATGAACCGTGATGATCCTGGAACACTTAGCACGGGTCAGGCACTGACTGGACACTCAGTAACTGCTCTTCAACCAAAAGCAGCTGAAAACAGAGGTTTTCAAACTCCTTTGGTGGCAAAACTGGACCTCCCGTGACAAGACCGTTTATAGTCTTCATTTATCCCAGTTGGAGTGAATTGTCATACTTTTCACAAAACAAATATAAATTGTGTTGGGTTACTGGGTACCTCCCCAAACCTCACTGGGGCTATTTGCAAACTAAATCATCATATACCCCATTTTGTCTTTCAAAAAAATTCCAAAATTTCCGACAAGCCTATCTAGCCCCAAGGACTTCAGATAAAGGATTGTGAATTTTATCTGATGATATTAACAATTGGTGTATTGAGATTACACCCCATAAGGACGCACCAAGCTCTATGACAGTGTTTTTCATGGCTGGTAACCCCAGTGCTCGGAATGGTGCCTGGCACTTAGTAGGTACTCAATAAGATTTGTTGAATGACCAAATGAATGCATGAATGGATGAAAAGATTATTTCCAGAGGAAAATGTCAAGGGGAACCAACTGGAAATCCACTTTGAGCCTTCAATTAGGGGATATTGCTCAGGAAAGCCAGGCTCAGTCAGAAGAGCCAGTCCCACTATGGGTGTTGGTGGATTTGGCTGGGAGGTGAGCAGACAGTTGGAAGGAGGAAAACCATGCTTCCCCATCTCCATCTCAGAAGGTGGTTGTTCCACAGACCTCCGATGTGTGGAACTCCACGTTTCCCCTTGTAAACCATGTGTGCATTCGAGTGTGTGCACTCAGATTGAGTCATCTGCAGACACACTGGCAAGGCATCGCCATGCTCCACTCATTAAAAATTCTTTTGAGTCTGTGGAACAAATAAATCAATATTTTTGGCAGCTCTCCCAACATGGTTATTTCACAAAACAGTGTGTGAGATAAGGAATTTATGAACGATCACATCCCTGTGCCGCCTTTCCCAGTGGGAGAAAGCAAGGCCTGGGATGTCATTCTGGGAAAATCTACCTCCCTTTTATGCCCGGCAAATAATATTTTATGGCCCTGGGTTTATGGTGGTGTTTTAATGATCCGCTGTAGAAAGCGGTTTTCTCTCCAGTCGCTAGAATTTGTCAAGAAGGGCTGGAGGCCATAAAAGAGGGACGGGCCCCAGGGACAAACAGGCTCCATCCCTGAAATAAACTAATAAAGAGCCCCAAGATGTTTACTCCTCCGCCTCAGAGTCAAGACCAGCCGGGCTGCCTGCGAGGGGCCCGCAGATGGAGCACTAAACAGGACAAAGAGGCCGGAAGGGGGCTGGGGGCTCCCTCACCACCACATGGCCACAGTCAAAGTAATACCGTCATATTGTGTTGCCACTGGCCACTGGCCTCGGGGGGGACGAGGCTCCTTTGAGGTTAGAGGACATTTTTGGACACAGGGCTGACTCAAGGAGGCTCCTTGAGAATCTCAAACTCTCCTTGCACTGGACCTAATCTCTGTGCTCTGTTAATTTATTCTCCTCTCTATTTTTACACTCAGTGGTGCTTTGCAGCTGGGGGTGTGGGAGGGGGTGCCTGAATGGATGCTTGTTATTTTTGAGTTTTAAGGGACTTCAGGGTCAAACAGACCTGAGTCTGAATGCCAGTTCTGCCTCTTGCTGACCAAGTGACCCTACAGAGGTCACTTCCTTTTGGAGCCTCGATTTCTTCACCTGTCCAGTGCAATATATTAGGGATGTCCTGACAGTTGAGATCCTGTACAAAAGGCCTTGGTTCAGGCTCCTCCCTGATTATTTCAATACTACAAAGGTCTGTCCCTGGGTCCCTGGGTAGATTCCTGAGACAAATGAGTTGCCCCAGGAGGGTAGACGCAGGGGCCTGGGAAAAGAAGAGAAACAGAGGAGGCAGTTATACAACAGAATTCAATAAGGACAAGGCCGATAGCCCTGAGATAATAATGAGTAATGAATAACAATAATAACTGCTGGTAACATTTCTTGAACTCGTACCGTATGTCAGATGCCAGCCCCTGTCTGAACTCCTTTTTTCATTGCTGTGTTTCATCCTTACTACTTCATGAGGTAGATCCTATCGTTAACTGCATCATACAGAGAAAAGAAAATGTTCAAAAGTTTCACAATTTCTATAAACCCAAGCTGTTTTAGTGTTCAAACCCAAGAGTTTGAATCTGACTCTAAATAACAGAGGCTTAACCACCATACTTTATCTACCTATAAATAAAGACAAAATTACTTTTTTAAAGGTGCCTCCCTGGTTGCCCCATGTGCCCACACTTTTCCTCTTGGCCTCTCCTAAAAACAGGCTTACCTTAAGAGGAAAGAGCTTATTCCTGAAAGCTTCTGATTCACTCCACTAAGCACCAAACATGAATACCACCAGAGTCAGCCACAGCAGGAAAGCCTGATTTAAGTCCAATTCGGCAGAGCAGCCAAAGATTTGTCCTTATTTCATTAATTGGTTTACTATGAAGCAGTGACTTCCCTGCCCTCATGCCACCACCACCATCAGAAACCACAGCATCTATACGTAGCAATCCACCTTGCATTCCGACCTTGTATGGGGCAGTGTCCTTTGAATTCCCAGCTCTCTGAAAAGAGCTTGGTCCGGTGCTTCTCCTGTGTTATCCTTGAAGCGGCGCAGCAGGACGCAAGGGTTCTCTCCCTCGTGCAGCTCAGATCATATCACTTCTGGTTTCAAGTCCTTCGAGGTCTCCCTGGTTTACTGGATAAAGTCTAAACAAGTTAACATGCCTGCAAGGCTCATCAGAACGCATCCTTTGCATTTGCTGTCCCCTCTGCCGAAAAGTTGTTCCTCTGACCTGGACACCCTCACTCCATTCAGATCACCACCTCCATGTGCATATTAACTTAATGTGGCCCCTGCTGCCCCTGCTAATGGTTCTCTGTATGATTTTCTTTTTTCATCCCGATCTAAAAATATCTTTCACTGGCATGCATGCTTATTTATTTGTTTATTTTCTGTTTCCCCTCACCAGAATGTAAGCTCCAGTGGGGCAGGGATCTCCTCTGCCTTGTTCAATGCTGTAACCTCCAGTGACTGACACAGAGAAAGTGCTCAAAATAAGTGAATGAGTGAATGATCATACCCCTAGCCACATAACTCCTAAGCAAGCGTTTGAACCCTGGCAATCTAACTCTAAATATCAGGGGCTTAACCACCATACTTCACCCATAAATAAAGAGAAACTATTTTTTTAAAAGCTGTCTGCCTGGTTCCCCAAATGTGCCCACACTTCTTGCTCTGGCTTCTCCCATACAAGGCTTACCTTAAGTGGAAAAAGTCTGATGAGAGAAATAGTTTTCCTCTGAAGAAAGACAGTATTCCATTATTTTCCCCTTTTTGTCATACTATTTTTTCTGAAAAGTTATGTTCTCTTAACTGGCATTTTTAAATAAAAAGTAGGTGGCATGGTCAGTCTTGACCCATCCCATATTTCACGTGGGCCACTGGGCATCTAGATGTAGGGTGTAGAACACAGATGAACCATTTCCAGGGGGACACAAGTCCCTTTAGTAACATGAAAAAAGTTGACTTTCTTATCTGAGAGGTAGGAGAAAATGCTGGAATTTTTATTTTGTCTTTATTTATTTATCATTTACAACTTTAAATATTGTGTACCTAAATCTGTGTATTAGGATTTGGAAATCTGATTTAGTTGTTCTCAGTAATTATTTTTGTTCCCAAACAACCCATTACACAACCATACTCCTGAGTATGAAACAGCAGATTTTTAAACTCTTCAGCTAAGTTCTTTTCTCTGGAAGGGGAATGTAGAAAAGTGTAATATTTTTCAAAATTTTCTCTCCTTCTCAATTTCAGCTACATGACACTTAAGTTTTAATATCAAACCAATGATGGAGAAAAATTTTAAGTAAGAGAGATACATAATAGCAAAATATCTAAATGAAAAGGACAGATTTGGCCATTTAGTCAGTTACTTGGTCTTCTTGATACCAAGCTGTGCGCAAAACATCTTGGAAGCTGACCACATTTTTTAACTCTTCAAGGATGGTCTGAGTTATCATAGCAATTTCATATCATATTGAATTTTAACTGGAGTAAGTCTAATATGATTTTTTTCTTCTATGCAAATATTGTCAACCTCCTTAAAAGGGACCACAAATAATTCTAAATAGTAGAATTAAATCCCATATCTTTTTAATTTTGTATACTTTGCTACTACAATCATCAACGCTCAATAAAGTGACAGTGTTATGACTTCCCAAATCTGTCTCAATAAATCAGTGAATTTTGGATAGAAGCTTCTTTTCTCCACTCAGTTTAATCCTTGATTCAGTGATCTATAAGTGTCCTTTAAGGTCAAGTGACAATTCATTGACTGAAAAACATGAGAAACACTCTCAGGGCAAAAGATCCCAATGTCGCTGAACGTATTTAAAGTAAGTGGTTTTGACTTAAGCAAAGATATCTACTTAACCCAGAAGAGAAGCAGTCACTCCTTGGAAATACCACAGAATTCAGGAAAGTGAAATGAATAATGGCAAAGGATTAAATTTACCTATTCCAGCCCATACATATATCTACCAAGTATATACAGGAACACCATGGCTCCCCTTGCGTGCCATTTGTGGACAACCCTCTTCTTCTCAACCCAGGAGCATGAGCCTCTCAGTCATGCAGATATGTCATAACAGAGATTAGCGGGTACGTAAGCGCCATCCCTCCCACGTTCTAAATGCTCAATTCAGAGATGTTTGAAAATATCTCTTTGC
Source organism: Equus asinus (assembly GCF_041296235.1). Lineage (NCBI taxonomy): Eukaryota > Metazoa > Chordata > Mammalia > Perissodactyla > Equidae > Equus > Equus asinus. Next base: position 44,237,461 of record NC_091810.1, on the reverse strand, counting down.
TGTTTGAAAATGGAATTTAACCCATATGAGAGCATCATCTATTTAAAAATTCAACAATAGAAAATAAAAACAAATCATAAATTTTGAGAGTCAGTTTGTTGGGACTGAGTTATAGCTGCAGAACATAAATCAAAGAGTGGCTTAACACATACCGAAAGTAATAGCCGTAGGCATGACTGACTGATTAATCATTCATTCATTCATTTATTCTGCTGTTTCCTCACTCAAGAAATAGTCATGGACCATCTACCGTGGATCATCAACTGTTCATTTAACAAGGATTTATGACACACCCATTCATTCATTCATCAAATTAGTATTGGATATGCTGGATCATGTTGGTTTGTCCATTTTAGTCAATAGATAACTACTGAACACTTACTAAGTGCTAGACTTCAACAGGCTCCAGAAGAAAGTCCCAAATATATGGGTGAGATGAAAGCCCCCAAAATGTCTTTGTAAACATATCCTGAGTGCCATTGTTGCTTAGGTGAGGTCATTGGGCCTGTGGCCTCTTATCTCAGTGGATTTAGAATGGGGCTTCAACGCCTTAAGAACCGAGTTCAAAATTAAGTATCCCTCCTTGTACTGTCTGTCCACCCCAGAAATCCTGAATGGGTCCAACAAAAGAGAAGGGTTGAATCCAGCCCAGTGGGTCACCATCAGAAGACAAGCACTCTTCGGCCGTTTTAATGACAGTTCCTGAGCACCATCGTCTGATGGGAGGCTCAGAGGGCAGATGCACACTGACCTCTGCTCAGGGACAAGAATGAGTTGGGAAAATTTGTAACCAAAACGGTCTCTTCTCTACAACCTTGGCTACCCCATAGAAAATAAAATTTTCCCCCACTTCTGTCCTAAAGCACTAACTCTAGTCTGTTCGAAGCATTCCCCGTACATAATATCATTGAACCTGACCTGAATGATAGTAAAAGCTTTTACATTATTATCCTGATGTTACGTTGGGGAAAGTAAACTTTGAGAGCTGAAGCCACTTGCCCCAGGACACACAGCCAGGATTCAAAGTCAAGTAAGTCCTGCAGATCTCGAGCCCTGATTCCTAAGGGCAAAAGCCGAGGGCAGAGGTAGAAACAGACGAGGCAGGAAGGAAGGGGGAAAGCAGAGGAGACGATGGAAGGGAAGAAGCATATGGGAAGAATGGAGACAGGGACAGAGAAGGAAATGACGGACAAAGAAAGGTGCTAAGATAATTCTCCTAGAACAGTGGTGAGAAAGAATTACCTCTTCTGTCTATCCTTTTCCACAGAGATTAGCTTGCGGGATATCAATACCCATATTTAAATCAAAATTGTAATCACTTGCATGTTGCCACATACCTGATGAAGTGGTCACAAGGCCCAAACTAGATTGCTTCTTTCTGTGTGTTTTCTTTTGTTTTGAACCCCCTTGTGCAGTCTCCTAATGGTACGTTCTTCAGTTAGCTTCCAAATGTCACCATTCATGATGGAGCGTTTTCACTTGGGCCATAAAACAAGGTCCCTACCTTTGAACTGTGTCACCCAAGCCAGGGGCTTGATTCTCAGGGGGATCATCTATTTATTCCTTTTTTGTCAACTTTCCCCAATTACCTACTATGTGCCATGAATTAGGCTAACCATTGGAGATGTGGAAGTGAATGAGCCATGGCTCCTGCTCTCAGCAGCTCAAAATAAAGCAGGATATCCAGGTACGTGTGATAATGATGAAGAGTGTAACGCTTATGAACACTGCACAATGGGATATGTGGGCTCACAGCAAAAAGGAAAAGCAGATCTGTTACTAAAGAAAGGAGACAAAGGCTTATGTGAGCTTTGAGCATAGGGCACCTAGTCTGGATGCTTAGAGCTTTTGCCTGTCCAGCATTGATTCCTTCTTCCTCTGGAAAGAGCGCCTGATTCTCCTTTGAGGACTCACCTATACTCTCCTTCCAGGCCAGGTGATTTGTGGGGCTGGCTAGACCTCCCTGACTCAGGTATGGGCATGTGACTCAGGCCTGGCCAATCAGAGAAGAGTCATGTGACACCGATTAGACCAATGAGAGATGGTCTCAGGATTTTGTTTTGGCCATACTGGACTAGGGAAACAGCTTTCCTTTGAGATTTCTAACCTGGTTGGCTGTAAATGTGGTTTCTGGGTAAGGGGTTGGGAAGCACCACATGACGTAAGCAGTTAAAAATGAAAGCAGTATAGAAGTAAGCAGAGCTCAGAAATGGAGGGGAAAAAAATGAGACGTTGGCTTTCTGAGCTTGTCGGAGCCCTTGGATCCAGCTGTGCCCAAGGACCATGTTACCCTTGTTGCCTTTGTGTTGTGAAATCAGTTTAGTTGGGTTTTTTTTTCTTTTTCCCCTGAAATCCCCCCAGTACATAGTTGTATATTCCAGTTGTGGGTTTCTCTAGTTGTGGCACGTGGGATGCCACCTTAGCATGGCCTGATGAGTGGTGCCATGTCTGCGTCCAGGAACCGAACCGGTGAAACCCTGGGCTGCTGAAGCAGAGCGGGCGAACTGAACGTGGCCACGGGCCGGCCCCTGAGTTGAGTTTTATCACTTGCAATTCAAAGAGTTCTGACCGTAGAATCACGTTTGGTTGTTTTAGCGAAATTAATATTTAAGTAAAAAAGGCAAAGTCAGGTTTAGGGCTAAATGGCAGATCCCTGGTCCCTGCAGGGATTTGGACCAGCCCCCCAGAGACTAAAGGAGATTTGATCTGAGACCATCCTCAGGTTCCCTTGAGACAGAACATTCTGTCAGGCCTGGAAGAAACCATGGGAAGTGAACACTAATGTATGAATGGTGTGGAATGCACAGAGAATCTATAGGTGTGGCAGGTGGGGATCTGGGGAGCCCTCTGAGGATAAGCGGGTTGAGGTCCAAGCCAAGAAGTGTGTTAGGAGTTTCCTTTGGAGAGAGAACACTGTGAGGCTGAGTGATGGATGATGCCACCTGTGACCTGTACCTACATCTGCAGGACATCTGGCTTCAGCATATGTGGGACTATCCGTGGAAAGTCAGCGACTGTCTCTTAAAAGTAGTCTCTTGATTTCTGTGGTCTCCCCCATGCTAGTTCATTTGGAAACAAATTAAATGGTTTAAATAAATTAAATCCATTAGGGGTTGACTTTGGGTCTTAAAATGCAAATACTCAGAGGGGAGAAAAATGGACTTAGATTCCCTGTGCCTCTCAGGGATAAAATTAGTAATAACCCATTTCTTCATGTGGATTGGTCAATTTATTCCACAAAAAATACTTCTTGAAAGCCTCCTGTGCACCTGGCACCGCCCTACAGACTGGGCTACAGAGGCAGGCAAAAATTAGATGACATTCCTGCCCTTATGGAGTGTATACATCTTCTCCTTCCTTCTCCACGGTAGTAAATATGTTCATTCATTCATTCATTCATTCAATGGTTTTTTATGTGCACCAACTTGTATATATATACGTATTATATATGGCAAAGTGAAAGCTCAGACAGCAGGATGTTCCAGGAAACAGCTATTCTTTGAGGGTAAATTAATTGTTTGGTAAGTTGAGAATGTAAAAATTAGCATATTCAACTCCCACCACACTCCTCAACCTCCGCTTTTTATTACCTTTCTTAAAAATGGAAAGTCTGTTCATTTCCTCCTCAGTAAATCTGGTCCAGTAAATCTGGTTGACACAATCTTCAAAGACTCGGGCACAATGGTGCAGTGGTTAGAGCTACTCTGTCCAGGGCAGTGGTCATGAGCCACTTGTACCTACTGAGCACTTGAAATGTGGCTAGTCCAAAATCAGATGGGCTGTAAGTGTAAAATATAAACTGAGTTTCACAGCCTTCATACGAAAAAAGAAAAAGACTGTAAAATACCTCATCGATAATTTCTATATTGATTGTTGAAACGATAATATTTTGGATATATTAGACTAAAGAAAACATATTGTTAGAATTAATTTCTTCTGTTTCTTTTTACTTTTTTAAAAGTATGGCTACTAGTAAATCTAAAATTGCATACCTGGCTCGCCTTATTTTCTGTGGGACAGCTCTGGGTTAGAATGGGACTTGAGTCAGGGTGAGGACTGAAATTTGGTTTTGCTATAATAACCGTGTGGCACTGGATAACTTAACCTCGCCAAACTCTGGTTCCCCACCCACCCGTAGAAGAGGTTACTAAAGTACCTCCCTTGCTGGGCTGCTGTGACTATTAAATGGAAAAGTGTATTCGCAGTGTTCGGCACGATGCTCAGCACGTGGTTCCTTCTTAGTAAATGTCAGCTATTCAGAGCTCCTCTGCAGTATGGCCCCTGGAAAGTCAGGAGATTGGGCTAGATCAGTAACGACAGAAAAATATGCTATGGGAATTTGCATAAATCTCTGACACAGAGTTGTTTCCTTTTTTTTTATTATTTTTTTGAGGAAGATTAGCCCTGAGCTAACATCTGCAGCCAATCCTCCTCTTTTTGCTGAGGAAGATTGGCCCTGAGCTAACATCCGTGCCCATCTTCCTCTATTTTCTATTTGGGACACCTGCCACAGCATGACTGGATAAGCAGTGAGTACGTCCGCACCCGGGATCTGAACAGGTGAACCCTGGACCACCGAAGCAGAACATGTGGACTTTACTGCTGCAGCACCACGCCGGCCTCCAGAGTTGTTTCCTTTTGATTTACCATTTTCCTAAATCTAAAGTGCTCACAAAAGGAGACTATTGTTAATGGATCATGGCTAGCCAGGTTGTGGTTAAGCACAAGTTCTGATGATTTAGGTTTTGGTTAATGAAGGACTAGTACTCATTATAACTCTTCATGGCACTGACGAATACGAGCAGTTACTGATGCACACACTCTTAATATACCTAATGTTTCCTGAGATCTCACCTGCCCTGGACATCGGGCCAAGCATTTTACCTAAAGGTTGTGCTCCCAATGGCCCTGAAGCAGAGGAGGGTTGAGAGATTTGCCCAGGGTCACCCAGCCAGGAAGTGGCAGAGACAAGGCTCAACACAAGTGTGTTGGACCCCAAAAGTCAATCTATGTTTTACTGAAGCAGAAATATTCCGGGTAATTCCCTGTGGCCGTGAAATCACAGTGCCTTCCTCAGAGCTCCATGGATTGTTTAGATCGAGGAGAAAGCTTGGTTTACCACAGGAGTTCCAGACTGTTGCACCAACAAAAGAGAATCAGAGATTTCATGGTAATGAAAAGTTCTGCTTTCAAAAGGTGTCCCTCCCTTAGTTATAAGGAAGCAGAGAACATCCATCTGTAATAATGACCCCCATCCAATGCAGCCCTTCCCTTCTTTGGCTCTAAAATATTACCAGCCAGAATCGCAAACGTGGTAGAACTTTCTCTCCTGAGAATTTTCCAGGACCTTACAAACATGACCCCATTAATCCACTCAATACCCGGATGAGATAGGTAGTTGGGAATTATTATTATTCTCGCTTTCAAGATAGAAAACCTGAAGCCAACAAAAATTAGGTAATTAGTCCAAGGTTAAATGCTGAGCTGGAGAGGGACCTGGAAATGAAACCATTATCTTGTGAAATTCCCATCACACGCACAAACTGATTGGCTGGTGACCACCAGGTGCTAATATCCAATTAGATGACCTCAGTACGAAATGACTGGCTTTTGATATTCTGCAGCTGCGTTTGACTGAACTTGTATAGACTAGTTTAATACCAATGTCCAAACTGACATTAGATTTTTCCAAAATATTGGCTGAAGAGAAATACAGCTCCTTGTTCTAAACGTGGTATCCATTTTACCTCGCTCTGTTACATTTCCTCACACCTACAAGCACAGTTTTGGAGGATAAAGGGATAATTGTCCTATAAAGGAGTCCGGCGTGTGTTTGCTTTTCTTCAGAGATAATCTGTAGCACACACAAAGGGTTAGGGGCATCTTGTCATTTACTCTGATGTTGACACTGAGGAAAGATGGACATAAACTATCTCTGAATTATACAAAATCTGGAATCCAATGACTCACCTTTGAGCTTACCCTCACTCTTCAGTCACATACCCATTCCTCTTTTCAGCTGTATGCTTTTGACAATAGATGCAGTTGTATGAACCAAGTTTGGGAAAAGGGAAGACTTCCTGGTGAGCCAGGTGGAATCCATGCTTTGAGCTAACAATTCCAAGGGCATATGCACAGAAAGTCAGTCTACTGGGGAAAGTGCTGCTAATGATCTCTCTTGTCCAATTTTGCAAAAGGCCCCACCCCTCCACATACCTGGAGCAAATTTTTATTCCTTTCTACCTACTCGAGTCTTTGGTAATTTATAATCAACTGCTCTGTTTTCAATTTTGACTAGTTTGGGGCAACATGAGATAGCCGTGAAACTGTTGGTGTCAGAAGGAAAATAAGGGCTATCTCATTAACTTGGTAGGGGGCATCTACACTTTTAGAAATGGCCACATGCCATGCTCTGAGCTTCTTTAAAAATTCATAGTAGTCACTTTTGGATTTGTTGAATTTCAGTTTCCTTGACCGGCCAAATCAGACTCTTGGAGAAATTCTTCTCCTATGACTTCACATTTCTGGAAGACCAGGAGATTTGGGACTAGTCATCCTAAGAAATTCCAATTCTGTCTCCTTTCACTGCTCAACCTGCTTAACCTTTTCTCAGCCCCCGTGGTCCTGTGCTGATGTGGACAGCTCCTTCCAGAAACACCAAACTCCACCTCAGCCTACTACAGGAATGCTATCTTGTTAATACACAGACATTGCAGGGGGAAAAAATTTTTAAGTCTATCCATTTTCTTCTTTCCCAAAATCAAACACTTTGAGGAAATCCAAAGGCAAGACAATTCCTTCCCTGCAAGCCACCTCTAGCTCCTTTCTCATAAACTGAAACTGGGATGCTCAGAAACCAAGGCACCATCAAGTAAAGTCCGGGGCCAAGTCCAACATCTTGGAAAGGTGTAGTGAGCATTTCGAAACGGAGTTCTGGTGTCTTGACATTTGCAAAAGTCCCAGTATGTTGCTGCCTTGGGATGTCTCCATGGAGCTCATTAAGTGACCTTGTTTGAAGGATGTTGAAGCACAGCATCATTTACAAACAACCTTGCTGGAGAATAAACTTAGAAAGGCAACTGCATTTCCAAAGCAACGCTGAAAACCAAGGCCATGGATTTTGGCCAGAGAGAAAGGTACTGATTCCCAACCAACCCCTGGCTAATCCCAAAGACTTAATTCTTCTTCCAGATGTGTGCGGCATTTGGGAGGGAAACGGGAAATGGTCCTGTCCAGTGCAAAGGCTTCCAGTGGTGCTTTGCCACACCATTATTAGTCCTTGTTCTGTTCTTCTAACCAGGCACACATTTCTTATCATACTAGTTGGGCAGATCTTTCCTGCACTTTAAAAATCTGGTGTTTTATTGTCCCAAACCCTAGCTCTTGACTTGAGCTCATGTTTTGTGAAGAACAAGTGGTAATTACACAAGTCTTTCCTTCCCTGTCATTGGCAACAGTCACCAAGGAAATTTACAGCCCCCAATATCCAGATCTGGAAACTTGTTATTAAATGTGGTGGAGGAAAACCCTGACGTGGCAAATGGGATCTGAACAAGGACCAGCTCGGCAGCAATTCTTGTGAAAGAATGGCTGGGAGTCAGCAAGTGACCGTCAATTTTATTTCATTAAACATTTTTACTATTTATGATAATATTACTACTAATAGTAGTTATCATTTCCATTTTTTGAGAATCTATTATTATGTAGCCGGCATTGTGTTAAGTGCCCATTTGATGCTTGCAAAAGAAAAAACAAAACACACACACACAACCTTCTGGGAAGGTATTGTAATTTTAGGATGAGGAAACTGACATGGAAAGGCTAAGTAACCAGACAAGGGTCACTTGTCTGGGACGTGGTCGTGTCAGGATTTTTACATTTCCAGAGGCTGCAAAGTCACATATGTTCAGGGATCAGGCAGGTAATACACTGGGGTGAAGCTGGTCAGATGTAACATTTTAGATAGAAATGAGGACAACGGAGAAATGGCATGTCTAGCTAAGCCTTCCCCAAGCTCCCAGACTCTAAGCATACCACTACTGCCCTGTCAAAAAATTCTAAGACAGGGACTGGCCCTGTGGCCAAGTGGTTGGGTTCATGCGCTCCACTTTGGTGGCCCAGGGATTCGCCGGTTCGGATCCTGGGCACGGACCTACCACCACTCATCAACCCACATAGCAGAGGCCAGAAGGACCTACAACTAGAATACACAACCATGTACTTGGGGGCTTTGGGGAGAAAAAGAAAAACGGAAAAAAAAGATTGGCAACAGATGTTAGCTCAGGTGCCAATATTTTAGAAAAATAAACAAACAAATAAAGATTTTAAAAACAAAATTCTAAGACAGTGCTGGCCAGACCAGAAGTATCTGATGCCTAAATTCATTTGACAGGCCCTAGTTTTCCAGCCTCTATAATTTGAAATCAGATTAATGGTGAGTGACATCAAATATTTTTAGGATAAATCTTTTAAATGAGATATAACATACAGGTGGAAAAGTACACAAATCATATTTCTTGATGAATTTTCATAAACTGAACATAACCATGTCACCAAATTCCAGGTCAAGAATCAGAATAGGGCCAGCATCCCAGAAACCTTTCCTTGCTCCCTTACCAGTCATTAACCCTCCAAAAGTCAGCCACTATCCTGACTCCTAACCCTGCAGATGAATTTTGCCTGTTTCTGAGCTTTATACAAATGGGATCATGCACCGTGTTCTCTCGTGTTCATCTGCGTTCACCTAATATTATGTGCGATTTGTCGTGTTGTGGCATGTAGCAATAGTTCCTTCTCAAAGGCTTTTATTCTCAAATCGATGGCTTGATATACTCACCTCAATACTTTATACCTGAGCAACCAAGGGGGAAGACTTCCTTCTCCGAATACAGGTTCTAAAAACTGAAACAAGTCACTCTAGGACTCTGAGTTACGGAGAGATCTTTGTTGTTAAAATATTTTTTCTAAACATTTTCTCATTTATTGTCTCATTTTATGCTTTTCATACCCCATGGCAGGTAGTTGAGAGACATATTATTCCCGTTGGTCAGACTCACACACAGGGAGTGCCTGCAGTTACATGATTACACGCTACCCTAAGAGCAAAATCATGATAAAATTGAGATTTTAGTTGAGATGTCTTGATTGCCAATCTAATGCTGTTTCCACCTGAACACACATCCTGTTGCTCCTCTCTGGGTCAAAGCTTTCTTCAAATGAAAAGCCAGTCTCTAACATTGTTTTCCTGTGAGCATGGCATACTGCTGTGTGCACTTGATGTTTGCCTCCTCAGCATTCATCTTCCTTTCTTCTATGAGAATCCACTTTTTCCTCTTTCTCCTCCACAAGATTGAGGTGGGCTCCATCTCTAGCAGGAAGGAGCACATGACTCCTTCCCTGGAATGTAGGGTCCAGGGGCTCGCGTGCAACCTTGAGAATGCTCAAAAATGGATTAACATGAAGGAAGCAAAACCAAAAAATGGAAAGTGAGAAGTCATTTTAACCCCTGGGACAAGCCACACCTGAAACCCATGACGTCCTAGCTGTTTATTGCATGAAACAACATATGTGTATGTGTCCATATATATTTATTTTTGCTTAAGTTATCTTGTGTTAATTTTTGTTCTTTTCTTCTTGGGGTGAGGGGAATGCCTGTAAAAGAAAAAAAAAATCCTAACAGATACACTTATCCAAAAAAATCCTCATATTTCTCCTCTCAAATTCAAACAACCATAACGTCCTTATCCAGTGAGTTGCAGGTATGCAGACATGGAAGTTTTGTCTTGAATTTATGCAAAGTTTCTCTCCTGAGCCCTCCCTAAGTGAAGTCACAATGTTGGCACAGACAACATCTGTTTTTAAACTATAGAAATGCTGCCTTTGCCCTGCACTTGGGAAAGGATCTACTCCACCCAGACTGATCATTTCTACCATAGATGCTCGCGTATTCCAACAGGGGAAGGCAGGACTGGACAGGGCAAAGGTATTTGCAAATGGGAGGAAAAGTGGTCTGAACAACAAAGCTGTTGATTCAAGCAATTTTGGTCCAAAAAACTTTCAAAATTTTTTCTTCTCTAGCCAGTGCATCCTCCACGCCTCCAGCAGGAGATCCTATTTAAGACAGAGATCTGATCATTCATCTCCACACTTGAAAGATCTATCACAAAGTGAGGAGTGGAGAAGCCTGACCAACACTACCTCAGCCAGGAAATCAAGGTCAACATCATAGAAAAAACCGTATTGATGTACCCTTGTATGATGTGATGAGAATGGCACTTTACTTCCGTGGTCTTCCTCCCATAACCCAGATCCCCCGTCTAACCATTAGAGAAAGATCAGACAAATCCCAGTACAGGGGCAACCTACACTATACCTGGCCCGTCCTCCTCAAAACTGTCAAGGTCATTGGAAACAAGGAGAGTGTGAGAAACTCACAGCCTAAGGAGACAGGACAACGAAACGCAATGTGGTGTCCTGGAGGAGAACGGAACAAGGACATTATTTTTTCCTGGAACAGAAAACGGACATCAGGTAAAAACTAGGAAATCTGAATGAAGTATAGACTTTAGTTAAAAACAATGATGGTTCAATTGGTGACAACTATATCATACTAATGTAAGGTCTTAATAATAGAGGAATCTGTACGAGTGGGGGAAGGGAGGTTATAGGGGAACTCTGTACTATCTGCTCAACTTTTCCATAAATTTAAGACTGCTCTAAAAAATACGGCCTATTAAAAATAAAGATTATTTAAAATTCCATCACTGGATTTCTGTTGCTGCAGTTTAGTTTCCTAAAGTCTAGAGATCAAAGTGGGTCCTTGAAACGATTATAGGTGGTCCACGGACACAGTCTTAAATAACCCTGAGCCACATGGTTAAATACTCCTTCATTCATCATTTTTCAATCCTTCTGATTCAGCAACGAAGAGAAACTCTCTCTGTTTAGCCCTAGAAACATTTCTCTAACCTTTGCTGGTCTCCTTTTTTAACAAAGAAAGAGCTATCTTCAGGTTCAGAACTTTGTTTTCATGATTTTTATTGTTCTTATATTTGGTGGTGTCTATGTATGGCAAATGATCCTACTTAATGTCTCACTTATGAGAGTGGCATTTTTTCTTAAATTTATTTAAATAAAAAAGTGAACCTGGGGCTGGCCCGGTGGTGCAGCGGTTAAGTTCGCATGCTCCACTTTGGCGGCCTGGGGTTCACTGGTTTGGATCCCTGGTGCGGACTTACGTACCGCTTGTCAAGCCATGCTGTGGCAGGCGTCCCACATATAAAGTAGAGGGAGATGGGCACAGATGTTAGCTCAGGGCCAGTCTTCCTCAGCAAAAAGAGGAGGATTGGCGGGCTGGCCCCGTGGCCAAGTGGTTAAATTCGCCCGCTCCACTGTGGCGGCCCAGGGTTTTACTGGTTCAGATCCTGGGCCTGGACACGGCACCACTCGTTGGGCCACGTTGAGATGGTGTCCCACATGCCACAACTAGAAGGACCTGAAACTAAGATATACAACTATGTACTGGGGGGGATTTGGGGAGCTGAAGTAGAAAAAAAAAAAAAAAAGATTTGCAACAGTTGTTAGCTCAGGTGCCAATCTTTAAAAAAAAAGAGGAGGATTGGTGGCAGATGTTAGCTCAGGGCTAATCTTCCTCAAAAATAAAAAAAGTGAACCCATTTAATTTTTTTAAATTAGTTAACTAAGACTCTGTATTGTCTTCAGATAGCAAGAATCAGGAGAGCAGTAATCAGATTACTGAAGTTGAGAGCCAATGGCCAACAGCATTAGGTCTAAGTCCTTAGCATGGCACTCAAGGCCCTCTTGCATCTGGGGACAGCTGACCAGTCTCCTGTCACCAGATGCTCCACCCTGCAAACCCCAGGATACCTAGGAGCTAAGAGGTACAGATGTCCAGACACTGAGGCCTTAGAGGAAACAAGAGACGACCATAGATAGCAGGTTTAAAAAAGCCAATGTATTCAGCTTTGTCTGGGCTCTCTTTCCACATGTGGCTTGATTTCCACTGGGATCCACTGCCATTCTCTCATAACATGGGTCAGCTGTGGCACTGATGGAGCACCCGATTCCTTGCAGCTCTTGTGAGCTGTATGGCCATGTTCAAGACCAAACTCACAACATGGAAGCACTGCTGGCTGGGTGTGAGCGGGATCTGAATCTCAGCCCTACACGTCCCACCCATCCGACCTGGGACCTGCGGCATCCCCGAAGCGGAGGAGCTTGCTAGCACTGGGTTCAAAGCCTGACTCCTCCATGTACCATCTGGGGGACCTGGATGAGGTATGTAAGCTCCCAGGGCCTCTTTTTCCTTGTCTGTAAAGTGAGGATAATAACAGTACCTGCTTCGTGCGATTACTGTGAGGATAAATGGCTTCACATAAGCACAGCATTTAGTACACACTGTTGCTGTTCATCTCCATGGGCCTCCATTTCCCTCACTGTAAAGTGGTGGACCATGACAGCACCTACCCCAGGGCACTGTGATCGGGAAGAAACGAGCGGATGCACATCAGTCCCTAGCACATGGCCTGGCTCCTAGTAAATGCTCAATACTTTCGATTATTTTACCTTTGCTTACTTATTATTAGTATGATTATTATTATGGATTAGCCATTCCAAGAATTAGAACAGTTCTCCAGTCTTTTGTAACAGAGGTTCACAGATACTGGAAGCTCTCAAGGCAGATTTTTAAGGTCAAAACCTCAGGCGCACCAATATTAAGTCTAAGGGCTTCAATGGAACTCAAGGTACGGGTTGACTTGCAGTTGAGTCCAGCTGTGTGTGGACGGGCACCTTTCTTACCAGAAGGACTGGTTTGTGGGGAAAGGAGCAGAGGCTCCATCTGGCCAGCTGCGTTTACATAAACAGGCCTCAATGCAAGCCGGCTGCTTCAGGAAGTTCCATGAGGTAAGAAATTCTTGTCCAACAAAAGTTCTTTTTCTACAAAAAGGCAACATAATGAAAAGGGCAAACGACTTTGCAGGTCACCTAAAAATGTGTCTGACTGTGAGAGAATTTCATGCCCTGTGGCTTTGAGTCCATAACGTACAGAAACCAAATGATAGTCCCCCTGTGTCATCCAGCGCCAGCCAGGCGGAGATTTTGTCCCATCCTCTTCTCCCTGGAGAGTCTTCGGGGACTCACATTCCTGTTTCAGGAGCTCTGGGGACAGTCTTGGACTGCAATGAACTTACCATGTATCCTTGGATCACTCACTTCTGACTGGGCCTCAGTTTCCCCATCTTTAAAATGAGGATATTGGATTACACGACATCTAACATACTTTCTAGCTCTGATAATCAATTACTCTTTAATTGCAATAATGGTAAGAATTGGTAATTCATTTCCTGGAATATAGTTCAAACCTTTAAAGAAACCAGGAGCTGGTTCTATGCTGTGATCCACAGGTGGGCAGTGAAAGCTGGAGTGAACAATTTTGTGTGTGCATTTTTCTGGATGATTTTGTGCGTGTGTCCATGCGATGGCAGGGCTAGCTATCATTTCTGCCTGCCCAGCTTTCTTGTCTCTCTCTTCTGGAACAGAGTCAGTTTCTCCCTTTGGAAACTGCTCCTCCTATATCCAGTGAGGCTGTCAATCACATGGCTTCACCCTCCCAACTCCCTTGAAAAATACAATTGGATGCATGATCCAAAGAGGACCAATGAGACCCCCTTAAGGGGCTGATATGGATGCTGGGAGACAGGGAGTCTCTCTCTAAAATCCAAGAATCCTCAAAGCTATTGTGAGTCATCCTTGCTGCTAAGTGGAAGGAACCTAATAGAGACCGACATGGGCTCCAAGGAAGGTGTAGAGGAAACAGGGAGACCGGTGGCGGGGGTGGGGGGGGGAGAGGGGGGGGAGAAGAGAGAAAAGGTGGGAAGGCGGAAGAGAGAGAGGGATAAAGGGAGAGAAAAAGACCAAAAGGGAAGGGAAAGAGTGAGAGAAGGAAGAAAGGAGACACCACCAATGACTTAATTTCTTCATACAAACCTTGAGATCCAGCTATGTGTGAAGGGAAATTTACACCTTGGCTTTTCCGGTACAGCGAGTCCATAACTTCCCTTTTCTATTTTCTTCAAGTCCATAGGTTCTTCAAATGGGGATCCATGACCCAAAAAAGATTAGAAACTACCACAATTGGAACATTTCTTAGAGATGGAATGAACTCACTTCAGAAAGAAACAAAGTTTATTTGATGAATATAAATAAGGCGATCAGCACAACATACTTCTCATACACATGATAACAAATTTATGAACTGTACATACCTTGTACATTGTACTTCTACTAGACACGAGGTTACAATGACTGGCTAATACATGCCCACTGGTAGTTTCTGAGGGTTCCTTAGTTTTATTTATTTTTTTCATATCGAAGTCCATAATCACATGGTCAATATCACAACCCACATGCCACTCACTTGAAGAAAAGTTACAAGAAGCACTATCAAATGAGGGTCTCTGAGAATTAGATACACTGACCCCTGGCAGCATTCGAACGCCACTCGGCACAAAAACATCTCAGATAGAGCTTATGTCAACACATTTGAGGTCTCGTCATAAACACTGTTTAAAAAGTAAATTGAAACCCACTTTCAAATGAAAGTTGACACGCTGTTAACGTGCATACTGGATACACAAAAATCATTAAATACAAAATCGAGACTGTACATCGAAATCAAACGGTATAAAGTACAAGCCTGCTTTTGCACAAAGCAAGAAGACCAACTTCTCCTAAAGGTTAGCCTCAACTTTTTTTTTTTTTTCAACTTCATTATGATTAGAGGGGAACCTGCGAAAGTTTGCGCAAAGGAAATAATCTTCCCAACATCACAGTGTTTGTTGTAAACCCAGAGACTATTTTTCATACACGAAAAGGGAATTTTTTTTGGTAACCCCAATATCAGAGACTATTTCATGAAATGGGAAAAGATGCTATGTTAGATAGAATTTAATTTTTAAAGGACTAAATGATATGCTCCCATAAAGGTAAGATCAATAATACTTTAAACCAACAAAAGTGGGGCCAAAAAATGACCCCCAAAACAATAGCTGTGACACAATTGGCACATACTTAGAAGGAGCTAACTATACACAGTTGGTTGCTTTTTCTGTTTCGAGGACTCTATTTTCCCTAGTGGATTTCCGACTTCCTACTTCAAGTATTCAGTTGCAGAGTTCAGATGAGGACCTGGCTGTAGGAGGCAGTGAGAACTGCCTATTTGAGGACACCCAAACTGTTCACGGGGATGTGTTTGTGGCCTGGGTTTTCAGTGCGACATTATGTCAAAATGTGCTAAATACGCTTGCAAAGAACTCTGCTCATTTCTCCAATCAAGGTCTAGATCCTCTAATAGGTAAAGGACAAAATTTTAAACATGAATGTATTTGGATTGTTTATGCAACACATAAGCTTTACATAGTTCGCTATACTTACTGACGACAAGAACAAAGCCAGAAGCGAGAAACCTGCTTGAATATATTACTCCTAATGCACCAAGGATGGACAGTGCAACTCAGACACAGCTTCATCTTCCCCCACAAACAAGGTGACTGTCTTAAATATCGCTATGGCTCCATGGGAGAGGTCCAGAGTTAACTGCACCAACACTTTAAAAAGTAACAATGACTAAATTCAATGCAAGACTTCGGGAACATCTGTTTAGAATCCTTTCCACAGCAGCAAAGAAAGACAACTATTTTATTAAGGCCACTCATGCTTAAATTCACGGTTTGTCTTTTAAAAATGCAGATTTTCATCTCCCACTTGCATACACATGGAAGAGTTTCTTCCATTGACAAGAAAATGGATCAATACAAGAGTTGCACATGTTTGCCAGACTTGGTCATGAGTTCTATGAAGTTCTAACAACTTTTAATTTTTTTTAATCTCCAGAGGAAGCAGTAGGAGTTTAGTTCCCCTTAGTACCATGTCACTGTATGTAAAAGACCTCAAAATTTGGTCTCTTTCCCTGGCATGTGCTTTGAATAATGACTCTGTACTCACAAACATGTTGTGTAGAGCTATATACAGATACACGGCTTTTGTGATAATTCCTCATTCATCAATGTTTTCATGTTTGATGCTGAAAATGCTTTGGAATCCATGTTGGAGACATTCAGAAAAAATGAGAAATGACCCTTCATTTACAGAAGATCTAAGCTTACACAGTTTGCACAGCATTTAGATCTTGAAGTGTAAATGAACCCCAGCTTCTTCATGGAGACCTGCTTGTACTGTACGGGAACGGTAAGAGCCTGAGGCTCGGCCACATCCCAGCCACGGGGGCGTGGGAACACACGGATAGAAATGTGCAGGTGCCTCAGGCTTTTGTCATTCCCCAGTACAAAAACAGGGCAGATAAAATTATGAATGATCAATTTAGATGTGCCATGCATTGTCAGAGACACACACCATGTTCTCATAAGGCGATTTCTTGGCAAGTATTAGTGGTTTAAAAAATTGATTTCATTTCCAACCTGGCCCAGAGGTAACTACTGGTTACACCATCAAAATGCGGTTCTTCAAACAGCAGATTAAAGAAATAGAGGAGGGTAAAGGCTCTCCATTTTTGGTGTTTTGGTTTCTTTGTCAAACATTCCATGCATCTTGGTACACAAACACTGCCAACACCACTCACTCACAGAATTTACACTTGTGGATAATCTAATGCATTAGGAATGACCACTTAGACTGAACCAGCAGAAGAACTGGAGATGAAGCTAGTTGTCCAACAGAAGCTGAATCCACGGTTAAAATCCCATGGAGTTCAAATGTATCCAATGATGTTGAAGTAATATAAATAAAATGCTATCAAATAATGACATTCAGAAGAGATGATCACATTTTCAATGCCCCAATCCTGACAAAAAACAGAGGATTTGTCATTTTTCTCCTCCTCCTCCTCCTTCCTTTCCAACATATCTGAATCCATGAGAAAGGACATGAGATGATGAAGGAAATATACAGTTGAACAGAATTGTGCTCAGTAATGGAAGTGAAAACCCCTCTTTCAGTCCTGATGGGCGTTCCAGGTGGTGACGGACAGTGATGTGAGCCACACCGCAGTAGATCATCAGAATATTGCTGCAGAGCTGCGTTTTTCCCTTTAGTCAGCCCTTCTGATAGCTGCAACAAGAAAGCACATCGTTTAGCAGGGAAAGGAACTGGCAATGGTGTCGGAGAGAATCCTGGCAGACGCTCCCCACGCCCCACCCCTGCACCCACCCCTCACCACTCTCTTTGGTTGGGGTTGGCTGGGATTGGGGAGGAGGCAATGGGAGGAAGCATAAAGGAAGGGTAATGTGAACGGAACGTTCGTTACATCCTGCAAACACATCTGAAAAGAGGCCCCTTTCAAATCTGTCACATATAGGCATAGATGCCTCTTGACAGGCAAAAAGACATTGAAAGGAAATATGCCAAAATGT
The DNA here is from genome assembly GCF_041296235.1 of Equus asinus. Classification (NCBI taxonomy): domain Eukaryota; kingdom Metazoa; phylum Chordata; class Mammalia; order Perissodactyla; family Equidae; genus Equus; species Equus asinus. Next base: position 44,220,014 of record NC_091810.1, on the reverse strand, counting down.
TTCGGTGATTCTTTCTTTCTTTTTTAAATTTTTTTTTTTGAGGAAGATTAGCCCTGAGCTAACTACTACCAATCCTCCTCTTTTGGCCGAGAAAGACTGGCCCTGAGCTAACATCCGTGCCCATCTTCCTCCACTTTATATGTGGGACGCCTACCACAGCATGTCTTGCCAAGCGGTGCCATGTCCACACCAGGGATCTGAACCGGCGAACCCCAGGCCGCCGAGAAGCGGAACGTGTGAACTTAACCACTGCACCACCGGGCCAGCCCCTCAGTGATTATTTCTATGTGATCAGGTTATGTGTCAATTTGTTTCTCTCCACACTTTTCTACAATGAGTATGGTTTTTAAATTATTTTTAACATGACTTTACAGAGATTAGAGAGTTAAAGATGGTCAAGACACCAGAAAACTTAATGTCCACTTAAAGCCATGTAAGAGCAACAATTTAAAAGTATACTGGGGGCTGGCCTGGTGGCGCAGTGGTTAAGTTCGCACGTTCCACTTCTCAGCGGCCCAGGGTTCGCCGGTTCGGATCCCGGGTGCGGACGTGGCACCGCTTGGCACGCCATGCTGTGGCAGGCGTCCCACATATAAAGTAGAGGAAGATGGGCATGGATGTTAGCTCAGGGCCAGGCTTCCTCAGCAAAAAGAAGAGGACTGGCAGTAGTTATCTCAGGGCTAATCTTCCTCAAAAAAATTAAAAGAATACTGGACTCAGCAATTCCACTCTTAGGGATACACCCAGAAGAATGGAAAACAGGGACTCAAACAGATACTTGTACACAAAAGTTCGTAGCAGTGTTATTCATAATAGTCAAAAGGGAACAACAACTCCTGAGTGTCCATCAACAGATGAATGGATACACAAAATGTGTATATACATACAATAGAATATTATTCAGCCCTGAAAAGAAATGATGTTCTGACATACGCTACAACATGGATGAACTTTGAAGATACCATGCTAAATGAAATAAGCCAGACACCAAAGGATAAAGACTGTATGATTGATTCCACTTACATGAAATATCTAGAATAGACAAACTTCTAGATGCAGAAAATAGATTAGAGGTTACCAGGCGCTGGAGGGGAGGGTGGATTTGGGAGTTACTGCTTAATGGGTACAGAACTTCTGGGTGGGGTGATGAAAAAGTTCTGGAAATGGATAGTAGCGTTGGTTGTACAACTCTGTGTATGTACCTAATGCTGCTGAATTTACCCTTAAATTGGTTAAAATGGTAATTTTTTATGTGCATTTTACCACGATAAAAATATATTTTAAAAAATTATATTGGTATCTCCCTAAAAAGAGCAGAATGAAACAAAGTTGGCTTTCATCCCCAAATCCAGTGGTGTCTGGGTATGTTTAATCCTAAACATAAATACAGCAGAATAAACGCATCTGCATATTTCATGCCCTGGGGAACAGGTACTCGGGAGCAACCCAAGTTTTCTCACCATCCCAGTGAGGGGCCCTGGGTATGGAATACAACTGCAGCCTCGGAAGAACCAGTAAAACGGGTAAGAAGAGAGCAGCATCCCAAATCGACCCTCCAGATGATGACTTTCTTCCCTGCTGATGCTCAGCTTTGTGTGCCTGCGTCACTATCATTCACATATGGCCTTTGACTACTTCAGGAGTTTCCGGGCACATGGCAATAGTGCAGCTATCTGGGGAATATGGCAGGGAGGGGAAAGATCAAACACACACACTCACACACGTGTGTGCTGCTTTATACATACAGACTGAGCTGTCTGATTTGGCCACTGATACACAGCATTTCTCAAATCACACTGACTAATGAGTGTGCCAAAGTCCAGTGTCTGCACAGGTAGGCAGTTATTTCAAGCCATCGTTAACCAGCGCCAATGAAATATGTGGCTTGGATGAACTCTGTTAATTCATACTCTGAGGAGTTTGGTGTAACCCTTCTGGTTAAGAAACTTGAATCGGGGCAAAAAAATGACTTTTGCAGAGCCAGAAAACTAGGGAGTTCCTAGAGCGGATCATATTACTCATTCTGGCACATAAAATCTGCAAACTTTGTATGAAAATTGTAAGTCAGAGCACGCTTTCTGCTTCATGAGCTGTGCATAGCTCTAATTCTTTTGTGCATTAAGCATTTCTTAATCATCCTTTTAAAGGGCTGACCAATATATTAAAAGGCCACATGATTAAAAGGTAAAGAGAAACCCAAAGTAGTACTAAAATGCACCGGTCATATTTTACAGATGGAGAAACAAGTGAAAAATAATTACAATGAATGTCCGATGTCCTTGATGTTTTTCCAAGATAAAGTAGCAAAGAACAATCATTTATTCAGTTGAGAGAAAGATTTCCAGCTGGGTAACCGGTCACCGGGCAGAATACACTGCCTTACAAGTGCCGTGCACTGCTTCTGGGTAAGTTTTACACTGTGGAAAAGAGAACTCTCAAACAGTGTTGCCCCTTCTTCAATCAGACAATCCATTCACCAGAAAGCCTAAGCAGATTTGAGACGAAAAAAACTCAAATGACATTGCCAGCAGTTAGAAATGCAGATGATCCCTTGTTAAGGGGCAAATAAGTATACATTTTTAAAAAATTGTCTTTTAAAGGAATCCTGGCTTCCAGCAATAAGGCAATCTGGGCAGCCACTCACTGTGAGATAATCTCTGGACATTTCTCCCTCACCTGGATGGTCACCGTGGGCCCAACCTGTCCCCATGCATGCTCTGGCACGGCACACAACGCTGCCTTCTCACCTGTGCAGCCAACAGTGCTTTTTCAATAACAACACCTACTTCACCTTGCATTCCCCCTTTACAACCTTCCTTTACAATCCCATTGCCCTCAGGATGGAGGATGGACTTCTGGCCATGCTGGGGAGGGTCCCTCTGGCCTCTCTCTCTCCAGCTCCACGCTTCATGTTCCACCTATGCTGAAGTGGCTTCTGCAGTCCTAAAGCTTCCTCCTCTCCTCATCTCACTAACTTGAAGTACTGTCTGACATGCATTTAGGCCAACCCTTGACCTGATGGATTCCTACTTATTCTTCAGTATCAGTTTAGATGCCACTTCTTCTCTGGAAGCCTTTCCTGACCTGCCTGAGTGTGGGATGCAGCACAGGAAGTCTCACACATAAACTGCACTGTTCCCTTCTGGTGACTTGTCTAGACTTTTACTATCCAATATGGTAGCCACTGGTCACATGTGGCTACTCAGCACTTGAAATATGGCTCGTCCAAATTGAGACATGCTACAAGTGTAAAATACACACTGGATTTTGAAGATTTAGTATGAATTTAGCTTTTTCATATGGATTTCATGTTAAAATGACATTTTGGATATATTGGGTCAAATTAAATATATTATTACTATTAATTTCACGTATTTCTTATGATTCTTCTTAATGTGTCTACTAGAAAACTCAAAACTACAGATGTGGCTTGTATATATTTCTATTGAATAGCCCTGGTCTAGGCTATAAGTTCTATGAAGGCAGGGGCAGGCCAGTCTTGCTCACTTAAGATCCCCTGTGCCTTGCACTGTTCATGGAACAAGTACATTCAATCATTCATTCCATAGGTAGGAGAGGGTGCCTAGAGCAGGCAGAATCCTACGGTCACTGCCCCCTCCAAAGATTCCAGCTCTAATCCCTGGCACTGGGGCTGTGAACATCTCACACCATGATTAAGCTACCTTACAGATGTAATTAAGGTTACTAATCAGTTGATTTTAAGTTAGTCAAAAGAGAGATGATCTGAGTGGACCTAATTTAACCAGAGGAGCTGTTTAATAGCAGAGACTTTTCTTAGATTGTAGCAGAAGAAGAAGTCAGGGAAATTTAAAACAAGAAGGATTTACTGTGCTGAGATGGAGGGAGCCATGGGACGAGGACCTGAGAATGTCCTCTAGGATCCAAGAGGAGCCCCCAGCTGACAGCCAGCAAGGAAACAGGGACCTCAGTCCTTCAACCACAAGGAACTGAATTCTTCCAACAACGAGAATGAGCTTGAGGTGAGTGCTGCCCCAGTGCTTCCAGGTTAAAGTCCAGCCTGGCCAAGACTTTGACTTTGGGCCTTATGAGACTCTAAGGAGAGAGCCCAGTGGAGCTCAATTGGTCTTCTGACCTACAGAACTTCAACACAAGTGGGCGTTGTTATAAGTCACTAAGTTTGTGGTAACTTGTTATGTAGCAAGAGAAAACTTACATAGCTCCTCTGTGTGTCAGGCAGTGTGCTCAATGCCAGGGATATAATAGTAAAAAAAACAGACAAAATCTACATCGTCATGGAGCCTGTATTTTCGGGAGTAAGACAGACAATAAACATACAAAAGTCAATAAGAGAATGAGGATTTTTAAAATTTGTGCCTCGAAGGAAATGAACAGCGAGCTATGAGAGGCATGTTTAAAATGTATTGACTATATGACAATAATGGTGTAACTTTTTTGATACGGAAATATGTTCACAATTTTTCAATGGAAAAAGCAGATTACAATTCAATATGTATAATTCAATCTCCTTTTTGCATCAACATACACATAAGCATAAACACTTGCAAATGCTGATGCCAGAATATTGTTAATAATTATCTCTGGGTGGTGTTTTTAAATTTTCCCCCTTTAGAATTTTTTGGGTTGTATTTCTCGGATTGTTCAAACCAAAGAATGTGTAACTGGTATCATAGTAGAATAGAAAGTTAATTCCATGGTGAAAAAAAAATCAGTATTGGGTGGGATCAATGCTCTTGACTTGGTTCTTCCGCAGAGGACCGTGTGGTTGTGCGGCGGTGGGGGCGCGAGTAGGGGTGGAGCGGACAGGCTGAGCACAGCAGTAAGATTCCGCCTGGGACAAGCACCCCCAGGAGAGCAGGCTGTAAACGTGTAGTGTCTCACAAATATTCCTTCAGACTGTTTTTCTTTGGAATAAAGACACCTGCCCGATTATGGGTTTCTTCTCCTGCCCTTTCAGTAGTGATTTGCAGAAACAGGCTGGGAGAAAGGGGTCTTTGGTAAACACGGAGGGGTTAAAGGGGAAACTGTTTAATAACAGTAGTAAAACGCAGGCTATTTTTGACATCTGGGTTAATGTCCATTACGCTCCATGTGCTCTCCAAATGTGTGCAGCGTGCCCCCAGGTACAAAAACAGACACCCATTCACAACGGCTTCAGATGCCCCTGACATTGCACATGGTGCCCACATAAAAGGAGCCCCTGATTGGCTAATTAACAAGGTCTGAAGAGAAGAGCTGTTCATTCCGGAGGCAGCGGGCATCCTGCAGAACAGCTCCGCTAAGCGACTCTGCTCATGGGAAAACCCAACAGAGTCGTTTCTGCTCCAAAAAAAAAAAAAATTCTGTAACTACATCTGTGTTATTACTTAACATCTTTTAAAATGGGGCGGAATGGGTTTCCCGTTTTCCTCATGAAGATTTATTTATTATTGTTGTGATCAAAGTGGCAACAAATTATGTTAAATCATTTAATTTTCTTGATAGGAGCAACCACCTTGAAGCCATAATTCAAAAATATGAGTGGAGAGCAACATTTTACCTTGTGAGTGGCCTCCTACAGCTCCACAGGGCAATAAAATGTAACACTTCAGAGCCCAAAGGACTGGGGCTGGGGTGGGGGTGGAGATGGGCGCAGCAAGGCTTCAGCTCAGAATTGCAAACTGCTGTTAGGGATGACAGGGCTTGCTGGGCGGGATGGGGCCATTGAGAGGGTCTGGATGTGGATTTCATCTTCGATTTCTGTGCCCGGGGTCCAACTCAGCCACAATGTTTTAAATGAAGGAAATCAGATGAATTCAGATATGCACATCAAAATGGCAGCATACACTGCTACGTGTCCTTAGGATTGATTTTTGCCATTATTATTGTGGTCAGAATTATTAATAGCTAAGGTTTGGTGCATGCTATCTGCCACAGGGCTCTGTGCCTTCACATGAATTATCTCCAACAAGCCTGACAGCACCATGAGACTGACCAGGTTGATCGCCCCTTACATAGAGGAGGAAAGTGAAGCTTAAGGGAGCTGAATGCTTTTAGTCAAATTCTCACCTTCCTGGGGCCTTAGTTGAAGCTACATCTTCTCAGCTCCTGAGCCCAGTCTCTTTACCATGAGGTCAGGATTTTCCAAACCTTGGTCTTTTGTATTCCACCATCCCAATTTTTGTAATCTCTCCATAATACCTGTCACATTTAACTAATATTTTTCTTCAAAAATGTTTTCTAAAAACTTAAACATATTTCCTTAAGAAAGATTTATTTTAAGATCATAATACCAGCAGAATTTGTCTAATAGATATTACAGTAATAGCATAGCTATCAACATAAAAGTGCTTGTCCACAAAACACCTAAAACAATCTTCTCGTGGACATGCAGGCCCCCTGCCCACCCCAGCCCTGCCTCGGAGACCATCCCCACGGCCCGGTGGTGGTGTTCTCCAGCAGGCAGCACCTGGCACGTGTCGGCTGGGCCTACACCTATTTCCATACCCAGGCCCCCAGCCATCCCCAGCCCCGCCTCAGCTGTGAGGCCCGGCTACTACGCATGGGTTTTTCTGATTTCTTCTCAAGGGCAGACGGCAGCAGAACTAAAAATCAGAAACCTGCCACTCATCATCAGCATTAGGTACTCTATGTAATTTTTTAAACATTGGTTGAGTGGAAATGTGCTTTTAGTTGTAATTCTTTCCTAAGAGAATACCTTCTTTAACCTGAGAGGGTGCCCATTGACCAAAGGCCTTTGCCACTCTGCCCCAGGACTTCTCAGCCTTGGTACTGTGGACGTGTGGGCTGGATCAGTCTTTACTGTGTGGGCTCTCCTGTGCACGGTAGTAGATTTAGCAGCATCCTGGCCACGGCCCATTAGATACCAGCGACATTATCCTCTCACCCAGTCATGACAATCAAAAACATCTCCAAATATTGTCACATATTCCCTTGGGGGCAAAATTACCCCCAGTTGAGAAAAATTGGTCTAATCTTAATTGTTTTTGTACGCAATTGGTTGACTGTGCTGTTTTAAATATAATTATATTTTGGTAAGATATGAGTATGCATACATGCATCTACCAACCTATACAAAGTACGAATACTTTTGTAGAAATAAAGGTCTGTTTCTAAGCTGCCATCATATTATTTCAGACACCACTGATTGAAAAGTCCTGTGGAAATAGGTATAAGCCAAGTAATAAAAATAATGACAATGTACAACTTATCTGACAAAATAGAAATGCCACAATCCTGAGATAGCAAGACACAGAAGACACTTGCTGAACTAAGAGGAAAGGTAAAATCAAGTTTAAATTTATAGCATTCCTTCAGTGTCCCTCTAGGAGTTTGGCATTTTGCCAGGGTTCCTTGTTAAAAATTTGTTAAACGTGTTTGGCATTAATGCAAACACAAAGTGGCCATTTGTTACAAATTCTATTGGAATGCATTCATTTAAGGCAATGAAGTCGTTACTAGAAAAGAAAAAAAAATGTTCATTAAGTACATTTTAAAAATACAATGATGTATGCAGTGTGTAACTGTGGCGCCCTGGTGGCTATATAAATCGCTGACAGAATAACCACACATTGTGTTTAGTTTGAAATTGGAATCTTTTAAACATAACTGATAGAACAAAAACTGGTTTTGTTTGTTGTCAAAACCAATGTTAGTCTTTCTTTCCTGAACTAGTTAAAATAACCAAAAGTTTGGCATACAATTTCTAACATCTCAAATCACTGAATCGTATAGGTTAAAAAACACTTTGGGAATCTTTAAGGGTGCTGCAAATGACGTCAGACAGGAGGGCTGATTCAACAAACACAACACAGGGACCATGGAGAGAGGAAAAGTGCCCGAGTCATCCCGGAGAAGCCCACTCAGAGAGGGCCCATACCCCTGTGCCCTCACAGTTGTCTGAGCTTATGAGGTTACCTGTAGAGGGAAAACCATCCACTTTCATTACTGAGACAATGGAATCCTATGAGCAAATATCCTAAGCTTTGTGTGTAGAACTTCCACCTTGCTGTCCCGCCCTGACTCGTTCACACAAAGGAATTATTGCTGAGTAATGGTGACTCCTCCGCTCCCTGAAGAAATGGTTGGAAAGCTCAGCTGTGGGAGAGAGGGGCTATTTGACATTATGCAACATTCGGCCCTGCAACACAGCTTGAGTGGATGGTGGTGTGGAATGCGCCATCTCAGGGGTCCTGGACGCTTGCAAAAGCCAGTCCTAAAGATAAATAGAAAACTCCCCCTTCACAAGACTGTTCAGAAATTATTCACTGCTTTTTTCCTCTCCTCCTCTCTCACTCTGACATACTTATTGCCCTCAAAGTGTCCAGATAATAGAATTCTGGTGGTCCTGAGAGCCACAAGCCCAAATCCCCATGGTCCCCAAATCTCTCTTTAGGTTGGCCTCTTTCCCCATCTGAGTTGGGTATTATCCAGGCTGCCCAGGGTCTCTCGGTCCCAAACCCTTGAAACTTCACGCTAGTTCAAGAGTAAACTTAGACAAGTCCTGCACGTGACCTGGAGAAGTTTGCCCTCCCCTGCACAAGTGCAAAACAGGACCAAGGGGCAAGAACAGGGAGGAAATGTTGATCTCCAGGAGCAAAAAGAATTCATGATACAAAAGGTAAGAAACACACCCAAGTGTTACAGAGCACGTCTTGCTTTTATACCATTTGGTGGACCCTCTTTTAGGAAACAATACACAAATAGTTGACTGTTTCAAACTTGACAAAAGTATCTGGCCACGTGACCACATCATTAGGGTCCCTCCGGGAGCCTTAGAAAAGGTCTGTGTACTTGAGGGAGCCCGAAGCTTACGCCCCATTAGCTTCGTGATAAAACCTTTCTACCTGCAATTAAAGTTTATTTTTGAGACGGCATTTTCAAATTCAAATGAGAATAAAGGAAAACATTTTTTCAAGTCCCTTACAGACAAGAATTCAGCTTTAGGATGATCTGGCCATGGCACACCAGGGCAACAGGGAGACATCTCTGCAGCCTGGGTGCTAAGAAAGCTGTCCTGGGCAGGAATGAGATGTCCCTCTGAGAAAAAGGAGCCGGCAACGCATTTTGGAGAATTTGAAACATGAAGAAACAATTTGATATCTCAAGTTTGCCGACCAGAAGTGGCTCAGATGACAAGTGTTTACAACAGGATCTTCATAGAGCCAATAATGGCAATTAGTCCCCAGGATTTGAAGGCGTCCTTCCCGCCTCACCGAGGTGGAATGCCATTTACTCTTGGGCTGGCGACTAATTAGGGGTCTCTTTTGAAGATCAAGGTTTTGCGATTCCTGCTTCTTAATAACATGGTTTGCCTGTCGGCCACCTGGGTCCAGGCGAGACCTCCCTTTCCCCTTCCCCAAACAGCAGGCACTGCCTTAGGCCAGGAACAAGTGTGGGCAGGAAAACACACATTCAGCCGATTGAGCAATTTAACCTCTTCACCACCAAGGTCCTGCAACCCAGTGCTTGAGTCAGCTGCCCAGAAATGCAGACAGTTGACCTCCTTACTCAGGCAGGGCTGAAGGCCTGGGTGTGAGGCAAAGAAACTGCCGTCAAGGCACAAAGGCCGTGCAGCATGCTTTCTCATAGAAGAGAGGCAGGAAGACGCCACTTTTCCAGACGAGTGGCCAATCAAGAGGCTCTTTGCATTTGCTTCAGGTTGGGCCACTTCCAGAATGAACTTTAGAAGTGACTAGCTAAAGAAAGCTGGAGACAGGGGGAGGACAGTCAAGTTCACCTTCTGGAGCTCTAACCTAACTGGTCATCAGACCCAAGAGGCTGAGGGGCCTGCATCTGCAGCCCTCTTGCCAGGGCCCCGTGGCCTTGCTCTATGCGGCTGGGCTGGCTGCTATGCTCTTTAAGGCAAGGGAGTGGGGAGCCAAAACAGCAGGAAAAGTAAGCTGCACAGAATTAAACTTGTAACAACTTGGGCAAAGCACAAACAGCGAGTGAGGTTGGTCCTTGGGCTGTTGACACACTCTGGCCGAGGTTGGTTGTGGTCACTAAACCCATTAGCGTTCCGATGTGGCAACAGCTAATGCAGCAAGTTCAATGTGTTTTTGTTTAATTCCTAAATGCTGGGTGCACGCCGACAAGGATGGCTGCTGAAGGCAGGCAACCCTGCTGCCATAAACACAGTCATCATTGTTGGTGAGCTCAAATTCATTTTTTAAGCTATTTATTTTTGGCAGATAGCAGCTGAATGGACTTTTGCATTTGATTACAACTGTACTTTAATTTCAACTTGCTTCAAACTTTTTTGTGTTTTCTAAGCAACCACCAAATCAGAGTTTCCTGCAACAAAAGGGATCAGCCTTCTTGGGGGTGGCGGGGGAGACCGCTTTGGTAGGTGGAAAGGGAAAAGGGTGATATATCAACAGAAGCCAGCAACCAGCTGAGTGAAGTCAGGCCTTTGAGAGAGATTCGGAATCCCTGAGCCCTCTAAGCCCTAATCCACACCCACCTGCAAATAAGGGAAGAGGAGACGAGCTACCTCATTGGGATCCATAGAATTGGAAGCGAAATAAGTTCTCAAATGAGACACAAGGGCAAATTCAGTTTAGATTTTATATTGTCTTCAAGCTGTGTTTACGAATAGTATGAGAATCCATTCTTCCTTCCTCCTTCCCTCCCTCCCACAATTTTTAAAGCATCTACCAGGAACTATGCTACGTATTGGGGACATGTGGCTGAATGAGACAGACATTAGCTCTGACTTCATGGAATGCACATCTAGTGAGCATGTCAGACATTACATTCAACAAATAATTAAACTGAACATATGAGTAATTAATTAAAATTGGGATAAGTACCAAGGAGGAGAATGCCCTGCCAACATTCATGGAGCACAGACACTTTCATGTCATCCAGTCCTTACACTCTGAAGAGTTTGCTGTTGTTAACCCACTATACACTCCAGAAACAGGCACAGAGACGTAAGGTTGCACACTCAAAGTCATACAGCCGGTAGGTGGTGGGACCATGGTGTGATCTTGCACACTGAGATGTCAAATCCCCAGCTTATAGGAGCACGTTGGGGTCCTGACCTGGTCGGACGGGAGGGTTGGAAAGACTTTCCAAGGAAGTAGCATCTTCAGCGGTGTACATGTACATACTGGAAGAACACGGCTTCCTCCTCCTCTTCCCCTCTTCTTCCTCTTCCTCTCCTTCTCTTTCTTCCTCCTCCTGTTCTTCTCCCTCTTCGTCCTTTCCTCCTCTTCCTCCTCCTTGTTCCTCGTCCTGTTTTGCACCATGCTAACTGAAAAGTAAGTCTGTGGATTTCTATGCATTCCTAGGGTTTTGCCAAACTCTCTGTCCTTTCAAATGGATTTTTAGCTGGTGCTGTTTGTCTTCCCACACAAGCTCACCTACAGCCTCCTTCAAAAGCTTCCCCTCCTGAATATCAAGGCACATGCATCCTCCTCTCCTCCAAGAGTTTGCATTATGGCCTTCCAACTTCACGGTATTGGGGATGATTAATCACTTTTAAATATGAAAAAAATTAACATGTCTGAAGCATTCTTCTGCGCTGTCAAAGGTTTTGCCTTAACATGGATCCAGAATGTCTCCCTTTCCCAGTGATTCCAAAGCAATACATTTTCTGTTGGAAATTCAACTGCAGAAATCCCATCTAGAAGCCTTAAGCAATATATCTTAACATCTTAATTTCATTTAGGAGGAATGCAATGATTGATCATTTATCATCCTGAGATTGAGTGAACTATCTGGAGGATTCCAATCTATTGCTTCTATGCAACTGATGGGATATTCACATGTCTTCTGGCTGCATGAGGGCTTTGGGGTCCAAGTTGTCTTTGAAGGAGTGGGATGCTAAAAAGATTACTGAGGGAGGGTCTGCCTTTACCGGCAAAGTATAACTCCAAGGCTTGACTTGCTTCAAATTAGAGCCTCCCCCAGTGATGGCCAGGATGTCTGCCGCTGAATTACTCCCACTCCTCCATCCTGACACATGAAATCTTGCCTTCCTGCCCTTCTCCTTTCATAGGTAACCTTGAAAGGCCTGGGGAAAACCTTGACATGAAATCCATCGGCATTGGTGGGACTTAACTTCTCATTCATGAGATTTTTATTTAACCTAAAGCTGCTTTGTGAACAAGGAATTTTTACTGCAGTATAAACAAAATGGCACCTTCCTGGGACATCTGGGTCAGGCCATTGGCCTCGTAGCTGCCATTTTGGTTTCCATATAGGACATCATTATAATCTCTTCATGTTGGGCAGGGTTGCTTAGTCAACAGGAAAATTGGCCAGAATCCTATAGAACAAGATTTTGGAGTGTCTACAGTACCACTGATCTTGTGCTAGATGTGTAGGTGGGAGTAGGCAACAAAAACATGGTCTTCAAATTCAAGTACATGTCCCAAAATGGTAGATTCCAACTGAGTACCTACTATGTGTTTTACATAGCATAGGTTTTAAGAAACCCAGAGAACAAGATGCTTCCAAAAATCACAATCCATCTCTGCAAACATACTCATGCATAGAGTTACTCAGGAAGCCCACTGTCCAATGGACCACCTTAAAGGGAAACAATGATGTCCGCGCCAAAGAATGAAAGAATGAGGAGTTTTAGAAAAGCAGAGGTTACTTCTGAGGGAATCTAAGGCCAGTCACATTTGCACAGTGCTAAAAAGCAGACAAGCTCTCTGGTTTGAATTTAGGTTTAAATTCCATGCCAAAGTCTGCCCTTGTCGGTCTGCACAAAGCACAAGTCCCGTGGCTGCAGCCCTTGGTCTCCCATCTCCACTCTAGCTCAGGGATACAAGTGAACTCTGTAATCCTCACTGGGACTGATGGGCTCCAGGCGGAATTGAGAGAAAGTTAACGATGGGCCCCTCAGGCGGACTCAATCTCCCATCTGTTATGAAGCTTCTGGCTATCACAAATGTTTCCAACTTAGATGTGGAGGTGCCCTGAGAGGGAATTCCTGTACTGCTTTTGTCCTGGTCACTTTGAAGATTAAAGAGGGGAAAACACATTTTCATAATACGGGAACTGGCGGGAAGTTTCCCTATTAAATCCCAAGGTCCTGGTAGGCGGGGGCTGGGTCTAACTCTTCCAAGACAGGCCTGGCATCCAGGACTGAGGGCTAGGAAATGCTTTGGGGAAGAACTGGGCCAGAGATCAAGGAGCTGGGGCATGACAAAGTGGACACCTGAGGCATGACACCAGTAGGTTCTGGGAGCACCCTTTGAGCCACTTCTGAAGCCCAATATGGCAGGGATCCAAAGTCCTCTAGCAGTCCCCATGTGACCTGGGGATCCACCAGAAGCCTCGGCTTTGTTGCAGAGAACTTCTTTAGCATCCAACGCTGTCTGAAGTTGCAAACCCTTGCAAGAGCACACGAAATTCCTGATTGGCAGTGCCGATCTATGAATATAGATTCCTACTGCAGGAGAAGGCACAGAGCTGGATCCTCCTTCAGGATTCTGCACGTGCAGTCCCTGAGGCCTGGAGCACTTTTCCAATCATCCTTCACCTGGCTATCTTCTGCTTATCCTTAGATGTCAGCTTAAACGCCACTTCTTCAGGGGAGCCTTTCTTGACAATTGTTCATGATGAAATCCCCTTGCCAAACACTCCCTCAGCACTCCCTCCTGCCTCTCCCCCTACCTGCTCCTGCTTCCAAACAATTTGGCATCCTGCGTGTGTGTTAGTATTTGATTAATGTCTGATCGCAGCCTCAGCTGCCTTCACTAGGACAGGCTGCGTATGTGTTTCTCACTGCAGTATTTCTTATCCTTCCTCACCTTCGCCTGGTGAGCTTCCTGGTCATGGCCCTGGGCTGCATCATCAGACTGTCCCAAACCAGGGGCTTCACTGGGGCTGCGCTGGGCTTGTGGAAGGACTCCTCATAGATCAGAAGTAGCTGCATATCTTCTGTCCAATGACTGCTTCTCTTTCCTGAGTCAGTGGCCGGTGATGCCCAGACCCTCCAGGAGCAAGGCTGTCAGGAACCAGCAAGGTGAGGTCAAGGGCACCTTACTCCTAAACATGTGGAAGGCTGCTGGAATATGACAGGGATACTGGGACTCAGACCCAGGTCTGCCTGCATCTCACCATAGTGGGGAGCAAGTCCCAGGCTGTGGTTCAGCCAACCTGGGTAGCTGTCCAAGCTCAGACACCATCTACCTTTCTGTACCCACTCAGGTTACTCCATTCGCGGACCCTCGGTCTCTCATCCAAAGATGATGGATGGGAGGGGTGACACTGTCCACCTCAGAGGGTTATCATGAGACAGGGTCTAACAGAAGCTCTGCACATGTGAACCACCTATCACTTCTTTCCCTTTCTGGTTTTGGTGACCTCAGGTAAATCACTTAACCTCTCTGAGCCTCAGTTTTTTCATCTACACTGTGAATATAATAATTCAAACCTCTCCAGGGGGTTGAGATGATAAAATAAAATGAGCTCCCCTATAGAGACCCTAGACCAATGCCTGACACGTAACAGGTTTTCGTTGACCAGCAGTTCTTGTCACTTTCCCCTCTACACTAGTCCATACAGAGCAGAGAGATGAACATCAGGACCAGCTTGATCCAGAGTACATAAAGTACCAGGCTGGAATGTTTGTGCCTTGGTTATTTGTGAGCTGGACCAGAGCCTGGTCTTCTTCATGAAAGGAAGAATGCAGAGCAAAGAAAGAGCACATAACAGGGGCCTGGAAGGAACAGTGGCAGAGGAACCCAGAGCCTCCTGAAACTGGAAACTCCACGCCTCCGACCTGGGGCACCTCCCGCAGCAGCCACGCTGGCAGCCTCACCCTTTCTTTTTGGGCTCTTCCTGTTGGCACAGCCCACCCGCTGTACAAAGCTTCGGCAGGGTTTTTTCACGGCTCCAGCTGTTAGATAAACTTTCAAGGATATTTCTGTGGCAGGTACAAACCTGGACAGGAAGCCTCAGGAAGAAATCCTAAATTAATTATATGTCAACATTTAAGACACAAGAAGGAGCAGTTGTCATAAATTTTTGGGAGGTTAGAATCCAATTTTAGTTGTAAATGCGGGCGAGCTCACTGACTCATTTGTGAACGGGTGCCAAAAAAATGATATATTTTACATTCTTTCACAGCTTGTTTTGGCTAAACACAATGAAAAAAGAGTGGGGGGGAGATTATAGTCTTTATTCTTCAGTGGGCTGATGTGTTCAATCATGCGAAAGAGCTACACCACACATGTGCCAAGGCAGAAGAACTTAGCTCAGTTTACCCATTTTTCTGTTGCTTTCCACCCTTACTGAGAAAGGAAATGGGGCTGAAAACTCAGAAGCAGGCCGTGGCACACATCACCTGCAGCAACGGCCCAAGGCTGAACTTTCCTGACCGCAAACCAAGACTCCCCCAGGAACTGCCCACCTGGTTTATCTTCAGTCCTGACCAAACCCTGCCATAATAATGGTCTCTAAAACATCATTTCTCTGAGCGTTTGTCCCTCGTTGAATTCGGTGGCAGGCAGTCATTGGCAGAAAGGCAGAAAAGTCTCCTTTCACTTTCATAAAACTAGGAAGGTGGCTGGGCTACTGTTAGTTTTGCTTTCTGCTTACTTTCTCATTCATTCATTTAATCAATTTTTCCATTCAAGAAGCATCTATTTTTGCTGGCCATGAGCTAGGACTGGGCATTCAGTGGGGAGTAAGACAGAGACTCTGATCTTAAAGTCTTGCAGCCAAGTCAGAGCCACAGGCGAGTAAAGCAACAACTGCAGGACAAAGTGATCTGTGAGCAAATAGGGGCAGCTGGGGAAGGAGAACACGGGTGCCAGGGAGCCCCGAGGCATGTGGTGCAGCATCAGGGAGGGTCAGCAAGGATTCCCCTTAGGGGCTAACTTCCAGGTTGAGAGGCGAGGACCAATAAATAGGAGTTAGCCAGAGGAAGAGGGAAGAAAGGAGCTTGCTGATCAGAGAAGCAGTGTCTGTAAAGGCCTGAAATAGAGCCGGACCAAGGCTACTCACAGAACTGCAAGCACCAAGCACGGCCAAACACAGACTGAACACGGGCTGTGAAAGGGGAGATGGGAGCAACAGGGCAGTGAGAAAAGCAAGGCTAGGCCATGCAGGACTCTGTGGCTACATGGAGGAGATTGGACACTTCCCTGAGGGCAGTGGGACACAGTGGAAGGGGAATGATCTGGCCAGCTGTGTGATTTGGGAGGGTCCCTTCCGGGAAAATGTGGAGGCTGGATGGAGGAGGCTGGTGAGGCTGTGGGGAGGTATATTACCTTTCCTTAGGGACAAACAACCCCACATATGGTGGTGTGGCTTGAACTGTGTCCCCTAAAAAGATATGTTCGAGTTCTAACCCCTGGTACCTGTGAATGTGACCTTACTTGAAAATAGGGTCATTGCAGTGGTAATCAAATTAACATGAGGTTATACTGGATTAGGGTGCAACTTAATCCAATGGCTAATGTCCTTGTAAGAAGAGGGAAATTTGGACAGAGACACAGAGAACACATGAGGAGAATGCCATGTGAAGATGGAGGCAGAGACTGGAGTGATGCATTTTCTAGTCAAGGAACACCAAAGATTACCAGCAACCACCAGAAGCTAGGAAGAGACAAGGAAGTATCCTCTCCTAGAGCCTTCAAAGAGAGCATGGCTCTGCTGATGCCTTGATTTTGGACTTCTAGACTCCAGAGCCGTGAGAGAATAAGTTTCTGTTGTAAGCCATCCATCTACGGCACTTTGTTACAGTAGCCCTAGCAAACTAACACAGGAGTCATGGGGGAACCACTGTATTAACACTCCAACACCGCTCCCAATAGTACCCAAACTCTGAGCTGCCAATGCACTGGGACCACTGGGGTCCATCAGGGATAGGGTCATCTGAGATCCAAGAAGCATCTCCCCTTGACTCTGGCTCCCTGTGACCTGGTTGAGCAAGCAGGGCTTGGTGGCCTGAGAGGAGCCTCTCCCAAGGGTGGCCATCCATGAGAGAGTAGCACCAAAAGTCAATATTTGTCCACAGGCAACAGTTGTGTTTGCACTATGAAAGCCCCAACAGGTTTTTTCAGAGATTTCAATCCGTGTGGTCTTCAGGCCATGAGGTAACCTTGTCCCGAGGAAACCCTTGAAGATGAGCCAGGAGGGATGCAAGTCCCAAACAGCAGGCTCTGGCAGGCAGCAGCTCAGGAAGCGTGAGGGGACTGGCCCCAGGGCCAGGGTCTTCGGGGGGCTCAGCAGACAATCGCTGTGCTTGCGCTGCTGGCGGGCTGGACTTCCTCACGTGGCTCAGCCAGAGCCTCCTGGGTCCTCCCTCAGTGCCGATCAGCTGTTCCCAGCTGGAAGTGCTAATGTCATCTGCTTCCCAGGGACACCAGCTGACACAGCTGATAGGCTGTGGGCTGGCAGGAGCACACATGTCCCCATACCTCCTGTGGGAGGAGGAGATGCCCTGCTATGCTGGTTCTGCCTGGATGGGGTAGGGGTTCAGGAAGCATCAGCAGGGCCACTCAGTGCCCAGTACAGTGCTTGGCACTAAGAGGTTGTTAATAAGTGAAAAAGTAAACAAATGAAGACTGTGGGCTTTTTAATCGAATTGAATTTGAGTTCACTCCTGGCCTGGCCCATGGTTAGCTATACAACCCTGGGCCTCAAGTGCCTCAGCTGTGAGATGGAGATACTAAAACCATAAAGGTGTTGAGAGGATTAAATGAGACCACACATATAAGTGCTTAGTGGACTGCCTGACAGTAATAAGGACTCAATAAATATTAACCATCACAATTAGCACTATTTTTCTTCATAGTGTTAGTATTTGCTAATTCTAGACTTGGAGGGAGGGATGGGAGAAGAGAGAGTGGAGAAATCCTTAGAAGAATTCAGTTTGCAAACTCCTTCTATTGCCTTGATCACTACTGGCTGTCACTGACAACTCTTGACACAGGGCAAAGGTTGTCATCTCCACTTCTGATAAGAGAGTCTGACGTTCGAGACAGTTAAGTAATGCAGGCAAATGCTTTCTAGTGGTAAGTGGCAGAACAAGACCCAAACCCAGAAGTTTTCCCATGACATCACAGCAGAGCACAGAGGCACGTGATGACTCCTCCCTGAATGAATGAATGAGAGATCCAATCGCAAAATGATCCACAGGAATAGGTGGGGAAATAAGGGCTGAAAAAGATAAGACTTAGCATCAGAGGACCCGCCCAGGCACCACTCCCCTTCTCTGACCTCTGTCCCTAAACCTCTTGCAGTTCTCAACTCCTAGGAGGGGTAATAAGAAGGAACCAGAAGCTACTGCCTAGCAGTCATTTAATTTCCTGAGCCTCAGTTTCCCCATCTGTCCAATGGAGATGATAACTCCCCCACAGTCTTGTTCCGAAGCTCAGAGGTGGTATGTTCATAAAAGGGCTCTGTAAGCAGCACTGATATTAAAAAGGATGAAGCAAAATCTCATGGCAGATTGGAAAAGAGAACCGGAAGGAAATGGCCCAAGATAAAAATGCATTAATATTAACCAACAGGTTTCTTCAGAATAACAAAGTGATGAAACAATAATTTTAGAGAAACAAAACCCAGCCTAGGAAAAGTCTGCCAGAGGGAGCGGAAATGAAGGCACAACCAAGTGGCCCTTGGCTTACCTATCTGGAAAACACAAGATGAAAAAGATTCTTTGTAAACCAATATTTGTAAAAGCCCCACTGGGCTTTCTGCCTGCACAGACTGCCTATTATCTTGGCAAAGGATGAAAACAAGTGAATTCTTATTTAAAATGAGCATGAAGCAAATTCAGGTAAATGTTATCAGCATGATCAGGAGCTACCATTTACAGTTACCTACTATGTGCTGGGTTCTGTGCCAGGAACTGTGCATAGATACTATATTTGGTAAAGAATTATTTAGCATTCTTACCAGGCAGGCATAATATTCAGTCATTCATATATTCATATATTATATTAAAATATTTTCATATGTTTATTTGCTCAACAGATATTTCTTGAGTTCCCATTATGTGCCAGATATGGTTCCATCTGGTGTGGGTACAATGACGAACAGGGTCTAGTCCCTTCTTGTAAAGTCAAGGTTTCTCAACGTCAGCACTTCTGACTTTTTGGGCTGATACTTCTTTGTTTGATAATTCTTTGCTGTGGGGAGGCTTTCCTGAGAATTGTAGGGTGTTGAGCAACATCCCTGGCCTCTACCAACTTAGATACTAGTAGTAATCAAAAATGTCTCCAAACCTTGCCAAATGTCCCCTGGGGGGTGGGGAGTGGGATTGCTCCCAGTTGAGAACTACTGCCTTAAGTAAAAAGACTAGGAAAATGAACCAGCGAGCCTAAGTCCAAGGTTGCACAGCTGGCAAAGGAGTTGTATGAAGCAGAAGCCAGAGCTGATCTTTGACGTAGACCCGACTTTGTTTCTGCATGTTGAGATCCCAGAGGCGGGAGTTCCCAGGCCAGAACCATCGCGATGCTGTCTTATCCGCCCTTCAGTTCTACCTTTGGATTCTTTGGCTTCTTCTCTCCCTATCTTGCCAAGTCACATCAGTCACAAACATTTACTTCTTGAAATTTGAGGAAACTCTAGGTAATCCACGTTCTGAACTCAAGACATCCTTGTGTATTGCTACAAAGTCAATTCTCCAATTCTCCAATGAGTCCCTGGATGGCCTTTTGGAGCACAGTTCATGTTTCGACTCCTTAAACAGTAACTCAGTAGGGGTGTGCAGAAAGTCTTAGAGGAAAGAGAATTGGGATTATTATATTCCAAAATATCTTGGAAGTTTTAAACTTCAAAGTCGTATTTCAGTTCCAAGAGTAGCCTAACCTTTGCAAAGGTTACTCTGCAAATATATGCAAGATAAAAAATTCCCTGGGAGAATGTCTGCCAGGATCTTAAGCCCACATTCATATCTAATTTATAATCACCTTGAAAAAAACGGGTTCCTTTTACAAGGGGCTCACATTACCTCTGCAGAGGAGTGACAGGTGCAATTTATGTGAATGATCACCACAATCAGCTACACTTAAGAAAGAACCAGGGATGTTCTCTTCAGAGGAAGAAATTGCTGAGTCACACAGTCAGCCCTTGCTCCCCCAAATGGCGCCAAGGCCACCATTTGCTATTGACCAAATTCAGAGGACACGGCAGAAGTAATACAGCCATCTATTGCGATCTAAGTTCCCTGGCTTGGGAGACCTAAGTTCTAGTTCCAACTTTGCCATTAACTCATTAACTCAAAGGAACAAGACCTTTCCCCTCTCTGAGCCTTGGTTTCCTCATCTGTAAAATTAGATCACTGGACTATATGAGAACAAAAGATTTGTCTTTGACAGCCAACGATTTTCCAGAAGCATCCTCTTCTCCACAGTAGTCGTGGCCTGTACCCTAGCAGTTCCTCAGGGGAACAGAGGATTGGAGATAAAGATACTATGATAATATCTCACAGCAAGCATTCTTTGAATGAATGACTCGATGAATGAGTATGGGTGTGGTGTTCCTGCAATTGAAGCTCTGAGCTGCCTCCGCCATCTTATTTGATCCCAAACCAAGGATGACATACTCTGGGACATAAGGGATTTACAGGTTTATGAAAACCATGAAGTGGAACAGAGGTTAGCAAGATGGTAAAGGGTCAGAGAGTAAAGACTTTAGGCTTTGCAGGTCTTATGGTCTCTGTCACAACGCTCACTTCTGCAATTGTGGCATGAAGGCAGCCATAGACAATAAGTAAATCAATGGGTGTGGCCATGATCCAATAAACCAAAAATAGGTGGCCTGCTAGATTTTTCCATGGGCTGTAGTTGGCTGGCCCCTGGTGTAGCCAAAGCATCTGACACGTGTCTTCTTCATCTTGATCAGCCCCTGGTGCTCTGGGCCTACACAGCAGCATGGCCACTTCCTAAAATGTGTGCAGTAACAACCACCTCATCTCTCCCTCGGTTTATCTTCCTGTAGTCAGGACCTACAAAAATCTCCTTACAAGAGCCTAGTTTTCAGCTGAGGAGCAACGATCTCTAAGATTATTGCCATCAAAAGCCACGCTATCTCCCTGCATTAGGTTAGGGTCTGGAGCAGGGAAACTGGATGGAGGGGATGGACGAAATGGAGCACCCATGCACGGGAACTTGGCTTGTCTTCCCTGGAAAATCAAATCCAAGTGTTAAAAGAGTTACGATGCCCAATTATTGCAGGCAGCAGTTGGAGGTGGGGTGGGCTTTGCTCCCACCAGAAGACCTATCCGGCTCACACATGAGCAGTTTGGATTCTAACAGGACTACGAAGGAATAGTTGGATCGTGAGGTCATCACATGGGGCTCCAGAGCCCAACTGACCTTTTGAAGTCTGCTCAGGGAACCTCATTATGCTGCATTTCTGAGTCGGTCCCTTCTCTGATTTTTTCCAAGTCCCTTGTCCCTGCATTCCTTTGATTAGATTTTTGCCTCGATAGAGAGGCACAGGCTGAGGGGAGCAGAGCCATGGAGGGAACCAGGAGGAAAGACCTGATTATTAAGTGAATAATCCACCCTGGGGGCTTTGGCCTGCTACTCCTTGGGCTGGGCTTGCTGGTGAGGATGTCTTTAAGGAGCAGTAATTCTCCAGAAGGCAAGACTCCCTGCTTACCAACACAATTTGGAATGAATTGATGCAACCCTGGAGTCACAGGCAGGAACCCCTGCCAAAGCAAGCACAAGTTTCCCATCTTGTAAAGCGCTCACTGGGAGTAGCTTCTAGAGAAAGGGAGCCGATTCCTCCACATGACAAGCCTCCCTCCACATGACAAGCCACCCTCCCTTGCCCCCTGAACATTAATGTGTTTGCTCAGCCCACTGTCTGCCCCTCATGTGCATTTGCGTCTTTGCTGCCATTTTTCATAGTAATGACTCTCGACTTCCTGCTAGCAGAATGTCAGAGCACAGAGAGGTCCCCAAAGATTCTCGGTTCCCTTTAAAAAGATGATAAAGGGTGTCCTGGCGTATAACCATATGCACAAATCACCGATACTCATGATCTAGTCAAGAAAGGAGGTAACTCTCCCCCTGATTTCAACCTGCTGACGAGAATTCTCAGCCAGGCCCAGGCTTCCAGCTCAGTGATAGAAATGACTTCCCCTGACTGGCTGCCTTTCTTAGAAAGCTGGGCTACCACTGGCAACCACATGACACAATCCTCCTCTTCTCTCTTTCTACCTTCAACACATTTGAAGAGTTTTAAGGCACAAAGCAAACCTGGGGGGGTTCCTCTCACTTGTTTGAATGAGAGGCTTGGAAATTTCACAGTCACTAATCAGGGTTGTAAAAAGACTGGCCAATAAAACCCAAGGAACTGTCCTCCAGGCTTCAGCCTTTCTGTGCTGATATTCCATATCCAAGGCTGCTTCATATCAAGACTCCAGGGCCATACAAGATCTTTGCTTGAGCCACCTCATCCCTTCCATAGGAGTTCCAGGTCTCTTGTGTGGTTTAAAGATAGTAAGGGCCATTTCAAAGTAAGTGTGACTTGGAGAAGCCCCCAAATGAATGGAAAGACCACAGGGCTAACTTCTAGTTCTGCCTGGACCCATGTCCTTGTCACAGCTTCAACATTAACACATAGGTGACCTGGGGTAAGTTGCTCAACTTCTCAATACTTTGATCAGGGCCCCTCCAGCCGCACAGCTCTCTCCCTCGGACCTAAGTACCAATACACTATGATTACTTTCCCTTTATCATTACAAACATCAGAAGTAATAGGGGCTCTTATTATGTGCTAGGCATGAGCTAGGATTGGGACACAAAATTCAGTAAAACTCATCCCTGCCCTCAAACAGACAAGCAAACAAACCTCTCTGTCTACTATCTTAAGTGTGGAATAATGATGACGAGACATTGAGCACAAACCAAGTATCAAGTGCACTTTCTAAGGCCATTTCTATATATTAATTCATCGACTCTCCCCAAGTCCCTTTTAAGTACATATCTTTTCATCCTAGTTTGAGAGAAGAGAACTCCAAGAATCTCACAGGTCAAGATAATTGCTCAGGGTCACACTGGTATTAAGTGATGGAGCCAGGATCAAACCCAGCCTGACCGCAGGGCCCTGTCAACCTTCATTCCCCTCCCCAGGACATTAAGGTGATGTAGGCTCCTTCCTTACTTGTGCTGTACTTTCAGTTAATTCACTTTTCACCCTTGTGGGAGCCTGACCCAATGCTAGGTGCTGGGACTACGGCAGCAGCCAAGAAAGAGAGCCCCTGCTCTCACAGCATTCACAGTGGAGCAAGAGAGAGCCCCCTCCAGCTGCTGAAAACCCTTCTTCACTGGTGAGGACCCTTTGTCCCTAAAACCCTGGGGCATGAGTCAGAAAATGTCTTCCCAGCTGACAAACCTGGCTAAACTGCAAGGATGGAGTCAACGCCGGGAGGAGCTCAGGGTAAGCTCTTGTTTTTCCAAAGTATATTCCTTGCTCAACAGGGGTATTTTCTTGGTCAGCAAAAGATGTACCCATCAGGGGACACAGTGAGGTCTGGCAGGGGCATCAGAGAGCCGTGGGCACGGAGACGGAGATCTCTAGGCATGGAGGCTGAGTCCAAGGAGGGTTCGTGGTGTTCAGTGATTCTGGTGGCGGGGGTGTGAGAGGAAGCATGGTCAGTGGCAGCACTGGACAGGAGATTCTCACCATGGCTCACAACACTTCAAATGTTCCCTCATCTCCATCTTCCCTCTTTGTCCTAAACAATAATGGTAATATGTTAACTACATTAGAACCATCATTTGTTGGGTGCCCTGTGCCAGCTGGCGGGCTGAGCATATGACGTGTATTTTGGCATTTAATCCTCACTACCACCCTGTATGGTGGATGATAATACTCCCGCCCCAATCTCGATCTCAGTCTCTGTATGACTGTTATGTCAGACAAGAGGAGGTGACGGAACAAAAGAGCAGAAGATTGCAAGGAGGGGAAGAGAAAACAAGAGGTGGTAAGACTAGAAGTTGGTGGAGTGAGGGGAGCAGATAGGAGACTCAGAGACGGTTTCTACCATGTGGGCTGGCGTGCAGAGGTCAGGATTACAGCTAAAAAATGGCAGTGTGTGTCACTCTTAGGGGGAGGTGACTCGCCGACAGCCTCAGGACCTCTCCCTGCTTACCCCCTGACTCTCACATACCCACACTTCCTCCAGGACAGCTCTGCATTCTCTCTCTTCTATATTTTGAGGTTCCTTATATGATTTCCTATGAATTAAAGGTTCCATATCATTTTGATAATATATAGAAAGTGAAGCCCAGAGAGGGGCAGGTCACCCAGTGGGTCAGTGATGGCACAATGAGCTGGTTAGGAACGTGGCTTCTACAATCAGGGTGTTGAGTTTGAAGCCCAGCTTTGCCGTTTACTGGCCAGGTTCCTTGGGCAAGTTACATCATTTCCCAAAGCCCAGTGTCTTCTGCTGTAAGCAGATAAGAGGAACTCCCCCCTGCATGGATGGAAGGATTTGCTGAGAACATGTACTGAAGAACCTACCGCAGAGCCTGGCACAAAGTGATAGCTCAATAAACAGTGGTAAGTATTACTTTTAGTCTTATTCAAATTCTGACTCTTATTCTTGGAGTCAGGCTACCATGTGAAGTGAGCACCAAGCAATGACATGAAGTTCCCCAGTCATTTCAGAACCAGGACCAAAACAGAATGATGTGGTCCCCTTGGCTTTGGAGAGAAAACAGTTAAGCATCATGGTCAGTGGAGGACAGAAGAGTAGAGAGCTACAGTGTGCCCAAAGACCCCAGTGACTACAGCCTAGCATCTGAAACAGCCTGGGGGCATGCGCAGCCATATCTCACCCCAGTGCATCCAGAATGTAGTATTTATTTCATTGGGTGTGACTTCAACATGTTATTTCACGGCTCAGAGCTTCATTTCCTAACTGGGTTTCTGAGTGGGGCTGACACGCATTCCCCCTCTCTTGCCTGACTTGTTATTTCACCAGGCCCCTCTTCTAAATGACAGGGGAAATATCCCCTGGAATATTGGAAAGCAGGAAACTACTTTACAAAAATAAATGGGTACCTTAAGCCAACCTACCGGAATTCTACAACATGACCGCCTTCCAAATTCAACGACAGCCAAGAGCGTGTGTGAGCGTGTGCAGGCCTGGGAATATTATTTTTAGAAAGAAAGGCTGGGAGCAGGGAGAGGATAAAGTGGAAGTTTAACCTAAGCCACAATTAAGGGGTGATGCTGGAGTAAAAGATTTATACCCAGGACAAAAGCGTTTGGGGAAACTGAGGTTCTGATGACCGGTATGGGCCACAGGCAGCAGGTAACAGTGGAAAAGGTGGGACTGAAATTGATGCAAGGCTCACACACGAATGGGGATGTCTAAAACCTCTCCCTGCCCCGTGACCTGGGAAAAAGGGTGGGACCAGCTCCCTCATCCTACACAGACCCTCCTCCATCCCTTGCTATTAAAACGAAACAATAGTTTTAAGTCCCAGATTCGAATCCATTGTCTCCAGCACAGCCAATGTGAATTTACTAAAACATAAATGAGATTAAGCCCCTCCCCTGTATAAGGCCCTTCTTTGTTCTGGGGAGAAAGGCACAAGTTCATCTTTTACAGCTTCTTTCATTGTTTCTGCTGCCTCCACTCTGACCTAGCTCTCTCCTTTCCTCCTCACCTGACAAACTAACCTCACCCTTCAGATCTCAGGTTACACAGCAGCTCCTTCTCCAGGAAGCCTTCCCTGCGCCCCATGGGCTGACCCTCACCCTTGCTCCCAAGGCCCCCCATACCCACTCACCCCATCCTGTATACTTCCCACATGTATCTGCTTGGTCTTCCCAGCTACACTGCAAGCTCTATGGGGACAGGGACCCTGTCTACACAGTCCACCACTGTGCCCTAGCACTGTGCCCAGCACACAGCATGTGACCAATAAATATTTCTCTTTTTTTAAAGATTGGCACCTGAGCTAACAACTGTTGCCAATCTTCCTTTTTTTTCTGCTTTTTCTCCCCAAATCCCCCCAGTACGGAGTTGTATAACCTAGTTGTGGGTGCCTCTAGTTGTGGCACATGCGACGCCACCTCAGCATGGTCTGACGAGCGCTGCCATGTCTGCACCCAGGATCCGAACCAGCAAAACCCTAGGCCTCTGAAGTGGAGCGCATGAACTTAACCACTCGGCCAAGGGGCCAGCCCCCCAATAAATATTTGTTGATCCACTGAGGTGGCTTGATGTAGGACCTGGAGTAAGGTCTTACAGAATCCAAATTTATCAGTCTATGTCTAAGGAGTTGAAGTCATACATTGACATATTGTGAAATATAACAATTGAAACTTAAAAAGTTTGGTAGTAATAAATCTGAACTTCCTGCCTCCCATCGAGGGGCCACACTAACCACAGAGGTGAGGGAAGTGGCTGAAGGAGGGAAGCCCCCTACCATCCGACTCGGGTATCAAGAGACCCTGCTAGAAGTGGAGGCAGGCCCCAGGCTGTTCTCCAGAGCATGCTGACTGATGGCCTCCCAGCCCCCTCTGCCCAATGCCTCAACCCTGCCCTACAGGAAGGGACTGTGAAACCTCAAGCTTTTGCCTTGAAATTAGAGGCATCTAAACCTGTAGCTTAAGAACTTTTGCCACATGTAATTATTGACCTGAGACATCAGTCACCTTCAAAAATTCTGTACTGACAGAGGGCAAAAAGAAAAGCGTCTAGAATATCAAAAGGTAAAGGGTCCAGATTAAAAAGGGAGATGCAAGGAGGGCTTTCCTCAAGTCCTAGCCTTTAATTGACTCCAGTGTCTGCCGAGCGGGCACCTTCCCCTCCTTTGTCAGCACGCTGGGAGGTGGGACGGGCTCCACTGACACCGGTAACTCACTGCAGGCCAGTGCGGCCAGCAGCCACATGTCCCCAAGAAATCTCCCTTAGCTGCCAGGCTGGGTGCCACAAGCAATCAACGTCTAGAAATGACACATCTGCTGAAAGCACAGTCTTAGGAACTGGGACCGGTTTGGAGCATAGAGGGGGAGACAGCCCCCCATCCCCCACTGCCCCCTGAAGTGACAGACTCCAGAAAAGCCTCTAGAATATCAAAGGGTGAGATGCCAGGCCTGAGACTTGACAAAGTCTGGGCCAAAGGGAGGTTGGCTGGCTGGCGCTTTTCATCCAAAGGTCAGTTGAGCAAATTTCACAGTTAGCTCATTCCTTCAGGTCCTAGCTTACCAATCTGTGAAGTGGTCCTAGAAAACTAGAGTGCGCCTACAGAGCAGAGGCATATTTGTAAACAAAACAAGTTGCCCCTCTTCTCACAAAGCCTGCACATGTAGATTGGGTCAGCCTGGAGTTCAGGATGACTGCAGCTTTGCACTGTTTCAGACAAAGAAATCACAAGCTGCCCTGGAAGGAAATTAGGAAGACAAACCAGAGTAATTCCCGCAGAAAGCCTGAAGAACTGAAATCCTCCTTAGTCTGCATGGAGAATACTGGCAACGGGGGCATGCATTTCAACATCTTTTTATTGTTGTTTCATTAGCATTTTACTTTTCTGCAAAGAAGTCCAAAAATGAAGCAAAGGGCTTTTGAGCCACGAACCAAAGCTGCGCCTCTTAGTCTATCAGAACATGCACCCCCACCCCCCAATTGTGGACGAGCCCCATCACCTTCGACTTGTCTCTCCTGTAGGCATGTGGGAGGCAGAAGGGAGGAGATGCTCTGTAGGATCAGCCTGTCAAATCCTTTGAGTTCATTTAGGATGAAAACTGGTATCAAAAGGAATGTCAAGCAGACAAATCGAAGTAATTAAAATCTGTTTAGCGGCTATAGACAGACCGTTATCTCTTTCTCTTTGGGTTTCTGTGCCTAGCTTTTTCTTTTTCTCTGAATTCGCCACCAACCCGTGGGACTTTGCTGGGTACAACCCAGCTCTCCTCCGGTTGCTGGGCTGTGCTTATTAAATGTGGATGAATGTCAATGTCACCCAGCTCATTAATAATTGATTTCCAGCCCTGTCTCTATTTGCAGAGCAGAAGCCACTTACAGAGTCTATTATTCCAACTCTGTGTGTGGGTCACAGGGCCAAAGAGGTTCCACCAGGGGTAACCTTTGTTGACAGCGATCACCATGGCAACTCCACACATCTCCAGCCTCAAGTCGGATGCCCAGGAAGGTGCTGAGTCCTGCCCGGCACTGGGGACTGGGCTGCAGTTTGCTGAGCTAAATGGCTATACGAGCAACACCACTGGCAAAATGGGATTTTTCCGTTTTAATTTTTGGTCTTTGTCGGACGGCATCGCGTTCTTTAACCAACACTTTTGGAATCCCTCCTGGAAAAGGGCATTTTCAGATTTAAAAAACAAAACCCTGTTTTTCTTTGTCTCCTCAGGCAAAAAAATAAAGACAAAGTAAATCCTCCTCTGGCTGCTTTTAGGTCATTTTGAGTCAATGAAACCTGTATAATCCCGGAATAACCAATTGTTTCTTTTCCACCCGACCAAAGGCTGCAAGCTTAGACGGGAAGAATTATTGTTTTGCCTTTAACCACCTATTAATATTTTGTCCTACCAGCCATGCTTCCTCTATCCCTCTACCCCTTCTTTGAAGATTTCCCCCCACTAAATTAATGTTTAACAATTAAATGAAGCCAACAGAGAGTTTTGAAAGATCCACACAATTACGGATTGGGTGGGCAGGCACAGCCTTTAATTTAAGTGGGAAATGATTCCCAAACTATGGCCTGAGACCTCACAGCTAATTACATAATTTTCTGCATCTGAAAAAACATAAGCTGAGAAAATGCAAACAGAATCACACTGATAATGAAACAGAAAAACCTGGAAGTGGGTCCATCTATTATTTTAGAAAATAGAGCTACTAGTCACATCCAGGAAGAATGCATAAAGGCAGCACAGCCTAGAACTCGACATGATTTCAGACATCATCCGTCCGCCTTTGTCAAGTTGAGGCAGGGCACGTGATGAAACAAGGCCGTACATTTGAGAAAGAGTGTATATTTTGTCAGTCCTTGGAGGTTGTTAAGGCACATTTTCATATTGGAGCCTCTGCTATGCCCTGCAATGGAACATCCTTAACTTTGTTTAGTTCAGAATTGGCCACATTTATGTGATTTTCTGAAAAGAATACTTAAGTAGTGTTTATTGAAATAAAGAGATTTAAAAATATGTATTTCAAATAAATAACACTGATTTAATGCATCCTGCAGGGAATCTGTTTTTTTTTAAAGTAACCTTTTTATGCTCCTGTGGAACCTGTCTTTCACAGAATACATTTCAGGAAATGCTGATCGAATCCCATAGCTTACAAACAAAGATACTGAGTCCCAGAAAGAGGAAAGGATTTGTTCCAGGTCCCAAGGGCATCTTGGGGGGGGGTTCTTGGAGGAAGAGATGGGTGGGTCACTGTGTTCCCAGGCCAATGCCCTGTGGATTAGATCTTACTGCTGCCCCACCTGAGAGGGGAAAATACAGCATTGAGACAGATTGGATGGTCTTCAAGTCCATGATTGGGATAAGTCATGTGCCTTTCTGTGACATCCTCAAAAGATTGTGCTTTTTAAGTGAGAAGACAGAATGCACTTGGGGGATTGGGATGACGTGCGCTTGGGAGACTGGCGTGCCACTTCACCGTAGCAGGAGCCCCCCCTCCTCACATTCACGCAAATCGTTTCATACTTTGCTCTTCTACTCTGGCTGATGAATCTTGGTGTGGTAGGACTGTTCCAGACTGAGAGCTAGGGGACTAGGCTGGTGCTATTTCAGGTTGATCCTTGCTACAAAATATGGACAGTGAGGTGGCTGGGGGGAAGGGGCAAGGGGTAAACTATCCTCAGTTGGGAGAAGAACATAAAAGATTTAATGAAAGCTTGGCCACTGACTTGCTGTTTGAGCTTAGAGCATACCCTCTCATCTGAGGTCTTAGATTCCCCGTCTGTAAAATGAGGGACGTGAACCCCAGTATCTTGCAGGTCCCTCCCAGCTGTAACATTCTTTATCCTACTCTCCAGGGAGTGACACTCAAAGCCACATTCACACAATGACCGTACCATGAATAGCTGCTTTTAAAGTCAAAATCCTCTTCTCTGGGAAAGAATCGTCTTTGTTTCTTTAAAGAGCAAGGTCAGTTCAGACTAGCACCCCACAGACCAAATGCTTATGCAAAGCTTATGCCTTTTCTGGGAGGCACCTAGGCGGCGGTCCTGGAAGGGTTGGCTGTTCCTTACTCCCAAGGGACTGTGAGACCTTCAGATAACAGCTTCTCTTGTTATAGTCTGGCTCCCACTCCCTATGAAGAAAGTGAGAAGTGCAGATATGCAGAAGCCAACAGATATATATATATATATGTGATGATAAATACATAAAGTTTTCTTTGGAAGGGAATTTCAGAAACAGAAAAGTTAGGTCCCAAGTTTGGGTTCAGCTCAGGACTTCCTCCTGATCAAAAGTCTCCATTCCTGAAATGCTAACTGAGAGAAAACAACCTCATTCAGGACATCAAGCCATGAAATCATCAAGTTTTGAAAAATATCAACCTCCCAGACCACCATCTGTTATGCAAGCTACATGCAATGTACAAGGTTGCTAATTTTTTTGGCCAGAAATTCAAATTCCATGCTTTAAAAAATTAAGATGACAAACAACTTACTTTTACAAAGACCTCGAGTCAGCCAAAAACAGTCTGGCTCCCCTTAGGTCCCAGCAAAACCACAGCTTTGATGAGAAGTCTCAGATTGTCAAGTCACGCCATGGGTGCTTGCTGGGGTTTGGACCCTGCATCCTAGCTGACAAGAGCCCTGGTGGTGAGGATCCTAGAAGAAAAGGCTTTGACTTTCCATTGTAAATAAAAGCTAGCGATGGTCATCCCCATTCTTGGCTCTTATCTGGCTTGTGCATCTGATTATCTCTGGGAAGGATAGCTCACGGGACAGTTTAATGATTCATCAAGAGCAGCTTTCACAAGCTTTAGGTTGCCTTCTCCAACATAAAAATTGGCCATTTCTCAGCACATACCATCCACAGAATCCAAAAATTGTACAGATAAGTGTCTACACAGAATGGGGTGTCTAGAAAAGCCAGACAAGGACTGTCATTAGATTTCAGACAATAATCCAGGCAGGAATGTTTTTGCCCTGGTCAGTTTCAGAGACATTGAAAATAGACAAGTCAACGTGCTAAAGTATTAAGTCAGGGTTGTTTGAATCAATTCAGCCCAAAACATACTAAGTCAAATGGATAGACTTGTAAGAGTTTATTAAGGGTTTCCTCAATTTTCATACCAAGCTACCTCTGGCTGAGCACCTACTATTTTCTAGGCACTGTGAAAAGCAATGACATGTACCACCTTTAATCCTCATAGCAATCCTGCATAGTCGATATATTTTTTTCCTTCTTCTCGCCAAAGCCCCCCAGGACATAGCTGTATATTCTAGTTGTGGGTCCTTCTAGTTCTGCTATGTGGGACGCTGCCTCAGCAGGGCTTGATGAGCAGTGCTGGGTCTGTGCCCAGGATCCGAACCAGCAAAACCCTGGGCCGCTGAAGTGGAGTGTGCAAACTTAACCACTCAGCTACGGGGCCGGCCTCCTGCATAGTCAATATTTTAAAACTCATTTTATTGTTGGGGGAATTGAGACTCAGAAAACCCAAGAATTTATCTAAGATCACAGGACTTATATATGATGAAGCCAGGATTTGAATCCAAGTCTGCAAAGCTAGGTTCTTCCCCTATATTCTGCTGAAGATGTCAACTCGGGTTGTTTTCAGTGCAGCTATGGCAGTGGTCACCATTCCCTTTGCCACTTTAACCCTCAAATTCTAAGACCATGGGAGATTGTATCAAAAAGAGAATACTGCTGGGGCTGGCCCAATGGCATAGCAGTTAGGTTCACACATTCCCCTCCAGCAGCCCAGGGTTCGCAGGTTTGGATCCCAGGTGCGGACCTATGCACTACTTATCAAGCCATGCTGTGGCAGGTGTCCCACATATAAAATAGAGGAAGATGGGCATGAATGTTAGCTCAGGGCTAATCTTCTTCTTCTTCTTCAAAAAAGATAACATTGCCCAAGATGGCAAATACGTCTCATTAGAGTACTAATGGCTGCCTGGAGAGCTGTATTCACTGTGGCTCAGTGAAAAGGGAGCTGGGGGGTATCGGCGATACCAGCCATGGGAGAAGAGAGTAGTGGCATCTGTATCATGTATTTTCTGAGTCTGAACTATAGGATACTATGAGACCCCAAATTCATCTCTCCCTCTCTCTCTCCTACTCTCATTCTTCTCTCATGCCTTGAAAAGCAGCACTCAGTGACTCCACAACACATGCCACCAAACTTGATTCTCCAGGGACTTATTCTAGCAGTGAAATAGCCAAGAACAGAAAAAAAGATGGCACAGATCTCCTTTCATGGAAAAATGAAGAGCCTTGAGTTTCCTCCTTATCCCCCTTTTGTCCCTTCTCATTGACAGCAGCTCTGGGTCACCTTTTTCTTCCAAATTTTTGTCTACTTCAAGGTGACCCACAGCTTGCCTAACACTAGACCGGATATCTCTTGTCTGACACCAAAAGGAATGTTCAAAGACTTCTCCAGGTTTTCTAATGCATTCCACTGTGGCCCATGCTTATCTCCTTGGTGCATAGTACTTTCATCCAGAAAGGCGTCTGGTCTTCCTACACAATCATATACAGTCACTCTCAGCTTCTGCCCGCTGGGGAGGGAACCCTCTGTAAAGATCTCTCTAGGGCTTTGGTGCTGGGGCGTCTCCTAGGTCCCATATCTGCTCAGAGCTTCTATCTGCCCAGTATTCCTCTGCAAGCCCAAGAGGATCCCTTCTCCTGGCCCGCCTCCCTGACTTCCTGCACCCACTGCATTTAATCTGTCCTTCCATCTGTCCCTGAACTCCATCAGACCTCATTTCTGGGAGGAATGGAGGAGCAAGGCTGAAAAAACAACAGGCGCTGTTGAGGAGTTGTTTGAGCAGCGGCAAAGGGCCGTCCACGCGTAAGCAGTCAAATATCTGAACTCAGAGGGAGAGCTTCAGGGAGACAGGGTTTATATCAGCCAGTAATATCGAAGGCCAGAGCTTAGACTAATAGGAAGAAATAAAAAATGGGAATGTTTCGGCTGGACATCAAGAAAAACATCCTGATGAAAAGGGAAGGCTCCCGCGTGGGGGATGTTCTCATAAAGATGAGTGAGTGGCCAGGTCACCGCTGCGCTCCCCCAGCTCAGCTCCAGCGCGGTTATAAACAAGGCTGCGCTGCCTCGGGCGGGTTGGAGGCTGGCCTCCCTCCAGATTCCCTTCCCTTGAGAAGACCACAGAAGTGGGGCATGTATATGATGTAGCATGCCGTCAACTTTGGTTGTAAGAATCAAGGATGCACTTAAGCGAAATCAAGAAAATGCGAATTTGGGGAAGGATTCTGCTGGTCCGGAGGCTCTGAAAAGTGTCAGGATCTGGGAGAGCATGAAATCCCCTCGCCTGCTTGTGTTGTCTCTGTGTGCCATTTGATATTCTCTGCTGACCCTCTTCCTCTGGTCCCTCACACTTTCTGCATCCACCCAACTTCAGCTTGCACCTCATTGCTGCCCTTGGTCTCTCTTGCCTTGCCAGCCTTGCAGCCTTACCTCTCGCAGCTAATCAACAATCCTCCTCCTCGATTTGGATTCCTCAGAACAAGAACCTCACTGGCCTAGTTCATTGGTTCCTTGAAGGCCGGTTCACAGGTCACCATCCAGGCAATGAGGCTGGCTCCCATTGGTTCAGGTGCCCAACCCTCATCCAGTAAGTGATGGCTGAGGCAGGGCTGGGCAGTGGGGTCTACACCTGGCTTCCTAGGGGGCAGGAACTATGGACAGAGGGAGGTTTCTTTAGAAGGTGATGTGGGCCCTGACATACCACCAGATCTGTCTGGGACTCTCCCTCTTCCCGCTTTCAAGCACGTAACTCAGTCCTCCAAGCTCCATGTTTCAGCCTCCCGAGTAGAGCTAGACTCCCTCTTGAGCTCCAAGGGTCTCCCGCTCGGGTTGGGCGAGTGCCCAGCAGATGGAAAAAAGGCGACCTTCCCACAAACACATATGGCCAATACTGGGTTTATTGGGCCTCAACAACAGCCTTTTATCAGTGACGGATGTGCCATTTGTTCCCCTCCCCTCCCCCAATTCTACCACTGCACCCTTTGCTTCTGACTGTGAAGAGGCCCATCCTTCCCCACCGATAATGTCCCTCCCCTCCCCCTCTCCCGTATCAATGGATGAGGGATTGAGGGGCATCCTTCTATTGCCTCCTAAGGGGTTATTTGTTTTCCTATCACTTATCGGAGTCATTTAGGATAAACCCGAATTCCAAAATGTTTGCCAAATGCTGGCTCTTTGCTTGATACTTTTTGGATTCATTAAAGATTTCAGTTTAAAGTCAGGGAACCACTTCTGAGACCCTTACCAGGGCTGAGGGCCGGGGAGGAGGGAGACAACACGACAATTGCCATCATTCAACACAACAATATATAAATCATCACAGTGTACCAGACACTGGGCTATGGCTGTCACCTCATTGGATCCTCAAACAACCCTGTGAAATAGGACTCATTATTATCTCCATCAAACAGACGAAGAAAGATGTCTCAGAAAGTTTAACTATTTTGCCCAAGGTCTTGTGATTAGTGCCAGACGTGAGATTTGACATCCATCTCAGTCTTTACTAAAGACATACACTTTTGCAGTTGTCATTGTTGTATTACTGTCACATGGCACAGAATAACTCCTGCTTTTCTCATCTGTTGTGCTACACCTTCATTTGTTTTGTTGGTTATGATTTTTATGGGGATATGAGCGCTTTCTCCAAAGGACTGCTCTCCCATCTAATTAGTCACCAAGTCCTGCTGCCTTTATCTTCAGACTGTCTCTGGGAAAAGATGCCTATTTCCCGTCCTCACTGCCACAGCTGCCCATCTCTCTCCTAGACTCCCACATGGTTTCCTAACAGGGCTCCCTGCCTCCAGTCTTGGCACCCCCCCATCCACACTCCAAACTCCAAATGGCAACCACAGGACTCCTTCTAAGAGGCAGATCCGATTATGTGACTCTGCTGGGGAGTGACTAGAAGGATGGAGTGGTGAGAAGCAGGGAGCCCCAAGAATGTGCAGTGAACACTGACGTCCTGCTGAATATCTGCAGAGCTGCGGAAGACTTGGGGCTGCTGTGCATGGGGTCAGGTGGGTGGGTCACACAGTGTGTCAAGTCTGACCATCTGAGGAACAGTTCATCCTCTTGCAACTGCTGAGGACAATCTGCTCCCCTTGGCAACTTCCTTCCCCAAGGAGCACTCAGTATCAGAAAATCTCTGCCCTCCAGGAAAGAGTTACTGTATGGGTCACATGGAGCAAAACCAGCACAAAGAATGGGATGGAGGGGAAGGAGTCAAAGGAAGAAGCCAAGAGCAGATGGCAAGCTGTGCTCATACCTGCTGTGCCGAGGAATAGCCCCCTGGCTGGGTCTTCCTGCCAGGGTTGTAAGAAACATAGCCCAGTGTTCTGGGGTATGGTTCAGAGTGTGGCTGGACAGCTGGGAGCCCCTGATGTTCCTGGAGGAATCCAAAGGGCAAGGGAGTTAGAGAACCCCACTCACAGGGCCCTTAGTCCCCTCACCCCGTTTTCAGTGCCTTCCTTAGCATCTCTGAGCATTCACTGGCTCACAGCACACACAGAGGCCCTGAGCAATTATTTTGGAAGTGAATAGACAGAAGGAAGGTAGAACAGGAAGTGAGGACCAAGTGGCCTGGAGCCAGGGAGCATCGCCACCTATGTAGGTAAGGGGTAGGCTAAGAAAAGCTTCAGATGGGTGTGGGGGGTCCAGACACCTGGCTTCATTGTTAATCAATACAATAAAAATGAGAATAATGAAAGCAGCAGTTACCCAGGAGCCAGGTGCTGTGCAAGGCACTTCACAATCATCTCCATTGCAGATACCCTGGCCTCACGGCTGTTCCTTCCTAGACCAGGCCTGCTCCCACCTTAGGGCCTTGGCCCTCCCTGTGCTCTCTGCCAGGAGCACTCATCCCACACCTTCGTAAAGTCTTTGCTCTAAATCACATTCCAACAACACCGTCCTTGATCACTCCATTAACCCTGTTCCTCGTCCCCACACCCTCCCCTTCTTCTGGACTGCATTTTTCTCCAAGGCACTTATACCAGCTTCCGACACATGGCACCATTTCCTTATTTACCATAGTCACTGTCTGTCTCGTCTCCTCCACTGGAATCTAGGCCCCACAAGGGCAGGGATTTTAGTCCGTTTTCTTCACTGCTATATCTCTAGGGCCAAACACAATGCCTGACACAAAGCAGCTGTTCAATAAACATTGCTGAATGAATCTTACTTAACCATCTCTATGACACTCATCAAAACCAGGCGCTGTGGCCCTTCTCCTTTCACAGATGAGGAAACTGAGGCTCAGTGAGGGTGGGGAACCCTCTAAGTGCAAACAATCAGTAAGAGGTGAGGGAGGGAGGAAGATGGGTGCGTGCCCATGTCTCTGACCCCTGAGAGAAGTCTCCTCTTCGCCCCCAACTTGGGCACTGCCAACTTAGATAGAAAATGAGGAGTTTGGACTCAATGATTTCCAAGGTGCTCCCTCTCCTGAGGTCTGAAAGTCAGTTGAAGTCTATAATCCTTGCTCATAGGAGGTGGAGCTGCAGGTGGTTTGGGGCACTCTCTCAGGAATGAGAACTGGAGCTCTGTTTCTCCCACTCAGGGACCTGGGACACTTCTCAACATCTCTGAGCCTCTGTTCCCTCTGCTGCAAAATGGGGATGATAACGGTGCACCTCTACGGGGGGGGGGGGCGGCGAGACTGCCAGCCGGGGCGCACGTCACGGGCTGTCATGGTGCCTGGCACGAATGAATGCTTGCCTACTATCACGGTCGTTCCGCTGTCACCCAGGACCCTTTCCCCACTCACCCCAGCCCTGCTTCTGTCCAGTTCCCTCACCCCTGAATCTCCTGGGGGTGGGGAAGCACCCCTGGCTCATTTTATCCTCTGAATCAGCCAGGTCCCGATGGTTCAGCCTCTGAGAGGCGGAGTAGGGCCCAGCGGGCCGTGTTTGCAGCCCAGCAAATGTTCCTGGAGCCTTGTTTTTTGTTCTGTTGCTGGGCCATTTGTTTTTATAGCTTATCGTTCCTGCAGGGGGGCTTTGAAAGGCTGCCATTGCTCCAATGGATGTTTCCGGTTCGCCTCCATCAAGCCACGTTTAATGAAAACCAGTTTAAGGTCTTCTTTCTCATAAAATGTCTCATTGTTGCTCCGGCAGCTCCTCTTTGGAAATGATGAAGATGAACGCTCCCTCCATGGGGCAGCACACAAAACCCTCAGCCGCAGGAGAGCTTCGCTCAGTCCCCAGGAAGCTGGAGACCAGAGGAGAAAAACAAGCCCGTGCAGCCTCTACAAGGGACTAAGAGACGAGGAGGCCCGGGATCCTGAACGCTGCAGACACAGGGCATGGAGCTTGGCTCCTTCGTCCCCTCTCAAGGAATTGTCAAACCAAAGAATTTTTGCTGTGGAAGGAGGTATTCTATGAGCCCCTCAACAAACCCTTGCAGTCCAGAGGAGTGGAAGACCTAAGGTCACACGGCAGAGCTGGGGTATTTGGAGCAGAACTGGGAAGAGAAGCCAGTCCTCCTGGTCTCCATCCAGAGCTTTCTGCTCTGGGGGATTCCATGAGACAGGGCCAGCGGACCTCCTTCAGGCTGTCAGGCTTAGGCCAGGGTCGTGTGTACCCTAAGAGGATCTGACGGATCTGCAGTAGGGCCAGGGAAGCAGCTGGTGGCCAGTTACACAGACAGCAGGAGGCCTCCTCTGAATACACAACAAGAATTTTGCATGCTTGTGCTTGAACACCCTGTGGCCCAGGCCCGCGGGGGTCACCAGCTGATGCAAACACCCATGGGTGAGACCTGGTCCTCCCCAAACCCTGCCTGGGAAAGAGAGAGCTTACATAGTATCGCAATGCTCTCCTAGAGAAACAGATATTTTTCTCCTTTCAGATTACCTTTGTGCTAAGAAATCTTTTCGGAACTACTCTACCAATTGATTGTTTTGTCAATTGTTGCAGGAGACAAAGGGTTAAGTAGTTGATTGATTTGGGTTGTTAGCAAAAGTGATATGGACTTTTCTCCTCTAAATGTGTCCACACACTTAATTCCTAATTTGCCAGTCACTCTATCCGCCACAGTTCCTCTCACATGAGCCTTTCTCTTCTGAGCAGGAAAAACGAGAGCAGAAAGGAAATGGCCACGTGGGAGCCTTTCTCGTGGACCTGACAGCCGTGGGTCAGCAAGGAGGTGACGTGCAGCTGAGCTGGGAGTGAAGGCAGCCAAGTTCTCTCCCTGTTCCAATCCTAGCATCCCAAAGCTGTGTGTCCTTTGATAGGTCACTCGGCCTCTCTGGAACTCAGTTTTCCTATTTCTAAACAAAGAGGTTGGTTTAGATTAGGGGTCACAGATGTACAGTGTTTACTTGGGCACCAGGAGGGCAATAGTCTCATCATGGGAGTGGAAGGGACGGTGACAAACTGGGAGAGCTCCCGCACCAACTAAAGGGGCACCACCTCTCTGTTCCAGCCCATGCCGTTTGTCAGACATGCAGATCCTCAGTGGCCAGATTGTCCATTTCCAAAGAGAAACTAAAATCCTAGATGTTTATGTGAACCACCAAATTCTTAAATCTTGGCAACACAATCAAATGTTTAAGACACTGTGTGTGCAGATAAAAAGAAAAAAATCCATTTGTTGATCTCTAAAGTAACCCCAGGCTTAAAACTCTGTGATCCATACTTATTTATTACAGAAAGCAGAGTGTGTGTGAAACAGAGAACTGAATCTGTCTGCACAAGACAGGAGCTGGAGTCCTGGATTCACCACTTACTCAGAGCGCCCAGCTCCTCCAGTGTCAGAGCTCTTCGTCTATGACACGGGAATGTGGGAGCTGTCCCAGCCTTCCAGCACCGTGGCGTGAGGATCAGATGAGGTCCCTTTTGCAAGAGGACTTGAGGAAGGGGAGAGTGCCATGCTCTGGTTATTCTCATTCTCTAAAAATTCTCCTCACCCCTGGGGACCCTGAGGCCTAAACCTGGAACTAAGCAGTCGTCTCCGAGGCTGCTCTCGCAAAGCAAAATGCCTGAGACAATATGGAAACCAGATGCGGAGCAAACACCGCCTCACCTTTTTTTTTTTTTTTTCCAGTGCTTTTGTAACTTTTCAAAGTTGTTCCACATTCACGAGCTCTGATATCACTAAACTCACAGCTGCCCTGCAAGGCTGTTAGATCAGGTATTATTATATTCCGGATGGGGAAACTGAGGCTCAGAGACAAGAATGACTGGGCCAAGGTCCAGAGAAAGGAAGTAGCACAAGATGGAAACTCCAAGGCCTAGACTGTGGCCGGCTGGCAGTCCTTTCTGAGTGGCCAGCTGCTTGCAAAAGACATACCTTTCTCAATGGGGGCTTAATGCATAGGCCCTGCCCTCAGCAAGCATTCAGGCAGCTGAAGCATCTTGGTAAATATTACTTTTGGTGGCAGTAGTAACAATGGTGAAAACAGCAGCTGCTTCTAGACACTATCACTCTTGCCTGGAGAACTGCGACAGCCACCCACCCGTGTTCCCTCTGCAGTTCCCCAACCCACTAACCCTTAAAGTCCAGGGTCATCTTTCCCAAGGGCAAATTAGATTGACACACAGTCTTTCTTTCAAACATCCCCCGCCCAAACACACACTATGTTAATAGAAAACCCTTCCATGGCTTCTTATTGCCCCTTAGGGTCTGGACCATACTCTTCACATACTCTTCCTGCCTGGCCCAGCCTGGTCCCCTTGCTCCTCGCCTCTGCCATCTTCCCTGGCCTCATGCTCCCTCCCTCTCCCCCAGGCCTCCTTGCAGTAATACTTGCCTCCTTTGCTCTCTCTTCAGGACCTTTGTACCACCTGCTCCCCCTCAGCTCAAGCATCACTGTCTCCAGGCCTCCCCCTTCAAGCCCCCGTTCTTGGTCACGCTCTTCTGCGTGGTATCTCACAGAATCATGGTCCTCTACTTCAAAGCCCTTATCCCAGCTCGTGATGATAA
Source organism: Equus asinus (assembly GCF_041296235.1). NCBI lineage: Eukaryota > Metazoa > Chordata > Mammalia > Perissodactyla > Equidae > Equus > Equus asinus. The sequence goes on along the minus strand of NC_091810.1, from coordinate 44,179,951 downwards.
GTTCAGGAGCGTGATGGTCTCACTTAGTTCCATCTGCTTCACTGAAGTCTAAGCCACTCAAGGGCAGCGGTCTCATCTCTTTGTATTTGACATCATAACTCCAACACCAGGGATGGGGTCCAGGAGATATCTGTTGAATCAGTGCATAAATAAGTCTGTGACTTAGGTCACATCCGCTGTCTCATGTAATTCTCTCCAAACTCTATGAAGTAGATACTGGGAACTACTCCTTGCTGTAGGTAGGGAGACAGAGTCCGAGAAGGTCAGTGACTTGCCCAAGGTCACACAGATAGTAAGAGATGGAGGTGAGAGTCAGCCACAGATCTTCCTGATTTCCAAATTTTTAAACACATACTACTTAAGAAAATAATATAGTGAACCTCTGTGTTAGTCAAGGTTCTCCAGAGACACAGAACCAACAGGACATGTGTGTGTGTGTGCACGTGTGTATATAAATATATATATAGAGAGAGAGAGAGAAAGAGAGATTTATTTTAAGGAACTGGCTCACACAATTGTGGAGGCTTGGCAGGTTTAAAATCTGATTGGCAAGGCCGGCAGGCTGGAGACTCGGGAGAGCTGCAGCTGGAATCCAAAGGCCGTCTGCTGGCAGAATTCCTTCTTGCTCAGTGGAGGTCAGTCTTTGTTCTATTAAGGACTTCAACTGATTGGATGAGGCCCACCCACATTGTGGAGGGTAATCTGCTTTACTCAAAGTCCACCGATTTAAATGTTAATCTCACCCAAAAAACACCTTCACAGAAACATCCAGAATACTGTTTGAAAATACCTCGGCACTGTGGCCCAGCCAAGCTGATGTGTAAAATTTAAGCATCACAACCTCCGTACACCCATCACTCAGATTCAACAATTACCAAGAATTTGGACCTTTGCTTCAGCCAGTCTTCCTTTTTTCCTTTTTTTTTTCTTTCCTTTTTCTGGTGGTGAAGTGCTTTGAAACACGCCCCTGGCCCTATATCTTTATACCCCAACAAGCTTACTCACCTACAATGCATGCCCACAGTCCCCTGCAGCTCCAAGTGTGGCTCCCTTCCCCAACTCAGAGAAGCCTGGCCTCTCAAAAGGCAGAGAGGGGGCTTCCTGGTGCTCAGAACGCAATCTCCACAGCCTGAAAGGGGAGGTCTGATCTGTGGGACAGTGTCTACTGTCTTAGTGAGAAGTTTCCTGCATGCTCTGGCAAGGCTGCGCCCCTTGACCAGGGCTGAGGTGAGGGCAGGTAGCAAGGCTTGCACCTTCTACTCCGGAAAACCACTCTCCTTTTTTCCACAGCCAGACATTGTTTTCATTGTCATGTTGCACCCGCCTGCTCGCCATCCGTTTATTGCTTTCTCCTTCCTTCTCCTCCCCCTCTTTCTCCCTCTCTGCCTTTGAGAGGTCTGGACTTTTGCACACTAGAGAAAGGGACCCATTTAATCTATCATATTTACAAGCTTCGTAAATAAGGTACAGTGAGTGAATCATGGAAAAAAATGCACTTTATGTGAAAAAGTTCATTATATGACTTTGTTCTGTTAAAATTGCCTGGTGTAACTAACCCTACTCTGTGAATTTGAAAAAAAAAAAGAGAAAGAAAAGAAAGGGACCCTGAAAATGCCCTATTGGCATCTACGTCCCCTAATTCCACATCAACATTCATACCATTTCTGTTGGTGTGAAAAACACCTGGATGGAGTTCTCCTCTAGGAGGGAGGCGCGGGGCTCATCTGATGTTCTCTAATAATCACATCCTTACAAAAAGTTAGTTTTTTAATTGTCCAAATGGATTTAGGAACTAGGGTTAAAAACTGACCCACTGAATGAGTTCTTTTCTTAAGTGGCTGAAGAATTTGTAATCATTCTTCTACTTTAGCGTCATTTTGTTTGGCTTCTGTAACTTAATAATTTTGTGTTGTTATGATTGTGGGGCTTCCAGATTTTTCTATTTTTCTTACGATGATAACAACAGGGAGTTATTAAAATGCACTGAGCACTGTGCCGAACGCCCTACATTAGTAATTTTATTTAATCCTCACAAGAGCCCCTGAGGACATGGCGGCTTTGCTGGGCTAAGGAAGCGGCCCAGGTCACAGCTAGAGATGACAGTGCTGAGACTCCAACCTCACAGCCAAACCTCAGCATCATCTAAAGGCTAATTTTCTAAGTTAAAAAAGAGGGCAGGAGGCGCCGACCCAGTGGCGTAGTGGTTGAGTTCACGTGCTCCACTTTGGGGGCTCAGGGTTTGCTGGTTTGGATCCTGGGTGCAGACATACACTGCACTCATCAAGCCACACTGTGGTGGCATCCCACATAAAACAGAGGAAGACTGGCACAGATGTTAGCTCAGCGACAATCTTCCTCAAGCAAAAAGAGGAAGATTGGCAACTGATGTTGGCTCAAGGCCAATCTTCCTCACAAAAAACAAACAAACAAAAAGAGAACAGGAGACCAAGACATACTAACTAGTAATGGAACTGTCTTTAAGAGTTAGGAATATGGGTGAGTTTTAGTTTCTTCTTTCAACTTTATGAAAATTTTCAGATTTTCTATAATGAATTATGGAATAGTGCTTGCATAACTGTTCCGTGGGGGAAATAATGTAATCTTGCCTGGTCTTATCTAGGGAAGGCTGAATGTCCTTTATAAAGTGTCTAAGTAAATCTAAGAGGAAATAATACAAAATTTGCATGATTCTTTGCTTATTGAGATAGAAGGTAGTGTTCCAGGATGCAGAAGACCCAGACTGTGCTGGCTGTCCACCTGCTCATCTGTGATTATGTGGGCGAGCTCCTCCCCTTCCCTGGGCCTCAGTTGTTTCATCTGTAAAATGGGACTGATAGACTGACACGCTTTTAAGGGCCCTTCTGGCTGTAGATTTCTAGGACCTGTTTAATTGCTTATGAAATAACCTAGATGGCTCTCTGTCCCCAAATATTCAAAGCCACTGCTTTACGGGAAGCTCATGGTATCCTTAACGAGGAGAAAGGACTTTCAGGCATTTTCTGCCGTTTTATTATGGCTTTCAAGACAGAGGTGCAGAGAGGGCCCAAAGGGTATAATAGCCAGGCTGTAGCTGGCCTCTTAGGGACTGTGACAGGAGACCCCAAATAGATCACACCCTCTCCTGGGGTATGGAGGGTCTCAGGCTGCTGTGATCTGCTTTCTTTTCCCACTCCTGGAGGGACAGACTTGGAATCTCCTTTGACAGTGACGAACAAAGCCACTTGCAAATTGCATGGTTGTGACTTTTCTCTGCTGCTTCCCAAGGGGACAGGTTTCTGTGATGCGCCCCATGCTGCAGGCTGCCCTTGTTTTAAACCAAGAGTTAGGGCTGAGCCCAGGGGCGTGGCCTGCCCATCTGAGCTCCTGGGTTCTCAAGGCTGGCAAACCTCTCTCCACCCAGGTCTCGAGAGAGGCTGCAGCTACTCTGCCCGCACAGCCTGCAGCTCACACCCACCCACGGAAAGGAAGGAAGGGAGCCTTGGGCTGCCTGCAAGGTGGGGCCCGAAGCCAGCCCAGAGCCCTGGCTCCCGGACAGAAACTTCACCAGCGATCCTGCGGATCCCATTTCCCATCACCACACCCAGCCACCTTGGGGAAGTTGGCACCGGACGCCGAGGAAAAGAAACCAAATTGCAGGCACAAATAATAGGAGTAATCCTAATAATCTGAGACCTGCCGCCCTCACTAACAGGACCATAAAGGGCATTTGTTTCTAATTAAACACCAAAACCCTAAACCTTTCAACTCTGCATCCACAACTACTGTAAATGTTTATGAAAAACGGGAAATTCTCATTTAATTCAAACCATGCCAGAAATGCGTTTTCCTTGTCTCGCCTGGTGGAGAAACCCTATCAGCCCCAGCCTGAGCACATCTGAGCTTTGAATCATGAAAGGCAACAGGGCTGCGAGCAGAGCTAAATCCTGGGCAGGACCTGTGTGAGGAAGCAGCGTCGCCTGTCATGGCGGCCTCTCCACGAGCCGGGAGCAAAGGCCAGAAAGAGAAACGGCTACCAGGGTTGCTAACACTTTGAGGGAGGCTCACAGACACCTCAGAAATGAATTAGGCTGCCCTAACGGTTATGAGCTTAAGCTCTAGAATGAAAGTTCTAGAATCACACAACCTGGGTCAATTTCTTACCACCTAGTAACCCTGAGCAAAGTAGTTAAACTGTCCGCGTCTCAGGTTCTTCAAGGATCACTGTGATAATGTAGTGAGATGAAGCCCTGAGCGTGGCAGCGAGCAAAGGGGGCATGGTCACTGCCCCCAGGAGGCTGCTGGGCCAGGCAGAGAAGGGGCGCTAATCAGATACTCGTGCCCAGCTCTGGGCGTCTCCCGGCAGCGCTTCTGGACCCTCGTCAGTAAATGCCTTTAGAGTTGCTGCTGTTGTACCCCGAGCACTGAGGGAGCGGGTCAGGGAGGAAAAGGGCTCAGCCCTTTCAACAATTCCAACATGACTGTGCCCCAGGACCCGTGGGACCTCGAGTGCCTCTCCCCCAGATTCCACACCAGAGTTCACAGCACCCAGAGACTGTCACACTGATAACCACAGGGGGCTGTGGAAATTCCCAGCACAGGAGGAATCTCTGCCTTCATAATCAGAGCATGGAAGTCCTCCCTTGGAGACAAACATTTCATTTTGTCTGAGAAAGACAGAGCAAGGAAGAAGCCTCAGGGACTTGCTTAACTGCATTTCCTCTCTTCATCCAGCCTTAAAAATTGGGGGATTTCCTCTGCAGGTCTTTGGGGAGAAGGGTTAGGACCTAAAATCTGGGGCTGAATCATCCTTCCTCTTACTCTCTGGACAGTCCCACTCAAACAACGTCAGCGGCGGCCTTTCGAAAGCAGGGAGGTCCACCCGCCCAGTGCCTGAAATGGGGCCACGTTACTGCCCTCTAGGCAGAGTCGGGGGCGGGGAGGGCATGAATTTTTGCCCCTCAGCATCCAGTTACCTTACCTCCAGGAAAACAGCCCAAATTCCCGCCTCCTCCACTTCTGTCCACATGTTCCACTCCCAATTCCAGCCGTACAGCATGTGACTCAGCTTCACCAACCACAGTATATCACACGCCCTGGCCCACGGTGACTCAACTGGACCCACTGACATGAACTGAGAGTTTTGCTGGACTATTGGAAGAGAGGTGCCTTCTCTTTGCCAAGGGACCTGAACCTGAAATGATGACAGCTGGAAGCCACCTTGCTACCAGGTAGACCCTGAGGAGGTAACCAACACACAGGAAAGCACAGGCACAGGTGGAGAGAAATCAGGTCCTGACTACATCATCTGAGCCCCTGGATCCCCCCATGCCTGAAGGTGGGATCTCAGTCTTCCAATTTCACAAGCCAGTACACTCTCTCATTTGCTTATGTGATTTTGAGCTGGTTTTTCTTTCACTCATAACTGAAAGAGTTGAAAAAGAGAAGAGCTGAATACATGATGGAGAAGAGGCAAAGCCTATTAGCAACATGCAACAAATATTCACTGAATGCTGACTGTGTGTCTGGCACTGTGCTGGGTACACTACGGGACACCAGGACACACACACATGGACCTACAGTTTACAATCTTTTTGGAGAGATGAGATAGAAGCTTGACTAAGGGAAATATAAGGAAAAACGTGATGAGTGCTGTGAGAAGGGGATAAAAACTTCCACTGACACATGAGGAGTGAGAGCCTTCCTCTGGATAAGGGCCCAGAGAAGGATTGAGGGAGATGGCATTTTAGGACCACTTTGAAGAGAGTTGGAATTTGACGAGCAGAATTTGTGGTGGGAAGTGGCAGATGGCACACTGGTGGAGGCGATGGTGTGAGCAAAGGTGAGGGAAACATGTTCTGGAATGGAGACATCGGCGTTGACAGACAAGCATGGGGAAAACCAGGAGCAGACAATGAGAATTCTGTGCGGGCGTGGCCTGGGCGCTCCTCCCTCCTGGCACACCTATAGCGTCTTTGTCTTCCTCTTGCAGCCCTTCTGGTTCAGCTTCTGCCACCTTGAGCTGCTGAGGGCAAGGGTTTCTACAACAGATCTCAGCCTGCAAAGGAATCTAGCTCTGGCTTATTCTGGCTCCCTCTGGAGGGAATCCTTCAGGTACTGAGTAGTTCCCACGTGAGTTCTGCTATCTCTGAAAGTCAACAGCTCAGTTGGCACTCTCCAAAGACTGCTTCCAGTATAAAGCCATGCAGTGTGGGCAGGAAATCCATCTGGAAGAAGCCTGAGAGGAGCACTCCAGTCAACACCTTGTATGGTCTGGCCCCTGCCAACCTCTTCTCATTCCACCATCCCCTTTGCTTTCTGCAGTCCCTATGGCCTCCAGCCACAGGACCTTTGCACATGCTGTTTCCTCTGCCCAGAACACGATCTCTTTACCTAATCAACTCCAACTTATCCTTGAGATCACAACTCAAATGCCACTTCATCACAAAAGCCCTCATAGACCTCCAGAGTTCAGCTCCTCCTGGCATGGGTTAAGGGCCACAATTCCAGAGTCAGAGCGCCTGGGTTGAATTCTCGCTCTAGTGCTTACTAGGTGTGTGACCTTTCAGTGCCCCTGTTTTCTCATCTGTAATATCAGCATGATAATGGAGAGGCTCAAAAATGGCAACAGTGTTGGCACATAAAAACACTAAATAAACACAAGCCATCGTCATCTGACTTCAGAGAACCACATCCTTCTGCCTCTGCCTTTTCACAGATGTAATTTAATGTATTCATGTGGTCCTTGCATTGACATCTGTCTTTGCCAATTGACTGAAAGCCCCAGGAGGCAGGGGTAACGTCTGCTTTTGCTCACTGTTACATCACTAGCTCTTCATACGCTGCCTGGCACAACGTAGGTGCTTAATAGATATTCCAGGAATGCAGGTATGAATAAAACAATCCAGGTGGAAAAAAGTGAGATCCCGGATATTCTTATCATTTGCAGAAACTCTGATCTCAAGATGTCCCTCCAAGTAACTCAGGAGTGAGATCTTGAAGTTGGAAACATCTGTAGTTTCAAAAGATGAAGAAAACAGGTTCCAGAAGATGCTCCAGCCACTGAATTCCCCTTTAGCAATTCATTTCCTTCTTAAAAATGGATACAAGGCTCGGAGTAAATGTGGCCAGCCAACCAGACGCGGCTCTCTGAAGTCAGCAGAAGTCTGTCTGATGTGCATCAAATAACTACAGTTCCTCTTTTAGCATCCCTCAGAGTTCCAGCGAAGTTTCTGTGTTTGTGACCTTTGGCCCAAATTTTAAATATTATTATGCTTTGCTCTGCAATGCTGTTGTCTGAGAGTTTACATGTTTGGGGTATGTTTTTAACACGTGCCTCATACCACATAATGGGCCAAATTCTCCTCTGAGATCCACACTGGATCGCCAATGTATGGAATACGTTATAGATAGAGGGGTAAACGGTGGTTTCCATGTCAAACTTTTGATCTATCCTTGTTCTGTGGTCCTCCTTAGAAAGGATGGCTCAGATATGAATGACCAAAAGTGGGCATGGTTTGCAGTGGGGACATTAGCGTTTCCCCCTGCAAAACTTGTTGAATTCGTCCTATAGCAAGGTCTGGAGAGGCAGATGTGAGTGAGGACTGACAGAAATGGAGGCAGGAGAGCCAGACACGGGAGATTCATCTTTGGAATGACCAGGCATGCAGGTCCATCGGGGCCATGGTTCCCCTGGAGCGGGGCTCCATGACCTGCTTTCCCCTCATCCAGGTGCCTAAGCAAGCCCAGCAATGCTCATTTCAAGCATCTCTCTGTAGGCCACAGAGATGTTTTCCTTCCCAGATTGTTGAGCCTTCTGAAAGTTTTTCTACATCTTTCTTCCTTCCCGGAGAGAAATGGTCCTCCAGCTCTTGAGGTTCTGATTCCATGAAGCATCCATGGAGTGTAGTTCTGAGCTACAACCTTCCCCACATGATGGCTTCTTACAAAGAAGAAAGTGATGGAGGGACAAGGAGAAGTGCCTGCATACACCCAATACCCACACACCATATGCTGGGACTGAAGCCACAGCTCCAGGTGCCCATAAATTCTGGCAACCTCATACCTTACCAACCTCAATGCCTGCCTCTCTGGAGGTCTTACCTCACTATCTCATTTTAAGTCTCAATATCTACCTGTTCAAAAATGAAGTTGTTGGAAATCAATGCTAGAAATCAAATGAGTGATGTGAGACAACTTGTGTGTCCTCGAGAGACGTGGCTAGAGAAATGAGGCTGGAAGGAAGTCCCTGATGGATGGGGCCTGAGCACTGTGGTGGGCTAGGCTTTCATGGGTGCAACCTAGATTCCAGGAAAACTCCACCCAGAGAGGCCTCAGAGGACAACGCCCTCAGTCTATCCATCAACGTCCTCCTTGCCGTTGGCCTCTCTCCATTGGAGATGGCGAACAAAGAGAGAACAAGCGAGATTAATTTCTTTTTAATCCTTCCCTTCAAGCAAGGTCCTGACCCCAGGCTTTGGCCTGTTTCAGCTCTGTCCTGGACAAGGCATATTTCACACCGAGTCATCATTTTCTAGCGGAACAAGGCACCAGCCCATGGGGTACGGATGGCTGTCCTATCTTGCACGGGGGCTGCTCAGACATGATCTCATCCATCCCCACCCTCTAGAGCAAGGTGGGGGCCAGGAGCGTTATCTCGGCTGTGCTGCTGAAGAAACTTTGGTCCAGAGTGAGGCACCTCTCTCGAGTCATGCAGTACCAGGAGCCATGCCCACGCCACCCCTCCTTAGCTCTAGGTAAACAAACCCTCAGTGGCCCAACCCTCCTTCTTGGGTGGGAGGACAGCATGGCGGTGACAAACTCATTGTACCACAAAAGCAGCCACAGGTAAACGAATGGGTGTGGCTGGGTTCCAATAAAACTTTATTTACAAAAACAGACAGTGTTTGGCTCACAGGATGTAGTTGCCAACCTCTGTTTGAGTATAAGGTGTGACAGAGACAGAGTTCATGCTCCAGAAATTACCTTAGAATTGCAGATTGAAGCAGGGTTTCTGCACCTCAGCACTCTGGATATGCTGGGCCCCACAACTGTTGTGGGGGGCTGCCCTGGGCATTGTTTACCAGCATCCCTGGCCTCTCACCATTAGATGCCAGTAGTACCTCCCCTTCAAGTCATGACAATCAAAAATGTCCCCAGACATTGCTAAATAGTCCCTGGGGAGCAAAATCACCCAGAAATTGAGAGCTACTGGGTTGGAGGGAATTTAGAGACCCTGACTTTTGAGTCCTCTCAACTGTTGTCTCTGCCCAGGGTTACCCAGCCTCAGTTTGCACCCTGCAGGCAGAGGGATGCTGGATCCTCTCAACCATTCCACCTGGCATCAGGTTACTTCAAGGCTGCCAGAGCTCCTCTCTCTGGAGGACATCCTGCGAGCCAGGCTCTGGGCTGGGTGCTTTGCACATCTCATCACAACAGCCCTATGAAGAGGATACTGCTTTACCCCCGCATTGGAGCAATGCTCAATGGGCCACAAGTGCAGAGGCCAGGATTCAAATCCCCAGCCCATTCGCCCAGGGACGGGAAGGCCACACCCTTCGCTCTCAAGTCATTCGGATGCTGACGTCAGCCCTCTCCTTCTGCCTAGCTCACCCAGACTTTTTCTAACACTGACTGGGGCTATGGCCAGTCCTTTGCATCTGAAGTCTGGCTGGCTGCCCAGAATGGAGACTTGCCCACTCTCTGCCTATACAGTAGGGAAAAGAGTTTGACTCCTCCAGGTCCACACTTACTGTCTGACTCTGAGCCGGTGCCCTCTCATCCTGCAGCCTCACCTTCCTTATCAGTGAATGACAACAGTAGCGCCTTCGAAAGGCTGCCAGAAAATGGGAGAGATGGAAACATCAGTATCATTACTGTTACTAGGGCCGATGGTCTCTTTCTATAGGGCGGCCCCTACTTCTGGACTGGCTTCCTCTCTAGCTTTTTTCTAAGTTTGTAGTTTTCATTTTGGGTTCTGAGACCCCTAAGCCCTTTTCTGAGGTTCTCTTGGGACCCTTTGGAGGGTGGCAATTAGCCAGATCCCAGGTTCCCTTGCGTCACTGCCTTCACCCAGAGCACCTCTGCTTCTATCTTTTGTACGTATTGAGCCTCAACGTAAGATTCCTTCTGTAAAATGGGCTCAGCTGCTAAATAGAGCTGAAAATCATCACTCCAGGGCCTTGTTCTCTAAGCTTGGCCCTTAAACCAGAACATCAGCATCAAGCCTCATCTGGGAGATCATCAGATGAGCAGAATGTCAGGGCTTTTCCCAGACCTACTGTCTCCGAATCTGCATTTTCAAGAGATCCTCAGAGAAGCACACACCAGAGAAGTTTGAGTAGCTCTGTTCTGAGGCAGAGACGCCATTAGTGTACCCTCCTGGAGCTCCTGCACTGAAAAGGGGCCACTCCTTTGACTAAGTTAATCCAAAGCTGCAGCTGGGAAATCGTTGGGAAGGCGGAGATTTCTGTAAAACACAACAGGTAATTGGATCTGCAGTGCATTACTGTGTGCATTAAAGGTGGCCATGAGAAGGGGAGGCCATTTTTCTGCCCCTTGAATCTGCTCTGGCCTGTGACTGCTTTGACCAATGGATTAGGGCGGAAGTGATGCTGTGGCCCAGCCTCTACAAGGACTAGCAGCTTCTGCCTTGGTCTCCTGGAGCCCTAAGCCATCACATAAGGAATGAGACTACCCTGATGGGTCTGGGAAGGCTTTGAGAACACACAGAGAAGAGGGGCCCAGCTAAGCCCCGCCTGCAGCCGTCCCCACCAGGGTACCAGGCATGTGACTGAAGCCTTCTTGGACTCTCCAGCTCAGCCCAGCCACCAGCTGAATGCCATTGAGTCATATGAAGCCAAACTGCCCAGCGTAGCCCCGACAGAATTCCTGACCCAGGAAATTGTGAGATATAAGAAAATGGTTGTTTGAGCCACTAAGTTTTGGGGTAGTTTGCTAGGCAATAAGAGACAAATGGAATAATTTCAGAGGAAAATCTATTATTAGGTCAAAAGTCTTACCAACCCAGGTGGGAAATATGATCAAAGGGGAACCAAATGATGAGAAACCAACTGTTGTGGCAGAGTATTTAGGCCACTGATGTGGCAAACCATTGGCCCGTTAAGCCCCTTACCCCCCTCTTCTGAGTATACTAAACTTTGTCTCCCAGCAAGACGCAGGGCACCAAGGGAGGGAGAATGCTCTAGACCTCTTCCCCATGGCTTAGGATGCAAACTTGAAAGATTAGCTCTTCAATGTATCAATGGCTGAAGGCAAATATGGCTTCATCAGTTCAGGCAGAAGGTTTAGATGATGTTGGCATGTTCTTGAAAGTTCACCAAGCTATTGCTTCTTTACTTGAAAAAAAAAAGAGGTAGGGAGAAAAGAAAAACTTTGAAATCAGACATCTTGAGATTTAGAACCAGCTCTGTCCCCTTGAACCATCTCTGTCACCTTGGAAGGTGACAAGCTTTGTGACCTTGGGCAAATTCCTTTGCAAGCCTGGCTTTTAATTTTTCCATATGTCCATCATAGTTTTGCATAAGATTTTCGTATACAGTTCTTGGAAGTTCATGGAGGATCCTCAGAGACTGTGGGTTAGCAGCACATGGGTAAGAGGAGGACACAGCGAATGGGGCACTGTCCTCCAGCTTCCCTTCAGCAAGAGGAATTTACTGGCATTTAGCAGAATTTTCATTTGAAAATAAAAGCTAAAAATATTTCTGAACATCACCAGTCTTTATGATTTGTAAGGGTCCTTCTAGACTCCCCATCTCTAAGTTCTCTTCTAATTTTGATGGGGAGTGGGTATGGCAGTCTGTGCATCGATTTCTCCCGCTGCACCTTTCAGAAAGGCAGGCATGGCAGGTCACTCTCTTTCTTTCCTGCATCGTATCCACTCCCCTTCTTCTAATAATAGTACCCAAAATTTCCTTTGGGAAACCACCCCTTCTCCATTCTTAGTCTATGCCCCATCTAACTGGGAGCACGTGACCAGACACGGTCAATCAAAATGCAACGTTCTCTCGGCTGTGACATATTTTTTAGCAATGGACGGGGACAGGTCCTAAACCAGTCCAATGAGAGCCTGCCCTGGACTTTGACTGGAACTGTTAGAAAAGCGGCCATCTCTTGGAGCTGTAGGATGCTAGGTGGGAGCTGACAGCAGCCATCTTGCCACCTCAGTGTGAAAACCAGCCTAAGAATGAATCCAACCCAGAGGAGGATAGAGCCGAGAGATGGAGAGAGACAGTATCTTGATGGCATCATATCAGCTTTAGGATCTAGCTACACCTGAAGGCAGTAGGCCCTCGGACCTTCTTATTATTTAAGCTGAAAAATTCTCCCTCTCCCCCTTCTTTGTTAATTAAGCCAGTCTGAGTTGGGTATTTGTCACTTGAAACCAAGAGTCTCAACTAACTAAGTACATACAGCTTAACTGAGTCTGGGGATGTCATCTGAGAAAGGTCCAAGTGTTTTGCATACCCCGCATGCAGAGAGAGCCACCTCCCAAATTGGCAGCCTGTGAGTCTGTGCAACACCAAAGACCACCAAGCTTACCCAGGCCAGTGGCCCTCCCATCCCTTTTTTTCCATTTCTTTCCAGCTGCACCTTCTTTTATGGAGCTCATCTTTCTCCAACCAAGACATCCAAAATGACATGCTATTGGAAGACATTTCTGTCCATGCTAATACCTGTGTTTAAATTTTTTGTGTGTGTTTAAAAAAAAAATGATCGTGATGTGATAGCAAATGAATGCTGGCAAATTACCAACTGACAGGCGTAAAATTTTATGAACATGCACATTCCAAAGGAATGTGGAAATAAGCCATTCACTGTAGTCCAGTTTGGCAGAAATATTACAAAAATATAAGTTTGGCATATATTGTAATTCATTTAAAGATGCTTAAAAACCCATCCATCAACCTTGCACAGAAGGTCAAAGAAACATATGAATCCCAAACAAACAGTAACTGATGTACAAGGAAAAGGCCTGAATATCAGCCCTGGATACCAGAGAGAATGCACACATGTGAAGAAGATGGAGGTGAGCTTTGTTTGGAAGGCTGAGCTTCTAAAACCTCCATAAGTGTTTAAAAAGAAATAATAACCACTTCTTTGCAAGAAGAAGGGTGGACTCTTTCCCCCTGAATGGCCATCTGAATTCTGCTCCTCAGAGAGAATTTTGCTAATGGACTGATGAGTATGCATCCTTAGAGTCTATACTTTTTACTTCAAGGAACGTGTCTATAAAAGGAGCAAAAAGAGTATAATGGATTGTTCTTGCATATCTGGTATCTAGACCCTCTCCACCTTATCATGAACTTGGAGGGGCTGATCTGCTTCTTCCCAGCCCCAGGAAGACCTGGCCAATCAGAGTATTCAACTGCTGGTCATTGGTTCAAGGATGGCAGGTGCCCATGTTGAACACCGAGAGACAGACAGAGACAGACTCTTTTCTTTCAGGATTCTGAGCAGAAAGGACCACAGGATGCGGAGAAATTGCTACCTTTCCCCAGCCTTTTGCAGAAGAAGGGAACGAGGTCAACATGCTGAGTGAGGCAGAGAAGAAAGAAAAATGCAACAGGGGTAGGAGAGAGAGAGAGAGAAAGAGAGGGAGGGACAGAGGGAGAGAGAGAGAGAGAGGGAGGGAGGGAGGGAGAGAGAGAGAGTGAGAGATGGAGAGAGAAAGAAAGAGAGAGAGAGAGAGGCAAAGAGATCTGAGATCCAGCTGTGCCTGAAAACAGAACCACTCCTGCCTAGACTTCTTAGCAATGTTAGCCAATAAATATTCTTTTCAGCTTCGGCCATTTTGAGCTGGGCTTCTGCCACTTGGAACTGAGCTAATTTTGACTGATACAGTGACCCACAATATTTGCAGCATGATCAAGACCATAAAAGAAGTTGGACAAAGGAGAAGGATGACATGGTTCTTACTTCAAAGGAACTCACAGTCTAATTGTGTTCAGTTTGGTAATGGTTTACTAAGCATCTACTCTGTTCCAAGGCCTATGCAAGATGCTGGGTGATTCTAAGATGAAAATGAGACAGGCCTCATCCTAAGGATCTTCCTGTCAAGCCAAGAAGTGGTTTTCTTCTTGGTGTTTTGAAGACGGGAAGATGTGTGCCCATTTGGAACCAGGAGGGCACCATTCTGCTCTTGAAGAAGGCGAGTAAAGTCTAGGGGAAGAAGGAAAGCTTAGGGGATATGGACGTGGAAGTTCAGTTATAGTGATTTAGTACAGAAGAAAATTATTAAAGAAAGATGCTTCCTTGATGTTCTCTAATCCCCTAATTCTAAGTGGCCATTTTTTTTCACATTTTAACTATTTGTGAAACTGGGGTGTGGCTTACAAGTGCTTGAGGTTCAGCTTCCCCAACTTAACACGGGGATGATAATATCCATGTTGCAGGATTCTTGTGACAGAAACACTGCTAGTCGTCCACCCCACTTTTTGTTCACCATTCTCTTAGTCCTAGGATCTCTGAATTTTAGATGGACACATAGCTATTAAAATGACTACATTTCCCAGCCTTCCTTGCAGCTGTGTGCGACCAATTATCTAAATTCTGACTGATGAAACATAAGCAGAAGGGTTATATACAATTTCTAGGAAGTGGCCACAAACGGAGAAGGAGGGTCCTTCTTTTTATCCTTCTTCATTCCCGTTGCCTAGAGTACAGCCACGAAGGCTGGAACTCAAGCAGCCATTTTGAATCAGAAGGCAGAAACCATGTCCTGGGACAGGGATCAGCGAATGTTTTCCTTTCAGGGTCAGATACTAAGTATTTTTGGCTTTGAGGTCTACATGTGCTCTGTGACAGCTATTCGACTCTGTTGCAGTGTGAAAGCAGGCATCGACAGTATGTAAATAAATGCATATGGCTGGGTTCCAATAACACATTATCTACAAAAACAGGTGGTGAGGTGCTGGTCCCAATTTGCCGGCTCCTTTCCTAGGATGGAAGAACAGCGAGCTGGGGGAAGCAGGGTGGCTGACGGCATCATGACATCCCTTACCTGGACAGGGACTGCCTTCTACCAGACTTATTTTACATGAGAAGAGAATAAAGTTCATGATTGCTTTAGATTTTCTGTCATTCTAAGCCAAATCTAATTCTAACTAAAATAGTTGCTCAAGGAATGAATTAACGGTGCATGTAAAATACCTGGAATAAACATTAAAGACAAGTAGATATTGAATAAAACGGGTATTTCAAATAAGAACCAGAGAGCTGTATTCAAAAAAACTTTAATCCACGTCCGAGTTGAGACGCTGGTGGTCACAGGTAACTGAAGCTGCAAGGAAGAAAGGACAGGAGTCTGGGCCCCAGGCAGTGTACAGACTAACCCTTTCTGCCCTTGACCGCGCACCTCCATCCGCACAGGGTCTCTCCACAGGGCCCTCTGTTCTATCAGGCTGGTATTCCTTCCCACCTCTGAGATGCTGCCACCAGGGGGACAATAAACCACTCAGAAAAGAAAAAGTGCTAAACGTTATTAAACATAATAAAAAAGATGTGACTGCCTAGGCCAGTGGGAGCTCACTTGGGTTAGAGCGCCCAGGCCTGGCCGTAAGTCACCCTCTGGCAACCGAAACCACATGAAGCACAGTGTTGAAAACTTGCTAAATCATTTGTCACTCAAAGGCTTTTAAAATAAAATACTTTCAGAAATAATCATTTGATTTCAGACTCCGAACCACGGGCTGCACTGAGCTGGATGTAAATACTCTGTCTTCTCAGGCACATTCAACAGCAGCTGAAATCGGGGCCAGTCAAAAGTTCTCTGCTGTCAAGTTTCAAATCCAAAAATACACTTCTCTCAAATTCCAAATTTCTTCTTCCTCAAGCCTTAAATGAAATTATTACATCTAAGGAGGAGGCAGAGGTCTCTAAGCCTGGGGGGAATGTCCTGGCTACTGAGTTTTCTGGCTCTGCATTTAAGAGTTGACTTTTGTTCTATGATATCCGTTCACTGAACTTCTTACTGTGTGTCAAGAGCATCTGCTCTATTCTGACTGTGTGGGTTCAAAGCTTGGCTTACCACTTACTATCTGTGAGACTTTGGGCGAACATGTAACCTCTCATCTGTAAAATGGGTTACATGAAGAATTAAACTCATTCACTTTTCAAGAAAAAAATTTTGTGAGCACCTACTATCTGTCAGGTACTGTGATCTAACAGGAACAGGAATAGGTTGTCTGCAGGGAACAAAGCAGACAAACACCATGCATGTATTATGCCTGGTGTAAAGTAATTATTCAGTTAATGCTTGCTATTATTTTGCTCATCACTCATTTATTCATTTAGAAAACATATATATGTATGTATATTAGACTACATTCTAGGTGCTGGAAATCCAGAGGGAAATAAGAGAAGTCACTCTTCTTGCAAACAAGTGGGGAAGACAGGCAATATAGAAATACATAAACCAGATCCTTTCCTTTGGTTATAACTGCCATGAAAACAAGTAGCCAGGGTTATATGACGAAGAGTAATTGATGGTGGAGTGGGCAGGGGTGGTCAGGGAAAGACTGCTTGAACCACCATGTGCAGATATGAGAGAGAGAATTCCAGGCAGTAGGATGAGCCTGTGCAAAGGCCCTGAGGCCAGAATGGGATTGATGTGTGTGAAGAATAGACAGAAGACTAATTAAGCAAAGGAAGAGTGGCACAAAGTGCCATTGGTGAGGTGGGCAAACCCCCCATTATACGGAACTTGGAAGCCCTGATAAGTCTTTTGGATTTTACCCAAATGAAATAAGATCCCACTGGAGGGTTTTAAGGAAGATCTTGATCTGATTTTCATTTTATTTTTTTAAGATTTTTTCTTTCTTTTTCTTTTTTTTAAAGGAAGGTTAGCCCTGAGCTAACGTCTGCTGCCAATCCCCCTCTTTTTGCTGAGGAAGACTGGGCCTGAGCTAACAGCTGTGCCCATTTTCCTCTACTTTATATGTGGGACGCCTGCCACAGCATGGCTTGCCAAGCGGTGCCATGTCTGCACCTGGGATCTGAACCGGCGAACCCCGGGCCGCCGAAGCGGAACGTGAGCATTTAACTGCTGCGCTACCAGGTCAACCCCTGATTTTCATTTTAAAACCTGATCCTTATGAGTGTATAGAGACTAAGGTGGAAGCAGGATGACCAGCTAGGAGGCTGCTGTGGTCCAGCTGGGAGATGATGTTGGCCTGAACTGGGCGATACATGGTGAGATGGTAAGAAATGGACAGTGGTAGGGCCGAGTTGTTTACTGTCTGGCAACCTCATGTAACTGACCTCCCCCCCCCCCCCCCCCCCCCCCGCCCCGAAAATCCTCCTTTGTCTTTAGCTGAAGATAATATTTAAGTGGTGACTTCTGCCATTTACTCAATCCGGTTTGATTCTTATCTAAAAGTTGTGGGACCACCCAATGGCCGGACCCTACGGGGCACTGATACCATTTTAACTTTTTTACATATTCTTTCCTTTGTCTTGTAAAGAGATAACTCACATACCTATGCCTTAAATTTAGCCTTACTCTCCACCCATGTTTGCAGCAGAAGCGGCAGTAGCTGCGGCTCCTCCTGCCCATGGGTCCTGTCCCCATGCTATTCCACACTATTCTCTAAATAAAAGGACACTACTGCCAGATCCTGAGAGTCCAAGAAATCTTTCTTTTGACTCCTCGGCTCACCGACCCCGCATCAGTAGGGCCGACATATTGGGCACAGGAGGTGAGAGAAAAGGAAGGGGTGATGATTCCAAGGTTTTTCTGGAGGGAGACTAGCTCTGGAACGAGGATAAGAGGATTGAGAAAGAGATTTCCCAGTGGGGATGGAGCAGGGGTCTGGAGGCCTGCTTTGGGCTTAGAGTCATCACCCATGGATGGAAGATGAAGCCAGGGGGATGGATGAGGTCACGCCGGTGATTAGTGGAGCAACAGACAGCAGCCTGGAAACTTTCCTTCCGGCTTTTTCCCTCACCACTGTTTTATCGCTATCTGGTGAGTTTCACTCCTGGTGCTGGCTTCCCTCTTCGGGCCCTTCTAATCTGTTTCCTTTTAGAAGGTGGCTGTTTTCAGTGGTTTTTCATTCCTTTCTCCAGACTAATTTTATTGCTCATAGCCTTCTCTTCAGCTGCCTTGGCAGGGAGATGCTGTATATTAAAATAGTTATTATTTTATTTTATAGCTCAGTCGAATCTATATTCAGCTCATTACAACTGTATGGGCCCCACTAGCCAAGTACATTTCATAATGGTGAGCTCTTATTGAGAGAGAAATCTCATGGTCTCTCGGTATCTCCCAGAAGGCTGCCCCCTGAATTGTGATGTATCACACATGGGCAAGAGAGGCCCATGTTTTGGGTCAGTGCTGGTTAAACCATTGTCCTGGTTCAACTTGGCAATGCTTACAAAGCTGAGACCCATGAAGTGTAAGGACAGACTGGCAAGGGTGTGGGAGAAGAATCAACCAGCAACCAACGGTAAGTAGGCATCTCAAAATGAACATTGCCCAAACCTAGCTCCTGATCATCATTCCTTCATCCCCTTCGTAATCTTCCCTATTCCAGATGATGGCAACTCCACTCTTCCAGCTGCTCAGCCCAAAACTCTGGAGCCATCTTTGACTTCTTTCTTTCACACTCCACATCCGATCTTTGAGCCAGCACCTTTATTTCTCCCTTCAAAACCCATCAAAAATCCAACCACTTCCCATCACCTCCACTGCTACCACCTTGGCCCAAACCCTCAACATCTCCTTTCTGGATTGTTTTAACAGCATTCCTGCCCTTGCCCCTCTCCTGTTTATCCTCAAGTCAGCCAGAGAATTCCCATCAAAATGAAGTCAGATCATAACAAACATCTCCCCAAAACCTTCCAATGACTTTCCTTCTCACTCACAACAAAAGCCAAAGTCCTTACTGCAGCCTGTGAGGCGGTACATGGTCTGGCCTTGTTCCTTCTCTGACTCATCCCCTGCTGCTCTCCCAGTCCTTGCCATAGTCATGTTGAGTATCCTGAACATATATCAGACACATTCCTACCTCAGGACCTTTGCATGTAGTGTGCCTGCCACCGGAATGTTCTTCCCTCAGATATAAGCAAGGCTCACTCTCTCCCCTCCTTCAAGTCTTCACTTAAGTGTGACATTCTCCCTGAGGCTTCCCAAGCACCCTTATGGAAAGCTGCAACCCTCCCACACCTTTCACAGCCTCTTCTTTTCTGGCTCTATTCTTCTTCTTAACAATAGGAAGCAGAAGTACTTATCAATATATATTCCACATATTTATCTTTTTCAAATTGTCTGTCTTCTGAACTAGAATATAAACTTGCTGAGGGCAGGGATTTTTGTTTTGTTCATAGCCATATCTCCAGTGTTTCATCCAGTGCCTGGGACACAGTAGATGCTTAATAAACATTTGTTGAATAAATGAATGAATTAAAAGACTGTCTTTAAAAATTTATGTTTTTGATTGGATTGTCTCTACCGCTATGAAGGGCACCGGTCACATCTAAGTCTTTTTATTTTTCTGTGCAGAAGAGCACAGTACAATCCCCTCCATCTGCATCGACTTCCGCCATCCCCTGCAGCCTTCCCAGTTCCTCCCACCCCTTTATCCCCCAAAGCTCCTCCAACACAACGTTACTTTTTTCTCCAAAGAACATCCCTTTCCAGCCCTAACTCTTACCCCAGACATACATGCATATCCTTCTCCAGATTCCGCCTCACAGAAGCCATGGGCCTGGTTCCGCAGAGCCAGTCTCCGCAGAGGATGAGGTTGGTGGGGTTAACTCAGCTGGCAAAGCCAGAACCTTTTCAGCAGGCTGACTGAGGAGCAAGGCTGGAGAAGTTCACAAGTTATTCAGCTTTGTCAAGTAGCATGAGCACGTGGCACCCTGCCCACTAGCCAGAGCATGGTGCTGGCTGATTTCCACGTCACTGACACCAAGATCTTAAAGCCATCAGAGGAAGATCCAGCCTTTTGGCATCCTGTGCCTTAAAAAGAAGATCCATTTAGGTTATTTTTTTAAATGTTGGGAATCTATGATGGCTAACCAGACTACCCGGCTAGCAGAAATACCCGTTTTCCTGACTATTCCTTTTAATAAAGATGCTTTTAATACGTCAATAATTTTGTGAATACTTAAATCTCCATTCATCATTTCAACAAATGTTTACCGAGTATCTACCATGTGTCAGGTACATAGTGAACAAGACAAAGATCCTTGCCCTCAAGGAGATTAAATTCTGTCAGGAAGACAGGCGGAGAACAAGATAAATGAGTAGTTGCTATGGTGTTGGAAGGTGCTAAGTAGTATGGGAAAGTAGAGGAGGAGCAGAGGGAGCAGGATCTGACATGTGGCTGGAGGTGGATCTGTCGCTCCAAGCCACGGCAAATACAATCACCGTGCAGGAACGTGATGTGGGAAGATTATGATAAGCTGTTGGGTCACTTGTGGCCAGGGCAAGCAGAAAAGAAAGCTTGTGTCCCAGGGACACTGTGGGTGGCTCTCATCACCACCTCGCCCAGGGACCACTGCTTCTTTTATCCTTCTCTTTTTAGAGTGATGAAAATGGAATGGCTTCTCCATTTTCCTCACCTTTCATTCATCTCTCTTTGGGACCATTCCAGGAACTTCTGGGTAATGTGATTGAGGAAGGGGGGCTAAAAGTTGCCCCTGGACACACTTCAAGGAAATGCCACTGAACCCCCGGAATTCATCGCACTTCAGTGAGCAGGTACCCTCGTCTCCAAGGAGCTGAGCAGGCAGCAACTTTCCAACGCCTCTGATTAAACAAATGCATGAGAAGACCACATTTGGCGGTAAGAAAGGATTAAAAATCCCTCCACGATTATCTTGGGCCAAATTTGAAGAAGGAATCTGCACTCATTCCATAACTTGTTAAAGTTCACTGGCTGAAAAATCTGCAGAACAAGTTGGGTCCCGAAGTGGAAGGGGCAGGGAAGGAGCATGCACTCATTCTGCCAGCGGGGAGGAAAAAAATTTTAACGAGGGCAAGATAAGAGCCAGACGTGTGGAAATATTTCTCTTTGAGGATATTCTTTGTACCAATTACTCTTCAAAGATATCACGTTAGCATTTTTGGCACAAGTTGACAATTAAATTAGACGAATGGTTTTCAATGTTTTTGCATCTGATGTGCCTGAAACTCTTCTTATGCTAACATTTTGAGCCCGTCACACACATTTTTAAACCTTTGGCAAGTCGTATAAACACTGATTTCAATTAAGTCAAGAATTTAAAAACATTTCACGATTCATCTTTTTTAATGATATGACAAGTAATTAATTGGGCTCTATGGTGCCCAAAGTTTGGGGATAGAAAGAAAGACAGCCAATAGATTTCTAGTTTTAGATGATGTTTTCCAAGATGGCTTCATTTCTTGTATTCATTGACTCTCATTTCCTCCCAAGGATTAATGGTGACTTGAATCACCCCCCTTTCAATTTCATGCTCCAAAACGGTTCTTGTCCTGGTGCTTTGGCCCCGACTCCATCACAGGAAGGAGGAGAATGCTGTGCTGGACATTGGAGAGGTGTATAATAACAGTGTGGTCAGAATATGAACCTCAGCCAGAGGAGAAGCAAATTCCAGGTCTTATATCTACAGTTATAGTTTCCCACTTGTTGATGTGACAATGTAACTTGACGAGATAATGATTTCCAGGCTGGTTCCAAACGGTCTGGGATTGGAAGGTGAGAGTGGATGGAGGGCCAGGTGGAGCTGCAGCAGTGGGATGACGCGTGGATTGGAAGAGGTGGCTATTCTGCAGGACATCTCTCCCAGGACTTCAAAGAGTTCTGACGATATTCTCTGACTCATTGCCGACATACCAGGAGAAGAACAGACGGCCTATGGTCAGACAAGCCATCCAGACTGGGATGTAATAAGGAAGTTCAAGGAAAACTCCAGAGCCTCGGAGCTTCCCTTTTCTTCTCCGCCCTTCCCTCTCTTCCAGCCTTCCCTTTACACAAGTCTTTTTTTTTCTTCTCGCTTTGACAGGCTCCAATTCTTAATCGGTTCAGTCAATTTTGACCAACACCAATAAATAGAAGTGATGCTCCCTTCTCCATACCCATTCTCTATGCAGAGGGCTCTTTCAGACCATCAATGATATTTGCTTATGAAAAATCCCACAGAAGTCTGCTCTTTCTCTATTTCATCTCTTAACGTATTTTGTAATGATCAGTAATCTGATCAATGTCTTCCTTCTTGCTGGATGGAAAACTTCATGACCACAGCAATCAGCTCTGTTTTGTGCGCCATGTATCCCCCAGAGCCTAGCTGTATTAAATGTGGTTTTTTATTCTGATGTCTTGACATCTGTGGCCTTACTGACCCTGGGGAGACTGCTCATCCAAGGGTTAGCCAATTCCTAGAGATTGTAAAAGACTTGCCTTTGAGTGTCCCTTACAGATGAAACCAACCGGCCAAGCCCATACCCCCAGCCACCTCCTTTATCTGGCACTCACAAGGCTCTTACACCTACGGCAGCCTAATATTCCCCTGCCCCAGTCACACCTGGGCAGGTACCAGACAACTCTGGACAGCCTGTCCTTCACAGAGATCCCGGAAACTACTCAAAGTTACTAATCCCAAGCCTGTTTACACACCCCTCCCCTCCCCTCCCCTTCCCTCCCCTTCCCTTCCCTTTCCTGTGGAAACCACAAGAAAGGCTCTTGACCAGTTTCCCCTCTCTCCCTCTGCCTCCTGACTGACCCTGGTGCTTTCCCCTGTGGTGTGGCTCCTGCGGGACGGCGTGCCTCCTCCTCCTGGGCAATCGTCTCCTAATCTGTTGGCCTCACCAGATCTGAACAATAATAAAACCTACATTTTAAAACACTAGCACAACGCCTGACACA
This sequence comes from Equus asinus, assembly GCF_041296235.1. Classification (NCBI taxonomy): domain Eukaryota; kingdom Metazoa; phylum Chordata; class Mammalia; order Perissodactyla; family Equidae; genus Equus; species Equus asinus. Next base: position 44,157,104 of record NC_091810.1, on the reverse strand, counting down.
TAGTAGGAGCTCAATTAATAACTGCAGGGGACCAACTGACTGACTCAGTGGAAGACTCTGCCAGCCCTTCCTCTAACCTTAAAAGTCCACAGAAATTCCCTGCCTGTTGTTTCCTCAGGCTTCCTCCTTCCTCCCAAGACAACATCAACACCAGGCCACCCACCTTGGTCGAAATTGATGTGGTCCCTCCCAACCCAGGGAGTGGTGTTCTTCCCGCCACCCGCAGGATTTGTGTGGCCCAAGAAGGCAAGCCTGAGGGTGTTGTTGAAGGGAGACGGTGTTGGGACATTGAAGGGGCTTTTCCTGGCTGCCTGTCATGATGAGACATTCCAGCTAGCAAGAAGAACAAAGACAACAGCCAGAGAGCCTCGCCTTTTACGGTTCCATCCTGGCAGCACTTCAGGAACAGCCCAGAAAGTGGACTAGGGGCCAGGCAGGCTTTGTCACCCACTTATGTGCTCCTCAGCCACCAGTCCTCCAGCTTGAGAAACATGCACTGCCGCGAGAGGCACAGGGATCGGAGAGTGAGAACGTGATTGCTGGGGGACACCATTCCTAGCAATTAGCTTTCTTTACTCCTGTCCCCAGTCGTCTCCCAAAAACACCTGTGTGGGTATCAGAATGAAAGAACTGAAGCAACTCCATGCTTGAATAACACCCGTGAGCATTTTTTTGACCCGTGGGGGATATTTAGAACCTTCCACAAAATAATAGGTAATATTTACTGAGCAGTTACTACATGCCAGGGACCATTCTGAGCACTTCATACACATGACAGCCGAGCCTCACAATAACCCTGCAAAGGAGTAACACCATCCTCCCATTTTCAAATGGGAACATGGAGTTTGACTGGGGTAAAGGGACTTGCCCAAAGTCACACTGTGAGGGGTGGGGTCAGATTTAAACTCACAATATCTAGCTTTAAAGTCTTCCCACTATCCCACATGGCCTCCTGCAAACAGCCAAATTCTGCTATGTGTTCAGAAGCCTTAGCTGGGTGAGCTCCCAGGGCCTCGGTTTCCCTTTCCGTACTGTGAGGCAGTTGCCCCAGAGGATCCCACTAAGAGGCTTTTTACGCTGTATTATTTTGACTCAGCAAGTGGTGCTTCCAAGCCCTATGGATTTTCCTCTGGGAGCCGAGGAAACTACGGGGCATGTGGAGCCCTTTTACAGGCTGCGTGACCTTGAGCAAGTTGACTTCTCTAAGACACAGAAAAGGGAACAAAATAGTCCCTAAGCAGGTTTGATCCCCAAATCTCAGGATCTTTCCAAGTATTCTCCACCCGGACCACCTCCTCCCCTACCAGTTTTCCTGTCTCAAAGTAAATATTTCAGGAATGTTATGAAATCACAGGACATGACGCATAGATGTATGAGTGTGGGTAAGGAATGTTGGACAGACTGAATCTTATCTCCACTACTTACTAGGAAATATTTAGCTTTCTTTGTGCCTCAATTCTCTCATCTATAAAATGGGCACTGATGGTAGTCATTGTTCTGTAGAGTTACCTGATAATTGCCTGATATGATGCATTTTGCATGGAACTGGGCAACAGCAAGCACTTAACAAATGTTAGCCATTAATATGATCGTTGAACTTTATGATTTACTCTATTCTTTGCATGCCTCCTCCGCCTGGAATGATGATGTGAAGAGCAACAGATGTGAGGGGAGTCAGGATGGTGGGGTCCACAGCGGCCATCTAGTAGTGAGCTGGAAGGCAGCGCCAAGAGGCAGTGTCACGGCTAGTTGGAGGCAGGCTGTAAAAGAGAGGACTGGGGAGCTGGACGCCCCAGTGGGCTACCCCTCATGTGGTCCGTCAAATTGTTATTATTTCTTCCTCCAGTTGCACAGCCGAGGTCTGTCTGTCCCTAGGTCCTCTGCCTGCTGGAGTCAGCTGCCTGGACCTTCGTGAGCCCACATGTCCCTGCCTCATCTTTGCCCTGCATGCACACAGCTCAGGCGCATGACCAAGCCTGCCATATGCCATCAGCTTACGTAAGAATGATTCTATCTACAAACTTTTTTGGGGAGTGAGGAGAAGCTGAGAATTTCCATAGTCCTAAAAATGCATTATTTTCCGACCTGTAAGCTTTTCTGAGATGAGAATATATCATTTGATGAGTGTACTTGATGTAGTGTTTCTCCTCATTGCCAAAGAGCCATTAGTAAATGGAAGGGCATGTTAGGATTGAGGGAATACACCCATCCATGCTTGCATGTTGTGCAGAGATCCAATACTATGCTGCTAGGGTTGGTAGTAGTAATAATAACATTTATTATTATTAACAGCTACTTTGTGTTGAATTCTTACAAAGGCCCAGGACTTTGCATGTGCTATTTTTAATCCCTATAAATAGAGCTCTGAAGAGTAGGTTCTGTTATTCCCGTTTGACCAATGAGGAAACTGTGGCCCAGAGAGGCAAGGTGACTTACCCAGGGCTTCACAGCTGTCCAGCCACAGGACCTGGATTTGAACATAGGGCCCTCTGGCTCCCAAATTCCTCTGTTTCTTCTACACTATTTGGTAGTTACTGTTTCTCTCTCAAATCCCTGATGAAATCTTTGATAGGACCTTCCTTTGCCAAAGTCCCTCAAGAAAATGTTGCAACAAAACAAACTTTTATCTCTCAAGGCATCTGGCCGACGCATGAACCTAAACAAGAGGATGCAGAGAATAGATCTTCCCATGAGTGATGAGCTCTCTGCCACTAGATGTGTCCAAGAGGAGGAAGATGCCCCATGGAAGGGGTGCCAAGGAAGATTCCTGTGGCCTTGGGTCTGTCATCCACCAGCTGTATGACCTGGGGTGAATCACTGTGCCTCTCTGAGCCTCCACTGGCTCAGTATTCTGCATGTGTGCAATGAGGACAAGAGTCTCATAGAGCCATTTGAGGATTCAAAATGTCCTCAGGGTGACCCTCACAGGAGAGCTCAAATGATTGTGGCTTTGTCACCGTGACTGTGGAGGCTGGAGTTGACCGCTGAGGCTGTCCCCTCAAGCTCCCAAGTCCCATACCTTCTCTTCAGAAAATCAGAGCCTGTCACCAGTCCCCAGCAGACACAGTCCGAAGGGTCCTCTGTCTCTCTGGGGCCAGTTCTAAGGCCTTAACTGGTCCCCACTCCCACGTGAGCACACATTTGTCCATGATAGAGAAAGCACATGCCAAAGGAGGGGTGACTTTGAGTCCTTTTCTGAACTACTGGCTCACAGAAGGTCTATTTCCCTAACCCTCTCCTGCTCTGGCCAACCCAGGGACCGACAGAGTACAGTGCATAAATTGAAGTCCTGTAGCCAGGCTGCTTGGGTTCAAATCTCCACTGCCTCGCTTTGACTAGCCCACGTGACCTCTTGAAAATTATTTAACCTCTCAGTTACCACATCTGCAAAATGGGGATGATGGAAACCAAACCACCCAGCAGGGCTGTTGTAAGAATTCTTTGGAGAGGATGTATATAAAGAAAGGAGCACACAAAAGTCAATCATTATTACTCTGATGCTCGCCGACCAGGACGCCACACTGATTCCCGGCTCCAGTGGCTGCCCCCACCAACCAACCAGGAGCCCTCCAGGCTGCTTTGGCTCAAGAGCTTCTCTAACCCCACTAGCGCCTCAGTGCAAGGTGAGGAGAAGGTGCGTGGGCACCACCAGAACATTACCAGACTACATTCTAACCTCCCAGGGCCTCTGGTTGAAACAGTCTAGCTTTAAAGGACAACCAGAAAAGCAAGAGCAGCCTAGCTCTGCTGAAGCTGTCTCCTGAGCCCTGGACAGGGCGTTGGACACATCCGATTGCATTTAATCCTCACCGTCAACAGTCGCATAGGTACTGTTACTATGCCCATTTGATAGAGGAGCAAACTGAGACTCAGAAAGGCTGCTGAGTGATCTGCATAAGGTCACAGAGCTGGTTAATAACTGAGCTACAACTCAATCCCAGGCCTGTGGGAATCCAAAGGCCCATACCTTTCACCTCTGTAGAATCCCATTCCAAAAGAAAAACATTTATGCAGTCCCTGCCATATTAGCATATTACATTAATATTACATATTAGCATATTTAATACTTAGAATGAATGTGCTTGATGTACTGCTTCTCCTCAACACCAAAGAGCTGTTAATAAATGGAAGCAGCATTTATGGGAGGGACATTTTAGAATTGAGGGAATACCTTCATTTATCTCTCAAAAATTAGTATACTTAAAAACCCTCAAGGGACATATATATATATATATATATATGCACAAAATTTTACAGATGAGGAAACTGAGGCTCAGAGAGGTGAAGGGATGTGCCAAAGGGCAACGGTGCAGCAGGACCTGAACCCAGGTCTGTGGGCTCCGAGCACTTCCCTAGGGACATTTTGTGTGCTGCCACCCTGGGGCTCCTCCCAATCTCCAGGCAGAAGCAGGAGTTGGGCTTTTCCTCTCTAACTCTGAGCCAAGACAAGAGGTAGAAAACCAGCTTTGAATATGCTAACCACCTTGCGGGCCTTCCCACTGGCTGATGGCCCTCTCTGGCTCTTTATAGCCTCCGCTGATGGCCTCTTCCTGGTTCTCAGGCCTCAGCCTCCTGCCCTACCACATGCACCATGTCGGAAAACTGTAGCTCCAAAGTGGTGACAAATGTTAGTCATGCAGCACCACGAGAAGCTCAGGAGAGAATCTTCTGGGGGGGGTGAGGTCCACCCCTGTTCAGAATCCTTGGACCACGGCTCTGATCTCTCTGTCCAGAGGAGGGACTTGCCATACTTGGTCCAAGACAGGTCGGGTGATAAAAGATCAAAAGGCAAGCCGAGGCTTCTGGCTTGCCAACAGGCTATTGTCTGCCCTGTCCCCAGGGCTGCTTCCGGGCCTCAGAGGTCTAGAGCAGCCCCTCTCCACTCGGCCACCTTCCCTTTCACAACTGATGTAAAAAAAAATCCCCTCCTGCTCTTAATTGCATGCTGTGTGTTCAGATTTCCTGAAGTTCATGAACTGCTGTGAAATTTAAGACGAGGCTGCATTCCCACTGCATTGCTACTTTTTAATTCTAAATTCCACCCACCCTCCCTAGGAAGAAAAGTAAAAAAAGCCAAGCTGAGTCAAAGAAAATTTATGCCAGTTGAAAGGAGAAGGCCAGCTCCAAATAATTCTACTAATAAAAGGGCAGTGAGAGACAGGATAAAAATAATAAGGTTATATCCTCATAAAGTTCCTTTATTTGTGATTCCCAAGGCACGCAGGGAATGTTAGCTCACCAGGGCAGGGTCCCAAGTGTAGCATCTGCTCCCAGTGGTTGCCTCCATTGCTCTGGGTGCGCCACAAACACTGGGCCGCAGCAGTCTAGGGCCTTCGAGGTGGGTTGGTGGGAAGCGGGAACCAGAGGAATTTTATAGCAGGAGATAGAGGTGCCAAAAAGCCTAAAGACTTCCCTACGGTCACCTGATGAGTCAGGCTGAACCCCAAACAGAGCCCAGGCACGCACGGCACTCCAGGCCTTGGAGAGGAATCCACTGGGCGGTGGCCACAGGCCATTAAGAGATGCTTTATGAAAACAGAGACCATGTCCTGGAGTGCTTCCTGGGGACCCCCACAGTCCTGTGAAAGAGGAAGAGCACTCCTCCCAGGCCACTACAGCGAAAGGAAAGGGGAGAGACTGGACAGGGCATTACAGTCAGGGGTCAAAAGTTCAGAGAAGAGCTTTCCTGAGGCAAGCATTTACTAAGGCCCTACTATGTGCAAGGCGCTAGAGTTGCGGAGACAAAAGAGACAACCCCTCCTGCCCCACCTCCGCCCCACTGCCTGCCCCTCCCCCACCCACCCTGGGGGAGCTCTCCATCACCCAGTGGGAGCACAGTGGGGTAAACAGAGCAGGCTGTAAACAAGGAAGAATGTGGTGATTGCTGTAGCAGGCATGGAGGGCGTCTGCCCACTCAGGGCCATCCTCGTCTCAGTCACCAGGATCCCTCATCCAACTTCTGCAGTGGTCTACCAACTGGTTTCCTGCAGCCACGCTTGCCACCACGTAGAGCCAGAGAGTGAAAAAACACAATGTCGCTCACCTGTATCAAAGTCTCCCCTGGCTTTTCCCAGCACGTGCACCAAAATCCGAACCGCTGACTGCAGCCTGCAGGGCTCCAAGAGACCGGCCCTGCCTCTCTCCCAGACCTCTTCCCCTACCATTCCCTTCCCAGTCCCTTCGTCCCCAGCCCCTGCCTTGGGGCCTTCGCATGTGCTTTTCTCTGCTCCAGGAAAGCCCTTGCCTCAGCTGCTCCCACAGTCAGCATCCTCTAATCATTCAGATCTCAGCTGACCGATCTCCTCCTCAGAAAGGCCTTCACTCGGCTTCATTTATAAAGTAGACTGTGCAAGTCCCTCTCCATCATGTGACCCTATTTTATTTCCTTCAAGGCAGGGGTCCCTATCTGAACTGCTTACTCTCCTTTATGTATTTGTTCACTTACATATGGCCAGTCTCTCTGTATTAATTAGCTATTGCTGTGTAACAAACGGCCCCCAAACCCAGTGGTTTGAAATAGCAATGACTTATTATTCTCCATGAGTCTACAGGTCAGCTGGATGCTTCACCTGGTCCTTGCTGGGCTCTCTCATGTGTCTACAGGTAGTCAAGTGGCTCTGTGGATCTCGGCTGGCCACTCTCACATGTTTGGAGGTTAGCTGGCTGTGACCTGGTCTAGGATGGTCTTAGCTGGGACAACTGGGCTCTCTTATCTACCAGCAGGGTAGTGTGGGCTTGCTTTCAAGTGGCTAGGCAGAGTTCTGTGTGGGTGTGTGTGCGTGAGAGAGAGAGAGAGAGAGAGAGAGAGGAAGTGAGAGAGACAGAGAGAGAGCAGGAGTTCACAAGCCCTCTTTTTCTTTTCTTTTGTTTGAGGAAGATTAGCCCTGAGCTAACATCCACTGCCAGTCCTCCTCTTTTTGCTGAGGAAGATTGGCCCTGAGCTAACATCTGTGCCCATCTTCCTCTATTTTATACATGGGACACCTGCCACAGCATGGCTTGATAAGCAGTGCATAGGTCGGCACCCGGGATCTGAACAGCTGAACCCCGGGCTGCCAAAGCAGAACCACGAACTTAACCGCTGTGCCACCAGGCCGGCCCCTACAAGATCTCTTACGGCTTAGCCTGAGAACTCGCAGACTGTCATTCCCACTGCATTTTGATGGCCAGAGAAAGTTTCAAGCCTAGTCCAGATTCAAAAGGAAGTGAAACAGAATTCCACCTCTTTATGGGAGAAGCTGCAAAAGCACATTGCAGAGGGTGTGGATATATAAATCCCGAAGAATTGGGGACAATTTTGCAATCTACCACATTCTCCTTCTCCAATGTAAGTTGCACAAGAGGAAGGACCTCAATGAGCACTTGTCAGGTACCAGACACAGCTTTAACCACCCCCTTACATAGCATACATAATTCATGATCTGTGGTTGGTGTGTTTGTCAATTTATTAGAAAATGGCACAAACCCCTTTATAACACTGGATCCTGCGACAAGGTTGTGTTCTGGGTTAGACAAGTTACAACAGGCATCTGCTGGATGGAGTTATTCTATGCTGGGAGACATATTTGCCCCACGGGATATCAAAATCCACGTAATAACAGGTCATGTTATAATGAGGTTTCGCTGCACATGCTTGCTCTCAATTTAGACAGCAGGCCCTGCCAGGTCTTCCTCCAGCTGCTGGCTTCAGACCTCTCTTTCCAGAAGGATAAGAACTACCTGTCAAAATGCAAAGCTCTAACAATGAAATATACAGCGCATGCTGTGGGAAAGCCCTCGGTTTACTTCCACAGGCTGCAGCTGGTGTGCACGGCTGAAATGATTCATTCCTCCGCCCAACAAAACAAGTCCGTTTACAGGGTCTCCCAAACAGAACACATCCTCAACCTTTCACATGCTCTGCGCTTGGCTCGTGATTTAACCTCCTCTGCGTTGAAGAGCGGCAGACTCTGTGCTGGAAAAGGAGCCTCCCTCCTGCACGGCTCTCTGCTCCGAGGCAACATACTGTGACATTTCTAGGAAATCTGAATGCCTTTTAAATCCTGCTTCAAGTATCTACACATTCCACGCTAAGCTGCAATGCTTAATTTAATATCTCCCCAGCCGTGGTAAGGGTTTCAAACAATACAGCCCACAGCCTCAGGGACAGAGGAAGAGAACTCAAAAGGTGACAAAATAGTTTGGGGATGATTGTACATTGGAGATGAGGCAAAAAGACCAAAAAGCAAGAAGAGTTTTTGCCATAATTATCAAAAGCGAATGTAACACCATCGGATAGCAAAATCAAGAGCATCGTTTCTCCCGGGGAGGCTTGAATCATACAGGGTTCCATTTGGGGAGGGGGCAGTGCTGCTAGAAGCGAAAAATAAAGGCTACCCCTTGGCTGAAAACCTGAGGGCAAGAAACCTACTTCAGCCACAAAAATAGCAATGGCTTTTCAGTGTCAGGGAAATCTGCAAGAAAAGACAGAGGATGGAGACCAAGAGAGACCGAATTCATTTCCTTCGGAAATCACCTGCTGGATCAGGGGTCCTCAGATTGTTACCTACTCCCATGAGAGCCTTGAAATCATTTCTCCAAATCAAAGGTGCTCATTGCTTTCATAAGGGTCCTGGCTAGAGTAGAACCCAAGAGCACAGCAAGCGTGATGTTCTCATTTCTCTGGGCCTGAATGATGCTTGAGTTTTGGAAGGTAAGCAGCCTCTAGACTGACTACATACATATTCTGATCCCTGAGACACTTGTCTTCTTGAAATCCACCCAGGGATATTATTGGTCCATTAATTCATCAAACATAGATTGAATATCCCTAATATATGCCATGTACTGTTCCAGGCACAGTGAACACAATAGCCTATATGCTTTCCTGCACAGGGCTTATAAAAAAATTAATAGTGAAATACAACAGTATGTTAGATGACGGTAAGTGCCAAATAAACCAGGGAAGGGGGTGGGGCTTATTTTTAAATAGGGTGGTCAGATGAGGGTTCATTGAGTAGGTGACATTTGAACAAGGGTTTGAATGAGGTGAGTGAGTGAGCCATGTGGTTATCTAGGGGAGGAGAATTATAGGCAGAGAGGACACGCAGCGCAAAGGTCCTGTGGCAGTAGGTGCCCAGCTTGTCTGAGGGGCCTTTATGAGACCAGTGGTGAAGAGTGAAGGGAGTGGGGGAAAGGGGACACGCTGTATAGGGACCCATGTGGCACCAATTTTAAGGATGTGTTCCTCTAACTAGGATGCAGTGCTGGGTGATTTCCATCAGCCCTCGAAGGAGTCAGCTGTAGGATGAGCAGCTTAGAGGGAAAACAAAGGTACGGTCAATCTTTCCCTTTTCAAATACTTAAGCCCTGTTTCTCCCATTGCTACTGCCTTTAAAGAGGAAAGTAAGTGGGAAAGAAAACAGTGTGTCTAAAAATAGACCTGCAATAATATCATTTAGTCCTGACATGGGGAAAAAAGGTGAGGTGTCTGGGGGTCATCCATCAAGGTGAGTTTATAGACTGTGTAACTTCTTTAAGACAGTAATTACACTGCTGGCTGATTAACCAGGGGAGTTACGCAGAGGTGGGGACTTTAGATGTGTAAGAAGAAGTCTGCAGGTGCGGGAAAGAGTGGCAGGGTTTGGACAGAGGGAATCTGATTCTCGTGGCCAGCATCATTTCCAAGCAGGAGTCAAGGTGAGAATGAAAACAACAGAGTTCCTGACCAGTGGTCCTCACATGCCCACTTCATGGGTGGGCTTCAGAAGGGGCCTGTGCACCTCCTGAAAGGACTGGCGACATCTCATATGTGCTGTGTGCTTTTCCCTGGTAAAACGGTGCAGAGCTTCTCAGAAATTTTCAAGACCACCTCCAAAATGAAGAACCATTGGCTTCGCTTAGAGCAACCTCTGCTCTCACTTCTCTTCCAGGATGGGTGGGTCAGCAGATGACCCCGGGAGAACTCTGTGATCAGGGACAGCATAACCAATATCTTCATATTACCAGAGTCTTCATTTAGAGTCACGAGATGGATCATTTTTAACCCAATGTCCAAGAACTTTGAAATGCACATGCTTGCTGTCCCCTCCCCATTCCCAAATCCAATTGGGCTGAGCATCGTCCAGTCCTTCAACTGTACACAGGCTCTGCTTCATCTTGTGGCCTCCACCTATGCTGTTCCCTCTGTTTGGAACACTTTTCCCTGCTTTTCACATAGCTAACTCTCACACATCACTCAGATCTCAGCTAAAATGCCATCTCCTGTAGGAGGCAATTCCTAGTGGCTAGACCAGGTTATGAGCCCCTGTAGCATCCTACATGTCCTCTATCACATCTCATCAGAGTTTATTGTGTGCTCTGGTTTCATAGAAGCTTTCCCTGCTAGGATGTAAGCTCTGTGAGAGCAGGAAGAGGGGCTCTCTCCCTTGGCACAGTGCCCTGGACCTAGCAGATACCCAATAGGTATGTCTAGATGGATGGATGGATGCACGGATCAATTGCTCTCCTCAGAGAGGCAAGTTCTTCTGAACACCAATCGGCTCCTCTCCCCAACCAGGGCTAGGCTCCACCCAGCGATTGACCACAACCTACAACTGCCTGTTCCCACGGCCCTGGGGAGTTACACCCAGAGGTTGTCTATCAATCTTTTGAGGTGGAATCTTCTTTTTTTTTCAAAAAATTTTTGATTTACTTCAAAGAATAAATTTTGCATAGCTAAAAGATTCCCATTTCAAGTGAGTTTTTAAGCAAGCCCAAACACTGACTGCCTTTGTGCCACGTCAGTCTTTACAACCCCACATGGTAGCCCCTCTTCCACAGAGCTCCATGCTGAGCCTTCTCTTGGCTGAAGGAGTAAATGCTGAGCCTGACCTTGACAGCGTTTGTTAAAATGAACAGGATGACATAAATTACCTGAACTTAAACTTAGACTTTATTACAAACCAGCTAAGGGGCCTTGGCAAGCCATCTAGCATCTCTGAGCCTCAGTTTCCCGACTCTTGATCAACTCAGTGGACCATATAGCGGTTAAGAGTATGGGGCTTCAGAGGCAGAGGCCTGGGTTTAAGCATGACTCAACACTTGGCAGCTGAGTGGCCATACGCAGGTTCCTTAATCTTTGTGGGCTTCCGTTTTCTCATCTGACAAAATGGGACCAGAAACAGTTTACTGATAAAATATTGACAGCTTAGCATAGACACTGAACATAGTAAGTACCGAGTAGTTACAGTACTATGCTCATAGCTGTTGGTATGCTACATAAACCAGAACATAATGAGACGGATATTCTTACAGCAAAGCCAAAGAGAAAGGACCTGTGTCCTTTACTCAGAGCTACCCAGAGTCTTCACAGTCAAAGCAAAAATGTCACATTCTTATCCCTCAAAAGCTGGCCTTCAGTCTCTTTGTGTTAGTGAAGATGAATCTAGAGAAACCACATGTGAAATCAGGCATCTATTAGCTACTGGCTAGTTTCCAATGTGGAAGAAATCACTCCCTCATTCATTCATTCATTCATTCATTCATTCTGGGAAGGCAAGGATGCACTAGGCGATACCAGCTTCCCTAATAATTTGCTGAATATAATTCTATGTCAGCAACTATGCTCAGTGCTACACTGGGATCAGACAATATGGGCTTGTGGAAGCTGGGGAACCTGCTCAGCACAAGCGATGGAACCAGCCAAGTGTATCATGGGAAAGTCCCAGCTCTTCTATGGATACAAGGGCCCATCGAGCGGCTTCTCCCACTGCGGTCCTCAAACGGCAGCAGAGGACCTAGCAGGAGTGCTGGCCATCAAGTCCAACCACATCCCCACTCTCTAGCCCCTCATCCCAACACAGGCATAGGGTTTAGGAGTCCAAGCTACCAAGACTTCCTGGGCTAGAATCTTGGCTCCTCCACATATTAATTATGCAACTCTGAGTAAGTCACTCAACCTCCCCAAGCCTTAGTTTTCTTATGTGTAAAAGAATAATAAGCATTGTATCAACCCCGGAGAGTGACCGCAAGGATTAAAGGAGATAACACAGGGCAAGTGCCCGACACAGGGAAAGCACTCAGTAGAAAGCCATTATTATTATTATTAGCAGTAATGGTAGCCTCAGAGACGCCACAGTATAGCCTACTGGTGAAGAGCTCACTCTGGAGCCAGATGACCTGGGTTTGAAACCTACCTGCTTGCTAGTTGTATGCCACCTGGGGCAAGGTACTTAACCTCTTGCAGGCTCAGCTTCCCCATCTGCAAAATGGGATGAATAACAGCACCTACTTCCTGGCGCTCTGATGAGGACTCCAGGAGTTAACAGGCATGATGCCCTCAGAGCCTGCCTGCTTTATATCAGTGTTCACTAAAGACGGCTGCTATTACTATTTGCTATTCGTGCCAGGGGTTCTGGGCTCAGCTCCTGGCTCTACTTCCGCCTTGTAGAGACACAGAGGAAAGGCAGTTCCCTCATGTGGAGGAGGTTTTAAAAGCACACCTCTCCTACCTTCCCACTCACCCCGTTTAATGCAGAAAGCCTGAGGCACGGGGTGGACTTTGTAGAGACTCTCTGCTCTCCCACTTGCACATGTCACTCAAATGGGCTGTTTACGACCTTGCTCTTTGCCGCTGTGCCATCCCGCTCTGCCGCGTGGAAGCAGCCAGGGCCCCTATCTCTCTGCTAAGGCTGCCTTTTTCAGGAGACCCCCAAAGTGGGATGGGTATAGAAGAATGTGTGTGGGAAAGATAACATAAGACAGAGAGCAGCAATTCCTCACCGAACCGGCAAGATTGACAGGGGAACTCCACCAGCAAATTGGAATCACCAATGTAGCACTTGGGCATTCGCGTCATAAGAGGGAGGGTGTCTAAACGAATGGCTTGTCTCAAGCTGAGCAGGGGCCCTGATTTTATCGCGGTCAGTGGACAACGAGAACCAGACTTGCCTGCAAAATGCCCGGGGAGTTACAAATCCAAATACGGTCTTGTCTTTGCTGTTTCGGGAGCCTGATGTATGTCAGTCCATTGGGTGGGGAGGAGCTCAGGCAGAAACTGGGCTCTTTTGAGCTGGCTGCTGCTTCCACTGTGGTCCCCGAGATTCAGCTGAGTTCCCCTGTTTACCGTAAAATTCAAGTGGTGCCATCTATTCAGTCCAGCTTCTCTGGCTTGTTCTAAAATAAACAGCACCCAGTATGGTCTCCATGGCTGTTTGTGCTGTCAACTAGGCAGCACTTAGCAGCATAGGGTAACAGTGTGAGGACTAAATTTCTAAAAGGGGCCTCCATCCAGTCTCCTGTTTCTCCTGCTTCAGGGCTCAGGGTTTTGCACCAGTAACTGTCTGTGGGAAACAACTGGTCCATTGAATGGCTAAGCTTACCACCGCTAACTTGGGGCTCCATTCAGCCAAATGCTCCTCCAACGTGCAGTTCAACATTTGTGACCTCAGGTGGCTGTCAGGTCCATAATGCTCCAACTAAGGGTTAATTATTAAGATATGGAGAAAATTCCCAATATACCCTCCAACCCCTCTGCAGCTGCTGGGGTTCTAGACTTTTAAAAATGAGGTCTTTGTCATAGGGTGTTGCTGAAAAATAACAAGCAAGATTTCCACTTGAATCCTCTTGTTAGAAAGAGCTCTTCGGGGGACCCTTCACCCTGGAAGATAACAAAACCCCAAACCATATTGGTATGTTTGTTATTCCCAGTCATCCGGGCCAAGGGCAGGGCTACTGAGGGGCCTCTGTGGGTTTGAGGTTTTTTGACCCCAGTCCTTCCTTTGTGGCCATGTGAACCACCTTCTTGATTATTAAGAACACAGAGTGACCCAGAAAAATCCGCAGGTTTCATGGAAATGAAAGATCCACAAACAAACACAGCTGGTTTCAGCTTTGAAGCTGATAACCAAAGCGAGGCAGAGCAGAACCGCAAAATGAAAATCAAAAAACCAGACTGAAAACAAGAAAAGAAAACCCTTTTTCCCCTCAGCCTGTAGACGTGGGAGGGAGGGCTCGAGAAAGCTTTGGAAAGGGCAGTGTTTGAGAGCAGGGCTTCCCGGGCTGTGTCCCTGGTCATGCAGAGGCCCCAACTGCAGGCCTGACGTCCAGGGTATTCGTGCACACGACATGACCTTGGCCCAGAGAAGGAACCCTGATTATGGGGGGTAGGGGATGGACCAAGATAAAACCAAGTCGGGGTTGATATTTCCCAAAGAGCCAGTTGGGTAGATGGGACCATATTTCAAAAGAGGAGAATAACAACGTGCTTATAGGTGGCGGGAAGCAGACGCCTGCAAACTCTTCTCACATGGTAGAGGAGGACCTCGGCCTTTAAATGCCCAAGAGATGCCCTGGGAAGACATGTGTGGAGCTGCTCTGGGACTGTGGGTCTTTCCTACGTTTTCAACGTTAATTCCAAACCATCCTAGGCCAGCACAAAGGCGGATTCCGGCCATGATGCTTAGAGAAATGCTATTCATAGCTGCCCTGTTACTCTGCAAAAAGATTTTATGATTAAAGTGTAAACGTTATATCGCTGCATTTGACCATCACAGCAAAAAATGCAACTATTACTAAAAGCATCTTACCGGGAGATTTCCCCATTCTGTACTCACAAACACAGAAATATAGTCTGAGCTGATGACTGAGATGGTGACCTATTTAGCCATTATTAATTAAAAGAAAAGTGCATTTAAAACAACTGTAGTTTCTAATTATTCTTAAAAAAAAGATTGTATATTTTTTAACCAAATGGTTTTTTAACTCTTTTCTTATCTCCTAATGCTCCAAACTTTTCCACATTTGTGATATAAGATGAAGTTCCTTAGCCCTTCTCTCCTTTTACTGTAGGAAAAAGAGATATAAACTCCTTGAAAGGAGTATTTTTATCCTTTTATCATTCCTTCTCTTCCATGAGACACAATTTTATTTATTAAAAATTTTTATTGTGAAATATTTCAAACATGCAGAATAAAATTGAAAATAATATTTAGGGACCAGCCCGGTGGTGTAGTGGTTAAATTTGCACACTCCACTTTGGCATCCTGGGGTTTGCAGGTTCAGATCCTGGGTGTGGACCTATGTACGGCTCACCAAGCCATGCTGTGGTGGCATCCCACATACAAAATAGAGGAAGATTAGCACAGATGTTAGCTCAGAGACAATCTTCCTCAAGCAAAAAGAGGAAGATTTGCAACAGACGTTAGCTCAGGGCTAATCTTCCTCACTAAAAAAAAAAAAAAAGAAAGAAAAGAAAGAAAACATTTAAAACACTTACATACCCACTATCCAGTGAAATAAATAAATCTTAACATTTTGCCATATTCTCTTCTAATCTTTTTTTCTAGGAACAAAAAATACATAGATTTAATACATACATAATTTAAGCCCCTGATCCTTGATTTCCTTCCCTAATCCCGAAGTAAACACTGATCTGAAGTTGGTGAGTATTATTCCTATGCATGTCTGTCATATGTTTAATGCTATTGTGCTCTCCATATTCATTCATTAATAAATGTAGTATAAATCTGTAACTTTCAAAATTTTAAACAAATGTTATCATACTGCATTTATGACTATTAAACTCACTTCTTTCATTCAACATTATGTGTTTGCAATTTATCCACATGAATGGAGTTGGTTTGAGTACATTTTAATGCTGTGACATATCGCATTGCATAAATGCTGGAATTCTATTGATGAATATTTGGATTGTGTCCAATGTTTTGCCATGACACAGTTTCAATGATGCTAATTGCACGTGTCCTCGTGTACATCAATTCAAGCATTTCCCTGGGGTATATATACTAGAGGTCGAATTGCTGTGTCATAGTGAATGTCTAACTTAAACTTGACTAGATATTGCTGAGTTGCACTCGAAAGTGATTGTAAAATCCACACGAGCAGCGTCAGGGCAATCCACTTCCCTGGGGGCAGAATATCAGTGACCTTGTCTGCTGAGCTGTGATAATACTAGTCAGTGGTTTCTCTGTGCCAGGCCTTGGACTAAGCCATTCACACATATTATCCCATTAATTATGCCATGTAATCCTAGCAATGACCTTATAAAACAGCGCTTATCAATCCCATTTCACAGACAGGAATCAGAAGCCTAGAGAAGGGAAGCTGCTGACACAGGGTCAACCTGACATCAAGCGGTAGGCTGGTACTAGCAACCAGCTGTGTCTCACTCTAGAGCTCTTAAAAAGTAAATATCACTGCCTTCAAAAATGAAAAAACATCCTTTTTCATTAACCAGACACATGATTTGAAGCCACAGAGACAATAAAGTTAGCCAAGTGACTAAAAACTTGGTACTCATCCCTAAGCTGAACTGAGAGCTCCTGACTCCTCACTCCCATTTGTGAGGCTGGCATGAATGTCAAGGTTGTTTCCTTGATGGTTCCCCCCAAGCAACTGCAGAGGCTCTGAGCTGGGCGGCATCAAGGGCAGACATCCTTGCTTCCACAGCCCTGCTGTAATGGTGTTCACAGACCCCAGCCCCTCTTTCCAGGAACAGTCCTTGAGTCAGGGCCTCCCCACCATCAATCAGGTCACTGTGGAGTGCATCAGTCATGCAAACCATTTGGAGCATTTTTCCAAGAGAGGGAACAACATCATAAAGCCTTGGCAATTGAATCAGAACAAATGGATCCTAAAGACGACTTTTAGCTTAGGCCCCAGTAAGCCGTCGGAATGTTAAAAAGACACATGAACCTCAGAAGTGAAAGCAGAGAGTGAGAGGGAAATCCCCTCAGTCTGATGAATCAATTCCAGAAAAACCCTCTCACCCGGTCCCCATCCATCAGCACCAGAGCCAGAAGATGGGAAATGTTGGCTTTCACTCTTAGCACCTCTGTGTTACAGTTGCCCACACTCTGAGTGTGGTCAAAGAAAACTGATCCTGGGACAGAGACCAGGAAACGTGGACAGAGACTTGGTAAGAGCACGCATCAGAAGAGTGGGGCTCTCCCTTCCCACCTGAGATGCAGAGATGCTGACCTCCTGATGAGACCGCCTCGGGGCAGGAGCTCTGCTTGAATGCTTTGATTTTAGTTCATAGAAAGGCACTGTTAGGTCACGATAGTCCCTTGGGTAGACTGAAGTTCATCCTGGCAGCAGCAGTACTGCCTACTGGCCACCCAGTCCTTCCAGAGTGTTGTAGGAAGAGAGTGATGGACAGGCCAATTGAACTCAGTAGTTGTACCATAACCACAGCTTAGTGTATCACAGAGGACTCTTTAGGGGTAACTAGATCCCAAAACAGAGGAAGGGCAGGGCAAGAGTTAAGCACAGGCTTTGGGGTCAGCTGGACCTGAGTTTGAATTCATTTACTAGCTGTGTGGCTTGAGCAAGTAAGTTAACCTCTCTGAGACTCAGTTTCCTTGGCTTTAGAGAGGGAGGTAATATCACCAACCTCAGCAGGCTACTTGAATGATTAAAAAAATAATGTATTTAGAACATATAGCACAGTGTCTGGCACCTGGTTAACCCTCCTGCTCGCAATTATGGTGATTCAGTATGAATTAGAAAAAAGGTACCTTTCTTCAAGACATTTGACTGCCATCTGGCAGAAATAATTCTGCAAGTCTACAATGACTATGCAGTCAACGGTGCCCCCCAGAGTTGTGCAATGGACAACTTGCACAACCATAAGCACTGGCCCTGCAAATGCTAAGTGCTCAACAAACAGTAACTAATATTTTATTAGTAAGAATAAAAACTACCACCACCCAAGAGCTCCATGAGGAGTCTTTCAGATGGCACTGAATTCCTAAAGGAGGCTGTAAATGAGTTCCCAGGACTCCAAGAAGTGTGCAGAGCTCATGGATGGGGGATTTGGGAGGGGCAGTGTGGGAAGGTTAATGGAAGGTTGTCAGGCAACAGTCCCAGCAGGAGACAGGCAAGCAGAGGATTCAGAATTCTCGGGTCAAGCCCAAGAGGCAAGCCTCATCAGTCAGGGGCAAGTTGAAGGTCTGACAGCCAGGAGGTCATCCAGAGCTCAGCCTACCTCCCAGGACTGCACTGAGGAGCATATGGGGGCAATAATACATGTGAAAGAAAATGCCCGGGAACTGCACGGCACACCGAAAGGTTATTACTACCTTTTGCCCACCCATCTTCACTCTGTGAAATCCTTGTCCTGCCAACAGCCTGGGGAGGTCTGGCATTTTCAAAGAACCTTTATCACTTTATTATTATTATTTTTTACTAATTATAAAAATAAGACAATACATATATGTTTTTTAAAGACAATTTCACTCAAAAAATGGACCAAGGATATAAATGGACAATTCTTAGGATAAAAATGGTGAATAAACTAATAAGAAAAAAGCTAAATCTAAAAGATATAAAAATTAAAACAGTGAGACAATTTTCCACTCGTCAGATTGTGAAAAAAATTAAGACTGATGACATCCAAAGCTGGTAAGATTATGGGGAAATAGGAGCTCTCCCATCCTACTGGTGGCTGCATAAGGTGCTTTCAAACATTGTGGAAACCAATTTGAAAGTCTTTTTTAAAATCTGAAGAGAGTACCACCTCTGATTCCAAAGTCACACTTCTAGGAATTGATTTCACAGAAATAAAAGCACCAGAATATAGAGCAAAACATGAACATATGTTTTCTGCAGCCTTCTTGGTACCACCAAAAAAACCCAGAAATAAGCTATTGCTCATCAAAAGGATATAACTGAATAATTATGATTTTTCTATGGTATGGATCAATGTGCTGCATTAAACATAGGAGGCAGATCTCTATACATACTGACCTGCAAGGATGAAACTGATATAGAATCAAGTGACCTGCAATGACCCCAAAATGCAAATTGTAGGCCACAAGTCTATAAAAATTATGTATATAGTAGATACATACATATCATGTGGGAATATGTGTCACAAATTCAGGGGAAAAAATGGGAGGGACATACAGCAAACTGTAAACAGTGGTAGCATCTGGGGTTGTGACTGAACTGTCAAAAGTAAGAGGTACAGAATACTGACTTCCTATTTTATATCTATACAACTTTAGGGAGTAGAACTGTGGTTGATTTTCGCTTGTGATTTTAGCTTTGTTTTTTTTTTCCAAACAAAATTTTAAAAGCACATGCTCACATAGAGCAGTTGGGAAATACTGAGAAGTATTTTCATCCCGTTTTTGTTTTCTGTCTCTTCTCTTACTTAGGATGACATTATATCATGTCTGACCTCACATCTCTGCCTTTGTGGGACGCAGCCCTGTGATCAGGAGGGGAGGTCTCCGGGGCAGAAAGTCTAGTGCGCTGTCCTCAGCCATCAGGGCTGGAAGACAACCCCAGAGCTGGTCCAAATGCATCAAAATCGAGTTCACACTCTTTGCTTTGCAGATGCAGACACAGAGCCGCAAGGCACAGGCAGGGCCTGGAAGATGTTGTTACTCATCAGGCCGGGAGTTATTTACAAAGGGAATGAGCACTCAAAACATAAGCGCGTGTGTGGTTCTGATGGAAGAAGCAGCTGACTGAGGCCCAAACCAAACATTCACAACAAGGATAAACAAGCACAAGTCTTGAATGAGTCCTGGGGGTCTCTCCAGCCAGGTCCACTGCTTGTCGCTGATGTCCTTCTCTTTGCCAGAGCCTCTTTCAAGCAGCTCAGCTCCGTTATCCTCATCCTTACCAAGCCCTACGAGGCAGGTTCGATTTATCCCATTTTACCAATGAGGAAAGTGAGGCTCAGAAAAGATAACCCAGTTGCATAAGGTCACACAGCATCTAAGTGGCTGAGGCAGATTTTAAATCCAGTATGTCTGTCTAATGCTCTGACACATAGGTTCTAAAGGACAAATGACATCCCTGTCTCAAAGGCCTCTTCGTAAGAAACATTTGTGAAAAGGAGCTGTGCCCGAAAAGATGCCAGCCTGAAGCGGGCTTTGTGAGGGATGTCTCTTCAGTCCTGCCAGGCTGTCTGCTAAGAAATGGCTGGTGAGGCTTCCTTGGGGTGGTTCTCTGTGTGGGCAGGCCAGGAAGTTGGGAGTCTAAGTGACCGAGCAAAATCGGAAGGGTGGCCAGGCCTGACGCAGCCTCCCTGGAGCTTATGGGTCACTTGCTGATGAGTCCTGCTTACTCAAAGGCTGCCGCCAGAGAAGGGAGAACAAAAGCTGTTCTTGCTGACTCAGGAGCTTGGGCCACTGTGGGCATGTCCCCAAGCCCAGCACAAGCTTTCCTCATTCCATTTTTCTCATCTGTTGAAAAGTACCTGATCGGTAAGCTTTTGTTTTGAAAATAAACACCCTCTTGGATTCCACACTCTGTAGGCCAATCCCTTCGGCCTTTATTGATGCTTCCATCTCTCCCCTCTGCCCTCTCCTTCTGAAGAGATATTTTTCTTGTATTCTTTTGGGATTTGGCTAACAATCGATTTCTCCATGCTGGTGGAGTCATGGGGAAAGGTAGAGAAAGATCCTATTTAGGAGGGAGAGGAAGAGAGAGAAGAAATTGTGGGTGAGAAGGAGGCTCTGCTTCTGTATTTGGAACCCATTTCCATCTCTTTTTGCCTCGCTGGGATCTCAGCTTCTTGTCTATAATGACAAAGTATATATATATATATTTAACAGCAAGAATGAAAAATGACTAAATCACCTTGGATCAGATTAGTGAACGATAGCAGCTAATTTATCTACAAGCCAAACTAATAGATGTAGACATCTAGAGAGTTAAATCTGAGCAATTCTGGAACGCCCCTATCCAGCTCTGCTGAAAGTATTTCCTTTGACCTGCCCACCAGTGGTAGTTGACATTCTACTATTAGAATCATTCCTTGGGCTGATATTGTGCTTGTGAAAATGTACATCAGAATAACAGTCCCTCATATTTGCATAGGATGATGTGGTTTTTGAAGATCTTTCATTTCTCCCTTAACCTATTCAAATAAATCCTATGAGCACCTACTCTATGCCAGGTACTAGATAACATGCTGATGCTGCAATGGCAAGCAAGAGGGCAGAATAACAGGTTAACCAATGAGACCTGGGACTACACTCCATCCCTTGACTCCTGATCCTGTGCTCCTTCCATTTGACTACCTGTCACACTAACACCTGGGTGAAATGAGACGTTACACCTTTGCAATCTTCCTCGCCTTGGTGCAAATCAGTCCACTGATTCATTTTTTATGTGATAACCATAGGAGAACAGGGCTGGGCATGGGGAGAGGGAAAGGGAGGGCCCCATGGCGGGGGAGTGGGAGCACTGAGGGCCATCCATGGGATTCCAGGGTGCTTAGGGTGCACAGAAGATCCTAGGGATAGAAACCAGTGTGAGAGTGTTGCAGGGAGATCCAGAAGCACATAGAGACATTCCCCCTCACAGTGCTCCTTGGCAAGTCTTTTAACCATCACTAGTTGACTTCCTCTCCCATTTCGGACAGTGGTTCTTGTTAAATTCTCTCCCAAGCTCCTGATGCCTCCAAACACCTCTCACTCTCATCAGAGATCTCACCTTCTTTTAAGAGAAAGTCAAACTCATTCAACATGAGCCTCATAGATCATACTTTTCCGCACCATGATATCTCCTGTCTGCTCACTGGGGATGCGGCAGGTGCTTCTATGGGCCAATGAACTCCTTCTCCTACCTCTCCCATTTCCTCCAGGACCAAACATCTGAATCCCCCTGCTTTTGTATCTTCATACTCAACTTCCTCCGGCTCCCTGCTCTTGGTCTACAAATAGCCTGATTCTCTCCTATCTAAAAAAGTCTTTCTACCGTGCAACCTCTTCTCTCTCTTTCTTCATTGTCTGTAGCCTCCACCTCCTCCTCTCCCAGATTTTCCTCAACTCTTCTTTCGCCATCCCAGTGATTTTGTGTCAGATGCCAACACTGAACTTTCAGTGCCAAAAGTAATGGTCTTTCTCAGTCTTCCTCCTCCTCACCATTTCTCTTATTGAAAACTACTGACCTTCCTCCTCTCCCGGAACTGTCCCCATTCTCTGCTTCTGTGACACTATACTCAGATTCTGCCTCAACCTTGCTGCTGGTCCTTTTTTTCTCTTGCACTGGCTTCTCTGAGCTCCACACTCATGTATCCAAATGACCACAGAAAGAGAATTTGGCAAAGAGATGAAAGAGAAATGTTCAAGGAGACAGAAGAAGAACTCCAAAATGTCCAATGTCACAGAAGCCAAGGAATAAGCAAGTTTTAGGAAGGAGACGGGTGTCAACAAAATCAAATAACTCAGAGTAACACTTCTTAGCTTTTTCTAAGACAAATCCAGGCCTGAACACAATTGCACGAATGAACTAGGCTTCTGTGGTTTGTCATCTATAACAGAATTTTATTAAGGAAGGACCTCCTAGTGACTGGAATTGTCCAAGTAGAAGCTGGGGGACTGTTGGTCAGGTAGTAGTAGATAATTCTGCCTTTTCTCAGATTCTTTGACTATATGATATCTTCTCTCAGATTTTTTCAAAGGACTCCAGCATCACACCACCACCACCATCTTCATCACCATCACCATCTTTATTACCATTCTCTCCACCACCACCACTTTCATCATCATCATCATCACCATCAAGCGTCTTTAAATG
The DNA here is from genome assembly GCF_041296235.1 of Equus asinus. Classification (NCBI taxonomy): domain Eukaryota; kingdom Metazoa; phylum Chordata; class Mammalia; order Perissodactyla; family Equidae; genus Equus; species Equus asinus. The sequence goes on along the minus strand of NC_091810.1, from coordinate 44,134,583 downwards.
GTCCCCTTTACTATGTACCAGGTTTTGTGCTGAGTGCTTCACGTATATTATCTTACTTAATGTTTCTATCAACTCTGAAAAGTCAGTTTATTATTTCAATTTTATAGATGAGAAAATCAAAGCTCAGAAAGGTTTATTAACTCATCCATGGCTACACAGCATATGTCCTAGAAGCAGAATTCAAACGCTAATCTGCCTGGCTGAGAGCATTTGCTCCCCCAGGCCAGGCTGCCCCTCTTGACATGTGAAAGACAAAGCTGCCAAGGATGTGTTCAACAAGCTGGTACAGAGAGGAGGTTCTTCTCAAAAATAAGCAAGAAATCTTGCCATAAATTGCAAACATGTTGGTTCCGGGAAAGTTAGCATTCTTAGCTCTGGTGTATTAAGACAAGCCTGTCTTTCAGCACACACATTTTCCAGCTTGTTAAATTGAGACGTCTCTACATCTGTTCATGAAGAGTTTGGCATCTCTGGAAAAATGCTGAAAATCTAAGGCAATGATCAGGAGATAAAAGTCCTCTCTTTTCTTATTTGCTTAGAAGGACCCCCGCAGTTTAAAATGTTTTCTCTATTAATATACACAAGAGAGTTTATTAATCCAAAATCAAAATATCTGTTTAAATAGAGACCAAAGGATTGAGGTCAAAAAGACATAGATATGACTTGCTTATCTTTAACAGAGTACAGTGAAACTAAATAGTGGCTTAATAGCATCTTTCCAACATTTTGTCTCCTAATGGACTTTGCAGGATTATTTTACGTTGAAAGTTTTCCTGTCCAATGCAAAAGTTCTTCACAGACTCTATTCTCATCCCTTACCCTTTTGGGAGATGGCGGGGGGAGAGGAGGATGGAGACGGGGGGAGGTGAAAAAGCCCTCTTGCAAATCCTTTTCCAAAAATCTTTGGCTGAACAAAGACTTTCCCATTTAAGAGCAGGTGACAGTAAGATCTCTCCCATAGGCAGCACATTAAGACTTTCTACAGAAGTAAACAAATCTGTTATGATGAAAGCCGGACATTCCTTAGGGCCAGGATCTAATGAAAATGTCAGTGTTTTATGCAGTTTAAAAACTGACAATTCAACAGTTTTACAGGAGCTATTTAACGTTTATCATCACTTACGAGAGCTCAAATGCAGACAAACAGAAGGGCAACAGAAGAAACCAAGTGACTCTTTGCTTAGAAGCCGCTATGTTATCCATAACCCAGGAGGGTTTTATAGTTTGTCAATTACCAGAACCCTCAGGCAACAGGGCACAGGTCTTGGCAAAGGCAAGTAGGAAATCTGCACTCCAAGACATAATCATCATAGTGACCATGCTCTGCACTTTCATTTATACCCCACCCCATTAAAGACCCAACCACTGGGAGTCAGGATACTAGAGAAAGCTATTAAACCAACTAAAGGCAATGCATTAAGAGCCTCTGAGTGCCAAATTCTGCTTTAGATACTGTCCAAACCACTATGAGAAGAGAAATAGAATATGTAACTTCCAAGCCAGTAGGGGGGGAAATAAAAAGAAATAAAGAAAGCACAGTCAATTCAAAAAGGACAGTAAAGAAGAGAGAAGAAGAAAAAAATCCACCCATGAAAACAAGAAGACAAAGTTAAGTCCAGATAGGTCAGTTACAATACATACAAATAGCTTAAATTCACCCATCAGAAAAGACAGACACACCAGATTTTTAAAAAATCATCCAGCTTTACGTTGGTTATAAAATGGACCAGTGACACACAAAGGCTGAAAACAAAAGGATGGAAAAAAGCATACACTAACACACTAACCAAAAAGATGTTGCTATAGCAATATTATCAGACATAACAAAATTTATAGGTAAAAGCATTAATTGGGATAAAGGGAGATATTAATTAATGATAACACAAACCACCCACCAGGAAGCCGTAACATTAGTTTAAACATTTAATACAGTCAAGATCAGAGGCTAGAAATAAAACAAAAACTGATAGACTTACTAAGAGAAATGACTAAATCAACATCATCATGAGTATCTGAATGCTTATCTTTCAGAAACTAAGCAGTTAAATAGCTAAAACAATAATAGAGATATAGAAGATTTCAGTAACATTATTTATAAGCTTCTTCTAGAAAACACACAAATAATATGTACTCGAGGACAGAATAGACATTCTCTTCAAGTACACACGGAATATTTACAAAAGATTGAACATGTGCTCGGCCATTAAAAATCTCAACAAATCCCAAAAAGTGATATCACATGCTCGACATCTGAACTTCTCTGTTGAAAGAATAATAAAATTTTAGAACCTTACACATTAAGGTTATTTCACCTAGCTCTTTGCTTAGGAAATTGTTCCCATTTTCCAAGGCTTTTCTTGGTGTCACCTCCTCAGTGATGCCTTCTCTGATCACCTCAGGTAGAGAAGCTCCCTCCATCCCCAGTCACTCTTCACTGCATTGCTCTACTGTATTTTCTTTGTGCAATTAACTGGTCTCTGAAATCCACTTGTTTGTTTGTTTACTGGTTTATTGTCTCTCCCCACTCCATCCTAAAATGGAATGCATTTGCAATCTCTCACTCCTGGAATGGAGCCTGGCACATAGTAGGCACGCAACAAATATTCGCTAGTGTCAGCCTGACTTGGCAGCCTGCAGTGCTCAGAGCCCCTCATAAAAGTGCTGATCTCTCCCCTAGAACAGATCACAGGACGTTAGGATTATTTGTGTGACAGTCTCACTAAGGGATAGTGAGCTTGTCATCATATCTGCACATGTAATAGATGCCAAATAAATGGACGTTGAATAAACTCTGACTTTCCCCATGTGCCAGAAGAAATTGGAAACCTTGAGGAGACATGTGACCTGCCTAATGAGACACCTTGTTAGTGAAAGTCCCTGATTCCTGACTGAGCATCACTCTGACCCCCTCCAAGTGACCTCTGACTCATATCCTATTATGCGTGGAGGCTGCAAATGAGGACAGAGAAGACAACTTGGAAATACCTTTTTCTTCAAACTCGGTGTTTCTTTTACTATTATATAGATACTAGCCTTTGCCAAATGTATTAAAACTGACTCAAATAATCATTTCTTATACTAATTGCATGTCTGTACAAGGACTGCATTTTCCAATTAAAGAAACAAGTGATAGAGCTTAAAATAATAGCTTGTCAACTCAAAATCAGCCATGCGGCCATATTATCAGCACAACAGTTAAAGCAGGAGGAATCACTGTGTGATCTTGGACAAGTCACCAGTGGGCCTAAGCCTCAGTTTGCATATCTATGAAATGGTCATAATATCAGTACTTACTTCATAGGTTGCTATGAAGACCAATTAGATTAATCCAACAAAGCACTGAATAGAGTATGTGTCCCAATGAGATCTATAAATATCACTAAGATTTCAGCCCTTTGCACAGGCAACTCAATTACTTTGCATTAGTTGTTGGCAAGTTTTGTTCAAGAAACTGGTTTGTGATAATCTGCCTTCCAGAGGTCTTCCGGAGATGTAACACTGTTATAGAATGAGTCTCAAGGTTCCTTTGAATCTGATTAAATCCATTCCTTTTGTGAGACCTGAGCTAGAAAAATCCTGGCCAATGCCAGATGTATTTGTTGAATGGCCTTTTTACTGAAGATTTCAGGAAGATGAGGCTGCTAGAGGTGCAGCCAAGATGACAGCATTGATTAACAAAGGGGCATATTGTCTGGCACATTCTTCTCTAACTTAACCCTCCTCCTGCCTCAGAAGGAACTATTCTAGAATGGAAAGTTTCCACCATAAACATCTGCTTGCCAGATCTACCCTAACACTGTAGCCACTGGTGAGGGCCATCAGGCACTAAGGATTTTCCCTTAGATTGGGAGCTACTTGAAGAAGGGCACAAACAAACCTCAAATTTATCATGGAAGACAGGAGCAGCACAATTTTGATAGAGGCTCCTTTTAAAGATCAAAGATTTTTGCATACCTCTCCACCTAAGTAATTTTATTTCTCTTATCTTTTGATTCAGAAAAACACCTGATGATGAAAAGCTACTAGGAATTCAGTAATGTTTTTAAAAGAATTTTTATTTCAGAAGTCACAATAGTGTCTATACACATATCAGAAATTGTCACACATGTATTTATGAGGCATTCTATTCTAGTCTAGGGTTGATCGTGTGTGTTTGTGTGCGCACGTGTGTGTGTGTCTTTCGAAGCTTCCCAAGGGGCTTTAGTCCACAGGTAGAATGTAGTTCACTAATGTAAAATGTAGAATTTGCTCCCTTTAAAGCAGGGTTTTTAAACATCAGCACTATTGATATTTTGGGCTGGATTATTCTTTGTTGTGGGGGCTGTCTTGTGCACTCTGGGATGTTTAGCATGGTACACGGCCTCTATCCATTAGATACCAGTAACACCCTCCTCATACACAACTTGAGTTGTGATAACCAAAAATATCTCTGGGCCTTGTCAAATGTCACCTGGGGGGCAAAACTGCCCCTGACTGAAAACCACTACTTTAAACTCTCTCTCTGTTCTAGCTCTCCCTAATGAAAACTGCTTATTGAGGCAAGCTACGCTATAGAAGAAGAGGAATGAATTTGGGGTAAGCAATTCTCAGTTGGAATACTCACACTTCAAACGTATGAAATTTTGATTAGGTTGATGATCATGATGATTTTATCTATTTATTTTGTACGTCAGAGTTGATCCTGCAAGTGGAGTTTGGGGAACAAAAAGGGCCCTGGACTGGTAGGCAACCCAAGTTCTACACCCACTTCCACTGGAAGCCAACTATGTGACCTTTGGTAAATCACATCTTTTTCTGGGCCTCAGTTTCCTCTGGGCATCAGTGTAAAAGCACATATGAGGCACTGAGGCAGAGGAGTACAGCTACGATGGAAAATGGAAGGGGATTTCTACCATCGCCCACCCACTAGAAATGCAATGATGAATTCACAATTGGCATTAAAAGCGGCTAAGAGCTGAATCACCACTGCAGAAAATACTATCGGTGAAATAAAGCATAAACTTGCAAAGTTATCCTAGAATATTGAGATATAATTTATGAGGGACATGGATACAGCCGTTAGACAGTGAAGAACCTGAGGATAACAGATGCTCCAGAAGAAAAGGCTAAAACTAAGGAAAACCCCAATAAAGTTATGCAGATGGAAAATATATGTAGCAGGTTAAAAGGGCTTAGTGAACACCAAGAAAATTTAAAGGACACAAATAGAGTCTGGCAAAATTATTGACTTGTCTACACAAAGAAAAAACAATCCACAAGCATCCAGTAAGAAAATAACAGGCTGCCTTTAAGAAGCACAAATCGGACCCGCCTCAGGAAGCAGCAGATATAGGAGTGCATCCCCACTCTCATGCATGACACAAGGCAAGTATTTGTGTCTACCATCTTCCCCACCCAAGCCCAATTTTTTTTTTTTTTATTAATGTTATGATGGATTACAAGCTTGTGAAATTTCAGTTGTACATTTTTGTTAGTCATGTTGTGGGTACACCACTTCCCCCTCCGTACCCTCCCCCCACCCCCCCTTTACCCTGGTAACCACCGATCAGATCTCCTTCTCAATATACTAATTTCCACCTATGAGTGGAGTCATATAGAGTTCGTCTTTCTCTGACTGACTTATTTCGCTTAACATAATGCCCTCGAGGTCCATCCACATTGTTGTGAATGGGCCAATTTCGTCTTTTTTTATGGATGAGTAGTATTCCATTGTGTATATATACCACATCTTCTTTATCCAATCATCAGTTTCTGGGCATGTAGGCTGGTTCCACGTCTTGGCTATTGTAAATAATGCTGCGATGAACATAGGGGTGCAACGGACTCTTGAGATATCTGATATCAGGTTCTTAGGATAGATACCCAGTAATGGGATGGCTGGGTCATAGGGTATTTCTATTTTTAACTTTTTGAGAAATCTCCATACTGTTTTCCATAGTGGCTGTACCAGTTTGCATTCCCACCAACAGTGTATGAGGGTTCCTCTTTCTCCACAACCTCTCCAACATTTGTCGTTCTTGGTTTTGGATGTTTTTGCCAATCTAACGGGGGTAAGGTGATATCTTAGTGTAGTTTTGATTTGCATTTCCCTGATGATTAGCGATGATGAACATCTTTTCATGTGTCTATTGGCCATATTCATATCTTCTTTTGAGAAATGTCTGTTCATGTCCTCTGCCCATTTTTTGATCGGGTTGTTTGTTTTTTTGTTGTTAAGCAGTGTGAGTTCTTTGTATATTATGGAGATTAACCCTTTGTCGGATAAGTGGCTTGTAAATATTTTTTCCCAATTAGTGAGCTGTTTTTTTGTTTCAATTCTGTTTTCCCTTGCCTTGAAGAAGCTCTTTAGTCTGATGAAGTCCCATTTGTTTATTCTTTCTATTGTTTCCCTCAACTGAGGAGTTACAGTGTCCGAAAAGATTCTTTTGAAACTGATGTCAAAGAGTGTACTGCCTATATTCTCTTCCAAAAGACTTATTGTCTCAGGCCTAATCTTTAGGTCTTTGATCCATTTTGAGTTTATTTTGGTGTTTGGTGAAAAAGAATGGTCAATTTTCAATCTTTTGCATGTGGCTGTCCAGTTTTCCCAGCACCATTTGTTGAAGAGACTTTCTTTTCTCCATTGTAGGCCCTCTGCTCCTTTGTCGAAGATTAGCTGTCCATAGATGTGTGGTTTTATCTCTGGGCTTTCAATTCTGTTCCATTGATCTGTGGACCTGTTTTTGTACCAGAACCATGCTGTTTTGATCACTGTAGCTTTGTAGTATGTTTTGAAATCGGGGATTGTGATTCCGCCGGCTTTGTTTTTCTTGCTCAGGATTGCTTTAGCAATTCGCGGTCTTTTGTTCCCCCATATGAATTTTAGGATTGTTTGTTCAATTTCTGTGAAGAATGTTCTTGGGATTCTGATTGGGATAGCATTGAATCTGTATATTGCTTTAGGTAGTATGGACATTTTAACTATGTTTATTCTTCCAATCCATGTGCAAGGAATGTTTTTCCATCTCTTTATGTCATCGTCTATTTCTTTCAAGAAAGTCTTGTAGTTTTCATTGTATAGATCCTTCACTTCCTTGGTTAAGTTTATCCCAAGGTATTTTATTCTTTTCGTTGCGATTGTGAATGGGATAGAGTTCTTGAGTTCTTTTTCTGTTAGTTTATTGTTAGTGTATAGAAATGCTACTGATTTATGCACGTTAATTTTATACCCTGCTACTTTGCTGTAGTTGTTGATTATTTCTAATAGTTTTTCTGTGGATTCTTTGGGGTTTTCTATGTATAAGATCATGTCGTCTGCAAACAACGCGAGTTTTACTTCTTCGTTACCTATTTGGATTCCTTTTATTTTTTTTTCCTGCCGAATTGCTCTGGCCAGCACCTCCAGTACTATGTTGAATAGGAGTGGTGAAAGTGGGCACACTTGTCTTGTTCCTGTCCTCAGAGGGATGGCTTTCAGCTTTTGTCCATTGAGTATGATGTTGGCTGTGGGTCTATCATATATGGCCTTTATTATGTTGAGGTACTTTCCTTCTATACCCATTTTACTGAGGGTTTTTATCATAAATGGGTGTTGGATCTTGTCGAATGCTTTCTCTGCGTCTATTGAGATGATCATGTGGTTTTTGTTTTTCATTTTGTTGATGTAGTGTATCACGTTGATTGACTTGCGGATGTTGAACCATCCCTGTGTCCCTGGTATAAATCCCACTTGATCCTGGTGTATAATCTTTTTGATGTATTGCTGTAATCGGTTTGCCAAAATTTTGTTGAGGATTTTTGCATCTATGTTCATCAGTGATATCGGCCTGTAGTTCTCCTTCTTTGTGTTGTCCTTGTCAGGTTTGGGGATCAGAGTGATGTTGGCTTCATAGAATGTGTTAGGGAGTTCTCCATCTTTCTCAATTTTCTGGAACAGTTTGAGGAGAATAGGTATTAAGTCTTCTTTGAATGTTTGGTAGAATTCTCCAGAGAAGCCGTCTGGTCCTGGACTCTTGTTTTTGGGGAGGTTTTTGATTACCGTTTCTATTTCCTTACTTGTGATTGGTCTATTCAGATTCTCCATTTCTTCCTGATTCAGTTTGGGGAGATTGTAGGAGTCTAGGAATTTGTCCATTTCTTCCAAGTTGTTCAATTTGTTGGCATATAGTTTTTCATAGTATTCTCTTATGATCTCTTGTATTTCATTGGTATCTGTTGTGATTTCTCCTCTGTCATTCCTGATTTTATTAATTTGCGCTTTCTCTCTTCTTTTCTTGGTGAGTCTGGCTAGGGGTTTGTCAATTTTGTTAATTCTTTCGAAGAACCAACTCTTTGTTTCATTGATCCTTTCTATTGTCTTTTTTGTTTCAATATCGTTTATTTCTGCTCTTATTTTTATTATTTCCCTCCTTCTACTGACTCTGGGCTTTGTTTGTTCTTCTTTTTCTAGTTCCGTTAGGTGTCGTTTGAGGTTGCTTATGTGAGCTTTTTCTTGTTTAGTGAGGTGAGCCTGTATTGCGATGAATTTCCCTCTTAGGACTGCTTTTGCTGCATCCCAAATGATTTGGTATGTCGTGTTCTCATTTTCATTTGTCTCCAGATAATATTTGATTTCTTCTTTATTTTCTTCAATGATCCATTGTTTGTTGAGAAGTGTGTTGTTTGGTCTCCACATTTTTGCACCTTTCTCTGCTTTTTTCTTGTAGTTGATTTCTAGTTTAATAGCGTTATGATCAGAAAAGATGCTTGATATTATTTCAACTCTCTTGTATTTATTGATGTTTGCTTTGGTTCCCAAAATATGGTCAATCCTTGAGAATGTTCCATGTGCACTTGAGAAGAATGTGTAACCTGCTGTTTTTGGATGAAGTGTTCTATATATATCTATTAAGTCCATCTGGTCTAATTTTTCATTTAATTCTATTATTTCCTTGTTGATTTTCTGTCTGGATGTTCTGTCCATTGGTGTTAATGGTGTGTTGAGGTCCCCTACTATTATTGTATTGTTGTTGAGGTCTTCTTTTAGTTCTATTAAGAGTTGCTTTACAAATTTTGGTGCTCCTGTGTTGGGTGCGTATATATTTATAAGTGTTATGTCTTCTTGGTGGAGAGTCCCTTTTATCATTATATACTGTCCCTCTTTATCTTTCTTTATCTGTTTTGCTTTGAAGTCTACCTTGTCTGATATTAGTATAGCGACACCTGCTTTCTTTTGTTCATTATTAGCTTGGAGTATTGTTCTCCATCCCTTCACTCTGAGTCTGTGTTTGTCTTTGGGGCTGAGGTGTGTTTCTTGAAGGCAGCATATTGTTGGATCTTGTTCTTTGATCCACCCTGCCACTCTGTGTCTTTTGATTGGGGAGTTCAGTCCATTTACATTTAGAGTGATTATTGAGACGTGGGGGCCTACCACTCCCATTTTGTGTCTTGTTTTCCGGTTTTCTTCAGTTTCCTTTGTTTCTCGTCCCATGGTTTAATCTGTTCTGATGTAGAGCTGCTACTCTCTGTTGTTGTCCTTCTACTTATCTCCTCTGCTCTTGGTTTTGTAGCCCCTTTCCTTTTTTGGATTTTTCAGGAATGAGGGTTTTCCTGAGGATTTCCTGAAGAGGAGGTTTTGTGGCAATGAACTCCCTTAATTTTTGTTTATCTGGGAAAGTTTTTATTTCTCCATCGTATTTGAAGGATATTTTCGCTGGGTAGAGAATTCTCGGCTGTAGATTTTTGTCCTTCAGATTTTTGAATATATCATTCCACTCTCTTCTAGCCTGTAAAGTTTCTGCTGAGAAATCTGCTGATAGCCTGATGGGGGTTCCTTTGTAGGTTAGTTTCTTTTGCCTGGCTGTCCTTAATATTTTCTCCTTGTCGTTGACTTTTGCTAGCTTCACTACTATATGCCGTGGAGTTGGTCTTCTTGCATTGATAAAGTTTGGAGATCTATTGGCTTCTGTCACCTGAAGGTCCATCTCCCTCACCAGATTTGGGAAGTTCTCAGCCATTATTTCTTTGAATAGGTTTTCTGCCCCTTTCTCCTTCTCTTCTCCCTCTGGTATACCTATAATCCTTACGTTGCATCTCCTAATTGTGTCTGATAATTCTCGGAGAGTTTCTTCATATCTTTTAAGTCTTGCTTCTCTCTCCTCCTCTGCCTGCAACAATTCTATATTGCCATCTTCCAAATTGCTAATTCTTTCCTCCATATTATCGGCCCTACTGTTCAGAGCATCTAGATTTTTCTTAATCTCCTCTATTGTGTTCTTCATTTCCAATATTTCTGTTTGGTTCTTCTTTATCGTATCAAACTCTTTTGTGACATAGCTCCTGAACTCGTTGAGTTGTCGGTCAGAATTCTCTCTTAACTCATTGAGAATCTTAATGATGGCTGTTTTGAAGTCATCGTCATTTAGGTTATATATCTCATTTTCTTTGGGATTGTTTTCTGTGTATTTGTTGCTTTCTTTCTGTTCTGGAGATTTAATGTATTTTTTCATATTGCTTGATGTTGTTGATTTGTGCCTCCGCATGGAGATAGAGTTTAGTTGCTCCTTTCACTTGTTTCAGCTGCTGCGGTGGGGGGAGCAGCTGTTTATACTTCACCAACCAGGAACCCTGTCCGTAGTTGCTAACTGGGCCTGGGCCCCTCTTCGTAGCCACAGTGGCCCTTTGGATTCCCTCCTCTGCCGTGGGGGCCGTCACAGGGGGGCTTCAGGCTGCAGGTGCCTACTGTTGCAGCCCACCTAGATGTGCTCTCTCCTTGGGGTCTGCAACGGTGTTATGGGCTTTTCCAGCAGCCAGGGGTGGGATCACTTATATTTGTCGCTCCGTTGCTGTCGGCACCCACCAAATCTCACTTGTCCTCTATGGGTCGCAGGAGAGCTATTGGCATCTTCTACAGTCTGTGGTTAGTACACCTAGCTATGCTGCTTTTGCCCTGGGGTCTTCCAGCCTTGTGGCTGGTGCACCCAAGCCCAATTTTTGTTGATAGATCTGGGATTTCAAACCAAAACATTTTCATTTTTGGCATTATATCCCTTCTCTTTTAGAAGCCACTTTTGACACACGTGCTCTTCTTTGAATCCATGTTTATAACAGTGGTTTATGATGCTCGAGACCGATTCAGGAAGAGGATGGGGCCTAGAAGAGTGCTGATGAGAGCAGAATACTCATCAAGAGAGCAGAGGAGCTGTGCACAAGCCACACTGCAGGCTGCTGAAGCTGTCCTGTCCACGAGCCCCACACCAGAGCAACGGCGTCGGAATCCCTGAGGCGGGGCCCGGCTGAGCGCCCACTTGGCTCTTATGGGAAGCTCGGGTTGGGTGATGATCCAGTGCCATTCACCCTATAGGCCCTGCCACATGGCATCTGAACAGGTGACTGGAGTGGCAAACCCGGGCATCGTTCATGTTGCTGTGGTCCACAAGGGCCCTCTTCTGCATATCCTAATCAGGGTTGCATACTGTCCCAACAGGGACCAGGGAGGTAACATGAGGGAGAGACATGAGCCTGGTGTAAGCAAGGCAGACATCAGCGACCAGTAAACTGGGGAGGACAGGTTGGGATGAGGGGGATTGCTGTGAGAGTCTATAGGAATACAGCCCCCTGTAGCCCAATCATCTGATTTTTGCCCCAAATCCGTAAAGCTGGATTGTATGCGCTATTTGCAGGTTTGAGGGGCCCTGTGTGGCCAGGCAAATAGCCACTTAGGCAGAACTGACTTGTAGGCTCTATTTGGGACCCTAGCCTCAAATTTTTTAGGTCTGCAGAAATGGTCCCTTGATTTCAAAGAAATCCTCTGTCTCCTCAGAAACAAGCTAGGCCTTTTTCAGTAAGTGGAAACCTAGGTGCTCCAAATGATTATCTTCATCAATTCGTTAATTTTTTAAAAAGCCACTCAGACGGCGCTGAGGTTCAACGGCTCCCTGTCTTTTCATGTTCACCAGGCTTTGCGCAGACAACCAGTGAGCTGTACTCCGGCACTCTAATGTGTCAGAGCTCAGGCCACGAGTTCCCTCCGATGGGAGAGTTCTGCCTCTCTGAAGAGAAGCAGACATGCTCAGAGCCTGACCCTGGACTGTCCATCCTAAACGACAAGACAGGGAGAAACAGCTGGGGCTTCCACAAACCTCAGTGGGACAGGAACACAAAGGGCTTCAGAAGCCAGAGTGAGTTTAACACTTCCTCTCTAATAACCAGCATTGACTAGAACTTACCGTGTGCTGGGCATTGTGTTTCTGTGCACAGTTTAACAGTAAGTCCGTGATAACTGCTTTTGGGCGGGTGGAGGGATAAATGAATGAATCAGGTATTGCTTTTATTTCACACTCCTGAACTCAGGCCTCAGCATCGTTAGAGCATTTGGATTTGCAGAATCTCTTCTTTCATGTCAACTATTTCTGAGTGCCAGATCTGTGTAAAGTCAGCATGTCAGGGATCCCCCCCAAAAAGGAAAAAAAACAATAGACCGAGAACCTACCCTCACGCTGTGTCCTGGCAAGGACAGGTGAGCCATATGTAGTGATGACTCCAGGTCAAGAAGGCAGTGGGTGAAGACAGTTCCTCACTCCTAGGAGCTGCTGGCCACACCCAGGAAGATTCTCTGAGGATTCTTAAAATGCCTCCCTAAAGCCCACATAAGAATCTTCCAGGGTATGGCAAATGTCCCCCATAGACAGCTTTGCTCTCAAGGGGGAGATCAGCAGAGGCTGCCCCGAAAAGGAGGGATCTCAGAGAGACGCGCTGGAAGAGATGGAGGAACCCACAAAAGGCAGAGAAGGAAACGCCAAGGTGCTGGTGTCACACCTGGGCAGAGTGGTTTTAGTGTTGCCAGGGGACACATGGAAATTTCAGTCTCTGTAGGGAGGAGCCCTTCCCTGGGGGCTCACCCTGCAGCAAGTTTTAGGGTGTTTTCCCCCATGTGGTTGCTCAGAAGATCCTTTGCTGTGGCAGCCTCTATGGACAGAGTCCCAGCTAGTAAGCAAGATGGTGCCAGCTCCCTGGGGACACTCTCCCTTACCCCCCACAATGCCACCAACCTAGACACATACCTGAAAAAAACACCTGGTCATCCTTTAGTTCTCAGCTTCAACCTCGCGTCCAAAGAGAAGCCCTCGCTGCCAGCCCCAAAGGGAGCCTTCTTCCCTGCAGCTCTCATGGCTCTCCTACCCTTTGAAGCGCCTCTCACCTTTACTCCTGCAGTGATTTGCTGAAGTCTCCTGGTCTCTGGCCTGTGGGCTCCTGGAGGGCGTGGACAGGGCGTGTCTGTCCTGTACACATGTGCATTCCCAGACACCTAGGGCAGACTAGATTCGCCTTCCAACAGGGAGGGCTTCCCGGCAAGTCAGGGAGCTGCCGTGGTGAGAAGGAGACTTTCCTCAGGTTCCTGGGAGGACGCTACAGGGCAAGGCAAAACTGAAAGGCCGCCAGGAGCACTTCCCCACCACCCACTTCCGGGATGGCAGCTCCAAACCGAACTTTCCCTCCTCTGCTGAAGATCTCGAATGAGAGGCTTCCCTAAAAGCAAGTAAGGCCCCAAACCAGAGATGCTACCCTTATAAAACGACACAGCCTGACCCTGGGAAAGAGCTGTGGATAGTCAAAACCAAATCAAGACAAAAAGCAAAGCCAAAACACCACTGCCCCCGTTCTTGGCTCTAGCAGTCCCAGATCTTTAAGAACCCCTTTCCCTCAAATTCAAGGTTTTTTTCTTTAACAAATCATATTTAAAATATGTTTCCCTTTCTCATTTTGAGGAGAATGCTAAGAAACCATTATTTCATGTTCAATAAAAATCCAAAAGCTTCTCTGTTCCCAAATCACCTGGTACACTTAATATCCCAAAGATCAAAATTGGCATTCACAGGTAATTTTCTCAAAGATAAAACATAACGATCATAGTTACAATCTGTCCTAAAACTAAGTGAAGACAGCAAGAATCATGCATCAATGTTCCGGTACCACACAAATGCTTTCACACTCAGCATCTCACATCTCCAGCCATGTGTATTCAGTTCCCAGTGTGTGGCTGAGCACTGTGCCTGCTGGGCCAACACTCAGAGAGTGAGATCAATCAAACACATGACACTAAGATTAAACTAAACTATGCTTAATATTTCCTTAATGATGTGGCAGGTCCTTTCAGATTCTGCTATGATACAAGATGAGTCCACCTATATTGACTATCACATTAACATATTATCACATTAATCAATATAAATATCATTATATTACTATATTAACCAAAGGGGACATTGGCTTAGAAATATTGCACTGTATGAAAACATACTTCAGCGACCAAGCCTATTATTTAACCTTTGCAATGCTCTCTCTTCCTTCCTCCTCCTCTACATTCCTGCTGAGACCACACTCAGTGGGGAGGTTTGGGGATCAGAAAGAAGGCGAGTGGTGTGGCAGAGCACTGGGGGAGGGAGAGGGCAGCAGCAGATGAGGCTGGGCAGGTGGGCAGGGGAGGGAGCATGCCAGGCTTTGCAGGCCTTAGCCAAGCTTTTATATTTATTCCAAGAACAAAGGGAACTGCCTGAAGGGACTGAGGAAGTGAGTGTATGATGTAATTTACATTTTATACAGATCATTCTGCCTACCTGTCTGGTGAATTTATGCCTGGTGCCCATGATTGGATCGCAGGCTTGTGGATGGTAGGGCTATAGGTACAGGTCTATCAATGCCCTTACCTCATGCACGCACAGAAGTGTTAAACGAAGATTTCTCAAACTTTTGTGTACAGCAGAATCCCCAGGAAGCTCATTCAAACCCAGCTTGCTGGACCCCACCTGCAGAGGGTCCAATTCAGTAGGTCTAGGTGGTGCCTGAGAATCTGCATTTCTAGCAAGGTTCCAGGTGATTTTGCGAAATAGGTTGCTGTCTAGACAGGGCTCTTAGAGAGTCAGCATTTAAATCTGTTTGCTGCATAAATCAGTCAATAAAGGGACATGAGAATGTATTTTCAAAGAAAAACAATAGAAGCAATCAGTGGTTCGAGTTTGACCTAAAATGGCAATCATCTCTTCTAATTTTTCTATTCTTAAATTATTCCCTTCACCATATTATGCGACAATAACAAGAGGACTAACCCCTACGTGCAGAAGTGCTCTGAAAGGAAATACATTGTGATTAGACAAGATGAGACACTTCAGAGCCTGCATCGCCAAGTTTAATTATAAATCAAATGTCATTCAAAGATTTTTTGTGTGTGTGCAAAAGTATGCGATTTATTTGTGTAGGCAGTAATTACCTGCCTCAATCCAGAAAGGATATGAGGTAGTGAGGCAGCTGTTGGTGCTAATCCAAAACTGAAAATTAAACTAAACTTTCCTTGGAATTCAGGAATAAAGCTCACGCTGGCCCATCCCTGTCTGGTTCAAAGCACATGGCGTTGGTGAACACACCTTCTATGAGAGGAGGTTGTTCAAACTCTCTTTCTTGAATGAACCCCCAAAGATTCCAATTTAGGTGTTTACTATGCCAAAGCAGAACTGCAAGTGAAGAATGCAAAGTTAATAGAAACTCAAAACCAACAAGGGAGAACATGCTTCAGACCTAGGAGAGGTGGCAAGACCCCTACACAGGAAGCAACTGGGGTCTCTGAGGGTTCACCTCGCTCTGCCACATATGAGGCTGCGGTTTTCATGTGCAAACGTCCATCCACCCAGAAATTGTCATCACTTGCAACCAACAATAGGCAGTCCAAACTTAGAGATGGCTGAGAGCTTGGGGGTCAGTAGGAAGCCCTCTTGCCCGAGGCCTACAAGGTCATAGGTTCACATTCTGCTTAGGGAAAAAGCTGGTTAGACATACCTCCAGAATTGTGTAGGGCTATACTTAAACACCACCGGGTGGGCCTAAATGAAATGTCATCTATTGAGCAGTTATTCGGGTCTCACGGTCTAAGAAGTTGACCAGGGATGCAGGCTTTCAAAGCGTCAAAAGCCAGAGAATCAAAACAAGAAAGGCCGTTGAAAATCACAGTCCTTGAAAAGCAAACAATAAATAAAATAGGAACCAGTGAATGAACCGTACTCTCTGTCCACATAGCAAGACACGAACAACATGAGGCCAGTGCAACAATTTACACCATGTGGATGACGAACCTGGATTCTCGTCCTGTGCTGGTGGGAAGCATGGAAAAGTCTGGCTATGAATTAAATACAAAATAGCAGCCCCTCTACACTCTACAAAAAAATAAAGCACATGTGAGCCCCCAAATCCAAGGTCATTATGCAGAGTCTCTCTGAAACCCAGCTCCCCACGGCATTTGCAGTTACCCACCTCCAAAAGGGGAAAAGTAAACATTGGACCTGCTCTGGTGTTAAACCGCCACCGGCTCCTCCCCGCTGTCTCCCTCCTCCTCTTCTTCTTTACAGACAGGTAAAGTTGGATCTCTTGAAGGAACTGGGGGCTCCCACTCTAGGCAAAGGTTGGACAGGTGATCAATGTACAGCATGAGATTTGACTGTGCCTCCGTGCCTCCGACAGAGCTGGATCATCTGGGGCAATGAAAATTATAAGCAACAAGAAAGCGGTATTAATAGCAAGGGTAGGGAAGCCCAGGCAGCACACACCACGATTCCCTAGGACACCCAGCAACTCTTCCTTTCCTCATTCAGTCATTCCGAGTACATACCAAGCACTGTGCCAGGCTCTGGCGATATAGTAGTGACAAATATGAACACAAGGCCTGCCCTCATGGAGCTTATAGGCTATTTAGGACAGTGAGACAAGCAATTAAAGGACAGTGGGTAGAGAAACCTAGAAGGGCCATGGAGCACAAAGCAAAGGCAGCCAACCCAGACTGGGGGGAATAAGTCAGGGAAGGCTTCTCGGAAGAAGTGACATTTAACACTGAGCCCGGAGGACCCATGGAGTTAGCCAGACAAGACTGGGGTGTGTCGGCATGTGCAAGATTCTGAGATGAGAAAGCATGGCTGGTCTGAGGCTGAAAGCCCTTTGTTGTCAGCCATTCTCCAGCCCTTGATCCTAAACCCAACCAGAGGACCAGATCTGGAGTCTGTAACTCTCATCACGAGGTGCTCCTCCAATCCCTACAATCCAGTCGTGTTTTAACCTCTTTAGTGGGATCTCAGGAAAGGGAAGAACTTAGAAAATAACTTGTTCTAAAAGAAGATAAGAAAAGAAAACAACAATGAAGAGTTGACCTGCTATAGAATAGACCCAACTGCAGCGATCGGTTTCTGCACACCAGATCACAGAGAAGTGACATGTCACGCTCAGCAGGGGCTGTCGAAACAACAAGACGCCAGACTGCAATTTGGCATCACCAAAGTGGGAGCCTCCAGGCTTCTTCCCTTTGGCTCTCTCACTCGGCCGGTTCCTTTCCTCCAAATCTCCAGGAAGTCGCAGAGGGAGCACTTTGCTCCTCTTCGCCTTGGTGTTTTGATTTCTAAAAGGCTACCACAGGCATGATACCTCCCACTGGCCTTAGGCACCTAAGGAAATCCAGATAGCTATGTAGCCGATCTTGTCAGAGGCCGCCATGCAGGAAAAAACAAAACAAAAAAACCTGTGAAAGTCCCAGGAGTTTGAGTGTTGCCCAGGGTTCTAACTGCCTTTGCATTATGAAAGAGACCATTGTCTGGGATGGTTTAAGACATGGCAATAAGCATGTGGTCATTTTACCAAAACGCACAGTCCAAAGGAGCTTTCCTTTATGTCTTAATATTATCCTATAATTCAAGTCCTGCAAACAATACCCTCGATTAAACATGGAAAGAAACAAAACCTTCACTTCTAGGAGGCAGAGCAGGCAGCTATTTTAGAGACAAAGAAAGGATGTCTTTTTAACCTATGACAACACAAATTTGTTTAGGTTTTCCCTCCACTAAGTAAGTAAGCAATTAGGCTTTTTCCAATAAAAATATTCCTGTGCATGTGCAAACACCAGAGGCAATCATATAATTACCCTGCCCAATCAGATTCAATTGCTGACAGTTGAGCTCCCACTGCTCATTAACTTCAGATCGCAATGAGGTCTTTACGGAAGCCCTTCCCGTCTCCTTACAAAGGTTCCTATGATGCCGTGAGCAGCCCCAGCACTAGCTCACACGGGATAATCATCCCCAAACGGCCAGGGCCAAGGCCAGCCTACTCTGACTTCCCTCTGAAAAAATAAAAAGAGAAATTCTACGAAACACTGGCTTAAACCCCCTGCTTCATTTGGGGATCTCACTTCTAAATATAATAGTAACCTTTCACCCCCACACTTTAAGTGCCGTAATTATATAATTAAAACCAATTATGTCATTTAACAGAGAGACTTTTTCAAGTTCCACGGCAAGCCAATTACTTCAATCATTGACCTCAGAAGATTTCCCACATTGACCTGCAACAATGAAGATTGGGATAAATTTAGACACTGGCTTCCGAGGGCTGGCATGGACTAGCTGGATGGGTCATAGCTGGTCTAGATTCTTCTAGACTCTAGAAACTGAACTGAATTCATTGCATCTAAAACCACCACCACCACCACTTGTTTGCAGGACCCTTCCAATATCCCAAGATACTTGGTTGATTTTCATCACCACCCAAATAGTATTATTACTTCCATATTACAGGCAAGAAAAAGGAGACAGGGAGAGTTGAGCTATCTCAAGTTATGCAACTAGTTAACGGCAAAGCCAGGGCAAGGACCTGAGTCTTCCACCATAGACTCCAAAGCCTATTAATAGCAAGTAGAGTGACAGAGAGAGACAGAAAGAGAGACAGAGAGAGTGTGTGTGTGTCCCTGCAGGTTTATTCTCTCGGCCATCCATACCCCCTATTGAGGTAACTCATCTGCCCCACTTTCAGCCCACGTGCATCACAAGAGGCTCCATTCCAGCTCGGGATGGGGGTGGGAAAGGGGGGAGGGCTGAAACCTAGGCCTCAGCCAATCAGCTTCTAGCATTCTCCTAGCTACAGCATTGGTCCAGAGATGAGCACGGTAACCCAATCGAAACCAACGAGATGCACCGAGACTTTGCTGAGGATCTTAGGAAAGAGTCTCACTCTTCCTAACTGGGCTTGCATGTGAGAGGAGGTACCGTCTGGCGGCTGAGTAGCCATCTTGCTACTGCTAAAGGAGTGAGGGAGAATGGAGCCAAGAGACGTAGAGAGAAACTTGTTCCAGGAAACTCCCTGATCCCTTCGTGTTGCACTAGGGGCATTAAGAACATGGAGTGGTTCAATAGCACACTGGAGAAACTATGAAAAGCACCATGGCCTACAGCTTGAGTAGTCTTGATTACAAGGATAGAATTAATTGACCGTGGCTCTGAGCAGCAGTCCTGCCTCCTGCTCACAACGCAGTTAAATGCCTCCTATTTTTGAGCTATTTAAAGAACATGCCATTTTATGGGCAGGAGGAAGCACTTTAATCTGCGAAATGATTTTTATCACAAACTAAACATCCTTGTAACTTTTTGGTCCTCTGCTTTGGTCAAAGTTGTCTCTCCTTGGAGCTGAGACAGCTGTTGGAACCAGAAGACCTGCCTCCTCGACCTTGCACTTTGCCCTGCTCACTGGTACCCTTGTGCTCTCCAATTCCCAGATCTGTGTAGATTGTAAGAACTCAGGACACTTGCGCTCATCA
The DNA here is from genome assembly GCF_041296235.1 of Equus asinus. Classification (NCBI taxonomy): domain Eukaryota; kingdom Metazoa; phylum Chordata; class Mammalia; order Perissodactyla; family Equidae; genus Equus; species Equus asinus. Next base: position 44,115,007 of record NC_091810.1, on the reverse strand, counting down.
AAATGGAGCATCTTCTTTTTTCCTTTTTCCTAGGCCTTGAGGAAAAAGAAAAAAGGGCAAGAATCTTCTAATGCAGGATTTTCAAGCTTGGCACTATTGAAGTTTGGGGACAGATAATTCTTTGTTGTTGGAGCTGCCTTATGTGTTATAGGATATGTAGCAGAGTTCTCTGGCCTCTACCCACTAGAGGCCAGTAACACCCCTCTCCCCAAGTTGGGACGACCAGGCATTGTCACATGTCTAGGAGTCAGGGCTACCATCACCGCCGGTTGAAAACCATTGCTTTAATAGAACATTTGAGGTATTTATTGGATTTTGCTCAGAGCATCTTTGAAAATATGACTCCTTATGGTATTATGATGTCTTCTACTTAAAGTGTGAGGAGTGAGGGAACATCTATGCTCCTGAGAACTTTACAAGAGCCATGTAAAATATCCAGTGAGGAGAGGTGTCTAAACACAAAGACCCAGGATCACAGTACTGGGTCTATCTGGGCCATGAAGCCACGTAAGACTTGCTGACCCATTAAGGACTGGAGTTGGGGGAAAATGTATCAAATAAAAATAATTTTACCTAAATACCAGAAAGAGGAAAAGGATATAGAGCAAAAAATTAGAAATGAAGAACAGACATCTCAACAGTGAGTTCCACAGTGGGTACTTGGCTTCTCATTTCCACAGGAAAGAAAATGAAACCTTAAGATTGTTGCTGGGTTTCCTGGATACGGGTTCAGCCCATGAAGGTGGAAGAGGCTGGGCTCAAACAGCAATGATCCCTCCGCCAAAGGTCTAAAACTCACTCTGCAGAGAAAAAGCCAAAAATGGTAAAGCCTCACATATTTAGACAAATGTGGGCAAAGACATTTAAAATAAGCAAAAATGATGGATTTATAGAATATTTTTTAAGGAAAGGCATTTACTTTCTTTCAAATACCAGCAGCACTAAGAGTGGGCTGGCAGAAGTCCTTCCTTCAGGATTGATTGGAATGAGAAGATAAAATAGAATTCATTTAATTAGCATATGCATTGTTAAGCCTTGAAGAAGGGTGTTGAATTGGTTTGTCCTCTCAATGAGCTAATTAGTTATATCTTCACACTGGCACCTAGCTGAGGCCAGCCCAGGAATTCCAGAGTAGTGAGGTTCCAGTGATACTTTGCTTCAAGGCACAGACTTCTTCTGCACACCTTAAAGTATTCGCTTTTGATCAAGTCTGTCAGAAGAACCAGGTTGGTTTGTGTATGAAGACTGGCCTTTGTTGGGGCTTCCTTGGGTGAAAATGTTTGGATTCGAGTGGTTTCTCTCACCAGAAGTTCTAATGCCTCAGGAATGGAGGGAGTTCAGATTATCAGATTGGGACACCACTTCCTCAGTTCCCAGGAAGCCTACCTCTCCAGCTGTCACCATGTTCCAGCTGTCCCATTCTTCTGGCCCCTCATTCTCCAACTGCCCTCACTTCTCTCCTGCAACCAGTGAAATCTGATGGCTATGGTTTAACCATGTCTCAAATGGAGAAAGAGCAAGAATAAAGGAGTCTCTGAAGAGACCTGGCCCTCCTCTCATTGTTCTTTTAGGCTTATTGTTTTTTTGTTTTGGTAAAGAAGTAATGTTTAAAACAAACAATAATAGAAAAACAGAAGTATTTGTCTGAAGGTTCTAGCCGAGTCCCCAGGCACACTGACGGACTGTATAAAGAATTGTCTTTTGTAGAATTTAGTAATTTAATCTGGAGAAGCTAGTCCTAAACTCTTGATCCATAAGGCATGAGTTTCTGAGTGCACACTCTTCGTGTGGATAAAGCATCCCCACCCTACACCATCTCTACTGAAGGCATCCATCCGGCCTACCTGTGTTTCTCAGAATACCTGGGTAGGTCATCAGAGATAAAAGAGAAGAATAGCCCACTTGCCAATTCCAGCTGGCAAAAAACCACAGGGTGAGTTTTGTGTTTTGATCGAGCTGCGTTCACACTGGCATGTGAACATTTTGTTTGTACCAAAGACGTTAGTGAAGGTGGGAACATGGGCTGCTTGAGCAGGCATGTGCCGCTGTTTCCTAAAAAACCAAAAACCAAGGCTCTCTGTGCACCCTAAGACAAGTACTGCCCTCCCTCTGTCCTTCTCAGTACGAAGTGGGGGAGAGGCAGTCTCACTGGGGTGGCAGGTGTCACAACAGGTCACCCTCATAGTCAATGGCTGACTAAGACTTCCAAGGGCAGCAACTCCTTGCTTTTGCCAGGGATAAACCTGACTCCCAAGGTCCAGAAAAGGATTTTAACAGTGTGCAGAATCCAGGTTCAGGCAGGAGTTGACATCTAGAGATAAGCTTCAGTAGATATAGGAATTTTATGCAAAATTTGGTGCAGGCGCTTTCATCCTTTATTCTGAGGAGTGGATTTATGGTTTTCATCGGATTCTCAATTTAGCCTGAAACTCAGAATAAAAAGTTAAGCAAGAGCTGTAATAACGTTATCCCTTAATTTTTTTAAACAGTTTCCTGAGCTATAATTTACATACCATCAAGTCCATCCCTTTCAGTGTAAAGTTCAACGATTTTGAGTAAATTTATAGAGTTGTGCAACCATCACCACAACCCAGTTTTAGAACATTTCCATCACCTCAAAAAGATCCTGTGCTTGTTTATAGTAAATTTCCCTTAATTTTTGCAACAAAAGTTCTAGGGTTGAAAGAAGGCTGCGTGCGCATCTGCAAAACTGATCCATCTTCCCTCTTCTCAAGAGCTCTACTAAAAGATTATTTGTTGTTTACCTGAAATTCAAATATAACTAGGTGTACTGTATTTTTATTTGTGAAATCTGGTGAGCCTAATCTAGGACCAAATCAGAATTAAGCAAGTAAATCAATGTTCATATTGAGAAAAAAAATGTATTTTTCTGGAGCATTGTAAATAGACATGCATTAGTTTATCAACTTTGAGCCATCTAGGTTCAAAGAGCGTTAGAACCTAGTTCCAGTTAGAATTCAGGCTGAGAACTAAAGCTGCAGAAACAACCTGCAGAATTCAGGACCCAACTGCTGTTTCATAAGCAAGCCTGGGACTGCAGGCACTCATAGGGTTATAGGCTACATTTGCCTTGAAAGGTTTAGAAAGTGGATGTAATTGTTAATCTTGCAACTCACAGTCAGAACTAGAAATGTGACTTTTAGGGGCACAAATTATAAGGAAATCATTCTTAACCCTTTTGAGGGTCACAAACCCCTTTGAGAGAATCCGATAAAAGTTATGGACCTTCTCCACAGAAAAATGCATATATACGCATTGATAACATTTTGCATAGAATTTTCTGGGGTGGGGGGCATACACAGATTCTCTGACAATGTTCATGGGCCTTTCAAGGGTCCGAGGATGCCGGAAGAGCCTGGGTAAGTCGACTAAAGCCATCCTGAAGTCTTATGTCTCACTTTTCTTTTTATCCTATTTGTGTAGGAGGGGAAGAAATCGGGCTGACTGGCTAAGGCAAGAAGACATGGCCAGGCAGCTGTCAGACGTCAGTGGTGAGAATTGTAGCAATTCGCCTGAACTCCACAGACTCGAGGTTCGTCGTCTGTAAAATGAACAGATGGCCCAATTCTGTTTTCCCAGGTTGTGTCTCACGGATCCAGCTGAAAGGTATCTGAGAGGGTCCGTTTTAGCTCCTGGAGCACTATACAAGATTTAGTATTTAAAAAAAAGTTTTAAAACCACTGGACTATATGGTACCCAAGTCATCAAGGTTCTAAGTCATGCAATTACCTGGGTTTTAGATTCTACAGAGTAGAGGTCAGGAGACAGTTGGGGAAGATCTGGAAATGCTTTTCCTTTGAGTTCAAAGGAAAAAGGCATTTGGCTGGCATAGGAGAGAAAGACATCCCGGCTCTCACCACCCTTCAATTCTGCAACCTGTCTTTCCTCCTTTGTGCTGCTCTCCTTCCCCTCATATGAAAAATTCAAAAACTGCCCAGTTTTCCTTTGGTAAAATAAAAAAGTATTTGAACTTACATGAACTTAATTTAATCAATTTTCTTTTGGGCAACAAAGATACCCAGCAATCTGTTATATCATATAATGTCATGCCGTCAATAGTAGTAGCCCAAATGGATAAAGGACATGTGTGCCAAGCTCTGTGCTTTAGAAATAGTATCTTCTTTGTGCCTTAGGGTACCTACAAAGTAGGTCTCAGTATTATCACCCCCATTTTTCAGAAGAGAAAAATGAAGGAGAAAAGTTATGACTTACACAGTTTACCTAGCTAGCCAATGACAAAAAGGGATTTCAAATCCCAATGCCTATACTCACAGCCATTGTACTATGTTGAAGAGACTAATTATACAACCTATGACTTAAAAAAATATAGGTTTTACTCATTTATTTTCTCTCAAAAACAAAGAGTCTACCACTTTAAGGAAGCTTATTATCATGCCCAATGATATGAACCATACAACTATTTTGAATGTTTATTTCATACTTACATCTACTAAGCAGATCTACCGTGTGCATATTTTAACTCCTCGAAGGCAAATATATTATTTAGTTTTGGGTTTTATCTTATCCATCCTTGGTCCTTGAAACAGCAAAAGAAATGCGGACACTCTGTTCTTATTTGTTGTCATAAGATACTAGTGGCATGCTGGGAAAAGCACACTGGGAAGCAATGTTCCGCACTTGGTGTTAAGACTTTTCTTTTTTAAACAGAGCTTGTGTAAATCACAGGCAAAGTTGACAAATTTCATGGCTTAGTCATGGCTAACATATCAGATTTCATGGTTTGACAGAGATTAACAAGAAAATCATATTAGAATTACAACTATTAGTAGATTCTTAGATATTTGGTAAAGAAACTCCAAGCTTCCAAACTCCATTGCCCGCTGCACACCACAGTCGTCCTTCCTCCATGGATGCAGAGCTTCCATGAATCCAAAGAGAGCAAATGGGATCCCCTAGTGTTCCTCAGAGTCCCCTCCTGGCTATCACGGGTGAGCTGGTGCCTTAATGGGCTCCAGGGAAAGGTCTGGCATCCGTGGAATAAAGCAAGGTTTAGCATTTATGACCCAATTCATAAGAGCAGAGGGAGAAAAAAACATATCCTGTTTGTACATAACACAGGCATTTCACCCTAACGTTGCATGCACTAAAGAGAGGAATGAATTATCACAGTTGTTGAAACTAAGATATTTTAGGTTAAAATTAAGCTTTCACATCTTTATGAGGAGGCAGTTCAGCAGAGGCCTTGTTAAAAGTAGTGGCATGCAAGCAGAGACTTCAAAAAGTCTGCTGACTACAGAGCCATTTGGCCCGAGGGCTCTGCATATCCTCTTTCGGTAAGAGCCCGACTTGCTTGTCAACTTTGCATAAAAGACAGCCAATTTGTCAGCCATTTGCTTTAATTCTCTTTCCGAGTCCTCCTAATGATAAACTCCGTACACCTCCTGGTCTTCAATATCATATATCTGACTGGAGGATGGAAATTCACTCGTGTCTCAGGCTGGTTTCCTTCCCAGGCGAGCCTCCTGGGTCTTATAGGATGTCCTTAATCAGAACCACATTACTGGGCTAGAGGAAGTCCTTGCACAGACGCTGGCAAGATGCTATGGCAAATTAGTTTCAGAACGTGGAGGGTCAGATTGGGAATAAAGGCTGCTGTTATCTATTGTGTTTTCTTTAGTTGAGAAAATTAAGGCAGGGTGCCTAACTCTTAGGAAACAAAGATCTGGATAAGTAGCAGCCACTTAGGAAAGGAGTTCCATTGACTGCTGAGCACAATAGTCAGTTGTGGAAACTGAAAGTCCTCACATTCCAGGTATTCTGGACACGAGCAAGGACTTCCTCATTTTATCCAGATAGCTTTTTATATTTCAGTAGTGCCCTAGATTGGTAAAATAAAAATAGCTAAGGTATTACAAGTTTTGTCAAAAAATATAATTGTCAGCTAAGTGTGTATATATACACATCTACATATATATCACAAATATATGTGTGTTAGATAAATAAAGCATATTTTAATAATAATAACAACCGTAATAACTACTGTTCATTGTGCTCTCATGTGATGAGCACTATGCTAAGCACTTTCTATGCATTATTTCATTTACTCTCTCAGTAAATGAACATGGTAGGAACTATCCTTGTCCCTATTTTACAGATGAAAGAAACTTGAGATTAGCGGGGATTCGAGCCACAAAGTTAGTCATAGAGCCATAAGCCAAACACAGGGGTGCCTGACACCCGAGCCGTGTTTTCACCACAGCAGTATACTGAGCCCTGGAAATTCTCATCAGCTCCATAGTGGTGAGTGCCCAATTTGACCCTGAAAAAAAATTCAAATTTCCTGGGGGGTGGGGATGGGGGCCATATTACTTCCCTAACACGTGAGTGTGAAAGAGTTCAGCCCCACCTGCAAGGCTCTGGGAAGAAGGAGGGGAGGGGTGTGAGAAAAGGGAGAAATTGTTGTAGAAATCCAAGACCTACCTCCTTTGCAATTTTGCCCAGTACTAGCACGCCTGGGGAGACTCACAGAACCAGAGGACCAGGGGGCTTAGTGGAAATCTGTCCCCCATCCAATTTCAAACTGATAGCCTTCCCTTCTTATGAATGGATTTGCTCTAGAGATTTGGGGCAAGAAACATTTCCAGCGTGCCTCCACCTTAACTAACACCATGGGGGCAGCTAACAATTACAAAAGGAATGAACTTTTTCATCAAACGCCCTTCCATAAAACCATTTCCCAGGAAATGTAACACAGCATGGAGCTAGCCGACTGCAATTTTCCACCAACAATGAGCATCGTGGGGCACAGGTACTATATTTAAACGATTTTCCTCCAGCTTTTTGGCAAGGCTCTCTCTCAAGGAGACAGAGTTGGGCTGAGGTCTCATTCCCCTCTGGCCAGCAGGATCGGAATGTTTAATACGGCCCTGTCTCTTCAACACCCATGTGTAAAACGCCAATAAACCAGCCAGCAAAGACCTGCAGGCCTAATTGCCTTTTAACTCCGCCAAGATGATAAACTCCCAGAGCAAGGAAGGAAAGACTCCCAGGGATTTAACAAGTTTATCTGCCTGCCACTTGAACATTTTCTGTCTGCCTACACTTCAGTGAATTCGCCAATAAAAGGATGAAAGGGTCCCAAACCCCAGACCCCTCAATGGCCAAGCAGCCCCAGATTCAAAACGTATGCCCAGCAAAAATCAACCTGTTAACCTAATTTTGTTTCATGTTTGTAGGGTCTGGAGCGAGAAAAATGGGGCCGCTTGCCCATTTCTAGCACCAGCCATTTCCCTTTTATTGACCAAGGCCTACAAATCTTTACCTACAGTACAGAAAACTGTTCTCACAAGGAAACTGGGAAAGGCAACTCATCCAGAAACCTCTACAATTCAAGTCAGGGGCCTGTTCCAACAGGAGAGAAGCCAGGTAGGTCCTGGTGGAGGGGAATGGAGTGTGATCATTGATGGTGACGAGCATTGTGTTCACTTCTGCAAGGACACTTTTCGCTTCTCCCTCCCTGAAATTTCAAGTGTAGCATTTTAGTTGTTTTTGTTGATTTGCACCATCCCACCCAGAAGACAAATTGTAAGAACTCTGTACCAATTGGAGTTAAATTGTTAAAGCAAAGCAAAACAAAACCAAAAGACTTGGGGTTAGCACAGCAAGACAGTGCCATTCAAGACGTAAAAGTAGGGCGAATGGGCATAACCTCTCTGGGAGGCCTCTTCACGGTATTTATCAACATAAACGTGCAACTTCCCTTTTAGGAATTCATTCTAAAGAAATTATTCAACAAGTGCATAAAGGTGAAGCACAAGGAGCCACAGCATTCTAACAGGAAACATTTTAAAAGAACTAAATGCTCATTGTTAAGGATTGGTTAAATAATGCAAAGTTCTATACTCTGACACTATAAAAAAGATGCTGTGGGATATATCTATTAGTGTGGAAAGGTGTTCAACATACAATGTTAAGTTCAGAAAGCAAGTTATAAAAATATTGATAATATGATTTCATTCTTTCTTTTTTTCAGAGGCTAGATACAGAAAAAAGACGAGGAAGACACATAGTTCACCAAAATTTTAGTATTTCTGGATGGTGGAATTCTTTTGCAAAGACTTGAATTATTTGAAATTTTTAATAATGAAAATGCATTGTCTTTAAAATCAGTTAAAGCACTAAAGCCAAAAAATAAAACATCCCACCGCCGCCACCACTCTCCTGATCAACAGGAAGAGAATCACATCTGAAATAACTTATGGAAAGATTCAGCCTTCCTTTCTCAAGGAGACACAGTAAAGAACATTAAAGGATTTGGCCTTGATTTATCAGCACGTATAAGTGTTGCTCAAGTGTACTCTCCAATGAGATGAGAATAAATTGCAAAACTACATGTGGGCTCAAAATCCCAGAGGGTGTATTTCCCAGGTGGCCCAGGCTTCTCTCTTCCTTAAATCAGGGTACAAACACCAAGAGCTCCTCTATTAAGCTGACTTGTTCCACTTAATAAAACAAGAGCAGCTCTAGAGTAGGGTGCATGCCAAATGAAAAATCTGAAGCACTATTTTCCTATTAAAATCTCGCCCATGTTTTTCCCATTGGAACCTGGAAACTGGACAAATTCTGAAGGAATCCAAAGGAATTTCTTTAGAAAAGAATTCTGTTAACACCAAAAGCTCCCCAAGCACTACACAAAGCAAATGCTAGATTGCATTATGCTGAAATGTAAAAGCAGGAGTTCAAACCCAAAATGATGTGTCCTTCGCACCAGGCTTTGTGTGTATCAGGGCTTATGCATTTGTACACTTATCCCTATATATTTCTGCATCTCCCTACTTCATAATTTCATAATCAGTTCCCGATTTCCTATTTCTTCCAACTGTAAGGCACAAAATTCTGGATTTGAGAGATGCAAGGTTTAAGGGTATGGAAGTACAATGGAAAGTATGATAAAAATAAAACCAACATTGAAGTTTTGTTTCATACCCACTGAGAAGTAACAAATTGACTCTCAAACTGTGAGACATGGACATATGTGCAAGAATTTCATGTGTAAAGTGGATCCCTTGGTTGGGACATGTCCTTACCAATGACTAGAGCTATGGGAAGCTAAAAGGGTTCCTACATTGTTATAACACATCAAGGATAGGTATGTCTACAAAAGCACTATAATGCTACTCAAAATTCAGAACTCTGTCCCTAGGAAACAGAGGAAACTGAAAGATCAGGTTAATCTAGGATAAACTTCATGTCTAGAGTTCAGAGACAACTGGCCTCTCTATGAGTTTCAAATGGAGGTTTCTTTGAAGGATTGTTCTCAAATTCATTAAAGAAATTTCATTGACTTTACAGACTTTGGCATTAAATAGATAACCTGAGTTCTTCATTGCCCTGGAAAATGACTGTTCACCTTTGAAGCTCTGCAAATTGGGATTAAGTTGGCTGTTTGCCTTTCGCCTCGAAGATGACTCCACTCCATTGATCACTGAGTCCCGGGGCAATCACCTGGTTGACCAATGATATCAAATTTATCTCTATAACTGTCTCTTTTAAAATGCGTATCCTGTCATGTTTGGCTTTGTAATGATTTTTGCTTTAGATGTAGTAGTACCATTTGATATTAATGCCTCCCTCAATAAAAAATTGCAGGCAATACATCATGTTTTAAAAACTCAAGTTTAATTTTCAACTAATTTGAAAGATACATGGAGTTTTTAGATTCATAAACTAATTCATAAATTCTGCCTTGAATTTCGCCTACTCAGAGACACTTCCTCAGGCCCGGGTGTGCTCTTTGGAGCAGCATTTACTGGCTTTTCACAATGACTCTGCACATTCCAAAGAGGGCTGGGCACAAACACATACGCCAGCCTTCAGCTTTCACCCTCTAACCCCACCGTCTGCTTCCTGCGCACCCCATAATCTAAAACATCTCCTCTTTGCAGGTATATGGTCTTGGATTTGTCACGGTGAACGCGAGACTTTACAAGGCCAATAAAATGACAGCTGCATAGAGAGGACGGGGTGGCTTTTACCGACTCTGAAACACCATTGCCTTTAACTCCCAGGGATCAGGAACTTGAAAGCACACCGATTCACTTAGCTCTGTGTTTGTCATAAAGTTAAGGCTAATCAGATTTCCCTCAACTTGCAGCCCTATCTTAAATCCCCAAGCTTCTCCTATGCAAACTTAACTGATGGAAGATGTGATTATGGCTTCTCAGGTCATAAATTCTAGATATTTATAACATAACTGTTGTCATTTAGGTCAATTAAGGTGCTTTTACTGGCTTGGAACAACTACCTATGGGGCTTGCCCAGTACTCTGACAGTGGTTTATGACCCTTAGGGTGATTGTATCTTACAGGGATATGAAAGATGGTTGCATGCGGAAACAGCCAGGAGGCTCTTGAAGCACTTCCCCCATATTATGATCAACCATACTCATTTCCACTCTGTCCCTGGAAGCTGAGACCCCTTCTTTATCCATAAAAACCAACATTTGACTCTAAAATTCCCCTAGAGTTGGTTTCTTTGATCACCTTTTCTCCTCTCAAGACCTGAGAGGGGAGATAACACCTCCTGAGATGCTCTATGATAAAACTCCCAAGTGGTGGGCTGGGCAAGCACCCAGCTGGGAAATGCCAGACTTTTCCACATGCATAACATGTCCCTGAAGACAAGTGGTTTTACTTTTCACATGGGGCAAACTGCTCCCTCATGAAAGGCAGAACAGGGTGACAACAAAGAAAGAATGGAATATATTTGGGGATTTCATATAGACAGGTTACAGCTTCTCCTTTTCCCTTGTGGAATATCACTTATCTACCACCGTCTCCCTCCTGCTGTTTCTTCTTTCAACAAGGCCATGGGCACCCACTGTACTCCAGGCATTATGCTAGGTGGGGCTACAGAGATCAAGGAGCTCCCAGGCTGGCTGGAGACACAGGCACGTTAATAATTATAATTCAAAATTTTAACAGACAACAAGAGAGTCATGCACAGAAGATTGTGAAAGCACTGAGAAGTGGCATTTCCACTTTTAGAGGGGAGGGAGGTAGTCAGGGAAGTTTCCTTGGAAAAAAGAATTCCTAGTCTGAGGCTTAGAAAATGCAAGGAGACAGCTAGTTAGGCCAACTAGGGGAGAAGAGCATTGCCCTCAGGGAAAGCAAGACCAAAGATGTGGATTTGAGGAGGGCACAGGCTGTGTGGGTATGCCAAGCAGGTTGGTGTTCTGGAGCACTGCCTTCCTGGCAGAGTAGAGGCTGGAAAGGAAAGCCAGGACAAGATCCTGTAGGGCTTTGTATTCATGTTACACAAGCTATTACCTTTCTTATTCAAAGGAGACATGGTATAATGGCGCCCTTTTCACAAAACCAACTGGATCTAGCTGAGTAAGAGCTATTTTTTTTTCCTTATCCAAATCTATTTTCTTCATGCCTCCATCAACAGGTGACATTGTAAAATCCCCCAGTCTAACCTGACAAACATAAGTCTTTGAAACTCCAGTCACACCTCCCTTGGCAGAGAACACTTTGCTTTTGATTACCAAACCAAAACTCTTCATAGAAGCCAGGTAAAACATCCAAAATTCTACCTGGTCAACATCTACTAAGTGATGACTCCATACAAAGCATTGTCCTGGGGATGAGTAAGAAATGTGGTGGAGGAGGCATGACTTTGGCATGAGGTATGATTTTGAGGTGCACAGTGACACACCCTGGATCTTAGAATTTAAAGGTCTTTTATCTATTTGATTTTTTCTTGCATTTCGAATAATGATAATTTGTTGAATTTGGCCAAAACCCCCCCCCAAAACCACAACATCTACCAGGTGAAAGAAGGGTACTAGCATAGAAAATATCCTATAACTACAGGATTTGAAAGTCTGCAATATGGGAAAGTGCAAGCTACCAGCAGTTTCTCCAAATTAGCTGCTCAAATGTACTACAGAGACCCAGGTTCAGAAAGCAACAGTGTTGACCAGGCAGTCACCAGTTTCTCAAAACGATCAAATTGTAGCTCATTTTCAAGAGTTTTATGGAAGTTTTTGCTGCTGTTAAAAATTTAAAATACTCAACTGTTTGTTTGTATCTATTCTACCTTGTTCCAAAAAGGATTAAAGGATCTAATACCAAATAGAAGAGGCTCTTATTACTGGAGAAGGGAGGAGTGAGGGCTTGAGTTACAGCCGCCAAGCAAAGGTCAAGCTTGTTCCAAGTGGGACTTGGACGGTGCTGGTGAAACCTGGACAGCTTTTCTAAAACAGAATATTCTGATTTAACACACAATTCTCCAGCTGCTGGGGGACAGGGGAGGAGCTGAGAACCCATTTCTAGAGGCAGTCTGGGAACCATGAGCTTTATCAGCTGCATAAAATCCCAGACAATGAATTCATACTCTCTCATTTGTTCTTTATGCTTAGTTGTGTATTTACATGTATTTGACCCATGGGACAGTGAAAGGTGGCCCGGTGCAGTGTCACTGGCTTCACAAGCTAGTTTGCATTTCAGTTTCACCACTTGGGCAAGGCACCTAACCTTTCAGTCCTTCTGTTTCTTCATCTGGAAACATAGCTAATAGTAGTCTTCACCTCAGAGGGTTATTGTGATGATTACAAGAACTAACCCATGTAAACAGTGCCGGGCACATTTTAAGTGCTCACTAACTGTTAGCTATAAATTCTTATTTTCTAGCCTTCTGTTAAGCACAGAGAGAACAACAGAAATAAAGACCATTGCTTTGTCATAAGGAACTTATAGTCTAGCTGGAGAGAGGATCACCAAAGGGGACACCATGGTGATCAAGAAAAGGGAATTCTGGGGAAAATTGAGTTCTAACCCTCAGATCCTCAGGAAGTCAGGAGAGAGGGAGAAAATGCCATTTTCAAAATTTTAGAGGAGGCTTCCTAAAGGAACATATCTATGCTGAATCCAATCGGTAGGATTTAGACAGAAAATAGGGCATTTCAGATAATGGCAAACAATGGTCACAAAGACACGGAAAAAAGAATGAACACTATATATTTTTAGAAGAGGAAAAAATATCTCATTATCTGAGAGTGGTGGAAAATTCATGAAAGCTGCCCAGGGGGACCCATTTGGGAGGAAAATGAACACTGGGCAGAGGCAGTTGAACCAAATGTGGTTGGAAACAGGAGGAACTGGCAATCTGTCATCAGGGGAGGGATGCAGAGAAAGCGGTGTTTCAGGAAGGTGAACCTGGTTGAGACATGCAGGTTAGATGGGCTGGGAAAATTCTGAGCCAGGCAAACCACCAAGAGGCCACTGGAGGGTTGAAGTGATGTGGCCCACACCAGGCAAGTGCTGAGAGGACAGATAGGAAGTAGAGGATGGGAGAGGCACTCTATGGGAAGAACTGGCTGGCCTTGGTCAATGACTACACATCCAGATGTGAGGTCTAAATGCACAGGACCTGGAGCGCCATAGAATCGGTTTGGGGCCCAGCTCTGCCACTCAGCAGCCCTGAGCTCAGGGCACTGATTCAGCGTAAGCTCAGCTTCTTCCTTTGCCAAATGGACACAAGAGTGCTCACTTCATATGGATGAAAAGCACTTAGCATGACGCCTGGCTCATCCCGAAGTGGTCAAAAAATGGTAACCATTTCTTTGGTGTTGGCATAATAAAGAAGAAGAAAAAAAGAGAGGCAAGAAAACAGAGGTTCTACTCCTGGTCCCTAACCCACCGACCGAGACACAGGCCTGGCTACTCCCTGGATCCCTCTTCATGAGACCTCACTAACATTTAATGTCAGTCATTTAATGCCTTGTAGACAAATCGAGGTGTCAGTATGAATGGAGACTCATTTATTGTATCCCCTTTATTACATACCTAACTCACTTCCATCTCACCATGGAAACCAAGTCTTTCTAAAAATATAGGACCAAAGGAAAATGGTGATAACTTTGCTTCATTTAAAAGAAGTAGCTTAAGATTAAAAAGAAAAAGGGTAAGTACTTTGCACTTTATTTCATAAGAAGAGGGAGGAAAAAAGATGACACATTGTACCAGTGATTACCTGCCCATTTTAAGCCTTGTCAGCAACACAAAGACTTAAACCAAAGCTAAATCCAGGGCGCATTATCCCGTTAAGCCTCTGTGTTAACTCCAGGGGACTGAAAGGCATGTCTGTATTTCTACGGGAGGTTCCTGGTGGGTTCAGAAAACTTTTAAAGAAGTGCTCTATTATCTCAGGTGGGTGTGTTCCAAAGAATCTAAACTGAATGTACTTTTGTTTCAGTTCCCGAAAAATGTTTCTCATCTACCTCAGTTTTCCAAAGTCCATCTTGCACAATGCAAATTACGCAGTAAGTCATAGCTGACCTAGTAAGTCTGAAATGAAAAGCTAAGGAAGTGGGTAACATAGGGAAATTCTTCATCAGCATGCCTTTTTGACCTCTGCAGAACTGTCCTTGATGGCCCTGAGCATGTGACCCTTTGCCTCCCGTTTAAGCTGTGAGGCATTTGGAAACAAAGTTTTGAGAAAAGCCACAAAATCAAAGGGGATCAGGCAAAATGACCTGCTGCTGATCAGTGCTGATCATCAGCTTTGGTTCTCCCCAAGGTAAGAACTTCAGACCCTTCAAGAAACCAGCAGGAGAGAAATGATGGAGTAACTTCCCTAAACCTGCCAAAGCATATTTGCTGAGGAATGGACACTCCAGTCCACAGATCCTCCTAGACTATGGAATGCCTGAACACCTATCATTTTCTCCATCCTTTACACACGTAACTGACTAACGTTATGATATAAATGAGTTTTCACTAGCCAGCCCTGCTTCCTTACTGAAGACAGCCCAAGCCAGTGATTGCTTTAATTATAGAAGGAAACAAATGGCTTCTCAAGGTCCTTTGGATAAGGTGGCATTGGAAAAGTAACCTCTAACAGATGCGTGGTACAGAAGAAATGCTACTGCTCACCAAAGACGTAAAACCCAAACAGAAATACCTTTAGCTACCACAGAAGTTCCTCAAGCACTGACACTTTGTCATCTGTGGGTGAGAGCACAGGTTACAGGGTCTCTCAGACCTGGAGTTCTGTTGAATACATGAGAGCCATGTGACTGCAGGCAGATAATAACATCTCTGAGTCTCAGTTCCTAGACTTTCACATGGAGCCAATATCCACCTAGCTCATAGAGCATCATACAGGTCAAACATATGTGTGTGTATCTATATATAAATCTTTCCAAAGATTCAGCTTTTATTTTTGTGGATCATTTCTTGTTATTACTGTTGTTGATGTTTTCTATTTTATTTATTTATGCCTTTGACTTTTTTTTTAAATTTCCTTCCTTTTACTTTTGTTTACTCTGTTTTTATGAAGACCAGTCAGTCAAGAAACAGACCTGTGCAGGGTTCTATCAAGGCTGAATTCATTCTTCCTTGGGTTCAAGTCCCAGAGGCTTAGTAGGAAAGATCCGTGAAAAGGTGATTGGAGAGAGAAGATGAAAAGCTGAAGGCCTCCCAGATGAAAGCTAAGCCAGAAACCTGGCTGTTAAGAATATTTTCTCTCCTCTGAAAAATGAATTAGTTGAATCCAAAGTGACACTGAAAGGAAAATCAAAATGCCTGAAGAGCAGGTTGTGGACTTGAACTCCCATGTAACTGGATTCCTCCTTGGGACTTACGGCTCTGACACATGATACTTTGCAGAGAGGGTCCTTCTAACCCTGCTGAAATCTGGACACCATGGGCCTTTTTTACATGGGGAATTCTTAATATAAATGGAGTTAAGAACCAGGAGCTTAGCTATCCAGGGATTTCTGCCATTCAGGACTAAGAAATAGGGATGAAAGCAACAGGAAAAAGAAGCAGATGAAATACTACAAAGGGACAAAAAGGAACTCCTTCTGCCTGGAGGGAGTCAGTCTCCAGGCTTGAGGATGAGAACCATCCTCCATAAAACAAGAATTCATTTCACTTCCAGTCCTCCAGGCCGTGATGCACTTTGAGCCAATATGTAATATATATCACGGAGCTCGATATCAGAAGGGATGCCAGGGCAGTGGGGTGATGGGGAGGCTGTGGCTCCCAGAGATACTCAGAAGTCACTGAGCTTGACCTCTAGAAGGCTTAGACTGTTTCTGCTTTGATGCCTGGAGTTGGGAGGAAGGGAGAGGCTTACCCCAAGGGGACTCTGGAACACCAGAAATAGAGGGAATGAACCTGAAACACATTGAAACTGATGGTAATCTGGAGAGCACTTCAGGTAAAGTTAGCCTATGATTTTGAGTTTTCCTGTGATTTTGCTGGAGTAATTCAAGGTTTTTTATATTTCTTGCGTCTTGCTACTTTTGGATTGTACTCTAAATGACTAAAGAATCCTAAACACTTACATTATCTAATTATACCCAGAAAGCTACAAACTCAGGTATTAGCTGATACTTGATAATTCATCACACTAAACAACCAATTACAGTGCCAGGCACTATGCCAGGGGCTGGGCTCACAATTGTAAACCATGTAGATAAAGGTACTTCTCATGGAAGGATATTCTACTGAAGACAGGCAGACATGTTCACAAATAAATAACATAATTCACACGGTGACAGGTACTATCAAGAGTACAAAACAGGGGAATGTGATAGGGAGGGACTAGAGGGCGGGGGAGGGACTTCAGATGGTGTGGCCAGGAAGGGCCACTTCCGGCAGTAACAGCTAAGCTGAGACCTACTGATGAGAAGGAGCTAGTCTTGCCAAGATGGAGGGGAATGCGTTCCTAGCACAGGAGACAGCAGGCTCAGGAGTCCTGAGGCGGGAATAAGCTTGCATGTTGAGGGGGCAGAAAGAAAGCCAGGGTTCCAGGAACGTGCTGAACTGGGGCATGGTGGTAGGAGGGAAGGCAGGAGTGAGATACAGGAGCCAGACTAGAGAGGCTCTTGAGAGTCAGAGTAAGGACATTCAATTAATTAAGAGTTCATGAAATATTTGAGGCCACTCTCCTAAAGTACATTGTCAGCTAAGATAGTTTTTATTCTTCCTTCCTGACTTTCAAAGTATAGTAGACAGTGATCTTGGTGGGTTTTCCTCAAAGAAAGGGCAGATTACATCCGTGCTTTTGCTCAATGAGTTGGGCAAGAAACCAAGTTCTTCCAAGAACTCCACATGTGTCTCTGACCATCAAAGACACTACTGTAGGGGCTTCACAGAGCTCAGGGGCCTCCCTGGTGGGCACACAGTCAACTTGGGTAGGCCCAAACTTCTTGGCAATCATCCCTGCTTCCACCTCTGAGTTTTACACAAACATTTTTTTTCCTCTGCCACTGGGAAAAGTACATAAAAATAGGTGTGCCACTTGAAAATTAAACAAAGAGTAAATATCCAGTGCAGCTGGGCTGTGATCTAGATAACACCAGAGAATCTAAGAGTGGGAAGTCACGTAACATAAAAATAAGAAAGAAAGAAAGAATCATGGCAGTAATGATCGGTTTGGAAAAAAAAAATAGATGGAAAGAATTTGGAAGGTAACAACTTCCAGATGGTCCTGGTGGTGAAGATAGCTATATATAGAGAAAGAGGGGCTAATTAGTTCCTGGGCCAAGGCCCCAGTTTCTGTTAAGTGAGTGATTGTCTTGTGGTGGTTTAGTTCAATACTAGGGGACACACACCACATCGCAAGTAAATTAAGTATTTGGGTTTTTTTCCAAGCAAAGGGAATTGCCCAACCTTAATACAATTAATTAAGACTCAATGAATGTTTAATTTAGTTCTGGTGCTTGTACCAGGGACACAATGGGCTCTTTGTTTTGGCGAAGGCTCCTAAATATTGGAAAAAGGGAGACAGGCTGAAAGAGAGCAAGGGTTAGTCAATAGCTTTCCCCCGAATGCTCAGATGCACAAGTTGGTTTCCAAACGTAACAGCCAATTCAATGAAACCCAAGAGATTGCCCTAGAATGAAGCTGTGGACCTTCCAGGAGAAAAGGAAAAATATTGCCTCACGCCTCTGGGTTGGCACCGAAAGTTACAAGCTAGTCTTTCAAACACCCTCTCCAAAACTCTGGCTCTGCCAACTAAATAGACCATCTTTACAGGGCATGCTCAACTAACTTCTCACTTGGTTTCTTCCTATTTTCGAGTCAGGAGCTCTTGGCAGTGAAAAGGTTTGAGAAAATGTAGGAGGTAAGAAGAGTGGTTGGAATGCTTCTTTCAGAATACTGTGACCAAATGGATTGCCTTTGGCCAGCTATCAACCATCACCTGACAGGCAGCTGGACAAAAGTGGGGATTTTTATCGCTATAGAATCCACACTATTGCCTCCTGAGAGAATTCTACAAAGAACAACAATAACGACAATATAAAGTGCTTCTGTTTACTGTGTGTCTACTGTGCATCAGCCTTGTGTGTGGTGTTCCACGTAGACTATCGCATTCAACTTTTCCAACAACACTGAGCGGTAAGCATTCTTATCACCCCCTGTGGAACACATGTGGAAGCTGAAGCTTTGAGATACTAAGTCCTTTGCCCAAGGTCTCACAGCTAGTAAATGGTGGAACTGGGATTGCAACCAAAGATGCTTGACCTTGGAGCCTGCACTAATACTTGCTCACATCTGATACTGTGCTGAGTTACTCTCTAAGTGAACTCCCATTGGGTGGATGAGTTAGAGGGATTGCCAAACAGCTGGCTGTCTCTGTGCACACCAGCAGAGAAAGGCTCAACATTTTAGCTAGAGAGCAAATGTGGGCTATGTGCCCATTTACATACCAACTTGCAGAGATGGCAGGTGGCAAGAACTACCAGTGGATCCATAGAACAAAGGCTTCCCAACCCAGTCAAGTTGGACTAGAGAACTAACTGGCTGGATAACGAAACAAGGAGGCCCAGGGCATGGGTGACTGTGAGGCTCAAGCATCTTTTTTTCCTGGAATCTGGTCCTGTTCACTCTTAATCCATTGCTGGAAGGCTGTCAGGCTCTGGGAGACAGGGTGAGATGGAGGTAATGAGGCAAAGATTATGGGCCCAAATTCCCATCTCTCCATTCTCTTAAGTTTGGTTTCAGTGGAAGCCCAAGGGGTGGCCCAAAGACATCTGGCTTAGTCATAGCTTAATTATCCCCAACCTTCACCCTATCCTATAGGACCTTTAGCAACCTAAGGTGATTGCAGTCCTAACCTAGAAGTTTAAGACTACTCAGAAGATGTAACTCATCTAAACTATCATTACATTGTAAAATTTAGAGCTGGTGGGACTCCTAGGGATAATTTAGATCAATATCATCTCCCTTAGTAATACTCCACTTAGTAACCTACAGCCAAGATCTTCAATACAATTTTCTAGAAGAAAGAAAGGAAGAGAAGAAAGGAAGTTGGTTAGCTAGTTAAGTTTCTAAGAGGGTAAATGACTTATGAAGGGTCACCAGGTTAGTGGCAAAATCAGGACAAGAACACAAGTATCCAAATTCCTAGTATCTGGTCTTCTCAATATATCATCCTGTCATTATTTTTTCCTGAGTATTCTCAAGTTGTCAATCTGTCTATCTAACCATCTAATCAAGAGAATCCTTATTGCCTACTATCTTCTAGGCATCGGAAAGTACAAAGACGAGTAACTCCCCTCTTTTGTGGGCTCTAAGACAAGTAATCAATGTTAGTACTGTGCCTGGCCTAGAGAAGCATTCAATAAATGTTTGCTGAAGAGATGCATTAAAGCACTCAGATAAAATAATTCAGGGCAGATTGAAGGAGCTATAAATACCCCAACAGCTGGAAGAGTACCTGGTGCAGAGAAGGCACTCCATAATATTTGTTGAATGAATGAACAGGTGAATGAACAAACAGAAATGAGTCCAGCATAATCTATACTGCTGGACTTTAAGAACACTAGGCAGTATGGTCTATGGAGGAATTGCTCCCTCACTTGACCTTTTCTAGGGAGTCCTGTGTTAGTTCAGGAGCTAAGATCTCAGGACTCTGGAATCAGAAAGACTTACTTTAGAATCCTGCTCTGCCCCTTACTCATCATATGTCCTTGGACAAGGCAGTACGGTCTATGGAGGAATTGCTCCCTCACTTGACCTTTTCTAGGGAGTCCTGTGTTAGTTCAGGAGCTAAGATCTCAGGACTCTGGAATCAGAAAGACTTACTTTAGAATCCTGCTCTGCCCCTTACTCATCATATGTCCTTGGACAAGGCAGTACTTTGTCCTCTCTGATTCTTGCTGTGTAAGAGGGCAAAATAACAGAACCTCCATCGTTAGCCTTTGGGAAGATTAGAACTTGGTAAGGTAAAACTCAAGCAACATAAGCAATTCCTACCAGGAATTCCTATCAGTCTTAACTAAAGCTTCTCTATTTTATCCATCCATCCATCTATCCATCTATTTATGTATCTCACTTCCTAGTGACCAGGCATTATCTTAGCACTCTGGAAATATTAACACACTCGATCCTCATAACAACCCTAGGAGTCAGGTACTATTATCTCTCATTTCACAAACAAGGAAAACCTGGAGCGAAGAAGTTAAACGACATGCTAAAGTCACATAGCCAAAAAGTGGCTGAGCTTTCTATGGATTCCCATGGAGGGAGACTGGCCCCAGAGTCCACGCACTTGGCCACCATGCTATGCTGCTTGCCAAAAGCGGAAGGAAGCTTTTCCTGTCCCCTGAAAACATGAGGAGTCTTTTCATCACTATTCCTGCCTGGTTCAAAACCCAGGCACAGTAACTTTCATGAGACTAGCACCTTCTACTCTAAAAAAATGTGATCATTAAAATGGTCATGTCAGCCTGGCAAGGCAAAGCTCTGAATCCACTCGGCAGAGGAATGATGTGGTTCACTGAAGGAAACAGCACCAGGACACAGGTGACTAGATGCTCACTGCCTGCAGCTCCTGCAGCAGCATCAGTTTGTGACAATATGGTTCCCCATGCATGACACAGCTGGGTTGGTCTGGAATCTCGGTTTGATGCCAGGGAAAGCAAAAGATGTCCAGATAACTCTGGTGGCATTTCTTGCCTTAGAAGATTCAGTCACTGCCTCATGTGTCATTGTCTGAATTCTGTCCTATAGACTTTAATTCTTCATCATCATAATCACATTTATAGTAATAATCAAAATAAGTCTTTAATCTTTAATTTCATGTATGTTATCTCATTTAACCTTGTAACAACCCCGTGCATTAGGTGTGGCTGTCCACATTTTTAAAATGGTGTGTGGAGGGTTTCTCTTCCTTCTCCATCTATCCATCTGCCCACCAGCCCTATTACACGTCAGTCCTATGCCAGGCACTGGGGCTATGAGGACGAGCAAAACTAAACTGCTCTTGCTTTCATGGAGGTTAATCAACTAAATTCCACAAATAGTGGTAATGTGACAAACAATATGAGGAGTGGGAAGGAGATATGAGGAGTAGGGCTATGACAGCATAGGGTGAGGGGACTTGCCCAGGCTGGGTTCAGGGAAAACTTCCCTCAGGAAGCACAGGGTGGACATGAGCTGGAATTAACTGGACCAAGGGGATAAGGGTGGAGGTAGAGATGGCATTGCATGGAATGATCCAGGCAATGGGAAGAGCATGCGCACAGGCTTCGTGGTAGAAAGAATCATGAGACCTTCATGGGCTGGGCTTGTCCCTGCCTTGCCCACAGTTAACCAACTGGTCTTCCCAGAGGGTAGCACACAGCCAGGTTGCTCTTTCCATTCTGCCTATGCTTGCATCCCACACAGCTCCATGACCCCCTCATGACAATAATTTTACTATCTATGGGTGAGAAATTACACAATGACAAAAAAGGATCAGGAATATATTAACCCTTTCAAATTACTTTATATTTTATCAACCACACCAAATGTACATATATTTGAAAAATAGTCAACTATGCTATATTATTTATTTATCAATCCAGTGGACAGACTGGCACCTTAGGGAGATTTTTTAAAATAACTCCATGTCCCTTGCCCACAGGTTCTGAAATGCAGGAACCATTGGCTGGCATATATGTCTCCCTCTACTGGGCTGTGAGCTCCTTACTTCAGTGCCTAGCATCTAATAGGTGTTTAATTCAACACGTGCTGGCGGAGCAGATACATATGCGTGAACACTCAGTGGCCTTTCATTCATTCAACAAATATTTCCTGAGTGCCTATTATGTGCCAGGCACTGGGCTAGAACCTGGGACGGCAGCAGTGAAAAATGGGTGAAGTGTCGCCCTTACGGAGCTTACATTCTCCCAAGTCCAGGAAGAATCAATACACTTCTCCTTTGACTCTTCATGCAAAAGCAAAACTAAGCCTTAAAGGATTTTGTCCTCGATTCATTTAAATCGATACAAAGATTTTTCAGATGCACATCTCTCCAGTCCCCTTTCCTTTCTGGCTACAAGCCTCATCACAAAATATACCACACCTGGAACTCAAGGGTTCCGAGGGGAAAGGCCATGCGCTCTGCCCACCTCCCACGTGGCCTGCTAGCAGCCCCATTTGTGTTCCAAGACCAGGGGACCCGCCCTCCAAAGGAGCCCCTTCAGACATAGTGAGTTTGTCAGCACTTCTCAAATACAGCCAATATCTCTGCATAAGGGCAGCTTAGCACAAAGGGGTCTACTTAGCACAAAGGGGTCTAAGTATGTGTTTTTTTTTTTTTTCTTGAGGAAGATTAGCCCTGAGCTAACTACTGCCAATCCTCCTCTTTTTGCTGAGGAAGACTGGCCCTGAGCTAACATCCGTGCCCACCCTCCTCTACTTTATATGTGTGACGCCTACCACAGCATGGCTTTTACCAAGTGGTGCCATGTCCGCACCTGGGATCTGAACAGGCGAACCCCAGGCCGCCAAGAAGCAGAATGTGTGAACTTAATCACTGCGCCACCGGGCTGGCCCCTAAGTATGTGGTTTTTACAGGGGATTTTAAAGGGTGGTTAGGAATTCAGGTCATGGAATGCCCCGGACATGAAGAGGGTTTATAAGAATCCGCTCATGCCATAAGTAACAGACAAAAGTTGAAGTAATTTATTTTCTTTGAATATTACATTTTATATATCCATGCATTCTCCCAGGATATCCAATCCACAGACTGCCTTGAAGCTACTTGGGATGTATATACACCATACATCCATGCTCCTACTATTTATTGGGACCAGCTTGCTCCATTTCTATGATCCTGCCTGAATTCTACCTATTAAATATTGTCAGTCCCGGCTGTAACATAATCCTGGCTGAGATTCACATGCGAGATGTAATCTTAAGCCATTTGGAATCTCTTCTAAAAAAATGTAAAAGCCAGCATTCTTCCCGAGGAATGAATCAGTCTGATAAAAATGTCTACAAGGGCAGCCTAATCAGTTCATATGAGAACTTGTCAGGAGAACTTCTACTTGGACTGCAAGATTAAACCATCTCCATAAATTGTCATTAGAAGGAAGCGTGGTCCATTCAGTTAAGATGCTCTTCTCCTATTTCCAGTTAGAAACTCTGGTTTGCATTTCTCAGATGGCGACGCTGGCAAAAGCCATGTCTAGAGTGAGCATCAAAAAGATAACAAAATCTCACGTTTGCTCACTAACAGTGGTTCATTTTTAACCTGATAAAGTAGGATTGCAGCTCTTCTCTCTCCTGCAGTGGTTCGGAGAGTTCTGAAAGGGAAAACTTTCCTCACTTTATTATCTCTTTTTTCTAAACATCCTTTTTTTTGACCTCTTATCCAGATAATCACCCACTGATTATTTTAAAGGTATGTTAATATTTAGACAAATCCTCCAAGATCTCTCTCAGGTTGGAACAGGAAATGCTTTATGTCATTTTAATGTTTATCAACATTAGTGGTGAAATCATATCATTACAAGGGAAAACATTTTTTGATGAGTTTTTGATATCATCTAAAGCAATCAGTATGTGAGTTCAGGACGAGGCACAATGAAGAACCATCTCATCAGAGGCTTTGCCAAATAAGTAGCAACTTCATTCACCCATCACGTTAAATGGCAAGAGTTTCTGTCAGAGATCTTTTAAAGTTATTTTCAACCTTTTTTTTTTTATCTTCCTTCTCTTCTTACAGTAATCCATACTAACAGGAGAGAATAAGGACAAATGTTATTCCAGTCCTACTTCTGCCACTTCCTGGCTGAATGACCTTGGGAGAGTCACTCATGCTCTCTCAGCCTCCATTTCACCATCTGTAAAATGGGATAATAGCATCATCAACTCACACAGTTGTTACAAGGATTGAGCACCTGGGACATTTTGTGGGCCCAGCACAATGTCTAGAGCCCCTTGGATGATGGATAATTATTTATTCAATGAATGAATGAATGGATCAATGAATGAAGCTATTCCTACCAAAACTGTATTGTTCTAAATTAGGGCTTGGCAAACTTCCTGCAAAAAGCCAGAGAATAAATATCGTAGGCTCTGCAGGCCATATGGTCTCTGTCACAACTACCCAACTCTGTGTTGGAGCATGCAACCAGCCACAGTCAATAAATGAATGGGTGTGGCTGTGGGCCAATAAAACTTTATTTGCAAAGACAGGCAGGGGACTGGATCTGGCCTGCAGGCCATAGTTTGCAGACCCAGGTTCTAAAGGCCTAGCCTGCTAGTGACAAACCAGAGTGACTTTCGAAACAAGTGCTCAGTCATGACTTATAAGCCCAATGTTAGATCAAATCATTGAAAAGGAAACTAGGAGGCAGTAAGAAGTCAGTCCCTCCTAGCTTCACTCCAACCATCGCTTGCGTCCTGTCACACTGTCTCCCACAATTATCAGGACCCGTCATGGTCTCACGGGTATGCTGGGGCCTTTCCAGCTATCTGGGGACTCACCCATGCTGTAAACCAGCCTGTTGCACCCAGTTCCTCCTCCAGACAGGCCAGTGGTGAGGCCCTGGCAGGCCAAAGTCCCTTCCAGAATGTACCCCTTCTTTTCCTATTCAAACCAATGACCCCTCTTTTGTCAAAAATCTTCAGAGATGAGGATGAGAACCTTCTCATCCAGGTCCAGGTAAAGAAATGGAAACGCTGTTCCTTCTCATACTCCTTTTAATCTCAGGAGTACAGAATCATGTTGCAGAAGATGGAAAGGCAGGGGCCAGAGCTATTAAAAGGACAGGTTAGGACTTTGTGGAGGTAACATTTCTATGTGCCAGGTGCCCGTGGTGTTCCAGGCACTGTTGAGAGTCCTCCCGCCCCTTGTACAGAGGCAGAAGCAGAGCTCAGAAAGCCTGAAAGCCTTGCCCAAAGACTCAGCCTAGGAGCAGGGACTGGCAACCAAGCTGCTCTGCCCCAGGTCTGACCAACTTGAAAGCCCAAATTATGAGAAACCACTGGCTGCTCCCGGGTACAAATGGCAGCTCTAATCCACTGAGTACTCACTGGAGCCCGGCTTTCAAAGTCAGTACACTTTGCAAGCATTTTACTTATTGACCTGTTCACTTGTTTTCTGCCATCTCCCCCACTAGATTATAAACTCAAAAGAAACTGATCTGTATATCCAGCAGAGTCCCTGGAACATTGTAGGTGTTCACTACGTATTTGTAGAACTATTTAAGAAAGAATAATAATGAATATATTAGACAGCAGTAACTATCTATGGGCCAGGCCCTGGGCTGAGAATGGGACATACATTAGCTCAATGACCCCTCCAACTCCACAGGCTAGTTACTGGTATTTTTCCCATTTTCTTGATGATAAAACTAAAGTTCTGAAAGGTTAACCCTCCTAGCCCAAGGTCAGAAAGCTAACAAATGTCGAAGCAATAATTGAACCCAACTCTGTCAGGCTCTTAACCCAGATTCCTCTTACTCCATTCACTTCCCCCCACACAATGATTGCCCTTGTCCCAAGCCAGACAGTGAGCCCATTGGCCCAGGGCCCTGTTCCTTCCACAACAAAAAGTCATCTTTTCTCTTTCTCCCTGACCATATTTGTCCCTAGTGTCTGGAAATTGCCCTCACCTATAAAATCAGGATAATTTTCCATTGTCAACACACATCCCAACCTCCTCCATGGGGTTTTTGTGAGAATTACCTCTACTTGCAGCCATTAATTAAGTTGTTAAAAGTACAAGTAGCTTTTTCTCCACTTTTACATGGCTTCCCAAATGGTTAATGCTGATTTCTTTCTTGGTGCAAACACAAGGAGCTCATAACTTTTCAATGGATTATGAAAGTTATTCCTCCAGGGGCTCAGCAAGGCAGTCATCGCTGGGCATAGTTTTGACATGATGTCAGTGAATTCAGTCCTTCCCGTGCTAATGGTGGTTCTTAATAATATTATTGGAATTATTATTACCTTCAATTAAAAAGGTTGGCCATGAATGACTTACTACTTCAGAAAGATTCCCCAAAGAATCATGTTAGAGTTGGCCGTCTTTTCGCCAAAGGGCATCATAAGAACAGGAACCAGAGGCCTTGCCCAGGCCCCAAGTAAATACATTAATTAATAAATATGCAGCATTCAAATATTTTATGTTTTTGGCTGGTTACCAGGTTTTAAATTGACTTCCTTAAAGGTGGATAGAGCTGGCTAATCACTACCACTTTGTTTTAAAAACTGAAAGGAAATCAGGAAAACCTTAAATTTTTTCCGTCATTTTTACTCACCAGACTACATCAGAAAAGTATTAACCGTGCAGCTGCAGCCTTCACAAAATGGCCCACCTCTTATCTTGCTGGAGAAGGGCAGCACAGGGATTGGTTTCAAAGACACTATGATGAATAGTCTCTGGTAAAAGCACTACCTATTACATCTCCCTCGACAATACCTGAGGGTTGAGAACACGCTGGAGCAAGGCCTTCAAAGCCAGGTGAATTGCTCACCGGATTCAGGGTTAGTGAGCTATCCGACGCTGCAAACGAGCTGAGAGCTGGAGGTAGTTCTCAATGAATACACTGGAACATGGAGGTTGGGTCAAACAGTACTTTGGCTGTACCCAGAATCTGAAGCTCAGACACCGCGCAAATATGTCACTTGCCTCTGGGAGACTTAAGTCCAGGAGCTAGGACAGGAACACTACCTTCATCTTCAGATGTAGTGTTAGTATGTCCCCAGACCAAACAGACAGAGAACAGAAATCTCAAGGGTGTGGGGACCAACCTTGGGGACCCAGGCGCAGAATTTTATGAGAGGGATCTCTGAGGCCAGGAAAGACAGTAAACCCATACCCAGGAGAGCAGGGAAACTAGGGTGCCCGCAGAAAGGACAGAAAACACAAGCTGGGATCAAAGTTGAAGATGCTGGGGCACTATATCTACTCCATACTGGACACATAAATATTTGTGAGATGAATGAATAAAAGAATGAATGATTGGGAGAGACCTAACGTTCTGCTTGGACTGAAGACGCTGTCAACCTAAATTTACGTCAGCTGAGAAAGATTTTCTGCGTGCAGCACTTAGACTAATTTCAACAACAGATTCAAGAATACACTTCCTTGCTTTTAACCCAACCAAACCCAAGCCAATCAACTTGCGTGAATTTATGGTACTTTTGTTCCTGTGTGGTGTGTGTGTGTTTAATCTTTGTTTCTAATAAAATTACTTACTTAACCCCCTGGGCTGCTTATGAGTTATCAAGGGCAAGCAGCAGATGTTTTCACACTTGCTGAGAGAGAAGAGGTGGTGCATCACTCTGATGAGGAGGCAGACACACAGAGGGTGGAGCCCCAGGAGTGCCATGTCAGACTGGGAGGAAGCAAGTTTAAGAGGGCTGGCTGGGAAATCCTGCGCTGCCTGATATTAAAAGACGCCACAACTCACAGGTCCTGTGGCTGCGTTTTACCTCCCCGGGAGAAGAAATCTATGGCTGTGTTGGAGCAGCCAAACCTGGGCCTTGATTCTTTGTCTGCCTCCTTGGTGACTAACTTGGCCTTCCTGCCTCCTTGACAGCCCATTCCTTGTCCATCCATCTTAGTCAAGGAAGGAGATTCCAGGTTTTTCAACAAGGTTCCCATCCCAGGAAAGGCCTTGCAGTCTGATTCTGCCCAAGTTTCCATGAGTTCTCGACACGTATTATTGCTTTCTCTGCTCTCTTTCAGAGATCTTACCTTATCCATGGCCCTGGAAGGAGAAACTCCACAAATGCCTTGATCTGCCCTAACTTGCTAGAGTCGTCTGTACCGGATGAGGACTCCTGCTTTCGGCAAACACATCTATAAGGTTGGCCAGTGATCTGTAGCTGGTGACCTAGTTCTGAGATTGACCAAGGAGCTTCCTGCCCTGGAGACTGAGAAAAAGGGATTCCAAGAGACTGAGTCAGTCCCTGAAAAGGTTGTAGGAACGTGCAGGCTATGGCAAGAGTACAATGAAGGAAGAGGAAGTTGGATGAGAAGGGACAGAAGAATAGACAAGAAAACAGAAGACATGCATCCTGATTTGCCACTCTCCAGATCCAGTCCTGTGCAGCTTGGCGACACTCTCAGCCCTGCAACCCTGTGACAGTTCTCTGCAGGTTTGCACCAAATCCCTTGCAATAGATGCTCTTTTTGCCTGCTCATCATTCAGTACAATTTCTTTTTGTAGCAGATTCTTGGTTTTTCTCCTTCGGGGAATCACATTTCACCCATTGTCAGACCCTGGGTAGGGAACATGACACAGGCCTAACTAATCAAAATATGCTATTTTTTAGCTACACAGTGATCAGTTCATGGATGGGAACATGGCAAAAGCTGGTGTGACGAGTTTCATCTGGGGACTTTTGCTGGAACTATTGAGAGAGCGAGGCTTCTGTTTTTCTGAGGTGTCTATATTATTGTATAAACATCTGGGGCTTTTAGCAGCTGTTTTTCTATCTTATGGTGAGTCTTTTGGTGGAATTCTGCTAAAGAATGAAATACCCTTAGGGGAAAGCAAAGCCAAGAGATGGTGAGAGACAGAGTCTTAATGATTTTTGTTTTTATCCCCTGGATCCAGCCATATCTGAAGCCATTCCACCTTGACTTTTCAGATATAAGAGATATATTCCTCTTCTTCCCTTTTAAAAAATAGTTTGAATTGACCAAGAATCCTAACTACTACAAATTCCTTTTGGATTCAGATAGCCTGGATATGTCACTATTCTTTGCAGCACAGGAACCTTCCCTCTCATTCCTGTCCCCCTTTTCCTTCCACTACTTACCTTGTCAGGAAAAGGTGTTAAAAGAAGAGCAGAAATTTCTACCTTCAACCACCTTGCTGCCTTTGTAAACTCCATACTCACCACCTAGCCATCATTCCCACCCGTCGTGCTATCCCATTAAGTTTCTCGGTTTGATTCAAGTAGTCTTAAATGCCTTCTGAGAGCATAAGAGGAACACGAGGCATATTTGACGGTGAAGAATAGAAGTGTTGCTCATCACTTCCACTCAGATTCCATTAGCCAGAACCCAGCTGCATGTTGGAGAAATGAAGTCTTCCCCTATCCCCAGGAAGGAGAAAAACAGCACGGCGAGGAGACACTTTCTGCTCTCCTAAAACACTACTGCCCATAGTAGGCACTCAGTTTTTGTTGAAGGAATGAACAATGAGAAATATGTAGAGATGGGGTTTGTGGGTGATTCAGAGGTTCCTTCTTACACTATCAGGGAAAGAGAAAAACACATGGAACCTGAGAAACCCTGTTGCACCGTCATCCACAGGGGAGCACTTTCTGTGTCCTGAGAGGAGCCTGCTAAGTGCCGTCTTCTACACACTCACCCACACCTTTCTCTCTGGCTCTCATGCCTTCCACAGAACAGAAGCTTAATTGATCAGTTTTGTTTCTAACTATGCGCTCTCCATAGACTTACACTGCACCATTCCTATTC
Organism: Equus asinus; assembly: GCF_041296235.1. Taxonomy (NCBI): domain Eukaryota; kingdom Metazoa; phylum Chordata; class Mammalia; order Perissodactyla; family Equidae; genus Equus; species Equus asinus. Next base: position 44,085,289 of record NC_091810.1, on the reverse strand, counting down.
CATACCAAAGTGTGTCAAGTATCCCGTTGAGGGGTGAAGAAGTAGAGGAGGAGGAGTTTGCTTGTTGGGTTCCCACCACATGGAGATTTACAAGTGTTTTGCTCTCAGGATCCAGTGGTTCGGAAATATATGAGGGTCAATATTTTCCCTGACTGCAAAAAAATGATATTTTTACACTAAAAGTCACATACCTGCAAATCTATCTATGCCTCTATTTGCCTAAAGAGGAAATAATTACAAAATCTTGTTACCAATTTATTTACCTGGGTTTATATTTTCACGAGCAAATATGGCATAGAAATTTACTCTTGAAAATTTTATAGAAAGTGGCTGCTCGGCTTTGTGAAATGTTTCTGCGGTGGTGGTCTACCTGAGCTCACGGGTGGTGCTCTGTGAGCACAGCCTCCTGACACTATTACGGCCAGTCAGCAAGTGCACACGGTCAGCAAGAGGTTGCTTTTGTCACAGGCACAAAGCACGTCCGACTGACAAAGTGTTTTGGCTCTTCCTCCTCATCTATGAGTGTCTTTTAGTCACAGATTAAGCCTTTACGCCTTTCATTTTTATTTAACAGTAAAGTATTTTTTAGTATTATTACTATTTTAGAAATAGTAAATTTACTAAATAATACCAAATACTAAATAATACTAATTTAGTATTATTAATGTATTTAATGGTAACGTATTTCCAAAGTGAACCTTATTTTAAAGGATTTTCTTCTTGTGATGTTAAATTTTTAATTTCTCCTTAAATCTTTGTTAGGTGAATGCAGAGATCAAAATTATATGTATATTTATACAATAAACTATTTTTAAAAAGGATCAAGGTGTTTTGTTTAAGGAAACATTATGAGAGAGATATCAAAGAGAGTATTACCAAGGTAAAAAATGGGATTAGCGATCATCCCAGGCTTAGAATGCAACTTTTTTAAAAATAAAAAGCTGGGCTAACATTTCCTTGAATGCTTCCTTGATGACTCAAAATATTTTTCACAAATCTTATTCTGCCTGGAAGTAATCATTAGGTACATCAATTAGCAAAATTCTGGTAAATACAATGTTAGATAAAAGAGAGTCTCTGATGCTTCCTTAGGGTGCGGTTCTGTTTGCGAGGGACTTGCTTTCATAGCACTGAGTTGAATTTTACTGGACTTGAAGGAATTTGCACACAAATCCTTGGGCAAGTGACTCAACCTCTCTGAACCTCAGTTTCTTCATCTGTAAAATGAGGATAATAGTAATCCTACCTCATAGGGTTGTTGTGAAGATTAAACAAGTTGATCCCCATAAAATACTTAATAGAGTATCTGGCACAGGGTCAACTTTATTGCTGTGATTATTTTCTCATTATTTTTCAACATCTTACTGGACAAGTACATCTTTGTAGAAATTTGTGGCTCCCATTTGTAGTAAAATCAGACTTGAGTCAGCATCTAACATTGAAGAAAAAATATTTAGACAAAAATACGTATTACATTTTAAATAAAATTGAGACTCTGAATTATTAATACAAAGTAGTTTTCACTATAACTATTAGGGCTCTGGGTTTCAGGATATGTGGGAAAAATAATGAGAGCCAAACTCACTAATGCCCTCCAGACTTTGGGATGCTAGGGTAAGCTAAAAAGTGACTGTGGACATGTCATGATAAAGGGGCCTTGTGGACAGGATGAAGGAGGTGAAAGAGATGCCAAAAGTAGGGTGGTGTGAGAGGGCAGCATGGCCCCCTGGGCAGGTCCCAAGGCCAGGGCCAGGCAACCTTGAGTTAGAGCATCAGCGGGCTGCCAACAGGTTGGTTGATCTTGGCAAGTCATTTAAGTCCCAGTACCTCCATTTTACCATGTGTAAAATGAGAGGAATAATAATCACACCTCCTCTTTCTCAATTTAAAATGAAAAAGAGAATGGGGAGTACTTCAAAAGTTAACAGTTAGAATGTGTAATAAGAAAAGACTCTGTAAAAGTTACTTATTGAGAAAAAAAGCTAGTGTAGTGTCTGAACATACCCAGTTGACTTAATGTTATAAAAAAGTGAGGGCTCGGGCCTTAGAGAACCCCAGTGTTTGAAGTGCAAGACCAGGTGCTTACTGTGACCTTGAGTGAGCTACCTAATTTCTCAAAGCTCAGTTTTTCCATATGTTAAAATTAGGACAATCTCACATATCCCATAGGATCACTGTCAGCAATAAAAACAACAAAAATATATAAAATGCTTTTGCACTCAGTAGGTGCTTAAATGTATATGTGTGTGTGTGTGTGTGTGTGTGTGTGTGTATGATAAATAAATACTATATGATTGGGAGTCAGGGGTGTAGATATAAGGTTATTTACATCTATGATCTAGTATCTATGATCCATAGATAGACATCAAGAGAGTAGGTAAACCTCTTGAAATTTATTTTGTGCATGTACATTTTCTAGAAGAAGAATCTTCAGTTATCATGCTCTCCATCCAAGGGATCCATGACCTTGAAAAGATTAAGCATCACCCGTGTAGACAGAGAGATAGACTGATGGATATTTTGTTCCCAAGTTGCCTGCTGCCCCTAATTTGGAGTGCATAAACAGTGCTCATCTAGAGCAACACCCTCCCCAATGCAAATATACCAGCTTCTCCTTATTGGAAGAAACCTGGGACCTGGAAGAGTGTACCCCTTCAACAGGGACCCAAATTTCATAGTAGGGAAAAGATTTGGGGCTTTACCCTTAAAAAAGGAGACTGACATTTTTGGAAATGAATATATATCTTATTTTTGATAAAATTTAGGTTACAATTTCAACAACTCAATAGTTCTCATAAAGAACAAAGAATAAAATGTGTTGACTTATTTGGTCCATTTTTTTCCCAACCAGGTGTTATGAGTGCATGATGTGACATCCGTCACTGTCATCAGCCCAGTCATTAAGAGGGCGACAATTTGCAAAAATATTTGAGACTTTTGCCATTTTCTCAAGGTGCTGTCATAAGCCTCTAATATCCACTCACTTGCTTTGAAGCACCTGGACTGTCATCATGCTTCTTGACTTTTCTCTTTTTCATTGATAATAAGTTATCTTTATTTGTTAATTAGTTTGCATGTGACACAAACTCGGTTTCCAACATCACTTTCATCAACTTGATAAAACTTTGCATCTTTTGAAAAATTTGCTACTTCATTTTGCATGGGATGTATGATCTGTTTTCACTGTATTTGTGGATGCTGGATAATCCAGAAAAAATGGATGCAGAAGGAGCTGACTCTCAAAATAGCGGGAGGCCCAGCATCAAATGGGGAAGATGTCTAAGTGAGGCAAATTTGATGAGTGGTCAATTAATTTGTGACTCTTTTAATGTTATGACAACTTTGGCTTTCCTGCAATCTTTGAACCCCTAGCCTCTGAGAGTGAATTTTTGGATAAGGGAAACCCAAGGGGAACCCCTGTATAGTTAGTACGAACTCATGCCAAGTTGGTGCAGGGACAAGACAGCCCCTTCAATGCGCTGCCCCCATAAAGTCGTGTTGTGCATAGTGGCTGGTGAGGGGGAAAGAATACATTTCAGGCAAGTGTATGTTAAAGAAGCCCTTAAGGATCAATCCATGAACTCTAGGCTAGTGGAAAAGTAGGCCCACATTCCAAACCAATTTCACAACCTCCCCTTTTCTCAATAACAACTCATTTTTACGTAGGGGGGTTGCCTATTCTGCAATTCTGTAATAGTGAATTTTTGCTTATTGTGTTTCTGGATAACAAGGTGTGCCTGTGTTTCCTTCTTGCATATCAGTTTGCAGAAAGTAATTGCCCGGCAATTCTTAATCCAACCACTTCACGCATTCCTTTCTGCATTGTTCCAGTTTGTCATGTCTGAGCTGTCACCTGAGAGCTGATCTTCCCTTGCTAAAGTCCATTCAAGGAGCATCTTTATCCTTCAAGATGTCTGGTAAAAAGACAGACTGTTTTGACTGAGCTAGCAAAACATATACAGAGCATCTTTTCCCAAAGTATTCTTGTGTTATTTCCCAAAGAAAACTCAATTTGTCATATAAAATGGTAAAATTTAGATTCATGACTCTTTCTTGGGGGGGAGATGTTACATTATAAATGTAATCTAAAGAATAATAATATTAATATTTTCTTCTTTTTACCAAAATCTTATTATGTGCCAGATACTGTGCTAGGCATTTTATCTGCACAATCTATTTTGATCTTTATAATAACTCACCCTGTAAGTTTCTTTTTGCCCCAGTAGAATGGAAGTTCCATAAGGGCAGGGATTTTTGTCACCTTGTTTATTGCTGCATCCCAGGTGAGCAGAATAGTGCCTGGTATAGAGTAGGCACCCAACAAATATTTGCTGAATAATGAATGAATCCTCATTTGCACATAGGGAAACTGAGAAACAGGCCAGTTACAAGCAATTTGCCTAAAGTCACAGAGGTAAATAAGTGACAAATGATATTTCAAACAAAATCTAATACCCAAACCTAGAGTCTTAAAAAATATGCTCCCTTTCCCATCCAATACAGACACATACGCAGACACCAGCACACGCCGACACCCACCCACACACAGACACACACAAAGAGGCCGCCCCAGCGCATCTGCTTCCTCGGCTCACCTCTGGCCAGTTGCTGAAGGACCAACCCCCCCCCCCGCCCCCCCCCCGCTCACCAACCTGTCCTCCTTGCCCAGTTCTCATTCCCTGTGCTGCAACCCCGCCCCCCGAAGACCTGTTAATTATAACCACCACACAGTCTACACCCGTCCGGGAGAGACGCTGTTTGGCAGCAGCTGCAAAAGCTGAACTAAGTTATTTGGGGATTAATCCGCTGCTGAATGTGGTCTTACAAGTATGGCTTTGGGGGAAAAAAAGATAAAAGGAGCTAATGCTGTTCGTATAAATGTGAACTTATATGCAACACAGACACAGGCACACCCACAAGTACGTTGACTAAAAGTTAAAATATGATTATCAAAGGATAAGAAGGACTTACAACTGTAATGTAAAACATTAAGAAATACGTCCTGGCTTTCTGTGTTCTTCAGGGATACAAGTGTGCTCTGAGCCAAAGAGAGGGGGAAAAAAAGAGAGATAGCAAATTGAAATATCTTTAGGCAGTCTTAAATATAGCTTCAGAGATTATAATTCAGATCAAGGCTAGAGCTCCATTTCAACATTCCTTAACTCCTAGTAATATAACAAAGGCCTGCAAATTGGGAGGTACGTCTGCTTAGGAAGGGATGCTTATCTGATCTCAGCCCATCTTTCTTCATGTTTCAATCCCAGAACAGCTGCCCTCCTCTTGGTGAGAAACTCAGCAGCGGCAGCCTAAAACCCACAGGCTGAGAGCCCTGCTGACTGGGATCCAGCCAAGGTTGCCTCGCCCTGCAGGGCGTGTGCCCACCGGTGGATGGAGTCGGCGTGGGCCGCTGGGGCAACGCCCCAGGGGCCGCAAGACAGAGAGACACTGAGATGGGGGTTATCCTTCCCTCACATGTTCATTCATTCTGTCACTCATTCATTCATTCACCTTCTATTCATTCAAATATTTATAGAGCAATGCGATACAGCAATCAAATGCACAGACCTGGGTGGGACTTCCAGCCCCGCCAGGCACCCACCAGCTGTAAGACTTTTGGGGAGTTACCTGACCAAGCTGCAGTGTCCTCCACTGTATAGTAGGAATAATAACAGTGCCCACGTCTCCTAGGGGACTGTGAGTTAGTGCAGGTAAATCTCTTTAGACAATGCCTGGTTCATAGTGAGTGCTCAATAAATAGAGACATTAGGAGGAGGATGGCAGTCATGTGGGAGCTGTTAGCGATGCATCACACAGCTGTTGCCTCCCAGGATACATTGCATGGTTGTTGATGAGCAGAAAAGGCTTATGATGAGCAAGAAGATAAAATGTAAAAAGTGAAAAAGTCCCTAGGGAAAGTTCCAGAGAAAGCCCCATGGAGAAAGAGAGACCACTGGACCCAGAGTTCGTCTGCCAAGAGGGGCTATCACTCTCCCCCTGCCCAGGTGTCAGAGACGTGGAGGCCATGGTCTGAGCATCGGGCAGGGGCTGGAGCACACACAGAGGGCTCCTCACAGCCCCGAGGGACTGAAGCTGCTTCTGCCTCCGGCTGCTTCGGAAGACAGCCTTTGTGGGTCACTGGAGGGGAACAGCAGAGCAGGGTGAAAGTAGACCAGGGGAGGGGACACACAACACTGAGACACTAGACAGCCTGCTGCCCTGTGCCGTTGTTGAACAAGGCTGAGCAAGGACATGAACCCAGGCTCCCTTTTATCTCCAGTGTCTCAGCACCCGGGCTCATCTCACAGACCAGCTCCCTGAGCGTCCTGAGGAGCACAAGTTCCATGGGGTGTCCTCCCCACAAGTATCCCAGGGCTGAGCACAGAAACATATCTGTGACACGCTTCCAACTGTAGTCTCTTGGAGGCTGCTAGTGCTCAGTAGCATGTTAGAGGCTCTCAGGAGGCCTGCAACAATCTGTTTGACTTAGTTTGGTTCAAAATTATTCAAAACAGTTTTTACACAATGCCTGTGTCCCAATCGTCTCACTTCATACATAAAGGAGCGCAGGCCCAGAGTGAAGGGAGACCTTCTCAGGGTCACACAGACAGTCAGGGCAGAGCTGACCCTAAATTCTAGCTCTGGTGAACAGCTCTTCGCCTGCCGCCTTTTCCCCGCATGGACTCAGGACACCCCTGGCATGTGGCTCTGCTTCTTGGAATAGGTGGTGACAATGCTGACACTTCTGTCAAGCAGAAGTCATTCAAGGTGACTGTCTTTTAACACACTACTAAAAACAAATCATAAAAGCCCTCTCTGCAATGTTTGATGGGGAACAGATTTTTAACTCCAAGTCTGTGGAAGACGTGCGGGTGGGTAAGCGGGCAAAGAAGGTGCGCAGGGCAGAAGCACAGGATTTGGCCTCCTGGGTCCCGGGGCTGGGCCCAGCCCTTCCACTGCCCAAGTTGGTCACATGTGTTGACCCTCCGAGCCTGTTTCCTCACTGTGAAACAAAAGGATTGTGTTGTCTTTTAGTTTTGCCTGTTTACGATCCTAAAGAAGAAAGGCTTGGCAGAATTCAGGTTGACTACCTGGCATTCTGGGGCGACCCAAATCCACCACTGCAACTCCCATCCCCACCCTGGTGATTTTTATGCTTCTCGGCCTCCTCACTCATAGAGCATGGCACTCCCCTGCTCAAAATCCCCCTAAGGCTCCCTAGTTCTCCTTGAAGAACATTCAGTCCACTTACTTAGACCACTGGACCTGCGCAAATTGGCTACTGCCCCCCTCTCCAACTTCGTCTCCCACCACCTTCCCCCATCCCACCGGATTACCACCACCCTGGCCGCCTTTGTGCTGGCTCCAATTTCTCACATCAGCCTTCCAGACCATTCTACTGAGGGCAGCATTGTCACCCTTGGGCTTTTCCACCACATCAGGTCATTTCCTTTGTACTTATCACTCCCTAAAATCATCTTAGTTATTCATTCATTTATCTGCTTAATTGCTGACTCCCTCCAAGAGAATGTAAAATCCCTGAGGGCAGAGTATTGTTCCCTGCTCTCTATTTACGGCTTATTTACCTGGTGCAAAGACTGGCAAAAGGTAAGTGCTCAGTACCTTTCAATTAAATGAATGAATGAATGAATGAATTCTCTGCCAAGAAAAAGCCTGCTTCCCCCTTCAAGACCCAAGTCAAATAGAGCCGTCCTTGAACCATCTAGGTAGAACCAAACAGCTGCCTTCTGTGTGTTCCCATAGCCCTTTGCGTCTGCCTCTCAGAGGATACTGAATGCCACTCTGTCCTCACTGCTTTGAGGACAAAGACCTGAGTTACCATTCTGTAAGTCCTGATCTTCGCTGGAGCCTGGCCCTCTGCAGGTCCCCCACAATGCTTAGAGAGTTAATGACTTGCTCTTCTAGAACTGAAATGTCTCTGTATCCACACAATCAGGGATTTGCTTCCTCTCCAGAAAAGATTAGCCATAGGAGTTTTAAAGCTTACATTTAAACGGTTAAAATCTTTTTTTTTTTTTTTTGAGGAAGACTGGCCCTGAGCTAACAGCCGTGCCCATCTTCCTCTACTTTATATGTGAGATGCCTACCACAGCATGGCTTGCCAAGTGGTGCCATGTCCACACCCGGAATCTGAACTGGCGAACCCCGGGCCACCGAGAAGCTGAATGTGTGAACTTAACTGCTGCGCCACCAGGCTGGCCCTAAACTGTTAACATCTTCATGTTCGTGTGTGTTCCCCAAGAGAAAGATTGTCTGGAAGCCACGTGGTCTGGTGGAAAGAGTATTTCGCGGAAGCCTTGAGTCCTGGGTTCTAGTCTCTGGCCTCACTGAGGGACCTTGAGCTGGCCCTTTCACCTCCCTGAACCTTTGTTCTCTATTATACGGAAGGAGTTGAAAAGCCAGAATCTGAATACCCTCCTGGCCCTTACTTGTTCTGACTTTGTGGCTCAGTGCTCCATGTTCTCCCTCCAACAGCCCATACACACTATGGTTCGATAAGGGGTATGTCTGATAAGTGTAGCCTAACAAGTATTTGGCCAAGAAATTCTTATATTCAGAGAAACAGGAGATCATCCACTGTGCTCTAATTGGTGTTTTAATTTAGATGCAATCTGCCGTGCATGGGCTTGTACCAAATGAAAGGATTTTTCTATCTGTTAAAGATTTAGGACTTTTCATAGATTGTAGGAAAGTTGAAATCAGAGCATCAGCTCCAAACCCTATTGCATTTCATTTTACCTAGCCTTGCAGATTAGCTTCAAAGCCTGCTTGGTCAGCAAACATTTCTGCTGGCCTGGAAAAGCTCGTCAGTTCTTCCAATCAGTGCCCAACAGGACTGTGACACCACAGCTATGAGGAGCAGGATAAGCCATTTTCCATTCCTGTGAAGGTTTCAGGGCCTGAAGCCTGCCTTATTTCAGATTCTGTGGGCCTTTGCTAATTTGTGTGACAGCTTCAATGTAAATAGGACACATCTGCATGGGTTGAAAAAATAGCCACTTGTTGTAAAGGGCAGTGTACTGTGTTTATTTATCATCTACAACTGGAAATCAGATTCTGTTTCTGGTCTAGAACAGCTGATGGTTTGCGACAACCTCTGAGGCATTTTGGAATAGTTTTAGTTGACTCTTGACTTTAAAAATTATTTTAGACTCATTTTATTTTCCATGACTCTTTCTCAACTACCTGGCTGGAGGAAGACAGGGAGTACCTCTAAAGGTAGATATTTATAGTGCAGGGATCTCATCAGGCACACACCCCTGACGGATGTCAGCTGTCTGCTGGAGGTCACACTGCTCTTCCTACTACTACTGACCATTGCCTGCTGGGCAGGTACTTAGTGCCAGGTAAAGGCTTCATAGTCCTTCTCTCCTTTAGTCCTCTCAACCACCCTAGGAAGCGTGTGTCATCATTTTGCCTTGAGAAATGAGGAAACTGAGGCACAGAGAGAGTTAAGCACACTGACTGAGACTATATACTGGAAAGCATTGGAATTGGTATCTGAGCCCACAGCCTATATTCTTAATCACCTGCAGTAGCTTACAGTAGCCTCTCGCTTAGCTACTGAGCTGGGCTGCCAGGCAAGGAATGCATGCACGCCTAAAATTAAGTCTTGGCAGGTGAGTGAAGGCATTCATTCCAGAAAAGTAACTCAGGTATAGAAATGACCTATTTAGTTCTACTCAGACAGCCAATTCTCTTTCTTGAATTTCATCACACATTACATACACACACACACACACACCACACACGCATACACACACACACACACCACACACGCACCACACACGCACCACACACGTGGAGATATATATACGAAATATATATATATTTCTCATTTGTATATACATATTCAAAATCACTATTTCTGTAGTCATTTTTTTCAAGAATTCCTCCATTGTTCACTTTAATTTTATTTAATTCTACAGGTAAGATAATAAAAGATTACTCCTACCAGCAATAATGTAACAGCATCAGCTGGTAACATTTTTTCTTGTTTACCATAGGCTGGCAATTTGGGAAGCAATCTGAGAAGGTCGCCTTGAAAATTTTAACAAATTATCGTGATCTATCAAAAGAACACCATGAAGCAATGACAAAGATTATACTGATGTGGAAAGATGCCCCAAATACATGAAATGCAAAAGAGGGATAATTTATATGGTACCAGCTCATTTCTTGTAAAATGTGTGTGTGCGTGTGCACACGTCTAGATGCGTCTCTGGAAGGACACTTCCAGAGTGGGTGGATTTGCGGATGCCGAAGAGGGAACTTTCACTTTTCACTTCGTGCATCTCTAGTCTGTCTTTTTATGAGCATGTATTTTTAATGTAAAAAGCAATAAAGATGACATTGAAAAGCACTCCCAGCCAGCTGACACAGGCAGCCCAAGTCACCACTGGTGAGTTCTATATGATGAATCCTGTCATTGGGGCCATATCTACTCTCCAGGGTCGTCTACCCCCTAGCCCCAGCTCTATCTTGGAACTCCCACTCTACTCTGTCTCAGGGCTGGCTAACCCAGCCAAAACCCACTAAGCATCTTTCTGTGTGACTTTCAGCCATCCAGGTCTCATTCTGCTTCCTCCCCTTCCTGGCTACATATCCCCATGGCCTCACCCTCTGCACGCAGCAAAGACACAGTAGGTGGGAACTGCTTGCACCCCAGACAAAGGTAATGAACTTAGCCTTCTTGAGGAGAAAAGCTTGCGCCATCCCAGCCAGTCAAGGGGAGATCAAAAGGAACACATAGGTCTCAGCTCTTCAGCTGAGCAACCTTCTAAGCTCAATTCTCCCTTTGCCCCTTGCTGTCCATCAGGGCCACCCACACTAAGCTTGCACATTGGTGTGAAAAACTCCCATGCTCAGTTTTTCAGAAGGCACCTGGCCTATCTGCAGGACATAAGTCAGGTGCTGGGTGGCAGCACCTGCCAATCAAGCAGCTTTTCCATATGAGCCGGCTTTCCCCAAGCTTTGAGAATGTGGTTTCCAATCTGACTTTCATGTTTCAGGGCTGAAGTTTCAAGGACGCATCTGGACAAAATATGCTTTCCATATAGGCCAACAATTTATTTATTTATTGCTTATGACATTGTACTTGGCAGCTAAAGAGATATAAAACAATTTGAACCACTCTGCAGAAAACGGTTGCAGAATTGCCACTGGAGACCCCAATGGAAGATAATGGAGGAGAACGGAATCTCGCAGATCTTTCTATAATTGACAGGCAGAGCCTCAAGAGGCAAGAGCGGCGAGCAGGCATTCCTGTTAGGAGCTCACATCTCGTTCCAGCCTCAACTCCTGCTTTGGCACAAGCAGGAGACCAGAGTCATGTGGTGGAAGCCTCATCTGATGGGACAAAGGAAGCCAGTGTGAGGGCCTTCACCATCCAGCCCTAATCACCAGGGTAGATGGAATGTTTTGAAGGGCCTCTTGAGTACTTGCTAGTGCAGTGGCTGGTGCTGACTGCTTCCTTCTGCCCTTCTCCCACTGACACTGTTGGTGTTCCACTTACCTCCAACTGCTGATCCTGGCCTGTCTTTGCCTGAGGGCTTCTCTGGCCCCCACAGCCCATCCTGCACAGGCTGTGGCAGGCGAGGAGTGTGAAGGTACTGATGTTCCTGGGGAGCAGCACTCAGCTAATGACTGACAGGAGGGAGTGTATACATACCCCAGCTCCCTCAGGCAGGTGACTCTGCTCTGAGGCCTGTGTTCTACACCGGTTCCCAGTGGTCCCAGCAGGATCAAGCTGGAGTCACCAGTCATCTACAGTGGTGAATTGATAACACCCCCTTTATTGGCTGCCTTCCCATCCCTGTCTCACTCCTCTGCTGCCCTATTGATGTTTCCTGGGATCCCATAATAAACTGCTTGTACTGCATTCCTGTTGCAGGATCTGCTCCTGGGGGATCCCAAACTCAGAACCCCCAAACCCCTATCCTAGCCAGCCCTCAAGGTAGACAGCATACACTTAAGCCCCAAGATGGTTTCTGTCACATGAGCCAGTTGTTTGGCCTGAAGAGTCCTTAAAAGAATTCACATTAGTTGCTATCATGTAAAAAATGGAGATTTCACAGAGAAAACTAGATTCTTGACTTTTTCTGAAAAATATACAGATATGGCCATACTCGGCCTGCACTCCCTTATGGCATGTGGGGCTGGAGCTGACTTGTGATGTCTTTTTAGCGAGGCTTGACTATCTAGTCCATCCATCCCACCTGGCCCATTTCCCTCATTGACATTTCCAGTCTGGACAATGTAGACAGCTGGGTTGGCCAGCCTGCCTGTAAGGTCAGGTGCTCTCTTTCTCCAAGTCTCCTTGCCTCCCTGAGGGCCTGTGTCACTCTACTGGACACTCAGGCCTGGATCATACATAGAAAAGTATGTGGGCAGAGGGGCGTGGCCTGCCAGAGGATGCAATGATGTTGGTGACGAGAGACCAGCTAACAACTAATGAGCGCAGCTATATTAGGCGCCTGCTAAACCCCTTGCATTTTTTTTCTTTCTAATTTTAGTCCTAATAGCCACTGTATGAGATAGATCTTGTTATTATCCTCACAATTTACATGCGAAAACTGAGACTTAGAGAGTTGGAAAACTTGTCTACACAGCTAGTAATGGTGAAGCTGGGACTCAAGCTCACATTCATTTAACTCCAAAGTGCATGCTCTTCCTTCTGTCTGCTCAGCCACTCTCGTTGAGGGCACAGGTGTGCGCATGGGAGAATGTGCTTTAAACGGTGACTATGCCCTTGTCCAGGCCTGGCCTCGAGTCTGGGAAGTTCTGAAACCTGGCTTGTCAGCCCGAAGAAGAAACCTATCTCCAAAAGAGCAGCTTCCAAAGTTGCCAGGTCCTGAATGCCTTGTGATTATTTCACATGGAGAACTCTAATAGACGGGTGGACCCGAAGGCTTGCCAGCTTCCGACCAACCCAGTCTCTCACAGGCAGACTCACAAGGGAAGCCAAAGTAGACTCTGAATGCCAGTTTGTTCATTTACAATAACATTTAGCCATCACTGGAGAACCTGGAACATCTATGTGTGGCGAGCCTGTCCTCTCGCTACAGATACACCCTTCAGGGAAGTGGTGGTTTAAAAGTGGCTTAAAAAGAGAACAGGAGGGGTCATGGTGAAGAGGAGCATGGTGTCCCCAGAACTGGGGGAGTTGGCTGAAGCGGGCATTTAGAGCATCAGGCTAAGAGGCCCAGTGGGCTAATGCACAGTGGAGACGGTAGCTTTCATGGCAAGAGTGACTGCTGGATTCTGTGGCCGCCACCTCCTTACTCATCTCTCCATAGGGATGGTCTGGCCATCAGAAAGCCCCATGGGTATGGCTCCCACACCCTGGACAGTGCTAGGATTGGTCCCAAGATTCTCCTCTCCAACTCCCTTGCTTTTTGCTTCCTTGGTTGACTGACCTCTCTTCTGACACACCCATTCCTTCTTTGCTGTCCATAGATTCAAGCAGCTAGATTGAGCCTGGTTGGCTGGGAGCCATCCTGGCTTTTTAGGGCAAGTTGGAAAATCTCTGCTCTGATCCATTCCATGTTGCTTCCACAGGTGTGCGGTCTATATCCCTTATTTCCAAGTCCTTGGGGTGGGAGGGAGTAACCTCCCCTGCCCTGCAGCACTCAGTGTGTTTCTTTTAGTCTCCCTGACCAGAGAGTGAGTACCCAAGGGAAGGAGGCAAGAGAGCATGGTGGGGAGAACACAGACTCTAGAGCCATAGTCGACCACACTCATATCCCACCTCTTCACTGACCAGCTATTTATTATTATTATTATTATATTGGTCATATTTCCTAAGTTTTCTGGGTCTAGGTTTCCTCCTCTGTAAAATGCAAGTGATTATTTCTAACTCAAAGATTTACTCAAAGGAGCAAATAAAATAATGCATGTAAAGTGCTGAGGAGTGTTTGAAAACAGGAGAAATGTCCAATCAATGGAATAATAATAATTGTCATAATTATGGCTGTGATTATACCGTGCCTTTTGTGTTCCCTACAGCTTTAAGGTATAGCTCCCACCATAGATCTTGACAAATACTTGCTAAATTAACTTGAACCAGGACTCAATAAGGGATGTAATTTCTATTCATCAGGACTCAAAGTAGCTCACTGAAAAAGACATTTATTAGGTCTTAGAAGTAAATCATTCAGGACTGGGCTGGGGCACAGCTCAATTCAGGGGCTCAAATATGTCCCCAGGGATCTGTCTCTTCATCTCTCTCTCTCTCTCTCACTCATATCTGCTTTCCTCTTCTTTTTTACTTCCTTCTCAGGCAGGCTTCTTTTCATGTTGTGGCTCCTGGTACCCCAAAATTCATCATCTCAGCTTCCAATTTCACAGAACAAGCACTTCTTTTTCCAAATAATCTAACCCAAAAGTCTCAGAGTCTCAGAACTGAGACTCATTGGTCTAGCTCGACCATGTGCCCATCCCTGGACCAATGGCTATGGCCCAAGGGATAGCTCCCTCTGAGTGATCAAGTGTGAGGGGTAGAGGATTCTGATTGGCTGGCTTGACTCATGTGCCCACACCCAACACAGAACTGGGCGAAGGGGGAACTGCCCCAGAACTGCAGAAACTGAAAGGAATTCCCCAAAGAAAATCTAGCTGTTGGTATCAGAAGAGAGGGAGACAGATTATGGGCAGACCAAAGCAGTAGATAATAGCTGACTATCACTGCCAGGCAATGAATGCATTTCACCTACATGAAAAATCTCCCTCCTGGGCCACAGAGTTATACTAATAAGAAGGGGACTGAAGGACCATCACTGTGTAAGTGGATCTGAGCAGCCCTGACCTGTCAGCCTATGATGAGGCTTAGCCACGGGGTCATAGCATCCACAGGTGTTTAACCAAGCAAGTGCTACCAAGTCCCAGAGCCCAGGCCCAGATGATTGGCAGTCCCGACATGACATGTCAAAGCCAAGAGTCAGGACACCTGTCAAGACATCACAGCACCTCAGGGCACGTGGGTGGGCAGGTTATAGCTGCACTGACCCTTTCCCAGGCCCACAGGGCAACTTGCACCCACCACCTTCAACAGGAAAGGCACTCTTCTCTGCAGAAAACAAGAGCGCAGGAAAGAAAGCGAACATTTGAAACTGTATATCATTTCCTGTTTTGTTAAGGGGTTTGGAACTTTGTTGTCTTGAAAGCTTTTGTTCTGTCAGCAGATTCAAAACAACCAAGAGGAGTCACCTGCTCTGACAACCCCAAGACATCCCTCCACGGACGCGCGCTTGGCTGCCTTGTGCAGCAGAAGGAAGATATGCTTCCTGGCTGATCCCCCACTCCTCAGGCCTCCCACAAATTACAAATTATAATCCCATCTCGCCTCTGCTGACCACAGTCTGGGCCTGTCAGCCCAGAATGATATTTGGATGATGATTTAGCCAAGTCAGGTCTGGCTGTCATCCTCCACTCCCTTTTCTCCCTCCACCTCACAACCAAACCCGCTGACTCTCCTTCCCAGATATCTCCGGAATCCAGCTGTCTTTCTCTATCCCTAATCCCACTCTTCCTTGATACATACCACGCTTCTCTAGCCTCGCAACAGTCTTCCTGCATCCACTCACTCTCCTCTGTCCATTCTTGACTCTTCCGCCAGAGGGATCCTCCTAAAGCACCCACATCTGATCATGTCACTGCTCAGCTTTTTCTTTCAGAGGTTTCCAAGCTCCCTTATAAAGTTCAATCTCCTCAAAAGAGTAGAAAGCCTTTCTGGCCTCAGTCCCTACAGATATCTTCAGCCTCATCCTTTGCCATTGTGCCTCTTTGCCCTCTATACTCCACATATATTTATGGACATATATATGTTTCTAGATTAAACCTACTCTATGATAGTCTGTCAGTCTGAGACATTCTCCTCTACCCCATATTCGCCTGACTAACTCCTACTTTTTCTATAGGCCCCAGGTTAGGGGCCACTTTTTCTGGTTTCTGAATCTGGGTTTGGCATGTTTTCCACATGTTCTCGTGACATCCAGTACCTCCTCCATCACAGCATTTATTGTACCAGCCTGCAATTGCTTGCTTATCCATTCTTCCTTCTCTAGCCTGGAGGATTCATGTACATGGAACTCGATGTATTCATCACAGTATCATCAGCTTCCAATGCAAACTCTGGCACACGATAGCAGCTCAGTTCATATTTGTTAAACGTTTGAATATGTGAATGAATAAACACAAGAAGGAGTTTGTTGCATGCTCAGACTTTCCATTGGCTGAATTTGAGATCACACTTTCTGTACAGACAACTGAGATCAAATCAGCACACTGCCCACCCTCCCCCGCCCAGGATAAAATGTCAGTTCTTTACCACATTTGTCCCACGTGATATTCCTTTGGGCTCCTGATGTTTTATGTTCAAGGTGTAACAATGTCTCCATCACATCTTTCACCTCTGGAGCTGAGTGCCTGGTGCAGGGAAGAGAGCACAATCTTTGACACAACCTACAGCAAGTGGGACCTCCAAGGATTTGAAGAGAAATCTAAGAGTGTGCACTGTGCTTTGGCTTGAAGAACCTGGAGGGAGGGTAGGAGTCTCCCGTTTCCTTGACCATCCAATTTTGATTTTTTTCCCTCATTGCTCAGCATCCAGTGGTGTAGTATTCCAAGGGTATTAAAACAAGGTCGAAGGGCTTTACATAACAAAAGCCATTCTTGAATGTGAATGTTTAGCAAGAGTTTAAATATCAGTGATTTTGCATATGGAAACATATTAGCCTCATATTTAATTGTGGAGGTGGGGGTGGTGCACTGTGAAATACAGTGTTCATGTGCACAAATTTGGGTGTGATATCACATAGACACGAGTTTGAGTCTCAGCCCGGCCATTTATAAGCCATGTACCCTCTGCCCAGGTACCTAACCTGAGACTCGGTTCTCTAATCTATAAAATGGAGATAATAATAAAAGCACCCATCCTCGTAGCACTATTGTAAAGGATAAGGTGGGGAATTCACATAAAGCACTTAGCACAGCACCAGTCACGTGGTAAGCATTCAGAAATGTGAGGTATTCTTCTTCATTGTATAACATTGGACCCTACGCTGCTTCAGATGCTATGAAGAAAGAAATGCAGTAGCCTGCCCTATGGGCTCCTTTCTGCTATGTTCAACACATAGATGTTAGTTCAATCCCTATATTAGTTTCCAATGCTGCCATGACAAATTACCACATGTTTAGCAACTTACAAAAGTCCATTTATTATCTCTCTGTTCTGGGTCTCCCAAGATCAAAACCAATGTGTTGGCAGGGCTGCAGTCTTTTCTGG
This sequence comes from Equus asinus, assembly GCF_041296235.1. Taxonomy (NCBI): domain Eukaryota; kingdom Metazoa; phylum Chordata; class Mammalia; order Perissodactyla; family Equidae; genus Equus; species Equus asinus. The sequence goes on along the minus strand of NC_091810.1, from coordinate 44,067,987 downwards.
AGCTCTGGGGATGAATCTACCTCCAAGCTCATTCCAGTCATTGGCAGTATGCAGCTCCATGTGGTTGTAAGACTTTCCTTGGTGGCTGTCAGCTAGGAGTCATTCTCAGCTTCTACAGGCCTCCTGCATTCTCTGGCTCTCGGCCCCTTCCTCCATCTTCAAAGCCTCTCTTCACACTTAGAATCCCTCTGACTTCCCCTTCTGCTTCATCTCTTGTCACTCTTTCCTCTTCCACCAGATCTCTCTGACTCTTCTGCCTTCCTCTTCCACTTTTAAGGGCCCATGTCATTATGTTCGGTCCACGTGGATAATCCAGGATACACTCCCTATTGCAAGATCAGCTGAATAGTAACAATAATTCCATCTGCAAAGGCCCTTCACCCAGTACCGGGATTAGTGTTTGACTGAACAACCAAGGATGGGAGTCTTGGGGAGACATCTTTGAAATTCTGCCTATCACACCCTATTAGTTTTACTTTAAAATCTGCAATAAAATCCATGTCAACACAGCACACTCATTAGGTGTTTAGTTTTGGCCGTTTGTGGAGTTGGTTCAGCTAGGAAGAAAAACATGAAAAAGCTCTTTTCAAAAACAATGGCCCATCTCCTTTCCTGAGAGACTAATGCTTTGTTCAATATGGAGTTTTTAATCCATTTATCAGAGAAAGTCCCTTTATTCTTCTCTTTCCCACTTTCTGCTCAATAAAGTCCGCACTATTTTAAGGTATTTAAATATTGCAACTCTAGGGATTTGATCTATGAGGCTGCACTCCAGCTTTAAAAATGTCAGCTGGCAGTGTCCAAACATGGAAGACTCTCGAGCAATCCTGAATTAATTCAAACAGGACAGTGTGAGAAACTGGAGACTCAGGTTGGAATGTATTTGCCAATTGGCAACCCATCCTGTTCTCATCAGCTTATCAGATCCATTCGATGCAGAAAATTAAAATTCTGGGTCTCTATTCTACAGAAATACTTGCACATATGTCCAAACACACAAAATTGTTTACTGCAGTCTTGTTTTTCATAACAAAAAATGGCAAACAATCTAAATATCCATCACCTGTGAGTGGTTCGATAAACCTTGGCAGAGGAATTCCACGGAATACTCCTATGGCTATGAGGAAAGGATGAGGTAGATTCCTATGTACTACAATAGAAGGCTCACCAAGGCATCTGCCTAAGGGAAAAATGCAAATCACTCAAGACTCTGTTTAATACAATCCAACTCGTGTTCCAAATGAAATGTGTAAATGTACACAGATTTTGTAAGTGCATATGAAGGGCACATCTACCAATTAGTTGGTGTATATTGCTTCCAGGGAGTTGTGGAGTTGAGGGGGGGTAGACGGAAAGGGACATTCACATTTTAAACTATTTACTTCAGTAAAGCTTAAATCTCTTACAATGAGAATTGAATCATGAATCAACTGTAGATGAAACAAAATCAGGTGAAATACCCCAGGATGGATATACTATTGAGGGGTAGGGGGCATGCAGGACTTCTAAAACAGGCTGGATGAGAGAGGGCTATTTGTCCTCTAGTTTCTGGATGACTGTGGCCTTCCATAGACCTGGCACATAGTAGGCGCTCAATAAATACTTGAAGAATAAAACAATTGGCAGTATCAATTGGGGAAAATATGGTGCATGCCTTTGAATAATTAAATAAAGCATAATAAAACCATGGTAGACATATGTACAATATTCAACTCAATCTCAGGAATGGATGGACAGAAGGGAAATGGTTTCCACTATAGAACACAGGCAAGGAAGATGTGGAACGGAGGCCTGCTGTACTTTAAAGTAGAACATACAAACCGCTGAAGAACCAGATTTTAACCCTGTGTAGCCCCCTGGGATAAATCTCTTACAGGGTGCATGCCAGAGTAGAAAGCAAAGGAAAAAGACCCTCAGAGATGGAAGTTCTCCGAAACTCTGCCCCTTCATCTGTGGAATCAGGGGCAGAAATAAATAATTCTAAGCTCCCTTCCAGTGCCAACCTTCCGGTGATCTCTAGGTGGCTGCACCAGTGGCTCAGTAGTCTCAAAGTAGCCAGAATTTGTTCTCTTAGCTTCAAAGTAACAGAGCCTTGGGTTTGCACGTCAAATGTCAGAGTAACCTCAGCCCAGTTGTCACCTCTTCTGCAGATCCCCCGTCAGGGGCTGAGCTGCAAGATCAAGGTAGTCCCTTCCTTTCCAAGGGCAGGTTGGGAAGAGAGGCAGAATATGGCAAAATGCCTCCCCACGGCCCTCAGCATAAAACTTTGCTGATTATTTTTAGCTCTTAAGAAGCCTCTTTTTCCTCTTACATTTTAAATTCTGTTACAGCCATAACTTCATTTTGGCTTTACCAACATTAAATAAGTGACTAATCAAATAAATACATAAAGCAAACATGAGTACCACTCTGGCCCCTGAACTCTAACCCTGAGGATGCAGGGAACCCAGTTTCTAGAAATATATGTGCATTCTGCTGCTGTTGGTTTGTTTCTGCCAACAATTGAGCTACATTTTGCAGTGTGACTATCCTGTGAACCACGAACTTGTTTCTAAATTGTACCAGATGCTCATCCACTAACTCAGTCTTATGTTTTCATCAAATTTTTATGTTTTGATGATGTACACCCTTGCCACTCAAAGTGTGGTCCACACACCCGCAGCATTAACACTGCGTAAGGGTCGGGTTGCCAGATAAAACACAGGAAATTCAAATTTAACTGGGTATCCAGCTTTTTTTTCTCTAAATCTGGCAACCCTACCTGAGAGCCTGTTAGAAATGCCGAATCTCAGGCTCCGCCCAGACCTGTGGAATCAGAATCTGCATTTAATAAGATTCTGGGTGGTTGTAAAATCCAGGAGGCATTAGTTCTACACCGGCTCCTTAGATTTTTAACCATTTACTTTTCAGTCCTGCTGGCAAATTCTGATCTCACATCTGTACCAAATGCAGATGAAAAGAGTAATCCGTCAATAAGCTGGTTTGTGTGTCTCCCTCATCGGAGAGTTTCACAATGTATTCTATTCGCAAATGCATGCATTTTTCAACCTGGGCACACAGGGCGCCCCACTTTCAACCACTCGTCAGCCTGAGCTGGTCTTGCTGGCTGAATCCCCATCACTATGGAGGAGACGCCAAGCTGTGTTAATTGCTTGCTGGGTGGTGGGGAGGAGGGGCGGGCTTACCATCTCGCCTTTGATCAGGAGGGAGAAGTAATGGTTTTACTTACATCCTGCTTTGTCTCTGCATAGGCCAAGAGCACGGGGATCCATTTCAGGCTCTCTCTTTCTTCCTAGTATTCTGTTACTGCCTACATACCTTGGCCCAGGGCTTCAAGGGGTTGGGGGGGACACCAAACTCTCTTTGTGGTACACCCACATGACAGGCTTCAAAATGGAAACAATATTTAAGTTAAACCTGGAAGATCAAGTTTGCTCAAGTCTCGCAACACAGGGAGCTTTTGAAAACTTCAGCAGCAGGTCTGCATTTGATGGGTAGAGGAGAACAGGGACAGAGACGCGAGACTCTGTTAACAGACATCGAATCCCCACGTGGGACTCAAGAGTTCCCTTATTCCTTACAAATAATGAGAATAATAATAATGCACCTAGACAGAACCTCGAGAGTTTCAAGGTGTCTTTACAGCCACACTCTTCCACAATCCACAGAATAATTTTTTTTTTTGCGGGGAGTGGGGTAAAGCTGTAGAAAGTGGTCATCTAACCCCATATGACAGAGAAGGCACAAACGACCAAGTAAACACATTTTAAAAGTAAAAACAATCAAGACACTTTCCTCAAGTGGCATTTCCTCAAAATGTCAATCAAGACATTTTCCTCGGTGCTCTTTCCCCTGTTCACAGACGTTCATTTATCTGGTTGCCCCAAACTACTCACACCTCAATAATCCCCCGTGGCATTTCAGAGCTGGAAGAAATCTAAAAAGACTCATAGAATTCTGTTACGGGTTGAATTGTGTCCCCTCAAAATTCATAGCTTGAAGTCCTAACCCTGAGTACCTCAGAATGTGACCTTACTTGAAAATAGGGTCCTTGCGGATGTAATTAGTTCTGATGAGGGCACACCAGAACCCCAGTCCAACATGACTGGCATCTTTATGAAGAGGAGCAATTTGGACATGGGCACAGCACTCAGGGAGAGAGCCAGGTGAGATGAAGGCAGGGACCAGGGCGATGCATCTGCAAGCCAAGGGATGCACAGACTGCCAACAACCACCAGAAGCTGGGGGAGGGGCCTGGAATAGAGTCTCTGTCACAGCCCTCAGAAGGGACCAATCCTGCCGACATCTTGACTTCTCACCTCCAGAACTGTGAGACAACGAGTTTATGCTGTTTCAGCCACCCAGTTGGTAGTACTTTGCTACAGTAGCCCTGGCAAACACACAAATCCCAAGGTGAGAAGCGCCAACTTGGCACTCATGCTGAAGCCAGGCAGTGGACAGAGGGCTTCGTGTGCTGGGTCTCACAGCCTGCTCACATCCACTCTGTGGGGCAGGACTAGGAAGGAGGAAGCTGAGGCTCACAGAGGCTGAGCTGCTCAGTCTAGATGACACAGCTTGCACCTGGCTGAGCTGGATCGACACTCGGACAGTCTGAGTCCAGATCCTGTTCTGTAAAGCACTAAACATCACAGCCTTCTGTAAAGCACTAAACATCACGTGGAGTGGCCAGAACAACTGACTAGCACCTATTGAGCCATTTCTGTAAGTACTCAGGTGCTTTTAGGACCTCACATCACCACCATGAGGCATAAATGAATATTGTCGCTATTTTGTAGCGGAAACAGAGGCATTGAGGGTAGATGACTCTCCCAAGGTCACACAGCTCATCAGTGGTGGTGCTGAGGTTTGAACTAAGTCTGTGGACTCTAACAGGAGCCCAGAGAGCTGGGCTCTCAGGGGCAAGTGTCTGTCCCTTTCCAGACCAGCATCCCCTCTCTCTCATGTCACCATGCAGGCGTCATCTTTTTGTATCTGCACCCACCATGCACAGCCTGACTGCCATTCTCTCCTTCCATATCCCAAGGTGGTCATGGACGTTGAAGTTCACTTCCTTTCTCTCCCTCTGTGGGAAAGCTCTGTTTCCTCCAAGTAGTGCAGAAGGTGGATTCACAGCTATCAAGTCTGTGAAGTTGCTTCAGTCTGTGGGTCAAACTCTGATAATGTTCTAAGTCATCCCAGGCACTCTCCTGGGCCACACATTTCGAGTACATCTCAGTGTAGAGCAGTGGTTCTCAACTAAGGGTAATTTTGCCCCCCCAGGGGACATTCACAATCTCTGGAGTCATTTTTGGTTGTCACAACTGGGGTGCAAGGATGCTACTGGCATCTAGAAGGTGGAAGCCAGTGATGTTGCTAAACACCCTACAATGCACAGTTGCACAGGAAGGAAGTATCTGGGCCCAAATGTCAATTGCTGAGCTTGAGAAATCCTGGCATAGGGTGTACCCTCCAGAGGCAAACTGCCCATGCACAAATTTCAGCTCCATCACTTACTAGTTCCTCAACCTGGAGTAATTTTCTTTTTTTTCCTTTTTTTTTTTTTTTGCAGTAGGTTTTTGTTTTTTAGTTTTTGGTATTTTTCTGATGAGGGAGACCGGCCTTCAGTTAACACCTATTGCCAATCTTTCTCTTTTTGCTTGAGGAAGAGTGGCCCTGAGCCAACATCTGTGCCAATCTCCTATTATTTTGTATGTGGGATGCCACCACAGCATGGCTTGATGAGTGTTTAGGTCCATGCCTGGGATTCAAACCCAGGAACCCGGGCCGCTGAAGCACAGTGTGCCGAACTCAACCACTACACCACCAGGCTGGCCCCTGGGGTAATTTTCTTAAACTCTCCAGGGTCCAATGATAGGGTCTTATTTTCAAAACAGGATTAATAATAGTACCCACCTCATGGGTTTGTTTGGGGATGCAATGAGGTAGTATATGGCAAGAACACAGTACAGTGTAGGGGCTTAGGGTCGTCACCCTTATTATTTCCAGAGCTGGAAGCTAAGAGCCTGACTGTGAGGCTTCACCGGCTGCTGCTCAGTTGTACTATTGTGTGCTTTACCTGCTGCGGGTGCTCTCAGATTTATGAATGGCTAGCTTAGGCATTTACCACATGCACAAATGGCAAGGTGCAATGTAGAAGGAAACTATTTTGTTTCAAAGTAAAATCAGGTAGAAGAGATAATTTAGGCCATCCCTTTCTAAAACCTTTGAAAGTATTCAGAAATACCCTCTGGAATCTTTTCAAAGGTTTCCATTTATCTATGCAACTGACATTTACATTGCTTTTACAACATGCCAGACACTTTACATGGTTTAATGGATTTAATCCTCAACTCAACCTCGTGAAATGGCCAGTGCTTTCCCTTGTTCTTTTTAAACAAAACCACTTCTCCTGAAGTATTGAGACCCAAGATCAATCAATGCCTTATTAAGTTTTTATTCAATATTGCTGTTTTTCCTATTATATTATGGCTCTTCTCTTCTAGTAGTTTCCCCAACCCTGCTCACAAGCACAGGAATTTTAGCAACATGACATAGGCTTTTGTGGGTTAGCCAGAGTACCTAACACAACGTTTAACGTATACAATATGTATTATATAATAACATACATAATATATACAATACAAAAATTACAAATAAATAAATAAAATGACTACTTGACTTCCCATCCATGAGTTAGCTGCTTTACAAACTCTTGGAACTTAACCCACTTGGGGAGAGACTTCAGAATGTGGTTTGAGGTGCTGGGTCTGAACCCCTTGCTATATGGTGGCTGGTGGCCGCCACATACTATAATGCACAGTTGCATGACAAAGAAGTATCCAGGCCTGAATGAGAGAGCACAGGATGTGGTGATGAATGACAGAACTGGGTTCTGGCTTGGGTTCTCCAACTCCTAGCTTTGCAACCTCAGAGGCATGATTTACTCCCCTCTCTGTGAAATGGGACAACATAAAACCTACATATTGGGGTAGAAGACGACTAAGTCGAGTTACACGTGGACAAAGGAGGCCTTCAATAACAGCTCCTCCACCTCTGAACAGATTCGGTTCATCATCATGACTTGGATTCCATGGCCACGAGGCTTACAAGACTCCGTTTGGTCAGTTAACTGACTGTAACCCCACATTTCAATGCCGTTGTGTCACTTTCCTATCTTCCCTTTAGTTCCCTTGTGTGTTACCCCTCTCCGTCTCTGACCCTCGTGTTCAGGCCACATCGCACACCCCTCCATGGCAGCCAAAGGAATTGCCCATGCTAATCTATTTCTACACAGAATTGATGGCAATACAGACCACGCAATGTGAAGTTGCCCTGTACTCAACTGCAGAGAACTGAATTCTTCTTACAACCTTATAAACTTACACGGACAGATAATTAAGAATGTAGCTTACGTGGGTAAAAGATAATTAAGACTATAACTTACTTGGGTAAAATTACTCAAGGAAAGCAGGGACCTTGTCTGTCTAGACTGTGTTGAATTGCACATAGTAGGTACTTGATAAATATTTGTTGAACTAATTGCTAAATAGGTGAACATCAGTTAAGTGCTACATAATGTGGAATGTGGCATTTTTCTCCCAGAGTCTTCTTTCATTTCTTTGCAAATAATCTGAATAATTTGTAGGCAGGAGCACGAGAGCTTAGTTTTTAATCTCATCAACAAAGAACCTTCCAAAGAAGAGACATTCCTTTGGCCTTGGTTGTTGGCATTTCAGATGTAATTACATTTTTTACCCTAAAATTTCCCAACGAGATTAAGAGTCACACACAAAGTCTCTTTAACTCTCTGTTCAGAAGTTTGCACAAGGAGCTCTGCCCACTTTTCATGGGATTTCTAAAAGATGCCAGCTGCTGGCAACCATGAAACATGAAACACAAAGGACTCGTAATCTCCTGGAACAGACTCTGCTTGCACAATTCTTTGCAAGCCTCTCTAAGAATACGCCAAAGCCTGCAAGTGTGTACATGCTTTTCTGCAGGCAAAGGAGATGCAACACTGCCTTTCTCCACAAGCTGTTTCCAATATTTCCTTTATTCTGGATCAGACAAGATAAGAGAGTACAAACATCTAGGAAAAAAGGCAGTTTTAGCATTTTGTTTTTGTAATTTTACTTGCTTTATGGCCTTTGTGGGAGTTTCTCTTGACTTTGCACTATGGTGATATTTCTTATAACAGCTGAAAAATTTTAAGCTTCTTCGTGTACCTAATTCCAGTTGGCTATTAACTGTGGCAGTTTTTTGGGACTGTTTATTGAGGGCTTTTGAATTTGCAGGCATATATTTTTTGTTGCCTAGACCATTTGCTTGACCCTAGGAAAGTTTTGTCCAACCCATTCCAGGCAGGGGGCTTTTCGTCCAGAGCAGGAAAATTCCCAGGCAGACTGATTCCATTTGTTCCTTTGGTAATGTGTGTTGAGGCAAAGCAGTCACAGTAGTCAGACTGGTGCTTAATGCCTACTCTGATTCATGCATCGAGTAAACATTTAGATCTTTATAACACATAGTAGATACTTCATAAATAATTACAGAAATATTGATGCCACAAGACTGTAAGGGTGATCAATGAAGAAGGTGTCAGGGGAGGTGGTAGTGGGGAAGAAAATAAACACAATGAGGGCTAGTATTTATTGAGTGCTTACTATGTACCAGCACTGGGCTAGCATTTTACATCCTTATCTCATTTGACCCTCACAAGAACTCCAGGAGGGAGGAAAATAAAATATTATTTTTCCCATTTTCAGATGAGGACACTGAGGCTCAGAGAGATTAAATAATGTGCCCAAGGTCACACAGCTATTAAAGGGTAGATCTGGGATGCAGAGCTCTCACCCCCATTCCATGAACTCCTACATGCAGATGGACATTTTATTCAGGAAGAAGGAAAGAACAAGAAGAGGTGAAATAAGGTGTGAGGAGAAGGAAGGGGAGAAATGGTCAATGGAGAAAGATCCTGAGGTGGAGAGGAGGAAAACGATGGAGCCCTGGTTGGAGATCTTCATGATTCTCAGAAGAACAGGCCTTCTTCCCTTTCCCGTGAGAGGCAGCTGGGTGGGGAGCTTGAAGACTGATGCAGAGATCTGAAAGGGTCACCTTGAGTAATGCAATGTGAGTCAATACAATCAAGAGTCCTAGCGAGCAGCTTTGATTCAAATCCCAGCTCTCACATCCCCAAGCTGTTTGACTCTGGACAAGGAACTTCCTCTCTCTGTGCCTAAGTTTCTTCATCTGGAAAATGAGAGATGTAAGGACTGAACAGAATGACCAACATGAAAGCACTTAGGATGTGGGTGGCAAACAACAGCTCACTGGGTCGCATCCAGCCTGCCACTGGTTTTCGCATGGCCTCTGAGCTAAAAATGGCTTTTACTTTTTTAAACAGTTGGGAAAAAAAATCAAAAGAAGAATACTCATCAATTATATGAACTTCAAATTTCGTTGTCCATAAATATGGTTTATATTGGAAGACAGCCACACCCATTCATGTCCAGTCTTTCTCTGCTTTTGCATTGCAATGGCAGTTGAGTAGCTGCCACCGGGAGAGTGTATGGCACTGTCCTGGCTCTGCACTACTGCTCCACACACTCCAAGTGGCAGTGAGCCAGTTAGAACTTGACAGTATTTTGAGTGTCATGTGTATCACCTATGTGTGTGGACGTTTTCAAAGATGAAATACATAAAACACCATTACAGATCAGCATTAACAGATGAACATTTGCATTAGATTTCGATGATAGGGAACACTAACTTTGAATTCCTACATGAAATGTTATTTCCCCCCGAAAGAATCCTACACTTCTCATTAGTAGACATGCACTACAAAAAAATGCACTCCCTATATGTTGAATTTCATCAATAAAAAATATGTGAAAATTTGCGTTTTTTTCTGTTATATAAACACTTATGCAATATTCTTGGCTTTGCCTTTTGGCTCACAAAGTCCAAAATATCTACTATCGGGCCATTACAGGAAGAGTTTGCTGAGCCCTGACTTAGAACAGTGGCCAACGAGTGGCAACAGCACAGAGAGATGCTAGCTCTCCCTTCTACTGAGATCACGGCCCTGCACCATTTCCATCATGAAGTCAACTTGGGTAAAGGCCCCAAATCCCTCTCGATCTGTCTTATCAGACACTGGATATATAAGCCCATCAAGTTCCAGGTAAATAGTGGGCAAAGCATAGCTGCCCAACATAGTAAGGGATATAAAAGCTTGGTGGTAGTCCTGGGCTACGTGCCTTCTCGTTTTCAGGCCCATTCATTTGTCTTTTTTGGCATAGGGGTCTGTAGGCTCCCGTTAACCACCTCAAACAATGGGAGTAGCTCCATCTGCTAGGGCAAATAGCCCACCTTGAAGAACACAGCAAAGCTTTCCCTAAACATATTCTGTAGGCACTAATTCTAGATGAGAGTCTGGGAAGAAAAGAGCCCATGAGCAATAAATGTGTCAAACTCAGCCAACCCATTTTTTCTCCTGGAGGGTGACAATTAGCCTGAGGACACTGGCCTAGCAAAGGCTCTGAGGCCTGCAATGAAGACACCTATTTAATTCTGTTTAATTCAGTTTTGCTCAAACTTACTTGAACACAGAATACTTTTATTACAATTTTTTAAAAATAGTGTCCTTCTCATGAACAGACATTTCTCCAAAGAAGATATACGGATGGCCAATAGACACATGAAAAGATGCTCATCATCACTAATCATCAGGGAAATGCAAATCAAAACTACACTAAGATATCACCTTACACCTGTTAGAATGGCAAAAATATCCAAAACCAAGAGGGACAAATGTTGGAGAGGCTGTGGAGAAAAAGGAACCCTCATACACTGCTGGTGGGAATGCAAACTGGTGCAGCCACTATGGAAAACAGAATGGAGATTTCTCAAAAAGTTAAGAATAGAAATACCTTATGACCCAGCCATCCCACTACTGGGTATCTATCCTAAGAACCTGAAATCAGCAATTCCAAAAGTCCCATGCACCCCTATGTTCATCGCAGCATTATTCACAATAGCCAAGTCATGGAACCAACCTAAGTGCCCAGCAACTGATGATTGGATAAAGAAGATATGGTATATGTATACAATGGAATACTACTCAGCCATAAAAAAGGACAAAGTCGTCCCATTCACAACAACATGGATAGACCTTGAGGGTATTATGTTGAGTGAAATAAGCCAGACAGAGACAGACGAACTCTGTATGACTCCACTCATAGGTGGTAGTTAACATATAGACAAAGAGAACTGATCCGTGGTTACCAGGGGAAAGGAGGGGGTGGGGCGAGGGCACTAAGGGTGAAATGGTGTACCTACAACATGACTAATAATAATGTACAACTGTAATTTCACAAGGTTGTTAACTATCATAATCAATAAAAAAATAAGTAAACTCTGGAACATTCTATTCTGGATAAGACATTCTTGTTTTTTTCTGCTCAAACTATGTAAAATAAATACCAGTTTTTAAAATTAAAAAAAAAAAAAATAGTGCCCTTCTATCCAATACCATCAGTGTCCTGAGGAACATCCTTATGGAATTACTACTGTAGGGGAAGGAGCAGTTGACCAAGAGTCAAATGTTGGAAGTTCATGTCCTGCTTTTCGCAGGTCTTATCTCTACAGCCCTGGAAAAATCTCAACTGTTCAAACCTCTCTTTCTTACTTTGTAAAATAGGCATGGTGCCACATGCCTGCTCCCTCATGGAGCCGATGGGGGGTCAAATGAAAATCGGGGAAAGACATGGGATATTTTCTCTAAGCTGGCAAGGGAGCTGTGTGAATGAGACAGAAGTAGAAGGGGCAATGTCAGCTCTTGGAACTTTGAAGACATTTCTGACGATGAGAGGACTAGGCACAGACCTGCCTGGCTGAAGACCAGCCCTCAGCTGCCCCCGCTCTCAGCGTTTGCTGGGAAAGCAGTGATGGGCCGAAAGGGATATGGAGAGCCCATCCTTCCCTGTTCCGGGCCCTGCCCAAGGCGAGTGGCACCTCACAGAGGAGAGACACCTAGTTACATAAAGCTCCCAGAGGGCTTCCATGAGTGGGAGTCCTGAGCCTCAAACCAGGGGCTTGCACTCACACACAAAGCATGGAAACAGCTTAACAATCTGGCCTCTGCAAACATCTTAGTGCATTCATAATTTTTAAAAATAAGAATATGGAGAAAATTCATCTGGCGTGTCTCAGCTTGCACTCTCACATGCAGCCACCGCCTTATCTGACATATCGGATTTCGCCTAGTCCCAAGTCTGTTGTATAAGGAAGGACAAAGATTGCTTGCTGGCTCCAGAACACTTCCTCATTCTTCTGCTCTCGTTTCCATATCCTGTGAGCGGGAAGGCCAATTCTTTTCTGTAGCCAGATGTACTGGACGACCTACGAGGCTGAATCGTGTTTTGGGTGGGCTGGTGGAGATGCTGCTAGCTGGGCAAGCCCTGCTCCTCTCAGAGGAAATCAGGCACACTTTCATTCCCTAGTGTGTCTGTCACCTGCCTCCAGACAAGGAGGAGTGGAAAGGATTTCCTCTAATGTGACTTCATCATGCTCCCAAGCTAGTGCCCTGGCGCCAGGGCATACAACAAAAAAATAAATAAAAGTAACCAAGAATAGCAGAGAAAAGCCCTACATGCAGAACCTAGTCACTCCCCAATGCCACAGGCAACGGGGCGACTCCCTTTTTAATCATGGAAATTTCTTTCTTTCTTTCTTTCTTTACTTATTTGGTAGAGGGGTTTGTACAGAAACGCCTCTCCAATAATGCACTTATGTCAGAGATCAAGGTGCGCTGAAAGAAGAATGGAAGCTGGGGATGAGCAGGGCTGCTAATTCCACCACATGCTGACTCAGGGCGGCCACAGGCATCTAGGCTCTAGCTGACACCTGAGTGTGGAACAGTGAAGCCTCATACCACGCCAAGAACAAACGACTGGGCAGTGTTACTCCTACCCCCTCCCCACAAAGGCTGCAGTGTGCCTGCCCCAGCCTCTCTCCCAACAGCCTGACGCAGAACAGAAATCAAAATTATAAACAGATGTCAGTTTGTCAACATGGAAAGATGATCATGTGACACAGAGTAAATAACAACAATAATAGCCTTAGCTACCTTTACAGGCTTACGCCAGCACCTCAGAGTGGTAGAACCAGTATGTGAATTGGGTCTGTATGACTCAGAGCCTGGTGCTTACCAAGCAATCAGCACTAAACACTATCAAAGCTGGATTCTGACTCCATCAAGTGTGCATTATATGACCATATCTGTATAGGAAAAATGTGTCTAAAAGCGGTACTTTCTCTGAACGAGCATTTTAAGAAAAATTTTTTCCCTGATTCCTCATTAAACTTTTAAAGTTTTCTATAATAGACATAAAAGTAATAAGTGGGGAAAATGAAGCTTTGTCTGTAAGAAGCTTAGGTTTCCCAGTGAAAGCGGTCTTTGTGTCTTTTTTATTCCAGAGCCTCCTCCTATGTTTTCCTCTGAAGGATGAAGGTACAGTGTACACGGAGAGGTCCTTTGCCACATGTAGGCATTTGCTCTTTTATTCTGGGTCTAGCAGGTTTAGTGGAGGAATCATCTTCTCTCAAGGAGATAACAACTTTCTTCCACATCCATCCAGGAGCTCTGGTTCCACCGTTCCACCCACACACAGTGACCGAGGCACTGAAGAAATGCTTCCGATGGGCAGAATCCTCAGCTGCTCACACCCTGTGACCACTGACACAGACACAAAAGGAGGGGCCCGACTTATCAGGACACATAGTGGAGTGGCAAACAGCCAGGCTGACCCTCAGACTGTAGAAAGCTCCGGAAAGCTGAAAGAAACAGCAGGGCTCCTGCTTAGGCAGATTCAGCATCTCAGTGATTTTGTCACCATGGGAACAGCCCTGTGAGATGGAAAGCAAGTGTGGCCCAGTGTTTATAAGCACAGGATCCACATGGGAGAGGCGGGACAGCTGAGTCCAGGGCCTGGCAGGACAGAAGTTCTCTCTTGTTGTATGCTGTTATTCTCAGCATTTGCATTATATTTTCTGGAAAATAAAGCCAGAAGGAATGTACATTTGTATCCCAAGGTCTCTGACTTACATGTTCATGGGGAAGGTGCCTTGTGGCCACCTAGGGCAAAATGGGGACTGTAGTGGCTGTTTCATAAGATCATCTGGTAGCCTAGTGGACCAGCACTCTTCTTGAGGGATCGCATTACTCTGGGGAAGGCATACATGAGAGATGCCTGAGGATCCAGTTAAGACCCATCTGGGTGTGGCCAATAGCCTAAAGCCAATTGATGCCTCAGTGGCAGAAAGGAATACAACCATTCTGGTTGATACACCCAGTAGTGGCCCTAAATATGTGCTCTTGTTTTGGATGTTGTTGTCTGGTTTTTCCGTTTTGTTGGGGCTGTGGAGATGGCTGGAAAGAAACGGGGATGGAGTTCCTCTCCCTGAACCATGGAGAAAATTCTGGCCCAGCTTGTTAATATTGCCCACCAGTTGGACAGCTCACCAAAGCAGGCTTTGAGGAGTGTCTGCTCTTGGTCTCCAAATCTAAGAATGAGATCTATGAGCCTTCTTGAGCCCATATTTACATATCCCAAGAGGAATCTCGAGCTCTCCCTGAAAATGAGATCTGGCCACATTCCTGAATGCTGACTCTTGTTGTGAGCTTTGGATCTATATCCAACATTAAATGGCGCCCTGATGTCATTTAATGTTTGCATTCTTTAAAAACTCTTTCCATCTTCCTGGTAACTTGGGTGATCCTCTGGAAAAGGATGTGATGTCCCAAGTGTAAGACACAATTTATGGGCAGGATCGTCATGAATGGTGAAGTCTGTCTCTCCAGCACCTGCTAATATCCAGACAGTGCTAACTGCCCTTGGCGCCTCTCTCCCTGCTCTCACCCATGGCTGGCTTTCCTGATGTCCACTCAGCTTATTATTTTTCTTTTAGTATTCAGTTTTCCATACCCCTCCCACCCATTGATATCTGTGTCTCAGATTAATTTTCGCCAGATGTGAGTGTTTGGACTTCTCCAAGATTTGTTACTTTCCTTCCATGTTCATAACCTTCTTTGGGCCATTTGTGTGATTTCTCTGACCTCGCTGGTGTTTCCAACACCTCCCAAATTAGTGTCATCTGCGACTTTCCTTCACATGCTCTTTTCTCTCTTTTACAGATCATTAATAAAGAGGTTAAACGAGACCAGACCAGCACCCACACTATGGAGCAAATGACAAAGGGGTGGGAGAGGCCGCGTGCTCCCTGCGCGCCAGCCCTGGCACAGGAAGGATGTAATGTAATGCAATAACACTGCGCTAGACGCCTCCCGTCTCTGGCCCGTGGTCATTTATCACCACTGTTTGTTTATGATTTCTCAGCCAGATTTCGGGTCCTGAGAGTGTGGTCCTATCCAAGCCAACATGCATTGCTTTGCCAGGTAACCCTTACAAACTCCAGAAAAACCCCAAAGCACTTATTTACTGCATTGGATTCTGCTTGAATCTTCCATCCCTGTTCCCAAGTCCATCGTACTTGAGAGGAGAAAGAGGTGGACTGAGACATTATTGCCCTTTTCTCTCTTCAATTCACCAGCTCACAGTTGTTTGTTAAGTATTTGTTGGCTTTTCACATTACTCACTAGATTTTTCTCGTAGCTGAAAGAAACCCTCTGTGAGATATATGGACTAATCCAGTCTCCAGCAATCAAACCTTCCTTTGCTATACCCAGGTGTCATTAAAAGCAAAGGTAACCGAAGAGGGTGTGTTTAGGGTAAATACGCTTCAAGACCTGCCAGAAAATGTGCAGCTGGCCCGTGTAGCTAAGGTCATAGGAACAGATGTCCTCTTTTGATTTTTCTTTCTTCTTTCTTTTCTCTTATTCCCCAGATTCATCAGTTCCACAGTATCAACTACTTTCTTCAGTTGGCAAAGAGAGTCCACTCTCCCAAGTCCAGGAGTAAAATAATAGTGATATTCTAATGAGGACTGAGCCTTTGCCACACCCCAGACATGGCTAGGCACCTTATTCACCTCATCTCATCTCATCCTCACCACAGCCCCGTGACATGTGCACAGCCTCCTCCAAATGAAGAAACAGAGGGGCAGAGAGGGAAAGACATTTACCCAAAGTCATCCAGCCAAGTAGTGCTGGAGCCAGGATCCAAACCCAGGCTGTCTGAATCCAGAGGCTACACTCTGAGCAACCTTACCACGTTGTCACTCAGTCTCCTACAGATAAGTGGTTCTTTACCTTCTCTCGGTCACTGGGCCCTGGGAGTATCTGTTCAGGATCATAGATACTCTCTCTCCTTGGGGGATGCAAATATGCCCCCATCAAAGTCTGTAAAATATGTCAAGGGATTTGCAGACCCTCAGGGGTTCATGGACATCAGCTTAAGAATCTGTGTACTACCTAAATTCCTCCGGGGCAGGAATTGTACTTTGTTCACTGCCTCAACTCCAGTACTGAGATGAAGAATATTTTCTGAATGAATTATTGATTGCAAGGACTTTGGGTAGAACATTCAAGCAGGAGCTCTGAACAATAGCTCTACAAGCATGAACAGAAGATATAAATATTCAGATATCTTCCAGAGAAGCAGAGAAGCCAACAAAAAAGAAGGTAGCAGAGGAAGAGAAAGCAAAAATATCTTACTTTGCCCATGAATCAATTCTGCAATTGGAACAGGCAGAACCTTTGTCATCTTGGTTCTGAAACATCTCATAGCTACTTCTGGTTACTTCTTACCTTAACTCCTGAAAATAGATTATTGAAAGCTTCTTCTGCAGGAAACAACAGACCCAGAATGTCATGATGGGAAGCCAATCATGAGCAGCCAAAATCTCATGAGGCACAGCTTAACTGACAGAATTCCTGAGGCCTGGGGATCTCAGGGGAGACTGCAAGAGCCAATGGCATCTTTCCTCCATCTCTAGGCCCTTTTCAACCTTCTACAACTTTCAGAGCTTGTTTTTTCTATAGACCACTGTGCCTTACACATCTCTCTAGTCTATGATTGCTGATTTTTCTTTGCAATGTTTGATGTTCAAGTTCTCTCCTTTTCTTTGAGAGTCAGAAGAGCCACACACTCTTGAAGTTGGACTTTAGCTATGCTTTCAACTTGACAGCCAGCATGTCACTGCAATGAAAGGCCAAAGACTGCCCTGTTGAAATACAAGCAAATGGAAAAAAGGGAGGTTAAAAGCCTGCCTTTCCCTTGGCCAGTCTGACTAGACTTCTGGGGAAAACAGGACTCTGGATTCCTACTCAGCCCCCACCCTCCAACAATGGCTTGCCCCAGCTTTGACATCCAAGGCAGAAATCTAGAGGCATTCTCGATTTAGAGCTTTCTCTTACCTCACAATCCAAGTCCTACTGGTTTCACCTCCCAGGCTCATCTCCAATTTACCCACTTGTCTGTATCTCCCCCACTGCTCCCCTGGGTCAGCACCATCAATTCTCTCACAAATGATGGAAAAGCCCCTACTTCTGGTCCTCCTTCCATAAGAATTTACCTTCTGCACAGCAACCAGGGTTGTTCTATAACATGAATTGAATCATATCCTGTCCCTACTTAAGATCCTCTAATTTTCTTCTCATTTTTCCTAGGGTTAAAATGAAACTCTCTACCTTGGCCTAAGAGGCCCTACATGATCTGGCCCTTTCTCACTTCTTCATCTTCATCTCACTGTCTTCTTCACCCAGAGTTATGGTCTTCAAGCTCTTTCAGCCCATAAAGCTCTTTCTATCTTCAGTCCTTTGCACACCTGCCTGAGACCCACCTCCCAAACACAGTCCTAGCATGGATACCTCCTGACTCCCCTCCTTTTAAGACTTGGTACAAAACTTACTTCCATGGAGAGATGCTTGCTGAACATCCTTTCTGAAGCAGATTAACAAGCAGGTTCCTCTTGTTAATCTTTGTTTCTTCATAGTTTCCATC
Source organism: Equus asinus (assembly GCF_041296235.1). Classification (NCBI taxonomy): domain Eukaryota; kingdom Metazoa; phylum Chordata; class Mammalia; order Perissodactyla; family Equidae; genus Equus; species Equus asinus. The sequence goes on along the minus strand of NC_091810.1, from coordinate 44,050,027 downwards.
AAAGCAATGATCAAAATGTATAAGCTTTCCATTCATATGTTTAATTCTTTGTGGTCTGTTTCCCTCAACTAGATGTAAGATCCACAGGGTAGCAACCATGTCTAACTTACTCCTCATTGTTTTCTCAGCATCTAACCAAGAATTTAACCATTGGATGAAAGAATGGATGAATAAGTGAAAAATGATCGAATGAATGGATAAATGAATGAATGAAAGTAAAGTCTTAGTAGCCAATGGCACAAGGAGGAGATGCATCAGATCCTCAGTCACGGGAGATATAGGTTGAATTAAAAACACTAGTTGGTAGCCCTGTGCAGGAAGTGTAAAATAAAACCTCCACTTTGCAGAGAAACCAGGACTTCAGTTGAGGAGGATGAAAACCCAGGGCTCCTTCCACGACTTCTTCCCCAGCCTCTGAATTTCTCTTGCCCCAGGAAGAGCAAGGCCTAATGTCTAGACCTTTCTGCTAAGAGAAGGCAAGGAAGGTATAAACTTTCTAGCCACAATAAAATATCTCCTTCCTCTTTCTTCCTGAGAGGAGGCATGCCAGAGATTTCTACTAGCCTTTGAGCACTGCTTCTATGTGTAAAAATCCCCTTCCTCATGTCTAAGTGCTCTGTGATTCATACTTGCACTCACCATAACACTGTTCACGTGCTGGTGGCATACAGCTACAATTCTTCATTTTGAACAGGATGCATCTACTAGGATCAGAGCCTTGTGCCAAACTTGTTAATGCCCACATCTGTATTTTTATGCATCAAGTCCTAAAAATTTGCATATGTTTTCAATCTAAAGAGACTTATTCCTTTCTAGTGGTTTAAAGAAATAAAAATGATCCTGTGTTCTATGTCTGCTCAATTACAAGAGTTCACAGTAAAAGCTCAAACATTCACATGTCAAGGCAGATGTGGCACTAGATCTCACAAAGTGCCTTGATTTGGTCCTTAACTGCACCACCTCACTGAATGTTCACAAACCAAAGTGCCTCTTGGGGGTCCAAGGAAAGCACTTCCATTTTGCCACATCGAGTGGATTTTTCCAAAGGCAAGTAATGGAGAATTAAGCAGCTGTTTTCCTGTATTTTGCAAAGCAAGACAGAAAATGCAGTGAGGGCTCCAGGAGCAGATTTTCACAATCAAAAGTGGGGAGTGAGAGGACAGTGGGTGAACATGCATTGCAGGGACGCCCATGAGGGCAACAATTTGCTGGAAATGTGATCCCATGGAGTCTCTGCAAGAAAACCAGAACAATAAGGCAGACCAAAGGTAAATTCTAGGCAGAAGCAAATAGGAGTGGGGATGAGCCAAAAGGGAGGGGAGTAGAGAGAAGTTGGAGACAGAGTACAGGAATATACGGTGGACCTGAGCAGCATCAACTACACACTTTGTGAGGCCCAGTGCAAAATAAAAGTGTAGGGGCCCTTGTTCAAAAATTATTAAGAATTTCAAGACGGTGACAGTGGAGCATTAAACCAAGAGTGGAGCCCTTTTAAGCTTGGGGTTCTGTAGACTATGTAGGTCACATGCTGCTAATGTCGGGCCTGGGTGTGAGGTTTAAGGGGGAAAAGACTAGCTCAAGGGGCTGCTAAAACTCTTTAGAAAAGCAAACTTTCCCCAGTTCATTTTGCTCTCAGAAAACACCACCCATGAATGATCACGGTGAGACAAATAAACCAGGCCTGGGCTAGTATCTAGAAGTGGCAAAAAGAGGAGGAGCTGCCAGGGTTGTTACGTTAATTCCAATTCGTTGTAATTTTTCGAGCGACTTTTCTTAAATAATGATTCATTTCAGCACCAAAACAGCAGATTCAAGTCAAGGCCTTCTGATGCTATTATAAGCATATTACTGATGCCTAGTAAAATAACTTCTTGTAATGTTTCTTTTATAAGGGCCATAAATCAAAATATTCAAAACAGTTAATTTTTAATGTGCCACAATTATCCATCTTTAGTTATAAATTTAATGTCTCCTTAGGCCCTACAGATTATAACGCGACTCAAAACATGCAACGGCTGTTCAAAAATAGGTTTTCCCAGTATCTCATTATTTAAATCCTTAAGATATGGCTTTAAAAGCCTGAGGATATCTGAGCAAACTTGTTTAAAGGAGTCATAAAGAAAGATAAGTATTTTTCCTTAGAAGCCTATAAAATTTATTACAACATATTAAAGTAGGATTATATATTGACTAATTTTCAGAAGACATTTGTTTTCTGGGGCACATGGTGTTGGGGGAAATTCATGAAGGAATAAAGGGGGTAGGGGTTTAATACCATTGTCTCCATTTGCTTTGAGCAAAGCAAGGTTTCCTACGGGCCTTGGCACCAATTCTACCCTGAGGACGACAACAAGGTTCCTATCACAGGGGATGGCAGGGTGGATGTCATGAATCTTGTGAAAGAGCAATAAAATCTTTATTATTCAGGAGGAGACACAAACGCAGCCCAGCACCTTAACACTTACATGGCAGAAACAGCAGCTTCACAGAAGAGCCCCACGGAGGACCCAGGCTTCTCAAGACAAGCCCCAAACTCTTAGAACCTTCCTCTGCCTACCTATTCCATGCATGTTGTGGTCTCATATGTTTGCCTTTTAACATTATAAAACCTTTACTTCCCATTTAATGTTGTTTTAGGTCAATTTATGCTTTTATTAGCTTTTCTGTATGAGTAAAGGCAGCATGTCTCTTAAAGTTTTCCCCAGATAGGAAGAGAGTCACTCACACAGAATGTTAAGAATTTCTCTGGTTTCCCCACCTCCTCACACCAACTAGCTTCCCTTTGGCACCACTTTGCATCTGGAAGAGTTAATTCCAGTGCTGTTTTCCCTGTCACCCAGGAAAGGGAGAAGAGAGGAGATAAAGAGTCTCATGTAATCAGGAAGCAGGTTTTACCGGCAGCAAATGGATCCAGGAGGTGTTACATCTTTACTACGCGGAAAGATGCTGTGTCTGAAAATCTACCCCCTCTGTTTTCCCTGCAGGACCAGAGAAAGCAACCTGACTCATTGGTGCCACCTACAAGAAGTTCAACCAAGCAGTGAAACACACCAATGAAACTGTCACCCACGGGTGAAACACACCAGTTATTGTCTTAAAATTCACCTGAAGCACCACTGCCATAGAAAATGGAGGCAAGACTTGAGGAAGGGCACACCTGCTAATTTGGCAATCCCCAAAATTGCCTCTCCAATCACAGACCTGGTGATTCTCCAGCATTGTGACATTTCATGTTTGTCCCAGATAAAGAACTGCACATCGAGTATTTTTTGACCGTACAAAATCACCACAGCACAAAACCTACCATATTCCTTGTTCTGAACAAAATGGCACATGCGATGTCATCAAATTGAACACCATATTTCATGTCACCACAGGTATATTCAACTCCAGGGAGTTTGTGAATTGTTGCTAAAGTTCAATAGCCTGGCGTACCCTGAAGAGATGTGAGTCCCAGCAGCAAAAGTCACCAAAGTTCAACGTTCCATTTATAACTGTGTGGCAATGACATATACCACTATTCCACTATAATGCAGATAGAATGGAAATAAAGGGTAGGTTCTTAGTAGCTAAAAGTCAACCTTTAAAAGAGCAAAACCCTCTGAAAAATGCAATGCATGGAATTTATAATGCAAAGTTCCACAGAATCACAATTATAAAAAAGCAACAGGTACAGTGTCACTAATGAGACTAGCCAATATTAATATTTCTATTCTAACTCATTTAAAGAGATACAGTTACCCATTCACCATCACTATGGCTTGATCCTTGTGTTTTCTTCAGAACTGCCATAGAAGAGACAGTACAATCCATTAAACAGGCTTCTTAGAGATGAGAGTTTCGGTTCCATGAAGACACATAGTTTTATTTTCCTTATTACTTGCCAAACATCTGACACAACTAGAAGGACATGAGAGTCACACCACACTGGCATATCTGATAAAAGCAAGCAGTCAGCTGAAAACCACGACTGGAGAAGTGTGACAATTTCTGAGTCTACAATCATGCCTTAAAAGTATGTATAAATCCTAGCGAGGGCATAGTTTATATTGTAAATAACACAGAAACATTTGAATCGTGCTCAACCCAGCCCCAACAAGGCAGAGCAATAATGTGGTTTTGGGGAGGGGAAGTAGGAAGCAGGGGGCTCTTGGGGAAGGTCACAGTACACAGAAGCAAACACAGGGCACAGTCACAAACATCAGCGAACACAATTGAGCACGCACACAATACAACACTAGAATGCAATTTTTCAAAGAAAAATGATATAAAAGATGGTTTCTCACCCCTCAAAACAAAACTGGAACTTTGGTTTACAGGCCCGGCTATGCCCATATGCCCTCCTCGTCATCCTGTGGCCGGCCCGGGGTAGGGAGGTGCACGGAGAGGAGGGGAGCACCGGAATGAAAGAAGAGAACGTTAGTTACACCGCGATGCACTGAAAAGGCACACTGATCTTCACTTTGTTTTTTAATCTTAAAGAGTGACGAAAAAAAATCCATAGTAATTTAAGTTCCACATCACCGACTTGTCACATATATAACTGAGTTTTGCATCTATGGCAACCCCCCCTCAAAAACATTCCACCCACCCAGCTCTGACTCTGTGTCAAGATTGGATTAAAAGATTAAAATTAGTCTACATTAGCAGATGATTATTTTTTTGGAAGGCATGCAATCCGAGTTGCATATGCCTAAGAAGTAGATTAAACCTTTTAAGTAAGCAGAGAAGTAATTATAGTAATCAAATATGCTTAATTTCTCTTAAGCTTAAAGTATCAATAAAGGCTGAAGAAGAATTAAAAAAAAAACAACCCCATCTATTTGGGTGGAACAAACTTTTGTAGCATGCGATAATTCACATCGGTTATTTCACAAAGGCTCAAACAGTCTGTGATCTTCTCGATTTGTCAGGTTCTATTTTGTTCTCAGCATAAAAGAGGATGTGCACGCCATGGAATGATTATACATTTGCAATCAAATAAGTTTCAAAGAAAAGAGAGTAAACTTCCAATTCAGTAGAATGCTTGTAGAAAGGAAGTTTTGTTTAACTTAAAACTGTGTTCAACTGTGGATAAACTGAAACTTATTTGGTATGAATTCATGTTGTTGAAAACATTTCCAGAATGGATCTAGCCATTTTCCTCACTCAGTAAACTGGATGATGGGCAAGGAAATGGAATCTTTGAAGACAGAAGTATATCTACCATCACAAGCTCCAGTTTTGAACAAGAATTCTCACTGCTTACTGCAAGTATTGAAACGAAGTGTAGAAGGCAGTAGTTCACAGCCTGGTCTCACACATACTTTGGGAGCTGTGTCTTTTAATAAATCCCCAGTGAAACCAGGTTTTGCCATGATTTGCTTCTTTGTTTTGAAAATCAGGAACAGGAAAATAAAAATATTGGAACATTTCCTTACTATTTGGACCCTATTGCTTAAATTGTTGTAATATTAGGTTGAACCATATGAAAATGCCATTATTTGACCATTTTTGTTCTAGGAAACAGCAATTTCATACAGTTCAACCTAATTTTGCCAATAGGCCAAGATAATTTTCATCTCGTCAAGGATTTAGATCTGTGGCCTCTGAACTGAGTTTTTAAATAATTTGTTTCCTTTGTATTTCTGTGTATTTCATTTTACACATCTAAAAATATTATTCTGAGGGGCTGGCCCCGTGGCCGAGTGGTTAAGTTCGAGTGCTCTGCTGCAGGTGGCCCAGTGTTTCGTCAGTTCGAATCCTGGGCGAGGACATGGCATTGCTCATCAAACCACGCTGAGGCAGCGTCCCACATGCCACAACTAGAAGGACCCACAACAAAGAATATACAACTATGTACCGGGAGGCTTTGGGGAGAAAAAGGAAAAAAAATAAAATCTTTAAAAAAAAAAATTTTTCTGAGAAGAGGTTCAGAGAGTTCAAAGGGGTCTATGGCCCACAAAGGGATAAGGAGCCCCACTTGACATAAGGCAATCAAGTGATTTCCACAGTTTGAATCAGACAACTCAGTATGAATTTGCACTTGACAGTTTAGATAGGAATATTCTGGCAAAAATAAGGTACAATTGATCATTAATCTGGGTCTTCTCCTATAAATTTACCTGTGTTTATTTATCACTACACAGTCTAATAATTGCTCCTGGCAATAAACCTGCCTCTCCCCTACATAACTTGAGATATATATATATTTACATTCATTAAACTTTCAGCTCCTGGAGAAAAGCAAAGCTGATGTCCCTTTTCATGCTAATGAAGAAGGAGAGTCTACAACCTGGGAACCTCAGGTATCCACAATAGATTTCAAAGGGTCTAATAACCCCTTGAAATTCAATGCAGAACTTTGGGGTATGTGTGTAAGTATATTTCTCCGGATGGAGGCCCTAGCTTTCATCATAAGGTTCTTGACTCCCAAAGTCACTGCTGGAGGAAAACTCCAGGCACAGAGAGATGCTGTGATTTGCTAGTCACAAAACAAAATAGGAGGATTTCCCTAAAATGCAGCCCACAGCTCCTGCTGACTGCTGCTAAATGGCTGTAAAATCACTTTCCTTGCAGAATGGTTTATTTCATTTTTCATTTAAAACCCAATAGCATGTATACATTCAGTTTGTTTCAAATCCATTCAAAGAGGGCTTTAAATTTTAAAAAAGAAGAAAGAAAGTAGAAAAGCCACTGCCACCAAAATCTACCACTATTTTCTTAACAGTGAAATGTGGTCTAATGCAAATCACTTTCAGCAAATTAAATATATTAAAAAGTGGTAATTAATTATGATTGAAACAGACAGGAATTGTAGCTTGAAAATACACACTGCCAATATCACTACTGTGCCTCGTCCACCATAGGAATAAAAAGGAGCTCCCAGATGTCGAGGGTTATTAAAAACCAGATGTTGAGATCGACGTCTTGTATGCTGGTGAATAAAGTAAAGAAATATGACAGTCCAACATAAACTTTGCTAACATTTAACATGGCAGAAATGTGGGTAAATTCCTTTAGTGAACTCAGAATATTACGCATTTTTTTCAAGATTTTAGTTTCTAAAGTTTAAAGTTTTTAAAAGAAAATAGAAAGGGAAGTGGTGGCCATTTCTGGTGTCTCTAATCTTCAAAGCTTAAACATGAATTGACCCTAATCACCAAGTGATCTGGGTCAGAGTGAGTGTCTGCTTGGGGAATAAAAAGCAAAAATGCAGGAGCTAACCAGAGAGGGAGCTCCAAGTATTTCCAAAGGTTCACAGCTGTTCACCTCCTGCGCCGCCTGCATCTCTGTATGCAAATATTAATTTGTTCAGCAACCTTACCACACCGAAATGTAAATTTGGGGACCAAAAAATAAGAAACAGATAAATATCACTTGATCCTTAACTTCATGCCAACTTATTTAGAAATACTTGGAGTTTTCAAATATATCTATCAGGCCTAGGAGACTCTCTTTCCAAAGCTCCTTTGCAGTGGCTTGTCTGGAGGCTGCCTGGTGTTTGTTCCCTTGTGTGTCCCTTGTGTGTGATTCCCCATGCCAGGAGTTGACAAAATATCTGGATGGGAAGGAAGCCTCTGGCCCATCAGTCATCCATGAGCTTTTGTCCACAGCATCTGAGGATGGGAATGGCCAAGGCGGGCTGAAGCCCAGAGCACAGTGACCACAAATCACAGCAAATTGTGAAGAGCGGGGAGGCCCAACTATCAAATAACCTCAGGATGTATCTACAGCTCCAGAGACGCTATGAGGCCTTGATGGAAGTCCTGCAGTCTCAGATGCTGGGTCCTAATGGGATTCTCTAAATACCGAGATAAAACAGAATTCCTCACCGGATGGGCCACTCACGGGGCTATGCTGATGACAAGATCTAAGGGCAAAGGGACTGAGTCATCGCTGACAAGACAGGAGACTTGCTGTTCTGGGGGGCATTTATTAGCCCCAGAAGGAAGCTCTGGGAAGGAACTCCATAATCTGACATGATAAACGGCCCAGGGTAAACCTTTAATTGGTCTTTATTTTGAAGTATTAAGCAGGCAAGCCCCAGCCCATCACTGGAGGATATTTTTTTTTTTTTTTAATTTTTAAAACACCTGCAATTCTCTGAGTTAAGATAGTGGGCTTTTTTCTTGAAATCGGAGGACAATGGGGATCTTACTGTCACATCTGTCCTAGCTGGAAGTGAGAGTGAAATTATGGAAGTGTCACCTTCAAATCAGCCCGCAGCCTCTGTGGGAACTCCGTCGGCTGTCTCTGCAGGGAAGGTCAACCCAGCTTCCTTGTGGGAAGGGATGCAAGGAGATCGTCCTGGTTATCACAGGGTCTGGCGCGGCCTCTCACCAGACCCACCCTTACCCCCACTTCAGTTCACGGCTTTTCTGACACTTTTTGAAAACTTGAAGCCCCAGGACTCTGCAAACGTTGGCTACACAAGCCACAAACGCAGGACCATTGCGTGGGGTTTATGATGCACCCTGTCCCTGGGTTTGATCAAAGCAGCTTCTCTTGGCATTTCCAACTGCAGGCTTGGACAGAGCCAGGAAACACAGACACGTATAAAGGATAACAATGGGCGTGGGTCTGGAAAACAGGGACACTGAGTCTCCTCAGGGCACCAGCAAGTTTTCTCGCAGGGTCAAGTCTGAACCTTCCCTCTGGAGACCCTCCCTTCAGTCTCTCACCACTGCTGCCTCCTGCCATGCTTAGCCCTCGCATGGACATCTTTGTTTAGGCGATGAGGTCAGGAACGGCTGCAAACTCTTAACACGATTTGTATTTGGCACAGCTTGTGGGGTCCATTTGTAGACTAGTTCTCCCAAAGATTAGGGAAGTCCTATCCAGGTTCAGGTACCTGCTTCAAGCTCTGTTTAAAGAAAAATGTTAGCTTATTTCTGACCTGGGCTAGGGATGAGCACCTGCGCCAAGTTAGAGAGGGTGTGACAGCTTTCTGAGTCTCACCACAGCCCAACGACACAGGTGTCTGGAGGCTTCTTGTGCAGATGTGGAAAAGACGGCTCAGAGATAAAGGTCAAGTAGCTTGCCAAAGGACACCTGGCCCGGAGCTGTGGAGCCAGGGTCAAATTCCAGTCTGTCGGACCTCAAAGGTGTACCCTTCTGACATGTGAGCTGTGAAGCCACAGAAAGAAGAGCTCATTTTGACCCCAGAAGGTGTTTGTTGCTTCTGCTTAGCTCAGCTCTGAAGTACTTTGGACTTTCACTGCCCTCTTTCCAAGCTGTTGAAGGTCCCGGTTGGAGGTGGATGGTACAGCTTAGGTTGGGTCTCTGGTTCTCAGAAGAAACAGAATCTCATGTGCAACAGCATGTGTCCCTTATGTGGGCACATCATCAGCACCGAGACAAATTTCAAAGTCCCTGAGGAAAAAGGCAGCACCTTCACTCCCTTCGAATCACCTCACAATGTCTCAAATTTGGGAACTTAAAAATATTTCCAAATGAGTAAGTACATAGGGCTCAGTTCTTGCTTTGCTGAATGACTCGACTCCTCTGAGAGAGAACACTGCCTGGATTCCAGAGTTCCTTCACGTTGCCAAGATTGTGTTTACTTGTTTCTCTCCAGAATGGCTCCTTCCTCCTTCTCACGTGGCATCCCCAGTTTATTCTTCTAACCCCAGTTGGTGAAAGCTGACCATCACTGGCTGTGGGGGATCACGATGGGAGACGTCTACATTTTAAAAGACACACTAGGTTGTTTCTCAAGGGAGAGACAGAAACTGGAAGCCTGGGCAGCCTGGGGTGGTCCTTAGCAAGTTCACCTCACGGGGACACCCTGCAGCAGGGCAGCTATCTGCGTCCTCTTTGCCAAGCAATTGAGAACATTACGGAGGCTGGGGGTAGGGGTGCTTTCTCCTTCACTTCTAATGCAGCATCTTCAGGCATTTAATTTTTTGCACCATCATTGTAGGGAGACTTAAGGAAACCAGTTTTCTATTCCTTCAAGCAAAAGTAATTCTGACAAACCAGTCTTTGGTACATGGCGCCAACTCCCTCAGCTGCAAGACATGAGATACCCAGCTGAAGATGGAAATGCTGGAAGGCTCTGCGTTGGCCAACAATATTGTTTTGGAGCCCAAAGTCAACATCTGCTAAAAGCTGAGCCATTGCCAGATAGCCATAAAAAACGGGTGGGGGTGGAGACAGGCTTTATTTTTGCTCTCTCGTCCATCAGTCATTAATGCTTGGCTTTGTTAATACAGTGAAAATTGTGTTTTTAACATGATTCTGGTTCTGCCATTTCCTGGCTAGTGGGCAACCAATCCCCTAGCCTCTTGACTCTTCGTTTTCTCGGTTTCCTCAAAAAGAAAATGGGATCATATCCTGACCCTGACACTTCATAGGGTTGCTGCGTGAATTAACTTGGAGAATGTAAATTAAACCACTTTGTAGACGTTACAAACATATACAGATATAACTGGGCACATCATCCCTGTTGGTAGCATTTCAAAGTTTGTTATTATTACAACAAATTATTTGATACTGCACAAACGCCAAAGGCAAAAGGGTGTGTGTGAAAAGGATCTGATGGTATCTAAAACCATCCTTAGATATTTTAGCATCTCTGGGCTGTCCAAAGCTAGAGTTTACTAAGATCATTAATATACAGATGTTGCAACACTTTTTAAAATGCTACTGCTCTGTAAGTAAGGTAGTTTTGAGAATTTGTGTGTGTGCAGTGTGTGTCTAAAGGACGTTTCTGATTCTCTCCTTTGCTGTCCCGTTATCTCAGAGTGCCACAAGTGCCTGCAGTGTGCAAGTCCAACACGATCCTTATTACCTCACTTCAAGAAAAAAAGAGAGCCAACAGTGTTTAGCAAGGGAAAATGGATTTCGTTCTTCCAGACGTTTCAAGGTTGGCCACCCCCTTTCAATGGGGGAGCTGAAGTGCTGCCTCTTAGACAAATGTGGCTGGATTAAAGCAGCAAGCTGAACAGGAATCCCCCCTCCAATGTTGCCAAGATGAGTTACATCTACAGACCGGGGAGTGCAGGCTGTGTCTGAAAACCCCTGTTGACTCAAAAGACACTGCAACAAATCTCTTAATGAAACTCTAAGACTGCAAACAAAGTTTAAAACTAAGAGGAATCAGTAAAAGGGGGCGGAGGGGCGTGGACTTTACTCAAAATAGAGTAAGACTGAAATCTTCAATAGGCTCAAAGCTCCTTGAAGGAAAAGTCCTTTTCTCCCAGGAGGATCCTGATGCCTTAAGCAGCTCTGCCTTTTTCCCAGACATGAAGACCCTATCTGGCAGGGTGGACCAGACCGTGCCCTCATGTGCTTACATGTGGGGAATTAACATCACACCCAGATTAAAGAGCTTTGGCAGGAACCTGTTCATCTGCAGAGCCAGCTTCCCCGGTTGTGTCGCCCCGCCTCCCTTTCTCTCCTGTGGCTTGCAATGGTTGGGTGAGCATGTAACTGCTAGTAGAGGAAGGAGCAGTTAAATCCCTCCCACGACAACAGTTCAGACGTTGTCCTCTTTTCCTTCCTCACCTGGGGCCTGAGAGAGAGCCAGGGCAGGGTGACTCCAGAGCTTCTGCTCTTAAAGGTAAGCAGGCAAACAAACAAACTGCCACCTTTATTTCCCGATGGTGAGAAATCACATATTCCTTCTGCCTCTCATTTTAGTAGCTTTGGGGATATTTGGTAGTCTTTGAGGGATAAAGAAAAAAGTGAAATCTGAACCATCTTTTTATTTCATGTACATTTTATTTTTATGTATTGAGTTTTAAACACAGCATCTTCCAATCTACTTGTGATAAAAGGAGTATCAGAAAAGAGCCAAGTAATCGCAAGAAAAAAAAAATTGTAACTATATGTGGTGATGAATGTTAACTTATTCTGGTAATCACTTCACAATATACACACATATCAAATCATTTTGTATGCCTAAAACTAATACAACGTTAAATGTCAATTATATCTCAATTTTTAATAATTAACTAATTAAGGGGAAAAAAGGCAAGTGACTCAGAAGATTTATTTCAAAATGCATTCCGGCATATCTTTGGCTCTCATTCTGAAAGGCCTGGCCCAAGAGTGGGAACAGCTGAAATCTCTGAACCCTTCTCCCATCCAATAAACATCAGCCCAACAAGAGGTTTCTTCACGGGCTTTTGAATCTGAAGGCTTCATCCCTACATGAAGCCAAAACCCAGGGATTCTTCCAAGAAGTGGGCCATGAAATTAGATTTGCAATGCAAAAAACCCTCTCACTCGGGCAAGCTGCAGGCATGCTAGCTTGGATGGGAAACTTATATTAAAAGCCTAAGACATGTAACTTTTCTTATTAGGTTACTGTCATGGGGAACTAAAAATTTCTGTGTTTTTGGCTGTTCTGAAACTATACTTTAGTAAGCTCTGATACGTGGTAGTTAATTTTTCTTCTATGTAGGAAACATAAAAACGTATTTACACACACATATATATGTATATATAATGTATATTCAAACATGCACTCAGGGGAAGTAAGGGAGAGAAATTTCTAGTTAAACATGATCTTGAGAAATTCTTCCATATGTGGAAAAGTCCTCAGCTCGTCTGACATATAGCGATACACACATATATACACAAAGGACACTATGTATACATTTATCCCACGTTCATTTAACCTCAAAACATAAAATAAATTCTTTTTTTTTCCTCCCTAAGCAAAAGCTAGGAATAACAACTCTATATACAGAATCCATCTTCTGGGGGCAATGGAGCAAGTTAAACCCCTCGTCTGTTTGTTCGAATTCAAAGGGCTGCACTTTGGCTAATCTGTTGGGGAAAGTGCAAGGAGAGCAGGGCATTAATCACAAGCCCGACCAGCGTTTCACGGAGAGGGGCGAGGGCGAGTGGGGAACCTGGGGCCTCGAGTTGGCTTTCTGAGCAGTAACAGGGCCCCGGAGGGGCTGCTGTGACCCTGCATTCTCCTGGTGGACAGTGAGACTCCACCGGCTCCTACTGACCAAACATAAAATGCTGCCTCCTGTCACCTGCCTCCAGCCACCACCTCAATGAGTGCCTGATTGTAGAGATGGCTGGAAATTCCCCTCCCATGGGAATGCTCTGCAGGACACTCCTGATTCTATCTGAGCCCAGGTACCCAAGGCTCAGGTGTGTGCAGCATGGACGGAGGTGGGAAGGTGAGAGGTCAAGAACGCTGTTTTTATTTTCTGAGCTAGCTCTACCTTACGGCTCTTTTGCCTGTAAGAAGAGTGGAGGGGGGACATGTTTTGGGACCAAAAATCTCAAAATCAAGGTAGCAAGTGTTACAGCTTCTTTGAAGTAGAGCACAGATGCAGTCAGCATGGGTGGGATCATTGGATGATATCTTAAAATACAGTCTGTATATCTGTCCTATGACCACTAGTTTGAAGAGATGGCCAAATTGAAGTCTGGATTCTTTAGTTATTTGATAGCTTATAGGAAAATGATACGTAGCTCAACCAGAAATCTATAGAAGTTTTTACTGGAAAATGGAAGAGGACATTCAGTGCTCTGAAATGTGTCTAGGGGTACAAACTCATGTCTCGCTGAGAGCCAACATGTGCCAGGACCACAGACTAACAAGGAGCAACAGACAAAGGACAAATGATCATTATTTACATCTGTAGACAGATTCTGGAAATTGCCGAGTGGAGTGGGTAATATTTAGGACTAGGGCAATCAGTTTTCTAGGAATAGATTAGTAGAGTGGACATCCTAAAGCAAAGGATGCAAAATGGAAAACTCAGCTTCTGTCACAGTAAGGTCACTATCTGAAAGTAATCCCAGAACCCTGGCTGCTCTGATGGCATCCCCTGGCCATCGTCTACTTTGCTCTGGGGGCCTGGTTTGTCCAGACCCTGTGTATGCAGAGGCTCATGAGTGAGTGAGCAATGGAATGTTGGTACTGGCCATCCGCTGCCAAGGGCCCTCTGTAACCTAGAGCAATTCCCCTCCCTCTCTGTGCCATGCTCTCCACTCCTTGAGCATCTCACTCTGGTGATTCCATGGCAGTGGAAGAATTGTAGGAAGCCACATTTTCCTTGCACAGGGACAGCAGGAATAGAGAAGAATAAAGAGGAACAGGTGAAATGGGGGGAAATGAAAGGAATAAAGCCACAAAACAGAAGAATGGAAATAAAGACAATGAAAGTTGGGACAAATAGAACTGATGAGATGACATTTTAATTCAACTTTGGAAAAAAAATCAAAATAGGATAAAATTTACTACACTTCAATGGGAAAGGGAACAGCACATTTACATTCTAGAAAAAGTTGATATTATAGCCATGCAACTATATTTAATATATATGGTTGCATAAATACATCCACACTGACATCCAAAGAGGTTTGCCACCAACGCACAACACTCTGAGACTCAGGCCCTCATCTTGGGCCTGTTGATTTTCAGGCGTGTGACTCTGGATAATTAACAACCTCTCTGAGCTCCAGTTTCTTTATCTGTCTCATGGGGATACTTTCATCTGCCTTTCCCATTTTTCAAAAGTACTATGGCAACAACTCATTCAACAAAGATTATCCAGTGCATACTGTGGGTCAGAGAGGTGTCAATGTGCTTTGCAATATGTAGCACAGACTATGAATATAACATAAAATTCAACCAAATTTTTCCATAGTCAATTTAATAAGTATTATGCCTTCATGCTCCTGGACTCTGTAGCCCTCCTTTAGAAGCAGGATTTCTATAAGTAAAATGTGAAATTTAAAATTTAAATGGGATCTGAAAGGCTTCAAGGCAGTCAAAATTCCTTGAGCTTTCCAACTCTTGTGAGTGAGCATTTCCATTCAAAGAAGGAGGGAGAGAGAGGAGAGGTAAGTTCTAGAAAGTGGCCACATATTCTGGGGTTTCTGGTCCAAAAATGTTTAGGCTTTTGCCATTTAGGTCCTTACAAATTAGAATCAGAGTGGCAGATGCTTTAACAAACGGAAGTGCATTTTGTACAAAAAAGCAGTGAGATCCAGGTCCTTAAAGACCCAAGACCCAGACACAAAAATGTGAGTCCTGAATGCCCGTGGGCAGCCTGAACAAGGCCTGGCATTTTGAGTTGGCTGGAGTGTAGACCTCACTCTGATACTGTGCTTTTTTTTTTTTTTTTTTAATCCACGGGGTTAATTCATACCTGGGAGCAATTGGAAGGACTTGTCTCAGGAAAATCTGACTTTTCCTGGGACAATAAAAATCATGTGATGTCTGGAAATATAAGTTAAAAGACTTGACATCCTTGATGCTACTTAAAGAAAATAAACGATACTGATGACAACAGGTAGAGAGGGCATTTAGGAGAAGTTGAATTACCACTTAGCTTTTCTAAAATCAGTTTTGGTGACTTCACTACAAATAAAATCACTAATGAGTCTCCAGCATGTTCCATTTATTCTTTGGTCTTCATTGTTTCACAAAGCTCACCAGCAGCCTGTGTCATAGGAATTATTTGTTGTCTACTCTTGTGCCCACTTCTTGGATTGAAAGATTTCCTAAGGTATTTCTGGGATTTGTCTGTATGTTCTACTTGGATATATTCAACGGCTATGTCCATCCTGAAGGTCACAGGCCACCAACTATTAACTGCCCCTTTCTCCAGTAGGGGTCTAGGCTGTTGGACTGCCAGGCCCCACTGACTTCTCTTATGTGTTCTCCAAATCCTCTCTTCCCTTCATCACATTCATTTTCAACCCATGAGGGGTTGCGTATTTACGATTATCCTTGCTTTTGGATCCTCATCCTTATAATGGCTCCCTTAGTTCAGATCTATTGGGCTTTGGTGGGATAACCATTCTCAGATGCTATAGGCTTTAAAAAGTTATCCCAAGAAATGAATGAAAGAGGCACTCCCATTTTTTGCTACGCAAAGCATGCAGGAACTTGCCTCAGAACTCTACATTCTGATGAAAAACACTGCTAGCAATGGGATCAGCTATGTTTTAAACTGGGTAGCCCCTTTCTTCACCTGATACTCTGAGAACAGTATTTCTCAGAGCACAGATGTTACTAGAAAAGAAAAAAAGATTCTATGATCAAATAAGTCTGGGAAATGCTGGATTAAATAAAATTGGAGAGCTTTCTTTCTTATATGACTTTTTAGATCCTTTGATCTGCTAATTGCACCAAGACTCTCCAAGATTGAGTTATAATATGCAGCACTTTCCCAAAATTCTTTGCCCACTGAATCTCTGTTTCAAGACTTTCCTCAGGGGACTAATGTTCTAAAAGTTACTTTAGGAAATGTTAGTCTAGACTTATAACTCTTGGATTCAGTTTCTCCTGAGGAGAAAACAGAAATCATAGAGAAGGAGAGAGGGACAGGGAAGAAATGGAAAAAGAATCTAATTCTGCAAGTACCTGGCAATACTTTAACTGAATTTCCTAAGGAAAAATGAGTTTCTCTGGAAAAGTAGAAAAGTGACTGATTTTTTTAAATATTTCTTTGTTTTCCTGTGTTCTGATCTCTTAATAAAGCTCAAGAGGCAAGATCGACATTTTGTAGCTCCTCTTGCAAAAGACATTGTTGGTCAACCCTCAGGGCTACAGGAAAGTTAGGGTTGGAAGGTTCATGGGAAGGGAATCAGGAATCCCTTGGAAAAGACCTTTCCCCATGAAGTCAGTCCAGTTAACATGGGTACATTATAGACATGTACTTTGAATCTCATCCAAATCAATCCATTATTCGGACTCTAATGTTATCACATACTGATACAAGGCTGTCACTTTCTCCTACGAAGTAGTTTCACTCCACACACATTAGTATGTATGCTTAAATAATTATTTGTAGAGTTTGTAATCAATTGGGAAAGATTTCCCACACTTTCGATGACTGTTACATTTTGGACTTAGATTTATTACAATGCATATATTGATATAAAAGTTGTTTGTGATTATGAATTTCAAATCTCCAGTACAGGGGAGGGCATCATTGTCCTACACCTGGAAGACCTTGTCAAAAAGGCCAACCAGCCCAGGGGATCTAGCCATCTCCATCACTAGAGTCAACCTACTCATACCAGAGCTCCTTGCTTAACTCTCCTTCTCTAATCAAAAGAATGCAGCAAGAGAGCCTTGCTGATTCCAGTTTAAAACCACAAAATTATCCCTCTGGTTTAGGGTATTTCTCTTTCACAATGAACCACACTGCAGAGTAAGATCCTAAGTCCATATGGGCCCCTAATTAAGTTATAACTATCTTTTATTTGTCTTGTTTTGATTGACATGATCTAGAAAAGAACTGAACAAGACATCAGATGACCTAGATTTTTGTCCTAGGACTAGAAAGCAAACTCCTTGTAGGTAGGTGTTCTGTCTTGTCCATCATGCTCTTCCCAAGCCCAGCATAGTGGCTGGCATGGAATATGTGCTCCAATTAGTACTAGCTGTGTGAGCAAATCACCAGCAGCAGGACTCTAGTCAGTTCACCCTCTTCCTCTAAGGGCCTGGACTTCTCATCTGCAGAAGGGAATGAGGCTATCTGCCTCTATGTCCATGAGTTGCCTGGAGTGGTCACTGAGATGAAGGATGTGAAATTGGAAGGCCATCACCATACTCTCAACAGTAGCAATGAGAAAGGTCTATCAGAAGGCTTTACGGCGTCTTAGCCAGACACTCCTCAAGGAACTGGAAGGGGACGCCCCCTGAGCAATGATTTCTGCCCTATGACAACCTCTAGTGTCAGTGGACAAACACTGGAGGGTCAGCCAAATAGGCAAGTACTCTAGTTTGTGATTAAAGATCTCTGCAAAGTAGCAGGAGACTTATTTGTGAGAAAGATCATTCACAAGGCAGGTAAGTTTGATCTTGTGCCCAATTTCTAGCAGGACATATTAGCATATGTGTCTCTGTGATGAAACAAGCCAGTTTGCTATCTCAGCAAGTCCTTGTGTGACCCACTCTCCCAATTTAGCTCCAAATTCTTCCTTCTACCCCATACCACTCTCTGTTCCTGTCTCTCTGGGGAAAAGCCAGGGTGGCCTTCCAGCACCAAAAAAACCAAACACCCCTCACAAGAGAAGGTCAAGGAGCAAAGGGCAGTGTATCAAAGATCAGGGACTATGAATGAGAATGAGGAGATTTAGTTAGCAGGATGCCAGGTACAATAGGGCAGAGGAGTGCAGGGAGGTGGTGATGGTAGTGAGGGATGAGAATTGAATAAATAAAACCAAATCAAACCAGTACCACAGACATCCAAGATAATGACATAAAATTAATCTCTCTCTCCACTTTGCTGATTTCCAAATTGAGAACCATTTTAAGAGCTAATAACATGAACTGGTGCCCTTCTGCACTTGGCTTCAGAAATCAAGATTTCTGTGTGAACACCTTCTACAGTGTTGAGGTCTCTGAGGGCAAATGTTTCTGGGTACAAGGGTAGAGCCAAGCTGGGGTCAAGTGTCAGGGGCCCTCCTGTTTGGAGCTACCTCACTGCACAGCCCCAGGGAGCACTTCTTACATTATGTACTATATAAATGGCTCCCCCTGGAGTTGTACTTCTGGTAAAACATCTTGGGGACTCAGAATCTTAACTTCCTTGGGATGCTAGTCATATGAGGTGAAAAGGAAACGGAGCCATTTGAAAAAAAGTTTTAGGAGCATAATAAGAACCCCTTCCTCCAGCAAACAATTAAACCCCTCTTCACATAGGTAATTCCAATAAGCCCTCCCCTTACATATCAAGAAATATATAACAAAGGCATTCACACTTATCCAGATGATTATATCCCATTACCTATGGCCCCATCCCTCTTGAAATTTATTGTATAAGTTACATTAGGATCTTACACAAAAAAGTCATAATACAATAAAGGAGGAAATTCTGCTAATATTAACTATATTATCCTGCTGGTTTGCATTTAATTTCACAATTTCCAAGAAATTCACCTTCAAGAGTTTTAATACTAAACACTATAAATAGTTTTCGCATTTGGTGGGTGAATGCAAATATCACTGGAAATCACAGGAGGTTTGTGTTTTTGCCAATCCACCTTTTCACTTGCTCTCCTTAGTCACGGGAGAAGATAGGGTCCAAATCAAATAAACCAGACTCCTTGACTTCACTGACTAAAATGTAAGCAAAACTGATTTCTCCTCATGCTATTTTGCCCGACTATTAATTTGCATCACTAAGGAATTTTCTAGGAAAGTGCTCAGCAAACTCAAAGCTTCTCTGGTTGCCAAGCTCATGGAAACAAAGTGCTTTCTCTTAAAACTTGAGAGAGACATTCCAAAGTAACCCACCATTAGATACTGAGCCAGCGATAGACTACATATCTATGAAAGAAGAAAGGAGGGGAGGAAAGAAAATGCATAACATAAACAAGAACAGACAAAACCTTAAAGAGGAAAGAGAAAGGAAAACATTTAGATTCCTTGAGTGATGGAAATAAATACCAAAGCTATTAGTTTCAGTTCAAAGAACGTATCACTTTATGCTGTTTATTATTTCTTGAGGATTATTTATTTTATCTTAAAATATCCAAAGGGTAAAAGGGGTCCTGGAGGTAAGCGGCAATGAAACTGACCTGGTCGGGAGAAGGCCTGTGATTGGAATGTTGCGACCTCCCAGGAGATCGGTGGTGGTGATGATGGTGGTGGTGGTGGTAATGGTGGTGGTCCTCATCGTAGTTGTCTGCCATCAGCTTCATTCTGTTCTGGGTCTGTGCAGAACAAAAACCAAAGAAGATTCCATCAGGAGCTAGAGGACGAGCCAAAGAGACTCAGGGAATAATTACAACACCTATAGGGTTCCCTTCATTCCTAATTCAGAAGTTTTCATGTTTGGTCAAACTGAAACTTAATAATGAATGCACCATGCCATTAGCTTTGGTGAAAGAGGATCTGCCACATCCTTGAAGCTATTGTGTTCTCAGATCTACACTGGTAGCTCTTAGTGTACTGCCCCCATGTGATTTAAAAGGGAAGAAATGAACACATCCTAAGGTGCTTAAGCTTGCAATCACAAACTGCCAACAATCACATCCTACACTCTGGAGCAAGCGAGAGAAGGAAGCCCTGAATGAAAAGATGGCAAAGCGCTGAGTGGAGACACAGAACTACAGACAAACAATGGTCTCGCGAGACAAGGCAACGAAATCCACTCAAAGCTGCCAAATGCAAAAATACCAGTGGAGACGGTTTGTTGCTATGATGACTTCTGGTGAAAGAGCTGTCAATGGAGATTTTAATTGATATTGTTCTTTGAAGAAATTGAGCAAAAGGAGCAAAGACAATGGAGAAGAACTGACTACTCTAATTTAAATCCCGCTATGTTTGTCACATGAGGCAACTAGGTGTCGTGGTTAAACCCTCTGGGCCATAGAACTGTATTGTTTTATTACACAGAGCAAGAAACAGACCAGCGATGAATTGACCTAACAGGGTCACAGAACCTAGAAAAATGCCTAAAGACCACAGAAAAGGGCAGATAAAAATATCCAGCCCAGAAAGCCAGGAAATGTGGAGCCTACAAGTATGAGTTAGGAGATAAGACTGTCTGGATTCAAGTCCTACTCCACCTCTTTGCTGGTTATGTGGTCTTCTGAGAGTTAACTATTTCTAAGCTTCAATTTCCTCAACTCTAACAAGGGAGCAATGATGCCCTCCCTCCGTGCCATCGCTGTGAGGAGTAAGTGATATGACAGACTTCAAGTGTCGGTTCAGGACCTGACACACAATGGGCTCACAAGTCAAATGCTATCATTACTATTATTGTTGTTGTTATTTACTGTAAGAAACTTCTCCTTCTTAATACATGCTGTTTACCTTGCCTGCAAGGCCTCCCCCAGCCGCCTTCCCTTCCCTCTAACTTCTGTGTCTGGCTAACTCACAGTCTTTTCCTGACTCTACCCTTGAGGCTGGCTGACATGTGCCGCTTGCTTAGCCTCGCTCCGTGACCACGGATTTATCTGTTCATCTGTCAGTAGACTTGGGGCTGTTTCTTTCATTTGCTTCTCCCCAGAATCTAGCATGGGGCCTAGCAGATGTTGATACACTAAGCACGTTGCTGCAATAAGTGACTGAAAGAAAGAAGGGGCCATGATTTTGAGGGATGCTGCCATTGTGGAGGCGAGCTGCACTTTTGTTTTCAGCCAGGGAAGGTCACTGAGAGTTGAGGACACATCTTGAGTTGCCATAACAATCCCACTGGTGGCTTGAGATGACAACAAGCCATCAGCACTTTAAGAGAGCTGGAAGTCAGGGGCTGGCAGAGCCTCTGGTCAGTTGGAATTTTATTATGTAACATAAATAATACTCTGATAATAATTTTGGACCTAACATAGTGTATCCTTACAGTATTTTTCACATAGTCAAACTTATTCTGAAGACTTTCCTGGGAAAAATTATTACTATTCTCATTTGCAGCTAGAAAATCAAGGCATAGATTTCAGGCCCCAGAATCTCTTCCTTGACATAGAACATAGAGATTTTCTGGGTCTTCCAATTCTCCAATCTCTAGGCTTTTCTCTTTGCCATGCTACTAGCAAAAAAGGCAAGCAGCTAAACAGGTAGAAATAGCTTTCCCATAAATGCTTCGGTTCTCTTAAGTTTTGGAAACACCTCACAACCCAATTCTACCTGCCAGAGGATGTCTCAATGATTGACTCACTCCATTTTAAAAAATGTGTACAATACTTGAGGCCCCAGAGTGACTGTAAAAAAAATGCATGTATATGGATGAAAATAATAAAAATAGAGGGAAAGATCCACCTAAAAATGAAATAAAACATCCCAGGCAACCTTTGGCAGCTGATAGCATTTCCATCCTTCACTTGTCCACTTAAAGTGTCAGAAGACCCAATGAAGAAGTTATGCCTTGTGAAAGAGAGCAGGTCAGTGGAGCTGTTGCTGACCAAGTGCTGAGACTCCCCTTCTTCAGTCTGCCCTTGAATATGAGATTCTGAAATTCAGTGTTCACACCTAAAATTCCAGTATTGTCAGGAGCCTGTACTTTTGAACTTGTGAACTAATAAATCTGGAATTGTTTCTTCTAACAGAATTCTGAGAGCCTGAAGGGAGCTGTAAGATCTGCTATCATCAAGAAGGAAGGGACTCACCCAAGAATGAACGAGGAAGCCTAAATGAACAAATAATAACTCTGCTATTGTAAACATCATAACGTCCTTATCCTTTGGGGAAGCTCCTGTGATTTTATGAGATTATTTTCTTACCAGCGACAAGCCTAAAGTTCCCTACCTTTGAACTGTATCCCATAAAAGAATGTACAAGCTAAACAAGATGCTATATGCAGTCCTAAATGTGTCTGCTGAAATGAGGTGTTGGAGAGTAGGCATGTCATGGGATAAAGACTGTAAATGAATGATGTCATCTTTCCAATTTGGTGCTGAAATATAAATAAACCACATTGTTCATGTGAATACCAGATCTGGGGGAAATGTACACAGAGCAATTGTGAGCGGAAGAGGCTTCTTTTGATTAGTCTGGGCTGGAAGAGAAGAGTGTGAAACGGAGATGAAAAATGAGAGTTTGGCCTGATACTCTAGACCAGTTTTATTTATCTTGCTTGTAACATATCCCCTAAACTGTGACCGATTTCTTACAGGCTGGTTGCTAGTTTTCCCTTCTATAAAAAAGTTTGACCAATCCTGCTCGCTTAATCGTCAGTTGATCTCTTCTAATTTTTTTTTTAAGTCTACAATACCTATCCCCATCTCTGCCCAATTATATTGGTTTCCTAACACACCAAGAATGGTCTGGAAGGACAGGAAGCCATGAATAAGACTCCCTAAAGGTTGATGGAAGAAAAAGTGCAGAAAATTGGAACAAGGATTGGAACAAGGATACTATTTGTTCAAATCACTCCAGACATGTTTACCAGGTGATTCCACGTGTAATGGCTCATATCCCCGTAGCCATCAGATACACGAGGTGCCCACCACAAAGCCTTAAACAGCAAATCCTCTGGGCAGTCATAACTGAAATCCCAGGAAAACTAATATCGAGTTGGAGAGGGATGGCTTTCCACAGCGCTGCACTGGGGAACTCGTGGACTCACTTAGCAATTCACTGAAGCCCCTTTTTATTTCCTTTTCAGTGTCTACCAAACTGCTGACCTGACACTTTCGCCTTTGGCTAACCGTGTTATATTCATTTTACTATATTATGTCATGACTGCTGAGGCAAATCTAATCAGATTTCATTTTCTACTTCCTCTTTCTTCCAGGCGCCACCTTATTTCTCTAGGGCAATAGGCTCCCAACAGCTCTCCTGCTGCACTCTTGCCTCCCATTGAACACAATCCACAGCCTGAGTGACATCAGACCCCTGCAAGTCCCTGGCTTCAAGTTCCTCAGAGGCTCTCTACTGCCCTCAGGAAAATAGCCCCTGCTCCTCCACACTTTGCAGGCTTCTGAGAGGTAACTGCTGTCCCCCTCCGAGTCTCATGTCTCATCCCCCCCGCCCTCTCCCTGGCCCTGGGACACGCTGCTCTCTGTTCCTGTCATGTCCTTCATCGTCTTCCCCTTTACCTGAACTATACCCATTAGTTCCTCTGGTCTTAGCTTCAATAACATTACCTCCAGAAATGCCTTCCCTAAGCCCACCTTAGAAGGATTTAAGTGCTCTTCCACTGCCTTCCCCAGAATCCTGTACCCAGCCCCAGCCCCAGCCCCGTTCCATCACAGCACTTACCTCAATGAATGGTAAATAATCATGTGATTTCTTGGCTTTCTGCACCACTAGGCTGAAATTCTCTTGAGGGAAGCATTATATCTGAATTACCTTTATACTCACCATATAGCACAGAATCTGGTATATAAGTAGTAAGTAAATGTGTGTTGAATAAATGTATGACTGTATGAAGGAATGCATGGAAAAGGTATAGGCTACTTTGGAACAGATGAAAGGGAAAAATACACAACCGGCGTCTGTGATGAGTCAGTTGAATACATAATTCTTCAGGTGGTAGTTTAACTCCTCCTGTTGAGTACTTGCTCTTGCTTGTTGTTCTCGCGAGTAGGGAGAGCAGGATAAATGTATAGTTTTGGAGCTGTTGGAAAAAGTCAAACTGATCTTCTTCAAGAAATACTCCATTCCTTAGTAAAATGGACCCAGTGAAATACCTCACCATGTCCCCAGTTACTCACCTCATTAAGAATAGAGGGTGTTTGGGTGTTATGAGGTTCATTTCCTTACTATCCCCTAGCTTTTGGAAGAGCAAGGGCCCTTAGAATACTTTTGTGAGCACCAGAAGTCAACCATGGAAAACCGAAACTTTATCCATTAACTAAAATCCCTGATGAACACCATCTGTGAAAAGGTGCCATATACTTCGTCTCTCTTGACATTTCTGAAGAGTTTATCCAAGGAGCTCTTGAAACAAAACGAAAATCCTTGATTGACTAGTAATAGACTCAATAGCTTAATGGCAATATGTAGCTATAAAAGTTTAATATTAAAACTGCCTTTAAAAATATTTTAGCAAGGTGGCAATAACGAACTATGCTTTGATCAGTCATCTGGATCAAGTTAACAATAAAACCTTCATGAATATGGTTTAAATAAGAAAAAAATATACTAAGATTTGTTGCTATGGGATATGGAGATAATACCATACAATAGCAATTATACTTTCTTCTACCAGGTTTTCCTTTCTTCCTCTTTCCCGCCAGACAAATCCAAAATAGTTCAGCACTCTTCTACTGGTCCTGTTTCTGCCAAATCAGAGCAAGGTCAACAGTTCTTGTCTCCAAGGAAAAGATGGAGAAACTAGATAACAACTGGACAGTGAGGAGGAGAGAGATTTCCTGAACATTCACCAGGACCACATGGCAATGAATCATAACCGAGTGGGCTCTAGGTTCCAATGCTCAGGTCAATATTGAAGGACAAAACAAAGCAGGAGGATGAAGAAGCCATTAGGAGAATATGCCACATTGGGGAACCTTATGGGAGTAAGTAAGAATCAGTGATGGGAAGGCTTCTACTCTGGATATTGTACAGAAATTCATTCAACACTTACCAAAGTTTTGCAATCACAAAGACAAGTACGATTATGTGCCAGGATAAAGGTTTGACCAGTATACTTTCATTGAATCCTTGCTCTTGAGATAGCTACTCTTATGAGCGCTCTTTTACAGATGAGGAAACCAAGCCCATAGTAGCTCAGCTAGTGAGTGGAGGAACAGGACTTAAACCCAGGTTTCTGACTCCAGAGTCCTGTGGTAGTGATATGAAGGGTAAGGTTTCAGGCCAGATGCAGGAGACAAAGCAAAGACAAATAAGACATGAGGAATCAGGGGACTGACTATATAACAGAAAATGGGAAAGAAAACAAGAGAGAATAGATAGGTTTACACGAATGTCCAGAAGCAGGAGAAATCCTCTAGCTAAGATGCCCTTGAGCTAAGAATTGAAAGTGGGCGTGGATATGGTATACAGAAGGGTGGGCTGGGAGATTTCATGGCAAACTCACCCCCTAATCACCTTGAGAGGAAAAATAGGTTTATGAGGGGATCTGAAACCCATGACATGAGGTGTGTATGCATGTGTGTGTGTGTGTGTGTGTGTGTGTGTGTGTGTGTATCGCTTTCCTCATTCCTTTATTGGATGTGGAGAAAACAGGAAACATATTTGAGATCATAATTCACTATCTTATTTCTCAGAAGAACTTATCAACTTGGGGTATTCTTGAAGGAATTTAAGACAGAGCCACAGACATATGTTCACACGTGTCAAACTATGGCATCTCTGGGAAAATGGGCTGGGCTCTGGGCATCTATCTATTTACAAATATCTGCACAATCCACCGCTACAGCATCAGTCTTGCCTTGAAAACTGGTGTGAACTCCCCCAACTCATTCAGCTGATCAGTCCTTCCTGCCATTCATCTGCAGCCAAACAGAACACTGATGAGACTCTCTCTCCCAACCTTCTGAAGGCATCTCCCTCAGTCCTTATTTATAGACAGAAAATTAGTAGGTCACCATGGAGGGTTTGGCTGCTACTTTTGTACCTACTCATTAAGTATCTTTTATATTTTATTTTTAATTGTTATAGAGAATGTCAGTGCCCCTCCCATATCCTCTTGTTCCACGCTGGAGGTCACTTGCAGCTTGGATGGACAGTCCTGGGTGAGCTTCTGGCTTCCCACCTCAAGCCCCTGCACCTCTCTCTGTCTGAGGTATTCTTCTGGCCACAGGAGCAAGTTTGGCCTGGGAACAGGGCAGACCAGAAATGCTGGGGATCTCATGCCCTTAGAACAACCTTCGATCTATGTGATAGGGAGATGATGGATAAATAACCAGCATCTTGGCTCCTTAGTGGGACAACACTATGGTGCGTTCAAGAATCTCTCAGTAGGTCTCCAGTAGGATGCAGCCCTGGTTGACAATAGTGGGACACCAACCATTAATGCACCTTTATTGGCCTTTTCACTTCCCTGTCTCACTTTTCCATTTTCTCACCATGTACTTCTTGGGATCATGTTCCAAATAAACTACCTGCACCAAATCTTTGTCTCTGTTTTTGTGGGAATTCCAGCAAAGACCCTGTTGAATGATTAACAAGTCTGTATCTAACTCTGGCACAGGACTAACGTTCCTGTGACTACGAGGCCTTTCCATAGCCAGGTCTGGAGATTTCTCATCACCTAGGGAGATAGATATCTCACTTTCCTTAGGGAAGTAACGTACGCCTGGTACTAATTCTATTTCTGCCAAATATTCACTCTGAGACTCAGACTGAATCACTTTTCCATGAGTCTCAGTTCCTATATGTATAAAATAAGTGAGATAGGGAAGAATGTCTTCAGCACGAACCAAACTCCACATGGACAGATGCTGATCTGCTGTTCTTATTCCTAATGGCACTTTCATGCAGTTTTTCTTCTAAAATCAGGGAAGCGAAATTATTCTGGTAAACTACTTCGTGCTGCCACCTTAGGAACCTGAGGAAGTCCCAAGAGGTTATAGACAATGATTGTAGCTGGGAACATCATCACCTCCATTCTATTACCAGCCAATTCAGCCCATCAGGGGAGAATTATTTACAGACAAGAGTACTATGTACTCTGCTGATAATGTGGAGATTAGGATCCTTAATAATGGCAGAAAGAAGACTGACACTGTGAGATGGAGCCACCTGTATACATCAACGGTAACAACCAATGCTTACCTCGCCCTTGCTATGTGCTGAGCATAGCGCTTTGCTGTTGCTATCTCATTTAGTCAGTCACACCAACTCTATGATGTAGGCTGAAGGGGAAGCCGTATTCAAAATCTTTAATAGCTGCCATGACAAGGGCAGAAACCCATTAGAACCAAGAGTGATTCAAATGCACATAACCTGAATGTTTGCCCTCATAGAGGTTGTTATCATCCCTACTTTACAGATGAATAAACTGTGGCTCAGACAGACTAAGAACCTTAACCAGGGTCACACAACTGGTACATCTAGGACCAGAGATTCCTAAGTAACCACTGCACCCTACTGCTCAGATCCATGAGGACTGACACCTACATTAAAGAAAAAAACAATCAAGATTGATCTGGACATGGGCTCCAACTCTCTGGACATTGACTCTAATCTCAGCTCAGAAGAGAAGCAGCTAACTTTTGATTTTAGAGTTCTCTGTGAAATGGATGAAACTCAGGCACATTATAAAATCTTGATCAAATCCCAAAGGAGTCCGTGTTGCTGACCAACTCTAATAGAAATTCAAAAGTCATTGTCTACAATCCACACTAATTTTTAATGCTTCAACCAAGGAGACAGTTTCGAATCTAGGTTAACACATTAGCAACTGCAGGCAGCTAGGGAATTTCTAACATCCTGAGCACCTTTGGAGGTGGTGGGATCTGGGGGAAGGGGAAGGCCCTGGAAGTTTCCACCACAAAGTTACTTAGTTAAGCGCAGGTCTGTTTAATTAAGTAGTGGGCAGCACATGCTATACTTAGCTTTTAAACACTTGTAAAGTCCTCTTCATTCATTTATCTTACTTGTCACTGACAAGCTCTTCAAGGACTGTAACAGTATGCAGAGCATGAAGAGCCTGGGTAAACAACGCATATTTTATGTGGAGTCTAAACCGTTTCAACTCAGAGAGTCAATAGAGGGTCTCCGAAAAAACCCCAGACTCTCCTACTAAGGACGCATTCTGGGCACGGTCTATTATGAGTTTCTTTAGAAAGTAAGTTTCAAAATCAAATCCCAATTTTTAACTAAAAAGAAAAAAAGGGAGGCTGGGAAGAAAGAAAGAGAGGAGAGAAGGAAGGGAGGAAGGAGGGTGGGAGGGGAGAGAGAAGGAAGGAAGAGAGAGAGAGAAGAAAGAAGAAAGAAGAGAAGAAAGGAGGGAAGAAAGAAAAAGAGAAGGCTGTTTGCAGGCGTTGGAATTCAGACTAAAACTCTGCGGACGACGGAGGTAAAGGTCTTCACTCAGTTCATACACTCAACAAACATTTATGGTCACTGGCAGAACTGGCGTCACCAAATCGTCTCCTCAACGAATGAATTTTAAAAAATACGCCTCAGGGTACGGCCTAACAGAGTTGAACAATAGACTGGAAACTGAGAGTGTGAATGACTCTTCAGGAGAACTGAAGAGGCTGAATAATCCAGCAGCATCTCAGGAAAGGACAAAGAGAGTCTTCCACAGAAAGGGCTAAGAAAAGATGTGTCCACATACCTGGAGATATGGAAGATGATTCACAGGGAGTAAATGGACTTTTTAACAGTAATGGATTTACTTTAAAATGTATTTGAATAAATTATAACAAGCACATCGAACAGAGAATTCATAGAAATTGTGATAGGACATGGAAAACATTGTAAAGGTGGTTCTCAAAATGACTGAAGCTTGGGGCACCCTCATCAGAAGGAAAGAGCAAAGCGACGGAGAATGGACTGGGTTGCACACAGCAGAGACGAGAAATTCGGAGCAGCCCAGAGAGAACAAATGCATCCTGAAGAACTGTCAGAGGACAGAACCACATTCTCCTATGGGCGCTTTTGATCTCAGCGCAGAAATGGGAGCAAATGAAATCCGGGCCTGCTCCAGTTCTGAAGCTGAGTGGAAGGGCGTAAACCCAAGACCTCCTCCGCACCTCACCCCCTTCAAAACAAAACAAATGGCAACAAAAGGGGAGAGAAGGGAGGGTGTGAGCAATGTAAAACATGTGGTGGGGCTGCTGGCCGGCGCTGAGCACAGAGAGAACCCCAGGGAGAGGGGTGGTGAGACGAGGAGGAGAAATTTGGCAGGGCCACTGGGGCCTGGCAGCCGAGAGTGAGAGGAAGGCAGAGGGAGAGACAGCTAGGGCCTTGGACAGAGAACAAACCCCTCTCCCCAGCTGGTCTCACACTTGGGTAAAACAACTGGAGGAAATGTAAACATGCTCATTAGTAGTTTTCCAATCAGTTGAAAAACAAATGGGAAGAGAGAAATGGCAGTGGAGTGTCCCAAATACCAAATCTATGAAACATTCACTCCAGCGTTTATCTTCCCGTTGGGTTGCTTGCTGAGCAGTTCTCCTTCTGTTTGGATTTCAGGGTCCTTACCAGCTTTATATGGGATACTCTGAACGTCCCCTAACTAGGACCAATTTAGCTCAACAAGGAAGGAGAATCTGAGTCACAAATTCCACTCTGGATAGAAGGTCTCCATGGGGCCCCAGAGACACACAAACTAGACAGGCATATCATTCGCAGGTCCCCTCACGTGCCCCTCCAAGCTCATACTCCCCCAGCACACAAATATGAAAACTCGTCTATAACCACCACCTCTTCTCCTGTGAAAACTTACCCACAAAGAAGAGGCAAAGTGGAACTTCTGGGTTTGTGTATCTGACAGAAATCCAATTTCCAGAAAGGACGAAATTATGTTCTCATTTCATCTAGAAATGCCCAGGGTGTCGAATCATGCTGGGTCTTTTTTTTTTTTCCCCTAACACATCAGATTAAATTCAACAAATGTATACATTTTGAAAATCGATTTCTCTTAGTCACCTGTTTAAGGCAGAATCCAAAGAGCCTGATTTTCTATGACCCTGCAGTTGAAATAGCATAAGGACAAAAATATCCAAATGCGTTTATACCAAATCTAAACAAAAAGAGATATTAAAGTACATAACTAATATTTCTTCATAACACTAGTAGGTGGGTAACTGGAAAGCTGAGGTGATCTTCTTGAAGACTCTAGAGAATTTCAGGAGCTATCTCAAATCTCTCTCCTACAAATGAGGCCTTGCTAGAATAATTTAGGTTCATGCAATGTTAGTGCTAGGCCACACCTTAAATCAACGAATCCAACTTCACTATTTTACAGAAGGGGAGACTGTGGTTCCAAGAGGTTGAAGGTTGGTCACTCACAAAAGCGGGACAAAGCTCTAGAATACTTGACTGCTGGCCTCAGGTCCTTCCTCTGCCCCTGGCCCCCTCTCATTTGATTTGCATGTGTAGACAAGTCCATCACGCCCATGACCAGTAAGACCACAGGACCACCTCATGTCTTTTGTTTTGCATTCCAAAGTAACTTGCTATTAATTTCCATTCTTGCAGTCTGAACAGCATCAAACACCTAATCATTTTGGTCTCAATACCTACAGACAGGTTAAGGAACTTTTCCATTTTCTTTGAGATGTGACCCTTAGTTCTCTAGCAGAACTATTGAATTAGCTTTGTAATGTTTTCTTTTCTATAAGAGCTATAAGTTTTTTTTTATCATATAAAGCATACATGCTAGCTATGAAAAATTAAATAGTACAAAAGAGTTTATAAGCAGAAAAGTAATATTTCTCTTTCCCCATCCCAACATCACTACTCCCACTGTTAAAGTTTTTTGCCAGTTTTTCCAGAAAATTTTTATACATATTGCAAGCACAGGCACATGCACATACCCTTTAAAAATAAAATGTCCAATATGTCTTGACCATCCTTCCAGGTCAAGGTCATGTAAAGCTACCTCATTTTTAATGGTTATATTTTATTCCATTCTATTCATGTACTTCTATTCACTAGTCCTCTATTGACGTACTAAAATAGCAGGAGGGAATTCTTGTTTGTTCAAAGATGTAACCCAAGCACCTAAAACATGGCCTGGCACACAGTGGGCACAGTAAATGTTTTTGAATGACTGAAAGACATTCGGGTCATTTTCAGTTTTTCATTTTTCCAACACTGCTACAAAGAATACTTTTCCAAAGAAAGAGTTTGCCTGTCCTCATATGCTTGTTCTTAACAAGGATGGATGCTTTAAAATATAATAGCTGTTTCTATAATGTGCTAGGAAAAGAGAGATTCAAGAGAGATCCCTAGAATAAAGCTCACACATTTTAAAGTTTGAAAGATATCATCAAATTTCCCTCGAAAAACACTGGTTTACTTCAGTCTGCACCCTTTCCCTACACTGTGACAACACAGAATCTCTTCAAACCATTTAATCTTCAAAAATCCAGGGGCCAGGCCCATGGCCGAGTGGTTAAGTTCACGTGCTCTGCTTCGGTGGCCCAGGGTTTCATCGGTTCGGATCCTGGGCACGGACATGGCACCGCTCACCAGGCCATGCTGAGGCAGCGTCCCACATGCCACAACTAGAAGGGTCTACATCTAGAATATACAACAATGTACTAGGGGGGCTGTGGGGAGAAGAAGAAAACGGAAAAAAAAAAGAAGATTGGCAACAGATGTTAGCTCAGGTGCCAATCTTAAAAAAAAAAAAAAATCCAATACATGAAAAACTATATCCCATTCATATTTCCCTAATCATAATTTGAGGCTGAGCATCTTTTCATTCATTTACTGGCCATTTCTATTCCACTATCTTTGAGCCTCCTTTTCATGTCCTTTTGTCCGCTTTTTTGGGAGGTTTCTTGGGGAAATTTTGTTATTGGTTGTGAGAATAATTGTATATATAAAGAAAATTAGTTGGGGGGCCAACCCAGTGGCACAGTGGTTAAGTTCGCATGTTCTACTTCGGTGGCCCGGGGTTTGCCGGTTCAGATCCCGGGTGTGGACATGGCACTGCTTGGCACACCATGCTGTGGCAGGCATCCCACATATAAAATAGAGGGAGATGGGCACAGATGTTAGCTCAGGGCCAGTCTTCCTCAGCAAAAAGAGGAGGATTGGCAGTAGATGTTAGCTCAGGGCTAATCTTCCTCAAAAAACAAGAAAAGAAAATTAGTGGGAAC
Source organism: Equus asinus (assembly GCF_041296235.1). Lineage (NCBI taxonomy): Eukaryota > Metazoa > Chordata > Mammalia > Perissodactyla > Equidae > Equus > Equus asinus. The sequence continues at coordinate 44,017,912 of NC_091810.1, read as the reverse complement.
TACTTTCAAGAAGAGAAGAACTAAGTTAAAATGGGACGAAAACAAGTAAGAGCAGGCTATGGGGAGAAAGGGAAAAAGAGAAAGGGAAAAAACACAGAGAGGTTAGATTTGAGGGTGCCGGAACCCGACCATTGGAACACATTCCCATTGGAAATGTTCACTTGAGCAGGAGAGAAAAGGGGGACGTACTAGTTAGTTGGTGTGCTGGGATGCACACAGAGCCAGTTCCCTTCCCTTTGTGCCGCAGCCCTAGCAGGTGGTGATTATTGGTGGAGCATTAACAGGAGTCCCAGTGTTAGCAGCTAATATGGTGCTTTACTTCTCTGCAAAAGACTTCTGGGTGTTTTCAAAGTCTGGGCCATCATGGGAGAGTATTGGGCATGTAAACGCCACTCATCACGCGTGTGTTTGGTGGAAAGAATCTAAGACAACCCTCTTCCCTCAAACAGGAATTCCCTGTGTAGCAGCCCTGCTGGATGCATTACCACCAGAGATGGGAAACTCGATATTTTATGAGACAATGCATTAAATGGCTTAAATGGGATGTTCCCCCTCCTCCCTACATATTTTGAGCTTTTGGGCGACAGTTTCAGTCCACTTGTCCTAATTCTGCCTGTTTGGAGAGGGCCCAGGTCTTCAGACATTTAATACAGTTATGCCCTTTATCTCTAGCTAACTAGCCTAATCATTCTTTGTCCTCTCGACTGGTCATTCTCGACTTCTCCTGGTCCCCTCTCTGTACACCATCACAGACGGGGTCATTACAATGTGTCAGGACTCCTCCTAGAGAACAATTCCCCGAACACAGCCTGACTTCAAGTCTTCACCTGTCTCCCTACTTGTGCTAAATACTATTTAAAAATAACTCATATACTCTTAGGTTGCACTGAGTTCGTAGCATCTGCTGTGCAGTGATGACTAATATTCAAATTTGCAATTGATTAAGCTCATACCCTGGTGGCCAGTTCCCCTGCCATTCATACTCTCCCCCTCCTAGAATTTTAATTCCAAATATAAACTTCATTCTTTTCCTTACCGAATATTTGTTTAGACTTATCCTAACTAAATTTGGGTCTACAGTTCCATTCTGCTGAGCTAGTTCTCAATTCTAATTATGTCTTCCATTGTTTTAGCTAATGTTGCCAGCTTTGAGGCATCACACTCTGAAAAAGTGTGTTTTCAAAAGCTGTATATAATTAAGCCCATGTACACGCTAGAAGGACAGAGTTAAGCACTCTGACAACCTCCCTGTAGAGGTGACAGGATTCCCTAACCAACCCGCCTAGGGTAGAGTTGTTCAATCAAATATAAATCCATTCAACTGGACCACCATTCAGTCTTTATTTCTCCATCTGGTAAAATAAATATTTTTTGTTGTTGGATTTTGTTGTGTCAAAGGTCTAGCTGAAATACTGGTACCCTGTGTCTATGCCATTCCCTGGATCTGTCTTTATATTAACCTTATTAACAAACAAAGTGAGTTTAGCATTCCTTAATCTTAGTGAACAAATAAACAATCTCAGTGACTGCTGATTTTATTCCAAGTTTCATAAACCACCAATTAAATAACTTGTTCTGGAATCTGGATGTGGATCGATACCAAACCTTCAGCACTTCATAAATGCATATGTCTTTTAAGCATTTAGAGGTAAATTTCCAGAGGCGGGTAAAATTCAGAAAAGCCTAAGAAAATGGAAAGTTAATTTCCCTATTCTTTAGGATCTTTCATCCACTGTTGGCAGGATTGTAAACTGGTATAAACTTTCTGCAGGGCAATTTGGCACTATGTATCAAAATTCCAAATATGCATGCCCTGGAGTCCAACAGTCTCCTCCTGAAAAGAAACTTGGACAGGTGCACAGGGATAAAAAGGATAAAAGGATATTCACTGGGATATTGATCACAGTAGCAATTAATGAGAAGTAAACAAAATGTCCATACATCCGGATTTTGTTTAACAAATTATCGAATATCCATTATTCATATAATAAAATCTTCAGAAGCCATTCAAAAGTGATGTATATTTATATTCCTCAGAATGAAAGAGGATCACACGTACAGTTGAATAGAAAGAGGAACAGACAGTAAAACACTTGTCAATGTAAAACAGTGCACAAATATCTACATATAAACAATTGCAGGTTTACATATGTACATGTGTCCATGGACACATACATGCATAGGGGAGAAAGGTCCAGAAAGGTGAGCACAAGACATTGATGGTTATTACTGAGTGCTTGAATTCCAGGGAGTTTACTTTCTCCCTTATTCTTTTCCATGTTATTTGAATATTCAATAAACTACAGGAAATCAAAAATGAAACTATAAAAAAGATTTTTCTGCTCCATATACAAAAATGCTGAGTTATCAACTGCTTCTCAAATTCAGGGGAAATGGTGTTGAAATCACGTTAGTTCAGGGGACTCCTGAGACTGCCCTGCGGCACCAAGACTCTGCTGTCCTCTATTCCAGGGAACCTCAACAGTCTGGGATTAAACGGAGCTCTGCCTTGCTGGCCACAGCTCTCCTCTTTCCAGCCGGATCCCTGAAATTCTGATTACTCTTAACAATCAGCATCACCAATCTCTCTCCACTTTAGCAAACTAACACCATAAGCTCCTCCAGGAGAGGCTGTTAACAAATCTGGCCCCTTTCAAATACTGAAGAATGCTCACACTTCACAACTGCAATGAGAGGCGTGGCTGCGGCTATGCAAAACAGCTGGATGGAAAAGGAAAGGTTCCCAAGTCCCTGTCAGGCGCTGAACGATGCACTAGAGCCAAATTCAAGTCCTCCCCCAAGAGCCCTAAGGCCCTCAGCTGGATCAAGTCACTGTCCATCGGAGTTTCGTATCATCGGCCAAAGATTGGGAGTATCTCTTTGCCGGGTCTTTTCAAGTTGAGCAAGTTAATAGTACAGCTCCAAGTTCAGGAAATATCTTGTAATAATATGGCGTTGCAGTAATGTACAGGCTAAAGTCATGCAAAAAATATTTCTCTCATTCCCACACACTCAACTTGGTAATTATATAGGAGCTTGGACATTAAGGACCCAGACATAAAAGAGTGGGTTAAAAAGCATAATTACGGCTCAGAAACAGCATGTGCCTGGGGACATTTCAGGCAAGGTCCTACTCGACAAAACAAAACAACAGCACCCAAAATCAAATGGTAGACTGTTGCGCGCTCTCTCTCTCTCTTTCTCGCTCGCTCTCTCACATTTTGGAAATAACCCATTAAAAGAATAAGGCACCATAATGACTATCTAGGAACAGACATGAGTTGGAAACTGGTAGCAAAATAAGGCTTTTAGTTCTGGAATTTTAAGGTTAATGGTCCAAGGATCTCTGGTCCTAAAGCTTTCTAAGACACTATTTGAAATTTGTGCTATAAAGGAAAGACTTCAAATTTCCACGTTTCATGGGCTATATAATTGAAGAAAGCTGTTATTTTATCCTTGGTATGGTGGGGGTGGGGGTGCATTAATGAAAGACTCAAATCATTACTAACTATTCTTAAGTATGCAAAAAACAAGAACATGCCCTGGGAGGTGCCCAAGCTTCATCAAATCCAGGACAAACTCTCATGGGCAGAAATGACCCAGCAAACTAATCACAGAAGCCATTTTATCATTAATCAAAAATGCTGGTTCCAAACTTGCTTTACATTGACAGTTTTCATATCATACTCTCCCTTAAGAATACACAGTGTCTCCCTATTGTCTTGCACATCAGATAAAAACAGTTCAGTCGCTGGGCAAGGCCAACCTCTTCCCTTTCTTCCTGAACAATCAACCCCTTCCCAGCTTCCTCCACAGAAACTCTCCCCAAAGATGGTCTGTCTCTAATCCCTAGTCTCTAATCTCTGTCTCTAGTCTCTGATCATGTACACGTGGATTCATCTGTAGCCTGGTGCATCCCTTGCAGGGAGGGACCCCTCCCTATAAAACCAGGTCCTATAGCCTCTATCACAGCTGGGCTCAAATGGACCCCATTAAGACAATTTCCATAACTGAAAGTGTCCTGGAGAGCAAAGAAAACTAAAAGTGGGGTCAGAAGACCTAAGTCAAATGGTCAAAGTTGAGCCACTTAATAGCTGTTTAACTACCAGGAATTTATTCAACCTCTCTGATTTTGTGCAAAAGGCATCAGCAGGCTGCTGGATATCAAGGGAAGTGCTCTAGGTACCTGAGCTCAGTCTGTGGCTTCTGATTCCTTTTTATAGCCCTGGAATGTATGGAACAAGGCTCAGATCCTCTCCATACTCAATAAACTCTGTTGACCAATTGTCTTTCTTACCCATTATCATTGTATGCCCTGTGCTGACAGGTTTATCTCTACTCCCACCCTCACTCCTGTTACATAGTCCTGTGCCAGTCCCCAGTTACATCTCTTCTGGTCACACTTGCAGCCAAAAGCCATCCCAAATCTCGCCATTTATTTTATGTGTTCAGTACCTGAATTTGCAAGGCTATCTATATAGAGAGAGCAAGGAATTTTGGGACCCAAAGATTTCCAGCTTTGGGGATTGCTGATCTCCTTCATTAGATCAATGCCTTCCAAATGCTGGTCTGTCAATCAGATCCACCAGCTTTTGGTGTTCCTCCCCTGCGATGCTGAGTGTGTAGGTCGGAAGGCTGGTCCTGGAGCTTGTGTTTGTTGAGGGCAGGGAAGAAGCTCACGAGGCCACGTCAAAACAGAGCCAGGTTTCAGAACTGCTGCTCCAGTTAATATAACTATTTTAAATCTTAAGACACATGTAAATCGTTTTTGAGAATTTTCCCATGTCTCAGATAGCCAGAAATATTACAGAGTACTGGAAGTTAAACAATAACCTGTATCATTTTTGTAATTCTTGCGTTTTATTTTCCACTCCAATTTGTGACCTTCCTTCTTTATCTATGAGTCTATGGAGCACAGCATTAAGCCTTTTGGAAGTTCCAAGCCAGGAATCACTGTACACGTAGAAAAGGTCTGATGTTGCTCACTATCTCTTTTCAGTATGCTACTGCTGAAGAATAATCAGGAAAGGGTTCCTTCTTCCTCCTTTTCAAGTTTTCCCACTTCCTCAGGGATGTCTCCATGAGGTCCTGGAAAGCTTACATTCCCATAAAGATCTTGATATTGTTGGGTATGAAAACCAGCATAAGCACGTACCAACTCTGTCCCTGAATAACTGCATGGTTTTTGTTTGGTTTGTTCCAGAAGTTTTCCTTTGATTTGCATTTCAGCACTGTAAAAGATCTGAGAAACAGCCCAGCCTCCCGGCAAACTATCAGGAGAATATTGCTTTGACTGGAGAATGAGACCTCCGCTTTCCCAGAATTTTCCTTTGCATTCTCTGAGTTTGACTGAGAACAAATTATAATAATTAAAAAGCAAACAAATAAATAAATCAACAAACAAACAATAGAAGTTAGACTCAAGACTTCATTTCAGAGGGTTCAAGTTAAGGAGAATAATCTCCTACAAATCAATCAACAGTTTGGGCTGGGGGGGTAGGGGGGTAAGATGTTGTGCCGTTTCCTTGATCCCTATCTGGATTCCCAGAGTTCCACTGAACATTCCAAAAGTAATTTGGCTTTTGTGAACAGTGCACAGGGACTAACATTTTTCAACAGAATTTCATAAGGAGACGCGGGGATAATTTTGGGTCCTGCTCTCAGCAGAAGCTGAAAATTGGGTGTGGCTAGGAGGATAGAACTATCTTTTTCATGTGATCGCTATTCTGAAAAGCTACCCCAGAGGTGAAAAATCACCTGCCCTAACACCACTAAGAATTCATGGTGGATTTGCCCAAGAGGATGCCTGCTCATAAAAATCTGCAAAACAGATCTGTTAACACAAACCCATAATTACAAACAGAACAAGAATCTTACTTAAATAATTTTGTAACTATAATACCAACTGATTCAACAACCCCCAAACATGATTGGACCCATCAAACTTAACAAGAGTCAAGTCCCTTAAAGGGAATTACTGAGCATTCACGACTGACCACCTACCTATGTGAGACGCTGATAAAAGAAAAGAACAGAACAATAGCTTTCCACCCAAGCAAATTAAAATACTCAACAATGGTGTTCAACATAAAACTGTTTGGCTGCAAAAAGGAGAACCTATTATCAAGTACATTTTTTGGACCAAATTCCAGGAATGGAAATAAAATGACAGGATGTGCCCAAGGTCATGTCTATGTGGGTGACCTGGTAAAGGAATGTGGAATTCCTGACTTCTCGCCAATACCTAGCTCCTTCCACTTTGGAGGAAGTAAGGACCAAGAGAGACAAGGATGCTCTGTGAGTTCTTGTGGCTGTACCTGCATCCTCATATACTCTTTCCATGCTCAGTGGAGTTATTATTAAACTAAAGCATCACACATCACTCTAAAATTTTCCTCAGAGAGAAATTGTAGCTTTCTACTTCCTCAATTCTCCTGGTCTTGGTCAGAACATTAATATTTGTTGAACAGCATGTTTTCTAAGTAGGAAGATATTTCAAAAATCAAATATTCTGGTTTGTTTCAAAGAATATGTTCTCAGCTAACGTCTGATGCTTTCTTCCTGTGGGGGTGAGCCACAGTTGGCCATGATTCACCAAAGTTTCCACCAACTAACAATAAAAAATTATGTCCTATTCTAAAGAAACAAAAGAAAAATTATAGTAAAGTTGTGCATTTCCTTTCCAGTCCCCAAAGACAATCTGAAGAACTGGCTCAACATGCCAAATTAAGCCATGAGAATTTATCCATATTTAATAAGGATTAGCAAATGTTACAACACTGAACATGGCCTTGACATAATTTATATTCCAACTTCTAAGGCACTGGGTTCATCATGGTCTCATTCCAGCCCCGACACAGGAGGATTTGTAGAGCAGCCCTGTGGTGTCCTCTGAGAGTTCCAATCACGTGTACGACAAGCAGGAGGGCTCCTCACGTGACAAAAGAAAGTTTCTTTATACAGAAACAGGACCCTCAGAATCAGAACACGGTAACTGATCTTAAAGAACTAAACTACTTAGGGGAGATGCAGGCGTTCCTCCTCTTGAGCCCAAGAAAATTATTCTGGAAGCAGAAAAACTGGTGATGGAACCCGCTGTGCCTCTTGCCAAAGCTGGGTGTCCACCTGCAACTTGGAAAACTTTGGAAACAATTCTAAGTTACATATTTGGAGTGAGGAAGATTAAGACTCTTGAACTTTGGGCTAGCCAGCTCTGATTGGGCCTGCTCCATTCCATTTCTCATCCCTACTTGCCAAAAGCACAAAGAGGCAACTGGGACATTTGCTCATAGATTCTGTTATTAAGATAAATCAGCAACACTTAAATGTCTTTGGTTCATAAAAAATAAGCCCCTGGAGATGGCTCTTCCCCTCCAAAATATCAGCTTTTTGTTTCCCTACCTCACCAAGGATTGCATCACTAGAAAGCTCAGGAACACAGAGGCTCTCCCTGGAAGCCCAACCTCATCTCATGAAGCCTCAGAAGACCCTGGCCCCAGACCCCCCAGGAGCCTGGACAAGCAAGACTGGGGCTGGGCGGTCTGGACACTCCTTTCCTGGAAGGAAGATGTCTGAACTCATACTGAACTGGGTTCTTTCAAGGCAATGTTTGCACCTTCTGCACTATTTATTTTTCTTCAAGGATAAATCAGAGTCTGGCTCCCAGAAAAGCAGAAGAGGGGAGTCTATTTATGAACATTGCCACTCAAGTTCTGTCTTCTTCGGTCAGGGGAATAAGTCTTGTGGAGCAGGTTTGTGTCAATGGGTTGTCACCAGAGACAGTTTGGAACCATCATTCCTTAAAGCACAGTGCTACCCTGTGGGGAAGAATAAGATAGCCCTATCTTTGCACCTCAGAATGAGGTCAACATCCTGCACATCTGTACTGCTCTAAGGGTTTTTAAAGACCTTGCCCCAGAGAAGATGCTTCACAATAATGCTTCTCTGTGAGTTAGGTAGAAAACAACACACCCATTTCACAGGAAGGTAAGTTGACCTGCTCATCATCATCCAACTAATAAGTGGAGATGAGTCAGGATTACACAAGCCAAATAAGCAAACGTCAGAGCATTCCTTCTTCCCTGTCTTCTTTGAAATCTAGAATTCTCAAATATTCCCTGGTGGGAAGATGGCAACTGCACTGTGATGGGAAAACAAAAGGGCTAAGAGTTGGACCCCAACAGGCAGACTCTCTGAGGGAATCTTGGCTCAACCACTCACCAGCTCTGTGACTTGGTTTCCCCAAATGCAAAGTGGGGATAATGATGGGCCCACCTCTCTGAGTTTTTGTGAGGATTGTAATAAGACAAAATTACAACACTGTGCCTAGAATATCATTTCTTCAAGAAATGACAGCTGTGTTAAGCTCCTACTGAGCAATACATCTCCCCTCCTCAACTGTAGGCTCCATGAAAGCAAGTATTGCCCTTTGCCTGTGCACCCTCAAAATCCTTGGTGCAGGTCAAATACTCAATGTACTGTAGGTGTGAATATGCTGGAAGAGTCTCTGACTATCAAACTGCAAGAAGCTTAGAGGTCTGTTAGTTCACTCCCTTCACTTTCCAGATGGGGAAATGGAGCGTGTGAGAGAGAAGCAAAAGGAGATGCCCAAGGTTTCTCAGCGTGCTGGAGTCAGAGCTGGGCTAGAACTCCCTAGATCCATTCTCAGATCCTGCACTTTCTATTACCTGCCAGGGCTTCCCTGGTGAAGTGGGCTGCCTTGTTTTGTTGAAATATTTAACATTATACTTTCGGTATGGCTGTTTGCGTCAGACATCTCTGAGAACACTGGGCCCCCAAACCAAGAAGACTGACAGAAACTCTGCCTGGCCTTGTGACCCATATACCTGCCTCCCACCCTAGCACCCAAAGGGGCTTTGGCATACCCACAGGAGCCCAAAGCGGTAGAGGTTCTGGTGGGCTTCTGAGTTCCGTTTGTAATTCTAGGAGTGCTGGGCCACGAGACAGAGGAAATAAACCAGCCTCAAAATAACCGGTTAATTGGAGGTTTCTGGGGCATAAGAACCTTCCTGGATTGGGACCTTCTGAACTGCCATTCTTTTTCAGTCAGTTTTCATTGTTTTCTGAAATGACAGCCTCTCTGTCCAATGTGAACTTACAACCTCTTTGCACAATTCCATTCCCAGACTGTGTCAAAGATCATCTGAATAAAGATTTGCTAGCTGTGTCCAATGGCCATTTCCCAATGGCCATATCAGGGCAGAGATAAGGGAGGGGGGTTTCGGTTGTTGTGTGTGTATTTTTTTAAAAATAATCTCATCTAAACATTGGTGTTGTGAGGTTCTGGCTCCCCCACCTTGTCAACTCAGCAACTGCACTTGGGACTTGGACCCGAGAAGAACAGATTCCAACTCTCCTGGCTGCAGTTTGTCCCCACTGAGGACTCCCTCCCTGCACAGAGCTCCACATGGCTCACTCCCCACCGCCCTGCAAGTCTTCCCTCACAGTCTCTTTCTCAGGGAGGTGTCCTGTGAACCCCCTATTCAAAACCACTCCCCAGACACCTTACAGAACATTATTTGCCCCATAGCATTTATTGTCATTTAACATGTCATCTACCTGATGGCTTTATTTTGTTTTTTATTCAGCCCCTCCACTAGAATACAAGCTCCCTCGGGGCAGGGATTTTTGTGTTTTGTTCATCCCCAGGGGCCAGAACAGTATCTGGCACATAGTACACGCTCAATAAAGATTTGCTGAATGAACTGCCCACTTCTTCCCATGCCTACTTCCCTAAGAAGCTTTAAAAATCTCCCTCAGGGGGCTGGCCCCGTGGCCGAGTGGTTAAGTTCGCGCGCTCCGCTGCAGGCAGCCTAGTGTTTCGTTGGTTCGAATCCTGGGCGCGGACATGGCACTGCTCATCAAACCACACTGAGGCAGCGTCCCACATGCCACAACTAGAAGGAGCCACAACAAAGAATATACAACTATGTACCGGGGGGCTTTGGGGAGAAAAAGGGACAAAAATAAAATCTTTAAAAAAAAAAAAAAATTAGAGACAGTACTTTAAAAAAAAAAAAAAATCTCCCTCGGCCTCTTGCTCCCTCAGCTTACTGACCACTTGCATTACCTACACTAATATTCTGCCCCAAATCAATGAGTGGCATGTCATCAGAGTGTAGTCTTGACAAACTTAACACAGACAGTTGACATGTATGAAAAAACTTACAAATGTCAAGCACTTTGTAGGAGAAGGCTATTTTTTAATTTTCTACAACCCTTAAAATGCCCATAACTCTAATATTTCAACTTTTGGGAATTAACTAATCCTATGAGAAATAACAGAAAATAAAAAGATTTATGTACTGAGATGTTCAAGTGTGATTATAAAAGTGAAAAACTAGAAAAAAATTGAAATTCTAACAATAGGAGAATGATAAAATTAATTATGGCAGTGATGGAAATCATACAACCAAGATATATGTTTTTGAAGGCTTTTAAGGACATGGGAAAATGCACGCAATGTTAAATGTTTATAAGCCTAAAAAAACTTTCTTATGTAGTATGGCATGTCTTTGTTCAAATATGTATGTAGACAACGGAATGTAGGAAACTATAAATCTTAATGACAGTCATTTCTGAGTGGCGGGATTATGGGTGATTTGGGTTTTTTATTTACATTTTTCTAAGTTTCTATAATGAATATATATTATTTTTATGATAAAGCAATTATTTATATGCTTTCAACTATGGAAAAGTATTGTTTACATAATAAGGATGGTTACAAAATTAAATCCCTATTATTTTATAATATAATGCATTATTATGGGTAAAAAATTTTTAAAAACAGAAAATATGAAAGATTCTGGAACTTTTAACTCTGCCTTTTGCATGTTGCAGAGAATAAAAAAAGAAAGTAGCATCTTACCCCAAAGAACATAGAGTTAAGTAAGAGCACAGATAAACGACTAGCAAGGTTAAGTTCCGTGTGTGATCATTGCCTTTCTGTAATCATGAGAGAGAAGGGTGAAAAATTCTTTTCCTGTTAAATTATTACTTGAAAAAGCTTAAAAAGAGAAAATTATGAAGCCAGGGAAGGGCAAACTCAGTTTGCACCACAGTGTTGATCAATGACAAAATCAGCACAATTTAAACAGTTATTCAAGGGGCAGTATGAAGTGAAAAGGGAGGGAAAAAGGATTTTTCTTTCGTTTTGAAATTCAGCATCAGGAAGACACAAGGGCAGGAAGTCGGATCTTTTTTCAATTCATTTGAAATGATAAGGTGAAGACAGCCTGAAAGGACTTTTAATTATATGATGAGAGGAAGGAAAGGAGGGAGAGAGAGACAGGGCGCAGGAGAAACCTGTTTTTATATGTTAAATGATGAAGGAGAAAATGAAAAACTAAACGGGAAAAAGACTTTCAAGCAGCTCTTAAGAACGAAACACAAAGGCTGCAAGAGGCAAGGGCCAACATTTCATGCCAGAAAACAGAAAAGGCAGCACACTTGATCAAGCCCGCAGCCTTTCTACCCCATGGCAGCGGGTGATGCCTGGTGATGCAGGAAAAGATAAGTCGCCCTACTCAGCCTGTGCATGTGACCTCAGGTCACGGTGAGGCCCAGCTGGGGCCAGTGGGAGGGGCTGGGAGTGGTGCTTAGGGTCACAGAATAAAGCCTTCCTTTCATACTCCTTTTTAGCCCCACTTCATGGGGTTATGACCTAAACAAGGTATCACACCAATCTGGGGACATCTGCAGGGAAGAACATGGAAGGGCTTTGGAGTGAGACCCCTCACTAGCTATGACATCTTTGCCCAAACCTGGACCTTAGCTTCCTCATCTCTGAAATGGGATTAATAATACCTGGTTTTCAGAGTTATGAGGATGAAATGAAATAATATATTTAAAACCCCTATCCCAGTGCCAGGTATACAGCAAGAGCTCAAAAACTGTTAGTTCCTCCTGCTCTAAAATGTGAATAGAAAAACTATCATGAAGAGAAAGAACACTGCACACATTCCACTCACAGTTCAGTCCTTCTGAAGCAATGTCAGTCTGAGATCCCCCCAAAACTACCCAGTGCAATGGCTGGATCCCTCCTTTCCCCAAGTACAATGGCTCCCTGGGGGCCAACATTTTGGGAACTTTCCTCTAGATACACTCTCTGTTTTGGCGGTGGATCCAAATGTTCTTGGAGGCAGTAATGAACAGGTTAAAGTTGAGAGGATTTCAAACATGTCTAATCCAATAAGAGGCTTGGTAAAACATGCGTTATCACTTAAAGAATAAATGTTTAAAAATAGAGCACAGATGTGAAATTTGAATTAAAAAAAAGAGAGAGACAGCGCGTGAGAGATCTTCTTGGCATTTGTACGCTATTCTCTGTTTTGGTCACCTTCAGCTAAGCCTGTTATTCTTATGTGTGCTGCCAACTGCTAGATACCGTGCGGGTGCTTCAAATTACTGAAGCGAGGCTGGCAAATGGCTCTGAAACTTACAAGTCAGACTCCTCTTTCCATTTGTGTGTTTCTAAAAGTGGGGCAACACAGTGGTAAAGCCGGGCTTTTCAAGCTTTTCTACTTAAAAAGGTATACTTAAAAAGCAAAGAATGAGTTTTCTAAAACATGCACTTACACTAGATCTTTGAAAACTTAATGTATCACGGCTGGATTGGCATTTGTCACAAAAGATAGGCAATGGATTGCCAATCACAAAATTCACAGGAATTCCTACTTATTAAAGGAAGCATTCCCTGACTCCTCCGGCAAGCAAAGATTTTTGAACACTGGTAACACCTCTGTACCAAAAAATAGCAATGTGCCCTGTTTTCTGTTTCCTGAGCTAATATCTGTCTTACTGGTGGTAGAGATGATAAAAATCCAAAGCTCAAGAAAAAGTCAATATCTCTTTCTATAGCCCAAGAGTGTGCAACACAATCCCACCAAAGGTGCTCCGTAAATGCTTAGGGAAGGGAACTAAATGGTTTTTAAAACCTGGCTTTGTTCAAATGAAAGACTCAGAAACTGATCCATCAGAGTCAGCTTGATGCTCTGGGAAGATGCACTTCTAATTGGGATTTGAGAAACATATGGAATGGCAGATTAAATACTTTGTCTCAACAATTTTTGAGTGCTATTTTGTGTTGCAACTGGCAAACTGAATGGATTCCCTGAGCACTGGGTTGAGGCACCAGCTGCCTAGAGTGAGGAATGTCTCCAGGCTAAGAGAGCAGACTAGTGTCCCAACCAATTACTTGGACACTAAGAGGAAACTGTTTTGAGTAACAACGAGCAGTTCAGGTTTTACCTCCATGAGAATGCCCTGCCCGTGCCCTGCCGAGAGGGATCTGAATATTTCTTTTTTAAAAAGGGGTTCTCTAGACATACTGTAAAGGTACTTTGCAGTGAAGTCAATGATAAATGGAGATGTGGCTAGATTCTACTAGTGGGACATGAACAGCTTAAACCAAAGTAAGTCTACAATGAAAACCAATGCATTTGCATTTCAGCAATTCAATCTGGGGCAAGTCTGCAATGCATTACAATGCTGGGATCAAATCAAGCTTTTCTGGAGCTCATCCAACCACAACACGAGGCTATGGGAACCCTACTACATGGAGTTCCTCCACCGCTGTTTAATTGTGCTCACCTCCTGAACCATAAAGGGTAATTAAAAGTTATCTGCATACAATGCAATGGAAGTGTAAGTAGGAAGCACAACCTTGGGTGGCCTCAAGTAGAGGGGGAAAGAAATGCCTGACCAACCTCCCGACTCAGGTGCTTCCCACTTTCCCTGACAGGATGGTTTTGCCTCTGCCCAAGATCCAATTGTGACTGGGATCCCATCCTTACAGCCAACTCTCCTGAAGACTTTCCAGGGCAGCCTCCACCTTCTCCCATTCTTGGCCACACCCTTTAAATAGTTCTCAGAGACAGTCCTCTGACCTTGTGGACAACAGAGGGGAGAGGGGGGACTCTACCCAAAGAGATTACACTGTGCAGATTTGGCACAGCCTCCTGAATGTTGACCTGGACATAGGCTCTTTCTTCTCTGCAAAGTCTAGGGGAAAACAGAGAGAACCAGTGGACTAGTGTCCTGATCTTAATGCGTTTCTGCTCCCAACTGACCAGTGTGTTTCCCGGTAGCCAAAAACAATGCCCAGAACTGGTAGGAAAGGGAAAAGAAAACCAAGCATAATTTATCTCTGATCACAAAAGTATTCTAACTGGTTCTGAGAAATAAGCTGGTTCTAATTTTAAACAATAGTGTCTGGCCCTCATTTTAAAAAGGCATTTCCATCAAGGATGTGCATATCACTACTTCAGCACACAGGGGAGCATTTGGGAATAAGGCTTAGGGGGTAAGATTTAGTTTTAAGCTTTCTTCAAAAACCCTTTAGCAGCAGGAAAATCCAATGATTTCAGAATTAATTATTTTGATGTCAGTCCTTTCTTCAAGGGTGGACAAAAAGAGTTGGGGAGGGGGGAGACTGGATCCAATTCACAAAAGAAAGATGGTAATTTTTAACAATATTTTTAAAACTAGTCTTCTTAGAGAAAGAACAAAAAAACGAAAAAAACAACTCATTCCCAATTGAGAACCTCTCCCAAAATTGCAAAAATCTGGAAGCCAGATTTTTTTTAAAAAGAGGTGGAGTAAAAGTGTCAGAGGTGTGTGCTGGTGAAGAAATGGAACTGGGAAGAATACAAAAGCATTCTTATACTTATATGATAGACTTATATGTCTATGACCAAACTATGATTAATCCTTTATCTTCTTTTATGCAACAAGTAGCAGAAAGTTAATTTGTACTGCTCGCTTACCTTTATACTGTGCTCAGCCTAGAACCAACCCAAATGTCAACACCTGAAGAGCGTCATGAAGATTCTTTTGTTGTTAAGCATAGTTGGAATTTCTGAACTCATTTCATATCACCTTCTCAGGCTCCCTTGACAGATGTTTTACAGGAGTTTAGGTAGTTCTAGGCACATTGATTTATGAGACACTCAGAAGTTTTCAGGGATGAAATGGAGGGGCTTCCTTCATAACAACAAGTAACCTCTACCACATCTGGAAACTCAGTGACATTTTATTCAAGAAGAACCCCCAAATTTGGAGGGGATTTGAACTAAAATACAGTGAAGAGATCCAGAGGAAAGATTCAAAATGGCCACCATTGTCAATAATTCAAGTAAGGGAAAAGGCGTTTCTATAAAGAGTCTTACAAAATGGCAAGAAAGGACACAGGACCATTCTGTGGTCATCATTTGGCAAACAGGTCTCATGTCTTCTACCAACTCCTATAGGTAGTGGCTGCCTGGAATACTGGAGTGAGAAGAATTACGAGGATTGTCTAAAGTCTTGTCTAAAGTCATGATTGATCAACGATGTCTCTTTTTTAAATAAGCCACCCTGGTGATTCACTCACTCATTTATACATTCAACAAATATTTGCTGAATTCCCACTATGTGCTAGTAATTGTGCCAGGCCTAGAGATAAACAGTCAACAAAAAACTCATGAGGCCACATTCTCAGTCCTCACAGAGCTCATAGACTAGCAGGGCAGATAGTTACTATTCAAATAATCACAAAAACAAGTGCAAAATTACATCTGTTACAGTGCAATTAAGTGATTTACACATTCTACAGGAGTGCCAAATTGGGGATTTGACCCACTTGAGAAAGTCCCAGAAGGCTTCCCTGAAAAAGTGATGTTGGGTTGAGATTAAATGGGTGAATGAGCATTAACTAGGTGAGGAAAATGTATTCCAGGCAGAGGGAATTGCATGAACAAGGCAGAGAGCACACTGGCTTGAATTTGTCTTTATCCCACCAGCAACGGAAGCCAGGGATGGTTTTCCAGCAGTGAGGGCTGGAGGGTGTTGAGTGTATCTTGAGATCTATCTTTAGAAAAGGTCATGCTTCTGCCCACTAGGTTTGAGAATCTCTGGCCAGGCCTTGAGGCTGGTTGCACTTCTCCAAGGCACAGACATTACATGTTCTGACTCAAAAATCTCATCAACGATGACAAGCAAATCCTGGCATTAGTTCTTTGTGGCTCCAAATGGAAATGGCAATGCTTTTTAAAAATGCAAGCTAAGCACTGAAACTCCTTGGAGGCTGAAGCCAGGGGATTTGAAGATTGGGCTCAGTAGGGCAACTGTAAACAGGGCACTCTGACTGGGACCTGAGAGAGTCCTCTCTGTTCTAAGGCTGCATGGCTGGTGTATTCTGCTTCCTAACTGCAGAGAATTTCTGCTCCAGAACATACCACTCTTAGCAGATCCTGCACAAGTGTCCTACATAGCCTACCCCCAACCCCATTTCTGCTCTGACAGCTCGCCTCTTGACCTCCTTGTCCACTCCAGCCACACTAGTCTCTCTGCTATTCCTCAAACACACCACGACACTTCTGCCTCAGGGCTTTTGCACTGGCTGCTCCCTCTGTAGGAACACTCTTCCCCTAGGTATCTAACAGGGTTCACTCTGTCACTTCTTTCGAGTCTTTGCTCAAATGTCTCCTTCCCAATGAAGCCCATCCTGTCAACCTACCCTATTTTACATTGTCACCAGGCCTCAATCCTACCCTGCTACTCCTGTTCTCCCTTATACTGGTCTGTATTTTTCTTTTTCTATTTATTTATTATGTTCATGGTTTATTGCCTTTCTCTTCCATGCTCCCCCCGCCAACTCCACTAAAAAGTAATCTCCATGAGGAAGGTGTCTTTATCTATTTTGGTCACTGATGTATTCCAAAAAACCCTAGCATTCTAACACACAGAAGGCACTCAGTGAATAGTTCTTGAGTTGAATTCCAATATGGTACTCGGTCTCACCAAGCTACCCATCCCCTCTTACTCTCATGCCCCTGGGCAGCTTGGGAGCCACAGGCTGAGGGATTGGAACTTGGCTTCTCTGATGACATCTATTAGGTGTGGGGGCTAATCCATGGCTCACAGCATTGCTTTAGGGAGTCAGTATTCAGTCTAGCTAAGCGCAAAGTGTCAGCACTCCAACAGCACAGGGGCCCAACCCTGCACTGCCAGGTATGATGGTAGTTGAGTCATCTGGTCTCTTGGAGCCTTGATTTGATCAACTCAAAAATAAGAATGATGTTCTCCTCATTGGAGCAGGTAAAATATCTGTTGTGGATGAATCTACAGCATCTGGCAGAGAGCCTGGCACATAGTAGGTATGCAATACATTGGTTGGTTGTTAGGAAAAAGTGAGACAATATTTGTAAACTTATGTATACATAAAGCACTTGGCATAGACCCTGCCATGTGGCAATCATGCATTCATTCACACAAAAAAATATTTATTGAGTACCTACTATGTGCTTGGTAAAGTACAATAATTGTGGGGAATAAGCTACTCATGTTCAGTCCTTGGGAATGGCGTGGGCTATGGAGAAACCTTCCACATAAGATGAGATGAGCTCAAAAGGCAGCCTGAAGAGGACAGCATCTTCCATGAGCCAGTCTGCCTCAGTATCTTCAAAGAACATTGAGCAGGTGAACACCTAGACCCGGTGCCTTCCTCTCCCATTGGCCTGGGCACCTGAAAGAGCTCTGCTTTCCTGAGTCAGTCATGCAGGTGATGACAACTGAGGTCTGGAACTCGCCCTCCCAGGGGTGCCCTCTCAGACTGACGTCTACATGGGCTGCATACACAAACCAAGCAAGTTCAATAAGCACTATGCGCCTCTTCAGTGTAGGCTGGGAGCTGGGATCTAGGGTTCCTGACATGTCTGTTCATTGCTCCCCAAGTGCTTGGGCTTTAAGGGAGGGAGGACCAGGAGAGCTAAGGTAGCAAAACCTGTCAGCTCTTTCTCCCACAGTTCAAGAGCGTGTTCTCCATGAGCTATGACTCCCAGGCTTGTGAAAAACAGCAACGACGAAATCAAAATCAAATTACCTCTGAGGGTTGGTAGTGATAAAATCAATTAGCAGTAGTAGCAGTTATAGCAGCTCATACGTATATGACACCCACTGTGTGCCAGGTACATACAAAGCTCTTTGTACACACTATACCTCACAACAACCCTTTGAACTAGATTATTAACCCAATTTACAGATGAGGAAATTGAGGTTCAGGGAGGTTTAGTATCCTGCCCATGATCACACAGCTAACAAGTGCTCAAATGAGATTCACCCTGAACAGTCCAATGCTAGATGGCATCTGCAACATCCATTAATGGTTGTGTGGCAAAGGACCTCTGCAAGCATCATGGTGGGTCCAGCTGTGAAGCATGAGCAAGGCACCTCTGGTTCCTTCTCTACAAGAGCATCAGCCCTTTGGTTTTGCTGGGAGTTGATGAGTTAATGTATGTAAAGCCCTTAGATGCATGCCTGGCACATGGTGAGAGCTCGAAAGTATTAGTAATCATTGATGTGATCAAAAAGCCCAAGTCTAAGAGCTTTAGGCAGAATCCACTCTTTGTAAATGGCTGGAGAACATTCTTAAATGGGCATTTTGGCATCTACTTCAGGTTTGCAAAGAGAAAGGACCTCACAATTTGTGGAATCCCCTCCCACTTGTCACTATGAATTCCATCCTGAACCTGGTGGGGCATCTGTAGACTCAGGGGGACTATCTGAAACCCAAGCTCTATTGCTGATCAGCTGTGTGTCTTGGGCTGGTTATTGCACACTCTGAGTCTCAGTTATGCCCCTTAGAAAAGGGAGAGAATCCTGTCACCCACACCACAGGGCTGCCGTGAGGACTGTGGGACAAAATCCCCAAGGGACACTGGATATACATCCCAGCACAGAGTAAACACTCAATAAAAAGGGGGTGCTTTTATATGCAAACTAATCATTATTCTTAGAATCTTTATCATTTGCAACTGGACACACATATGCATGTGCTCTTTCTTGCTTTGTGGCCGCTAGTGTGTGGGGAAAAGTTTTAAATCTAAATCACTAAGGAGCCCATCCTCCTCCTTCGCTGCCTCTTTTTCCACAACAGGCCTTCAGACTCTGCCTTAGCCCAGGCGGGAGCCTAACTCAGCATGGCTGGGGTTTCCCAAATGTGCCCCATGATACCCAAAACCAAGCCTGTCGCAAATAATGAAGGCTTTGTGCAGTTTCCCAGGAGCAAACTGAAGGGCTACACTCAATCCTTCCTGGAATCCAGGAGTGCATTTTCATGATGCAGAGAAAGAAAAAAAGCAGCCTCAAAAAAAATTCCTTATTGGGAAAAGTAGAGGCAATTTGGGGACAAAGTATCTAAGAGACAAAAAGAAAAATATAATTCACTATGCCTGACAGTAAGGCCTCTGGGGCAGCCTTGGCTTTGCAGCAATGCCAGGCCATTTCAGAAGAGTTGGCCCTGTAGGTGGCCACAGAGTCTGGAACCATTGGCAAATACACAATAAACGAAATTACATTACAAATCAAGATATGATGCCATCACCTATGGTCCCAGACTTTATGGCCACTTAATACTGGAAATCATCAAAAGAGGTGAAGGTCCAGAGAGGCTGTAGCTCTTATGTACCCCCACACCCCGTGGCGGGGGCGAATGTCTCCTTAGCAGCTGACTGACCTGAGAGCTTTGGATCATGTATGCATCGTAGCTGGACCCGTGGTACTTGGCCGTAATATCTGGGCTGTAGCCAGCATCACAAGGGCATGGTATATTCGAGCTTGGGGGCTGTTTCCTAGGTCTATAAACCTGTGGGAGAAAGCTGCAATGGTTAAGTGCAGGAGAGGAGGTTGCAGGGCTCACAGGGAAGGAATTAGGAGGAAGCAAAGAAGGAGGCTCATCTCGACTTTCTGTGGCCAAGTGGGTGGAAAATCCAGTGTAAGAGATGCACAGCCCCAAACGAAGAGGTCAGGTGTAAGCGGCCCCCACCCCTGGGGCCAGCACCAGCGAGGCAAGCCGCTCTGTGGAATGACCCCAATGTCTGGCAGGGACTGGGACCTTCCCTCTACAGGAGAGGGCACCCAGGCATGGCAGTGGTCTCTCTCAGCGAGGCAGCTCCACATGGAATGGACTCTGGCTCAGGCCAAAGGATGCCTTTTCCTTTCTTAGGAGGGGAGGGAGGGGAGGGAGCTTACGCCTTCAGGCTTCCTTTCCACTCACCTTGCACACTGCGCTCAGACCAGATCACCCTAGTAGGCAGGGATTCAGTCCTGGGGGTGGAAATCGATGTGGACATACTCCGAGTGGTACTATGTGACATTTAAAGAGCTTCAGAGCCACATGTGGCCCTAGCAAATATGTGGCAGCCACCTTGTGAGACCACAGACCATTGAACCATAGTATCTGCTGAATTGGTTTCATAGTGAGGCTATAATCTGAGTGAATATCTTCAACCATTGCTTCCAAAAGCCCCAAGCTATATATGGAGGAGAAACAATAACTGAAGATTTCAGGGATGATTTTGCAATATGCTTCAGGTGCAATTAGTTCCATTTAAGCCACATCCAGAAAACATCTAGAAAGCAAAGAACTTTCTACACAAGTTAGGACTTTATCCCTTCTTCCTTTTCCCTCAGAAGAAATACAGTGAACTAGAGAGGAGGAAAAAACAGGATAATTGGGTAAAGAGGTAAAAAAAAAAAATTTGACTAAATAATGGCCAGGGAAGTCCCCAAGCACAGTTTGGCAGTGCTAGGGGCTGGGAGATGTTCCTCAGCCGAAAGTCCTGGAGGAAATAGTTGAAAAACCAAAGCTGGAAGTATGGGGAGAAAGAAATCTGAAGAACTGGATGAGAGGAGTCATTTATAGGATATAGAAAGTGAGCAAGACAGAAGATAAAAGGTCCAACGGGAAAGAAGGTGCCCAGAATTTAATTCATAGTTTCTAGGATTTAGTCAAAAGTCATACAAAGTCCACTGGAAGGAAGAGAGCTGAGAGCTATCTCTGGGGAGATGATGCTAATACAAAAGAAAGGAAAACAGCAGAGGTTGCAAACCACACAAGCCCAGGCACATGCACATAAACACAGAAAAGCAGTAAAATGGTGTCCCAGCAACAACTCAGGCCATTTCACTCCTACCTGGTTTTAGCTGCTTGAGCCCGCAGGATGGACGTGGGAAAATGAAGAGCGGCTAAACCCAGAGAAAGCACCCAAGGCCCCAAACCCAGCATAACACACCTTTGGCGCAGGAGGCCCCACCTGCTGCTTTAACTGATGCACTAGGCGATCCTTCTCCCGCTTGAGGGCCATGACTTCTTCCTGCGTCTTTTTCTTTTTGGAGGCAGACAATTCCAGCAAGGCAATGTTTGCATCTTTTTCACTGATGGCAGCAAGCAGTGCTTCCTGTCTGGTAAAATAAAAATTATTGTGATCTATTTTATAGAGTGAAATTAAAAAAAAAAAGGGCATTTCTAGTTAAAGTGAGCCACAGAGTGCTGTCTCAATGGGAAGGAATTATGGACAATGTTTAAGACAAATACCTCCCTGACTCTCAGAATAAACAAAGTAGTTTGGTTCAGAATCCCTGAGAGCCAAACGCTGTGTCCTCTGAGACAGCAATCTTTTGATGGCTTCATAGACACAGCTGCATATTAAAAATGGACGGAGCTGGGGCCGCCCCGTGGCTGAGTGGTTAAGTTCAAGCTCCGCTTTGGTGGCACAGGGTTTTGTCAGTTTGGATCCTGGGCATGGACATGACATCGCTCATCAGGTCATGCTGAGGCGGCGTCCCACACAGCACAACCAGAGGCACTCACAACTAGAATATACAAAAAAAAAGAAGATTGGCAACAGTTGTTAGCTCAGGTGCCAATCTTTAAAATAAAAAAAGAAATGGAGGGAATCAATCTGAACATTCACTTCTAACACACTTTCATCCATCTACCCATTCGTCTATCTAGTAATGCATCCATCCATCCATTTGCCAAATAAGGTTCAAGGTACTCCAAGACAATCCAATAAAACTGAGCAGCAATTTAACTACCAAGTATTATTTTTTCATGTAAGATTTTCTTTCGAAGGCAGGTAGAGATATTTACTAGGATCCCCTTTCCATTTTCAATGCAATTAGTGGTGCTCTCCAGTCATTTCACCGAAAACCATTCCTTCCGCAGTCTTCCTTATCTCAGTAATTACACCCCTATCCACTATGTAGCCCAAGCCCCAAACCTAGAAGTCATCCATGATTCCTTTCCTTCCTTCTCCATCCAGAGCCAATCCATCAACAACTTTAGTAGGTTTTACTCCTAAATACATCCCTTATCCAGACTGATCTACTGCTACCAAACTTCTCCCAACCACTAGCATCTTCTCTTGTAGACATTGGTCTCCTTGGTACAGAGACCAAATTAATCATTAAACATATTATAAATCTGGATTTCACCGTTCTGCTGCATGAAAAATTCATTGCATCACCTATTAGACTTGAAATTCAAACCCTTTACTGATGCCAGCAACTCGTTATACCTACTGGCCCTGATCACCTCTTTGAGATCATCTTGTTGCCTGTCTCCTTCCTCAATCATTAGGCTCCAGTACATTTTGTTCCTGAAATCTTTCCTAGTCCTTGAGTATGTTACACTTATTCTCACCTCATAAACTTTTCATTTCCCTCTGCCTGGAGTGCCTTTGCCTCATTCAGCTCCTCATCCTTCAGGTCTCAACTCAAATGCATCCTCCACAGAAAAGCCCTCTTTAGCTGCTCCCCCTGGCAGTGCCTCCCCACTTTCTACCTCATTCCCAAGCCACTGGCATGTCACATTACACTTTTTTCATAGAACTCATCACTACTTAAAAGGTTCTTAGACACTTATTATTTGTTTGTTTGCTAGACTTGACACTCTATGAAACTGGAATCGCATTTGTCTTATGTACCACCAATTCTCCAGTTTCTAGAAGAGCACTGAGTACAGAGTGAGTGTCAAAAATGTTTGTTCAAGGAATAAATAAATTCACTTTGTACTTTAAAAAAACTTTTGACCAACAACATTTTCATGGAAATAGAACAAAGAATCCTAAAATATATATGGAACAACTAAAGACCCCGAATAGTCAAAGGAATCCTGAGAAAAAAGAACAGAGCTGGAAGTATCACACACTTTGATTTCAAAATATACTACAAAGCTATAGTAATCAAAACCACATGGGACTGGCACAAAAACAGACACACAGATCAATGGAACGGAATCGAGAGCCCAGAAATAAACCTGCACATCTATGGACAGCTAATTATCGACAAAGGAACCAAGAACATACAATGGAGAAGGGAAAGTCTCTTCAATAAATGGTGTTGCAAAAACTGGACAGCCAGATGCAAAAGAATGAAAGTAGACCATTAGCTTACATCATACACAAAAATTAACTCAAAATGGATTAAAGACTTAAATGTAAGACCTGAAATCATAAAACTCCTAGAGGAAAACATAGGCAATAACACTCTTTGACATCAGTCTTAGCAGTATCTTTTTGAATATCGTCTCCTCGCGTAAGAGAAACAAAAGAAAAAATAAACCAAGGGGACTTCATCAAACTAAAAAGCTTCTGCACAGCAAAGGAAACCACCAACAAAATGAAATGATAACCTATTAATTGGGAGAAAATATTTACAAATCACCTATCTGATAAGCAGTTAATATCCAAAATATATAAAGAACTCAACAACAAAAAACAAACAACCTGATCAAAAAATGGGCAGAGGATATGAACAGACATTTTTTCCAAAGAAGATAGACAGATGGCCAACAGGCATTGAAAAGATGTTCAACATCTCTAATTATTAGGGAAATGCAAGTTGAAACTATAATGAGATATCACCTCATGCCTGTCAGAATAGCGATTATTAAAAAGACAAGGGGGGTCAGCCCTGTAGCGTAATGGTTGGGTTCAGCATGCTCTACCTTGGTGGCCTGGGTTTATGAGTTTGGCTCCTGAGTGCTGACCTACACTACTCATCAGCCATGCTGTGGCAGCGACCTGCATATAAAGTGGAGGAAGGCTGGCATGGATGTTAGCTCAGGGCTAATCTTCCTCAAGCAAAAACAGAGGAAGATTGGCAACAGATGTTAGCTCAGGGCTAATCTTCCTCAGCCAAAAAAAAAAAAAAAAAAGGACAAGAAATAACAAGTGTTGGGGAGGATGTGGAGAAAAGGGAACTCTCATACACTGCTGGTGGGAATGCAAACCAGTGCAGCCACTATGGAAAACAGTATGGAGAGTCCTCAAAAAAATTAAAAATAGAAATATCATATCATCCAACTATTCCATTTCTGAGTATGTATCCAGAGCATGAAAACACTATTTGAAAAGATATATGCACCCCTATGTTCACTGCAGTATCATTCACAATAGCCAAGACTTGGAAGCAACCTAAGTGCTCATCAATGGATGAATGGATAAAGAAGATATGTTATGTATATATATATATATATATATACAATGGAATATTACTCAACCATAAAAAGATGAAATCTTGCCATTTGTGACAACATGGGCAGACCTTGACAGTATTCTGCTAAGCAAAATAAGTCAGAGAAGGACAATTGCTGTATGACTTCACTCATATGTGGAAGATAAATAAACACACCCATAGATAAGGAGAACAGATTGGTGGTTACTAGAGGGGAAGGGGCGGGGGGAAGGGTGAAAGGGGTAGAGGGCACATGTGTATGGTGATGGATGGCAACTAGTGGTGAACACCATGCAGTCCATACAGATGACAAAATACAATAATGTACACCTCAAATTTATATAATGTTACAAACCAATGTGACCTCCATTAAAAAATTAATCAAAAAAATTTAAAAAAACCTTTGAAGACACTACTGTACAACTCGTACTCTCATTTTTTAAAAATTACAATGTTTTGACTCTTGCTTAATCTCTGATCATTGCTTACTCAGAAAATTATTAAAGCTGCCTCCTCTCATTTCACAGTCTAATATTCTGGCAACATCTATTGCAAATTTTAACCTGGAACTTTGGGGGACCATTTTTGACTAGCAAATGGCTCTCCTGGTATCTTTCATTTAGTCCTCTTTCCACTGAGGAAATCTTCTCCCAACTATGTGTGTCACTTCTGCAACATTCTAGATATCTTAGAAGTTCCCACAGCCCCAGGAAAGCCTCCATACTGGATACTTTCTTTGCACATAAGTCCCAGGACTAAAACCTGGTCATGATCCTGTTTTGTCTTTCTTTAATCCCCATCACCAGACCAGGCTCCCTCCAGATGTTTAGACAAGATGGTCATTATTTGGATCTCAGGTTTTCCCACTCTTCACTGCAGGGATTTGTATGGACTTTTCTGGGCCCCACTAATGCCAGGCAGTAGGAGCTTCTGTCTAAGGCTCAGTCAGACATGTGAGCAGCAGACATGTCAGGAAATATCTCCACTTGCCAGAAGAAAACCAGTGCAGCCCAGACTACCAACGGCAGCGTTAATATCAAGCTTCACAGAGCCTGTCTCCTTCTGGATAACATCTTGAGACAATAGACATCCTTGCTGTTCAGAGCTAGTGGATTTTTATACATAAGGCCAAGCTGAAGAGACTGCATGGACTTCAAATCAGGGAAAGCCCATGTGCTATGTACTCCAACTTAGCTACCACATACCCATGGTAAATCCAATATTTCACCCCACTCCTCCCAAAATTGAAATATTCAAGTGAAGCTTTTTTAATGGAAATGATGTAAAGATCATTATTAGTAAAACTGGGGATTGATAGTAAATTATGCTCAACCCTATAATTCACTCTTTAGAGCTATATGCAGCCATTTAAAATGCTCATGAAAAGAACCCAATGATATGTGATAACAATTATGTTTGTTGAGAGAGAACTCTCCATGAGTCTCGCATTTCTGCACATTTTACAAGCAAAGGCACTATATTCTTTTCTCATAATCTTTCAAGAATGTTTGTATAGAGAATAGCCTTGGAAGACAAAGGCAATATCTCCCTTAGGATCAAAGGGTAGACATGCTTACTGCCCTGTATAATAGTGCCTTTCTCCAGAACCAAGGGCAGGTGTGTTACTGCCCATTATAAAAGATTTGGGTTCCCTAAACTCAGGGCTGCTCTCTTTTAATGCAACCCACTGCACGTGCAGCTATTCACCTGGCCTATCTTCCTTGCCTCCATGGGACTCGGGGAAAGGGGACTTGACATAAATATGTGGATGCTGTTCTCTGCACTTTGAGCAATAAAGTCCTTTGTCTCTGATCCAAAAGTCTCTGGTCATCTGCCTCCATTCATGAAACTGAGGCAGTTACCATGTTAGCATAACAGGCAGTAGACTGTTAGCATGCCAATAAGGAACATCTCAGACCCTTTACAGTTCTTGACATGCAAATGTATATACAATAAGATTCTCAAGACATAAAACTATATTCATAGAAAAAAATGGGAAGGAAATATACCAAAATGCTAATAGTCATTATCTCATGGTGGTGGAATGGATACACTAGTTTCTATTTTTTTTCTGTCTATACCTTTTTGCCTTATCCCTCCCTCCCACAAAATATCTTAACAGCAAACATTAAAAAATTATAAATGAAGCTTTTCAGTCACCAAATAAACTGCAGGTATCTGCTTCAAATACCTGGCATATGTGAAATGTGCTCATTTTCCCATCAAGGTGTTTATGTCTCTGTCCCTCTCCCTCTTTACGCACAGGTAAGTGCACACATGCAGAGTTTCACATACGCTCACATCTGGTATAATCTAGATCATCTCCTACCTGGACAATTGCAACAATCTCTTAACTAGGCTCCCTAGGTCCACTTTTATGTCGCTATGTCCTATGGCCTTTTTTAACTCATTTTCCTCCTCTAGGTCAAAATTCAGAATTACACAGCTTTAATAACTGCTAAAAGTCATCATCAATGTAAAGAATGTCCCTTCTAAACTCCTTTTCCTCTATCATTTTATATATAAAATTTATATTTTATATAATTTAGGCTTTTCAGAATTTAACATGTATTTCTCCTCTTATAACACCATCAAACATCCTAATAAATAAATCTCTCACTCTCAGTTTTGTCAACCAGAGGAAAACATATATCAACTCAATTCTCTATAGATGTTATCACTAAATACAGCCCCAAATGTAGTTATTCTTAACTATTAAACTTCAAAATACATTTAAAATCGTTTATATAAAGATATACATTTAAAACCATTCATCAACATTAACATCACTTCAAAACCTATTTTGTTCTTTGTAACTTTTTCTTTATTATATTTTAAAATTTTTGTTAGCTTTTGGCTAACAAATCTGTTTTATAAGTGCTGGTATTACACAATGACAGAACTTTGAATAAAATTAGTGTAACAAGGATTATATATATTTTGAAACCCTCATCTAAATATTGGCCATAAATTAATGACAATTTCTCCTAAAATATCTTGATTGAAATCAACATTCAATAATTCCAGTCTATTTAAACTAAAGTGTAACTGGCAGAAAATAACAAAAATATATAAAACTAGAAAAATAGGAACATTTCACACTTTAGGATATTTAGAAAGATGTTCTGAATATGTTAAGGCTATATCTGGCCATTACCTATTTGTACAAGGATGCCAGGCAAAGCAAAGCAAACTCTAATTCTAGGCTGACAGAGCCATTATATATATATATATTTAAAGCAATAAGCTTTATAAAATGAATTTAAAATAACTTTTCATTAAACTGATATGTTTTAACTACTAATTTAATCACTGTGAGCTAATTCTGCATGGTTATGGGTTTTCATTATTCCTACTTTAAAAGTCAGAAGGTTTTTTGAGGGTGAGGGATACCGAGCACAAGTTTTCTTAAAGATTAACTTCCTCTGCCAGCCCTACACCAGATTCCACACTTTTACACTTCCCATAAGCCAGTTTGCTGATACAGTCACTTAATGCACCCAATGACAAATACTTTACTAAAAATACAGAGGCCTGTTTTGAGAAAATGGCAAACATTGCAATAAATTAGGAAGCTTAGATTAAACGTTTGCGGTTTTTTTTCCAACAGGGAATTTTGATTCAGCCTTTCAAAAACCAGGAAAACAAACATTTGCAGTTCCGAGGCTGCTTTTACGTCTTCATCTTTTCAAAAAGACTCAAACGTAAAGAGTACACTAGTGACAAGACATTGGATATAAATTGGAAAGGCAAAGAAAAATCCTCATTATTTCCCCCTCAGGTGAAGCACCTTCTAGATTCGAGGCCAGATTTACATTGCTTCAAAAATTGTTACTGTCCCGTCAGTGCCTGAAATCACCTTCAGCGCTGCATCTGTCCTTTATGCTTCTTCACAGACAACACGCAAAGAACACATATCTTCATCTTCAGACAGTCAGCGGGGTTAAGCGTATGCCAAAGGCTTGCAAATTATCTTTAGAACACTGCAATGCTCCGGTATACAATTACTAAGGTGATCTGTCTATGCCCCAAAATGTAGCTTAAAATATGAAAAGGAAGCCCAAATATGCTAGAAAGGAAGATAAGATAATGCAAAGAGAAATAAATCTATGAGCCTGCTGAATGCCAAGCTAAGAAAGTGGACCATAGACAGCATTTTATCAAAGTGCAGCCTAAACAAACGTCAAGGGGAATAATTTCTTTAACAAATATGGGCAACAATGGAGTAAAAAAGGGGGGAATGCTGTGCCCTCGCACGCATTTAGTCAGGGTTAACAATGGATAAAAATATGCGCGAGAACACATTTAATAACCCTAAACTGTCATTCAGTTTGTAGGAGGTAGTCAAGATACAGCTAATAAAACACCAAAAAAATGGTTTTAGCCCCCCTGAAAAAAAAATCCTTGATGGAATAAAACAAAAGAGGAGTGAAGGGCGTCTCCTGCCAAGATAAATGCCTTCTTTTGAGTGTTGCCTGTGGCTAACCTTCACAAAGAGAGCTCAGAATCCTCTGATGATAATACATCACTACGTCACTTATCACAGTCGATTTAAAAGGGAGCTTTATAAACATTTCTATTTCACTCCCTGTTCTGTCGTTCTAGTAATGATGACTTGAGCTCTGAGAAAGGGTCTAAAATTAATTTTAGGAGTTGTAAATGAGGCAGGGCAATTAGGAACTGTTATAAATTGGATGGGGGGGAGAAGCATTAACACATTTTTTTCTTGCGGACTCTGTTTTGGTTAGCTGACCCATCTTTAGGAACACATTCAATTACAAAAGCAGATACTTAAAAAAATGCATTCCATTAAGAAATGTTTGGATAATGACATACACGGGAGAGCCTACATTATGTATGGTGCTCAGCCCGCAGTCATGTTCTAATCATACTGTGGGAAAAAAAAAAAAATTCTGCTCAATCAACTTTTTCCAGTTAATTACTGTTTTCTTTCCCTCATGACCCTGAATCTTCAACCGTAAGTTCAGTAGGAGGTGACTTAAGACAGACGGTGACGAAAGATCCTGTTCAAAACAGCCTCTCTCTCACCCCTGGGGTAAGGGTGGGTGGAAGTTTGCTGTGACCAACCCTGGAGATAGATGCTTATTTGCCTAAATTATAAAAGCTGTATTTTCAAGTGGCATCTTGAAAGAGAAAATCCTTTGATATCAAATAATATCAACACTACTCACCAGTAAAATGATGTATTGCGTATGCAGAAAGGCCCACGCAGAAAGCAAAGCTGCTCGCATGAGGTGGGGCCCACAGGGTAAGATATATTTGAATAACCACGAGTTTCAGCAAGGACAAAGAACAGACCAAATTTGTAAAGGCCAGGCTGTGGCAGCCCAGATTCCTTAATGCAGCTCGCTCTCTGTCGCCCACCGAAAACTGACCTCAAGAAATAGTTTACTCCAATTACGAAAAATTTTGTCTTTGAAACCTAATAGCACACGACTGGAATTTCCTAACACAGGGGCCATGGAGTCTTGGGGAAGTTCTTTGCTCTGTGCACCAGCTTCTACCCGACTCCTTGCTCAGGGCGTGACCCAGGGAAGCAGCTGGCCCATGCTCCAAGAGCAACTGGACCAGGAAGCTCTAAAGTGGCAACACTGTGTGCTTCAGGACATTAGGATGGTAAATGCTGGCACCTCCTGGCATCTTGCTACCATAGGAGTATTGGTGAGTCTGAGGCCAACTGATTTTCCCATACGGAAAAGGCCCAAGGCCAGAGGAGGACAAGTGCCATGAAGAGCTGCTGCCCCTATCCTAAATCATTCTCTCCATTCCCATCCCTTTCCAAAACTGACGATGAAGGATCGGAGTAACCACTGTCCAGGTCCTGGTAGAGGATGTGTATGAGGTATTACCGATTACTATGTGCCTGATCCATACACACATACAAAACAATGGAGAGATGAAAAAAAAATTACTTCTTTTGATTACCTGAGCCTACTGTGATTTTTTTTTTAAACTTACACAAATAAAATATCACTCAAGTCCTTAAGATTTGATTAAGGTGCTGATTTAGCACCTAAGCTTTGGAATGGAATATTCCTGGGTTTGAATCTCAGCAATAGCTTTTGTTTCTGTGACCCTGGGCAAGTTACTTTACATCTCTGAAATGTAGATTTCCTCATAACTGAACTAAGAAGGATAACAGTCACTCTCTCTCGGATCGTTGTGAAAGTTAAATGTGGTAATGCATGTAAAGATTCTGTTCAGTGTCTGCCACGACCACACAAATGTTACAATACTCCTTACCACATAACACGGACACCACCAAAGGTAAAGGTCCAAAAGTTTTGCATTATTTTCTACCGGGCTCCACTTTGTAGTAAACGTATCTAAACATGCCAATAAATCTCTTAAATTCAACATATACTCTCTGAAATTGGTTTCTGTTAAGCTGCAACTTTGACTTTCACGAGCTGATGTCTGTTTTGCAAACAAACCTAAAGCAGAAAACAGCTCGAGTCGGGAGAAGAATCTGTTCATCATGGAAGAGCTGCATCCCAGCCAGCCAGGTCCAACTTGGTCAATAACTGTTTAGTATTATTCGACCAACACTGACAGAAAAGAAAAGGACACACAGAAGTGGACAAGACTTCTGCGTGACTTCACCCAGTATGAGAAATGGAAACGTATTCTAAAAAGTGACCTTTTAAAAGTCAAGGTCAAGTGCAAAATCTCACCAAAGTCAAACAACTTCAAGACGAAAATTCTTCCATTAAAAAGAAACTTTTAGAAGAAGTGGTACATTTGGAAGGCAGGAAGGGCAAGTGAAATGAAGGGACTCCAGGACCCACTAGCACCTCAGGCTTTAGTATACAATGTTTGATTATGCTCATTCATTCCTGTTTTTCCCATTCAGTGATGAGAAGGCTTCTCTGTTAACCATTTAATTCTGCCAAGGTAGCTTTCTATGTAAAATACACCCAACCAGACTCCCTGGAAGGGTTATTGATGATTGATAATAAGAAAACTAAATACATCTGGACTTCACTGTGGGCCGGAGCTTTGCCCAGCATCCACCTAAACTAAACCTATTGTCCATGGATGATCAGTTACTGTCAAGAGACTTGCCTCATCACATTAACTTTTCCGTTGGAAACGTACAACTGCCAGAAAATAGGTCACTGCCTTCAAGGCTTAGCCTTCAAGGCATCTGATCAATTACTCTGTTCTTATAGGTGAGATGTCTGCGTGTGTGCATGTATGTAAGTTTCCCCAAAGATGGTATATTTTAATTTTCCTCCTATTGTATATTTAAGGCTACTAAGATTTGTTAGTAAGTCTTTGCACAGAGAGGCAAATTGCTCTCCTGTATTTTGAACTAAATATTTCCCTTCTTAATTTGAAATTTTTGTGTTAAATCAAACCTCCCTTTGTTTATGTTTACATGGAATAGAATAGTCCCATAGGCTAAATTATAATGAAAAACAAAACAGATTGTCATGTCACTGCTGTAAGAGCAGAAGGGGGCACATTCCAGAATTTTGTTAATGCAACATTTAAAGAAAATCAAATTAAGATTCTGTGGAGTAAACCTTTGTAGAGAGAAATATAAAAAAATTGATTTTGTTGAAAGTCGCTTCTTTGAGAGAGTTCCTATTCAGGGGAAAGGAAAAGGCAGTTGTGCTTCTGCACGGGGGGAAGGAAACACAGAGTGGGAGCTTGAGTGTGCTGTGGGTGACCGTAGTGGCCGGGCACAAAGCTGGTTTCTCGTAGGGGCAGGGAGGCATGACACCCAATAGGGAGGAGAGCTAAATAGATTCCCATCAATCTGAAGCTATTCTCCCGTGCTGTGCCGGCCACAGCACTGAACAACAATCCAGGATAGACTATAAGAGTCTTCCTTTGGGAAGCTGATGACTTTCCAAGCATCCTCAAAGATGCAATTTCCCACGTAAATCTCTTTGAGAAGTCTGGATTTTAGGTCTGCCATCTCGTGGCCATTGCGATAAATACTGCCCTCTTCCAATTTTTTCAAAAATAATTATACCTCTATAATCTATATTCTAAAAAGGTACCTCAAAGGGTGCTTATTAATAAAAGGAACTTTAGCCATAGGAGAGCTCCACAATGCAGCGGGAGCCAGGGCATTTCACATTCTAATCCCCTTTCTGCTCACATTTTTCATTCCTTGATGAAAGCCTAGATTCAAACTATCCTTTATCAAATAATCATTTAGTATAGAACTGAGCCTGCTGAGAAGCTGGTCAAGAGGTGATAGACATGTTTTAGGTGCCTATTTTTTCTTTTTTCTTTTTTTTTGTGTGTGAGGAAGATTGGCCCTGAGCTAACATCTGTTGCCAATCTTCTTCTTTTTGCTTGAGGAAGATGGTCCCTGAACTAACATCTGTGCCAATCTTCCTCTACTTTGTATACGGGATGCTGCCACAGCACGGCTTGATGAGCAGTGTAGGTCTGTGCCCGGGATCCAAACTTGTGAACCCTGGGCCACCAAAGCGGAGTATGCAAACTTAACCATTACATAACCCGGGCCGGCCCCAGGTGCCTATTTTTTTTTAAGCAGATAACTTAATGGACACATAGTTGCTTCCCAATGAATGAAAGTCCCGGCATTTCTCTTCTTGTCATAGATTTGGTAAGAGAACACGCAAAATAAAATAGATTTTAAATCCATAGGGGCTTCATACCTAAAAACTAGGAGGATATGTTTTTCTGGAAATAACTTAAGGCCAAATGACACAGATTAGAAATACACACTTCAATATAGTGAGGGAAAGAAGTGAAACCAAATTTATCACAGCTCCATGCAGGGAAGAAATTGCTAAAATGCTGCCACGAAAACACGCTGAGCCTGCCTAATGCACACTCAGTAACCACTTGTTGAATGTGTCAATGGGAGAGAAAGCAAATGCTCGTGGCCATGTTCTTGGCAAGTTTTCACCAATGTATCATAACCTATACACTAAAAAGAGATGCAAGAACACATTCAATCATCATAAATTAATTTCAGAGCCCAAATTCTAGAAGTACATAACTATGCATATACATGCATACCCCTAAAGTACTGCTTTGCTAAGCAGTTGATTTAAAAGACACACAGAGCAAAGAGCTGCAAAAATCAGCTAGTGAATCCAGAAATAATGAGACGTTATATCTTTTAGTTACCTGAAATTTCTGGATTCAGGAATACAATACATAGGACACTACCAGCGTGCTCCTTCTCAGAGGGTGAGGGAACACGAAACCAGACAGCGGATGCGGAATGAAAGAGTCTGGTAAACTACCTGAAAGCACTCCACATCTGGAAAGAATCGTGGGGGAACCAGCCCAAGACACAATGGTACAGAAAGCAGTCTCAGATTTACAGTATGGGTGGCCTTGTGGCTCATGGAAGTGAAATTTCCACTCCGGGAGGAGCGATCCCTAGAAGCAGGAACATTTCTGATGTGAAATTATGAAGTCCAGCCCGAAGCAACTGAAATGAACGTGTTCCTCTCGGGTAGCTGTTTACTGGCCACACGAGGAAGAATAAACCAACCAGATGATCAGAGTCCGGCTCTTTAATTCCTTCAATGCACACCAGGTACCGGGGAGGAAAGGACAAACAAGACAGGCACAGCCCCTGCTTCCGCGGACTTCACCACACCGCAGACCCCAGAGACTCTCCATACACAGTCACGAGACGAGCTGACCCTGCAATGAGGCCACAAAACACAAAGAAATACCCCCTTCTTTCCATCAGGAACAATTACCAGATCATCGGCAATGTCATGCAAGGAAGATATTCATGAAGCCTGTTTACGGCTCCAAAGGCTGGGCATAGGAATCCACATGGCATTTCCACCCACAGGCACCAAATACTGGGACAATCGATTTGAAAGCTCCCTCCCATCCCATCCTCTTCATTCTGAATGTCTAGTGCAATCCAGAAGCTCAAAAATAAACAAATAAACAGAAATCCAAAACCTCATATTCAAGGCTATTAGACTAGAAGATATGAAGTGTACCTTTTTTGTGAGTCAGAAACAGTTGAACATCAACAATTTCATAAAGTTAACCTAATAGTTTCCTTCCGTAATAAAAGGCAGCTTCATCGCTTTCTTTGTTTGCTTATTTATAATACACGCCTATAGATAATTTTAGTTCTTTATCACTTTCTACCCTCAAAGACTTAAAAAGTTGAGGCAACTCCCTCTCCACAATATCCAACTATTAATCCTACTTGTACCCAAGAGTAACTACTAGAGGCAGTTAACTCAGTCTATAGGAGAGAGCCTGCCACACAAATTAGAGGGAAAGGAGGGGGACTAGAAGCCCAGAAAGGCGACAGAGCTCAGTCCCTTAATGGGGGCCCCCAGACCTGGAAAACCACTTAGCGAGAAACTTCCTGGTGACCAGACCCCAACCTGACACTGATTACCACTCCCCGAGATACTGACCTGTTGACTGATTGCTTTGAGATCAGATCATCTATCTCCCAGGACAGCCTTGAGGCCGCCCAGACCCCCTGAGCAGCAAGAGAGCACCTTCCTTTAGATTTGAACTTCAAGTCACAGGACATAAGGCAGGAGTCAAAGAAGAATGGGGTGCAGAATTCTTAAGGGGGTTTTCCAAAGTCCCATTGATGAGAGGCCCCGAAAAAAGCATGCTTGAGGATGGCGACACGCTCATGGGTGGCGGCATAAAAGAATAATCTAATGTCAATCAGTGTCTTAATCTCCACCCACATCTGAAGAGAATTTACTATGGACAAAATACTGTGCTAGGTTCTGTGAGAGATGAATAAGGGACAAGGCTCGCAAATTCTTCTGGTAAAGAAAGCAAACGCGTATGAAAAATCAAATCCTAAAACAAAAGATAAATAATAGCTGATGAATGACTCCACTGTTAGGATGGAGGATAAACCATTATTAATAGTTATCACTTTGTTTGCTATACCCACATGCCAGGTGTAAGTAAAATACATTGTTTCACTTAGTCCTCTCAAACTATCTTCCACAGAGAAAGTTACTAATTAGTATTTCTATTGTGAAGTTGAGTAAACTGAGTCTGTGAGATTTAAGTAGAATGCTCAAAGTGACGTTGCTTTTAAATGGGGGAACTGGAATTTGAATCCAAGTCTGTGTAACTTGGTTGTTTTGCTGAAATGCGTGGTTCTAAGAAGGAAAGAACATTTCTTTGGTCTGGGATTATGGGGTTAGGCTTCTCAGAGGGCAGGGGTGACGGTTGGGTACAAAGGAGGATTTGACTGGAGGGTTCTGGAAAGAAAAGAGGGGTTTCCAGATGGGGACAAGCAACTGAGGAAAAGCTAAGAGGATTCAGTCACTTAAAATAATTTCTTGGGGCCAGCCCGGAGGCATAGTGGTTAAGTTCATGCACTCTGCTTTGGCAGCCCCGGGGTTCACAGGTTTGGATCTCAGGTGCGGACCTACACACCACTCTTCCAGCCATGCTGTGGTAGCATCCCGCATACAAAATAGAGGAAGATTGGCACAGATGTTAGCTCAGGGCAAATCTTCCTCACCAAAAAAAAAACACCAAAAAACCTCTCTCTCTTGCTTTTTTAAGCCTATTTCCAGCTGTATAATTTCCAGGGATGTTAGAGTATCTCTAAGGAAAAAGTGTGGCCAAATTAAGTAATTCCTAAGTGCCAACCCAAAGACTGGTACTGGCTTGTGCTCAAGTTTTCAAACATGCGTGCACACATGCACACATGCATATACAAGCACATACACACTCATTCACACATGCATGCACACAAGAGGAGATAAATAAATACTGTGGGAGTAAGATCACCAACACCCTTTCCAGGTAACAGCAGCCTTTTATTTTGAAATTAAGGAATGTCCTTCATACTTTTTGTTGTTAAAATGCCCTTTTATCATATGATAGTGACAGGAGTTAACATTTGAATAGCCTTATTTAATTTAATAGCTTAATTAGGTTATCAAGTTTTATGTTGTTTTCAAAAATATTTTTCATGTTATTGGTCCATGACATCCAAAGTAAAAAAAAGCATGCATTCGATTACCAAGTTTATTATAGTTAGGGTGTGTTTGAAGAACATCTAGGGCATTCCCTTTGGTCCCCCTTGACTCTGCATAGATGGGGGTTTCTTTTTCCTTTTGAAAAGTGCTTGACATTTCACTAAATATTACCAAGACTTCCAAGCAGCCTGCCTTATAAAGGTCATTGTTGTTAGTGCCGTCAGGTCAATTCCGACTCCTAGTAACCTTGTGTACAACAGAGCTAAACCCTGGCCGGTCTTCTTGCACCATCCGCTCACCTTCTGGTGCTGTATCAGACAATGCTCTGCTGCTAATCATAGGTTTTTCATGGCCAAGTTTTTTGGAAGTGGGTGGCCAGGTCCTTCTTCCCAGTCTGCCTTAGTCTGGAAGCTCTGCTGAAACCTGCCCATCATGGGTGACCCCGGTGATACTTGAAATACTGGTGGCATAGCTTTTAACATCACAACAAGAAGCAGCCACCACAGTATGACAACCAACAGACAGGTGGTGTGGTTCCCTGACTGGGGAACGAACCTGGACCAAGGTGGTGAGAGCACCGAATCTTAACCACTAGACCACGAGGGCTGGCTTACAAACGTCATATTGCACCCCAATTGTTCTTATTAAGTGACCATTCCTTTGACAACAGGGAAGTCTGTTTCAGCTATCACATCCTTACAATATAGGTGGAGAATAATCTTTTATTTCATAAATAGGCCCTGTCAGGCATGAAATCTGGGTCCTTCTGGGGGCCCTCAGTGTCCAGAGAAGGAAAGAAAAGCTGAGCTGGTCAACATCAATCTTTAAGAAAAGCATATTTAAAGGTGCCCAGAGAGTCCAATGTGAAATGTAACATTTTCTGCCTCTCCTTCCATTGTCCTTTTTACTGGATTTTTAATGCAATATGTATATGTATGGAACCTATGAATATGGGAATAATTAGTGTCTGGGAAAACTTAGGATCATGGTAGTTATTCCTTCAACTATTTGCTAAAGTGAATACAGATGAAGCTTGTTCCACAGGGATCCTAAGATTTGAACTAGGACCTGAGGATGGAAGTCACAGGTAGGTAAGGCTGATGTCAATTCCAGAAGAGGAGGAACTCTGGCTAAGTCACAGCTGTCCAACAATAGCATGGGCCGTCTCATTCCCATCTCTGAAGGTACTGGTGCAGAAACAGAGGACCATGGCAAGCAATTCCCAGAGAAAGAATTCTAACAAAAGATGAATAATGTGACTAAACACATGTTTTGGTTAGGTTTCCCTGGATAGCAAGCAACAGAAACTGATTCTGGTTAACTTAACAAAGACAAGAAATATCAGAGGGATACTTGGATAGATCAAGGGGAAAAAAAGAGCTAACAAGCAAGCTTTAGGAAGGTCAGTGAGAAAGCCACTTCAGGACTCTCATAGCAGGAAATCCCAAATCTTTCTTGGGAAGACATACCATTTACATAATAACTCTGTTACAATCTTCAAGCTTAATGGAAAAAGGATTGCAGATGGACCATCCTGGAAAGAAAATAGATTAGCCCAATCCAGGCCAATTGGCTGTAGCCTGGGGTCCCTATCACTGGGAACTAACTCATCCTAAATAACACGGTCACATCAGAAGAAAAGGAGATAACTATGATTTGAGGGCCATCCTAATTGGCAATTAATCTAATGATCTTACAGCCTGAAGGGTCTATTTCAATGGTGTGCTGGAACCAGCTGCCACTGGCTAGTGAGAGTCAATTATGTGCATCTCTTTCCAACTCCATGGTCAGCCTGTACCTTGGCCATGCATAAGTATTTACACCATGGAAATTGGCAAACACTACCAATCAGGGATTTTTTTTTTTTCTCAACTACCTGGTTTACCAGCATACCATTGACCTATTTCAAGATTATTGAACAGTCTGGCCAAGTCTCCTATACATCCCCAAGGACATGTCATAGATCCCACAATAGGGAATCTTTAGCTGACACTCACCAGCACTTTTTCTGTCCTGAACACTATACCATTCTATAGCACTACAACACTATACTATATACTATGCTGTTCTAACTCCTTTATATGTATTAACTCATTTAATCTGTACAACAATCTAATGAGGTAGGTGCTATTATTTCCCCATTTCACAGATAGGGAAATAGAGACAGAGACAGGTAAATTAGCTTGCCGAGCTTACACGGCTAATAAGTGGCAAAGTAGAGATTTGAACCCAGGCAATCTATAATTGATAAGTCCTCAAAACAAAATAGACAATGTATAAGTATTGTTCTGAGCTGTGATATCCTTGACATGGAAAAAACAGACAACCCAGTCACTTTGAACCCAGTGAGGACGTGGCTGAACTCCAATAAAAGGATCACTCTTCAGTCCCAGTGCTGCTGTCAGTGAGAGCAGCCCAAAACACCTCACAACTAGTGCTTGGATGTGCAGTCCTTTCATTACTTGGGATGCCCATGGACTGAAGCCAAGTTCAAAAGCTCCTGCAAATCCACAGAGAGAAGAGCGATTCACAGCGTACAGTGCCAGAATGCCCCAAGGGACTGACAGCAGCATTTCAGGGCTCAGTGGGTAGTGCATATCACGTAGGTGTTCCTGAATGGGCCATGATGTCTCAAC
The DNA here is from genome assembly GCF_041296235.1 of Equus asinus. Lineage (NCBI taxonomy): Eukaryota > Metazoa > Chordata > Mammalia > Perissodactyla > Equidae > Equus > Equus asinus. The sequence continues at coordinate 43,979,016 of NC_091810.1, read as the reverse complement.
ACTAATGAGGAAGGGAAGAGAAGTCTGAACCTTCAACTCCCCCCACCCCCCACCCCCCACCACTAGAATTACTCTTGAGAGGTAGGCATGGAAAACAGAAAGTAGGGGTCTAACAGAAAGACAGTCACCTGATTTCAATGTGTGCCTTGGACAAGTCACTTGACATTATGCATCTTAGCTGTGGGGCCTGTAAAATGAAAATGATGTTACCTACCCCCAAGGTCATGGAGAGGTTCAAATGAGATGACCCACAGGCAAGCATCTGGTAAACTGCAAAATCTCACAGAAACGGTGAGCATTACTGTCGGCAGTATCCCTGCTCACACAGCTGTGGCCTCTAAAGCCCAAACAGCGATGATGCAGTTTGATTCTTCCCAAACAATATGTGGTATGGACCCACTATGCATGAGGCGCTGCTTCTATTAGTTAAGCCAAACTCGTCCAGCCAGGATAAAATGCTCAGTCCCACATGGCGGATGGAAGTTTCACGAGGCCATGAAGGGGAAATGACTATCTGAAGGAATCATTTTCCAATGATTCAGTGGCAGGAAAGACAATGGCGATGTCTAAACAGACTTAAAAATTTATTCAATTTTTGGGGCCAGCCCCATGGCCTAGTGGTTAAGTTCGCGCGCTCTGCTTTGGCAGCCCAGGGTTTCGCTGGTTCGGATTCTGGGCGCGGACATGTCACCACTCATCAGGCCACGCTGAGGCGGCATCCCACATGCTACAACTAGAATGACCCACAACTAAAAAGATATACAACTATATACTGGGGGGATTTGGGGAGAAAAAAGTAGGAAAAAAAAAGATTGGCAACAGTTGTTAGCTCAGGTGCCAATCTTTAAAAAAAAATCAATTTTTTAAATCCACTGAAGATTCAAGGAATATTTGTTGAACAAATGAATGGGATTCCACAGATCTGGATTCAAAGCCTAGTCCTAAAGGACTATCATCTGTGTGATTCTGGGGAAGTCAATTAACTGTGAATCTCAGTTTCTTCATCCGTAAAACGAGAATAATAAGCCTTACTCTCACAGGTATTATATGAGATAAAATATGTAAACCATTTAACACATTTAGTCAGGTATAAGCAGTTATTACTATTATAAATGCAAGCTGTAGTTACTATTATTAGTTTAGTTCATTAATTTACTATTATTATCAGCTACAAAATAAACATGTTCAAATCACCAATTGCCAAGGGAGTAATATGAGTATTCCCAGCTGCTAGAGACCAGAAGAGAGAAAGCCATTTTTTAAAAAAAGGAACGTTGAGTAACGATAGTCTCAGTTTTCTGTACGTGTAGCTAGAGATTTAATGTGTTCCCAGTGTTTTCCATGGTATCACAATTCTACTTCCACACGCTTAAGCAAATGTAAATTGGAGAGCGGAAATGAATTTTTATGCTACGTGCAAAAAGAAGAACCGCATTATAAAATTGACACCCTATCCAAGACTACTTTCCCACTCTAAACGTGGTTTCCTTTTTTCAATCATTTAGCAGGACTCTTTTGAATATCCAAATCCAATATATCAATAGATCTTCAGAGCCAAAAAACTTTCTGCAAAGGACTAAAAAAGTAGCAAAGTGTCATTAAGAATAGGAATTTAATTCAATTGAAGGAAAAACAAAACTGTGTGGCTGTGAGAGTTGCTCATTCCTACTAAAGAATTTAAAAAGCTACAATATTGTAACAGGGAAAATATTAACAGACTGCTGCGGTCAAATAAATGAAAGTCCCATCAATTTATTTGTAGTTTCTCTCTGAAACCTCAAATAGACACAGGTGCTAAATGTCTTTCTTTGTCCTGTTAAAGCAGTCTGAAATTCCTAGGCTTTTCTATCCCAAACAACTCAACATGTGCCGTGACAATTCTTTGCTCACGTCTAATTAATTTAGCTTTAGCTTAAAAAAAAATGTATCTCTAACCCACAAGTTGTAATAATATGGCAAAATAACTGTATTGTATTCTTAAGAGATAGCTGCATTCTTTAAATCATTTTCTAGTTTAAAAAAGGGAGGGTGGAGGGAGACACAGTAATTGTCCTGATATGAAGACAAAAAATCTACCTCCATTTTAATACTTTTTAAAAACTAATTATGAATAAAATGCTCAGAGTTCTAATGCTTGGCTATTAATCTTTTTTTTTTTTTTCAACTTAACCATTTCCTCAGAGATCCATCTGCACTTCATTTATTTATTTCCACATAAAGACAGCTTATAATTTGCTTATCCCAAATTTGAAATACTGGTCTGTCTGTAAATATGGAAGCCTAGAAGAAGCCCCGGTAATTGGTGCTTTTAGCCGGCCTCTTAATCTTGCTTAAATTACCAGCATTCACAATGAGGAATGACCGCCAGGCACAGGTTGAGTAACCACCAGGATGGCAAATGCAGGGGATGAGGTTAATAAAGATTATTGTCAGGAATCTGAACGATCTTCCAAATTACAGTAACCATCGAGGCACAAATTAAGAGCACTTGCTAACTAGAAGCAAGGTGACAGCCAACTGCGGTAGTTAAGACATTATTGCTTCTGTAAACGCTAAATTCAAGTATAAAGTCGACATGTAATCTTCAACTCCCCGAACACCCCAATTTGGCCACTAAAGATGCTGTTTTACATTTCCAAACATTTTCCCCTGTCACTACTTTTTATACTTCAGTTCTCAGGTTGTAAGTATTTGTTACTTGCAAAGCAGCCCCCTTTGAACACTGAATCATGGGAGGCATTTGTAACTAACTGCCAATGCCGCCTGCCAAACAAAAACTCCCTGCTGGTGACATGACCACCTAGTGACCTCTAAAAATGTTGTAACAATGTGAAAAATAGCTCCCTCTTGTAGGAAACAGCAATTTTTTAAATTAAACGTACATCGAACGTTCGCTTATATACAGATAAATGGTGTTCAGAGTCACCTTCTCTGTTTCCAATTTCAATCTTTTGAAACCCAGCCCAAACCTAAATAAATAAACGTTGATACTAAGAAGAAACTAAGAGCTCAAGAGCCTTGTGATTTCGCAAACAGCTTTTTTCCATTTTTGAAAATCTAAACGCTGGGCCAGACACAGAACAGGTAATGAAAAGGAACAGGCTTGGCAGTCCCTCTGTGGTTCTAAGCTGAAAAATACGTCAGGCAGAAATAAGTGGCTATAATTTGGCAGGCTTAACGTCTTTAAAAGTTTGCAGCTTGCTATAGAAAAAAAAAATTTTTAAACAGTTATAACATTTACAAATTGAAACACAATCACTAAGCTAAAAAGCCACCTTGACATAATGTCATTATCCTTAGACTTTTAAACATACTTTTATCATCGGCAAGTGTTTTTGCACCTACATAATAGTAGTAGGCGTACATAATGATAGGCACTGATAATTACTAAAACTGGGGGCACAGAGAGGCTTTTTGATGCTAACATGTCTTAAGAAACTGTAATATTGGTGAATTCGGTTTATGCCGTTTGACACCAAAATATTCAAGGCTAGTCTCACTTTAAAAGGTGCAATGGAGCTTCCCATACATGCCCAATGGGACACAAGGAATGGGAAATTGGACTTGACAGTAAGTATTTTTGAAGCTGTGGATCACTGTTTTTCCGGTTAGCTTATCTTTCTAAAATTTCAAAATTAAAAGTCTCAAAGCACCAGAGGTATGACATGTCAAAGGCTGACTGACTTTAATGTGTCTGTTGTTCATCCTGACATCTCCTTCTGATGAATTATTTCCAAACCCTGGCCCAAGCCATGAAAAATCAAATCAGCTTGAAAACAAAGTGGCACTAGCAACTGTTTGTTTCCAAGCCATTAAAATGCCTGGAAGATCACTCGTTTTAGAAAAGGTAGTCAGTCCTTTTTGCCTCTTTGAGTCTGTCTCATTTTTCACCCCGCCCCCCTCTCCTCTACCAAGGCAAAGAAAACCACTTTAGGTTCCCTCCTTCAAAGAAGGAGAAAGCAAACGGACCTACTTTTAACTCTGATTTAAAAATAATAAAATACAAAGAAGAAAGAAAAAGGGTGCATACCCAAATCCATGTTAAACTATGCTTCTATCCTTTCAAATTTTAGCTTAAAATGTTGCTAATACAAATATGCTTTGTTAATACGCTGACATACCAAACTCAATATGCTTTTGATGGAAGCGCTCAATGCTGACCCCAAAAACTACTCCCCTTGAAACTAAAGTGAATCTTGGCAGTAAGGAAAGAACATCAAATGATATTACTGTACAGCATGGTGAATTTTTGACATTTCCAGCCGAGGAGGGTTTTCCCTTATTTTGTGACACTTTTCTCAGCTTTAATTAACAATTCTGTAATATGTAAGTTATTCTGGAAGACTCATCTAAAAAAGAGTACTATGATATTACTGAGCATAAAGCAAACTTGGATTTTTAAAGAAATTTGAGAAGTAGTGGAGGACCTGCCTTCCAGACTGACCTCTCCACCTCAGGCTTTGTCGTGAGGCAGTGCACACTGGCAACATGATTTGACTAGTATTAAACCCAAATTCATGTGATAATTATAATTATGCCTATAAAATCACTATAATAAAATTATATTTGGTGGACCTATACGAAATTTCCAGTGTGCGGGTATGTTTAACCCACAAAAGTGACAACATAAGATTCAATCTAATAATAAAGTACTTTATTTTCTACATCTATGAAATGAGTCTACTTAATAATTATCTCACAGGATTGATATGGGAAGTCAAAAACTACTGTATATAAAGGACTTGGAGCGCCCGGTATGTGGTAAGCATTCAATCAGTGAATGGAGTAGTAGTAGAAGGAATTATAAACCTGTAAATATTGTTCATTTTGAATATTCTTTTTTTTAAAATAATACTTTATCCAGATTTTTTTTTGTTTTTTGAGGTAGATTATCCCCGAGCTAACATCTGCAGCCAATCCTCCTCTTTTTTTCTGAGGAAGCCTGGCCCTGAGCTCACATCCATGCCCGTCTTCCTCGACCTCATACGTGGGACGCCTTCCACAGCATGGCCTGACAAGTGGTGCTTAGGTCCACACCTGGGATCCAAAATGGTGAACCCCGGGCTGACGAAGCGGGACGTGTGAACTTAATTGCTGCGCCACGGGGCCAGCCCCATTTTGAACATTCTAATAGTTTATGCTATTGCCACTTACGTCAACACGAGCTGTTTATCAAATAGCTTACAGTTTAAGAGATGTAATCTTACATTTTTACAATGAAAGTACATTACTTACAATTTAAGAAATGTAATCAGAATTCTTAGTTAATATTAACTATGTGTTCTCAGTCTAATATCTTTAAAAAGTCCATTTTATTTTAGGCCCAGGTAATATTTCTCTTCTGTAAAAGACAGTTCTATCAAATCAAGATAAATATTATATATACATAGACACATTTATGTCTTTGAGCTCTTATTTTCTGTATTCACATAACAATAGGGACCATTTTCTCATCTGGAGGGAATCACATTTGATCACATTACAGTTGCTAAAATATTAACTCTTCTCCAATTTCTTGGCTACCCAGTATTTCCCAGCAATTCTCTGAACTGTGCCAGGTGACTCTAGTAACCCTCTATTCTCCCCCAAACTAACATGGATTGTTTTAAGTTCATGAAGCAGAGACAGAGTTCCATATTTTAAGTTTCATCTAAAAATCTTCCATGCAAAAAACTATAGCACACTAAATTATCAACTTCTGAAAGATTAAGGGATTGAAATCTATGCGTGAGATAGTCTAGGATTTCTGAAATGAATTAAACCGAATCACATGAATTGGGTTCCCCAACTCCAAACCACTCACACCACAGCCACTCTACTCATACCCAGGAAGATCACAGAAATCTCTGCTTCTTTTCACTTTGTGCTCTTCCTAGAAATCCATCAACCTTGGAACCACTTCTTTGACTGATATCGTGAAAGGCGGAGGGCCGACTAAGGAGGAGGAGGGCTTCCTGCCATCCTTCAGAGGCCCCCAGTTGCCCTATATGCCTGTTAAGAATCTTTGGACTTTTAAGATCCCTGCCCCCATGTTACAAGTTTCTGAGTAGATTTTCTTGTCTCTTAGGACATTGCTAGCCTGCACACTGAGGACTGGCATTCAGACAAGATGGGTCATGTCTGTAGCCAAAAGAAATCCAGCCATTCAATCTAAGGAATTGTGGATATTGGATCTTTCCACTCTTCTTATTATACGTTAAAAGCTAAACCAATTCCCTTGCAAAAAGCTCAAACTATATAACATTTTCCAAGAAGGTTACAGTAGGTTTATGTCAATGAAAGTGAGCAGATCAAATATATTCTTCAGCAAGGTCTCTACCAACAAATAAGGCTTAAATGCATTAAAAGAGAGTCCATTTTGGAAATTCAAAACACTGCGCTTGCCAAGGTGACCGCTAACCACCAAATTCCACCAGATAAGGTGTCTTTTCCTTTTTCTTTTTAGATTATAGACTGACTAATTCTTGATATTTTTAGTTCTTAGCAGTGGCATTTCAATTTGGAATAAAATTTTACTCCCTAACAATTAAGCCAAACCTCAAAAGCAACTCTGTTTTACAACATTTCAGGCTTCCCCCAATTTACCTATCTGTGGAATTCCTCCTTTTGTACCAATCCAACAGAGTGTAATTAAAGCAAATTGGACAGTATTCTAAAGGAAATAGTCTCTGAGTTAGCGCATTTTTGTGCCATTTCTTCTTATCATTTTGAAAATTGTAAGCATATTACAATTGCAAGAAACAGTTTTCTAAATTTTTCATGAATACAAGAAGATGACTACTTCCACAGTTCACTGAAATCACTCATGTCTTCCTCCATCTTCTCGACATTTGCACAGAGAGAACTGTTCCCCATTGTCTCCTCCCCCTCATGGGGAGTCAGACCAGCTGGGACATTTTAAGTCTCTTTCATTAAAAAAAGAAGGTTAAGGTCAAAATAAGTATGATAAACATGGTAGTTTCTATTCTTAATACTCAAGGACGAAAGACTAAACAACAAAAAAATGCAACATTAAAATTCACTAAATATATGATGAAGATTGTTTTTTCTTCCCTTGTAACACAATCATGGAGGAAAAAAGGGTTTTGGAGAACAGGAGATTTTACCTTTAGTAAATCTAGTCTTTTAAATGAATCCAATAGTTAATTTTACAGCTGTGCATTCCTTAAATTTATATGTTTCCAATTATCTGAATGACTGACACTTTCAAGTTTCACAGTTGATTTTGAAGAGCAGTGCACTTAAACTGACATGGAGGACACTTTTACAAAAGAGAAAGAGAGTAATGAAATTGTGCTTTATTTTAACAAGTTCATCTTTGTACTTTTGAAGTTTCAGCATTTTGGTTGAAGTTGCTTTAAAAGTTAGTGAATTCCAACACTGTGACTTTTCATAATACAAACTTTGTTACTGAGCTTAACCTTTCTACCTACAGAGTGTCAGCACACCTCCCTGACGTAAGCCCCCTACCAAACAGTAGTCCAGTGTCAAGGTTATCACATGAAAACAGACCACAGGCTTCAGGCTCATCCTTTTCTAACGGCTGAAAAAGGCTGATTCGCAGGACTGACAGAGTAACACACTGACATCAGAGAGCCCGTGATACCACAGGTAAATTAATGTGCCTCCCGCTGCCCAGAGTCAAGGAGCAGACTGGACTCTTCAGAAACACATTCTGAAGCCGTTTTATCTTCCAATCATCTTCTTTCTTAAAGGTAATAGTCTACTGTCTGTAATGTAAGCAAATATCTCAGTTAGGTTGTAAAAAATTGATTAGGGGCACTCTGGAGACCCCAACCCAGTGTTTTTAATAACAGTACATGGATCAGCTCTTTGATATCTGCTGCATACAGGGATAGAAATATGTACTTTCTTTTTTACTTTTTTTTTTTTTTAAAAAAAACGTTTACTCTCTTACTTAGCTCAGAAACACTTTAAATAGACTGAACAGCAAAACTTAGTTACCAAATCTAGCTGCTATTCAACACATTATTAAAGTACGTTCACAAAGATGTAGGGGAGAAAAATGAGTAGCTTATGATGCACAGTTAACACATGACACCCTGACAGGACTGGATCACAACAGCAGATAAAGTTGGGAAGACTGCCCTGAGGACATCTCTATTAAATGCTCATTCATAGCAAATCTAGCTTCCCATAGGATGTCCCTGCTGCTCTGCTTGGTCTGCACGGAGTGCATGAGAACGTGCCGTGTAAAACAACTCTCAGATAAAATAATCCAGAAATAATGCTACAATTATTTGACATGTATAATAAGCATATGGAGTCAGTTAACGGAGGAATGAAATACAGCAAACAGTAGTGGTGCCTCCACTTGTTTCTGAAATAGGAGAGCATAAGGGGCTTGATATAAACCTGTGGGTAAAGAACAATGATAAGCCACAAACCCCCTTCCAGAAAGAGCAGGTAGGCCCAGTGCGGATTGGGACATGCCAAATGAGGAGACAGGAGATGTAATCTTAAGCATCACCACTTGCTCATTGTATGATCCAGGGCTCTGCCAACATTAAGGTAGAAGCTTTGAGGATCAAATGAGATAGCACACTGACAGTGATAATGCAAACAAAAGAGGTTGCTGCTGCTATTATTATTGTTGTTGTTCTTGCTCCTGCTCTCCCTAACCTCATCATTGTTATCATTACTATAGCTCAGGTGTCAGCAAACTTCTTCTGTAAAGGGCTACATGGGAAACATTTTAGGCTTTACAGGTAGGCATGCCAGATTAAGCAAATAAAAATATGAGACCAGTTAAATATGAATTTCAGATAAACAGTGAATTTTTTTTTTTTTTAGTATAAGTATGTCCTATGTGATATTTGGCACACGCTTCTACTCAAAATTTATTCATTGTTTGCCTGATTTTTTATTTTAACTTAGGTTTCCTGCATTTTATCTGACAACCTTGGGTTCTCTGTTGCAATTTCTTGACTGTGCTGTTGTAGTGTGGAGGGAGCCATGACAAAACATAAACAAATGTGCATGGCTGTGTTCTAATAAAACTTTATTTACAAAAGCAGATAACAGATGATGGTAGGAGTTTGCCATGTGCCATAGTTTGCCAGTCCTTATGCCATAGTTTACCAACTCAAACCACAGCTCAAAATTGAGCCTGCACTGAGTGAAATAACCAGCCCTGGTGGTCTAGTGGTTAAGATTTCGCATTCTCCCCACTGCGGTCTAGGTTCATTTCCTGGTCAAGGAAACACACCACCCACCTAGAATTGTCATACTGTGCTGGCTGCATGTTGCTGCGATGCTGAAAGCTATGACAAATACCCGCAGGATCACCCATAGTGGACAGGTTTCAGCAGTTTCCAGAATAAGACTAGGAAGAAGGAACTGGCCACCCACTTTAAAAAAATTGGCCATGAAAACCCTATGAATAGCAGTGGAGCTCTGTCTGATATAGCTCCAGAAGATGAGAAAAAAGACTGGGGAAGGGTTCCACTCTGCTGTACATAGGGCTGCTGGGAGTTGGAATCGATGGACAGCACTAGCAACAACTGAGTGAAATAATCAGATTTAATAAAAGGATGGACTATTCTAAACATGGTGAATGGAACATTTTTTTTTTTCCACTTATACAAATAGTATAAGCCTTTGCCACTGCCTAGATACAATTCTCAGGTCTTCTCATCTGCGACTTTGCACAGGAAAACGTTTCTCAGCATTGCAATGTACCTGAGAATGCAGCCATTGAAAATCAATGTTTGACGCACATAAATGTTCCAAAATCATATCAGCTATAATAGATACAGAGATGAATGAGCCTCTGTCCCTATCTTCCAGGATCTCCCACCTAGGTCATGAAAATTCATTTTTTTAAAAGCAATATTAAAGGTAATCAATATTGTAAGCTAGTTAGGTCAAGCAATGCTTGGCCAGGGTCAGTCTAAGAAACTAAGGGACCTCAGCTGGCTCGGACCTGAGAAGGCAGTGTGTCTTTGTCTTGGTGACAGAAGACATGAACTCAGGTAGTTCACTTAAATAATAAATGAGGCAGAAAAATATAATCAAACTGGGATGTTCAGTTAAAAAAGAAAAGGCTATAAAAGACAGAAGCAAGGAAGAGTAGCTGAATATCTAAAGGACTATTACGTGGGGGAGAAACTCAATTGTATTCCATATAGTTTCCAAAGGACCTGAACCATTTCATGCAGCTTGAGACGGCAGAACCAGAATCCAGTTGAGTTCAATATAACAATTCTCTACTGAACACATACTAAGTAGGTCAACCAGAACCTGGCCATACGTAGGTTACAGTCTACCTGGGACGATAGAGGTAAATCCGTGATTAAACAGGGTGTCAGGGAAGGGATTCATGAGGAAATGGCATTATCAGGGACTTCAGGAATGACCAGGATTTGGCCAGAAGAAAGGGGTGGAGGCAGTCCACAGGCAGATGGGAAAGCATTGGCGAATGCCCAAAGCATAGAGAGAACTTGGCATGTAGAAAGACAACAAGAGGGGCTGGCCCCGTGGCCGGCCGAGTGGTTAAGTTCACGCGCTCCGGTGCAGGCGGCCCAGTGTTTCGTTGGTTCGAATCCTGGGCGTGGATATGGCACTGCTCACAAACCACGCTGAGGCAGTGTCCCACATGCCACAACTAGAAGGACCCACAATGAAGAATATACAACTATGTACCAGGGGGCTTTGGGGAGAAAAAGGAAAAAATAAATAAATAAAATCTTTCAAAAAAAAAAAAGAAAGACAATAAGAAGTTCAATGTGGCTAGAGAGCAGGGTGTCAGTGGAAGAATCACCCAGGGATGCTGATGAGACATTAAAGGGTTTAAACTAATTATTAGGTAGGTATTAATTTTACAGAAGTGGAATGTGGCTCAGCTTAAGGAAGACTTGCCTAGCATTGATAGAATGCCGCCCATCCATCGAATTCTCCAAGAAGGAGGAGAACTGCCATCTTGACAGAGACTGTGGAGAGAATTCCTGCTCTGGGCAGGAAACTGCACTCATGAGGAAGATATGTGGGGTGTGTCTGACATTAAACACACCCCGATTCAGAGATGGACTCTGCCTCCCATCAACTCGGTGACCCTGAACTTCAGTTCTGCCATCTTTAAAGTAAGAGAATGGTTTTATTGTCCTTGCAGGGCTGTTGTGAAATTTAGAAACGATGGATATCCAGTATCAAGCATAAGTGTCTGGCACATAAAAGGTATTCAGTAAATAATATAGACATAGATTCTCTGACTGCAAATTATGGGTGTTTTCAAATATACAGAAAAGGAGAGGGAAAACGTATAATAAACATCCACAAGCCCATCACTGAGAGTTAACAGATATGCCATATTTTCTCATCTTTTATTTCTGAAATATTTTAAAGCAAGTTTGGACATCAAAACATTTCACCCCTAAATATGTCAGTATACGTTTCTGAAAAAATAAGAACCTTTTCCTCTATAAAAGAACCTAATAAAATGAAGAATAACATCATAGATATTTTAAGCTTCCCTCTTCTTTTTAAATGTTGGATTCTCACGATATAATTTTATAAACATTATTTTAGTGCCTTCATTAACTCACACATGCAGACTTGCCCTGTGCAATCGTTTGGAGTCCCCAAAACAAGTTCTCCAAACTTCTCAAAACTACTTTCACTGTTTCCCTTGTGCTATTTAGTTCAGAATAAAGTTTTGTAATTCTTACTTGTGAGCCTACAATGTTTTCCAAATTTAGAAAAAGTGGTTACCTCTCTGAAGACAGACAGCTTTAACTGAAATGATGTCTCTGCAACAGCCACAACAGATTACGAAGCACATTTGTAATTACTGGCCCCATTTATGAGCAATTTCTTTTCTTCTCAGGCAATTTTCACTTCCAGATGAGCACAGACCACGCCTTCCTGCTTGTCTCCAACACCCCTTGTAAAAGAACTGGCTTCTGCCGCATATACGGTGACACCTGCATTGTGGTTACTTGTTAAGGCATTCTTCTCCCCTGGACTGTATATACAGGGCCCGTGTTCATCACAGTCTCCCATACCTAGCCCAGAGCCTGGCAGATGCTAAGCCTGCAGCCAGTGTTGGCTGAACAACTACATGAATGGATAAAATGCCTTACAGCTCTGCTCACACTGTTAGTTTGCTCATCAAACTTTCTTTTCCTAGACAGAGCAAAAGCAAAGTTCTGCTTGGGTCATAGGGTCTTAAAGTCTGAATTAACGGATTCTAAACTAATAAGGTTTTCTGATAGTTTCTTAGGTAGCCCTAAGCTATTCTGGCAATTGTTGAATGAATCCCTACTTGTATTTACCCATGTCTCCCAAGGATTCATCTGCAGGGCAACCAAGACCCAGTAAAATCTAGAGGCGTAAGAATAGAGACCTGGGGCCTCCTTTTCCCTGTCTCTTAAATGAGGGGAGTACCTCTCCACTGTATACGGCTGCATGCGACTACGAACAACGGAACACAAATCAGCCAGGCCCATTTTTGGTGGGGCTTTTCTTCTTTTTGGCAACATGTAAAGTGAGAATACAGCTGCCAAATTTTAGAGCCCTTCAACTCTGTGCCAAACTGTCAATTTCAAGAATTACCTATTAGAACAATTTCTAGGAGACGGGTTTTAATCCAACTCAAGATAGCTTCTTAGAAGTTGTCAACGTACTACTGGTTCTTCCAACGGTCATAAAAGTAAGTCACACTCAAGTATCCCGACAAATGCACATAATCTATTTCTTTCCTCTTTTTTTTTTTTTTTTTTTTTTTTCAAACTGAATGAAGCTGAAATTCCTAAGATAGGGAATTCAGACCAGGGTACATATGTGACTGTAATATCCTCATAAATCAAATTATGCAAAACACATACAATTACCCACATTACCTGCTTGAATAAAAGGAGACTTTTTTCCTCCCAAGACACAAGAACCATCTGAAATCTAGTTTTCTTGGCAGATTAAGTCGCCCATCCATCTCCAGACATTGGTACTTGTTCAAACTGGTGTAATGGTCCTGCAAAAGCTGATCCTAAAGGGTTCCCAAATTCATATTTAATCTAGAGATAAATACAGCAATCAATCTTTCCTAGGGTCTAAGAGAGCTATTGTATTCCACTCGATGACGTAGCAGGCGCAACTATTGTTATGGCTTTCTGCCCTAATGACTCAAAATAAACATTTTTAGACAATCTAAGCTGGCAGAGGCATCCTCAACAGAGGGAACTCGCATCAGGGAGTAGGTCGTTACTGGAGGTTTTTTCCGAGGTTTAGGGAGTAGCTGTCACTGGAGCTATTACATCATGCGGATAGTGTATTAATACAAAACACTGCAAAGACTGCTTTAAAGAGAGGGCGGCAGACTAGAAGAAAAGCCTGAGGAAATCTTGCCCACGTCTGTAGAGCCGCTATTCCTTGCCTGCTCAGGTGAGTGTGGTTTTAGTGTATTTTGCTGAATAAAATAATTAAGTGATCCTACTGTCTCTGTTTTACTTTTCATTCATCTCAGAAGAAAAAATTTTTAATATGAGTGTGACAGGGCGGTAGAGTTGGATGTGGCCTTTGAATGAGCTGGCTCCAGGCTAGCCTCCAATTTGGGGGAGGAACTTGCTAAGGGGCTCAGAACGTCACACAGGGTGTGCCCAGGTTCTGCATCCTAGAACACTACAGCGGCTGTGGGGATGTACTGCCGAGGGCTGCTCAGGGGGGAGGCTGATTTCAAAGTGCAGTCCACGCAGGGCAGCACTAAGTCGCAGCAGATCACCAAGATCAGTACTGTCGCTGAGGGCTGGAGACAGAAAAGCTACGGATTTGGAGAAGGGGCATCTGCTCTACTTAAAGGTTAGAACATGCCTCCTGGCTCTCTCTGCAAGGAAAGGGAACAAAGACACAAACAAAATAAAAGAGGAATGGACGTAGGAGTGTTTGGGTGGATGATCTTAATTGAATCAAACAATAGTACGAGAGCTCTCCCTGTCCAGCCTTGGAAATGACCCAAGGAGGCCAGGCAGGGTTGGCATTTCAAATGGATGTAGAAGGATCCACGCTGGCGCTCACCCAGGAACAATGAGGGGGAGACGGGGATGAGTAGAGCTTGGGAGACTGGGAACCCATAAGGGAGGGTGTCTTGGAGGGCAATGCCCACCCTCTGGCCCCACTTCTTATGGCTGGCACAGGCTGGGAAGGGCTGATGATCCTCTTGGAGACGCCAGGCATGGTGAGATTTGGTTATGTACACAACTCTGGGACAACAACCCAGAACTCATCTTCTCTAAAGTCCAACATCTGGGGAGAAAGGGCTGCCAAAAATCACACTATATTCCTCCTTTGCCTTCCCACCTCCACTTCTGAAATAGGAGTGTTCTCCGGGTCACATCAGCTTGGGGTTTAGAAAGGCTTCATTTATTCCCTCATCCACTCAGGCAGCAAATATTTATTGAGCACCTACTGTGTGCCAGGCCCTGTGCTGGGCATCAGGGATAAAATGGTGAGCAAAACCAGGCAAGGGCCCTGCTGCATTCCTAGAGTTATGACTTAATGGCTGGAGAGGGGCAATAACAAATGAGGAAGTGCTAATTAAGTAGTCATACAGATAAAATGCAAACTTTGGAGCTCCAGTGGCATAATCACTTAGCACACAGTACTTATAAGATGTAAATTGCTCAGAGGGCTTTGGTTTTTCGCCAGGGGTGCCAGCTTACAAGTCACTAGCACCTTCTTCCATTGCTAACATAGCTGCCAGCCCCAAAGTAGCTGGTTCCAGGGGCTGTCAAAGACCCCAGAGGCTTCAGCAAGGCAGCCTATTCAACTTTCACTGGCTGTCCTAAGTGCAGGCTCCTTGCCTTCAGGCATAAGTGTGAGGGAAGTAAAACAGAAAACTCCCTGTGTGACAGATGCCCAGCTCCACTCAAACTCACTCCTCCTCCCTCAGCCCAGCTTTCCTTTCGATGCTTCAATTCCCAGGAACAAGGTGGTCCTTCATGTGTTAGACTCTAAGAAGCCTGTCTAATCAGACAGGCCCAGATACATAAAAACTCAGCTCAAACCAGGGATGGTAAATATACCTGCTCTGATCTATGGGTGATGTGTTCTAGGAGTATAAGGTTGAAAATGGTTTTAAGGCTGAGCAAGAAAAGATTACTCTGAGTGATTAGTGATGTCTGCTATAGACATGAAAATGAAATGTCCTCTCTGTGACACTCAAGCTATGAACACCTTCAACAGTTATTCAACACATATTTGAGTGCCTACTATGTACCAAATGTAGAAGAAGAAAAAGGCTGATTTCAAATCAGGACACCAATCCTGGAACAAAGCACCATCTAGGTATCCATATGCCAGCTGCTTCACACTACCCATTCATTCATTCATTCATTCATTCAATAACTAGTTAATGATCACCACCTCTGTAATAGGGACTGTGTTGGTGCTGGGGATACAGCAGTGAACATGAAGGACTAGAGTCTACCTTCTTGAAATTCAAAGTCTATAGGAGAGAAGAAAAATAAACAAGTAAACAAATAAATGTAATTTCTGATAAACATAAAGAATAGAGTGATAAAGAGTTACAGGGAAAAGGTAGACTTTGGCCAGGCTCTCCTTTGTGAAGAAGACATTTGAACTGAGCTCCAAGGATAGAGGAGATGGGTTCAGCCATGAGCCGACTGGAGGGAAGAGCATACCTGGCAGGGGGAACAATAAGTGTAAAAGCTGTGAGGCAAGAATGAGCATAGAAAAAGCAAGCCAGTGGGGCCGGAGCTTAGAAGAAAGAGGGAGATGGGTACCAGCCGGGTTTGGGGAGGTAGGCAGTAGGCAGAGTCAGGCTGCAGATCCAAGTAAGGGGTTTGTATTTTACTGTATTTTCATGTTTTAATTTTATCTAAGTCTACAAATGCAGTGCTATGCATCTGAAGATGTAGTGCAGGAAACAGGCTCTACCTCATGCACTAAGATCATTCCTGTGGCTGCTGTGTGAATGGATTATAGCGCTGGGGTAGCAGCAGGACCACAGTTTCCTCATCTGTAAAATGGGGGTGTTGGACTACACGGGCGCTCAAGTCCCTTTGGCTCTGAAACTCTAACATCTATGATGCACTGGGCTGAGCTCCAGAGCCACCAAGAACTTGTCTGCCTTGTTCACTGTTATCCTTCTTGGAACCCCACTGGGGCCAGGCACACAGAGGTGATCAGTAAACATATACTGAATGAAAGTCTGCTTTCCACATACATAAGACTTGTCCTCTTGCCATTTAAGAAGTCGGCCCTTCTGGATGCAGGAGGTCACCATCACTGCTGATGAGGTCAAGTCATTCGACATTTTCTCAGGGGTGGGTTGGGGGATAAGAGTCAGCCCAGCCTGGTTTAGGAGCTCTGGAGCACACAAGGCTATCCTCCAGTAGTTTATATGTCTAGGGAAGGCCTCCTTTCCCTCTCTGCTGATCCTACTCCTGAGCACATTTTAGGGGCAAAACCATAGAGTCGCTGTCTGGGGTGGGCAGAAGGTGGAAAAGGTACATACAGGCAGAGGGAGCAGCAGGAACAAAGGTCTGCAGGTGGAAATTACAGGGTACTGTTAGACAATCCTGGACAGTCCAGCCTTCAGCTCTCAGAGGATAAAAAATTACAAATATGTTTGGTTGAATAATATGAAATTATCATTTTTCAGATTAAAAAACAGCTGAATATCAGAAATTTTATTCAGTTCAACCTAATATAAAGGGGCCAAATTATGGAAGGCCTGAGTGCCATGTTGTTCATCCCATAAGCCACGGAGAGGCATACTCGGTTCGAAAGCAGACACTCTGAGAGCCATTGTGTGCTTCCTCCAATTCTTTTCTGTCTGTCTTGAGAATGGTTCATCCCAAACAGAGGCTGCTACTTCATCCTGGATCCTCAGGTGAAGGTGATGTGTAGAACACAGCCCCCATGGAGCCATGACTGACATGTAACCACTGAGCTGTGGGGTGGTCCAATATAGTTTATAAATTGGCAGCCTTCAGACCACACTTGACCCATAGGAACATTTTGTTTGACTTGCATGAAATTTAAAAAGTTTATTTTTTTAATTTGTGACCATTATATAAAAGTCCCAATGTGGGTCTTTCTTTAACAATTGGAAGAATTAGTAACACCAAGGCTGTGTTCCTGCATGACAGAAATCACCTGGAACTGAGCAGGGACTGCCCTTTTCAATGGGCAGATGCTCTCCAATCCTCTCTATTCCCCAGTATCTCTCCAACTCTGAATCTCAGAGTTGGTTGCCATTTATCACAACGGTTAAGCTGTTGCTTTCCTTATATCAAGCCCAATATGGATTATTCTGATGATAAATTGTCTTGATTATTTGTCTTAAAGATGAAATGAAGAATGACATTAGCAACACCCATCCTGCTAGGTACTTTCCATGTATTATCTCACTGAGTCATATTGTCAACCCTGCTGCTATCGTACAGATGGGGAAACTGAGGCTTGGAAAGACTAACAGCTGCTCAGAGGCAGACAATTAGTAAAAAGTGAGGCTAGGACTTGAACCCAGGCCTGTCTGTCTCCAAATGTCATGCTCTTCTCTTCGCTTATTACTTGTTCATGGTAGAAAACTTCAAAGAGGAAAAGAACTGGAAAGAATGACAGAAAAAATAGTCACAACCAACCAGAACATTATGAGGTCGTTCTTTCTGGAGTCTGGGATGTGCATGCTTTTTTTCAGTTAACAAACTTCCACACAATTTAAATATGCCTTTGTATCCTCAATAAGTTCTCTTGCTGTGACATCCTCATCCTAAGCTTTTCTATTGCATGAGGACGGCTGCAGGAATGGCTTCCATCAGGGGTGATTAGGAGCAAATTCTAAGAAAAGCAATAGAATAATTGACATGATTTAATTATCAACTCCTACCACAGAGTCACATTCTGGATCCCAGTCTACTGTGTCCCTGAGTCCCAGACCTTTCTCCGCAGGCCTGTCTTCACTCCCACCTGGATATCGAGGCACAGACCCTCCTAGGCTGGCTGTTTGTGTAGGTGCAGAGCTTGAGCCACCTAATCAAGCTGAGCTTCCAGTTAACCACCGTCCTCTCCTAGGACCCTGTGGGGCAGCAAGGTCTCTCACTCTTGTTGCACTGAGATGGGATTATTAACCCTGCACGTCTGATGAGACTGTGCCCTCTGTAATTCCCACCCTGCTCCACGACACGCCTGACAAGGCAAGTTCTCCCCCTGCTGTGGGAATTCACCTTCGAGCAGAGAATGCTGGTGCTCCCAATTTTCTTGGAAGTCCCAACTGTGTCTCGTCTTTTGCTGTTACCCAGTGGTGAGCCTCACAAACAGCCATTCACTTTGGAGGGCTGAAATAAGCCATCAGCAACCCAGAAGCAACTCAGAAAGGCTCTGGACTCCAAGGCCTCATGTCTGTGGGCTTCTCCACCCATCACAGAGGGGTTGTCATAGGTATTAGATAAGAAAATCCATGCCAGGGGCCGGCTCCATAGCTGAGAGGTTAAGTTCGTGTGCTCCACTTCGGCGACCCAGGGTTTTGCTGCTTTGGATCCTGGGCACGGACATGGCACCACTCATCAGGCCATGCTGAGGCAGCGTCCCACATAGCACAACCAGAGGCACTCACAACTAGAATATACAACTATGTATTAGGGAGCTTTGCAGAGAAGAAGAAGAAGAAAAAAGAAGATTGGCAACAGATGTTGGCTCAGGTGCCGATCTTTAAAAGAAAAAAAAAGAAAACCCATGCCAAAAGGTTAGCATGGTGCTCCAGGTGTACAGTAAGGGGTCAATATCTATTCTAAGAATTACCATTTATTTTTATTATTGAAAAGGCTATTTAAGCTTATTTCCCTTCCTTTCCCTCCTCTATGCATTTCACTCATCAGAACCGAGCCCAGCATATTGGAATTGTAAATCTGCCAAGAAGGAGAGAACCCCTTGGCCTGAACTAGCTCCTGCTACAGTCATCTTCATTTCGTTTCAGGGCAACGCCAATCTTTGCATTGCTTAGACCCAAAAACCTTAGTGTCAACTTTAACACCCTCCTCCCACCCCTCATACCCCACATCTGATTCCTCAGTATTTCCTGTTGGCTCTACCTTGAAACAGATTCAGCAGTGGACCACCACACCCCACCCCGCTGCCACCACCTGGTCTAGCTCACTGTCATCTCTTGCCTGGATTATCGCGATGGCCTCCTAGCTGGGCCCCCTGCTTCTGCCTTTGCCCCTGCAGCCTTTGCTCAACACAGCAGCCAGGGATCCTGTTGAAATGTTATAATGGAGCAAGCCATTCCTCTGCTTGAAAAGTTCCCAAAGAACTCCCCATTTTATTCAGAGTCAAGTCAAAGGCATCCTAATGGTGCTAGACCTGACCTGTCTCCTAATTATTTTTCTAACATCATTTCTACTCATCCTTCACCTACTTACTCTATTCCTACCACCAGGCCTCCTTGCTCATCCCACCTCAGGACCATTTCATTTGCTGTTCCTCCTGCTTGAAATGTTCTTCCCCTCAGATATGCATTTGGCTGGCTCCCTTACTCCCTTCAACCTTTGTTCAAATCTCACCTTCTCTGTGAGAGCTTTCCTTAGCTAAAAAATCCCTAACCTCAACATTTCATATTCCCCTTTCTTACTTTAATTTTTTTCTCCTTAGCACTTATTACCATCAAAATACCATATGCTAAGTTGAACCTTACAAAATTGCCAACTTTTAAACTTTTCGAACTATCAAAATGGCGATGTCACATGAGTCAACCTCGTCTTTATCTCACTTATCTTGTTGATTGTTTTTCGCCCCCTCTAGAACATCAGCTCCATGAGAGCAGAGATGTTGGTTTTGTTCACTGTATTCCCCGCACCTAGAACAGTGTTAGGCACCAGGCATGCCCCCAAGTCAGTAGTCATTCAAAGAATAACGAACGGGCTCGTTGCTTCAGTTTCAGCTAAAAATGAAAAAAAAAATCACACTACTGCCAGGTGTTCCTGGGAAAGGCAATTCTGGTGAAAGAACCCTGGGCTTCTTGAAAGTGCAGTGGGAAAAGCTTCAAGTGTATTTTTTGGTTCACTAGACACCCGGGATATACTGAAAGAAACAGAGATTACAGAGGGGAAGGAGGCTGCCTTTGTATATATACTTATCCAATTTGAGATTCTTGTCATTTTATTCTCCTCTCCCCCAAATTTGGGCTGCTACCCCTGCCTGATGCCCAAAGGATTCTAACCAGAAGCCCCATAATCATAATCTTTTTAAAAAAACATCCTTCTGGCTGCCCTGCTTAAGTTCAAAACAGTAATTAACCCTACCGCCTTTTGAGACATGGAGCACCCTCATTCAACACACACTTTTAATACGATACATTCAGGCTCAGACAGGGCTGGGCAAAACACGGTGCTTCCTTTAGGGAAAGACGAGACAATGGGACACAACCGCAATGTCTCCAGTAGTCCAAGAACCAGCTGGCCGGGTTGGGAAGAAAGCCTGTGAGATCTCAGGCAGGGAGGCATTACGTCAACATTGGTTCTTCTAGCAAGTTAAGATGAATTCCACAGGCCAAGCTCAGGGCCGAGCACACATTTAGATACTAGGGAAGGGAAATTCCCCGAGCTGTGGTCTGGAGCAGATGACAAAGTACCCAGGGACTCCCCGACTCCATGGTCTTCCGTCCGTTCTGTGGTGCGGTGGTCTCCTCTGTCCTCAGCTCTCCTGTTCCCGGGTCTGGTTCTCCTGGTCCTGCTCCCTGGCTGCTGCAGTGGTTTCCCCACAGACCCGGTCCACATATGGTGATGTTGGCTCTCACTCTGCAGGTCTGGCTTTACAAGGCCAGGCTTTTGGAGGCGTTCATCTCCCCCAGACCCTCCGTCTTAAGCCTCGGTGGCTGCCGCCAGGTAAACTGCATGGTCTGGCCCAGCCAGGAGGAACATAACATGCTTTTCCAGTCAATTGGCTTTATTTTCCACTTAAAAAGAAAGACCTTCATCGAAACAGTCATTAATATTAACTAATTACTAATATTTATTTTAACATGGTTAAGAGAATGGCATGTTTTACAAGTTTTAGAGACATAAAACACAAGCCCAGTTTGGTTCTTGCCTCATTAAATTTTAAATTGTTATAGGTCACTGCTTACACCAACACTAACTCCCTAGTCCAACTAGAGAAAAAAATTTTAATTCAGTTGACATTTTAGGAGAGTTAACATGGGGGCTTTACAAAGGCTTGTGGGGCCTTTACACAGCTGAAGCAGGAGCCAGGCATCTCTCAAAAGTCCCCACATATGTCCTCCTGTCTTTAATCTCATTACTCAGCTTTCAATCTATCGAACTTCAGGGGAAAGACAATCTCTGTCTTTAGTTTACTATTTTTTCCCTTCTTCCATCCTTCCTTCTTCTCAGTGATGATAAAGTGAGACAGAGTAGGTAATATGAATAAGTGAGAGAGGATGAGACAGAGAGAACACTTAATGAGCATGCCCTCCCCAAGTTTGACCAGAAAAATCTGATCAGAAAAATACTGTCCTTTCCTGACCTTCTGATATTCATAGTAACAGACAATTAGTTACGAGCCTAAACCGACTTTTCCCTGCCAATCTCTGCCAGTTTCCAGATAATTTTCTTTGTTCTGTGTGAGGTAGGGGCAGCCCCAGAGGGCTCCCCAGGGGAAGTCTGTGTGTCAGTGTAACTGCATAATCCATCTGCCTTTCCATTTTGGAGGAAAGAAGGCCACACGAGCCTGGGCCCCAGAGCGGGAAAAGGATTAGGAAGGCAGCTTGGCGGTGGTCCCCTAGCCCTGTCTCACTGAGGCAGGACTAAGCCCCATCCCACCCTGAGACTGGGTGAGAGACTCCCCTGGCCTAGGTCCCTGCTCTGAGGCCCTGTATATCAAAATACCATGCCCAGCCCACCCCCCCCCCCACCCCCCCCCCCCACACACACACATCTTTTTTCTTTTCTGGATCTGAAAAAAGTTGTTGCTGTTGTTGTTGATGAAAGTTTAGTAACTGACCAAGTGACTGGAATTACAAAGAAGGACACACGAGCCAAACTGGGCCTCCATCTGTCTTCTTGTCAAAGGCCCTGAAAATGTCAGAGCAGGCCTGTCTGTGCCCCATGGAGAGAGCATAAGTGTGGAAACTGAAAGAGAGGTTATCATGGAGAGGATGAAGGAATAAGAACATACTGATGATTTAATTCCTCGGGCACAAATGCGACCAAGGGTGCAACAGATCCAAGTGAGAGAGAGGCTTGCAGCCACCTCCTCAGGGACGGAGCAGGGAAGCCGCTGGGTAGATACGACGGGACTCAAGAGGAGATGGTCCAGGGATCCACTAGGACTTGAAACCAGAGGAACCTAGGAGCAGAGGGAAAATCCCTACATAAAGAAATGGCATGAGGCCCTGATGTGCATCCTACAGGGACAACGGGAGCTGGTTAAGGGGCAAGCTGTGGGCCAGCCAGACATGGGTTGGAATACTGGCTCCAGAGCATTCTAGAGATTACGAGCTGGAGCTGGTGACCTCAGACTTTTGCCAGACCTCTCCAACCCTTTGGTTCCTCATTGTAAATGGTACCCATCCCATAAGGATGCCTGGGAGAAGAAAATGAGAAAGCACATACAGAATAATGACACACAGCAAATACACATAACTATTAGGCATTAGCACTAGGGTTAGAATTAGCATTAGTATTAGTTTTAGTGTTAGTATTAATAGTAGTTTTTCTGTTTATTGTGATTCCCTTTGGCTGGTGGTTCCTGAAGAAACACTGGCTGTCTATAACTCCCGAGCCCCATTTTTTCTGGAATTCTCTTGCAAAGATTTACTTGTTGCTTACAGGGCCCAAGTGTCTCCCTCCTCTTTCCCCATCTTACCCCAAGGACATTTGAAAACACATTAAAAAAACAAGAGCAATATGCAGCGTCTCAAAAAGAAACATGCCATCTCTCTCCAGGACAAAATGGCTCTGCCAGGCAGAAGCACTTGGCCCCCTATGGTTCATACCTGGTGTCAATGTTCCAGTGCCAGGGGCATGGAGCTTCAGTGTGGCCTCTGAAGGCCTATGTGTCATCAGGTTCTGGGGCAACACCTTGCTGGAAGGCAGGGCTGTACCCATCTAGAGCAGGAAAAAGCCACAGCTGTGTTACGGCGAAAACGAAATTTCCTGTGGTCTGCTGTCCAGACAGGGCTAAGGATGGTTGTCCTTAACCCACACCCAAGGACACACCCTCCAGGCCATCTCTGGATGGAAGTCCAGCCACAAAAGCAGACACACAGACACCCTCTGAGAACAGCGGAAGGGGAAGCGAGGCTTTGTGTCTAATCTGAACTTATTTATGGTAGGCCTCCAGCTCCACTGGAAATGTTGCTCATTACCCAGAGAGCCAAATTTGTGCAAGTTAATTTACAACTCGAAGACATAATGTTATGGAGTCATCTAGACTTTGATTTATAGTAAATTTCCTACTGGCATGAATTTTTATACACCAGGCTTAGGCTGATCCCGCTAACCGACAAATAATGCTCAGCAATTATACATTATCAGGCAAACATGTTGTAACATACACTTTTACCCTTAATCCTGTATATAAATTTTACTTTTTACACTTGTGTGGTTCTCTTCCACATGTGAATTTCAGAATACTGTGCCCATTTAGTGTACTGTTTATCATGGTGAAATGCGACATAATTGACTATTTCCTATATGAGGCAATTTTTAAAAATCAGCTTTGTGGGGTTTCTTTATTTATATTTTTTGAAAGAAACAAAACTTCCAGGGCATAGGAAGTTTCCTTGATGATGTTTCACATCTGATTAGGTAAAATTATTAATGCTCACTGATGGTCAATGCAAACCTTTTTCAATGGAATAAATCCAAATGCCCATGGGGGAAAAATATATTTTAAATTTTTCAAAAAGGGGTTTTGTTACACTAGAACTCATGTGTGTATATGCATATGCTTGTGCATAACTAAATGTATACACGTGGACGTGTATATATGCACACGCACACAAGATTAGAAAATACAGATGTTCCTTAAATCCTAGAAGGGCTACTGATTGTGAGAAACATGGAGAAAATCAAGTCCTCTGGAAATACGGTTTGAGTAACTCTGACTGTTTCTAAGACTCTACTTTCAGCACTTTGCTCCCCATTCAGAGTACTGTTGTCAGGAAGAGGAGGATAAAAGTGAGGATGAAGAGGAGGCTGAGGAGGAATATTTATTGAGGGTCTATTGTGTTTCATGTATCTTGCTAGACATAATGCCCAGTTATGTTATTTCTCAATTTAATTTTCAAAATCTTGGCATTGGGAGGACTTTCCAAAAGACACTTAATCCAGACATTGTAAAGGAAAAGACTGAGATTCATATAATTATAAAAGTTCTGTGAAGCAAGAGATGAACAACCACAACAGCCCAAAACGAACAACAGCAAAGGACCTCACATAAGCAAAGGTGTAAGGTAAACGACAATTCGATAAGTATATTTCAGCTAAAGAATCTGCATCCACAATATGACACACGAATAAGAAAAAGTTCCAATAGCCCAGCAGAAATGTGGACAAAGAATATGAATAAGCAAATCACTGAAGAAAGACACACAAATGACTCATCAATGGAAGGACATTCACAAGCACCAACAATTAGGACAAGAAAAGTAAAATAACAAAAGACCCCCTTCTGGGGAAGTCTAATCAAGAAAAAAAGGTGGGGGGGAGAATTCAAACAAATAATTTAAAAATGACCAAAAGGCAAGAGAATATAACAGATAAAGAAGAGATTGGATTAAGGACAATGGATATACATGCAGATGAAATGGATAATACTTTAGGAAAATAAAAACAATAAACTTCACTAGGAAAAAGAAAGATAATCTAAATGAACTAATACCCCCCAAATTATGAAATAAATGGAAACTGTTGCCAAATAATTATCTCAAAAAATGGCCCAGGGTTTGGGTCACTTAACAGGGAAATACTTTCATACTTTCAAGAACAGACCAATTTTTTGGCTGCTTAAAGAGTTCTGAAAATATAGACTGCTTCACAATTTAATTTTCAAAGCTGCCACAGCCTGGATACATAAAAAAAGAAACTATAGGTCAATTCCACTTATGACTATGATGTCAAAACTGTAAGTCATAATACTTGCAAAGAAAACCCAGCAGCACATTAAAAGAATAATATAAACATTGCCAAGGAGGGTTTATTCAAGGAAAGGAAGGATGGTTTAATATTAGGAGTTCTATAATATTACTCATCACCTTAATAAGTCAAGAGAGACAAATATTTATGTAATCATCCAAATCAATGCTTCTTAATTAGTGGCACACATCAGAATCATGGATCTGATTTCTACCATGGCAAATTACCCTGTAGTATATCTAGAAAAAGTCCTGGTCTTTTTTTTTTTTTTGAAGTGCTCTTTGAGAATTCTTATGTATCCTTTGAGAACCACTGATTTAGAAAAATGCTTAACAGGCATTTGATAAACATTTAACAATTGCTGATACAAAATCATAGGAAACTAAGAATAAGAGTATATCTTTTTAATAAGGATGATCTCATCTGAACAATAAACATAATAATGGTGAACTACTGGCAGCATCCCCATGAAAATCAGATATGAGACAAGAATGCCCACTATAGTCTCTCTAGTGTTTAGTATTGTTCCAGATATTTTAGCTTTGTTCTTTTTTTTTTTTGGAGAAAGAGTAGCCCTGAGCTAACATCTGCTACCAATCCTCCTCTCTCTCTCTCTTTTTTTTTTTTTTTGCTGAGGAAGATTGCCCTGAGCTAACTTCCATGCCCATTTTCCTCTATTTTATACGTGGGACACCTGCCACATCATGGCTTGATAAGCAGTGCATAGGTCTGTGCCCAGGACTCGAACTGGCGAACTCTGGGCCACCGAAGTGGAATGTGTGAATTTAACTGCTGCACCACCAGGCTGGCCCCAGATATTCTAACTAAGCAATCAGACACGAAAAATATATTAAAACATAGCTATTGTAAAAGAGAAGCCCAACTGTGATTATTTACAGATCATAAGATGATGTATTCAGAAAGTGCAAGCGTCAACTAAAAAAACTGCTTGAACTGATAAAATAATTCAGGAAAGTTACAGGCTAAAGATTCACTAAGCTCTCCTATAACTTTTACTGCTAGTTCAAAAAGACTACAGGAGAAATTTCCATTCATAATAGCTAATAGGTATATAAAACATCAATAAATGAATATTAAAAAAATTATGTTTCAATTAAAAAATATCAAAATGGAAAAAATTTGCATGTTAGAATTAAATCCATACAATATGTGAATACAGATAACACAACAAAACACAAAAGAATATCTCAGTCATAACCACTACTACTTACTAAACGCGTAATATGTGCTAGTTACCATCTGGAGATGAGTGTTTCACATGCATCATTTCATTTCCAACTTGCAACAATTCACTCCTAGTTGAGACATGCCAATATTACACCCATTTTACAAATGACCCTTTTGCCCAAGGCCACAAAGCTAGTAGGTGGCAAATCCTGGATTCAAATCCAGCCAAATCTGCCATCCTCATGACTATAAGCTCTATGGCAAATATCTCCCCCCATTGGATTGGGAGCATCTTGTTCTGTAGTCCTGTTATTGTATGTCAGTAAATGACATGCTAAGAAGAGTTCATGAGAGTCAAAATCTTTCCACATCACTATCTACTAAAACTTCCTAAATGGAGAACAGCAACAAAGGGCTTTGAAGGAAACCATCAGGGAAGTCCAAGGTCTCAGCTTGCTGTATGTCCCTCATACGCATTTGGATACTCTGTTGTGGTTGTTTTGGGCTCTTCGTGTAAGACTTTGGACAAGGAAGTTTACCTGTGCTTAGGTGAGTACTCTGTCAATACTCAAAACAATGCTGAGGTCGCCACAACACAGCCCAGGAAGGGATGTCCAGGGCCATGACATTTTGCAGAGACATCCCATATTCATCACTGTGTTTCAAGTTCAGACCTGCCCTTGGGACCTCTTCCAGAGTCCTTCATGTAAGATTGAAAGCAACACTTGAACTGTTGGCAGGAGAAGCACTGGGCAGGGAATGAGACTCTACATCTCTAAAACCACAGGCCCTCCCCACCAGCCCTGCTCTCCAGCATAGATGCTTAGAAAACATTCCCAAACTTCTTTATAAGATCCTAAGGGAGGCCTGGAGGAAGTTATCTGAATTTTCAAGTTCATATAATGCATTCACTTAATTTTTTAAAAAATCTTTTTGTCATTCTTTGGTTTCTTGCCCCGTTTTCTTCTCTCAAAAAGTCTAAGGAGAGAAATAGCTCTAATATAAAAAAAGGAAGAAGCATAAAAAGGGTAGCCCACTTTGAAAAACGAGCCTATAGGTACTTTCCTTCATTCCATGGTGCTTCCCTGTAAAATGGGAATGGTTGAGCTGTACAGAGAAGGGACCTCAGGGGACATCTCACTGCTCCTCTCCCCTTGGGCTCCCATACAGATATCCCTGGACTATGGGAGGGGCATCCCATATTGGTTCCCACTGCGTACTCTGAGACACTCCTTGGTAAGGTTAAGGTTTTCTCACACCTCAACTGGAGTTCCTTTCTTTCCCACCTCTCCTGGAGAGACAGCCCACTAAGGAAGGTCTGCATGAGTCAGGCAGACACTCTTGCTACAATCAAAGACCACAGGGGTGTTACATAAGGGGTAATGCCAGCATTTTCCTAGGTGCCTTGGGCTGGTCAGTCCCATGGTTTTTCTGCTTATCCCCAACTCCCCACACCCTCACCTCTTCCCCCTTGCATCCTTTTGCATTTCAGCATAAAGCACCATCATTTGACCATTTAGTCAGACTGGATATCCTTGACCTCTCCCTTTCCTACCCACCAGGTTCACTCCACTTACTCATCCTGAATCAGTACTCTCCTCTCCATTTCCATGGGGAAGGCTGCCACCATCTCACATGTCACAACCCCAATACGCTCCTTACTCACTGTTCCACTTTTATCCATTTATTCAACAAATACTGGGTCCCTACTATGTTTCAGAAACTATGCTAGGTGCTGGGAACACAGCAGTAAAAAACCAAAAACAAACCAGCAAACAAAAAACCATCAGGGGAAAATAGAATGGGGAGCGAGGAGTACTGCACTGCTGTTATGAGTAGGTGCATCTCTCTCAGGAAGGGCCTCCTTACAAGATGGCAAAGAGGCTCTTCTGCTCCCACCCTCTCCAAGGTCCTCCCCCACAGGGCAGCCAGAACGATCTTTTCAAGATGCAAATCAGATCAAGTCACCTTTCTCCTTGGAAACATCCACTGACATTTTGAATAACATTCATCACCCCCCATCATTTTTTTGTCACTGTAAATAAGAGGCATCAAATGAATATTTGAAAAATAAATAAATAGTTTTATCATCACAGTGAATATTTACTCTGAGTTTACTGCAAGCTTTGTACTTTGTCTGGTATTAGGATTGGAAATACTGAAAAAATCTATAAGACATACTTCTTACCTCCAGGGCTCGCAATCCAATCATTGAAGCAATTATTTATTAAGTACCTACTGTGTACCTGCCCTGGTAGTCTAGAGGTTAAGATTCAGTACTCTCTCTGCTGCAGCCTGGGTTCATTTCCATGTTAGAGAACCACACTACCATCTGTATTTCAAATACCAGCAGGGTCACCCATGGTAGACAGGTTTCAGCGGAACTGCCAGACTAAGACTAGGAAGAAGGACCTGGCCACACACTTCTGAAAAAACTAGTCCTGAAAATCCTGTCCACAGCAGCAGAGCATTGGCTGATATAGCACTGGAAGGTGAGAAGATGGTGTAAAAAGACCGGGCAGGTTCCACTCTGCTATACGTGGGGTCACTTGGAGTCAGAATTAACTCAATGGCACTAACAACAAACTGTGTACCAGGAATTTGATGGCAAAATACAAGCCAGTCTCCATTTCATTGTTGAATTCTGTCCTTCCAACTACTTCACCTG
Organism: Equus asinus; assembly: GCF_041296235.1. NCBI lineage: Eukaryota > Metazoa > Chordata > Mammalia > Perissodactyla > Equidae > Equus > Equus asinus. The sequence goes on along the minus strand of NC_091810.1, from coordinate 43,950,048 downwards.
CTCTCTTCTAGGGCTTCTAATCTTTCTACAGCTATTCTTATGCTGTTTTGTACACAGCGGGTACTCAATAAATGTAATGAAGAGACTAACTTTGTACATGTCAATTTGACAGGATGTTGGCTGCCAAGAGAGGTAAAATATCACATATTTACGTCATGACAACAGGATCAACCACAATAAATACTCCCATTTACTGAGCACTAGATTAACCGCTCTTTTCAGGTTTCCTCATTTAATTGGCACTCCACTCCTACGAGGTGGGGCTATTATCCCCATTTTACAAAGACTAAAGTAAGTTTAAGCGGATAGCAAATGGCAAAGCCAAAATTCGCACCTCAGACTCCAAAGCCAGAAGCAGCTGAGGTGGCCAGCCACAGCAGAGGCCATAAAAAGTGGCACTTTCCTACAGTCGTACCCTGAGGTGTCCCACACAGAGGGCTCCACTTTTCACCCACATCATCAAATAATTCTCACCTAATAGCACATAGATGGATGCAGTGAATACTCATCAAAGCATGAAACGAAGGATTTATGTGCATACAAATACTTATACTCACATGGAGGAAACACAGGTGCACAACAGCAAGGAGTTTGGGCTCTGCAGGCTAACTACGTGAGCTGAAATGCCAGCTTGGCCACTCCCTGGCTAAGTAATCAGTGTGGGCCTCAGTTTCCCCATGGAGAAAAAGGAGCAAATATTTGTAGTATCAATAAGCACCTTAGCATGGTGCTAGATTATTTGTTATTTTTAAAACTATTTTATAAAAAAAATGTCATTTTCCTTAATTTGACAGTCTACCTATTACTATTAGATTTACTTGTGCAGAACTGGTTCAATCCGAAGTAGTGAAAAATGTGGAATTCACTTTTTGAAACACTTTGCTCTTTCTCCTAGAATGACTGCCCTAAAGAAAACTTTTCTGCTGATGCCATTTAAAAATATCATTATTGTCTGCAAGCTAAATTCAGAGGTAGATGGATGGCATGCTCTGGATGTGCCCACCACTTAGGATTCCCGAGGTTGGAGGATGCCCATCTTTGAGAATACAGGAAAAATGGTCATCTGCCTTGGGTGACAAAGCATCAGAGCTTGCTCCTACAGGTGATAACATGAAGATCACCAAACACACATTCCCAAGTGTTGGGGTCCCAACATTGAAAGCCACAGATGGCTACTGAAAAGATAAGACAATAACTAGGGTTAGCTGTCAAATATCCAAAATGGTACTGGATTCCATGACATCTCTATATCTTTCCCCTCCAACCATATAGGTTACCACATTTCATGTCCTTAAATATAAAGATTTTTAAAAATTAATTTCATGTGATTAAGATATTATTTTAAACTAGGAAGTTTTCATTCTAGAGGGGAAAAGTACCTGTTATAGTAGATAAAATTCATTTTGAACAGATAGGAATAGATGACAGCCTTTTAGGAATAACTTCTCATACGTTATATAAAAGAGGCAAAATCCTATGTCTTCTGGGTTCATGCATGTTTTCTGTTTGAGAGAACTCTGATTTTCACCCCCTTCCTTGTGATTCTCCTGTGTCTCCACAGAGGAATGGAATGAAGCTTGAGAGGGAACTGTGATTCGTTTTACAGGAGATTTAAAATTTACAGATATGCCACAGAAGTTCATCATTTTCCATCTTGTCTGGAAAACAACGAGTTTCAAGAGTTTCTATAGAGCTTGTCAAGGTTCTTCACATTGGTTACCAACTTAGGGAACTGTGTAAAAAAGGCTGGCTGGTGAGGTCCCAGGGCCTAAACCAGTCATATCAAACAATAGGACTCTGTGAGACCTTGGTATACTTCATAGGAACTCACAAATTATGCTTGTGAGCCTGCCATGGTGTGGTCATTGTTTCGAGTCGCTCTCCTAATATGGATGACTTGGAGACGTTCCTTTGCCCTTTTTACGTTTTAACATCTATTGTTCCCTTTGGGTCTCACATTTTCCTGGGTTTCTTGGATTCTACTCAACTAATGTAAGTCTACACAAGTTACAATAATGTGGGTGAAATCTTCCTTAATTTTCAAATTGTGCTTCAACTCCCATCCACAGGAAGCCAACTGGGAAACATCCCTTTGTCTCATGGTATTTGTTAGGAGTTCGTCCTTTGCACGTGGCTGGGGCAAGTTGTGGCCAAAGTTAGAGCTTCCACAAAAGCCAACAAAAGAAAGGGTTGCTCATTTAGGCTTTCATCAGATATTACTTAGCACTTACTATATGTGGATAATTCTGGATGAGAAGGACATTTAGAGGAATAACCAAAGATTCTATGACAGAAAGCATCACAAGGGAGGGGACCATAGTACAATGCTATGGCAGCTTCAGAAAGGGTAAAGGTTACTTCCAGCTTCAGGAAAGACTTCTTGGAAAAGGTATTATTTGAGCTAGTCCTTCAAGGAATAGTAGGATTGTTAGACAGGGAGAGAAAAAGAGCCAATCAGACCCAAACAGAATGACTGAAAGAACTACCTGGAGGTGAGATCATTCAGGGGCCTCACGGAGAACCTTAAAGTAAGTTCTGATCAGAAGACGTTCTTAATATTCCTGCTTAGCCTTTGAGCGTTTACATGACAGAAAGGTGCTTCACAAATTAACCAGGACCATCCTTTGCCTTCTCACCAGATGTCACTTCAAATTATTCTAAAAAAGAGACGCTATTAAACTTGTAAAGCTTCAGAGTTTCTGCCACCACTTCTTCTGTTTCTTTTTTTAGCTAACCTCCAACCCCTTGAGGTAATTACGAGCCTATTTCTTCTTCCTGTCTCCATGGGCAATAGCTGCTTTTCTGTAGTCTTTACATCAACTGTCTTTCCTCCCTTCCCAACCCCCTAAGGCCCTACATTCCTCAGTCTTAACTCTGCCTACGCTGTGGACCTCACGTGGCACTGAAGGGTGCTCCGCCTTGCGCCAGTGAAAATGAAGTAAGAGATGCCTCCTGAGACCTGTGCAGTCCACATCTTCTCGTTAACATCACCTAAAAGTGCCCTTGACTCTCAGCAATGCCTCTGCTTGGGGTGGGTTCTCTTGACGAGGTCTCCACAAAGCCAGCTCTGCACCACCTCCTGCTCTCAGTCTGTTTTTCTCCTGCCCCACTGAGTTCAGGCTGATTGTTTCTGATCACTTCTTTAACATATCAAGGACACAAGGAATTCTAATCCTTTCCTCCAAGGTGCCAGCTACTTCTGAATTGGTTGTGTTCCAATTCAGTGGTTACAGGGACTTTGAAATCAGCCATGTGTTTAAAATATTGAACAAAGACTTAGATCTTGAAACGTGCATTTATCCTTTCACGTATTTTCTTAATTCATGAATTGACTACCACTTATGGATCCTGCCTCTACATCTGTTTTAAATGTGGGGAATTTTTTTTAATTCCTTCATCATTTGAGTTAAACTCCATAGTATGCCACACTTACCTTGCAATATGCCAACATACAGCAGAACAATTATCTTTTCTTTTGCAAATCTGATCGAAAATGAGCCAAGTCCTCCCCTTCTATGGAATGTGTGTGAATGGTAGTAGCATGGAGAGGTAGGGGGTTCTTTAGAGAAAGCCAGAGTTGGGTTTAGCTATATATTTTGGAAGGGATTACAGAGCTCTCTACACACTGAATCTAATGCCATGGAAATTATGCAAATGCCCTCTTGATGCCAAGGTCCATGCCCATTGAGTTCATTCCAGAGGGACAAGAGAGTCTGGTCTCTGGCTCTCCGTGCTAGAGTCAAGCCTCACAATTAATTCCATATGTGTGACAATGAGTGTGAGTGTGTGCAGGAGGCTCTCCTGCTGCTGTTGCTGGTTATTCATAACTATGTAATTTTGTGACACTTACTATGAGTTAGGTACTGTGTCAAGTATTTTACATAAATTTCTCATTTAGCCTTTCTAATATGCCTGTTATACTGGATAAGTACTAATATTATCCCCATTTTACAGATGAACAAACTAAGGCTTGGAAAGGTAAAAGGTGAACCAAAATCTGTCCACTCCAAAGTTTGGGCTCTTGACAAATACCTTCATTGCTGTTCTGAATGTATGTGGCTACGCCAGAATCCTAGGGAATGTTGGTGCCAGGTTTTTGGCTATGGTAAGAATGGACGGTGAGCTGAATGAGCCCTACCCTAGCACAATGGTAGCATCTCCCTCAAGATGGTGAATAATGAAAAATGCCCCTGGCCTGTAACCAAAGGAAAGGTCTACTCAGCTAATGCCCCAGCCCTTAGAAAGGTCACTCCCAGGAAGAAATAGAATGCTTTGAGGCCCTGTCCTAGAATACATATGGATGCAACATGAACTGTGGGGTCAGATGGAAACTGGTTTTAATACTAGCTCCCTTAATTATTATCTGTATGACCACAGGCAAGATATTTGGTGTCCTTGACACCAATTTCCTCAACTGTAAGATGGGGATAAAATACTATGTCTGGGCCAGTCCCGGTGGCCTAGTGGTTAAGTTCAGTGCACTCTGCTTCAGCAGTCTGGGTTTGGTTCCTGGACATGGACAAGTTCAGTGCACTCAGCTTCAGGAGTTTGGGTTTGGTTCCTGGACATGGACATAAACCACTCGTCTGTCAGTGACCATGCTGTGGTAGCAGCTCACATATAAAAAGAGGAAGATTGGCAGCTGATGTTAGTACAGGGTAAACCTTCCCCAGCAAAAAAAAAAAAAAAAAAAGAATAGTATATATGTATTAATAGCTAGTAGAGTGTTATGAGAAATATGTTAGATAAAGCCCAGTGCCTGATTGCTAAAAAAAAAAATGACTTCTATTTTTATTGCTCAGTCATTCTCATTCAAATATATAGCACTTGACCTGGCATCTTAATTATTTCTTATATGTAAGAATATTTCACTATTAACTCTTTATGCATTTTACTTCATTTGAGATCTTTTAGTTACTAACATTTCATTTTAAATAGGAAATAAGAACAAGGGAGATAAGATGCATTTGTCTCTCCAATATATCTACAAAGACCCCAAACAGATCTCCATTAATCATAAGAACTCACTGGAGAAAATTTACCACTACATGTCTGACACTACTATCCCTGCAGGCTCAAAAGAGTCTCAAGGTCAAATATTCAAGAAGAAACCACAGCTCAAGGCCGAGGAAGTCTCATGGAAGGTTCTGAAACACAGAGGCTTTCTAATTCCTGGGACCTTTTAGTACCTATGAGAAGACATCTGTGTCTGGAAGCCACCTCTCCAATCTGAGAGATTGTTGATGTGGGCCCAGCCCCCAGTCACCAGCATTATTGATTAAGAAGCCAAGAACATAGACATTCCTGCAATTCTTTCATTCTGTGAACCACACAAAATAACCCAGTGCTTCCAGAACCTTCCAGATTAGACTGACTGGAAGAAGGAAGAGGAAAGGTTCCTAACGAATCCTATATCCTAATTAATCATATACCCATTTAAATCCATTCACCTCAAATACTGTGTAGGGCAAGTCTTACCACCTCCCTTCTTTCATCTGAAAGCCAAGAAGAATGTGGCAGGGGTTGGGCCAGGTCCAATCGGGATGAAGAGCCACAGGTCTGCCTTAAAAGATGGTCCAGAATCTCCCCGACAATCTCAGAGTTCCTTAAACACTGGGCAACAGGAGCAACTCCTCAAAGAGTATCCTGGGTCCCGGCCATATGCTGGGAAAGGGCCCATGAAATGCCGTCTGTTTCTCCCCAGCCTGATCATTAGCTACAATGGGAGTACAGGAGGCAATTCAAGACAAAACAAACAAAAGCAATACAAAAGTATCTTGATCCTTTTGTCCTATGGATTTTTGTCTTAGAGGCTATTTTTCTGAAGCATTCAGCCTCTTCCTCAATTCCCCTCCAGATACACTGACTCCATCATATAATTAGTATGATACAGAGACAAGAGCAATGGCCTAGGAGAGGGGCCCTTTGGGTGCCATATCAACTGCATAGCTGGGTAGTTGTCTGGAGGCCTTGAATATACCCTGTGTCTTCCCTGGGCCTTGGTTTCCCAGATATAAACATATACATGCTGGAGTGAATGTCCATTAGGTTTAGCTTTATTCGGTTCTGAGGCCTAAAGTTTCTATTTTCATTTTTGTTTTGTTTTTAAATAAGTTTATTTACTGAAGAATAACATGCATACAGAAAATTTCACACATCGTAAATGTACAGGTCCATGCATTTCACAAAGTGATCATACACGTGTAACCAGTGCCCAGCTCAGGAAATAGAACATAACTAGCACTCCAAAGCCTTTTTGTGCACTCTATCAGTCACATCCCAACAGGAGTAACCATTGTCCTAACATCACAGATTAGTTTTGCTCATTTGGACTTCATGGGATCATATGTTCTTTTCTCCTTTGTGACTGGCTTCTTTCACTCAATATGTTGGCAAGACTCATCTTGGTTGTGGAGGTTACAATAGTTTATTGTCATTGCTCTATAGTATTCCACTACACGAATATACCACTAGCCTAAGGTTTAGTATTTGTGGTTACAACTAGATGGTCCCAATTTTGTCCTATAAGTCACAACCCACTGTGATTGTCATACGAAAATAAGCAGAAAAGCAGAAAAACCTGCATAAACCGCCTAAGAGAACATCTTGGGGCCAAGGATATTATGTTCTTTCTCAGTCCTCAGGGCCTTATGCCCAGAGAAGCTGAAAGCAAAGTGCCAGCAGCAGCAACAAACATTTAAGCAGCACCTTTTGTACTTGTTACTATTCCATGAGATGTATACAGATAAGACCTGAGATCCCTTAGGAGTTTCCAATCTAAAAAGACGACACTGATGCCTAAAGAGATTACAGACACAGACAAGAAACCCAATATATAACCTGGTTTAAAGAAAACACATTCAGTATAAATGAAAGAAAATAATTTATGTGCAAGAAGAAGGATGAAGGCGTTTTGTGGGGTTATGTCAGGTAAAATTGCTATCATTTTTCCAAACAATTAGTCTGAGAAGAACTCACAAGGAACACTGGAACAGAAGGCATGGGGTTGCTGTAATCTGGGGATAATAAACTGGAGAGAGTTAAAAAATTTTAGCCACGTTTTTGAAAAAGGAAATAAAAATTTTCCTGTTTAAGCAAATGATCAAATATAGAGGGTAATGAGCCTGCTGGTGATGCAGAAAGGCAAGAGAATTTCCAAAGCCTTCATCCACATCACTTGACAAGGCCAGAAGACCTTTTAGCATCAACATGATTTGATCTGGCCGCCAATGTTGACACTGTTGGGATGTGTCAGCCCGAAGAGAGGCTGTTCTATTGGCCAGATTTAAGGAAATGACTTAGCCTCAGGAGCCTAGATTATTGCAACGTACTCTTAACTGGGCTTCCAGTCTCCAACTGTGACTTTTTCCGTCCAATCTCTGAACTGAAGCCTGAAGGATCTTCCCCCAATGCAAACCATCATGATACGCCTGCATTTAAAATCCTTTCGTGATTCTCTATCGCCTACAGGATAAATTCAAATAAACTCAAATTCTCCACTGTGGTTTTTAAGCTCTTGGAATCTGACTTCTTCTTACCTTGCCTTGCTCATCTCTCGTCACACTCCAGCCATATGGAACTTCTTATAATTCCCTCCACCTAGAATGCTTTCCCTACAGGCTTCACCAGGTTAATTCTGCTGGTTTCAGAGGTCTCAGGGAACTGCTAGTTTCTCTGGAAGGTGTTCTTGATGGCCCCTCAGTGCTCCTGTAGCCTCCCATAACACACTAACCACAGATTGCTGCCCTGTTCCCTGCCCCAGCAGCCCTGGTCAGTGCCTCACCCTCATCCCTTTGGCACTCACAAGCACAGAATTTGCCAACAGAGTCCTACTGTGGACACTTGCAACTCCACCTGAGGGCTTCTTCTTGGCCTGCCCTGCACATACAGGCCAGGAGCACTAGAAGTTAATACTCCTGAGAGCATTCTTCAGCTAATGGTGAAAGAAGATGGAAGGTGAATACTTTAGCTTGCTCTCCCTCCAGATGAGCTACTTGCACACGAATTCTTGTCTGAAGGCCTGCCTCTGGGGAATCCCAACCCGAGACACTGGCCCATCTCCCAGCCACACTGTGAGCTCAGTGAAGCTAGGGACTGAGGTCTCATTTACCAGTAGGCATCACCAGTGCCTACCACATGCCTGGCACAGAGTAGATAAATGTTTATTGAATAAACGAGGTGCAACACTCAATGAACACTTATTTCATTGTTAGTCTTCCATTTAAAGGCAATATGGAGCCTAGCAAAGAGCACAGGTCCTGGAGTCAAAAGACCTGGATTCAATTATAAAAATGGAATCCTCCATTCCCGATTGGTGTGACCTGGGGTGGATGTTAGGGGGCCAAGACTGCTGTGCCTCCACGGCCCCTTCTGTCCAACAGGGGTCTTTATGTGACTCAAGGAGAGCTGTTTAAAACTGTGGGGAGTTGCACAAATGTAAATTGTCCTTATTTTAGACATTCATGTAATTCTCTGTGACTAAACAGAGGGAAAGAGATTTCATTCTAGATACCACAAGCACTTGTGGTGGGAAGAGGAAGTTGATGAAAATAGGAGCTGGGTAAACAGTTAATTCCATTTGGAGAGTTGGAGAGTTTTTAGAAGCTGACATCTCTGTTTTGATAAAGATCATTTAAATTCCACCCCCCCCCAAAAAAACAGGATGGAAATAAGGGAGTAAAATAGGCTTAAAAAGTCTAGAAATAATTGCTAAATATAAGTAGACATAAAGATATCTCTCTCTCTCTCATATATATGACAGCAGACTTGTAATGAACCATATTATATATAGACAATCTAAGTGTGTTTTTTACTTTGTTTTTCTCCTTTAATAGCTTCAAAATTCCTAAACACAAACACACACCCCCTGAGAAATGTCTGAGATTTTTTCAGATTAAGCTAAAATCAAGTGTCATCTTAGTATCTTCATAATACTGCTTTTATTTTTTGAGACATGACAAACCCTATATTAACCTACCAGACAACAATTTTGAATATAGGACTTAAAAAAAGAATAAGAATTAAAAATTAGAATAGGGTCTAAAACAGTAAAATTTTTAGTTGTGGTCAACAATGAACATCAATATGGAATTCACTGACCATCTTTTGACATTTTTTAAATTTAAGGAACAGCTTTTAAAAAAAACCCCAACATTTAGAAATAAGAGAAATCTAAACTCATTTTCCTTCCCTTTGTTTAACTGTCTTGTGTTGAGGGGTGGTGATAGGGAAAACTCTGATCCATCATCATATTGATTAGCTCTCTGTAAGAGTGAAAAGTATGTGAACATTTTTACGCCTGAGTTCTCAAAGTTAGTGCTTCCGGGGCTGGGCTTTCTCTCCAGACCCTCACCCACGACTGTGTATCTTATGTATCCATGCACATGAAGGACATAAAATACATGTCAAACAAAATAAAGCAAGTTATTAAGTCCAACAAAACCCTAAATCTTGGTGGAAGTCAACAGATAAACAGACTATAACAGTAGAATAGTCTAAATACACAATGCATAATTCATGGCTAACCCAACGCTGGGCTTGTGCAATATTTCACCGGCCTCCCCTTGCACTCTTTGAGGTTAAGACTGAGTAAACTGCACTGTGTCTGCTAACTCAGCAAAACTCTGGACAATCAAGAAAGAAAACCCCATTTTTCCCAATAAGGGGAGCAGGCAAGAAGGCTGAGGGTGGACTGGGTATTGTTTAGCTCTTGAAGCTAGATGTTAAAAAGCTGCTGTGGACTAGGCTATCCACTATCGTTTTAACAGATAATTTTACTTTTGCAAATGTTCATGTCTTCTTTAGGCTATTGTGCTGCTAAAATGAAGAGAGCTGACCAACCTCCTTCCCCACACTCCACTTGCCCCACCCTGTGCTCAGTTCACAGTAGGAGTCCAATAACCATTTGTTGAAAGAACTTTCTTTTGATTTCCATTTGTTGTTCACTGCATGCAGCAATGAAATGCACACGTGAATATTCAATGCCCAATAACAACAGTAATGGAAACCTGAATAAAATTCAACATCTTCATGCAAATTGAAATCTTAGACAATTTCTCACATTTACCATTTCCCAAAATATAGGATGAGCTAACAAATGAGTATACACGACTTTCCCAAGCTGACAAGGCAAAACCAAGTCTCCGGCAGCTCTCCAATGGCCACAAGTGAGGCTCTGTGCTGCCAGGGACTACCATGTCTTCCAGAGACAAGAAAGCTGAATGGGTTGTGGGATACAGTATGGAGTGCAGTGTCATTTTTGGCAACTAAGAAATAAGAGAGGAAAGACAAATGTCAAATCATCACCAGCAAAAGTTCACGTGTTTACTGATACATGGGATGGGAGAACCACACCTACTGGTGCTCCAAGCCTGGGCCTTGGGCAGTAAATGGATCTGTCCATAAAACAATAGAATGTAAGGGAATGTTATGAACACAAAAAGGTGAGAACTGCTGGGTTAGCCTTTCTAAACGAATGGATTCAACCAATCGTCAACATCTTCTGAGTATGTTGTAGCTGACTGTTTGCTGATCAAAAACCCAGGTGAACAGTCCAATTACAGATTGCCTGACTTACAGTATCTACAGAACTGTTTTTGCAGTGGAGTGAGCAGAAAAGATACCGGGCCTGCTAAGTTTTGTTCCAGTGACAAGGGGAAGGTTTCCTCTACTGTTTAAATGTTTAAAGGGTTGGTAGGAGATTAAAATAAAAGTCTTTTGATTATTTCACAAGTCATGTTAATTTGACATAAATGTAACGATAACAAAATACTATTGTTAACAAAAAAGTTAAAATTAAAAACAAGTAGAAAAGCCTAGATGAAGTGGAAATAATTTAACTGAATATGTTGAAAGGAGTAACACTATTTTTCCTATGAATAACCACGTAATTTAGGGTCTCCATCTACCTTAACCAAATTATTGAAAACCTTACTACAATGTTAATGAATAAAGAGACAGGTAAACCAACAAAAAAACTTGCGTGCTAGCTCGGAACTTTCAAAACATTTAGGAGATAATGGTCAGTGGATACTTTTTAATGTGTGATATACCCAAACAAAAAACCTGGGGAAGTACCTAGACATAGAAATTGTGCCAGATCTCTGCTACATAGGCAAACAAATTAGAATTTCTCTCTGGACCTTTAAAATATGTATTAAAAGCCAAACCATGCACCTTTTATAGTATGAAAATAAAAATCAGTACTCTCACAAAATGTGCCTTCCCTAAGTTGCACTTAATGTTATGGCTCCAGCTTTTATTGCGGGTTGTTGTAGGAGACAGCTCTATGAAAACCACATCTGCATTTGCTGGAAAGCGCTGTTGAGGGCATTATCCATTATGTGATTCAATATTCCTATAGAAAATCACACACAAAAATCTCCTTTTAATATCTGGTGCCAGGAAAATCTCTATCTCCAGGAACTAGTCTGTTTCCTCCTTTCTAATAACAAAAATGGTACAATTTATCCTGTTTCTCTTTTTGCCCTGCCTGCCAGGGAGTTCAGGGCCAAACTTGATGATCAATCATAGTAATTATAATGGATTTTGTGGTTAGCAGAGTTACTTCCTCCAGTTTTTCAAGGCTTTTATTTTTAAGGCACATTACACGTGCATGCACACACACACACACACACGTGCGTGCAGACATGGGCTTTATTGTAACTTCAATTCCCTTTTTGGCAAATGATGAATTATGTTTACTGCACAAAAGTAAAAGATCCAGGAAGATGTCAAAATATGCTTTTTCTTGAAACAAATAGTTTTCACGTACGTGTGCGCGAGCATAGGTATCTTTTCTTTGTCTTTGGAGACAAACCCTTCTATACAACTCACTGTTACACCCAGACAAGTTTTATTCTGTTTATGGATTATTTCTTCGACAAAATAATATATCCTCATTTGTAGTTGATGCCTTTCAGAAAATTAACACCATAATTCCACAAAACTCTGTTAAGCCCACAGTTATCATGAAGTCCTTAAAGTTGGCTCTGATGGTTTGGCTGAACTCACAAAATCACTGCAGAGAATTCATTTACGTTACGTTTACCAAATGTTTGAAATGGACCATCATGTCATTTTCACTTTGCTTCAATGTTTTCTTTTTTCTTAAGTAATACATATGAAATTAATGGTTGATTTGCTTCAAATGGTCTATTTTCCTGCCCTGAGTCTGTTCTATTAGCCAGCTTACATTTAAACATATTTTAGTCATATAGATTTTCCACTGACTAATAAGCAAAACACAGCTTTCCAAAATCCTAAGAAAAGTACATTAACTTTCTTTCAAATTGTAGTTTAAAAAAAATGTTCCACATTGAATGCTCAAGCTTGGGACAAACCGGAAAGATCCCATGAGTTTTTAAACCATATTCATTTCCCTGAGCATGGGGGCTCTGCCTCCTGGATGGTACAGTGCATCCAGTCCTCCTGTCAGTTAGAATTTAGGAAGTCATTTCTCTTTAATGGTTGCCAGACCTCCTGGATAAGCTGGGGCACTGCGCTTTGCCCCGGATCTCCATTGAGAATGGAACCGTCTACTTACTTTCCCCTTCACCACCATAAGAACACCGGGATCCCGCTGGCTTAAAACTGTTTTGACCCCTGAATCATAAAGCTGTGCCTTAACAGTGGGATTGTTTGCAATTAAGTAACTGATCCTTTTCCTATTTAACTTGAGTCTGTTCATTTGATACTAACACCATGCTTCTGTAACCCCACCTCTCCACCCCCCACCTCTCACTCTCTTGACAGGTCTCCAAGAATAGCTGCATGGCTTTGTTCTTCAACTCTGCACATAACCAAGAAACCAAGGAGCCATGAAGGGACTGGCTACCAGCACAGGGCCTGGAATCACACAGGTCTGCTTCAGATTGGCTCTAGGGTCTGCCACTTACTAGCTATACAACTTGGGGTAGACTTTCTGTGGAATCTAAGCCTCCTCATCTGTAAAAGGTGGATACCAATAACAGGAGCTGCCTCAGAGGGCTGCTTCATTCATTCCGCAAATAATTACTCAGAGTACTTACTATTTGCCAGGAACTGTGCCAGGCACTAGGTACACAATCAGCATACACATGGTCCTGTCCTCATGGAACTTTCTTTCATTCTACTTGGGGAGTTAGATACTAAACAAACAAATGAAAAGTATACAGTTACAAATTTTGATAAGTGCTCTAAACAAAATGACAGAACTCTTTGACAAGTAACAATGAGAAGTGGGGGAAATGGCTTTATAGAGGGAAATCCTCTTAGGCAGGAAGCCTTTAAGTTATGATTTGAAGGCTATAGTGGAAGAAGCGAGCACAGGGCATGTGGAAGGGCATTCCAGGAAGGGGAACAACATGTGCAAAGGTCCTTAGCAGGCAAAGCCTGGATTTTCTGAGAAAGTAAGCAGATCACTGTGTCTTTAGTGGGCTGTATGAGAAGGAAGAATGTCCAAAACAAGGTTGGTGAATATCAATGGAGAGTCAACATGCAAAAGAATGTGATCTAGAGTTTAGAATAGATCAGATATCAGCGAATGACAGCTCATGGGCCCTCTGCCTGCTTCTGCAATAAACGTTTTATTGGAACACAGCCACATTCATTTGTTTATGTACTGTCTATGGCTGCTTTCATACTACAACAGCAGAGTTGAGTAGCTGTAACAGACCTGAAAGTCTAAAGTATTTACTATTTGGCCTTTAAAGAATAAGTTTGCCAAATTTGAAACAGAGTAACCCTCAATAAATGTTTAAATAAAACAACAACAACAAAAAGTAAGCCAATACTGTATGATTCCAACTATATGATGTCCTGGAAAAGGCAAAACTATGGAGACAATAAAAAGATCAGTAGTTGTCAGGGCCCGGGGGGCAGGTAGGCAGGAACAGGCTGAGCAGAGAGGATTTTTAGGGCAGTGAAACTGCTCTGTATGATAGTCTAATGGTGGCCACACGTCATTGTAAATTTGTCCAAACTCATGGAAGGTACAACACCAAGATTGAACCCCAATGAAATCATGGACTCTGGGTGATAATGATGTATCAATGCAGGTTCATCAATTGTAACAAATGTACCACTCTGGTGGGGATTATTGGTGGTAGGGGCGGATATGCACATGTGGTAGCAGAGAGTACTTGGGAATTCTCTGTACTTCTACTCAGTTTTACTGTGAACCTAAAACTGCTCCAAAAAATAGGCTATTTTTTAAAAAAAGTAATATGATCTTCAAGAGAAATACTTAATTACTACAAAAAAAGGGGAGAGGTGAGGAATTGAGGTAATTTGCTCTGTAATTCAGGCCCCAAACCTGCTTTTTTCCTGGATTCCACATAAAATACAGCAATTCAAACTGAAATCTCCCTTGAATTTCAAGATACCTATGCTCTTACCAAGAAATGAATAAATGTAAGTTTTTAAGTAGAAAAAAAAAGGTACACAATCATCCATATCCATGGCAACTAATGGGATTTAAAGAAAGATCTGTGAGATGTAGGTTAAATTGAAAATCTTGGAAAATTTAGAACACAGGAATATTATAAAATTAAGATGGACAAACAAAATATTTAAAGATTCTTTTAGAAATTATTTCTATTAATACTGTGTGCACATTGAGCATAAGAAACAAGAAACTTCTGCTTCCAGCATCATGGCTGCCTAGATGCTATGAAGGGCTCTTCCAAAACATAACTTTTATTGCATTGTTGGGCTCATGGGAAGAAAAGAAAATTTCTAAAGGACTAAGATAAACAAACAAAACTCCAGAACTGAGCTGAAACCAGAATAGTGTGCTGAAAGCCCACATAAATAGCAGGGTTGCTCTGAAAGCAAATATCAAGGTCATCTGTACAACTGACAGACTAAGCCAGTGGCAAGTTGGAGGAGCTTAACCTCGAAGCCTGATTAAACCAGGATTATTGAAAGACCTAAGTGGTCCTAGGTTGGTAGCAGCCCCTTGCTCTCAGAAGAAACAAAAATAAATCCTCTCTGGAGAAAAGCATCTCTATTTTAGTCACTCAGGGTTTCCACTAAGATTTGCCAAATACAAATCCCCAAAGATTATCAAGCATATAAGGAAACCAATTACCAATAAGGGAAAGACAGTGGAATAAAAATAATAAGTGCAAATTTAGATATACATCTCCAATGGCTTCAGATACTGAAATTATTAACTACAGAATATAAAATAACTATTCATGAAATGCTTAAAGAAATAAATGAAAGAATTAAATAAAAGTGAGCGTGCAATGACACTATCAAAAATGACTAGAAAGATTTGAAAAATCAAAATTAAACTTTGGAGAACAAAAAATATAATGGTAAATCTAAAACCCCAGTGAATGGGTTTAGTTGCAGATTAGAGACAGTTGAAGAGAGAATGAGTGCACTAGAAGATATAAAGAGAGAAATCACTCAGCGTGCAGCTCAGAGTCTGAGAGGGACAATTAGAATGGGATGTTAAGCAATATGGAGAATATAGAGGGAAAGTCTAAGACACAAACAATTGAAGTTCCATAAAGAGAGACTAGAGACACAGAGGGAAAGTGGTATTTGAAGAGATAATGGCCGAGGATTATACAGAATTGGTGAAAGATATGAATTCATACATATAGGGAGCAGAATAAATAAAATCAAATTCACGCCTATACATTGTAGTAAGCCTACAGAGCAGTAAGGAAAAAAATCTTAAAAACTATCACAGAGGAAAGCTAGTCACTAATAATTAGCTAGACAGCAGACGTTTCCACTGAAACAATAGAAGCCAGAGGTTAGTGGATAATATATTGCACAGAGAAAATAACTATCAACCTAAAATTGGGTGATTCCAGAATGAGGGCGAAACAAAGACATTTTTAGAGAAACAAAAATTGAAGAGTTTATCACCAATAGATCTCCACTAAAAGAACTTACAAAAGCACAGACAATTATAAACTGAGAAGGCAAGTTTGAGATGTAAGAAGAAATGGTGAGACAAAGAACATTATTTTTTTGAAAATAACTTTATATACAGGTTCGTTTAGAAGTGCCCATATTTTTGTTTAAAATAATGTTTAATCTGCTGGTCAAGAAAAGCATAACTAAAGTACTGAAAAAGAACATGTAAGTAGGAAGGTGATGAACAAAGTTAACTGGTTTATCATCTTTATATCGTTTGGAAGAGACACTGGCCACACTGGGAGGGACAGGGACCATGCACAACTCAGTCAAGTCTTCTTCTTACTAAGGCTGATCAAACTATCCCCACAGCCGAGTACCAAATCTGCTCACAGCAAAGGCCAATACTGAGCCTAACGAGCTACCT
The DNA here is from genome assembly GCF_041296235.1 of Equus asinus. Lineage (NCBI taxonomy): Eukaryota > Metazoa > Chordata > Mammalia > Perissodactyla > Equidae > Equus > Equus asinus. The sequence continues at coordinate 43,933,763 of NC_091810.1, read as the reverse complement.
AGTGGGACTAACTAGCTCATTAGCTACCGAGGGACAGACTGATGACACTAGACTTCTCTGACTTTGAAGAGGTCAGCGCTTTGACTTAAAAGAGATAGAAACCTTCTGCTTATGGATTTCCCTTCTCTTTTTCAGTACTTCTGCCAGGACCACAATTCCTGGACAAACAAAATGTCTTATCTGTCACATGGTATCCTGCACAACATCACCTCCAACCATGAGACACATTTTATAGCAAGGGAAGTACATAAATGGGCCCATTACCTAGAAATGCTGGTCTAGTACTAGCTGAGGGACAACATCCAAAGAAGTTGGGATACTGTCATAAAGGAATGCAGTATACATCTTAAATCACAAGCCAATATATCATGCCATCTCCCCCATAGTAAGGATACATGGATCAGGAAACTGAGAGGAGGAAGTAGGAGTGATCCCTCTCAGTAAAACACCTGATAACTCATTAGAAGAATGTTTGCTTCCAAAGAACATTATCATGATGTGATAAATTAGAAGCTGAGGTTATCCCTTAGCGATTTTGGGCACCACATTCCATTGAACCAACAGTTAGGGAAGGGGGTTCCCATTACTGCTATGCAATGGGTATAAGGAAGGAGATATGTGGAACCCAAGGATTTATCAGGTTACCCTTAAATGAAAGTGTAAAACTACAGCAACCCAAGAAAGTCAAGGCCATCGGGGACTTAGATCTTGTAGGAATGATGGTATGGATCACTGTACCAAGTCAAGAACCCTATGCAGCTGAAGTGACAGCAGAAGGTAAGGGGATCAGAGAAGTGGTGATAGAAGAAGAAAACCATGATTATCAATGAGGCCTCATGGCCAGCTAGAGAGATGGGGGCTATAGCAGTTATGTTTTGTTTAGCTAAATCATTTCTTTTCTCCCTTTCACCTTCTGCTACCTTACAAGACTGGTGGTAGCTCAAGTTTTAGATAAAAATACGACCAAATTGGCATTGCCTCACAATGACACAGGAGTTGAGGTGACTTCATGTCTCTCCTGCGTTTGGGACGCTAACTTTTCACCTGAGGGAAGGACAAGCGTAGATGCCACGAGGCAAATGAAGGGAACTATGCTGGATATTGTTCATATGTTCCTCTAAATCCATCTCCACTCTTCTCTCCTTGCTTTCTTCCCCACAGGCTGACACATACAGGTCACATTAGTCTGCTCCTGCCCGTGGGCTTCCAGCAGAATAAGCTAATCGCAGGAGATGAATGTAAGAAGGAGAGTGAGGTCAGCACATTTATCCCCCTGGTTCCCTCCCTGTGAGTTCACTTCAGACTGGCTGTGTCCCTTGACAGAAAGTTACTATCCTTCTCAGAGAAACTCTATGCGACTTCTTCCAGATTCTGGGAACCTCTCCTTCCCTGTCCCTTTGGGCCTAGAAGTGGTGACACCTCTGGTATTATAGCCCTGGGTTTCTGCACAAACCCAAATGGTTCCCCTACACTATACCCACACCTGTGGAATTAATCCCTTTGTAAATAAATGCTTCTTGAATTATCTTAATTTGAAATATTTGTTTCTACTGGTGCCCTGATTGAGCCACTCACTGTGATTTTGTTATATAACTCAGCGTCTGGGAATCAACCCCTATACGGAGAGATTTTCTTAAGACATCCATAAACCTACAGACCTGGGTAATTTGCTGTGGCAACAAAATTGGCTAACTGTTTCCAGCACCTGACAAGCTCAGAAAAACTTGTCATAGGAACCAGGAAAGAGAAGGTCCAAGATGGACACGAAAAGTCAGGAGCACTCTTACTTCTGGCTGTAACTATTGGGCAACTGCTATGAAAAGCCAGGAGAGACCTAAAGTTTCATCTAAAACCCAGGTTACTAAGTTAAGAGACATATTAACACAACTTAGTATTAACTTCTCTCAGGAACAATTTAGTTAGAACAATTTGAATAGGCTTTAATTTATAATCAAATAATCAATTGATCAGATATCTAGAGGAAATGTGAATATTTCTCAAAGACAGAGGTTCTCAAACTCTGAGTGTGCATGAACATCACCTGGAGTCAGCACTGGGTAGAATTTGGCAGAGCGCAGGGCAAAACGAAAAGGTGGGCCCATTGCCAAGAAATTATTAAGAATTCCAAGATGGTGACAGTCGAACCATTAAACCCAGCACAAGGCTCTTCTAAATGCAGAGTGCCATGTGACTGCACAAGTTGCAGAGGCATGGAGCCAGCCCTCTTGGAGAACTTGTTACAACACAGATTGCTGCACCCTAATCCCAGAGCTTCTGATTCAGTAGGTCTGGGGTAAGGCCCAAGAATTTGCATTCCTAACAAGTTTCTGGGTGATGCTGATCCTGCTGGTCCAGAGAGCATACTCTGGGAACCACTACCCTAAAGAATATAAAAGAGAAAAAAAAATCTCAGGATGAAATGAACACATAACCAACATATTCAGAGTTCAAATTGACAGTCTGAGTGGATTTTGTATTGGATATCACAATATATATCTACAACTTATGAAAAGTTAAATTTATTCACTTATAAATTTGTAGATACAAATTTAATATCCTGAATAATATTAACTGCGTATATCACATTTAGATATTCCTCTCTCAACAGATGTTTATTAAGTGTCCACTATGGGCCAGGGTATTACGCTTGCTCATGCATTATCTATGAAGAGGTCATAAATAAATGTGGATATTATTTAGAAGAATGATCTCAAGTATGGAGGAGAGGGAAATCAGAGTTGGGATGAGTGAGATCCCTCAGGAAGGGAAACTAGAATATGGGAAAGCTGTATCATTTTTGTAAGCATATGTCTATTATATGCTCATTGAGAAAATACAGCTTAACAAAACCATCTTGGTTTTGATACAATTGATACCTGATGTAGAAAAAGCATCATAGCTGGTGATTTTTAAAACGTAGAGAACACATCGTTTCAAATAAGGATGAGATGTTAGTTTTTCATGCTGACCAATAAAAGTTTATTAAGAATTATAAACTTCCATCCTATGTTGAAATACCTAGCCTATAAATACATAAACAAAACTTTCAGAAGTTTTCAAATACCCCAGTTGGAATAACCAAGTTATTAGTTGGGAAAATCAGTGAATCTACGGTGATCTTTTTATGAAGGATTAACAAAAAGCCAGATACCTTCTATGAAGAAGATTAAACTCCCCCAGTGTCACTTACAAAGCCACTGACAATTTATTTTCAGACGTCTGCTGCATCACAGCCTGTAAGAGCTCATAGCAGCTTCAGTGTTCTGGTTTCTCCTCCTGGATATACAGTGTAGTTGGCTGTTGACTATTCATCACTATGATTTCAAAGGATGAAAAGTTTGCTCATGTGGAATGTAGGTATTCTTGACCTCTGAACTCCATTGTTCTGAAGCCGGGGAAAAATACAAGAACTCTGGTGATACTAAACAAATCTGATAAGGTCACGTCTGGCTTCAAAGAAAGATCAGCAACCGACGGCACAATAGTCTGCAATTTCTAGTATATTCTTCTTTCTAGGTCTCGAGTGTTGATAATTAACTGCTTACTATTCTAAGCTGAATTTTTTGCCATTCCTATTGTAATTTTAGTAAAAATAAAGAATTATTATAAAAATTTTTAATAACATTGAGAAAATAAAGTGGTTTTTTTTTTTTTTGCCACAACCTTCCTATCCCTCACTTAAGAAAATATATATATCAAATTACAAAAGTTTACTGGGAATAATATTAATGAAGAATGCTAAGAAAACTTTATGCTAGACTTCTAACACATAACAGTAAATGAGGGAAACTCCAGTTCCCAATGAAAACCCTCAAATCAAAAGTATTTTCAATAGATGAATATTTACCATGAGATTCTGATAATGATTTTTACAAGGACATCATTTTTTTTTCAAGCAAAGATCCAGGAATATTTTGTATCTGGTCCCCTGTAGACTTATATCAGTTTAACTGCCAATATTTTTTAATTCACAATGAAATTTCACAGAACTCAACTTATAAATATTTATCTGTAAAGTTAACAACTGTGAACTGTAGTGGAGTGTCAAACTGTAAACAGAGTCATGGAATATTGGTTCATTTTGAGAACAGATGTTGGGCCATCTTCGTGATGGGGTTGATTGCAGAAGACACAGTAATGATTTAGTCTCTTTCGTTCTAGCAACTTTTAAAATACACAAGTAAATCTAAGGAGGAGCAAAACCTGCACTCGAGTCCCCACTCTCCATTTCTGCCACAGTGGCAGACATCACCAAACAATCCTAGAATTTCTTCAGTGCTCAAACCAGCCTGGGTACAGTTCCCGTTACAGTACTCTGGCAGTCATTATCAATTGATTGGAAGTAGTACAAGATCAAACTATCTTCTCTGTATTTAACTCTTGTATCCCGCAGTGGTTCTCAAATTTTTTAATGTGTAGCATATTTTCAAATATTAGAAAGTTTGGTAGCACTCTCAAAGGGATTTAAAGTTTGAAAACAATTAAAAATAAGCTGCAGGAGCTGGCCAGTGGCACAGCAGCTAAGTGAACATGTTCTGCTCGGCGGCCCGGGGTCAGTGATTTGGGTCCTGGGTGTGGACATGGCACCACTTGGCAAGCCATGCTCTGGCAGGCGTCCCACATATAAAATAGAAGAAGATGGGCAAGGATGTTAGCTCAAGGCCAGTCTACCTCAGCAAAAAGAGGAAGATTGGCAGCAGGTTTAACTCAGAGCTAATCTTCCTCAAAAAAATAAAAAGTTGCAGCAACGATAATCTAATCCCTGTCACTGTCTCATAGTGTCTAGTAAAGCAGCCACAATTATCCACTTACCCACTTGGTATCCAGATTACCCTTTGAGGACAACTATTTATAGCGTTGGCTTCACCCATGTATATACTCATAAAGTAAAGCTCTCTTGCACCCACAAAATGGGCCAGGTTTCCTTAGGCCCACCTGGTGTTCTGCTTAGGAGAGTGGACTCTACAATCAAGACAGTGGGGTGTGATGCTGTCAGTTTGCCTGTAGAAAGAACACTGGCCAAGGAGTGGTCACCCAATCCTACAGGCCGAGAGAACGATTAGGAGTCTACTGGGTTTGCCAGGTGAACACAATTACGTCTACCTGTTCTATTTGCCTTATCTCCATCATTCCTCTCAGCATCCCCAGAGAAAACTGAGTCTCCGAGAGGTTAGCTCCTGGCCCCCAGACCCACTGTGAAGTAGTGACAGAGACAAGACCAGGTTGACTTCAAAGCCAGTGTGCTTAGCCCCCTGCCACTCTGCCCTCTGGGGACTAACGAAACTCAGTCACCTTCCACAGCAGGAGTGGATCTTAAAAATCAATAGCAACAACTGGCAACCATCATTCTTTCCATTGCTTCAGTCAGAGTCTGTTTTACCGAGGCCGGGCAATCCACTTCCTGCTTGGACCAGGTGTCTGAAAGGCTCGGTTCCTTCTGTTTCCTCCAGGGGGGTCTTCCAGAACCATGGGTCTTGCACTTGAAATGTGATAACTTATTGGAGATAAAGTGGATGATAGAGCTTTACAATGTTAAAATCCGCAGTGCCACACAGTGTGAATCAGTATCAGGATTACTTACATTTAGCCCCCAGTGTTCACACAGAAGCAATAGTTTTACTCCCACTTTACAGGTGAAACAATAGAGGAAAGGAGACAGAGACCCTACTAAACTTAACTAAGCATCAATGATATTCTAGACATGTGACATACATGAGCTCATTTAATCTTCATAACAGACACCAAGTCTATATTTTTAAATATCTCGGGTTAATTTTCATTACCATGTCATCCAGTATATGTCTGATGTATTTAATTTGTTTATTATCTGCTTCCTGCCCATCCCATCAGACTCTCCATTCCATAAGGGTTTAGATTTGGGTCTGTTCCATTTTCTGCTATATCCCTGAGAGTGAATGGCACAGAGTAGATACACAATAAATACTGGCTGAGTAACTGAAAGGAGGCTCAGTGAGATTCAATAACTTGCCTGAGGTCACAAGGTCAAAACCGAGCCCTCTGTCATCTGTACCCAACTGCCACATGAACACCCCCAGCTCTGGGCTCAGGGCTATTTGAATGATGGAGAGTCCCCCCAGCAGGCAGAGGGCCAGGGGTAATACAGTAAGGCTATCACTTGGCAGTGCATTTCACAGGGAATAATGGTACCCTTTGTCCAGGGGTGTCCTGAAAGTTTTGCTTCTTCTCAATAAAACAAAAAAAATGAATGAAAGAAGTTTAGTCCAGGGATGGCTGCTATATTCCCAGACGTAGGAAACCCTTAAAACAAACAGTCATGATGGGATTACTCTAGCAGGAGACCTTGCCCGCAATTCCTCCTCACTAATTCCCTCCTAGTCTTCAGCCCCCATCTGGTTCAGATGGCTATAATTCAACTCAACAAACGACTGAGGGCTACCCTGTGTCACCTGCAGGTGGTAACTGGGGAAGACGCATCCTTGTTCTTAAGTAATTCACAGTCTAGAAGAGAAAGGCAGTGAAACACCTAGGTTTAATAAAGCATCATGAAAGTAATAAAAACAGCACACAGTAGGAGTGCAGAGGACGGAAAGGCTGGCTATCTGAAGGTTGCATCAAGGAAGACTTCAGGAAGGAGGGAGTATATGACCTGGGCTAAGAAGAGGGTTTCTACCCCATGGAAGGAAGAATCCCAAAGTTGCCACCAAGCTAAAGCAGGGAAATTACGGATTCCTGAAGTTCTAAGCAAAACTGAGGGGCAGTAGAATTTAGCCCAGTGGTTCTCATCTGGCCTAAATAAAGGGGTGATTTTTCCCCATAGGGGACATTTGACAGGGTCTAGAGACATCTGTCACAACTGGGGGGTGCTACTGACATCTAGTGGGTAGAGGCCAGGGATGCTACCAAGCATCCTACAATGCATAGTACAGTGCTCCCCAGCCCCCTAAACAAAGAATTATCCAGTCCAAAATGCCAACAGTGGCAATGTTGAGAAAACTTGGCTTAGAGTAAACAGCATGAACTTTGAGGCAAACAGACCTGGGTTAGAGCCCAAGCTTTGCCCATAAATGGCCAAGTGACAAGTGGCTATTTAGTAGCCAAGAGGCAAATGACATATCCTCACTGAACTTCAATGTGTTCATCTGTTGAATGGGAGGTGCCGGTTGTACGTACCTCACCACGGTCACTCCTGCATTCAGCAGGGATGTCTAAAGGGCCGCCTATGTGTCAGGAACTATGCTGGGTCCCAAGATACCGCAATGGGTAAGATGAATGTAATCCCCAACCTCATGGAGCTAAGCGTGGAAAGCAGACATAGAAGCGAGCAATAATAATAAAGAGGTAGAGATGCTACTGCAGAGATGTGTCAGGTGCTAAGGAAGCTCCAAGAAGGAACATCTATCCTAGACAAGAGGAATCAAAGGAGCCTTCTTGGAAGAAATAGCATTTAATTAGACATGTGAGGGATTTCTCAGGTAAAGAGGAGCAGATTAAATGAGATAAATGTGAAAGCCTTACTATAGTACCTGGTGCGATGTAAGCATTCGTAATGGGAATTATTCTGAATGTCCTAAAAAGGTCCACTAGGTATATAATGGATTCTATGTTTCGGGTGGGATAATTTTAATATGGTGGAGACTGCTAACTATTTAGCAAGCTGTGTTCCCTCCTTCCTAGGTACTTGGCTCCCTGGCTAGATATTTCACAGCTGCCTTTACAGTTAGATACAGCCATAAGACTAAGTTTTGCCCAGAGAACGTGAGAAATAATGTGTTGATTTCTGGGTGCTGGTTTAGGTTGAAGGACATGATTTCTCAATGACTTATTTTTGTTCCTTTCTGGCTGCCACAAAGGGATGGGGCCCAAACCCAACTTCAGCCATTCTAGGGAGGGGTAGGCAAAGTTTTCCCGTAAAAGTTCAGATAGTAAATATGTTTAGCTCTGTGGGCCATATGATCTCTGTTACAATTACAGGCATACCTCGTTTTACTGCATTTCGCTTTATCGCACTTCACAGATATTGTGTTTTTTATAAGACCCTCCACTAGCAAAAAGACGAAACACTGAAGGCTCAGATGATTGTTAGCATTTTTTAGCAATAAAGTATTTTTTAATTAATTAAAGTACACTTTTTAAAGACATAATGCTATTGCACACTTAACAGACTACAGTATAGTGTAAACATAACTCATATATGCACTGGGAAACCAAAAAATTCCTATGACTCACTGTATTGCTATATTCACTTTATTGCAGTGGTCTGGAACTGAACCCTCAATGTCTCTGAGGTATGCCTGTACTCAACTCTGCTGCTATAGCACAGAAACAGCTGTAGTAACGTTGCTACCATATGCAAGAAGTGGGCATGGCTGTGTTCCAATAAAACTTTATTTATAAAAACAAGCAGAAGGCCGAATTTGGCCTGTAGGCCATAGTTTGCTTACCCCTGTGCTAGCGGATGAAGGAGCAATAAGATGGAAGGAACCTGGGTTTGTGATAGATGGCATGGAGCAGAACAGCCCTATCAACCTGGATCCCCTCACCTTAGAACTGTTATGAGAGAGGGAGAGATAAACATACATATTCTTTTGTGGGGTTTTTTTAGGAAGATTAGCCCTGAGCTAACATTTGCCACCAATCCTCCTCTTTTTGCTGAGGAAGACTGGCCCTGAGCTAACATCTGTGCCTGTCTTCCTCTATTTCATGTGGGACACCTGCCACAGCATAGCTTGCCAAGCAGTGCGTAGGTCCACACCTGGGATCCAAACCGGCGAATCCTGGGCTGCCGAAGCAGAATGTGCAAACTTAACTGCTGTGCCACAAGCCTGGCCCCTAAACATATATATTCCTTAAGCCCTACAGCTTAGCCTTGCCCCAGTTAACACATGGGTTTCTCAGAACTCTTTGAGTTTACTTAAACTGTCCTGGGAACCCAGTAACTATATACATATAATAGTGTCTTCTGGTGAAATGACCCAGGCATTTGGAAATAAGACTACCATTAGGCTGGAGGGAGCTCATGCTTTAGCAATGAGGGGTCCAGAGTTAAACTCTCTGCACTTATTCCCCATTTAGCTGAGGACAGCAAACTGGAGACATCACCATCATTTAAAAATTCAAGGTTTACAGAAAATCTAACAAATTATCTGACTCAGGCTGCAGGATGCCTGTTGGTGTCCTCCTGGAAACCGCCCCCCTAAGTCAACAGCTGGTATCTTCACTCTTGGTAGAGAGGACACGAAGGAGGCAATGAAACAGCAAACAAACTCTGGGAGCTTCCAGTGGCAGGCCATGCTAGCTGGAAAACGGCCTCAGCAACTTTATATAAGGTGAAGGTTGAATTTCTTGTGGGCCTCTGGACCAAACTCCTTGGTGGTATTCATTATTCCTAGCTTACTCTACAACGGTTTTTGCTGGTTAAGTGGGAAGGTAAAAGTGTCATAGGAAGATCTCTTTTGAAGAGAGTTTGGAATAAAACGATCATAATCCTTTTTACATTCATAATCTATTTACATCTGCAACAATATTTTAGGCAACTCAATCTTCCTCAGAAATTAACCACTGCCCATTCTAAAATAATCCCTGGACTAGGGAAAAACAGAGTGAAACCAGCCTCAGGCATGGGGGCAGGTGGAGGATGGCCGGGAGCACTGCCAACATGTCTGAGCCAGAAGAAATTTAAAAAGTGTCCAGTCTGGTCTGATTTTCCCATTTCACAAGTGAGAAAACTGAGATGCAGAAAGGTTAACCATTCAAGGTCATAAAACTAAGTTAGAAGTAATATATTTGCATGGTTTGAGATGAAAAAACCATGCATTTTGATATTTGTTTGTTTGAAATTCAGGAGGAGGATATGGTTATACTGCCCATTTTCCCTTTTGTTTTCTATATTGAAAAGATCTAGGGTAAATGTGGACCTCAATTTTTAAATCAATTTTTATGATCAAATCACAAACTCTTATGAAACTTGGAGTTTAAAAAAGCTCCAGAATTTTGACTGGTTTCTGAACTTCATTCAGTTTTCTAGAGAAAAATGGTATAAGTAAGAAGTTTATATGTTCCTGTCAAAGAACGGCAGCTGTGTCCCTCAATGTAGGCTTTTTTTTCTACTGAATTCTGTGGCTTTTGCAAAGAAGATAGGAAAAGAAGGGCTGCTAGTTATGTGTGAATTGAGATGCTAAAGGGTCATCACGAGCAAAACTTCACTTTTCTGTTCTCAATTTCCCTGTATAGTTGCAAAGGTTCTTCTCTGGTTTCCAAAGCATTTTATGGCACACCCTAAATGTAGAGAAAGATAAACACTCTACCATCACTCCATGTGGCAGGATCCCTGGACCAAGCTGCCACTCATCATGGAGTTGTAAGTCTTGGGAGCAGTTATTCCCTGGCTTCTTCAGAATGGCACAGACACTCAAGGAAGACCCTGGCCCCCAAATTCGATAAGCCATCACTTCTTTGAAAAGTCAGAGCTAGGATGTGAACGTGTTTATAACATGGGTGTCATGCTGCTGATTTTCACTTAGGCCGTGTATTTTACAGCACTTAGTGCAAATATGTATAAAAGTTAAATTTATCAGCCTGCCATTCAAAAAGATGGTCAACTATGAAGTTCTGGTACCACAATGCAATCTCTGGGCGATCATACCAGTACCACTTGTCTCTTGACACAACCAAAGTATGAAAGTCCCCACTGAACTTTCGTCCAAATCAGTTGGCATCCATGCCTTAAATCACCGAGGTTTTGCAGGAAACAAGTAGCTGGAACAACTGCTCGCCACATTTGCGATCCCTCGAACTGCAGGGAAAATGCCCGTACGAACCTTTTCAACACATTTTCAGACACACCAAATATGTTATGATCAAGGGCATCTCAGGCAGAGAACGGTTCTGCTGGTTCTTGAGCCTAGTGTCAAAGGGGCAGGGAAGGTTTCCACAGAAAGAGAAGAGATGTATTTCACACTGAATAATCCACGATGACAAGATTTTAAAGAGATAAATCCTTCTCCTCACAAAATATGTGTAACTCACTTGCATGTCTGCAGATCATCAGCCAACTACTCTATGTTTTAAAAATCTGTCTCAATAGTCTTCTGTTCATGCACATATTTTCATATTCTGACATGTGAAAACATTTTCACTCCTCTAACTCTCTTTCTTGATTATACACACAATTCGTATTCTAGAAGAAAACTCAGAAGGTATAGATAAGGAAAAATAAAAACAAACTGTGATCTCATCAAACAAAAATAAACAATTTTCAGATACTGGCAAATATCCCTCCAAATATCTTTTTGTGTTTCTCTCTCATCATCTCTTGTTCCCCTCCCCTCTTCTCCACATACACAACAGACAAACAGACACATCCTAAAATGAATGTACACTATACACATTATCCTTTGTTCACACAATGATATGTGTACAATATGGTTTAATGAAAACAAATGCATATTTGTATTATCCCATTTAACAGCTATATTATATTCCACTATGAGTATGTACAAACATATTTATCTGTACGAACACACCATTATTGATTTAATCAGCCCCCACTGTTGAACAAACGGAATGTATCCTTTTTTCCGCTACTGTTATAAATGATTCTTTAATAAATGTGGATATCCATGTACCTAGATTCCTATATATCTGTCCAACTATTTCCATAGACTAAAGTCCTACAAGAATGGTCACACCAAAGAATACAAAATTTTTTTTAAAGATTGGCACGTGCACTAACATCTGTTGTCAATCTTTTTTTTTCCTTCTTCTTCTCCCCGAAGCCCCCAGTACATAGTTGTATATTCTAGTTGTAGGACCTTCTAGTTGTGCTGTGTGGGATGCCACCTCAGCATGGCTTGATGAGTGGTGCCATGTCCACACCCAGGATCTGAACCAGCGAAACCCTGGGCCACCGAAGCAGAGCATGTGAACTTAACCTAGTGGGCCACGGGGCCTGCCCTGTAATGTAAGTATTTTAAGGTGTCAGATGCCTATGATTCCTATATTAGGATGAGTATGGTTCAGAGTTACTCAACAGAACTCTGTGATATGGGAATGTCCTATATTTTCTATCTGATACAGCAGCCACTAACCACATGTGGCTACTGTGCATTTGAAATGTGACTAAGTCAACTGAAGAACTGATTTTTAATTTTCTTTCATTTTAATTTAAATGACCACACATGGCAAGTGGCTACCATATTGACAGCCCAGATTCTAGATCAAGTTAGTATTACTTGAACTTTTTAGAGTGAATTTGACCTATCAATCATGTCTCTGCTTAATGAATCCCATACAGACCTTGACATCAAAGGACATTGCCTTTTCTGTCAAAGAGCTTTTATGGACAACCCCTCAAGTGATTTTTACATCTTCTGAGAAAAGAAGGGCAGGCATTATTTTTTTCCCATTTCATACATGGTGAAAACTGGAGTTTAGGGAGGTAAAATGAGTCACCCACAGTAAGCGAGGAGAGGAAAATGGGGTCCGAATCCACGTCTTCTGCTCTTCCTTCATTGTTCTTTGTTTACGGAATTGGTCTGTGTTACCTGAACCTCACACAAATGGAGTTCTGCCAAATCACAAAAGCTTGATTTCTTGCCTCTCAGCCCTTGCCTGCGCCGTTCCCATTGCTTGGGACACTGGTCTAGTTCCTTCCCCTTTGTCCACCTACTTACTCTTTATCTTCCAGAAATCAGCTTAGATGTCACCACACTTCCTGAGGAACCCTTCCCTGTATGCACCCCCAAAGCCTGGGTTATGTGTCCCCTCCTACAGCATTCTGTTCTCACTCCAGGCACAAAACTTTCCCTTGTGCACCACAATTGCCTGTTGCTTTATCTGAAGCTGGAAGCTCTCCAAAGGCAAGGGCCACATCCCTGTTGTTCATCTCAAGACCGTCAGCAGCTAGCGAAGTGCCTCCTCACCTGTAGTGTGCCCCAGAAAACACGTGCTGAATCAATGAGTAAACGCACAACAGAAGAAGGAATCCCCAAAGCACGTTTGTTAGGAGAAAATATTCTGAGGCTGAAAAATAACTTCAAATAATCCACTAACATGATATTCAAAAGAATTAATAACTAATTAACTAAAGTTACTAACTAATTAGTTAACTAATAAACAGATCTATTAAACAAATACTATGGAGTGTCTACGCAGTGCCTGACACTGTGGATTACAGATCCTGAGGTTCAATAGGGAACCTATAGGGAATAAACGAGACCTAATCACTGCTAAAGTCCAATGAAACCATCATCAGGGCACCCAATCACAAGCGGGGGAAGTGTGACGAAGGAGGTGTGAGCAGGGCAGTCAGAGAGAACTGGAGGAACTACCTACTTGAAAGGGGTGAAGGGAGCATTCCCAGCATAGGGAATGACATACGCAACCCCCTAGGAAAAAGTGGAAAAGTCAAGGAACCAAAATAGGGCCGGTGCGGCTATAGCCTCATGAGCAAGGAGGGCAGTAAGTAGAGACAAGCTCAGGGAGGTGGGCAGGGCAGAACACATAAGGCCTTCAGCACCACGCTAAGGAGTTTAGGGTTCCTTCCCCTACAGATCTAACCCCCCCAGCTCTACCAGCTTGCATGCAGCCCTGCAGTTTCTGACCATGTCCTCAGAACAGACTCTTCATTCCTGGTGGTGAGGATAAGGATTGCACGCTTTGAAGGTTTCCTATAACATGCAACATTTACATCATCAGGCCATTTATGTGAGGTCCAGCCACTTGTCTGAAGACGAAACCTTAAAACTTCGTTCTGTTTATTCTGGCATCAGAGGGGCTTAGAAATACCAATAACCCAGTTCACACTGCCTTACCTTGGCTCTGAGGAATAAAACAAACCCGAACCTCCACTCCCTAGGCAACCCACCCTAATATGTACCCTAACGTGTGTTCTGTTTTTTTAAATTTGCATTGTTACAATTCTTTTTTTTTTAAAGATTGGCACCTGAGGTAACAACTGTTGCCAATCTTCTTCTTTTTTTTTTCTGCTTTTTCTCCCCAAATCCCCCCAGTACATAGCTGTACATTTTAGTTGTGGGTCCTTCTAGTTGTGGCATGCGGGACGCTGCCTTAGCATGGCCTGATGAGCGGTGCCATGTCCGCGCCTAGGATCTGAACCAGCGAAACCCTGGGCCACGGGGCCAGCCCCCCTAATGTGTTTGAACCATACTCTTTTGCTTATGCATCTTCTTAAGAGTGGTGTCGTTACATGGGTATGCATTGATTAATTTAGAAAAATGAAATGATTCAATAGATCTCTACCTGAATCTTAAGCTTTTCATTCAGGAGGATGTGTTTAAAAACTATCCTCATTGCTATATGTGTATCTAGTCTGTAGCTTCTTGTCACAGCAGTCCATCATACATGCCCACTGAGCATATTTTACAAAGTGACAGAACGCTATATTGCCTCTAATTGTCCATTACAGCAACAATCTGCAATAATCATCCTCACCCAGGCCTTTGGTGGTTCTATGTGAGACTTTTTCCTGAGTTTGTACCTAGGTGAGGTTGCTGGATCACAGACAAAGAGGCAAGATAATTCTTTGTGGTAGGGTGCTGTCCTGTGCATTGCAAGATGTTTAGCAGCATCTCTCTACCCACTAGATGGGAATGGCACCACTCCTGCCCCAGATGTGACAACTAAAAATGTCTCCAGACATTGTCAAATGGCTCTTGCTGGGCAAAATTGATCCCAGTTGAGAACCAATGAAATAAGTAAGTAGGTAATTTGACTCAATGCTGCTATAGATTGGTCTCCAAAAGGGCTACACCCATATAACTCCCACCAGCAGTGCAGCAGACTTTATACATCTCTGCCAATTCTTGCCTTTCCAATTTTGGCCAACCTAATGAATATAAAGCGATATCTCACTGTTGTTTTAATCTGTGTTTCTCCAAATACTTGCAAGTTTGAGCGCCTCTAAATAGACCTGGTCATTTGTATTTCTTCTTCTGAGAACTGCCTGTTCACAACATTTATCTTTTTTCTATTGAGTTATCTGTCTATTGTTTGGTGATCTGTTGCATGTTCTCTGTATATGCTAGATATTAGTTCCTGGTCAGTTTTTGACATTATAAATATTTTCTTTCAATCCATCATCTAGTTGTAAACTCTGCCCATGGTATCCTTCCTTGGATAAGAATCCTAGATTGTGATAAAATCAAATTATTTTATTTTTTCATGACATGGTTTATGCTTTTTGGATTTTGACTAAGAAGACTTCTCGTATTCTTAGGTCTTAAAAAGATTGTTATAAATTATCTTCTATTAGCTTTAACATTTTGCCTTTCTTTTTTGAGATTCTAATGGAGCTGAGATGCACTTCTGCATACAGGGCCAAGCGAGGGCCCAGTTTTGTTTTTTCCATATAGTGATCCTATTTTCTCAGCTATTACCAAATGGCTGGCTGTCCTTTCCCACCTTTTTGTGGTGCTACCCTCATTAGATACCAAGTTCCCAAATACCCATAAGTTCCTTTACCTCTCTGAACTCCGTATTCTTCATCTGTAAAAAAGGGAATGAAATGCATGCATCCTGGGATTGTTGTGAGGATTAAAGGGGATGAAAAACACGGAAAACATGGAGTCCAAAGCACAGCACAAAGGACACACTCCAGACAAGGCAATGCTTGTGATCATCTCTGGTGGGCATCCCTGCCTTAGAAGCTCACCATTTATTTGGCCTCATGAAATAAACATAGGAAACAAAGACAAGAGCAGGATGGTATGCTGTGCTCTCCATGTGCAGACAGGATCCAGGAGACAGACTCATGAGGCTGGAGTGATCAGAAGGGGCAATGTGGGTCACTGGTTAAGACCAAGAGAGGGGGCCCTGGCTCACTTATCACAGCCAGCATCTGGGTAAACAGATGAAGAGACGTGAAACCTCCAATTAAGAAAATAGAATTCACAACACAAGAAGACATCATTTCACATTATTCCAACTGGCAAAATTAAGAAGTTGTCCCATACCAAATGTTGGCAACTATGTGGATCTCCACAGGATCTCACACATGGCTGGGGGGAGTATAAACTGGTTCAATGACTTCTGAAAACAACTGAGAACTGGTCACATGCCCTATGATCCAGTGATCACACTCTAAGCAAATAAGAGAAATTCTTGAACATGTATGTGGGGAGACAAATATGAGAACATTTACTTCAAGCCCTGTTTGTAGGAGGAAAAAACTGGAAGTAGCCCCAAAGGCCATTGACAGGATAAAGGAAAAGTAAATTGTAGTCTGCTCACATGATGGAATATTATACAGTAGCAAAATTAATAAACCACTGCTATATATAATAATATGGATGGTGTTAGTAATGCCATATTGGGTGGGAAAAATCAAGTTTCAGAAGATCACACACAGTATGCTATCCTTTTTGTAATGTTAAACAAACAAAACCAAATTACAAGCATTTTAAGTATTCATAAATATGTAAGCGACTATTTTATGAAAAACATGGTAACAGTAAACAAAAATCCAGGGTCACGGGTATACATTAGGGCAAGGCCATGGGTTAGGAGGGGGAAAATCCCACACAGACATAAAGTTATAATTCATGATCGGATTCTCGATTTAAGTGTTAGGTTCATGTTTGTGTGTGTGTGTGTGTGTGTCTTGCATGCTGCATGGACCAATGACAAAAGTGTGTCATGAATCAAGTACCATGATTAAACCAATTTTATAACTTGAAGTCCATTTAAAAAGAATGAACGAACGCTAAGCACTATGTTAAGCACTTTACACTTTCTCATTTAAATTCTCCCAATAGTCCAATGAGATAAGTTCTTTCTTTATCCTCACTTTGAAAGATTAGGAAACTGAGGCACAGACAAAACGAGTACCTTGCCAAGGTTGTGTGGCGAGTGAGTTTCAGGATTTGCACCAAGGCGGTTGACCTCAGAATCACAATCTTCTAAACTACTACACCACAATCTTTTCAGGCTATTTACTGGTTACCTGTACTGTTGAATATGGTTCTTACTACTCAAGTGCGGCTATTTAAATTGAGGTTAAATAGAATTTAAAGTTCAGTTTCACAGTCGCCAATAGCCACATTTCAAGTGCTCAATAGCCATGTGGAACCAGTGGCTACCATCCTGGAGTGTACAGATGGAGAACTCCTTATCGTAGAAAATTCTATAGGACAGCCCTGGCTTAGATGGTTGCAGAACCAGGAACATAGCTCAAGTTACCTCAATCCCAGGTTCTGTCCTCTTTTCACCACTCCACGCTTCTTCCCAGACACAGGTGCCTGATGTTGATGACCATTATGGAATCTCAAGAGCTCAGGAAGGTTCTTCGATATTGGCCCTGCACTGAGCTGACAGGGCACCAGAGGACCTGAGATTGCCTGACTAGGTGGCCAGCTTTTGATGCTAGCCTTGTGCTCTGAACTGACCATTTTTCTTAACAAATAAGAAACTGAAACTTATGGAACACAGAAATGTCCAGCACGTGTAAATAGTTACATGAGAGAAAATAAAAACTTGCTACAATACCTTCAAAGAGCTGGTGTTATTATAAATGCCAAATTTTTATCATTCCTTCAAAATTATTTCTGCTATTAAACGCGAGTTCCTCCGTCAAAGCCACATTTGCTCGTTTAGTCAACTGCTCTCCTAGCCTTGGGCAATACACGCTTTTCCATCTCTTCTCATGTAACCCTCTTGGCTACTGTGAATGCTACAAAACCCACTTCAAAGCAGGTGAGAGGCGGGAACAGGATCTACAAGGCCAAGAAGAAAAGATTCCAGGGATGGGATAAGATATGAACTCTGTAGAGGAAGATGAAAGTTTTTCATATCTTTGCAAATGCATCAGCACGAGCAAATTGCAGATGAAACAGAATGAAAAACAAAAACAAAAGTGTATCTTTGGCACCCCAATTAAATGCCTTTTCCAGGAACCTGATTATTCAAGTGTCCTAAAATTCAGGAAGAGGCGAGCTATAAACATGCCCATTAGTTGTTAGACATGCATAATCAAATCTTCAAGATCACTTCCTGTACATTTTCTCCTTTTGATTCTCTTGACAACGCTGCAAGGTACACAAAGCTACTAATAGTATGCTCATCTTGCACATGAGAAAACCACGATTCAAGCTTGCAAACTGCCAGAGATATAGGATCTAACAAAGATTTCCTGCTGCCTAGTCTGAAGAGTTTGTGTATACTATGCTGCATTTTACTTCATTTTTGCATTTTGAAGTGTGAATCAGATTCTCTACTCTTCCCTTTCAATTTAAACCTATGGTGGCCAGGCTTATGTAAAGAAAGCCTTTGAAATCCATAACTAGGGCATGAAATAACTAAGAAAATAGAAAGATTGGCTGATGTGGTCAATCTTTCTATAAAAGTACTTACATAGCAGATGACAAGTTGTAAGATATATATATGTGGGCTGGTAAATGTGGGCTACTTATTTACAAGCCTACATGAAAGCTGGATGAATATACGGCTCTACTTACCTTTCCCCATGTCCCACATGAGAGCATTTTTCCTGGCTCTCTCCTCTCCATCAAACACAAATACACAGCACATGCTGAACTCAATGGACCCCATGCAACGACAGTGAGCCATCTAAAATAGGCGTAGTGTTTGCAAAGAGGTCTGCTCTGCCCTTTGCCCCTTTGGCTGGTTAAATCCTCTCATCCTTTAGGTGCATGTTCTGGAGGTGCTACTCATTCCAGACGCCTCCCTTAATTCCTCAGCACTCTTGACCGTTTCCTCCCCATCTCACTGGGAAGGTGTACTCTGTTCTAATCCCCTGCTCAGTCTGTCTTTGCCACTAGACCACGAGATCCTGAAAGGCAGATTCTTCAAATACTGGAACTGGGTCTAATATAGGGTGGTCACCAGTGATGTTGTTGAACAACTACTTGTCGAAGTAATGTTTGTTTGTTCATGTGATGGATACATGAACAAACAAATGATCTAACAAGTGGTTCCAGCTCCAATCGGGGTTCGAATATGGCAGAGATGTCCACTTAGATAGTTGCTAAGAGAGCTGTTCTCACAGTGGGATGTGGTGGGCAGAATTTTGGCTCCCATAACCTTTGTTCCCTGGTGTTATACCATAAATATGTCATATTACTGGGCAAAAAGACTTTGCAGATGTAACTAAGGTCGCTGATGAGCAGATCATAAAACAGACAGATTATCCTGGATTGTCATGGTGGGCTCAGTGTAGTAATCTGGACCTTTAAAAGCAGAAAAGGAAGCCAGGAGGGGAAGTCAGAGAGATTCAAAACATAAGAACTTGACCTGCCATTGCTGGCTTGAAGATGGAGGGGGCTGGGTGAAAACCATGAGAAGGAAGTTAATTCTGCCAAAAGCCAGTGAGTTTGGAGGAGGAGCCTGAGCCATAAGTAAGAACTGTAGACCCGACTGATACCTTGATTTCAGCCTGGGGAGACCCTGAGCAGACAATCCAGCTATGCTGTGCCAAGACTTCTAACGCCCCGAGACTGTGAAACAATAAAGTGTTGTTTGTGATGTTTGAAGCTGCTACCTTTGTGGTAATTTGTTATGATAACAATAAAAAACGAATGCAGGGGCTTTCTCTAGAAGTGGCAGTCTGTCTCCTGAAACAGAGTTTGACTGAAAGTTTTTAACTAGGGAGGTAGGGAGGTGATCACCAAAAACTGGTAAGGGAGTGAGTGAGGAAGTGAGCCCAAGAAGGGAAGAACGCCAATACAAAATGCACTACTGAGCAGGTGACCGCTGTGGGGAGCAGGGGCTCAGTCCCGCTGGGGACCCCTGGGAAACCTGCAGAACCTGCCTAGGTTCTCCTCTCTGAAGGTAGAAAGCCAGGGCACTGATCCACCTGCTCTCACCTGGCACCGGTGGGGCCTGCTCCCACGGATATTAACTCTCCAGCACTTCTGGCCTTTCTATATTTCCTTCTGCCTTGCAGTCTCTCCTCTAGTAGAGGAAAGCAATCTGATAAATGAATTCTTCAAAAAGCATTAGAGACTAAAATATGATGCCGTGGGATTGTTAGGCATTTAACAGATGACTTACAGAGAATGGGAGTTATTTAACCTTCTCAACAGAAAACCTCAAATAGGGGAATTTTAGGACTGTGTGCCAACGGGAGAGGCTTTCCTAGTCTCCCTACTACAGCTCCCTCCTACCTCACCTCCCTCCCTACTCCCAACTATATCTGCTGGCTTGGCTTATCTGGCCAGACCCCTTCTGTGAGTGAGCATTTGCCAGTGACACAGCGTTGTGAATACAGGTGGGAGCCCTATCAAGACTGTGCTCTGTGTGGCCTCTCTCCATACCATGGTGCACATCTTTAACCACTTTGGGCTTCTCAAATGAAAGCCACATTATAAATACAAAGCATTCTTCTTATTCACTAGTAATGATGGCATGAAACCCAAAGAACAGGAGTGAAACTTAGTGCTTGGGGACATTCTGAGAATGTGGGAGACCCAAGGAGCAACTGGTTTCTTAGCAGGGGCATAATTGCATCTCTGTCAGATACAATCTCACTCCCCACATAATTCCCTTTGTTTCAAGACAATTCAAATCCCATCTTTCCTCAAACAAAAGGCTGTAGTTGCAAAACAAGGAACTTTTTACCGCAAGAATAAACAGGATTGTTCTACAGAACATGCTGTATCTGAAAACAGTACGGCAAGCAAGCAGACAAGGCCTAGGAGAGATGCCTGTAGGCTGCCATGGGCAAGCAGAGCTGGCCAGGTGGAAATTCCTTATACAAACCACGAAAGGGACTTGAAAACATTTTCTGTATCCAGTGTGTGTGGCAGTGCTCAGAAAGTACTGGATGAAACACCTGTTTCTTAGATGTGGCAGGATCCCCCAGAACACTTCTATCGGGGCTAAAGTCTCATGCACCACTTAGCACTGAATGCTTCACGTCCCATTTCTCAAAGATAAAGTTTGTAGGACACAAGGGGTTTCCACTCAGGCCCAAAACGTGCATGTTGTTTTCTATTTTCTAGGCCCTGGGTCAGGCATCATTTAAGCAGTACTCATAACCATCTTCTGCTATTATTATAGTCCCCATTTTTCAGATGAGGAAAGTGAGGTTCTGAGATGTTAGGTCACTTTCCCAACTAAAGTCACAAAGAGCTAAGGTTTGAACCCAGGTCTGACCTGCTACTCCGGTTCCTCTTTCAAACATTTCCCAGCTTTCGTTTCCACACTCAAACATGCCCGGTGCCAGACACCAAAGGGCTCAGCCTTTCCAGCAGTGAGGTGAGCAGCCCTCTGCCTCCTGCTAGTGTTCACTTGTGCCACAGCATCCACAATTGGACACTTCTGGGAGCTCACCCAAGGAATGGGCAGTTCTCAGCTTATCAAGTCTAACCTCACCCATTTCACTCAAGAAAGCACTTCGGTTTGCAAGTAAGTAAGACTTATGTTATTACAAGAATAACCTTGAATCCACTCTCATATATTTAGATAAAAGGCAACCAGTCCCAAACATTGGTTGAGGCACTACAGTGTAGTGGTTAAGCCCCTGGGCTCTGAAGCCAAAAGAATGTTAGAGTTCACCTACTGGATTCCACCAATTACTAGCCAAGTGCCTTGTGGAGCAAATCACTTAAGCTCTCTGAGTCTCAGTTTTCCCATCTGTCAAGTGGACCATTGCATAGCATCTGCTCATGGGGCTGTTGTAAGGATCAAATGAAATCATACTTGTAAAGAGCTTTGCACTATGCCTGGAACATAGCAAGCCCCCAATAAATGTCAGTCTCATCATCATTGTTATCATCGTATTATTTTCCAGTTCTTTGTTATTAGTGGCAAATCTCCAGCTGATGAGGACACAGAAACTCCAGCTAAGTCACAAGAACTGCCTTCCACTTCTTTAACTGGATAAAGCCCCAGACTTGGCCTCTCCTTGTTGACCTTTTGAGTCAACCATCTGATTGCTTGTCACCGCCTCTTTCATGGGGCACCACACTTCTGGGGGATCATAAGTAAGATTTAAGACCTGCATGATGGGACTGTCGAGTGGAATTCCTTTTCTTTTGGCAAAACTGCCAAGGCCTTCCAGAGCTGCCCTGGAAGGAGACCATACCCTGAATGTTTCAATTCATTACACTGACATTCATGAAACATACTCTGTGCGCCAAGCTCCACACTCAGAGATGGGGCCTCACAGCCAAATCAACCTGGTCCCTGCCCCAGAGGAAACCATGTTGAAGTGCCTTTCATCTTACCGGCTTAGAGCAGGACCTTGAAAGAGCAAACAAACCCTAAAAGTCAGAATTAAAAAACAGTACTATCAACATTATGCCTAGATGAACGCTATCAACATGAGTTTCTATCTGTATCAAATATTGACCAATTGTCAAATGTTATTACACTGATGAGATTTCTATAAAACAGACAGTACAACAGTACAATAATCTTTCTCCTTCCAAAGAAAAGGCAGGAGCACAGAAGCTGATCTTTGGCTCAGATGGATCCAAGTTTAAACTTTGGTTGGCTACTCGCTAACCGGGCTCCCTACCAGGTGACTTAACCATGTGGGCCTCGTTCTCCTCGTCTGCAAGATGGCGATATCAAGACCAGCAACCTCAGAGGGCTGCTGTGTGTTAGGTGTGACAAGGCAGCTAAAGCACCTGGTGTTCAAAACTTAATATAAACGCTTCTTCTTATTAAAGTGCTTCAAAACTCACTATGTAGATTCACTGGCAAAAGTTCAGCAAAGAAACTACTAATGGATTCAGAAAAAAATAACAGGTTTATATTTTTTAATGGAAAGCATTTCAAAGTTAATGCACGTAACTTGTCTCTGCACGTCCATAAGTGTGCCTGCGTCCACTTGGGCACATGGGAAGGGCCTGGGTTTTGCAGAGACTAGAGTATACTCCAAGGTTGGCATTGGTGCCAGCTAATGTGGGTCACCCCAAGGAAATTCACTTTTCTGCATTAGTGTTTAATGGTCCTCCTCTGCTGGGCATTTGGGGCTATGGTTTGAAGTGAATGCACTCAAATAAACATCTTTCGGTGCCAGAACTGCCATGGGCACATATTTTTCTTTCGATGGTCCTGGGAAGTGGTTTGTTAAGCTATTGTTCTCAATTAAAAACTCATGTGTTTGTTCAGTCCAACATGGGTCGCCGCTTTGAGTGAAAGATCCCCTTGACATGGCAAAACCTCTACTTGTGACAAGCCAGTGCCAAGTATGTCTTAACCAGATGCAGACCCGGGTTTGATTAGCAGCCACTGAATTCCATGTAAAATCAGATAATGATGGTTTTTCCCCTCTCTGCTGAGCAAATATCCTCAGCTTTTAATCAAGTCTATATATGAAAAACCTCCATGTAAATAACTCCACGCAGTACAATGGTTTTAAACCTATGGTTCATCTCAACTTTCCTGACCTCTGACTGTTTAATCTGAGAAGGACCTGTGCAATACCAACTAAAAATAAAGGGACTACACTATTTATTTTGGCAGATACCATATAGATATAATAGCGGGACATGTGGTGAGTGGAAATTCTCTACCACACACAGAGAGAAGAGAAAGGAAAGGCTCTGGAGCCCATTTTTGTTTTCCCACTTGTGGGATAGCATCTATTGGATAATGATGATATTAGGACTGCAAAGACACGTGCCGCTTTGGAACGCTGCACCAGACTCCACGGCTGTGCGCAGAAACCTCCTTTTCAGTCCCTTTGGATGTTCAAAGGGTCCAACTGCAAACCTGGGAAACATGAGCCTTTTCAGAGTGGCTGGAGTCTCAGCTTGGGCTTCCTTTCCTTTCTTGTGGGCACAATTTGGGTGTCTGCAGTTAATTATTTGCAGATGCATTTCTGTTACATGCAATAGAGTGAGTTCCCAATTAGACTCTTGCAGGTGTAATTAGCAATTTCCACCTCACTTTGAGGGGGCAAGTGGATAATTGCGCCCACAAGGTGCTAACGGTTCTGACCAGGTTGAGCAGAATGCTGCACTGCAGACTGCTGTCTGGGTATCTAGTTCCATGAAATGGAATGTTGGTCATTCAGGAGTAAGTGTCAGGTGTGCATCCAGGTGTGCATTTAGAAGCGCAGCCCCACATGGAGGGTAGGACTAGGGGTTCTCTATTTCTTCACATCCATAAAAGAGTGTGGAGCTGCAAAACAGCACCAAGGAACAAGGACCACAGGTGGGTTCTCTGAGGCATAAGGGAGCAGAAGCTCTGGGTGGATGACATTGAGTAATTCAAGAAAAACAGCTCCAATAGAGAAATGGACAGAACTACAGAATTAACCGTTTGTAGAACAAGAAAAGCAACTCAGTAAGAAAAATAAGTCTCCATTAACTTCACAATAAGCTTTACACTTAAAGTATTTTCACATAAATCATCTCACAAGCTTACAGAAAATTACAATACTCAAAATTTTAATAATAATGTTTACTGAGTGCCTATACGTCAGGTGTTATTCTAAGAGTGTGCGTGTATATTCAATTAACACTCTTAACAGACCACTTTAAAGAATTATTATCCCCATTTTAAAGAAGACAAACTGAGGAACAGGGAAATGAAGTAACATGCCCAAGGTGACAAGGCTAGTAAGTAGTCAAACCAGATCTCAAAGCCAGGCAGGCTTCTCAGGGCACTAGCTAGCTTGCCACTCAAGATGAGAAAATTTTCAAGTGAGAAGATGGAATCAGGTAGCTATGGACTTGCTCTGCAGGACATAAGATCATTCATTTATTTGTTTCCATTTATTCATCCACCTAACAACTCTAGAAATATTTAGTGAGTGCTGTGGTCCAGCCACTCTCCTAGGCACTAACATAAGAGAAAGGGAAACAGTCTTCTTGGCACAAACGTCAGGTAAATGTTTTATAATCTAGAAGTTTCCCTGGCTTCTTGTTTAATGTGGGGAAGAAAAAAGGCGGGAGAGTAAGGAAGAAGGAAGGAAATAGAGAGACAGCGAGCAAAGGAGAGAGGTAGGAAGGAAGTGCGAGCTAGAAGAAGGGCAAGGACAAGAGAGAGTGAAGAAAAGGGGGAAAAGGAATCCTTGAAAATTAGTTTATTTTCTGAAAATGAATCCCTTAATGAGGGAGGGAGAGAAGTCACATCAACCAACCAGCAGCATCATACTGAGAAACGGTGAAGAGACACTCTGTCAACCTCCAGATGCTTATCTCTTACTTCAACAGCAAGGGCAGGTGTTCTATGGGACTGCCAAAAACCAGTGTTCACACTGAAATCTGAAAACCAAAGTGGACCCAGGCTCCCTGGTCTCGGTGGTCTATGAAAGGGCTAATTCTGAATGCTTGACTTCTGGGCAGTCCGTCCAATGCATGGCAACAAGCTTAAAGAATCTCTAGATGTGACGGGGCCTAGTGGTGCTGAGCCACATTCCACTGACCCATTTCCTTACTGACTGACCAACTGTCATTGTCATTGTCAACAATGGTCATTATGTGGTCTTGATGGTCATTATAGTGAGAGTTGACATGGTATGGATGCTAACTTTTTCTCAGGAACCATCATTCAATCCTCTTGATGAACCTGTGAACAGCTATGAATCTACAAACCTAATAACAGCTAACAGGTCCTGAGAGCTTCCCGCAGTGTGCAGAGCTCGCTAAGGAGACTATCTCATCATGGAGAATATCTTACAACAATTCTTTGAAGTAGATACCATAGGCTGGGGCTTAGAGATGTCCAGCACCTTGCCCAAGATCACACAGCTGGCCAGTGGCAGGACAGGGAGAGAATATGTGCACTCAAGTGCTTTCACACTTTGCTGCCAGCATGCACATGGAGGTGGTTTGAAAATGATCTTTCCTTTGATGTTTCTTAGGACCTCACTTAAAACTTGAAACATATTTTCTTTTTCTGAGAAAGTGTTAAGGACCTTTCCACTGTAAAAGTCCACTTAGGTTTACTGGTTTCATTAAATAGCTGGGCATTTATTCTACTGGCTTACTTATAAAGCCATGCAAGAGTACAGTTTAGCTATCCTTTCTAAAATGCCCTGAAACTTGAACTTGGCATAG
This sequence comes from Equus asinus, assembly GCF_041296235.1. Lineage (NCBI taxonomy): Eukaryota > Metazoa > Chordata > Mammalia > Perissodactyla > Equidae > Equus > Equus asinus. The sequence continues at coordinate 43,907,790 of NC_091810.1, read as the reverse complement.
TGTAATCACTCAGGAGATTCTGAACTTGGCATGGTGATAGTCATCCAAAATAATTTCCTTTTAAGATCCTCACTTATTCCACAAAGAATTAAAAATCAACTAACATGTGAGGCCTGTTCCGGAAATTTATACTGTTACAACATAATCTTCAAGTCACTCCCTTAGGGCCCAGACTTGTTACATCCTTTAGTTGAATTATTCTGCCTTACTATGGATTGCAAGGCAATAAAAGTAGGAGCTGAGTGTCCCTCTCAGTGAGCCTGTTTAACTGTTTTTCTCCTCCTCATCACTAGCTGTTATCACCAGCTGGAGGGTTCTTGACTTGCCGGAATTGTTAATAGCCATCATGCTGCCCAGAATCACCATGGCAAACCCCTTCCTCCCTCCCTTCATTCACCAATCAGACATGGGTTTGCCAGTAGCATCTTGGCTAAACTGATGAGGTCAGGTACTGTGCAGTTCCTTTCATTTCCATTTTAAAAGATGTGAAGGAGTCACTTGGCCTCTTTGTGCTGAGTTAGTGGACCAAAACTGGGTCCATTTTAATGAGACATTTTATGCCCATTGTAATTGAGCTGGCCTCATGAGAAAGCTGGTCATGGGTAGTCACCCATCTGAGTGATTTGAAGTGACCCCGGAGAGTTCACCTGCCCCAGGGCCTTAAATTCCCATCATTCAAGTTGGACCAGATGTACTGCTCTTTGCAAATGCCAATATCCTCCCAGAGGAAGCACCGGCTGCCTTCAGTGGAGAGCTCTTGTCTTTGTTGGCCCAGTACCCTTCACACTTTGGCAAATGGCCTTCTTATCATGTCCTGTCGTCCTGGTGAATATCTCAAGCATGGGTCCTGCTCCTTCCTGCCAAAGGCTGGGCATTTTACCAGCCTGTGTTATTTATATTGCGTGCCCCTCCTCCTCATCACCCCCACAACAAATGATTGGTTCAGAGGTGTGTCTGAAACCCACGTGGTGCCTACGCAGAAGTAAAGGGAATTTGGAACTGTTGTTACTCTATGTGTGGAGAAAACGCATCCCTAACTGGAGAGAAGAAGGTCGCTATATAGGGGGGAAATGGCTGAGGGGCAACAGGAAGGAAAGGGCCCTGATGACTGGTTGAGCACTGCATTTCTCCAGCTTCTCTCAGTTATAAGAACCAACTAATTCCCTTTCTGGCTTACGCTACTTTGCATTGAGTTTCTGTCAACTACAGTGTACTAACTAGTAGAATGCTTCATAAGTACTTTGGAATTGATTGTATTTAAAGTTAAAAAGGACCCAGGTGAATGAGACAAATAACAGGCAAATGTTGACAAGGGGGCCACAAATGGCAGGTCTAAATGAGGCCTCCCACAGGCAAGTCTGACAGATTCAGGTCTTGAGGACCAGCAATAAGTCCAAAGGCAGGTAGCAGGAAGGATATCCTAAGAGTGGGACAGAAAGGGAAGAGTAGGACATGGAATAAAAAATAAACTCTGTTGGTACAACAACTTTGTTAAAATCGTTTTGTAGTATCTACTACAGCTTAAAATATACATTCCTATGACTAAGCAATTCTACTCCCAAGAGAAATACACATATATGCTCACAAAGGAAATATATTATAAATAGCAGCCCTATTTCTAATTGTCTCAAACTGGAAACAGCCTAAACATCCACCAAGAAAAGAATGGATACATGAATTATGATGTAGTCATGCAATGAAACACTACATAACAATAAGAATGAATAAAGTAATAAACAGGATACGCACAACATGGATGGATCTCATAAATACAATGGTGAGTCAAAGAAACAGACACAAAACAGCACATACTGTATGATCCCATTCATGTAAAGTTCAATAGGCAAAACTAATCTATGGGGTTAAAAGTCTGGTCTGGATAGGGGTTACCCTTGGGAGTGTAGTGATTGGAAAGGTGTAGGAGGCTGCTGCTGCTGCACTGCCGATCTTGTTCTATTTCATGATCTGGATGCTGGTGTCCGGGTAAGTTGAGTTTATGGAAAATCCCTCAAGCTGTACACTTAGGATTTGTGTTCTTTTTGTACATATGGTAGCCTTAAATTAAAGATTGAAAAAACTCCCCTTACTTCACAATGTTGCAGATAATAGACTTGCTATCAAAACAACCCTTCCATTTTGAGTTTTGGACAATGTAAATGGTTACTGCTGTTGGCCTTCTCAGTTCCATCTGTCTTGCTTTCTTCTTTCTGCCTTTCCTCACTTACAAAAACCATGTACCGAATGCTTCAGGTATGCTAGGTTCGGGGCACATGAGCCAGAAGCTGTCCCTCATTCTGCAGGTACTTCTTCCCTTTGCCTTTGCTGCGCCCTTCCACTCACCTCCCACCAAAGGAAGAGCTTTGATAGGGTTGGGGAAGGGAGCTGACCATGTGGTGAACCAGCAATGAGAAGCTTTCTCTAGACCCATAGATGAGTAGTCCAAATACAAAAAGAGGAGGCAAAAGGTGTGGCAGACACTATATATTAAATTCATTCCATCTTCTTCCTGGCATGTAGCTAGGTTGCATTTTCCAGACCCAGCTGCATTTAGGGAGCCATATGACTGACTTCTAGTTAATGAAGTGTGAGTGAAAATAATGTGAGTGAAAATACCACTTCCAGGACAAACTTTAAACCCCTATATGTACTAGTTTGCTAGGACTGCCATAGCAAAATACCATAGACTAGTTGGCTCAAACAGAAATTTACTTTCTCACAGTTCTGGAGACTAGAGGTCTAAGATCAAGATGTTGGCAGGTTTGGTTTCTCTTAAGGCCTCTCTCCTTGACACGTTCTTAACTGTGTCTTCATATGGTCTTTTCTCTGTGCACATGCATCCCTAATGTCTCTCTGTGTGTCCGAATTTCCTCTTCTTATAAAGGTACAAGTCATATTGGATTAGGGCCCACCCTAAGGGCCTCATTTAAACTCAATAACCTCTTTAACGGCCCTATCTCCAAATATGGCCACATTCTGAGGTACTAGGGGTTAGGGCTTTAAGAATTTTCGGGGTAGTGGGGTAGATGACACAATTCAGTCCATAACACTATTCATGATTTTCCAGGCTCTCTTCCAGGTTCTCTTCCCTTCCCTTCCAGGCTCTCTTCCCTTCCAGCTGGCTGTCAACATCTAAGTGATGTTGGAAGCCATAAGTTGAAGATGGCCAAGCTTTCATCATCCCTAGGTCCCAGAATGATTATATGGGAGCAGAGATCCTTGTTAACTTGGGCCCTCCTTGGACTGTTTATATGAGAAAAAATAAAGTCCTCTAAGTGCAAGAAACAAACTCCTGTATGCTTAAACATTTATACATTTTTGGGTCTATGTGTTAAAGCATTAGTTGGCTCCAACTAATATAAAGGGCCATGCATTTTTTTGACATTTTGCCAAAAATTAGCCTGGGTGGAACGATTATTTATGTTGAGGATTCTAAGGGCTCCCACAACACTTTATCATTTCTAGTGTTATCACATGGTTTACATCAGTGTTTCTCAAAATGTTGTAAAAGTAGGGAATCCTCGGCCTCAATCCATACCTGCCAATCAAAATCTCAGTGGATTTGGGAGCCCTGCATTTTTAATAAGCTTATATGTCACTCAAATGCACACTAAAATTTAAGAAGCGTTGGCTTACCTGGTGGGCCTATTTCTAATTTTAAGTGAACACTGAATAAGTATAGCAAAGCTGCTCCTGCCTAAACGTAGGCAGCTACCAAGATAAGTTCTTAGATTCTCTCCATGGAATTATTGAACTTGTTCACTCATTTTTATTTCCTCTCTGTTCTAGGTAAAACAAACAATTCTTTCTTCCTTTTAATCATCACTATTTTATGATGATTTACCAATGAATTGAGGTCCTGGCTGGAACTACTATTTGTTTATTATTATGACTTATCTTAGTAACTTTCAATTGAAATTACATCTACGGTTGACAGAGAACTTCACCCAGAGAGAATTCTTCCTTGCGACCTCATTTCAACACATTGCTTAGTTCTTAATGTCACAATTTTAGGTCCATGCTGAGTCAGAAAAGAAGTGAATCACCCTGAAAAATACTCCTACTCTATTTTATACAGATGTGTCTTGGGTTGGCATTTCCCAAAGTGCAACAATGGTTTCTTAGGATTTTACTAGTTGCTGACAAATAAAATGGTTCCACAGTCAAAGTTATTGGGAAATTTATCAGATGTCTTTATCTAATGATTATATTCTGAGCCTCTAAACCTCCAAGAGTATGATATAATCTACAAATTTTCCAAGACTTAATTTGCCACAGTGTGTGTGTTCGTGTGTGTATCTGTGTAACAACTTATGATATCACTGTTCTTAAGAACTCAAACATTCATCTCAAAAATCCCTAACAATTGGGGCTGGCCCCATGGCCGAGGGGTTAAGTTTGCACACTCCAGTTTGGCGGCCCAGGGATTCGCTGGTTCAGATCCTGGGCATGGACATGGCACCGCTCATCAAGCCATGCTGAGGCAGTGTCCCACATGCCACAACTAGAAGGACCCACAACTAAAAATACACAGCTACGTACCAGGGGATTTGGGAGAAAAAGGAAAAATAAAATCTTTAAAAAAAAATCCCTAATAATTATTATTTGAGGTCATATCATGCTGGGTTTTTTGACTAACATAGTTACTTGTGAATTTTTTCATATGTTAGCCCCATTATGGATCTATACTCATTCTTTCCAGTCCTGTGATAATTTAGGACACTGCTCAAAAGATATTTTAAAGAGAAGAGCTCTCCTCTGGAAAACTAATATTTTGTCTATGGTGATATTACAAAGTGCTAAAGTTAATGTAAAATGATGAAAACTGAAAAACTGCTGTATTTGCTAGTGTTAGTATCATTAACCATTGTGTTTGGTGTTTTTGTTGGAAGGGTCCTCAGTAACCACCCAGTGGAATGTGTCTTCATTTTGACCTCCTGTGCTATGGCAGGGATCAATAATCAATCAGGGATTATTCTAGTGTACTTGGCCAGTACGGGCCTCAAAATGATGATGAACACAGCGCTTCAGGAAGCCACTACAAAACAATCAGAATTAGGGCTCCAGTTGACCTCTACTACTGAGTAGTTATAACTTTCAAGAGTTTACCAGAGTCTGGAGTCAGAATACCTTAATTTGAAGCCTAACTACTTGATTTTGGCAAATCAGATAACTTCTCTAAGTCTCAATTCCCTCACCTAGAAAAAGGAAATATTAACAGAGTGTATATTGCAGCTGTTGAGAGGTTAAGTGAGATCATCCGTGTAATGCACATAGCACAAAGCCTGACGATTATCATTGTTTAATATTTTTCATTTGTTGTTTGCTCTATTAGATATACCTTCCCTCATTATACAAAAGGCTGAACCTGAGGTCCTGAGAGTGTCTTAAACCATGTCAAGTTAACAAGTCCAAGATTCTTGATTTCTGTTTCAGTTTTCTCTCTCCTATGTTCATTCTGTAGAAAGTGTTTATTAAAGTTATCTATTAGCAATGTATGTATTTTCTTACTTTACCTCTAACTACTTAGATAGTTCCAAAAAGATTTAAAATAGCTTTCAAACAGAAGGGCTGGTAAGGCATATTCTGGACTGGGAAGGGTTCCAACTCTTCTGCCCGATTTTCCTTGGCGCCAAGGGCTATCATGGAAGAGTGGGTTGTAGTGAGAGGTCATAGAGCAAAGCACAGCCTGTTTCATTTTAACAACAGCCTCACTTTACTTGTTACTAACACTGCCCTCCTTTACATTAGCTATGACCCCAGATGATTGCCTTAACAAAAGGAAGTAACACGGTCTAATTGTTCTGGATTCCTCTGTAACAATTCCCTCTTGGGTAAGGAGCATTCCTGGCCTTATTCCAGTATATTTATTCATGCCTTCAGTGTGCAAAAAAGATAGAAAGAAATGATAAATAGTCACATGGTCATAATTAACCCCTACCTTGCTTCTACAAATGCTGTATCTGATTATTCACAAATGCCACTGCACACGTAGGTAAAGACAATGACTAAATAATCACTACACAAATTTAATTAGTCAATTTGTCACGGAAAAATCTTGGGCATAATGTAAATCAAGTTGTTATTTTAATATGTCCATTCCCATATAATGAGCAGAAACCTTCTTTGAAAATACTATCGTACCTCTTTCCTGGTACATGAGTCCCTATGAATTTTATATCTCTTTATCCCCCACGCTGACAAAGTGTGGGCTTAAGCCTATGAGAAAAGCCAGGAATCAATGGGAACTGTATGACTCATGGACCAAAAATAAGAACTCTCACCAGCAGAAAGTTCCAGAATCCATGATAAATGCAGAGCTCCTCACGAGAAACTGTCATTCGTGCTGTTTACAAACGTGTTCCACTCAGAAGCAATAGTGGAAGCCATACAACATTGCCTGTGCTCAGCACAGCCATTGCTGTGGCCACGTCAATTGAAACCAGCTGGAAAGTTGTCAGCCATTTTAAACACTCAGCTTGGATCATAGTTGTGCTACCAACTGTGACTGTTTAGAAAAATCACTTAAGTACGAAGAGGCATGAAAGAATAAATTCTGAACTTAACTTTTAAAGAACATGGGGAAAACTGCATAATGGCAGGCAACAGTTAACCCTTAAATAATGCTCTGAGACTTCCATTGCTGGCCAAGATGGAGTAGCCCACTACAGCCTAGACCTCTCATTGATTACAACTTAAAATTCTGGACAAAATACAAGAGCAACTTCCTGAGGACACTGAAAGTGATGTGCCAGTAGCAGCCCACACGGGTACAACTCCAAGAGAAGTCTTGTCTTTCTGGCCACAGAAGTGGGGAAAGGGCCTCTGAGATCTACAGAAGTGTAGGAGAAATCTCCACTTTTTTAGCCTCTTTTTTTTCTCTTCCAGTTTTGCCCCAAGGTGGATCCTAGTCGCAGAGCTGTGCTGCAATAGTTGGGGCAGTGTCTTCAAGGACAAGGAATATTCTACCAGATGGATATCTCAACCTACAAAAAGGAATAAAGAGCACCAGAAATGTTAACTACATGAGAGACTTTTTTCCTTATTATTTAAATCTCTCTAAAAGATAATCTACATTATTTCCTTATTATTTAAATCTCTCTAAAAGATAATCTACCATTTGAAACAAACATAATAAAAAATGTATTGTGGCATTTATAACAAAAATGGAAGTAAAATGTATTACAGCAAAAGCACAAAAATTAGGAAAAATGGAAATATAATGTTTTAATGTTGTAAAGTTGTTATACTGTACGTGAAATGCTATAATATCATTTGAAGATAGACTGTAATAAGTTAAAGATACATATTACAAATCCTAAAGCAACCACCAAAATAATGAAACAAAGAGCTATAGTGAATAAGCTGACAAAGAAGAAAAAAGTCAATCAATTAAAAATCCTCAATTAATGCAAAAGAAGGCAGCAAAAAGACGGATTAAAGAAAATATGGGGAAAATAGAAAACAAATAGCAAGATGATACATTTAAATCTGACCATAACAAAGAATCACATTAAATGTATTTGGTCTAAATACTCCAATTAAAAGGCAACGATTTTCATATTGAATAAACTAGCTAGACTCAAACATATGTTGCCGACAAGTAATCCACTGTATGTATAAAGACACAAATAGGGAAAAAGTAAAAAGTTGGAAAAAGATATATTATGTAAATACTAATCAAATGAAAATTGGAGTGTCTATGCTAATACCAAAGTTGATTTCAGGACAAAGAATATTAGCAGGGATGGAGAGGGTCATTCCATAATGACAAAGGGGTCATTTAACAAAGAGGACATAACAATCTTAAATGATTATACTTCTATTAACAGAACTTCAAAATAAAGGAAGCAGAAAGTGATAGATCTGCAAGAAGAAATGGACAAATCTATAATTGCAGTTGGAGATTTCAACAGCCTTCTGTCAATAATTGATAAAACAAGTAAACAGAAAATCAGTAAGGACATAGAAGACTTCACTGACATAACAACCAACTTAACCTAATTGACATTTTTAGAATATTCCACCTAACAATAACAGAACACATATTCTTTTCAAGTGTGTGTGAAACATTTACTAAGATAGTATATATTTAGAGCCATGAAACAAGTCTCAATAAATCTAAAAGGCTGAATTAATACAAATTATATTCTCTGACTACAATGAGACTAAAATTAGAAATCAATAACATAAAGCTATCTTTAAAAATCCACAAATATATGGAAACTAGATAAGGCACTATTAAATAATCCAGCATAAAAGAAGAAACCAAAAGGAAGATTAGAAAGCATTTTGAACAGAATGAAAATGAAAATATGATAAATCAAATTTAAGATTCAGCTAAATCAGTAGTTAGAGGGAAATTTATAGTACTAAAATGCCTACATTAGAAAATAAGAAAGGTCTCAAATCAATGACCTTAGTTTCCACCTTAAGAAACTACAAAAAGGCAGAGTTAATTAAATACAAAGCAATCAGAAGAAATGAAACAACAAAGATCAAAATGAATATCAATAAAATACAAAACAGGAACACACTAGAGAAAAGTTAATTCTTTGATAAGGTCTATAAAATTAACAAACCCCTCACCAGACTGAACAGGAAAAAATAGAGGAAAAAACAAATTATCAATATTAGCAATGGCAGAAGTGACATCATTACAGATTGCATTGATATCAAAAGGGTAGAAAAATATTATGAACAACATAATACCCCAAATTTTGACAACATAAATAAAAATGGACAAATTATTTGAAAGACACAAATAACCAAAGCTTATTCATGAAGAAATAGACAACCCTATACAGACTAAGAGAACTGAATGTGTAGTTAAACATCTTCCCACAATGAATACCCTATGCCCAAATGATTTCACTGGGGAATTCTACCAAACATCTAAGGAAGAAATAACACCAATTGTATACAAACTCTTCAAGAAAAGTGACTATAAGTAAATACTTCCCAACTCATCCTATCAGGCCAGAATTACTCTGCAATCAAAATTAGACAAATATGGGGCCGCCCCAGTGGTGCAGAGGTTAAGTTCGCACATTCTGCTTCGATGGCCTGGGGTTCACTGGTTGGGATCCCGGGTGCAGACATGGCACTGCTCAGCAAAAGCCATGCTGTGGTAGGCATCCCACGTATACAGTAGAGGAAGATGGGCACAGATCTTAGTTCAGGGCCAGTCTTCCTCAACAAAAAAAGGAGGATTGGCAGCAGATGTTAGATCAGGGTTAATCTTCCTTAAAACAAAAAAAAAAAGCTACACAAATAAATTACCAAAAAACTATAGCCCAATATACCTCAAGGACATGGACGTAAACATTATTTTTAAAAATTTTATAAATTCAATACAACAATATATAAAAACATAAATACCACATAACCAAGTGGGATTCATCCCAGGAATAAAAGGTTTTTATTTTCTTACTTAAAATTTTAAATTAAACCAATGTGAGTCCCATCAATATTTTTAGCCATATTAACAGATTAAAAAAATAAAATGATCACTTCAGCAAAGAAAGAAAGTATCCAAGATCATGAACAAGTCAAAGATGTCTATACTTACTACTTATATTTAACATTGTACTGTAGGTTTTAGTCAGTGAAGTAAGGCAAGAAAAAGAAAATTTTAAAAATCTACATTTAAAGGAGGAAATAAAAACTATCTTTTTTCACAGACAACATGATAATTTCCATAAAAACTCCTAGAAAATGTAAAAAAATCTACTAGAACTAAAAGTGAGTTTAGCAAGTTTACAGAAATAAGATCAATATGCAAAATATACAAAATAAATTGTATTTCTATGCACTAGAAAGTACAATCATAAATTTAAATTAAAAAACATTTACAATAAAATAACAAATGTCAAGGGGCTGGCCCCGTGGCCGAGTGGTTAAGTTCGCGCGCTCCGCAGCAGGCGGCCCAGTGTTTCGTTGGTTCGAGTCCTGGGCGCGGACATGGCACTGCTCATCAGACCACGCTGAGGCAGCGTCCCACATGCCACAACTAGAAGAACCCACAACGAAGAATACACAACTACGTGCCGGGGGGCTTTGGGGAGAAAAAGGAAAAAATAAAATCTTAAAAAAAAAAAAAAATAACAAATGTCAAATACTTAGGAATAAATCTAACAAGTCAATATGCAAGACTTTACACTGAAAACTACAAAATGTTGCTAAGAGAAACTGAAGATCTAAATAGATGGCAAAATATATTGTGTTTATGGATCGGAAGGCTCAATATTGTGAAGATGTGAATTCTCCTCAAACTGATCTACAGATTCAACCCAATCTCAATCAAAATTCCAGCAGATATAGTTGTAGAAATTGACAAGTTGGTTCTAAAATTCATATGGTAATACAAGGACCAAGAATAGCCAAACAACTTTGAAAACGAAAAACAAAGAGGACTTAAACTATCTGATTTCCACACTTAATAGAAAGTGTCAGTAATTGAGATACTGTGGTGCTGGCATCAACATAGACAAACAGATGAATGGAACAGAATAGAGTACGGAATCCAAAAACAGATCTACACAGTTATGGTCAATTGATATTCAAAAAGTGCAAAGGCAATTCAGTGAAGAAAGGATAGTTTTTTCAACATATGCTCCTGGAACAATTCAGTACACATATGCAAAAAATTGAAAAAAAGAACTTTGATCCATACCTCACACCTTATACAAAATTAACCCCAAATGGATAATAGACCTAAATATAAAACTTAAAACTATAAAATGTCTAGGAGAAAACTTAGGAAAAAAATCTGTGTGTCCTTAAGTTAGGCAAAGATTTCTTAGCCATACCACAATTAATAAAAGAAAGAAATTTGACGTATTAGACTTCTTAGAAATTAAGAACATCTGTTCTTCAAAAGAAATTGTTAAGGGAATGAAAAGACAATCCCCACCCCAGAAGAAAATAACTGCCAATCACATATGTAACAAATCAGTCAAATACAGAATACATAAAGAACTCTCAAAACCCAAAAATAAGAAAACAAACAACTTAGTACAAAATGGGCAAAAATATCCGCACAAACACTTCACCAGAGAATCTACACAGGTGGCAAATCAGCACGTGGAAAGATGCTCAATTTCATCTTAGTCATTAGGGAAAAGCAAATTAAACCCACAATGAGATACTACTACACACCACCCAGAATGACTAAATTAAAAAGACTGACAATGCCAAGTGTGGAGGATTTGGAGGAATTGGAATCCTCATATACTGATGATGGGAAAGTCAAATGGTACAACCACTTTTAAAAACAGTTGGCAATTTCTTAAAAGTCAAACATATCCTACCATATAACCCAGCCAGTCCACTCTTAGGTATTTACCCAAAAGAAAAGGAAACATTTCTGCATACAAAGACTTGTATAGGAATGAGTATAGTAACTTTACTTATAATAGCTCCAAACAGGAAACAACCCAAATGTGAACAATAGGTGAATGGATAAATAATATGCCAAGAGTACTGGAATACTAGTGAGCAGTAAAAACGAATGACCTACTGATTCACGTAACACGGATGAGTGAAAATAAGCAAGTCAAAAAAGAGTAGCTACTGTATGATTGCATTTATATAAAATTTTAGAAATTGCAAACTATTCTACAGCAACATAAAGCAGATCAGTGCTTGCCTGGGGAGTGGGGTGGAGGGACTGTAGAGAGGAAGGAGGGATGGATGACAAGGAGGCATGAAGAAATTTGGGGAAGTAATGGACATATTCGTTATCCTGTCTTGACTGTTTTATATACCAAGTTTTACAGACTAAGTAAGTGCAGTTTTATTGTATGTCAATCATACCTAAATAAAGGTGTTAAAAATTCAACTAATAAATTTTTAAATTAAAAAAAATCTGGCAACAACCAAAACAACATAGCAGCTACCTTTACTGGGCATTTATTATGTTCCAGGTGCTATGCTAAATGCTCTTCATGCATTCTACCACCTAACTCTTTTTAAAAACCTAAGGCAGGTACTATCAAAGAGAGTCTGAGATACAGAGAGGTTATATAATTTGCCTAAGGTCACATAATTAGAAAGGGGTGGGGCCGGGATTTGTTCCAGAGACAATGATCTTAGCAACAATACCAGGAGGAACTGAGACTCAGACGAGGCCACAGGGAGTGGGAGATCCATCCTAGAGCTGTCTGACTTCAGAGCCCAAGCTCTTCACCGCTTCATTATACTGCATCCCTCATTGGAAATATCCTGTCAGAGACATAATAGCCACCCTAGACTGACCAAACCTCTAGGAATTAAATGTGTACTTTCTGGGGGCCAGCCTGGTGGCGCAGCGGTAAAGTGAGCATGTTCCGCTAGGCGGCCTGGGGTTCTCCAGTTCGGATCCCGGGTGTGGACATGGCACTGCTTGGCTAAGCCATGCTATGGCAGGCGTCCCACATATAAAGTAGAGGAAGATGGGCATGGATGTTAGCTCAGGGCCAGTCTTCCTCAGCAAAAAGAGGAGGATTGGCAGCAGTTAGCTCAAGGCTAATCTTCTTCAAAAAAAAGTGTACTTTCTGGCCCCAATAGTCAGTATAGATGAGGCCACTGTTCATATAACCAACAACTGTTGCATGAATAAATGACGGGAATCAACTCAAGGTTACTAGCAAAATTTCCTTGCATTAAAAACTGGAAGAAATTGAAGTTCAGAAGATTAAGAAACTTGCTTAAAGCCACACAACAAATGAGTAGTGGTGAAACTGGAAATCAAAGTCAGGTTGGCTAACTCCAGAGCTGGATGACTTCTGACTCTCTGAAAGAGATGCTCAAAATCTGCCTGTCAGAAAATTACACCCTCTAAGACAAGCAGGAGAGGCTCAGAGGTGTTGAAGGGCTGCAGATGAGCCGAGACAAGCTTACAAAGGAGTGTGGGTGTCCTGTTCCAGAGACACACAATGAATGCTCAGCTCTCCTTGTCTCTGAAGACAATGCATTCCAAGCTCCCAGCCCTCTTGCAGAGTGGAGGGGCTCTGCTATTCAGCTGTCCAGCACCCCTGCTATCTCAAGGTTAACTAATTATTTTCCTTTATAATTCACTGGAGACTGATAACTATTATTTCCCTAACACATACTTACAAGTGCTCGGTTAAATATAGGTTGCTAGGAATTGGGATGGACATTTTTTTAGCTCAACTTTACCAAAGGTATTTGGACTCAGGATTCTAGAACCATCCCAATTACCTCAGAGAAATTAACACATAAACTGAGTAAAACAAAGAAAAACTTCCGTTTTCCCAGATTAATACCTGGGAAAGGAGAGGTAGGATTGCAGGGTTTGCTGTCCTATTTCCTGGTTGACAGGGAACTTGTAGGGTCAAAAGTGAGTTGAAGAGCTTTAAGAGATGAGTTCTATGCAAGACACAAAACAAGTAAGAAAGACAATGAGTGAGAGAGAGATGGAGAGAACAGAGTCCATGAATAAAAACATCTGACATATTTATAAAGGCTCCAAACTCACATAGGTCTGCGGATTGTTCGCCAATATCTATTCTCTCCTTCCATAGTTATGGCATTTTAGCTTGCCTGTAGCCCTCAGCTAAGGACTACATTTTCCAGCCTCCCTACAAATGGATGTGGCCATGCGACTAAGTTTTGGCCGAGGGGATGGATGCGGTAGTGATGTACTCATAGCATCCAGATTGAGCCCTTAAAGTAAAGAAATACATTCTTCCCCTCTCTCTTATTCCTCTTCTGGTGTTTAGAGCACAACTGGATAGAGAGAGCTGGAACAGCTTTCCTGAACCATGAGATGGAAACTGTCATTTGCTGAGGATGGCAGAGCAGTAAGATAAAAGGAGCCCAGGTCCCTTTCGCGGTCAAACCACCAAGACAGTCCTAAGTGACGCACACAGACTGACGTAGGGAAGTATACTTCTATCTTACGTAAGCCACTGGATTTTTGGGATCTCTTTATCATAGCAGCCTAATCTGAATCCTAACACATCGGATCATGAGATTGATAATTAGGATAACAATATCAAATTATATTGACATAAAGGAGGATTTTATTTCCTTGCAACAAACTCTTCTGGAACCACCTACTCCAACCACCAAACAGGATAAGTTCAAGAAGAGACCAAAAGTGTGACTTATTGTCGTAGACTTAGAATCTGGAAAATGTAGTCGAGTTGTTGACTCAGCTCAGTTTTCCCTTGCAGCTTCTTTCTGAAGGCTTGAATATCACACTTTAAACGTGGAATGTATGGGTGAGACTTTCTGATGCGGAAAAGCACAAGTTCTTCCATTCCCTTAATTCTACTGCAAAAATGTGTGGCCCCAACGCTTCATGTCAGACCAGTTGGCTCCTTCCTTTGCAAACACTCTAGTTGTTACCTTAAAATCACACTGGATCATATTAGTTCTCTCCTCCCAATTTCCTTTTCTTAGAGTTTGGAGCTTCATCATATCACAATGAAGTATTGTAAAAATATAGGGTAACAAATGTTTTCCTCTGGGCTTGGTAAATTGGAATGGGGCAAAGATTGTGCATTTACACCCAATTTACTTCAGACCATACTACCTATAGAATAACTTGAGAGTTCTCAGATAAAAGCAAATAATGGAAACCATGCCAAAGTAAATGAACATTTTTCAATTTCTTTCAAACATTAATTCTGATATATTCCCGCAGAAATATAAAAATCCACAGCAGCATGATCTACTTTCATGCAAAACGTGGTACATACTCTCTGCCACCACTTTGGAAAGGCTGAATATATACATTCTGCATATGCCACCTATCAGCATTTCTACCCCTGAGTATATAAGCAACAGAAATGTGTGCAAATGTTCACTAAAACACAATTAGTAGAATGTCACAGAAGCACTATTCATAATAGTCCCCAAATGGAAACAGCTCACATGTCCATGAAAGATAGGATGGATGAAAAGAAACATGGTATACTCAAGCAAGGGAAAACTCAACGGGAATGAGAATGAATCGACTACAAATGCACACTAGCATACAGGTGAATCTCACAAAGAAAATGTTGTGCAAAAGAACCCAGGAAGAAAAGAATGCACACTTGATGATTCAACTAACACACAGTTAAAAACCAGGCAAAATTAATCTACAGTGTTCGAAATCAGAATAGTTACCTTTGGGAGAAATAATGACTGGGAGGGGGTACAGAGCTCTAGAGCTCATGATATGTGCTGTTTTTGATCTAGGTGCTGATTACATGGGTGTGTTCATTTTGTGAAAATTTACCAACCTGAAATCCTATGATTTGTGCACTGTCATGCATGCATGCATACATCAATTTAAAAAAGATTTTAAAGGAATACATGGATCCAAATATCAGATTTGTTGTGATACCAAAAGCAAAGTGTGAAAATATTCTTGCTACCCTCCATCCAAAACACTGACAGTAAAGAATACTATGGACGTATCTATAAAAGCATTTAAGTTACATCAAAGGACAACAAGAAAACCACTACAGAGAACAGGCAAAAATGGAAAAGCAGGAAGGGCTGCCTTTTAGGAGAATCTACCAACAATGTTTGGGTCTAATGCTAACAATATAAAACTTCAACACCAATTGTAGCAGTTCTTACTCTTACACCTCATCATTAAATTATTTAGAATCCATTTTTTGCAATGGAGATCAAAAGAAGATCATATCATAATGTTTCTATCTAGATTATCCGTGGAAAACCAGAGTCCACTGGGCTTACAATGCCCAGTACAGTGAATTCAAGAAGTTTGTTGTGTGTTGAGGGATGAAGGTAACTCAGTTTACGGGAGCCCAACTGAATTTTTCAGTACAGCAGCCACCTGCACTCAAGGTTGTGCAAATCGAGTGAGCAGCTGGAGAAGTTCGGGCAGCCTCTTTAGCATCAAACACAAATAAATTTGGCATAGAAATGTCAGCTAACACCAAGCACCATTGTGGCTCCAAAGGACTGAGGGAATCTCTCAGGGAGAAGGGCAGCCTCTGAAGTGGAAATGACTTCTTGTAAGGATTTAAGTTCTCTCTCTCAGCATTGATTCTCATTTCAAGTTTCGTGTGTATAATGTGTTTTGTCAGGAGAAGGGATTTCAGAGAGATGGCAAGCTTCCATTTCCAAGACAGTCAAAGCTCATAATGACATCCTTGCTTGCCCCGCCTCTAGGAAACTAAACAGAAAGCTTGCGCAGTCTGTGTGGTGAATTGCACAGCCACTCAGCAAGTGCGACCCACTGGTTCTGACAGAGACCTGTTTTTTGTGGAGATAACAGAAGGTGTTTTCAGGCATGACCTAAAAACCAGAAATAATGAGGAAATGACTGGTGGAGGTGAAGACATGGATGTCTAAATGGCAAACGCACACACACACGGGAAATGTTTTCGAGGTGTATAACAAAGGGTCTATATCTTTACTATACAAACAGATTTATCAACTTCCACAGCAAACAAAAAGGCAAAAGGAAGAAAGAGGCAATTCACAAAGGAAGAAGTATAAATGTACCATAAGCCTATACAGCTTTTTCTCTTTACTACGATTTTTTAAATAAATAATATGACGTTTTTCTCCCCTCTTTTTCATTGGGAGAGAGGGAGGAACTTCCAGATAAAAAATACTTAAAAAATGTCAAAAGCCACTGTTGGCAAAGGTGTTTAGAAATGCACAACCTCATATGAGTGCACAGCTATATGCAAGGGCTCAAAAACGTGATCTCAGGGGCCAGCTTGGTGGCATAGGGGTTAAGTTCACACGCTCTGCTTTGGCCGCCAGGGGTTCAAGTGTTTGGATCCTGGGTGTGGACCAACACACCACTCATTAAACCATGCTGTGGAGGCATCCCACATACAAAATGGAGGAAGATTGGCACAGATGTTAGGTCAGTGACAATCTTCCTCAAGCAAAAAGAGGAGGATTGGCAACAGATGTTAGCTCAGGGCCAATCTTCCTCCCCAGAAAAAAAAAAAAAGTGTGATCTCTACCAGCAAGACTTCCGACAAGCTCAACAGTCATTCACAGGGAGTAGTTAAATAAATCACAATGTCACTGACAAAGCGGATTTTACAATGAGGTAAATCTGCTCACTCACAAGCCCTCAGACTAATAACATGTAGTTGGGGAACCAAGCTGACTACGTAGTAACAAGCAGTGCATTACCACTTTCATATGAAATTACATATATATACACATATATACACACCCACACACAGAGAAAGAAGGGGAGGATGGATGAAAACAGAGGAAGAAAGGAAGGAGAGGGAAGGAGAAAGGAAGGCTCGATTACTAAAATGTTACCAACAACTATCTGCATGGGGGTAAATTCAGTGAGTCTCCATTTCTTAGACATTTCTGAATTATTTGATGTTATTATTATTAAAAAAGCTTTATTTTTGTAACCATTAAAAAAGATATTTTCACTTAAAAAAAAAGCAAAAACTAACTGAAAATAACAAAACTAAGTAACTGGAAAAAATGTCAGACACACTTGGAGCTCATATTTATCACATCATATTTCATACAATCCTGCATGTCAAATACCTCCAGCCATCTCGTCTCCTCCTCCTCCTGCCTTTTACCCCAAAGCAATCTGCTTCCAGATTCTATTGACTGCACTTACACCAAGCACTCATTAGGAAGCTCCCGTTTTCCCTGTGTGTCTCTCTCCTTCTCCTCTGTCCCAGTTCTTCTCCACTACCTTATTGGGAATAAGGTTCTGCCCCATCACCTCATACTCGGATGGTCACTGCACCGCCTAACTCGCACATATGTTTCTAACCCACTTTTGCTCCAATTCGTCCTTCACATCACAGAGCCATCCTTCTATTATGCCTTTAAAAGTATTCCATATTTCCCTCTGGCCCCAAATTTGGGGCATTCAAATTTGCTAGCCCAAATTTGCACTGCCTGACTCATTTCCCCTATACTCACCCCTCTCCATCTGAACCCCCAATAATTGCTTGTCCCTAGGACAACTCACTATTCTCTGTGCTCACCACATATGTTCACGCTTCTGTCATTGGTCATATTGTCCTCTAAAAAGAAAATGCTCCTGCCCTTTCCCTGATTATAATAACTCTGCTTATTTCTCAAGATTCGGATCAAACTGAATCTCCTCTATGAAGCCCTGGCTCATCAACCAGTTTGGGAAACCAAAACAAAACCAATAATGATTGCCTTTCTTTGTCAATATTTCATTCTTCTAAGTGTGCCCAGGTCTTCTTTACTACAGTGTGGAGCTTTTGTGAATGGAGACAATTTTTTGTTTATCTTTTTATTCCCTACAGTGCCTACACAGGGTTTTTCATGTCTTAGGTACATAGAAAAGAAATTTTTTAAAAAAGCTATGAGCACCTGCTATCTGCCAGGCTCTGTGCTGGTGAGTCTATACTCAGTTGTTCTCACAAGGTCTGTGTGGTGGGCAAGGACCGAGAGGAAAAAGGAGTTCACTGACCAAGTCACTCACTACCAGCAGAGGTAATGTGCCTCTGGGCAGCCGGAGGTCCTGGCTGACTTCCTTAATGTCAACAAATTGCAAGGCGGCCCAAATTATGAGATAAGCAAAGACTTGATCCTCACCCTAAAGACAACAGTGATAATAATACCAATAGCAAAGTACATTTGTTTCCTGAGGCTGCTGTGACAAATTACCACTGTATTCTCTCCCAATACAGGAGGGCCAGAAGTCTGAAGTGTCAGCAGGGCTGGTTCCACTGAAGACCCTGAGAGAGAATCCATTCCCCTCCTCTCCTAGTTTCTGGTGATGGCTGGCAGTTTTTGATGTTCCTTGGCTTGGCAGATGTATCACTCCAATCTTGGCCTCTATCTTCACATGACTCTCTTTCCCGGGCCTCTTCTCCTTTTCTATCTCTTACAAGTCATTGGATTTAGGGTCCAACCTAATCCAGAATGATCTCATCTTGAGATCTTCACCTTACTTACATCTGTAAAGACTCTTATTCCCGATAAGGTCACACTCTGACATTCCAAGTGGTGACATCTTTTAGGGGCCACCTATTCAATCCATATACCAACTTTGGTTGAAAGTTTACTATGTACCAGGCACTATTCTAAATAACGTGCATTAAGTCATTTTATCCTCACAATAACTAGAAGAGGTAACCACTCCCCCATTTTATAGATGAGGAAGATAAAGACATAGGAAAGCCAAGTGATTGTCCTGAGAGCCCGCAGACGGTAAAAGGCAGAGGTAGTATTCTGACCCAGGTAATCTGACTCAGGAGTTAACGTTCTTCACGCCAGGGTCGACTGCCTAAGATTCATTTGTACTAATTACCAGACTCAAAGTGTATTAATTAACAGCTGGGACCACTTCCAGAGAGTCACATGGTTAATCTAAGAGCCTCACACCAAACAATGTTGGGAAATACATAATATATATGCTATTGCAGCTTAAGCTGAACCATGGCAGACATCACTAATTGAGCACAAAATTCCTTCCTATGGAGCCTGAAGACAGCCTCAGTTGTTCCAAACATTTACTAGTAATCAGTTCAAGGTGGCTCTCAGAATGAAACCTCTTTGCCATCTTGGATCTCTCATTTTACAGAGGAAAAAAATGGAGAAAAGAAAAGGGTGAGGAGCTTGGTCTCCTGTGCCTCCTGCTGGAAGGCAAGCCCCCTGCCGTGTCTTCTAGCCTACCTTCCTTTAGGACTTGTATCTGCCTTCCAAGTCTGACGGTGCAAAACTGGATCACATCAAATGGCATGGAGAGCCAGACAGAAACCCGGGCTTAAAATCCAGATCCCAAGAGGCTTTGTTTGAAATTCAGAAACCGCAGGGGCTGCTGGCACATTCTTGGAAAAGCTCTGGCCTTAGGAAGAAACCTTGCTTCAATCTCTAAGAAAAAATAATAGATAACGATTTTTTTTAAGCCAATGATGGAGGTTGGTGGTGAAATGAGAATGCACATGGCAACAGGACAGCAAGTGGTACTGGACTGGAGCAGCCTCATACACGGCTTCCCCAGAGCCCGGGCTTCATTCCTGGAGTTCCCCATGATCGAGCGGCTCTTCCATGAACTTCACCGCATGTGACAGCATTTGATACAACTCTTTACAATCAGTTCCTTTGCAGGCTCTTTTCTTAAACACACCCCCACACACAACTAGAGGGAGTATATTGGAAAAAGACACACAATGCATTGCAAGAAAATAACAAAATTTTCCTCAGTTGTGTGCACAACCCACAAACTTGAGGGTCACCAGAATTTTATTAAGTTTGGTTCATGCTGTCATTATGTGAGGTGCGTCAATAAATGGACTCCAGAGCTTTAGTCTTAGGTAACCGTTCTTCGCCTCTCTTGTCTAGAGGTTTATAAAATAGCTTTTATTTATTATATTTTTTTTTTTGCTTTTCCTACCCACCTAACTTTTTAAAGTTCTAGATAAACCATCTGATCTCATTGAAGTGTACCGCAACAAAACTACATTAAAAAAGTTGAGTCCCCTGGATCACACAGGTGTCACACCAATGCTGGTGCAGGGAGCCTGTCCTAACAGAGAGAGGACATAACAGCAGAAAAAGCCCAGGGTCTCAGGCCCTTTGCAGAGAATGTAGCACCTTTACTGGCAATTAGCTTCACACTTAACTTACTCATTTCTTACTAAAGCAAGGTTTAGTCTTCACTTAAAACATAACTGATGTAGCAGAATGTACTTTATAGTAATTACACCGTAAGAAAAAGCCACTTGCTAAGGATTTCTATTCCATGTATGTCAAAGACATAGATTTCTAATTGTAATTCAACTCTCTCATTTTATAGGTGAGAAAAATATGGTCCAAGGAGACCATCAGAATTGCTAAGTGTCACAGAGCCATTTAGTAACAGAACAGGGATGAGAACAAGTTCTCGCAGCTCCAGCCCTATGCCTCATGACCTCTGCACAGCCACCCAGCCCCACCACCAGAGGATCTGCACAGAAACATAAAAACTCCTAAAAGAACCCAGGGTAGAATTAATGAAGGTACAGGCAGATGGATGCTTTTAAAGCCTTCTGTTCTTACGTCTGAAGATGCTACATGAGGACAGAAACCCAGTCTTCATTTGCTTGTATTGAACCCCCAATATTTAATGTTTTACTGAATTCGTAACAAATTAATAGAAGCACAGAAACTTATTTCAAAACCACTCAATAACAATAGGTCCTGCATTTTTTTCCAGATTTTTTTTTTTCCATAAGTGACAGGCAAATTTACTAACCCTTGATAGGATTTCTCAAACTCAGCGTTATTGACATTTGGGCCAGATAAGTCTTTGTTGCAGGGGCTGTCCTGGCCATTGCAGGATGTTTAGCAGCATCTCTGGCCTCTGCCCTATAGATGTCAGGACCATACACTCTCACTCCCTCCCCTCCTCAGTTGTGATAACCAAAAATAATGTCTCTAGTTATTGTCGAATGTTCCCTGTGGGGCACAGTAGCCCTTGGTTGAGAAAGACTGATCTACAGTGACAGTATATCCCCGTGCTATTCAGGGGCACAAAAGCTTGAAGAATCAATCAGCTAAAAGATACACATAAAAAGTACTCAGGCAATATAAACTGACTTGATATACTCTAATCTGTTTATATCCAGCATCACCTTTGAAGACATGCTGAGTGAAATAAGCCCAACACAAAAGAACAAATACTGTACGATTCCACATATATGAGGTCCCTAGAGGAGTCAAATTCATAGAGACAGAAAGTAGAATGGTGGTTGCCAGGGGCTGGGAGGGAAAGAAATGGGGAGTTTTGTTTAATGGTTACAGAATTTTAGCTTTTGAAGATGAAAAGCTGCAGATGGATGGTGGTGATGGTTACACAACCATGTGGTTACAGAACAATGTGAAGTATTTAATGCCACTGAACCGTACACTTAAAAACGGTTAAAATGGCAAATTTGATGTTATATTTATTTTACTACAATTTACAAAAATGGTTAAAATTTTTTTTTAAAGTCATCAAAAGTCCTAACTCCACAAAGCAAAAGCACCTAGATATGCTTTAAAACTCTCATACCAAAAAACCTGGGTTTTTTGTTGTTTTGTTTTCAATTTTTGTTTTGTTTTGAAAATAAACTTCACAGCTAAGGAATTCAAAGACGAAGAGAATCTCCCTGTTAATTCATGGCCAAGCTTCCACGGCTCGAAGCAGGAGCAGGCGCAAGCAGGGCTCTAGTGCCTGCTGCAGAGCAACGCATACGTGGACACCAGGGGCGCAGGCCCTTGGGGAGGCCCCCTGATTTAAGAGCCTCCTCTGTGTGAAACACAGCAAGTCCAGATTCCCCAAGGGCCCGGCCTGTGGGCCATGTCAGCCCAGAGCCCTTCCAATTGCCAGGATGCTCTTGACAAAAGACGGTCTGGCACCGAGCGGCAAGGCCATTATTTTCATTTAAACCATACATGTCATGTCCTGTTTGTGAGAAACACGTTAAACAACTCAGAAACACATTCACAATGGTCTCCAAAGTGGGATTCACATTCCTATGGGCTGGCGTACTGTAAACTGCAGGGGGAGGTGGTGGGGTGGTGGGTGGTTCATCCACCGTTGTTTTAACAGAGGCCCCCTCCCCGAGGCTCAGCTGACAACGAGGACCTTCTCTTCGCTGTTGGATATGGGTCTTACAGTTTTCTTCAAGTGCCCAAACCATAATGAGCCACATTATCCATGGGAGCCCAGAACCTTGAATTCCTTTAGAATTCTCTCCTGTCAATTTTTATTTTTATTGAGAAAAAAAAAAAAAGGAAGAAGAAGAATTCAGCCAAGGAAATAGACAAGAGAAGACGATTGCCCTATTTCCACCTAGACTGCAACAGCATATGACGCATCTACCATGACTGACAGGCATCCTGGAGACATAAACCACCCCAAATAAAAGCAAAATTTGTTGTCCCGAGCCAACTCATCACAAGAGCATCTTGGATGGAAATGCACTCACCTGCAACACAAAAGATGAGAAATTCCTCATTCACTGATAAAAGAAATAACTAACAAACATGGAGAAAATAATTCGGCCAAGTGTAATTTCAATTAACCCTGTTGCTCACTTACTCACCAAACATATAGTATATATATGCAAACCTCCAAGAAAAGTACATGGTAATATATTAAAATTAGAACCCAAATCTAGGCCTTTGGCCAAGTCAAATAATAAACAGTGTGATAACTATGTCTGCTTTTGCACTGTGACATTTCTTTCGGGGGAAAGATTTATCATGTAAACTGTACACATCACATCCTGTGGAAGTTTTTTAAAAATTGAACTATTTCCTCCAAATGTTTAAAGGCAGATTAACTATAAAGAAAAACTGAGTCAAACAAAGTTCTGTAGAATCCTTGAAGAATGCTTCAAAAGGAACCATATAATCAACCAGAACAAAGGTGGAGCTGGAAGGTTCCCTAAAAGCCAAAATACCACCCGCCAGGATTTGCTGGCGATGTGAAGGCTCACGAAGGAGCGCCTTACTTCCCTCCCCAGCACTGATACGCGCCTTGTGGAAGTACACGAAAGTTCTGCAGTAATGTAAAGTTCACTTTGACTTTATGTAAAAAGATGTTCCTTGCCTCTTAAATACAACCGGTGAATGATAATATACTTGGCCATCCCCCGCCAGGCTGCAACCCCCCATTCTTTCCTCTCTGGCATATCTGTTAAAGGAGAGGTGGACATCACACCTCAGAGAAAGACAAAGATCATGCTCTTCTTGGCACTACTGACAAAGAACTTACTCCTTGCCTTTGTTACAAACACAAGAGTATGTCCGTCACAGGCAGAACTGATTTTCCTGATATCACTAATTGGCATCAAAACTAAACTTGGGCTTGTGGTTGATCAAGACATCCCGGATTTGTGTCTTCATATGTCAGCCTGGCAGAAGGCTTAGTTGAGCTTACCAACACTCCTATGATATTGAGTAGCAGCTCTTTTGTTCAAGGGATCCCCCCTGCCTTATTCACCCAAAGAATGGCTTAAAAGAGAAAAAGACCAAAGGACAAACTCTGTGGACCAGGAAGAATCTGGGGGCTCCAAGCATTCTTCATCAGCTAATTCATTCACTTGTCACTGTTCTAAGCACTGGAGATAGAGCAAAGAATAAGATAAAGTCTAGTCTCTCCCAGACCTTTCATTCTCAGTGGGGACTACAGACAATGAACAAACAAAATACAAATATGTAGACATATGTACACACGTATATATATACATAATACACACACATATATACACTATATATATATATATATATACACACACACATAGTGGTGATGAGCTCAACAAAGAAAAATATCTATACCCTAGAGAAATAAAAACACATATCCACATAAAAATTTTACACATATATTCATAGCAGCATTATTCATAACAGCCAAAGAGTGGAAACAATCAAAATATCCATCAACTGATGATAAACTAAATGTGGCATATCTATTCAACAGAATATTACCTGGCAATAAAAAGAAATGAAGTAATGATACATGTTACAATATGGATGAACCTTGAAAACACCATGTTACATGAAAGAAGCCAAACACAGAGACCACATATTGTGTGATTTCATTTATATAGAATACTCAGAATAGGCAAATCCATAGAGACAGAAAGTAGATTAGTGGTTGCCAGGGACTAGGGAAAAGAGGTAATAGAGAGTGACTGCTTAATGATATGGGGTTTTTAGGGGGTGGTAAAATGTTCTGAAATTAGATAGGGGTGATAGTTGCACGACATTGTGAATACTCTAAAAATCACTGAATTTGTACACTTTAATTGGTTAAAATGGTGAATTTTGTGTTGTGTCAATTTTATTTAACTTTTTAAAGTATTCTTTAAAAAATAAGAATAACAGAGCAGAGTACAAGGACAGAGAATGACAGGGAAGGTGCTATTTTAACTAATATGATCAGAAAAGACCTCTCAGCTATGTTGACGCTGCAGCAGAAACCTAAATGTATGAGGAAACGAGCCACGCAGACACCCCGGGCTTTGCTCTCTGCTATTCCTTTCACAGCCTCTCTCCCTCTCTCTCTCAGATCATTTTTTTTTATTGTGGCAAAATATTTATAACACAAAATTAGTCATTTTAACCATTTGTTATTTGCAATATTATGTAACGATCCCCACCACCACCTATTTCCAAAACTTTTTCATCACCCCAAACAGAAAACTGCTATTCCTCTTTTAATGCTATGGTTAGGTCATGACCACAGGAAACAAAACAGGAAAAATGGATAAATAATTTTAAAAAGAAAAGGTGAGCTGGAAGCGTACTTATATCACTGTTTTGTTTTTCTCCTGTTCCATAAAGGGTTAATGATGACAATGGTAATAATTGTGTCACACAGGATACTCAGCCTCCGTGTTGAGACAGAGAAAGGCGTGGGAGGTGGGGAGAAAGCAATGACTGGCAAGATTAGCCTTTTGGTGAGAAAAACCCTTCCCTTATCGGGAAACATTTGATTTTCAGATATTTGTTGACTCATGGACAGAGTGTGGACTCTCGTCTCTGAAATGGCCAGTAGCATCTCCACCTCCATGTGCTCTCCAGAGCAGACGGCCATCCAACCAAATCCAGGTCAAAGGACTCTCAACTTCCGTTCCCCGAATAGTACATGACCTCACAAAATATAACAGAACCACTTTTCCATAGCTTGGCATCAAACCTTAATAATTGACATAAAGAATAGTGCTTTTTTTCACTTAAACTAACTCATAATAGACGTGTGTCTGTATGTACATACACGCACACGCACAACTAAACCTCTGCCTTCAAAAGGAAACACGTTATTTAAAGACAAAGAAATGTAAAGATGGCTAAAATTTTATTAGTTTGAACTAATAAGAGTTGGTTCCTATTAAACACAGGATTCTCAGCCTTGTTTTCTCATAATGTCATTCTTATTCTGGGCTATAACACGGTTTATATATTACATGTCTTTGGTACGTGTAAGAAGGAATTTAAATTTACAATTTTGGCAAGAGAAATGGATTTATACACTCTAAAATATAAGCTCTCATTCAATATACTTAAATATACTTAAAACACTACTGATAGTAAGCTGCCACGAGGCCAGTGTGCGATCTAAACAACTCTGAGCAAAAATATTGTAAGGAGGCTCCGATGCTTATTGCGAAAGCACATGGATGCTCACAATGAAACTGAAGATAGGTACTGCGGCCCCTCTGACAAGCGGCCCGGCTCCAGCCGTAGGTGTGTCCTATCTGAAAGTTCTCTGATTCACACAGTGAGAAGGAACTTTTTGACTCAAAACACGAGTCTTCACATTGTGCAGCAAGACAAAAATGCCCTGCCACACCAATAGGCTGAAAATACCGAAAATGCAATACTTGGGTGTTCTCCTTTAAACCAGTAACATCACACAGCTGACAGGGCACGCAGCGTTTAGGCCAGCCTCAGTCCCACCCTCTGTTTCAGAGCCTGAGGGCTGGATCCTATTTTCCTGGCATGCTTGGACCTATGTTCTCAATCTGTCCACTTGCTGAGGTCCCAAACTGCCAGCTTTCCCACCACCTTTTGATTCCCTCTGCTCAGCCCCAGCTCCCCTCATGGCCGCAGCCCCGTATCTCTGGCTTTGCAAAAACTGGTCTGCCCCTCTTGCAGCCCCCAAGCATCCTCAGTGCTTAACTACGTTGCACCCAGCAACTCTATTAGTTGGACACAGCCATGCCCTTCTCCCAGCAAGCCCTGGAATGCTGACCACTCTCCAACAGCCAGGGCTCCTCACGCACCCCCCTTCTGTGGGTCCCTGTTTCAGATGCAGAGACTTTGCAGCTCTTTGGGAGCAGCTTCCTGGGCTGTTGGGGGGAGGCTGCGGGATTTCCCAGCGGCGGGCTCACTGCGCCCCACTCCACAGAGTCTCTTTGCCCATGAAATCACTTCTTTTAATTTTTTTTCCCTCTCTCCTTTTCCTTCCCTTCCACCCCACCCCCTCTCCCACCTTCTCAGAGTAACTCTAAACTGTTTCAGAACACCTTCATTCCCGCAGGGCTTCAAACAGCAGTGCGGCAAAGTCTGGAAGCATAGGGGCTGTGAAAGCTGTCTTCGCTGCTGTCCATGCCACTGGGGCAGGGGTGTAGAATGACCTTAAGTCTCCAGGCTTCCTACCACGCCGGCCCAGCCAGGCTGCTCCTAATGAATAACAAATGGGCCTTCCCGATGCATTCGCTCAGGACAAGCTGCCATTACAAGCCGTTTTGTTTTTTTAGCGTTGTGGTAATGTATCATCTTGCTTGGCTGGATGTCATCTTGGAGAAGGTCACCAAAGGTATGTGCACCCTTCCCCTGGACTCCCCTCCCTCCCACCCACACCCCTATCACCGCCTGTCCTTAAAGGAAGCTATGGCAAATGTGGACCAAGTATTCACACCTTTGTTTGGACCTAGGGAACCTGAAAATCTAGGGCCCCCACCCCCACCCCTCATGGTCCCACTTATCACCTATTAAAGGCTCCCCATTTTGTAAGAGAAGTTCTGCAAAAGATGGTAAATCTTTAACACACATAGAAGACAAGCCATGAGAGCTACAGGGGATAGCACTGAGCTTTCAAAATTGGGGGGGGGGGCGGGTAGGAAGGGTGGGGTTGGCTTTGGGGGGGAGGGTAGGCGGGGGGGAGGCGCTGGGTGAAAGCCCTTTCTCCTAAATGAAAAACTCAGATCTTAATTCACAGAGTATAAGAGGGTTTTTTCCAAGCCTCCTCCTATTCATCTTCATTTCACAGATATTTAAAGCACGTATTATGTTGCTATGGACAATTAGCCTTTTATCCAATTTTACCTGAGAGTTTAACTCTCCCACCCGAAGGTTTTAATTAGACCCTCAGCCCCATACTTAGGCCTTGGTTCCTGCAGCTGGAAATCTGCCCCAGTGATGTTAGAACCTTGTTAATGTAACAAAAGAGGAGTTTACTTAAAACTGCACTGACTATGGACTTAAGCCAAATTTACTTGAAAGAGGAAAGAGTCTGTCAAAAATCCTATAGTAAACACGGCAAAGCAGTTCTTTCATAGCCTTCCCTTAATTCATAGCGACAAGCAATTTACATGTAAGTGGATTCATATGCTCCACCAAGAGGCCGCCTCTCCGAGCTGGGGCGGGGTGTGCTCCCTCACCCCGGCCCGCCTCCCCTTTTTCTTGTCTTTCCTCCCTTTTAGGTTTTTTTTTCTTTCTTGGTATGTGGAATAGGCTGTTCTCCTTAGTGAAACAGCATAAATCCACAATGTTTTAATCGTCCCAAAGCATAATTAGGGCCTTCTAAACATTTACCAAGCCAGTCGCTCTGAATAAAAGCAGCCGAAATTTCTGAAAGCCGCTCTTAGACCTGACTGTTGTCCTGTCAAATACACACTTTATATTCTGCTGAAACTTGCTTAGAAAGAGCGAAAAACTCTCCTGCTAACGAGGTAAGAGTTGTGAGCTTTAAGTGGGAGTTGCTGATCAAATACCGGAGCCCACGTTTCCCTCTGTTGCCAAAATCCTGCAGGCCTCTCCCCTTCTCCTGTTAATTAGATTACCCTTTTTAGTGCACACACTAACAAAAAACATACATGAGACTAAACAAGATATGACAACAAGGAAAGGTTGAAGGGAGAGCTTTCTGAGAAAACATTAAAGCAAAACATCACTCTTAATATCACTGGAGAAAGGGAAAAAAGAGACTGCAGGTAATTTCAGCCTGCGAGGGGGGAAATCCCTAACATTTTAGAAGCAAAGACCAAAAAATTAATTTCCCCCAAGTAGAAAGCCAGGAGGGGTTTGCCTTAGTTACATTATTTTCAACTATGCTCTTTGACAAAATCCATCCATAGCAAACCAACTGGCCAGCGCTCAAGTTTCTTTCATGCACATTGAAAGTTTAATTAGTTCTAACTAGATCAAAAGTTGTTTTTCCCCCTTTTGGCATGTATCTGTATCATTTCTGTGCTATTTGGAAGCTGCTAGACATCAAAGGCAGATCCATCATTCTTGAGGAACCTCCAATTCCTTGGAAGTGAGTCCCATCCATCTCTCCTTCCATGCTACCGGGTCGCATGGCAGCCAAGGGCCCCTCTGCTGGGGGCTGGTTGCACCCAAGACGTGCACACAGATCCTTCTCAAGCCACCTGAACAGCACCCAGCACCAAATGGCCCACCTTTTCCTGAGAACGCCCCTAGACAGTCCCAAAGCAACCACCACCATGTGGAAACATGGCAAATCCCCCAAACAGAGCAGCCATGATAAATGTTCTAAGATTGAGAGTCCAAAACCTAGCATCACCTAGGCCTTGAACAGCCCATGATGTGCGCACCTATTTCAATTACTCCACAGTTATCCTAGCTTTTCTTTCCTCTTTTTTTTTTTTTTTTTTTTGATTCTTTCTACTATTCACTCTAAAGTCTCTGGTTCTAGGCTTTGACCTGGGTCAGCAAGTTACTAGGCAAACCAACTAGCCACCTCGAGCCTTCTACTTAGAAGTTATAAAGGCACAGGCAGAAGGCAAGTGTTAACATCCCAGCCCTCCTCCGCATTAGCTGTGTACCTTAGGCAAGTTTACTTAGCGTCTCTGAGCCTCAGTTTCCTTCTTTGTAATCTGGGAAGAATATCTCCTTCAACAGGTTGTTACAAGGAGTGGGTAAGATGTAAAGCACTGAGCCCTGTGCCTGTATCCCACAGGTGGAACATGCCTAAAGGACATGCTCAGGAAATCTTAGATGCCACTGTAATCAAAGTAACCATGACTGGTAGAGGATATAGTTGCAGTGTTGCTTGGTCTGGTCTTCTAACTACAAAGGAGAGGTTGTTTTAAGATCCCTTTCTTTATTGTTATACACTACGTGCCAAGAACTGAACTAGGAGCAATTTACACAGATTATATCTTCCTGTGTCAGAGTGGCAAGCTTGATAGGCTCCACATTCTAGCTGCTTCTTCACCTACTCAGAATCCCTGGCACCTGGGAGAAGCCATGGGACCTACTTCAGGCCAATGAAACAGGCAAAGGTCCTCGGACAGGGATGTCCCTTCCCAAATTAAAAAAGGATGTCCCTTCCCACAGGGGAAGTCATTTGGCACTTACCCTTCCTTCTGCTAGAACACAGATGTGATGGCTGGAGCTGCAGCAGCAGTTTTGCAACATGAAGGCAAAAGCTGGCCATGACAGAGGATAAAATAGGATGGCAATAGTAAAATCCCCTAAACTTTCTGGACTGCCTATCTCCAGATTTATTGTTATATGAGAAAACATATTATTCTATTTGTTGGGTTTTCTTTTGGGGCAGGCGAGTACATTCCTAGCTGATACCTACCCTGATTTTTCTTTGGCCTAGAAGATGAGGCTACAGAGAAAAGAGGGTTTCTGGACACCCTATAGATTTGCCTGGGCCTATTTAAGAAAGGATTAGATGGCAACTTGAGATGCAGAATGTCTGCTGACCAAACTCGTCACACTTACCCTTCTAGCAGCCCCACCACATGCTGTAGGATCATACAACACAATTACGAAATCGTGGTTTTATCACTGTCTGCAATATTTTGGCTTCCCTTGGGTTTCAAAATATTATGTTTAAAAATCTCCATACTTGCCCTTGGTTATGTTCCAAAAAGAAAAGACATTATTGGCGAGCATGTGCCTTCCTAAGAAGCACTGACGAGAGTACATCTTGAAGTGAGCACATTAATGGGTGTCCTTTAAACCCTCCACTTCCCATTTTCCCATTAGAGCCTCCTTCATTTAGCACCCCAGGATTCTACTTAAATTACCTTCTTAGTTGGGATTAGGGGAGCAAAAGGAGACCACAGGGCTCTGACCCTGACAGTTCAAATTGTCAGCGCCAGGAGACTGACACACTTTGCTCCCCACTAATCCTGCACTGCGTGGCATGGTCTCAATTTCAGAGAAGTCTGAATGCTTATACAGTTAGCCAATCCCCAAGTCATTCAGATAAACTCAATACTGAATAAGTGCGGCATTTATGTATCTCGAATATCTCCACTCGCTTGATGCCAGGGCCTCAATATTCTGATAAAGTGATGACAGGAAGAACACAGAGAACAAAAAGTGAAAGCAAAGAAAATACTATAAGTACATGGAAAAACTATGAGCCGCTAGAATTTATTTTGTATATTAGAGAGGGAATATATGTCCGTAAGGCAATTTTCAAAATGTAGATTTCAGAAGCCAGATTGGTTTTCCTTCCTTTTTCGAGGAAACTAAAGCAGATTTGAGCTCAGAATGTTCAAGGGCAATTTCTAAAAGCCACTTGGAATTGTCTTCTGCCTGAATCTGCCAAAAAAGCACACAGAAAAGGACTTAAAAAACCCTGTCTGTCTGTAGCAGCACTGTCAAATAGAAATATAATACAAGCCAAATTTTCTAGTAGTCACACCAAAAAAATGTAGAAAGCAAC
This sequence comes from Equus asinus, assembly GCF_041296235.1. NCBI lineage: Eukaryota > Metazoa > Chordata > Mammalia > Perissodactyla > Equidae > Equus > Equus asinus. The sequence continues at coordinate 43,876,433 of NC_091810.1, read as the reverse complement.
AAGTGGAAGTAATATTAATAATATTTTTATTTAACCCAATATATCCAAAATATTATTTGAACATGTAATCAATACAAAAATTATTACAGAGATAATTTATATTCTTATTTTTCATCCTAAGCTTTTGAAATCAGGTGTGTGTTTTATATTCACAGCACACCTCAGTTGGGACTAGCCACATTTCAAATGCTCAATAGCCACATGAAGTTCCGGCTGCTGTCCTGGACAGCGCTGGTCTATAGCACCTACCCTGGCACGGGCACACACACACACACACACACGCACACACACACACAGTCAATAGCACAAAGGCTGTCATAATAGCAGAAAAACATGCGCCTTTTTTTTGAGCCCTCCTACCCATCCCACACACCTAGTGAAGGGGGAGAGGATATAAACCAGCATCAGACATATTATAGCTTAATCCAGATGAAACTGCTGATTTCAAACATTTTTGACCTACAAGATGGCGATTTCATGTGGTTCAACCTAATATTTTTAACCCAAAGTTTTCACGAGATGGGTCACAGTGAGATCCAGAACTTAGGCCTACAGCTAGTCTCCAAAAAATACCCAAAAACAATCACTGACATGAATGGTTGCTGATTGCAAAAGTATGGCCCGCTATATTTGAGCTCCAAGAGCAGAAATTCACTAACTGCTAAAGTGTTTGGCTCCTCTTTTATAGGCCAAAACACAGTTTCCACACACCTAGCTGAAAGATAATATTTAATCAAAAAAGCAAGGCACTGGCCAAAGCTGGTGTTCCTGGCCACCATGTACAGCTCAAGATCTGTGGCTGTAGATGCTTGGAAGCACATCAATTAGATGTCTCAGAAACCCCTCAAATTCAGTCTTTGCAAAACCATCACCTCCAAAACCACGATTAGCACCACCATCATCATGGTTATCACCATCATCAAAACCATCATTGTCTTCACCATTACTATGACCACCACCATGACCATCATCACTGGGTCATCATCACCACAACCACCACCTCTAACATCATCATCGTTGTTCTTGTCATCATCACCACCGACATTATCATTGTCATCACCATCACTATTGTCAGTCCATCATCGCTGCCAACATCATCATCATCACCACCATACCTCCTATTTAATAAGTCCCTACTCAGTGCCTTTTACCTACTTCCCTAAGAAATTTTCACTCCTTCATCAACTGAACTACTCAATCTTGAAGATCTAGTTTAAATATCACCCCTCAATGCTCTTCCCATCTCAGACCAAATGAATTGTTCTCTCACTTCTGTGGAACCACTGAAAAAGTCCTTTGTACATGTCTAGGTTATAACATACTGACCCAATTATGCAATCTTTTTCTCCTACTTTTAGCTCCTAGCACTGAGCCAAGTACCTATTACAGGACTCAAAATAAATATAAATTGGTTGAATTCAAATAAATAGATTTCACTTCAAGTGCCTTCACTGGGTAGAACATTCCTTGGATGCTGAGCTAAAAAATGATTTTGAGGCTATGACCTAATATTTCCAATCATTTTATATATATTCTGCCTTCAAACAGACTATAAATAAATATAGACAGGGACCATAACTTGCATATCTTTGTAGATTTCACAGTACTGTACGGAACCCCCCTTAACAGCTTTATTGAGATATAATTCATATATCATATACTTCAGCCATTTAAAGTACACACTTAAATGGGTTTTTGTATATTCAGTTGTGACACCATCACAAACTTTGGAAAATGTTTATTACACCAAACAGAACCCCATGTCATTACCAGTCACCTCCCCACTATCTCCTCCCAGCCCTAGACAACCACTAATCTATTTTCTGCCTCTGCATATTTGCCTGTTTGCATATAAAATGGATCATACAGTATGTGGTCTTTCGTGATTAGCTTCTTTCACTTAGCATGATGTTTTCAAGGTCCTTCCATGTTGTAGCATCTATCGGTACTTCAATTTCTTTTTATTGTTGAATAACATTCCACGTTATTCACCACATTTTGTGTATCCATTCATTATCAATTCATGCATTTGGGTTGTTTCTACTTTGGGGCTATTATTCATAATGCAGCTGTGAACATTCCTGTACAAGTTTTTGCATGGATATATGTTTTCGTTTCTTTGGGGTATGTACATAGGAGTGGAACTGCTGTGTCATATAGGAACTCTGTGTTTAACATTTTGGGAAACTACAAAACTGTTTTCCGAAGTGGCTGTACCACTTTATGATCCCATCAGCCATGTGTGAGGTTCCAGTTTCTTCACATCATCACCAATACTTGTTATTGTCTGCCTGTTTTTAGCCATCCGAGTGAGTGTGAAGTGGTAATCTCATTGTGGTTTTGATTTATATTTCCCTAAAGACTAATGATGTTAAGTGCTTTTCATGTGCTGAGTGGCTATTTGTGTACCTTCTTTGGAGAAATATCTATTAAAATCCTTTTCCCTTTTTAAATTGGGTTATTTGAATTTTTATTGTTGATTTGTAAGAGTACTCTATATATTCTGGATACAAGTACCTTATCAGATGTGATTGCAAATACTTTCCCCCATTTTGTGGATTGTCTTTTCTTGATACTGTCCTTTGAAGCAAGAAAGTTTTTAATTTTGATGAAGTCCAATTTATCTACTTTTTATTTAGTTGCTTATGCTTTTGGTGTCACATGTAAAAAGGCTCATTTAACCCAAAGCCACAGAGATTTATACCTACATTTTATAGTAGGAGTGTTATAGTTTTAACTCTTACATTTAGGTCTGTGATCCATTTTGAGTTAATTTTTCTATGAGCTGTGAGAGAGCCCTTTACAAAACTTAGAATTTTCAGAAATAAATAGTCCACACATTTTTTTGTGTATCTCATATCCACCTTACCAATAGTTTCTTCTTCAACGGTAGCAATATTCAAGTACGCTTTTTGCGTTTTTTCAAAGATTGGCACCTGAGCTAACAACTGTTGCCAATCTTCTTTTTTTTTTTTCTGCTTTTTCTCCCCAAATCCCCCTAGTACACGTTGCATATTTCAGTTGTGGATCCTTCTAGTTGTGGCATGTGGGACGCTGCCTCAGCAAGGCCTGATGAGCGGTGCCATGTTTGTGCCCAGGATCTGAACCGGTGAAACCCTGGGCCGCCAAAGTGGAACCCGCGAAATTAACCACTCGGCCACGGGGCCAGCCCTTCAAGTCTCACAAGCATTTTAGAGAGAGACCTGGAATTCAAGATGTCTCAAGATTTTATACAGGGAGAAGTTAGAAAAACTAAAAAGACTGTTCATCATCAAGACACTGTTAATGTCAGCAAAATTCCCCAAAATTTGAATGTACATTGTCCTGTGATATATTTTCTTTCATTGTCTGAAATGATTTCTATATTCTGAATGTTAAAAATTCAATAGGCGTTTATAGTTTCTTAGTTTTTGGTATTGTTTATTCTTCCTTCCTTTCTCCGTCCCTTCCTCAGTAACCCCCTGCTTCTTTCCTTCCTTCCTTCCATCTTTTCTTCTTTCCTCCCTGCTGAACGCTCTTCCTCCCTTCCTAACTTTCTTCCTTCCTAACTTCCTTTCTCCCATATTTGCCACTTAATTTCCTTTCTTAATTCTGTTCCTAACTAAAGGGTAAGTCCCCTGAAAGCATCCTCTACTGGTCTTGGTCATCTTGGCAGCCCCTTAGCAGCCACCACCCCCCCACTGCCCACACACGGTGCCTACAATAGGGCCTGGTATGTGGTAGTTGCTGAATAAGTATTTTAGGGTTTAATTCGAATAGTTAAGCCCTGTCTATGGGTTCCAAAACTAAACTATAAGGATTCTCTTCTCCCACTGTGACTATACATGCACCATTCCATCCATATTCAAATTTGGGGTTAAAAAAGCATTTATTTTATAATAACTGGAGAAAAAGAAGCATTACTCCATGTAAATGAAAAAAATCAAGAGAAATAATAGTAAGAGTGCAATCATGACTATGCAAAATGTAAGCTTGGGAATTCAAGTCTTTTTCTTAGGTAAATGCTTTCTTGTTTTTGCTAGTCAGTATTTCCCATAATATGCACATTTAATTTCTATTTTTTAAAAAAGAGATGTCTCTTTCAAAATAAATATTATTTATTCTTGATTTCTCAGATATGAAAAGAGATGTAACATTACCAATATTAGTCATTTGACAATGTTATACAAGCGAAAGCATTTTTCTAATTACAAAGTCCTATACAAATATGACTTACTTATCTTGAATAATAACAACACAATAAATCAATATCATCCAATCCATTATACTGTTAAAACATCTAGCACTCATAAAATTTCTGATTATATCGCACAGATAATTGTCTATATTCATTTGGCCCTGCTGTGACGATAACATACCTCCTCCTGGTCTGTCTTACTGACCATGTGCACATTTCTACATATTAAAGATGAATTTGCTGGTTCCTTAATCTTTAAATGAAGTAACCACTGCACCTCTGGGGCTCATCAGGAAGCACATGAGTGGTGTGTGGGGGCCGTGCACAAACACACGTGCACAGTGGAGCCATGCATCCCTGACAGGCAGGCTTTGCTCCTGCTGGGGCAAGCTGGTCATAATAAAACCTGTGTCTAAGATGCAGGTACATCTGCTGGATTCCTGTAATCAGTTTGTTGGGCTGGAGTTAAGAACCCTGGAGTTCTTCTCTGGGTGCCAGTGAGGCCCAAGGGAATGATGCTAAGAGAGTTTCAGGATACAAGGGCATAATTCAGTCAGCTTCCAAAAAAAGAAAAAAAGCAATCCCTGGCAACAGAAGCCAGCTCTCCTTCCTTCCCAGCTGATTTTGGAGAGCCCTTGTTCTGTGGACTTGAACGTCAGAGGCTGAGGCGCTCCTGGTCCTCCACTGGCTGCTGCTCAATAAAAACACCATCCCATTCCATCATTTTGATCATTACTATTTCCTCAGTTAATAAAACTTAAAGAAAGTATGTTTTCAGAGATGCTAAGGGGTAGAGGCCCATTTTGGCTGAGGTCAGCCTTGGCAGGAGTCAACTCTTTTATTCCTAAGGCTTTATATTCTTTTGGTAAAATCGTTGTATTATTTCAAAAATTAAAATAATAAAACATTAGGTTATGCAATGGAAAGAGGTTCAGGTTGGCTGCCACAGATTTTCAGGATACACTTTCAGTTGCATTAAAAAGCTAAACTCCAAGCTGGAGTTTTAAATATTTTCCAAGCTCAGTATCTCCCTGAAAAATTCCAGACCAGTTCTTGAAGACTCTTTCATTGTGTGTCTTATTTTTTTCTAATCCTTTCTTACTATATACATATAAATTATTTTTAATATCATCATGAAGGAAAGGTAATTCTGAAAATTTCATATCCAATTACAGCTGACCAATGTGAATGTAAACATTACTGTACATTGTGGAGACAGCATCTCTAACGGCAGCTTGGGAAAAATGACTCGGGTAGTAGCCAACTTGCAATGGCCACATGTCAAGAAGAATGTGAGAATGGAGGGAAAAGGGGGCTCTAGCCCTGCTTGAGGGAAACTATTTGTTTTAAGGCAAAGATAAGGTTAGGAGTCAACGATGTTGTGGTAGAAGGTTAGCTATTATTGCATACTTGTAGGAGTGACATTTGTGAACCCCTCCCCTATATATATGTTCATGTTCAGCAGAATCTTCCAGAGTTGTTTTAGGCTTTTAGCAAAACCCAATCTGTTCAATCATCGAATTCTATTTATTGGCCATTTGAATATTGTATTTGATTGTGGCTCCCATGTGAAACATTCCTCCTATCCCCCTTCTGTACCTGGCCCACTTCTCTCATCCCTTAGGTCTCACATGAGCTATCCCTCCTTACTGGAAGCTTCCTTCCAATCTGGGTTAGATGTCCCAATACCCCCAGGACCTTCCTTATCAGAGCACTTACCCCATCTTCCTCATTAATGCATGAGCTCCACTAGGCAGGGCCAATGTTGTCAGGGCCAGACTCAGTGCCCTGACCATAGAAAGTGCCCAGCTGTGGAATACACAGGACAAGAATGCACAGAATATCCAAAGGAGATGGATTAGAATAGTGAGTCCTCTAACCCTGTGACAAGAAGAAAAAGAAGAACTGGGTACTTTCAGATGAAGATGAGAAGATGCTGCAGCGTGGAGGGTACGGGGGAGAAGACAGAACAGGAAAATAACCTTAAATATTCAATGTTATAAAGAAGGACTAAATGCTTAAATGGCCTCAAAAAGTAAAATGTAAAAGAGAAGAGCAAGAGGGTGAAATGACGTAGTTTTTATAGCACAGCAAAAGGCAAACATTTTAAGAGAGAATTCTCTGAAGAGAGAATGAGTCCCTTCAGAACACTGATGAGTAGATTTATTAAGACTTACTAAGTAGCTGATCTGGGTTAAGTGTTTTACACATATTAATTCATTTAATCTTTAGACGAACCCCACAGGGAAGGTAATATCATTTGCACACTTAGTCAAGGTCACAATGCAAGCAGAGTAAGTGGCAGGGCTAAGATTCAAACCCAGGTCATCTGACCCCTCAAAGCCGAGGCACTTGGCCCTGTGCTGATGTGTTCCTCATCCCCCACCACCGCCCCCCCCACCCCGGCCCCGATGCCTGGGAGAGGTTAAAAGATCTCTGGGACCTTTCCAGAGATGCTGTTGAGGAGTTAGGGAGAACCACCAAATAAGAGGACAGGCTAGATGGTATGAAACGAGTTTCCATGACAACACTTATTTGTCATCACTCAGTCTTGGCTCAAGGCCAACTATCAATTGAAATGTGATGGACACAAAGTCTGTTTTGGTTTATGACCCAGGCCTTCACATTTTCCCACCCTTTTGGGACACATTCTCTGCCCACTTTCTATCATAGCCAGGGCTAGAAGGCTGCCCAAGTTCCTGGCCCAGCTTCTATGCCTTCCTGAGTCATTCCCCTCTAGAGCAACCAGGCCCAAGACAAAAATCTGGCTCAACCCAACAATACCCCATGATTATCTAGTTGAGGGAGAGAAGGGCACAGAGGATATTTGAATATGGAAGCCATGCCAGTGCTCCCTCAAATACCAAAGAGGTGCCAAGGTTGACTGTACAATAGACATTCAAATAATCAAGGCATCAAGAGTAGAGTAGCTCCAGGAAAGCCAGGACTATGTCTGAGCCATGACTAGACTAGTGTCTAGCACAGTAGGAGGTCCCGGTTATTGCTCAACAAATGATGGCTGAATTATGTAATGAATGAATGCTCTAGACCAACCCTGCAGAAATTAATTTTTTTTCCCAATGAAATGGGGGCTTCTGGGGTAAGCAGATGTGATCATTAAAAAAACAGTACAGGAAGCTGAGTGGTCATGTCTGGGCCTCACCAGAGAATTCAGGAATTTAATCTCCTTACAAAGAGAGCTTAATCTCAATTTCATTTTCTGCAGAAAAGACCCAAGAACCGTTAGGTGTAGAAGATGCGAACAAGCACCAGTTCATTTCACACTTTGAAAGTTGTCAATTTGTTTATTTCTTCAAAATCCCAAAGAGTTACCACTCAGTCAAGAAGTTGAAACGAGACTGATCAAGAAAAGTCCTTTCCTTCCAGTTATGTGTAGAAAGGTCAATAACTGCTAAGAGACAACAAAAACTCTACCCAAGATGTAATTATGCCAGTCCTTAGAACGCTGAGACTTAAGCATAAGCCAGAGAGAATAGAGCTGAAAATGGATTAAGGAATGTGTCAAGTGATGTAAATCCTTCTAATTTCCCTGCATAATACCATTAAATGGTCCATTTTGCTGTTTTATAACAACATTTAAAAAAATTAAAATCTAAGCCTCTCACATTTGGGTCCCAGGGGATTTCAACTTTATGGGGAAAGGCCTTCATTAGAATTCTCCTCCACCTTAAAATGTTTGTAATTTGGTGTCAAAAATGTTTATCTGAAGAAAGAATGTTTACATTGAAATATTTATGGATGAAATGATATAATGTCTGGAATTTGCTTCAGATTAACCCAGGGATAGGAGTGGCGAAGTGTGGGATAGAAAGGAAACAGGATTGGCAATGAGTTGAATAATTGCTAAAGTTGGGTGAAGGGTATGTGGGGTTCATTTTATTTTGGTACATAATTGACATTAAAAAATAGAGTTAACAGTAATTTGTCCCAGCCCATTGGGCCACCAATTAGGAAAGAGATGATTCTCATACGAATGCTCCTGCCTGTTCCATGGAGGCACCGCCTGCTTTGGAAGGAAGAGAAACCACTACTCATCAACATCAGTTACAGTCTTATCTTATTTGGGTGCTTGCATTATTTCTCACAAGATAACTGCATAATTCCATATTAAAGGGTAGGCATCTCAAGGCACTTTATAAAAAATTATGACTTAATGGGGCATTTTCAATTGACCAAAATTCTTTAAAATTTTCTTCCCTAAATATAGGAATTTGATAAATTCACCTTTCCAAATGAGAAGCTTAGCCAGCTTCAACATATTCTTCATTGAAAGGCCTACACAAATGAAAGTCTGCATAGGAAAGTTTGGAGCTTTTTAGGAAATAGTTGCTCCAGAAAAATAAGATACAGGCAATACCCTAAAATGAGAGTAGATTATAGAAAGTTCATGTTGAAATCAGTTGCACAGAACTTAAGAGTGTATGTCTCCAAAAAAAGAAAATGGCTCTGAATGATGGCCAAGTGTCTAGGCTATTCCACTAAAGACTTAGATGGATGACTTTGTTGAATGGAGAAAAGGCTCCTTTCTAAGTTTTCTGAATCTACTTGGTTTGGGCCTCTAGCGGGGAGAAAGCCTACGTGCTGGGCACGGGCCAGTGTTAAAACTCTACTAGTGCCACTAACACGCTGGCTCAAGGCCAGTGGTATTCCAGGATGGAGCTGGGCTGCTGATCCAAGGTGAGAAACTATAAACATACACAGGCTAGTATCAGACCAGTTCTCAATCACAAGTGACTTTGCGTTCCTGTGGACTTCGGCAATATGTGGAGACATTTTTGATTGTCACAATTGGAGGTGGGAGATTGCTCCTGGCATCTAGTAGGTAAAGGCTAGGTATGCTACTAAACACAGGACAGCCCCCACAATAAAGAATTATCCAGCCTCGTGTCATAGGGTTGCTGTTGAGAACCCCCAGACTAGAGTAATAGTTGCCACAACAATTCCCCCACAGCCCTCATGCATGGAGGAACAAAAGTGCTCAGAGGAGCAGAAGAGAGAACTCACAGGAAGAAGGGAAAGAGCGGGGCACCCATCTCCACTACTCCTATAGCCAATCTAACCCCAGTCCTACAAATTCAGCTTCCTACAGGTCTCCTGACATCTTCCACTTTTCTCCATCTCCACTGCCACTATCCCAGGACAAGCTCTCCCCACCAGGAACACTGCAGCAGCTTCCCAACTAGTATGCCCACACCCAAACCTATCTTCTGCACAAAAGTCACAGGCAGTATGGTGTAGTGGTCTAGAATGTGGCCAGACTACATGACAATCATGAAAGGTTCAAATCCCACCTTTGCTATGTGACCTTAGGCTAGTTACTTAACCTCTCTGTGCCTCTTTTTCCTCAAATATAAAATAGGAATGATAACAGTACTTATCTTAGAGGGTTGTTATGAAGGTTAAATAAATGGATGTTTACAAAGCTCTTTAAAAGCATCTGGAACATGGTAAGTATACCACAATTGTTTTTATGATTTTCAAATCATCTGGTCATGTCACTCCCCCTCAATTTGGGGATAATTGTTAGGATAAATAACAATCTGACCATGGCCCCCAAGGTCCTGAGTGGTCTAGCCTTGCCACTCCTCCAGCCTCAACCAATCCTGCTTTCCCCCTTGGTCTCTGCTCCAGTCACAAGGCCTCTTGTGAGTTCTTGGAAGACATTTTGGTCCCTTCTGCCACAGGGCCTTTGCACAGGCAGTCCCCTCCTTTTAAAACGTGCTTCCCCACCTGACCCCATTCACCAGCTCTGCCTCTTCACCTAATGAACTCCCACTCACCCAACACATCATGGCTCATCCTCAGAGAGCCCTTCTACTACCTTCAGATGCTCTCACTGCTCCACACAACTTTTCTTTTTTGCATGCTTATCCCAGCTGTAATTCTGCAATCAGATTTCTAATCTTTTGATTGGACATTCAATTGTTCATTCATTCTCTCAATAAATAACTTTGACCTCCCAGAATGATTTGTTCTATGAATGAGTGAGTGCGTGAACGACTGAGCGAATGACTGAACCACTGTGGAGAGGTGCTTAGTTTGTACCTCAGTCTACAGTGCTGCAGTAGACCAGTTGCCACTCTAAGCTGCAATGCCTTCAGCTTTATAGGAACCCCAAATGCTCTGAGCTTGGCTGAAAGGATGCTATCCGTGACCTGGAGGCAGCTGACTTGGACTCTAGCCTGGGACCTCTAGAATGTTCTCTTTCCTTCCATCTCAAGAACCTCTTCCTTGCTCAGTCAAACTAATTTCCCCAAACCTAAAGAATAAGTGAGGAATTTTCCCCCCTTGTATTTGGCAGGAGCAGGAGGCTGTTTCCACTAGTCCTGAGACTGAGCTGACTCTGGGAACATCAGCTCCACATCTTTCTGGGGTTGGGGAGTCAGTAGTCATTCATGGTGAAGGGTCATTTGAAAGCCAACTGTTTTTAGAAAACCACAGAATGGCAGTTTTGTTTCAGTGTTTTGACTTTAGCATCAAGCAGTCTGCTTCTTTTTCCAAACTTACTTAATATGAGAAATGTAAACATTTTCTAACAACGCTTTCTGAAAGCATCCTAACAAATCTCGCACATGTGACCAGGGCATCATGGCCGTCCCCACCGTGCTGGTCTGGATCTGGCTGAGAACAGAAGTCACCACAGATGAGCCCAATGAGGAGACTTCAGTGAAGAGGCTGGAGGAGAGGTGGGCAGGGTTAACGAAACAAGCAAGACATGTTAGCACCCAGAAACTGGAAACAGTCGGCAGCCACCGCCACACCTCAGGCTGAAGGGGCAAAAGGAAACAGGGGTTAATCCTGGTGCCAGTGGGAGCCGTGGAGGGGGCTCTGCTGAGAGGAGGTATAGTTATAGAGAGAAGTTGCTACTGCCAGAGACGTGATCCCATAGCAAGAAGGGAACAGGAGGAAATTCTCTAGGCCTCCTCCCACCCTCCCATCTTCCGCAGTGCCTCCTATTGGCCCCGGACCCAACCAGGAGCCAGGCAGCAAGGGAACCCCAGCAATGCAGCCCATGGGGGCAGCTTCCTTGGGCATAGTCTCCCTCCCAAAGAATGGCAGCGGGTAGGAGAGAGCAGAGAGTAACTACAGGGTCTACCCAATCCCATACTGCCTTAGACTAAAGCCTTAGCTGTCAGGAGTCTTAGAAACACATCAAAGGGAAAGTTTTCCAAGAAAACGTTCAGAGATAGAGCCAGGAGGAGAAAGAAGCTCCAAGCTCAGGGCTCATGAAGTGAACACACAAACACCAATTTCAAAACAGAACAGAGAGACAGCAGTTTAACTTTTATCATAACTGCATGCTGGCACCAGCTGCAGAGCACTCTGCAAATCTCTTCAAGTACGCGACACGGCAGGTGTGAGTAATAACAGATTCTCAAAGTTGGCCACAGCATCCTGCAGGTTCGAATTAAGATCCCAGGGATATTGGCTTAACCCAAAGATCAAGTCAAACACTGCATTTCAATTTTCACAATCCGTTGGTTCCTAAATTCCGTGACTGGAAAACAAAAGACTTTGGCTGTACTTAACTGGCGGCTTGGCTTCAGGCTGTAGTTCTCTACCGCTTTGCTCCTGAGGAACTGAGTGGTCTCCCCTCAACACCTCATTCTCCAGGCAGGGTTGCCAGAGCCAACCCCTTCTCTGCCCCCAAATACAGGTGTCCATGCACACACAGACACACACACACTGCTTCCCAGGTGCTTGGTCTGCCTCCTGCCCAATAGCCAAAATTATAGTCTAGCAAGACAATCATTATGTTGAGAAAATGTGGAAAATATTTTGAATCCCAGCATTTTGTAGGGCATCAGAACAGGGATAGGAAAGGGAGGGGGAAGGAAGAAGAGAGAAAGGTGAGGAAAAGTAACAGACAGAAGGAAGAGAGGAAGAAGAAGGGAGATTGGCTGGAAGAGAAGAAGGGAGAGTGGATAAGGTAGGGAAAGGAGGAAGAGGCAGCAAGCAGAAGGCAGAGAATACTTTTCATCAGCATTCCCTCAAAAGACTTCTAGTAAATGCTTCCCAGGGACCAAGAGCATTCAGAGCCTCCCCACCTCCCTGTTATACCTCACCCTATAACCCTACAGGTCTTCGCTGACTTGGAGCCTTTTGTGATGTCCCCTTCCGACGTGGATGCATATCTTGATGTTAACCCTCTACATCCTCAGGGTTGTAATATCTAATATTATCTGGACTATATTTTACCTCACACAGAAGATACTACAGGGAGGCAGAGAAACTCTCCAAGTTGGGTGGTGCCCCAAGTCCTGCCCTTCACAGTTCTGGCAAGCAGCTGGTATCTGGGCAACAGTCTATTTCCCACTGATGCCCTTGGCTCCTGCTCTGGCATCCTTCCTCCCACCTTTGCAGTGTTCTCATTTTTATTCTATCCTTTTTGCTCTAAGTGACCATTGTAAGAACTGGTTCCCTAGGAAAAGGCCTAGCTACTTAGAGGGATGCGATGAAGGAAGGAACAGATGGAAGGACAAAAACGGAGAGGGCATAAAAGGGGCATCAATTTCTAGGGCTAGCTAGAGGACTGTCCAATTAAGGACTGACCAAGTTCATACCCTTAATTTATGGTTAGGCAAACTGAGGACAAGAGAGAGCCACAGGTTAAAGAATGATGGAATACTGCAGCTGGAGAGGATTGCACGGTCGGCTGAGCAGTAAGCATTGATGGATCGGGTCTTTTGGATCTCAGCCAGGATTTATATCTCATAAGGAGCACAGTCTCCTGGGGATTTGATCTGAGACCTGAGCCAATTCCACTCGGGAGCTACATGGTGAACTGGTCTATAGTCCCAAGAAAGCAAGCCAGAGTCCAAAGGTCAAACTCATCGACACAAAATGGGAAGTTCCCAGACCAACAACCCTCTGGGCCAAGATCATGATCCTGAGTGAGGAAAACCCATCATCTGTGAGTCCTCTTTGAAAATAAGTCAAGTTAAATCAGAGATGAGACCCTGCAAAGCTTTTCTCGCTTCCCTAGTTTAATAAACATCAGTCTAAAACAAAGTGGGGGAAGGCTAGTTAGGGGTTTCTCAACCCCGGCTTTCTTGGCATTTGGGGCTGGATAATTCTTTGTTGTTGGGGAGGTTGTCCTGTGCATTGTAGGATGTTTATCAACATCCCTGGCCTCTACCACCGGATGCCAGTAGTGACATCCAAAATGTGACAACCTCCAGTTGTGACAACCAAAAATGTCTCCAGACTTTGCCAAATGTCCTTTAGGGGACAAAATTGCCCCCAGGGTGAGAACCACTGCTTTAGACAATCGGAGACTATTAACATGGTCATCTGAGTCCAGAGCAGTGTTCACAGCTGGAGAGAAGGCATCAGGCTGGCCTGGGCTCACTCAGCTATAACTGGCAGATTCAGGCTGTGAACTCAAGTCCCAAGAGCCCTGCTCACTGCACCAGAGAATTCTTGTTTCAGAACTTGATGTATGACCCTGGCTATCCTCTCTGCCCCTTGGTTTCTCTTTGAGTGAGGTGGCTGCCCGTCCCTTGCCTCCTGGGGCTGAACCTGGCAGCACTTCCCACAGCGTTAGATCAAGTACTTAAGGAAATTCCTCCAACAGGATGTTGCTGTTGGATTGGAACAAGGACCACAACTGCCCCCTTTGACTTGCCATGCTTTAGGAGGTTGGAAGGCCCATACATTTCTCTTTCCCCTTTTTAATGGTTAACCTTCCCTGTCTCCCATGGGGCTGCTGTGACGATGGCAATAACATGAAGTATGGTGCTTGGAATTATTTAAGCTCTACGATTCACAAGCATTTAGATTATTTAACTGCTGATTATGATTATTTAAGCTGAAAGATTATACTGCTCTAGCTCAGAAAATGTTTGTATTTCCATTAAAAACCACCAGGCCAAGGGCCCTTTTGACTGACATTTTTCACTATTAAACCTATACACACAGTGCATGTTTTTTGCCAGAAGACAGTGTGTCCCTTTTTTTGTTTTAAGATAAAGAAGCCAACTTGAATGGCTTCCTCCAACTAGCCCTCTTCCTGGCCCCTCCCTCTCACCATCACCCCCGCCTGCGGTCCCGCTCCCCTGAGGCAAGAAGGAAGAACCACCTATCTGCCCAATGTCTTCTACTATTTCATCAAAACTGGCCCCGCCATTTCCAGACTTGAAATTCGTACCATGACATCCCGAGCTCTTCACTAGGAGACAGTGTACTCAGTGGTGCAGATCACGGACTACAGTGTCAAACAGACTTATAACTGAGTTCCAGGCGTCTGAGTCTCAGTTTTCACGTTTACACAGTGAGGGTAATAATACTCCCCACCTCACAGGAGGTAGCAGCAACATGCGGGTGAAAGAGCCCCTTCTTGACATGTAATAAGCACTTAGTAAATGTGCACTGGTCCTATTAATCCCATCGCCCAACGTCTGCAGGCAATGAATGGTAGATATGCCTGGGCGAGTTTAATTCTCAGAAGGCATTTTAATCAGAGATAGTACATTCCTTAAGGCAGGAAGAACGATGGGCTCTTGATTCTATCTGACATGTAATTTAACCACTCATTCTTCCCCTATAATAATTTGTGAAACATATTTCTGCTTGGCTCACATAGTTCACATCCAAAGAGTTGTATGAAAGATCAATGCAATGTACAAAAATACAGGGAAATTCTACTGTGCTCCTATTAAAAAGGGAAGCACCCTAAATCAAGTGGTCATTTTTGTCTTTTGGCAAGTTTCTACATTTAAATAGAGTTCCTCGAGGGAAAGAACAAAGAAGATTCCCACATCTCCTAAACATTATCCATGCTGCAGTGCATTTAGGCAGTGGAATTGTGAATAGAATTCTATATTGGAAAGAACTGTGGAGATCACCCCACTGGCCCCTCCCTGGGAATGGGAATTCCCTCCATATACCCATAACAGGCGATTTTTCCTCCCACAGGATTTGATGACAAACCTCAGGAGCTACCTTAAAAGGCTACAGAGTTCCCACAGCTATAAAGTTCTACAAAGCACTGAAGGAAAGTGAATAACACCCCAGCTCTAGCACAGTCTTTTGAGGTAGCGTGAATCAGGTCCGCTTCTTTTCTTATGTGTCACCCCTTTAATAGTTGACAAAAGCATCTGTCTCTTGACCTTCTCTAGACATAACGTCCCTCACTCATTAGCTATCGCAAGCATGACAAGATTTACAGGTATCCCTCAACCTGTTCACTCACCGCATGACTCCCCCATAGTTTGCCAACCCTAGCACCCAGAAATGAACTCAGATATATACTGAATATACATGCATATGAGTAAATGTCTGTTAGGAATACTATCTCTAGAGGTGTAGTTACAAAGTTGTTTTTAAATGCTCAGTGAGATAACATCAGTTGACATATTATTTTTTCAAACTTTATTCCAGCAAAGACTGATAATTGCTCCCAGTACCCATTTGCCCCTTCCTTGGTGCTGGGTTCCTTGAATATTAGCAGGACACAGCCACCCAGCTAAAGGGTGTGTTTCTTGCTTGACTTGCAACTAAGTGTGACCATGTGACTCAAATGCTGGCCAGTGGGCGCCTTCCCCAGCACTAGTTCTTGCACTTACTAGAATGTAAGCTGCATCAGTGGACGGATTTTCACCCTTTCTCTTCACTTGGAACAGTGCTTAGATCAGTGCCCAGAGCACAGGATAGTCTTGCACACAGCGGATGCTCACCAACTATTTATTGAATGAACTCGTCCATGAGTCAAATGTCAACGGATGGTATGTGCAACTCAAAGGGCAGGGAGGCTCCTTTCTTTTTCTCCTTTCTGCCAGCTGGAATGTAGGTAGGACAGTTGAAGCTGAGGCAAAAATCTTGCATCGTGAGGTGGAAGCCATACACTGAGAATGACAAAGCATCAAGACAGAAGGAGTGTGTGTCCCTGGTGACTACAGAGCTACTTGAATAAGCTTTAGGAATGTGGAGTTTTCTGTTCCTTGCATTCAAAGCTAATTAGATCATTCCACTACCCCAAAGGAGGTAGTCAACTTTTAGGTACCTACTATAAGCTTTATATACAGCCACTTCCACTAAAGACTCTGAGCCACCAACTTCAGGATTGAAAGAAGGAAACAGAAATCATGCATGGTAAGCAACTGTGCATTGATGTGACTGAATGCAGCTCAAGCCATAATTGATGTTGGATGAGCAGTTCTTCATGACATTCATTCCCTCTCTGCGCCACCTGTCCTCAACCATTGCAAGTAACTCAGAGAGCTGCCCCAGGCTGCATCAATGTTCCAGCTGACTCAGTTACCTTTCAGAACTGAGCAGATGACAAATAGAAACAGACAAACTGGGAAGTTCTAGGACACATTACCATAGTATTTAATATTTTTTAAATTGGACATATCAAAATCTTTCTAAACAAACCATTGGTTAGAGAAAGAATTGCATTGTAGCAAAAAAGAAAATTGTTGAAAACATAAGGCCAACTGGAATTTGAAGATAGGATCAATGTATGCTAGCTATAATGGGTTTATCTAAGCTACATTAATACGTAACATAACATTATAGATATGGCCTTTTATGGCTTAAAAATCACTTTCTCATAAATGCATAATTTCATTCAATCCCCATAACATCTCTGTAAGATGATATAACCCCCTTGCAACTGAGTTTATCAATTTTAAGTAACAGTTGCCTTCAAAACTCCTCTCCCAGGCTCCATTTATCCTTCCCAAATTGCCAGGCACTCAGGATTCCTCCCTAAAGAAATGTGATTTGTCT
The DNA here is from genome assembly GCF_041296235.1 of Equus asinus. Classification (NCBI taxonomy): domain Eukaryota; kingdom Metazoa; phylum Chordata; class Mammalia; order Perissodactyla; family Equidae; genus Equus; species Equus asinus. The sequence goes on along the minus strand of NC_091810.1, from coordinate 43,859,500 downwards.
TTTCTCATGTTGGCATGAAGTAAAGAATAAATTGATTTTATCATTTTCTGCACCCTGCCTCTCCTTTGAAGGGTACTTACCTAATGAGTGGCTCTCTCAAAAAGGATCCTAGATCAAAGAGGCCAACAGGATAATGCCTTGGAATAAGCTGCTGCCTTACCTCACTGTAAACTTCCTAAAACAGCTCAGTGTATACAAAGGCTTTCGAGGCTATCTGGAGAAGATGTCTAAAATACAACAAAACCCAGTAAATTAAGATGGATCTCACAGCATCATTAGATGAGTTAAAAATGTAGAGGTCCCCTTAAAATCTTTACATAACATGAGTACGAGAAATCACCACAAAAAGCCTAAAATACCCACTCCAAATTATGTAACTATTATCCAGCTCTCAAAACTCTTATTCATTCAATATTTAATACTAAATGGAAAAGATCAGTTAGCCTGCCTGTCTGCCTATTAAATTACTATGCTAGTTTAAATCGTTCGAGCAAATGCACACAGATAGATTTTAAGTACTGTACCTCATGACCTTCAATTCCTTTTAGCCACAGATATCAAATTCACCTGCCACAAATTAAATAATTGAGCTTTGGTTACTGGAATGTAAGCTTATTAACTGGCATTAATAAAACCAAACATATAGAATGATGTTCTTAATATTATTTTAATAAAATCCCTTTTAAATAGGAGCAAATCTAACAAAGATGAACCATTACAAAATATTTTAGCAAGAGGTTTTAGATATTTTTTAAGTAAAAGAATAATCTTATACATAAGGGAAGGTGAATATTACGTTCTTCTATGAAAATATATGGTTGGGATCTGTTAGCTCCTTCCAGGGGGGGAATAATGACTGGCAGTTAGAATACCAACCAATAGAGATCAAACCGAAGAAAGAGGTGATGGAGGGAAGAATCCTATACGAAATATAGTCAAAGGCCCTCCTTGGGCCTTGGTCCCTAAAAGGGTTCTCAGACTATAGCAAGGTAGATTGCATTTTTCACATCCTTCTTTACCCCCAACAACCATGAGGGTTCTTACCTTTGGAAATAGCTTTCTAAGAGGGACTCCAAACGTCTTTGGTTGCACAAGAAATTATTTATTTATTTATTTAAAACAGTTGCACAGCCTGTAATAAAGGCACTGAATTTTCTTTTTTTTAAGGGAATGCCTTTTGGTGAGGAGGATTGGCCCTGAGCTAACATCTGTTAGCTTTTTCAATCTTCCTCTTTTACTTTTTTTTTCTCTCTAAAGCTCCAGGACATAGTTGTATATCCTAGAGTAAGTGCTTCTGGCTCTTCTATATGGGATGCCACCACAGCATGGCTTGATGAGTGGTGTGTAGGTCCGCGCCCAGGATCCGAACCAGCAAATCCTGGGCCGCTGCAGTGGAGCATACAAACTTAACTACTATGCACCAGGCTGGCCCCAAGAAACTACTTTATTTATCTAACTATTCATTTATTTGCTTATTTATTTGTTCATTCATTTCCTTCACTCATTTTACTAAAATGCAAGCTTGATAAGATCAGGGATTTTTCTGTTCATTCACCTAAAACAGTACCTACCACACAGTAGATGCTCAAAGAATATTTATGAGTCTTTAAACTAATTTATCCTTTCATTCCTCAAGTACTTTTTGAAGGCATACCACATGACAGCTTCTAGATATGCAATTCCAAAGAGAATTCCACTGTAAATAAACTAAAATCAACTCATGAGAAATCTTTAAATCAGAGGAAGCAAGCAATACTTAAAATAAGAGGACAATGCCCTGTCCTGCCCAAGAAGAATGGCATGGAAAAACGTAGACCAGTGTAGTACATGTCCCCAAATGATACAACACAAAACAAAACTCTGGTTAAAAATGAAATAGCTGGGCTGTGGGTGTAGCTATGAAAAGGTATCAAGACGGTGGCTGGCCCAGTGGCACAGTGGTTAAGTTCACGTGCTCAGCTTCAGTGGCCCGGGGTTTACTAGTTCCGATTCCGGGCACGCACCTGCACATCACTCATCAAGCCATGCTGTGGCTGCATCCCACATACAAAGTAGAGGAAGACTGGCACAGGCGTTAGCTCAGGGCTAATCTTCCTCAAGGAAAAAAAGAGGAGGATTGGCCACAGATGTCAGTTCCAGGCCCATCTTCCTCACCAAAAAAATATATTAAGAGAGATCTTTGTAATGATGGAACAGTGCTGTATCTTGACTGTGACGGTGGTTACACAAATCTATACATGTGATGAAATTGCATATTAACTAAATATACCAACAAGCACACATAAATGATTGTATGTAAAACTTGGGAAATCTGAATAAAGTCGGTAAATTGTACCATTATCAATTTCCTGGTGTGATATTGTGCTATAATCATGCAAGATGTTACCATGGAGGGAAATAAATGAAGCATACGAGAGACCTCTCTGTACTATTTCTTGTAACTGTGTAACAATCTACAATTATTTAAAAGTAAGTTAATAAAATAAAATTAAACAGCAGATGCTTAACAAAACATTGTTTATATTAGCAAAACATTGGAACCACAGTAAATGTCCAATAAAGGGATAAACCTATAAAACAGTATAATCAGTAACTAAAGATGATACAATTCTCTGTTTGTGACATGGAAGGGTATTCACCATTCAGGGAGCAAAAGAAGCAGGATTTACAAAATACGAAAGTATGACCTAAGTTTGTTAAAAGTGAAGAGTATTCGTAAAGGTATACAGCAAAATGCCATCAGTGTCTATCTCTGCGTGGTAGGATCATGGGTGATTTTGTTTTTTAATGGTGCTTCTCCATATTTCTTCATTTTTTTTTTCTAAAATGAACACTATTACCCAAACAAATATCTAAAAGGTTATCTGTCCTGTGGATGTGATGCAGGTGAATTCTCTGTAGCTCTGGAACAAAAACCAAGACAAGTGGGAAGATGACATGGAAGCTATTTCAGTTCAATATAAGGACAAATGAGCTACCTGTAAGAGCCATGGAACGTGAACCACCACCATGACTTCCAATGGGAATGGTATTCACCAGGGTCCAGTGAATTCCTTATTAGTGATTAGGTGGACAGCAGTCTGGCTTATGCAGGCTGGGAGGTGGGACCCAGCTGTTTTCCAATTCTAAAACTCTGTGCCATTTGATTTTGCAACAAATTTAACAGATGCCACCTCATTTCAAAAGCCCCTTTTATGTTTCAAAGCACTTTCACATATGCTGGCTTGTATTAATTTCAATTCAGTACGTTTTTTTTAAAATCCTGTCCCTACCATAATTCTGTAGAGCAGGCAAGGCAGGTATTATCACCTCCAGGAAACTGAAGGGAAAACTGAGGCAACCAGAGAGCAATCTCCTTTAATGTTACAGGTGAGTTGAGAGGTCACATCTCCTTTCTCTAGACTCACTGCCTTACCCTTCTTTCCTCTAACACCACACAGCCTCTCCATTCCCATCAGAGTTTGGAAATTGGGTAGACTTGGCCAAAGTTGCTTGCGTGACACCTGCCAGTTGAAAGAAAACCAACAACAATGTTTGGCACAGAGTGATGGTAAGTACTGACGATGATATGCCCATCTGACTGTTCCCACTAACTTACATTACCTCAGTTAATGTCAAGTAACCAATATGTCAGCTCTGCTTAAAAATCAAGACCGATCAAACCAGCTGGTTGACTTGAACAGCCCAAGTGGCTGATGAATCTAGGTGGGGTTCTCAGTCAATAGAATTGCCCTGTACCTGTGTCCCCCTCATCCCAGGAAAGAGGCCATAATGGGGGTCTGGGCTGGTTAAACAGTGAATGGAGTCCATATTGGGCTTAATGAAGCAGGGCTTTGTTACTTTTATCAAAGGAATTAACAGAGAAATTTTGTATTTATTTTGCAGTGGCAGCAGATTAAGCACTTCAGCAATAATGTGGCAATTCACCAAAAGAGGTCTTAGTTAGGTGCTATCTGAAATCATGAAATTAAGTGGGAAAACATACACATGGAAAAGGTTTATATGTTTTAGAAAAATAAATCCAAATTTTAGATAAATGATACTCTTCACAAAGTATACTAAACAAATGACATATTTTCATTGGCTGATAGCACCATTTACACACATCTATCATTTTCTGAGTGCCAAGCCCTCCTCTGAGTGGCTCTCCTCACAACCACCCCACGGACTTCATTACAGGAGGAAACCAGAGGATGAGCAATGTTAAGGTCATTTCCCCCAAGTCACACAGCCACCAACTGGAAGCAATAGGATTCCAACCCAGATCTGATGACTCCCAAACCAGCATGCTTCGCCATTACTTGTTCTCTCAAACACTGAAAGTATATGCTCTTTATATAAACAGGAAGTAATGAATGTTTCCTTATAATGGCATAATAAATCACTCCAGGAGATGTAGAGTTAACTGGAGACCAGCTGGAGAACAATCAGAGAAATTAGGCTGAACTCGACACACAACAACACACAAGGAGGCAGAAGTGGGACAGGTGAATGGAAGAGAGTAAAGGGTGATGGAATCAGTGTACCGGTATTGTTAACAAATTTTGATCAAGGTAACAAAGTCACGAATGCTTGATCTATTTTTTCTTCTCAGCTACAGAAAATCCAATTTCCAGCATCCAATCTATTCATTCAACAATTATTGAGCTCCTACCACACGCCAGGCACTGTTCTAGGCAGCATGATTACTACAGTGACTCAAACAGACAACTGCTCCAGGCTTGGTAGAGTTCACATAAGCTCCTTGAGAAAATGAGGTAGTCGAAAGGGAGCTTGAGGTAGAAGACTTTGGTTTTAATCCTGGCCAGATGGCCTCTAGCAAATTACTTGAAACCTCTCTGAGTTGCAGTGCTCTCACCTCTAAACGGAGGATAAATAATATCATCTTTTATTAGGAAAACTTAAGAGTTTATATGTGAAAAACATTACCTATTCTTTCGTCTTGGAGAAACTGAGGTAGTTGACGAAGAATAAAAGTTTTGTCCTCATTATTAAATCCTTCAAAATATTTCATTCCGAATTTTCCATGATCTAAACTTTCTGGTCTTAATGTTAACCATGTGTAAGACTCGCAGGGTCAGGATAAGGTCATTCTTCTATACCTAGCCACCAATTTCAAAGTCTATGTTACAGGCTTAAGATGCCATAATTATCTGCGTTTCCCCTTATTGTGGAAGGAAGTTGGAGTTAAATTATATCTTAGTGATTATTTCATTTTAAAACTTATACAGCAAGGCTGCTTCTTGCCTACTTCTTTAGAAACAGATCCATAGCAGTTGAATATTTCTAAAATCTTTGAGTAATTTTCTTTCCTATGTTCTTCCATGATGATATTATTTCACTGTGAGAATGAAATAAGAGATGGGTGTGTCATAGACCCACAGGAATGACCATTGCCCAGCACGCAGCCGCACTTTATTGATTAAATCAAAGAAAGAGATTGGTTCCAGTCTCCCCCGATTTACCCACCCTACCCCAGTGGGGGTTGGGGATAGACAGGGAGGATTTTCAAGCCTGTTTTTATCAGCCCAGCAAATCAGAGTCCTGCTTTCTAAACAAAGAGGTGCCAACCTTGAGACTCTATGAAAGCCAGCACAAGCCAGGCATTGTATACAAGTGAAAAGAATATAATTAGCAAAGTTATAGTCACAATTAGGAAATACCTCCTCGGAAAAGTTTCCACTTAACTCTGAGCAGTGCTCAAATTACCATTGTGCTTAACGAGGCCTCTGTCACTTGGCCAGCTCAGACTTTTGCGACAGAACAGCACCGTCCACAAAACACAGATGCACAAAATCTAATGCTGGATTTTTTTAAAATAACAGATGTGAAAAATGTGCAAATTGGAACATGGAAGCTATAATTTTAAAAAATTAGAAGTATAGTCCTGGAAATGACTAGTCAAGTGCTAGCTAAATTATTCTTTCTCCAAGCTCTTTCTTCATCTTCTCTAGCCTTCCCTTTTCCATCCCTAACGAGAAGTTAGAAAAGAGAGACTAGGAAAGCAAAAATGGGTACTCACTTCATCTCCAGGATCTCCTCCAGCTGTTTCCTCCTTTCTATCCGGAGGTTGGCCAAGTGTGCTTCTTTTTCAGCCAGGGACTGCTGCGTGGAGGCAAGGCGAGCCTTGGTGGCATCCAGTTCCTGTCTGGTCTTCTCCAGTGCATTCATCAGTTCCTCTATCTGAAAGGCACAAGGATGGCAGTGTGTTATTTCTCCTTCATTAAAGCACAAGGCATTCCTCGCTAGCCTGTGTTCTGACAACAGACACAAAGGAACCATAGCCGTCCTTGAACAGGGCACTGTATCTTGGAGTCCATTCTTTCTTTGTCACTGGTTAAAAATAAAAGTTTCAAACACAAGAAATGTCCATATTTCTCCAAGATCCCCATTCAGTTACCTTTGTAGAAATTATTGAATATATTTATTAGAAGTGGAAGGTGAGTGTCTTGACCCATTCTCAACATGTGTTTGGCGAAAATCTCAGACACTGCCTCACGGTTGGCAGAAGGCAACACTCAAAATGCATTTTGCCTGGCACAATATACTTTTGTGCATAGGCCCCAGAGTATTCTGACAGGAAGTTAATCTACGTGGTTCAGATTCATTCATGTTTTAACCTATCAAAGCCTAGTTTGGCAAAAGCGATTTGATGTCCCAGAGGCCTCAGGAGCCCCCTTTCACCTCACCTCCCAGCCTCACATTCAGGAAGTAAGGTTTGGCCAAAGGTAAACAGAATTCCAGCCACAAAAGGTTCAAGTTTGGTTTGCCCCTGAAGTTTGAGAGGGTTCTAAACTTGAAATAAATGACATGTAACTTTTATAGGGTGCTAATACAGCATAGAAATAAGCCAGACTATCAGATATCCAGGGTTTTCAGCCAGGTCCCAAAAAATGGGACCAGGGAGCCCCATGGCAAGCCCCTATCCTCCCCAAACCATCGAGGGTTTTTAAAAGCCAACACTCAACAAAGAGGGCTGGTGTTTATGGTTCTCTTCCAGAGACTTCCGTGGAGCAAGCTGGTGAAATGCCATCCCTTGCACAGATGCAGGCTGCATTCACCCTGCTGATTTAAAACCATGGTTCCAGGAAGTTTCTAGATTCCAGAGTTGATGTTTGGGTTTCTAAGGCACCCCTTCCAGCTGAACTTGGCAGAATGGAGTCATCCATCACTAAAGTCAACAGAACACCCTTCAAAATGTGTCAATGACATGTTAAGTTCCAATTCATAAAGACTTTCTACACAATTTCTGCAGTTTTACATGGAATTTATTCAGAATAAGCATTATAGTTCACATCCAAAGTAAATTACAAGCTTTTAAGATTGAGAAAACTCTCCATTCTGCCCTGATAAAAAGAGGAAACTTGATGACCACGTAACGTAAATCAAAGCCAAAACAAAAACAGTTTAAAAAACAAGGAATATAATGGATAACCTATAAAAGCCACAGAACCACACCTGTTTAATTGCAGAATAAATTGCATTATTCTTCAACTTTACAAATATACAAAATTTTAAAAGCAACCAAACTTTTTAGTTTCTCACATAAGTTCACAGAATGTCATAAATATGACAAAGTCCTTCTACAAAGCAATATTTGGTGAGGCTGAAGCATAATTTTTATTATTCTTCCTTTTTTCCCTATTTTTGAGACACTGAATAACAGTGTAAAAAAGATCAGAATTATGGTCATTCCAGTGCTAACTCAGATACAGTTTGTCTGATCCTCCATATGGGATGACCTCTGTCTTTGTGACCCCATTTCCTTTCATAAACTGTTCTTTATTTCAAATATACTATTGAACCCAGAGAAGAGGAAGAGTATCCAGGATATTTGTCTGCAACCTATACACAGAGAGCTACTCAGCTGGGTTTCCAGGTTCTTAGTTCACCTGCCAACTGACTGCTTGGGGCAGGCACCAGCTAGTTTTATATTAACCCAACTTTAACAATTATACTTTAGAGTAATGACTCACAGTCTGCCCCGGTCATTTCAGCAATAACCACATGGAGAAACCTGGGCACTTGAGAGATGTAATTCCGAGTTTTTACTGATGGAGATGCCATTGGCTTCCAACGTCAATAACTCCTAGTATGAGGTAGGACTGCTATTTGCAACACCTTGGAAGCAGAGTCTTGACATAGCCTCCCAGGCCAAGGCCTCCCACTCCTCCTAATTCATGTGCCCCTGGCCAGTGAGTATTGCACACTGAAGACCACCTGGGGCACTGGACTCACATACACCATTTAGTCTTTGCACAACCACTGTTTCTCTCTGTAACTCTGTGCAGATAATCACCTGACTCTTGAAGTCTCAGTTTCCTAGATGGTGCCCATAGTACCTCCCTTGTTAATTGTTCTACAGTTCTGCAAACTGTTTTCTTTGCTACCAAGCAGGAGCATTAAAAAGTGAGAAATGTTTTCTCTGCTGTGGTAGTCATTAGGCTGGTTCGCAACATCCCAGTTCCCCTTCTGATGGGCACATGGTGGGACCATACTTCCCCTCTCCCTTTAAGTTGGGTGCAGCTTTGGCCAGTAAAATCATTGTCATTTCCAGGTAGAAGCATTTAAGTACTAGTACTCAACCCCAACCTGTACTTTTCCTGCCATGATGACTGTGGAAGCATGTTTCAGATGATGTCTCCTTCAGCCTGAGCCCCTGAGTGACCACAATGAAGCCCAAGGCCAACTCACATCACAAAAGCAAGGTAGAAATCTTTGCTGTGCTACACCACGAGGTAAGAGGCTGTCTTGTTATCCACAACTTGACTTGGCCCGTCCTGGCTGGTGAAGTGTCAAACTTCTTATCAGGTGCTCCACACCTGCCTCCAACTCTCCACCACCAGTCCACACTCAGCAAGAGGAAATTGCTTTTTATTCTTGGTATCCCATGGAAACTCTACTCTTGCAGGCTACTGGTACCTTCCTTCCCGCCAAGTGTCTTTTCTTAAAGTGTAGTTTGCACAGCTAACCGCCCCCTCCCACAACTTTGTCACCTCCTCTGAAGTAACATTCTAGCTCACTATGTATATGTAGTCAGTGTCTTAAAAGTCACCAGATTAGAATCATGGCTCCATTACTTACCACGCGTCTGACACAAGTTCCTTAATCTCTTTCAGCTTCAGTTTCCTTATCTGGAAACAGGGGACCATGTTGCTTGCTCTGTTAGATGTTTATGGGCATTAAGTGAGACAATGTAGCCTATATGTCAGTTATTCTTCTTTTTCTAACTGATATCAATAAAATAACATTTTTGCTGATAATAAGAATAAAGCGCACTCATTGTACAGAATCTAAAAGATACAGATATGAAAATTTATTCTTTTGATTTAAGATTAAATGATGGCTTTTTTTCCAGATAAGATCACCCCAAATCCCACCACCTGGAGATAAACACCTTAAACATTTTATTATAATTTCTCCATCTCTCTCTCTATGTGTGTGTGTATGTATAATTGTGATGATATATACAATTTTCTAAACAGTTTTCAATATATGATCATGAGAACTTTCCCTTGTCATTAGGTAGTCTCTTGGAAACACAGTTTAATGGGTGAGTGGGGCTAAATCCACCTCCCATTTTCCTAAAAACCAACACCTCCCTTGGTTCTCTGAAGCTCCCCTTAGATTGGGAACCTATTTCTCCTGTTTCTTCTGCAAATTCTTCATCTTCCTGCAGCCCATAACTGGGTTCTTCCCCCTATGACTCTGTCCTAGAGAGATTTTCCTCATCCATATGGATCCTCAGGAGGAGGACTGAGATCTGTCTCTGCAGCTCTTACCTCTATGCAGGTACCTTTCCAACCTTTATCTCCTTTTACTCACTTGACCTTTTTCACATATACATAATCACCTGTTGATCACTTCCATTTTTATGTCCCAATATCACTTTAAATTCAGGATGACCAAAAGCCAACTCGTGATCCATGCACACCTGCTAAGCCAAATCCGTACCACCCAACCCTCCTTCCCAACCTGCCACTCCCCAACACATCCCAATTTTGGTCCACCATCCTGACCTTTTCTCAGTCACTCATGTTTAGGAGCCAAAATTGTCTCTTCTCTCTCCTTCTCTTTTATTTTCCATTCATCTCCAAGCTCTTATTTTGGAAACACTTCTCAGATCCATCATTTCTTTCTATCATTACTTTTGATGCTCCAGGCTCGGGTCCCTTCCCCTCCCACATTCATTATAAGGTTGAAAATAACTGTGTGCGCACCCGTGCGCACGCCCACCTGTGTGTGCGCGTTCTCCTAGCCTTTGTCTCTACCCCTACCCTAAGTGAGGATATGACTTTGCCTGATCAGCTTCTCCCTCACCACAGCATATCTCTAAGCCAGGTCTCCTCCTGGATTTTAGAAAATGGAATTAGCAAATGAGTAACAAAATGAACCTGTGAAACTGGGTGCAAAGGTATAGGACCTTGAAGCACAGGCTATGATGATCTACATAACAGAAAATGTAAGAAAGAAGTAAGAGGAAGAATGAGCCTTGAGACTGGGGATAGAGACAGGTTTTATTTTGTTTTAAGGGCAGAGTAAGAGAATTGGAAAGAAGAGAAAATGGAAAGGGGAAAAAAAGTTGCTAGCGGTTACTCCTGGGGCCCCTTCCATGTTTTCCAAAGACGCAAATTGAAGGTTAGCCTGTTTGATTTTTTTCAGTTGTTTTGACTGTGTGTCTTTGAACTGAGTCCCATGCGTCTGAGATTCAAAGATGTCCCACAGGCTTATTGTCACAACTTGTCTCCCTACCACCAGGAAAATATTACCTAAACTATCAATATTTCATCAAAAACATCACTAGTCTGGCTCCCACATCTCAAGGGATTCCCAATTACCCACAGTAGTGGTTTTCAAATTGTGTTCCCTAGAGCACCAGGGGTTCCAAGAAGGCATCCGGGGGGGCTGATAAGCAGGTCAGTGAGTGGGAGGAGGAGCGTGAATCATCAGAGATGCACGTCCACTATCCCACACTCAAACGAAGTTGTTCTACTTTCATTTGTTTTATATATGGCATTCTGATTAGGATTTAATTTGAAATTAAAATTTTTTTAATATGAAAATACTGAGAATGGTTAAAGGCATGGATTATGAAGCCAGACTGTACTAATAATACCTGCTTCACCACTTACTAGTTACAGAACCTTGGGAAAGTGTCTTAAGTTTTCTTACCTGTAACAATAGTACTTTTTGTAAGAGTTACTGCAAGTATTAAATGAAGCAATGAGTGTAATGCTCTTCGCGCAGGAATGGCAAATATGAAAACACCTAATACATTCTTAACACAAGAGGTAGCCCAGCATAGTGGTTACACTCAGAATTCAGGCACTAGCTTACCACTTACTAGCTGTGTCACTGAGTTAGAAAAGCTTTCTGAGCCTCAGGTTTCCTCACTTGTGAAGTGTGGGTAAGACAGAACTCAGCTCAAAGGGTTTTTGTGAGGATTCAATGGGTTAACGTGTGATGCCTTAAGAACAATGCCTAGCACTTGGTGCCACAGAAGTGTCAGCTATTATTAAACAGTGCCTGGTCAGTATTCAACCCATTTCATGTTTGCTTATAACTGGATTCAAGATTTTGTGCTTGCTGTCTCTACTCTCAACCAACCACACACATACATACAGCATAGCCCTGGACTTCCCTGCACTGATCCCTCCAATTACCGAAATCGCCCATCCCTCAAGGCCTGTCACAGAGCCCTGGCCTCCTTCACAAGGTGCAGTGATTTAAAGCTAGAGCTCTGAAAGCAGGCAGACCTGGATCAAACTTAGATTCCAGCAAAAGAATCTCTGCCACTGTAGGCCAGTCTTAACCCACTGCTTCCTAAACTTTGTTGCACATTAGAATCCTTTGGAAAGCTTTTGAAAATTCTGATGCCATGGTCACATCCCTACCAACTAAATAAAAATGTCCGAGGGTAGGAGTCAGGCATCGGTATTTTACTAAAAATGTAGGTGATCTCAAAGTGATTCTAAAATGCAGCCAAGTCCAGAAAGCCTGGACATTACTGACCTCTCTCTAAGCCTACAGGTTCTCCCCTGTAAAATGCAGAGGAGACAGAAGCTACTGCATAGGATTGGCATGAGCATAAATGGAGATAATCCATATAAAGCATACAGCCCTCTCTGCTGGACACCCTGGAAGTGTCCAGCACATGACAGTTACCATTGTCCCTAGTTTGGGTTCCTCGCCACACTATTTCCATCCAACCCAAGTGCCTTCAGTTCTGACCATCTGCTACAGACTTTTTACCACCTAATCAAATACCACTTCACATTTCTGCACAACTATTTCACGTGTATGCTTAGTTGCTACAACTGGATTGTAATCCCCCAGAGGGCAAGGACCACGTCTCTGTCCTCTTTGGAAGACCCTTCAGCACCTCACACAGCACCAGTGTCTACACTCAATAAATACCTGCAGGATGGGAGGAAGGGGAATGCAAAGATGTGATTGTGAAACAGCCTTCTTTGACCCACTTAGTGCAATGATGGATGAAGTGTAAGTCTGAACTTGATACTTTCCTACCCCATAAATCAGTGGTCCCCTTGCCATCCTCACCAAACGCCCTTCAAGTTCTTGTTCTCTGTTTGCCTCAAGCACCTTCTCTTTGCTATGGAGACGAGGGAGCTCAGTTACTCAGCTCCTGAATGGACGGAGGCCCTATGCTCACTGCTATCCCAGCAGCCGCCAAGAGCACCCAGGAGCCTATGAGTTTCAGGGTGGCACAATAAAAACATGCTAGGCTTAGAGCTGGGGTATAAGCAAGAGTGTTTACCTGCCCTCTATTCCATATGCTCTGCCCTGGATCCTGGGAGATGTACGCTCCTTGCTTCCTTCATTCTATCACCTCACTAACTGTCTCCGATGTGCCATGCCCTCTGCCAGACATTAAATAAAAGTCCCTAGGCCTCGTGGCCCACTGCCCTAAAGCAGGCAAGTGGAAGTGGACTGCTGAAGGGGAGGGAAAAACCACGTGCTGGTGGCCCAGGCTGGGGAGGCCCCATGGTCCTGTTCATTAGGGAATTGCTACTTGGAGAATCACAATGATTATGAGCCAATAAATGCTTTTGAGAAGTCCAGAAGAAAGCAACACAGGATTTGCTTGTTTTATAAGTGCATCTATTGGTAATTCACCAGATAATAATATTTCCTGGAAAAAAAAGCGCTGGAAAGTCCGTTAAATTCCTAAAATGCTATCTTCAATGAAAACAGGATTCACAGCAACCTCAGAAGCCTTCTATAATACTCAACACATTCCATTTAAAATAATTTCCTAAAAGGTCCCCAAATACGGCAAGATTGGAATTCTGACCCTGTATCTAGAAAGCTAAGATCACGTTTCAGAATATTTTGGCTAAGTGTTACATATCTAGAACATAATAATTAAAGGTTTCTTCAAGCTAGATGTCTATTTGATCTCACCACAAACCCCTAATTAGTTATGTCCGATTTCTGATTTTATTAGTCAATCTATGTGGCAGAGCATAAAAACTCTCTTATAAAATGGTTAAGTTATCAGGACTATTCAACTGTATTTGAATAATTCATAATTCTGTACACTTTAAGAATAATGATGCCATCAAATGGACTTCTAAAGAGTCTAGCGCTTACACCCAGCTCTGGAGAAGCTGTCGGAACTTTTAAAGTGAACAGCACAGCCTTAAAACAATAAAATAAAAAACCTGTTTAAGACCTTAAATCATTAACATGTGTCGACTTAAACTTACACATACATTTGTGTTGTTTAACTAAATATTTGAAAACCAGCTTCTCTCTCAGTTATCTGCCAAGAGCACTGCTCCGGGTTCTGTGTGTCTCTTCCTGACACGTGGCAGCATCCTGTGCTTTTCAAGAGGTTCACTTGGCAAGAGCTGATCTTCAAATATTTTGATAAAACAATTTTTTTCCCTTAAATTATATGTCAGTTTTGAGTTGGTGTCTATCTTGCGTTAATGATTTGGAATTTTTAAACAGCTTTGAAAACCGCATTTTTAAAAATACACGGGCTCTTCTGCCTGAGCCTTCACCACCTATCCTGGTTTTCTGTCCTCACTCCATCCTGAGTGCAAGAGAATGGTAGTTTTCAGTTTGCACCAGAACACAGAGCCAATGAATTCCCCGTATCCCAGGTTACAGTGAAACCGGAATGTGAATTGGTCCTGTGGGAACAGCTGGGATTCGGCCGGCTCCGCTCTGGGCACAGAGAAGGTCACCCTAGATCAGGAGGTGAAGATAAACGCTAAAACTCTCCCTCCTCAACAGCAACAACTTCTCGGACAGCGAGCGATGCTGTGGGCGGAAGGATCTGTTGAAATGAGGACTACTAATCTTATTTTCTAATTACTCTTATCTGACATTCCTACCTCCACCTCCCTCCCACCTCCCCATTGCTGCCTTAGAGTGACACCTTTTGGAAAAGGTTGAAACTAAAATTTCCCAGGCTGCCTTCTGCCCGGACCTGGCTACCCTCAAGATTGCGTGTGGGATTTGTTTTCTCCTCACTGAAGCCTAAGCATCTAGGAGCTTTGCTTAAATATGTCACCTCTGATCCTTCAGCTGCAAGAAAATACCCACATCAACAGAGTGTGTTTGGGCTTAAGCTCTTTGATTTTGACTACATTTTAAATTCCCCTTTTTCCCCCCTACCCTTCCACAGCTTATTGATGAAAACTCACACCATAATAAAAAATGAATGAAGAAGAAATGTGTAAAATATGTACATCTGACTTAAGAGATTCTGTGAGATCAAACGGTGTTGGACTACAAATGAGCACCAGTTTCTCCAAAACGCGCTTGAGCACGCATCATTCCAGATCAGACTGGGCTCGGTGGAACCTTCCTGAGAAAAAGGCTGTGTGGATGTGCCTCTGTGTAGGTTTGGGAGACGTACTTCTTGAACAACTAGGAGGCATTCTTTATTTTATCTGTGTGCAGCTCTGCGGCATGGCAAAGAGCCGATCTTTTCCCTAACAGAGTCTCAGACGTTCTTGAGAAGCAATAGAGGTAGTGGTTAAGAGAGTGGACTCTGAAGCCAGAGGGCTTAGGCCCCATCAGGATCCTGCCACGTGCTGGCTGTGTGACTTTGGGAGAGATGCCTGACCTCTACGTACGTCAGTTTCCTTCTCTGCAAAATGTGGGTAATAACTGCAGCTCCTTGTGAAGAATTCCTGAGTGACAATAGTTACGTGCTTGGCACATAGTAAGCACGCAATAACCTGCAATCATTAACAATAGTGATGTTAGTTTAAACACTGGCGATTTGTTTTCAGCCTGCTAGAGGATGAGCAAGACAAAGTGTTGAATGTCCATTTTCTTACATTTTCAGACAGATACATAATAGTTTTTGCCTTCACTGGGATGGTGAAATTTTTTCTTACAAAATCTATTCATAATAAAGCAAAGTAATCACCCACAAAATATGTATTGTTCATATTTCAGTCTTACTTAGGTGAATTGCAAACACAATCAAGAAGGAACTCATGAAGACATTGGAGCAGCGTTGTCCAGCAGAACTTCCTGCAGTGATGGCAAGGCTCTGACTTGTGTAGCCCAATACGCACACCACTAACTTCACATGGCTATAGAGCACTGGAAATGTGACTGGTGCAACTGAGGAACTGAATTTTTTTATTTAATTTAAGCTTAATTAATTAAAACAAATTTAAATAGCCACATGTCTAGTGGCTTCTGTAGTAGAGCCAGATCATCCAAGTTTTACAACTTTACTGTCCGATGGTGATGTTTGCAAAGTATTTCGATCTTTGTGGAAAGTGTACCTTTTTGAACACATGAGAGAAATTTTTAAATTCTGAATAATTCATGAATTACCATTTGACCCAGTAATTCCACTTTAGGAATTTATTCTAAGGATATAATAAACATGTTCATCACAGTGTTGTTTATAAAAATCAGAATAAAAATTGTGTGTATGTATTTGTTATAAGTGTGTGTGTATAAAAGTTGCAAAGAAATTGGATAATAAATTACGGGCATCCAGTTGCTGAGAGGCTGGTCAGACAATAAACACTAAGTAGAAAGATTTAACATAAAGCAAAGATGTTCATGAAATCCTAAGTGAAAAAAGTAGGTTAGTAAATAGTAAATATAATACAATCCCAATGATGGGCCGGCCCCGTGGTGCAGTGGTTAGGTTCTTGCCTTCTGCTTTGGCGGCCTGGGGTTCACCAGTCTGGATCCCAGGTGCAGACATGGCACCGCTTGGCAAGCCATGCTGTGGCAGGCATCCCACATATAAAGTGGAGGAAGATGGGCACGGATGTTAGCTCAGGGCCAGTCTGCCTCAGCAAAAAGAGGGAGATTGGCAGCAGATGTTAGCTCAGGGCTAATCTTCCTCAAAAAAAAACAAAAACATCCCAATGATGTGTGGATTTTTAGATGTATATTCATGGGAAAAAAAAGGCTAGAAGGAAATGCATCAAAATATTTATGACAGGTTTGTTTCCAGGTTCAGAGATTTCAGGTAATCTAGTATATTCTTCTTCGTACTTATTGCTGCAAATATGAATTCTTAATGTAAAAAAAAGTAATTTTTAAAAATTGCAACTAAGGAAGTTCTGCATAAAATTTCTACAACCATTGGAAAATTAGTTGCTGGTAGACTATCACCTGCAAAGGAGAGTAATAAAGCAGAACTCTGGAGTAGGGCGGGGCCCTCTGGTGGCAGTTATGGTGGCAACTACCCTTAGCTGAAATGACCTTAAGACAGGCTACACTTCAGGCAGGGCTGCTTTGCCACTGACAGTCACTTAGATTTATGCTGATTATAATCCGAGTTCACCAGGGAGTGCCTGAGTGTTAGTGACTCCAGAGCTGTCAACAGTCTTTCCTGCCACCTCCACCCCACCCCACAATGCGCTTGAACATTGCTCATTTCACCTTCTTCCCTAATAAAGTTCCTACGAGTTTCGGAAGTCCAATACAGTTGTTAGCTTGTTTGTTTTGTTTTGTGACTGCTTACCATTTTCTGATTTTGTTATTATTGTTTTGTTTCTTCAGCACTCAAAAGTAAGTTGTCAGACCCTAGAAAATCAGAGCCATTTGTCCGTGCCACTTGACCAGCTCTATTAGCAAGGTCTATTCATTCCCATTCAACAAATCAGGGTGGTGTTCTCAAACAGACGTTCTTTCTTGTGATGCCAGGATCAGTTCTGAGGGAATTCCAAGGAAGAAAAATGAAAGGAGGCCTCTTTTACTCTGAATTCCTTTGGCTTGGCTCTGTAGGAGATACCTGTTGATGATGACAGTTTCAATCAGGCCAAATCGAGCCTGACTCCAAGCAGCTCTTTCCTCATCCCCTCAGGATCCTTACATCACAGTTCCATCTACCTTGAGCAATAGGTAGTGGCCTCCCTGTATATCACCTTGGTCCTTGAACGTATACAGTCTACTGCATCCTTGTATTGGCCCACTGAGCCCAGCATCTTCTCAATCACACCGTGTATGGTCAACAAATAATTGTGGGAGGTATGTGGAAGGGAGAAAAGAAGAGAAGGAGCTATATTGTAGAAAGGTAGTCCTTATCTCTGATTTCAATAATATAGTTTCCTATATCCCATTGATCCTCACATACTCCCAAAGAAGCAGGCCATTTAACTGGTGGACAACTTAAGCTCAGAAAGGGTAAGGATTTACCCAAGAATTGCAGATGGCTTGCTCTTTACTAGGATTTGAATCTGATTGTTGAGTGCAAATATAATGGGACAATTGTTAGAGGGAAGTATACTGAGAGGATATGGGAGGAAACTCTGGGCCATGAGCCCCTTAAGAGCAAGGAAAGACCTTGGCTCATTATTGTCAGTGTTCTCAAGCTTGAACACAACATCTAGCATACAACCAGCAAAAACAAATGTATGGATAAACATAATTTTAATGAATGGATCTTTGGTCCCATTTGAGTCACTGGAGTAAAATATTCACTATGTGCTTTGATTCCAGCACTGTTCCAAAATATCTTAGCTGACTTTTGTATTCATTTTCTATGACTATGTAACAAGTTATCACAAACTTGGCAGCTCACAGTTCTGTAGATCGGAAGTCCTGGCAGGAAGCATGGTATAACTGGGTTCTCCACTCAAGGTCTCACAAGGGTGACATACTGGCAGGCTGTATTCTCATCTGGAGCTCAGGGTCCTCTTCCACTCTTATGCGGTTGAAGTTGATTTCATTGTCTTGCAGAAGGTTCTTGCTACTCCTAGCTCCTAGAGACCATTTGCATTCCTTGTCATATGGCCCCCTCAAATCTTTAAAACTAGCAATGGAAAATCTCCCTTGCATCAAACCTTTCTCATACTTTGACTCTCTTTCTTCAGGAATAGCCCGATCCCTTTTAAGGCCTCACTGGTTAGATCAGGCCCACCAATGATAAGCCCCATTTTTTAAAGTCAACTGTGCCATATAACAAATACACCTAATCATGTGAGTGATATCCCATCATATCCACTGACCTAGGTCTTATACATTGTGCCATCATATTTATAATCCTAGGGATTATGAAATCATGTCTCATAATCACGTGAATGATATTCCATCATATCCATAGTCCCAGGGATTATATAGGGCATGTCCTCCAGAGAGAGGAAATCTTGAGGATCATCTTAGAATTCTGCCAACCACAGCTTTCTTTACAATATTGATCACAGAAAACAAAATGGACATGATAATGAAATATTTTCCACTGTTTAGTTCCCTTTTCCTTTAAAGACATAAAATTGCATTTCAAAATATATATGCCAAATATAGGGGAACTTCCTTAACTTGATAAAGAACATTTACAAAAAAGTTACAGCAACCATCATACTTAATGGTGAAAGACTGTATGCTTTCCCTCTAAGATCAGGAGCAAGGAAAGGCTATCTGCTCTCACCCCTCTTAGTCAGCATAATACTTGGAGTTCTAGCCACTGTAATAACGCAAGAAAAATAAAGGCATAAAAATTGGAAGGGAAGTAACAAAACTGGCCCTATTTTCAGATGACAGAATTTTCTGTGTAGAAAATCCTAAGGAATCTACACACAAAAAAAGCCTATAATTAATAATTCGTTCAGCAAGGTTGCAGGATACAAGAACAACACACAAAAATCAATCACACTTCTATATATTAACAACGAACATGTGCAAACCCAAGTTAAAAACTAAATACCATTTACAATCAGTCCAAAAAACGAAATATTTAAGACTAAACTTAAAACATGTACAGAATCTGTAGGCTGAAAATCACAAAATTCTGATGAAAGAAATCAAAGATTTAAATAAATGCAGCGATGTGGAGTATTATCCATGGACTAGAAGACTAAACACAGTAAAGATGTCCCTTTTTCCCAGATTGATCTATAAACAATGTAATTCATATCAAAATCTCAGCAAGTTTTTTTGTAGATATAGACAAGCTTATTCTAAAATTTATGTAAAAAGAGACAGGGCCTAGAAAAGCCCAAACAACCCTGACAAAGAAGAATAAAGCAGAAAGAATCACTCTACCCAATGTTAAGGCCTACTGTGTAGTTACAGTAACCAAGACAATATGATAGTGGTAGAGGAACAGACACATAGATCGTAGAACAGAAGAGAAAAACACAGAAACAGATATACATAAATATACTCAAGTGATGTTTGACAACGGAGCAAAAGGGATTCAATAGAGTAATGGACAGCTTTTTCAACATGGTGCTGGAGCAACTGGACATCCAAAGACAAAAAAAAGAACATTGATATAAACTTTATACCTGTACAAAAACTAACTCAAAGTGGATCATAAACTTACACGTAAGGGATAAAACTATAAATTTTTCCCTAATTGTGATATTGTACTACAGTTTTGCAAGATGTTACCATTGAGGGAAACTGGGTAAAGGTTACACAAGATCTCTCTGTACTATTTCTTAAAACTGTATATGAACCTACAATTATCTAAAAATAAAAGGTTTAATTTTTTTTAATGTACATATGCCATACATATTAGGCATCCATTCCCACAGGGAAAAGGACAGCCAGAGCAAATGCTGTTAAGAAGGGAGACTATCACATAAGGTCAACGAGGCCATTCCCATCCTCTTGAAGAAGAATCCTCCCCCAGAATGGGATAGCCAGGAGGATTTCAGCAGAGAATTTTCAGGTCGTAAATGCCTTCCTTTCCCAAGGACAACTATATAGGCAGGTAAAACCATCAGCATTCACATCAATGGCTTGACACCTACTGAATCAGGATGTGAAATCGACTTCCTTAAGGGCCAAGTGATAAAAATGTCATAATCCCAGTCCCCTTTTTATAAAACAAACAAACCATCACACACACACAATAAATCATTTTTAAAGTGCCATGATCGACAATAGCTACCACTGCATCATAAGCTAACCCATAAAGGCCACCCCGGCAGGTATTGGTTTCCTTACAATTATAATCCAGGTAACTAAAAAATCACAGTAAAGCTTCATTATCCTCAAACTAAATACATCCTCCAGACTGCTGGCTTGGTTAGCTCCTCCGTGGGAGGAAAGCAAAAACCAGACATGAAGTGCCAGAATGAAATCTTCCGCTTCAATTTCTCCTTTATTTAAAACATTTTATAGGGGCTTTATGTTGACCCTGTGGCTTCAGGAGAAGGAAATCCTCCCAAATATGTCCCTGGGGCACAGCATCCCCCACAGTGACTTGGCTCCCTCCTCTTAGAGCGATTACTGCTACATGGAAAAAAACAATTCGTAATTGGTTAACTTTGGGAAAATCGCTTCATAAAGAGAAGACTCAGAACAGAGACGCCCACCCAGTCAGCTCTCCCCTCGTACAAAGGGACTGGCGATGAATATGAGAGACTCCACATAAGCAAAGCTGACAGTAGGAACCTAGCTACACTTTCAACCTGAATGGAGGGTTTATCTGCTTTCCTTCCATCTCCAAATGGAGTCAGTATCCAGCCGAGCACAACAGGAGATCTGCTCACTTCTGCCTCTCTTCCACTCTTAAGTCATCAGTGCACTGCTCAACATCCTCCTTATGCTCCAGGGAACGAGACTTTACTTTCTCGCTGTCCAGCTGAACTAATGAGAGCGGGGTTATGACACTGGGCTCCCAGGACCATTTACTCTGCTTCTCACCTGGCTCTGCACTGGAGATTGTCCCCCAGCTCCTGCGACAGGCTATGTATTGGTCGCAAGGGAGCCGGGCAGAGAGCGGGTGGATGGCAGAGGTCAAGTCTAGCCCAATCCTGTAAGAATAACCAAAGTACACAGCCTGCAGAGCGTCATTGTCATGCTTAAAAGCTGCCACTTTTGTTTTTCCCAATTACACTGATACATAGGAACATTCACTGCTAATCTGAGCAGAAACAAAAACTACTTAAATCTCAATGTATGACACCTTATTCTTCAAAAATCTACAATTGTGACAAAAAGTTCTCTGCCAAATGGAACAGTTTATAGTCACACATGAAGCGCCAGGCTTCACCAAATACTTGCATGATGCTCTGGGAGCAGATGTCTATGTTTTCCCCGAAGGACATTTTCCACAATTTATGTCTTTGAACTCTATTTTTAAAATAAGCAACTTTTTTTCCTAGTAGCTCTTTTCAGATTAAAAAAATATTCACCATTTTCATTACTAATATGGCATGATAGTCTAGTCTCATATAAAGTGATTAAACATAACCCTGAATCAAACATAACCCTACCACTAAATAGTCTCAAGGCAAACATCGAGTGAAAACATTAGATTCCCTGCTTGAACACCAAATATTCACTCAAGGATCTGACTGCTTCAGCTAGGACTTTTTCTCCCTTTTATGACTTCTCAGATATTTAAATGACTTTGTTGTAAAATATTTCTCATTATCTCCTCTCTTTTCTTCAAGAATTAACACTGTTACAATTAGCTATAATGAAATCATGATAGCCAGACTTCAAGAGGAGAAATAGCCTTGATACTTAAAAGAACTAACCACTCTACACATATGGAAATGAATGCCCCGTTTTGATGGGTCACAGTCAGCAACCTTAGAGGCGCCTCTAGCCGGCCAATAGTTCCTTTTGGATGAAAAACAATTAGGCTGTGTAACGTTGTGCTGAATCCTTTCAGATAAACCGCACACACACAGCCGGGCCACTCTCGCACTGGCTTTAGGGCCAGGGCTGTCAGGCCCACTTCTCTGGTTAATGTCAGTAGCACTATGTATAAAAGGTGACTCCAGTGTGTACAAATGTTGATCTTTGGAGAAGTCATGCCTAGACTCACACACACATCCACTCTTTCGTCCACTGGGTCAACGGCAGGAACAGTGGGCAACCCCGAAAGGGACTTGCCAAGAGCAGAGTCTCGCTTGTCAGGTTACATCGCCCCCAGGGACTTCCTTGCCTGAGATTAATCCATAATCCTGTTTTGTGTTTAAAAACTTCAGGTTCTAAAAGCCTTGCCTATGAGACAGTTTCAGAGGTGACAGGGAAATGTTCTAATATACGGTAACAAATTAAGTGCCAATGCAAGTAAGCACTGAAAAGAAAGGAACTGTGTGGAGTAGGTGGCACAAAATGTTTGCCCTTGTCCAAAATCATCTCTTTAAGGTTCCAAAGTAGATACTGAAAACATATTTTAATGGCTGGAGTACCTATAGGTTTAAAAAAGCAAAATCAAAACCATCTAAGGTTTTTCTGCTTGCTGCACAAGTTAAGCGAAATAAAGATGCCCCCTGATCGAAAACACAGCCGAGGTTCTGAAGAAATATAATATTCGCTGATGTGACTTCCAAACTAAATTTCATACGAATACCAAACAGTAAGAAAGCTCTCATCTCAGCTCTGAACAATCCTATTTTTATTACATCAAAATTGTTTCTTCCCTTGCCAACCTCATTCTACCCCTTTTTGCTACAAAGTTAACGTCCAGAAAGCTTCCTTTTACAACTCTAGCAGACCTGACCAAAAAAAGCAGGAATTCCCAATGCTGTAGAAACCATCATGAACATGTTCTCATCTGGATGGTTCTAAAATGTATAACTCACTCCACTCCACAGTAAAGAAGGAGAACATCTGGGGGGACACAGTTCTGAACGAGACGGCCATGTGAACTCCTTGACACTCATGACCACCAAGGTGTGGACAGAAACAGCTGTCCTGGTGGCATCTTCTACTTTGATTTAGAGAGAAAGAAAAGCATGACAGCCAACAATACAAGTTCTTGTTTCAACTTGTGACTCAGTCTGTGTTTATAGTCCTTCCTGCTAAGATTTAACTTACAAAGTTTGGCAACATGGCTGATCTGTTCAAAGGCAAAGGTGAGCACGTAAAGAACATTTTCTACCCAGATGCGACCTCTCTAATCTAACAAAAGCAACTCACTTCCAAAACTGAAAAAATAGAGACAAATCACCAACTTTGTGGCTCACAGTTTGGAGTTGTATGTCTTCTGGTGTGTGCGCGTGTGCATGTGTGTGTGTGTGTGTACACATACAGCATCCCTCCTGTCACCTCCCACCCGTGGCCCCAGTACATGCTCCTACTCTGAGTGATGACTGAGGGTGAAATACTGTTTCCATTTTTTGTACTATGGGTGGAGGGAGCCAAAAGCCTTCAACTGAACAGACAAAGGAATTTTCACACCTATAAGCACACACTTCCAAAATCAAAATATAGTTTTAAAAGAGCCAGTATGATTTCTATTGCCTTGCAAATAAACCCCCAACTCCTTCCTGTGGCCAAAAAGGGCTCTGTATTATCCAGTCCCTGCCTGCCTCCTCGACTGCATCCCGTGCCACCCTTGGCCTCAGAGAATCTGCTTTCTCCTCTTCCGTGCCTTGTTTCTCACCGCCCCTTCCAAACTCTTCAAACAACAGGCATCGTCTCACTCATCAGGTCTCCGCATAGATGTCACCACCTCCAAAAGGCCCTTCTGAATCCTCTAAGAGTAAGCGCATGCCTCCCACCCATCTCTGCTATTCCTCATCTCAGCTCCAAGTTTGTTTCCTTCATAGCACATATCCTAATTTTAAATTACTTTACCTAACAATTTCTTTATAGGTATCTTCCCATTTCCCTCTCTAGGCACTTTGCTCCTTGTCTAATTTACTCACCCTGGTCTCTGTAATTCCCCACTGAAGCCTGGCACATGGCTGGCACTAAATAAATATTCACCTAACTCATAACTAGAATTAGCAAAAACAGTGCCTGATGTTTACACCAATGGTTTTCAAAGGGCGAGGAGATCCTTAAACGAGCAGCAGCAGCTTCCCCTGGGAATTTGTTAGAATGCACATTCTCAGCATCCTCCCCAGCCCCTACACCTCCACCTATTGAATCAGAAACTCTGGGAGTGTGACCCAGCAGGCCCAGCAGTCTGTATTTCAACAACCCTTCAGATTGATTCTGATTCTGATGCATGTTAAGTTTGAGAACTACTGGTTCCCACAATATTCCCCACTTTCCAGAAAGCATTCAAGCACAGATGTCATAGACCTGCCTCTACTTGGGAAAGAAAGAGCAATCACGCTCTCATAAGGGATTTATCTTTGCAAGCAAAGGGACTAGAATCATTCAGCCTGGAAGAGACCCCAAATTCACAAGCACTTCTGTGTTTGGGGGATGGTCAGTGAAAGGAAACCATAGGATGTGAAGGATACCCTGGCTCATTTCTGTCAGGCAGGCAGAGTGATCAGGCTGAGTGTGAAGACGTTTCAGCCAAACCATTGGCATGGGACTCCTGCCCTGTCCACAGAAATGGCCCAGAAAGGAGCCCAGATGGATAGACACTCTTGCCTCTCCACCCCCATCTTGACAGTAAAGGCTTTATGGAGGACACAGACCTTGCACTGTCATCTCTGCACCCTAGCTTGACTCAATACCTAGCACAAAGTGGTCACTCAAAAAGTGTCTGCAGAAGAACGAGTGGCTGAAGTAGCCATCATGTCACCTGTACGGCTAGGGAAAAACATGCAGGGGGCTTTGCTTGCTGGATTTACTAATGGGGTAATGGCTTTTAAGAAAAGCAGCTCAAAAACATGAGAGAGCTAGTAGTAGGTAGAGAAAAAGTGCAGGACTCAGAGTCAAGAAAGACATGAGTTCAAATCCTAGCCACTTGTGCTATGCGTCATTGGCCAAGGTACCCAATCTCACTGAGCCCCTGATTCCTCAACTGGACATGGAGATAATACATGCCCTGCTACACAGGGTGGTTGTGGGGATTACATGGGATTGCGGGTAACAGTGCAGTACCGCATCAGGCATGTAGTGAGTGCTCAAGATACTGTCATGACTCGTATTATCATCATTGCTTAACTGTTTAAGTGGGGAAAATGGATCAGAGTTCTGTGCCTCTGATGTAGGGTGTATTCTGGAAGCATTTAATTAAGGGATACATTCCTATCCATTCCATAGCTGTCAATGAAATGGGGGAGATCCATCAGTATAAAACAGGAGGAAACACAGGTGCTGAGGTTGGGTAAATCATGGTACAAATCCCTTCTCTGCCACTTACCAGCTGTGTGACCTTGAGTAAGCCACTTACACTCTCTGGGATTCTGCATTTGTAGATTGGAGATAATAATACACTTCACACAGGGTCGTAGTGAGGCCTGGAGATTAAAACGTCCATGAAACACTCAGCCCTGTGCCCTCCCCTTAGTAAGCACTTGATAGATGATAAGTATTATTCACTAAAAGCAACAATAAGGAGGACAGAATTCCATCCCTGCTATAGAAGCAGCATAAGCAGAGTGTTAGAGGCATAAACAAGGAGATGATACATTCAGAAAAGCAAGACAAGGGGAGGGGAAGCTTCTCAGAAGCAATAGCATCTAAATAACATCTTAAAACAGGGTGCACAAACCGAAACACTGGCAGGGCAAAGCAGTTATCAAAGAAGTGATGCTGGCCAGGCAGGGGAAATGCTCCTTAGCTGCCACTAATTTCCACCTGCAAAAATACAGGTTCCACATGGCCAGATGCTCTTAGCAAAAGAAGAAAAACTATCTGAATTTTTCTTGTGAAATCTGATTTTTAAAAATGGTGCCTCAGTTAAAAAGAAAAAACCTATCTGAATTCACAAAATACATTTGTGGGCCACATATGGACCATTGGCTACCAGTTTTCACCTCCTATTTTAAAGGATGGGTAGAATTTTTTCAAGCAAGGATGGTGGGAAAAATACTGTAGCAAGAAAACAGTATGGGCTAAGGCAGCGGGGCAGGAAAGGCCGTAAGTTTTCGGAAAGCAGAATCCTGCTCCCGGGGACTGAAAGGGACAGGGTGAGGAACAGAGGGGTCAGGAAACAACGAGCAGTGGAGAAGGCTTTCAGGGAGAGGCACAGGCTGGGCTGACAGGGTGGGTCTGGGAATGCTGACATGGAGAAGGAAGAACTTTGAAACGCTAGAAGAACAGCAAGTCTACCAGGTCACTCTCTTCCCATCTTTGGGCCTCAGTTTTCCTTTTTGTAAAGTGATCTCCTGAATTAGATGAGCTCTAGCTCCCTTCCAGCCCTTTCTGCACCACTCAGGGGCTCTACTGCAATTTCCCCAACTACGGATGCAATATATAGCTTCTGAGCTCCAGGCTGCGGGGGATGTGACCATCAGGAGGAAAAGGAGTCAAGGACTGGCCCAAGGACTACACTTACTAGCCATAGAGGACCAGCTGAGCAATGCAGAGGGAGCTAGAGGCATTAAGCACAGACTTGATCTCTGAATGAAGCAGCAGCTCAAATAATAACACAATCACCTTCACTGAATACCTGCTTTGGGCCAGACTCTGATCTATTTACTGGACAGAATTTTCTCATGGATTAGGCAGGTCCTGCTACTATTTCCATGTTACAGATCAGGCAGAGAATGGTTAAATCAGTCCTAGGTCAATTAGCTAGAAACGACAGGCCAGGCAGTCTGTGATCTGGTACCCTCAATCCCAGCCACTCCGTCGAACTGCCTCCCTTTTAGTGTCTTTCAAATCTGTATTTTGGTTCTGAGTTTCTTTCACAATGGTGCCAAAATTATATGGCAGGACAACCAAACAGAGAACGTTCCTTGGCTATGGGTGCATCAAGAAAGGCTAAGGACTAGATTCCCTCTCCTGCTCCAGAGGGTGGTCCAGGGTTTGAGTCCTGGAGAGTTTTGTACTCCTCTTGCCATAGAGCCTTGGGGACTTATAAGAACCCTGAGGGATAGAGAGGCACCCGCATAATGTCTGAGATTTGATTTTCTGCCAAGCATGGCTGATGGGGAGGGGATCTAACATTTAATCTGACTTAGAAAAAATAAAATATTATGTTGTTGCACCCAAATATTATGGGGTTAATTTGGCCAATTATAATTATTTACGTGGAAAAATATTTATGTTGAGAAGGCTTCATATGTTTAAGGAATTTTGCCCATCTGCTTATGAGAAGCCTTCTCTCTCTTATGACCATATATGACATGTATTATGATTGTTTTCTCTTTATTTTTAGGTTGAATCAACAGCTAGCCTACATGACAAATATAAAACTCTATTTTAAAAAAATGTTAGCGTATATGTCTCTATGTAGACACACAAATATTTGCTTCTATCCCTGCTTGAAATGAGAGACAAACCAAATATTCTAAGGATTTTCTTAAGCTTTACTATCAATACTCAATAACTAATTAACTAATAAGTATTAATACTAATTAACAATTATATGGCATTTACCCTGTGCCAGGCATTGATCTAAGCCACATGAGTGTGAATAATTATTTATAATCTCATTTATTTCTTACAAAACTCTTTTGAGTTATCATTCCCATTTTATACATGGGGAAATTGAGGCATAGAGAAGTTAATTAATTTGCCTGTAGCCACACAGCTAGTAAGCGGCAGAGCTGGGATTGAAATTCAGGCTATCGGTTTCCAGAGTATATGATGACCACTAGAGTACTTTGCTTCCTAGCATCCGTTGTAAGAATGGATGGTAAAATATTTAGCATGTTTCAAGCTCTCTAAAAATTCATTCATTAATTCAACAAAATTTATCGCGGTGCTACGCCAGGCATGAGGGAATAAGTCCCCGTACTCACGGTTTTCACAGTCTAGCAAGAAACTGCTCTTAATTCCCTCCCTCCCTCCTTCCCTTCCTCCCTCTTTCTATCCCCCTCTCCTTCCTTTACTCTCTCGTCCCAAGGAAATTACCTACATGAACAGACTTCATTTCACAACTTCATCCAAAAACTCACACGCACATATCCTGGTGATATAACTGAGTCTAATACACAACTTAATGGGTCTAAAAGAAAGGTAAATTTAAAAACTTAGGAAAGCCAATGACAAATATTGATCTCACAACCCAAAGGTAGCAGGACATGGTCCAGTTAGAAATAAACTCAAATTGCCAAGACACGTAAGCATGGAAACCTAGAAGGCTTGAAAGATACCATTTGCCACTATTAAGAGATTTCTTTTGCATTCACAGTTCACGAGCTGAGTGTGGTTCATAAATATCCTGGGGTTGGAGGCCCATTTAAATGTAATATTCTTGTAAGGGAAAGAGCATTGACTTCATCGCAAGGCAGGTCCTGCTGATGGCAGGCTAAGACTGGAATGTGCAGATAATTATCTTTAAGGCCAGTCAACGGCTATATGTCTCCTACAATATCACCTTTAAGATCAAGCCAAGACATTCCAGTCTGAATCAAGGTTTATTTATGAAAGGATTTAACACTTTTAGATCCCATATTGCTTGGAGGACCACCAATTTCCATTCCCAAATATCCAATTTCTTCAATTTCACAGAGCATGAATGAGATTGCAGGTTCCCATATGTGGAGAGAAAAATTTAAGACACTAAAATTCCTTTTCTTCAATGAGAAGAATTTCTGTGCTAAGGCCTCCACAAAATAAAATCACCACTAGGGACTGCAAGTAGAAAATAGCATAAGTCATAATGCCACATTCATGTAGATACGACCAAATTTTCAGGCAATTCTAGCTGAATGGTCTCTCTTGTTCCCCTCAAATTTGAAAGGTCAAAGGAGCAATTTGATTGTGGGTGCTCTAGAGGCCACAGACAGGAGGAAGAATGGGCCTCTACCGGCAGGAGCACAGGATGTAAAGGGACACACAGATATCAAAAGAAAGCAACAGAGTCCAGATGGATCCCCATATGCTGGCGTGATCTACTGAAGGGAACCAGTTAATCTGGAAGAGTGTATAAGGTCCTTCATTGGTGGTGTTAGGGACTGATCAGATATCTTTTTTGAAGAACTGGCATAAACTGGCTTAAACGAGGCCAAGGTTGGCACAGTGTGTGGTATATAGTGAAAAATGATAGTACCCAGTGGGGAGGAGAAAGATAAGCAATCTCAGAGGAGAAATCCACAGGCCAATATTTCAGCCCTCTGAAGTTATTAGATAATTGCCCACGAGAGTAAGAAAGATAATGATGACCATGAAGGCCACCAACAGACATAAAAATCAATGTGTGTTTTTATAGGAAACATAGTATTAGTCATTTGATGACATTAAATAATTTTAATCATTTGATGACTGAAAATAATTTAGGAATTAAGCAAGAAAGAAACAAAAAACATCTAAGTTGAGCAATGATCAAATACCTTATCTTTATTACCTACTAATTGGTATTAAAAACCTATTAATTAATAATATAAGATTAAAATTACCTGTTAATAAATACCTATTAATGGGTATTGATATGTATGACTGCATACCTATTTTTATATAAGAACCCAACCCTCTTGACAGTCATACCTATCATTCTAAATTAATAAAGGGACATTCTGCTTTTCTAAAACAAAATCATATACACATATTTACATATTCATACATACAGCAGAGAAGGCTGTTTAGAAAGAAACACATCAGGAAATTAAAAGTAGTTTTCCTTGGTTATGAATCAAGGATTTTTTTTTCCATTTCTTATTATCCAAACCCAAAATAGCTTTAGTGATACTTTGATCCCAATTATAAAAATAATACATGCTTACGTATTTTTAATTCTGAAAATATGTGAAAGTATAAGAGAGAAAAAGAAAAACAAAATAAAAACAAAAACACAACTCTAGGACCCAGAGAACTACTGATGACCATTTTTATAGCCTTCCAAACCTCTTTCCATTTTTGCCCATCATTTGAACAGAACTCAATCATGCTACACATACTGTTTTGTGGCCTTCCTTTTAACTTAACAAAATACCATTGATGTTTTCCCTATCAATAAATATTGATCTAGTTAATTCTTTAATGGCCACAGTGTAATCTATAATAACCCCTTCCCAACGGGCCTTGAGGTTGTTTGCACGTTTTCAAATTATAGAAATAACTGTACAGAAATCACCTCTGAGCATTATCTCTGCTCATGATCCTGTTTCTACTTAAGGTAAGTGCCTGGAAATGCACTTGCTAGGTCAAAGGGCATGCACACATTCAAGATTTAGTAAACACACCAACAAATTGGCCTCCTGAAAGACTATACACATCCAGAATGAGGGGTATATTTAAGTTTTCTTTTTGTTTCTCTGTATTTGCTGCTATTTTCTGTATCTTATATTTTGCTTAAAAACTGCTTGTGTAAAAAAGAGAAAATAATACATAGTTTATGGAAAAAGAAAAGGAAAACAAAAGGGAAAGTTGGAAGTTGACTTTTTTCTAACAGAGAATTCTGATCTATGGGACAGGTCTTGCCTAGAAAGATGTGGACACAGGACTCTCTCAACTGACGCTACTGTCCATTATGCTCACCGAACTCACTCCCCCTGCTCATGCCCATCGTGCTGCCTTCCCACACACAGTCATCCACAGGTGGAGAACGCGTATCAGCAAGCTTGAGTGTCCAATCCTTTTAATGGTCCTAGTCATCACTCTATTAATAAAAGGTCATTCTGG
This sequence comes from Equus asinus, assembly GCF_041296235.1. Classification (NCBI taxonomy): domain Eukaryota; kingdom Metazoa; phylum Chordata; class Mammalia; order Perissodactyla; family Equidae; genus Equus; species Equus asinus. The sequence continues at coordinate 43,828,654 of NC_091810.1, read as the reverse complement.
GTTTTCAAAAACAAAACAGCGGCTTCCTCCTTTTTCTAGGAATAACTCCCTTCAAGGCAGAGATTCAAAAGGATCCTCCTTAGGTTGAGTCAGGACTTTCTAATTTCCTTCCTTCATCTGAAAAAAATAGAACACTCTTGCCTTTTCCTGTTACCACAAAGAGTTGTTTGTTTTCTTAAAAAAGACACAGGCCATTGAGCCTGGGGGGTGGAGAGCAAGGAGATTGGAGGTCATCTTGAGCAAAATCTCCAAAAGTGATACATTTGAAAAACACATTCAGTTAATATTTTGTCATGAAGTTTGTTAACTATTTGATAAAGAAAAGATGTAGCATGAGAAGAAATCTTGAGATACATACAGAACTTAGTCAGCAACAATTAGTCTTTCTATGGACTAGCTTCCTCCCAACCAGAGCCTCCAGCTTCCAAACCTCCTCCATTCCAAATCTCACTCCCTCTCATGTCAAACCCAGCTAATCTGGGGTGGAAAGGAGGCAGGGACTGTGTCTTTTCTCTTTGAATATTAAATTATTCTTAACACTCTTTATTGGTTAAGAACAGAATAGAAGATCAGAGGACTCAGGCCACGAATTACCTGTTTCAGAGGTCACCTTTGAGAATACTGCCAGATTTTTTCTTTAGAGTGAAACCTACCTTTACAAAATCCTATTTCTGCTGATCTATACCACAAATCTCTTACCACTTCTAGAAAGCCATCACCCTATAGCTCTTCCTTTCCTTAGACATAAGGTCTAAGAAGCTCACGAATTCCCCTGATGCAAATGACTTGGTTAAGCTTTAATCGAGGCCAGGAGAAATGATTTGTCCACTTACTGCAGCATTTGCCAACCAGAAGATGTACAAACACAGAAATCTAGACTCACAAAAGAAGCAGCTACTAAGTTAATTCCAAAGACTCTCTTCCAGTTTATCCCACAAAAGTAGATACCCACCATTGGAAGGTGAAAGGAGAGAACCAGACATATGCTTCCCTCCCGGACGTGCTCCCTTCTAAGCACTAACCACACCTATAGTCTTCTATTTGGGTACATGATTCACTTTGGAAATGCATATGAAAATCAAACAACTAAGATAGAACCACACATTATTAAAATATCTAACTACATCTTGCCTTCAAGATCCAGTCTTTCATGAAACATGTACAGTTGTCCCATATTTCGTACATGCTCTTTATTTAATCAAGTCAATAGTCAAAAAGCTCACATCCCAAGAGTCCCTGATTGAGTCTCAGGATAGGCAGTTGTAAAGACATTAGGAATTTCCACATTTGTCTTAACTATATCAAGTCTATAGACCCTATACTCTTTACCATTATTTTTAGCACTTTAAGAAAATAAAAATAAAATGAGATCAAGAAGATCATATAATTACATAATCATTGCTGTACCAACAAAGATTGTGATGCTGTTGTCGGCTTACAGAAGACATTCTCATAGAATAGAAAGGATCGTTTCAGCTGATTTAAAAAGAAAAAGTCTGAATGCAGTATGCAAAAGGCTATTGTGGAGGCATGTCAGATATAAAATCAAACACAAAAAGCAAGAACCACTTACATTAATTTATAACGTCTTGGTTTCAGTAAATAAATTGCTATGTTTTTAATATTTCAGGCCCTTTGATAAAATTCTGCCACTTGACAAATGTAATTTTGATTGGCAGAAGAGTAAGCTGAATTAGTTTGGATTACTGAGAGACACATTCCTAAGAGGAATGTGAAATAAGATGGCACATATTCTTATTAGCATCAATACACCTACTTACAAGTAACATCTTTCCTATTTTCTGATTGGTTGAGGGGTTGGAAGCAAGATAACAACTCTTATTAGAAATATTTGTATGCAGAAAGACAACAGGCTCTAACGCAGTTATTGGAAAGAACTAATTTTTAATTTATTGGGTCTGTCCAGAGGCTTGGTGTTTACTTCCTTATTCATTGCTATATTGCAGATACTGAGAATGCTAAATAAGTAAGTTCCTAAAAAGTTAGGAGTTGTAGATTACTTCAAAAATTATTTGACTATTTAAAAAATAATGACGTTGTTAGAATGTAAGACAAAAATAAAATATCACTAAAATTCTTCCCAGGAGTTCACATCTTCTAAATAGGACATACATATCTACAGTATTTGTAGAAGGACACCCCAACCCACACGCAGCCACCAACCCAAAGCATGAACTCCACCTTGAGGTCAAGCCAGGCGATTCTGAAAGGAGTGCTAAATCCTCCAACCACTGCAAACCCATTCAACTCACTGCGGCAACAGCGTGGTGAGTATTTCAGTCCCAATGGCCTGGAAGAATGAGGATACTTCACAAAGCACCCAATTTATTCCCATAAAATGTTTGGCATGCCAGTTGACTTCAGGATCATTTTACACAAAATGATCCAGGTTTTTGGAAAGATTTACTCTAGGGTTTCCAAACTTTTATTGCCTCACTGACAGATTTTTTTAGACTGCTGCATCTAACAGGTGATTTTTCACACCACTTGGAATCCAGAATGTGATTCCAGAACATTGAGCAAAAATTGTCTCTAAGACTCCAGTTGATAGCAAATCACACAGATTCCAGAATCCATGCAAAGAAGTAAAAATCCTTCTTAAATTAATAACCATATGTGAGATAGTACAGCATATCAAAAGTTGTACTTACTACACTCCCCACTCACCCTCACTCTATAAGGTCTATACCCACTGGTATTTTCTCTGTTCTTCAAACACACTGAGCTTGTTCCCACTTCAGTAACCTTGTACTTGCTGTTCCTGACACTTAGAGTTTGCTCATCCCAGTGCTTTGCAAGGTTAGCTTCTGTTCATCATTCAGCTCCAAGCCACACTGTATATAATAATGCCTCGTGATTTCCTTCATAGCACAAATTACAATCTCCATTGGTCTTGTTCAATTTTAAAAATGTATTTCTTGTTAATGAGGGCAGGGTCTTGTCCTCTTTGTTCACAGTCGCATCCCTAGAATCTTGAACAACGTCTAGGGCAGAGGAGGCACTCAACAAACGTATGCTAAATAAATAAATAAAAAGTTTAATCCAAAGTACTAGGATTTTGTATTAACCTATAGAGCAAAGCCATAAGGTATGATTTGTATTATATTCTAAATACTCCATTTTTATAAAAACAAGATATATTCTACATTAGATAGCTAAAATTAGGTTTATGATCTGCAGAATAAAGGAGATTATATTAATTTATGAGTTCCCAAAGCACTACCATGAAGATACCCTATTGTATTTTTTATTCCATGATGCTAATGTTTTAAAGAGTTTGCTTTTCACATAAATTTTCTTCTATTAAATTGTAGTATGCCCTTACACACCACCTATCAGGATTTTTGAAAGATAAAAAATGGCATGTGGAAAAAAGTGTACAATGAATGCTCACAGCAACATTACTCATAATAGCCAAAAAAGTGGAAATAACCCAACTGTCATCAACTAATGAATGGATCAATAAAATGTGGTATATCCAAATATTTATACAATGGAATATTATTCATTCATAAAAATGAATGAAGTATAACACATGCTATAACATGGATGAGCTTTGAAAACATTATGTTAAGTGAAAGAAGCCAGACACAAAAGACCACATATTATATGATTCCATTTATAACAAATGTCCAAAATAGGCAAATCCATAGAGACAGAAAGCAGATTAGTGGTTACCAAGAGCTGGGAATTGAGGGGCAGAAATGCAGAGTAACTGCTTAATGGGTAGAGGGTTTCCTTTTTGGGTGATGAAAATGTTCTAAAATTGATTGTGGTGATGGTTGCACAACTCTGTAAATATGCTAAAAATCATTGAGTGATACACTTTAAATCGGTGAATTGAATAATATGTGAATTATATCTCAATAAAGCTGTCGGATATATTTTTTAAATAGCATGTAGATACCAACTACATCTTTGGAGATTTAGCTGGATGATTAATTCTCATCCAGACCTAAAGTCTACAAATAAAGTCACTATCTGCTTATCCAGGGTTTCTTTGCTTAATTGCTGAAGGAAATGTCAGCTGCTCTAACAGAAAAACTCTGAAATCTCAATGGCTTATTATATGTTTACTTCTAGCTCAAATAAATTCCAGTCAACAGCAGGAAGTGGGGGAAGGGTGGTGGTGTTCACTCAGAGCAATCATTTAGGTTCTTCTCCCTGCTGGTTTCCTTCAGGCAGGTCCTCAGGGTTCCAGTGGATCTTCTATTTCTGGCCAGTACAGTAAATTACACTTTGGTAATAAAATACCAAAGTAATTTATATACCAAGTCTGAAAATGGCAAAAATCACTTCCATTGACCAAAATTCAGTCATATGGCCACCCCTAATTACAACAGAATCTGGGAAATGTACTCTATCTGTGTTCCTAGGAGGAAGAGGAATCAGGTTTTGTTGAATGGATAGCAGAGACTTAGCAGGGAGTACTACCTAAAGAAAAGACAGATTTGGGAGGGACCTATGAGCATCTATTTTGTCACACACAGTTGCTCCAAAATATTCTCTCTGAACAAGTAGTTGGTACCAACTGGAAAGTAAATTGGTAAAATTACTTTAGAGAGAAATTTGGCAACATCTACTAAAGTTGAAAATGTGTGAAACCTATGATCCAATGTGGTAGATTACAAAAACCTGCCCAGAATATTTTGCAACTTCTCTTATCCCTTAGCCTTGTGACTTGCTTTGACCAATAGAATATGGTGGAAGTGATGCTGTGTGCATTCCAGAGCCTAGGCCTTAAAAGGCCTTACAGCTTCTACTTGAAATAATGCCTCAAGAATGCCATGCTGTGAGAAAGCTGGTTCCAACTATTGAAGGATGAGAAGCCATATGGAAGAGATCTGAGGTGCCCTTGCCTACAGACAGTCCCAGTGGCCAGACATGTAAGTGAGGCCACATGGGACTATTCAGCTATTCCAGCCATCATCTGATGGCCACCAGATGAGGAAAACTAGCAGAAGAACCACCCTGCCTACCCACAAAATTGTGTAAATCATTATTTTAAGACAGTAAGTTGGAGTGTTTTGTGACACAGCAGTAGATAACTGATACAAATAGAAATTTCACTTCTGAGTATATACTTAAGACAAACTCTCACACTTTTGCCCAAAGAGAAATGCTAAAGAATATCCACCATGGCACTGTTAATAAAAGGAAAAATATGGAAAGAACCAATATTTCAACAGTTACAAAAAATTAATATTTAACATCTGATTTAAATATCCAAAGGAATGTTATACAACAGTGGGAAGAAAACAGAGCTACAGGCATCCACTTGGATAAACTTCAAAAACATACTATTAAGAAAAAGAAAGTGAGTTACCCAACGACACACATTTATTCAATCATAAATATTTACTGAACACTATGCAGGTGTCTGGGATAAAGCAGTTACAAAAACAGATCAAAAAAAGAAAAACAAACAAAAAGCCCTGTCTTCAATGAACTTGCATTCTAGTGGAGGGAAACAGACAGTAAAGAAGAAAATAAACCAAATGTTTATACCACAACTAGAAGGACCCACAGCTAGAATATACAACTATGTACTTAGGGGAGAAAAAAGCAGGGAAAAAAGAAAGATAAACCAAATGTTTAGTAACCTAGATGATGAAAAGTACTAAAGAGAACAATGCAGAAGGGAAAGAAGAGGAAAGATCGGAGGGATTTGCAGTTTTAAACAGGGTAGCCCAGGAAGGTCCTAAGGCACAGCTGTTTTGGTAAAGACTTGAGGGAAGGAGGCAACTAGCCCCATGGACGGCAGGAGAAGGACCTCTAGGTGAAGGGAACTGCCAGTGCAAAGGCCCTGAAGTGGAAGGACTTCTGGCATTTTCAAGGAATAGGGAGGAGGCCGACCGGCCTAATGAAAGGAAAGTATGAAACCTTTTATGTTGCACTTTAAGAATGCACAAAATAATAGTATGCATTATTTATGAATTCACAAATATCTAGTAAAATTATAAAAAACAGTCTGTATTGGTTAGAAATACATACATATGTCAAATAAGTATAAAAATAAGCTTGGAAGGATACATATTAATTTCAGAATAGAATTCCCTTTGGGGTAAACGGAGATAAATGGGATCAAGATGGGGTACAATAGTTCATCTCTTTTAAAAATGTCAAGTAAATATGGCAAACTATATTGACTTATTTGTTTATGAAGGAAAAGTTATTTAGTGTGAGTGTTGGGTAAATGTGTTTTAATTATAACATTCTCTAGTATGTTTGAAATATTTCATAATTGGTTTTAAAAGGAAATGAAATAACAAGTATTTAATCAATAATCAGCAGTTATTTAAATGAGGAGATGTACTTGGACACACACACACACACCCTCCAAGTGAGGAGGGTGTTTGCTAACCGTCCAGAAACTCAGCAGGTATCTGGGTTGGGCCTCCCTAAGAAGGACACCATCTCTCCCTATAGGTAAAAGTCACCACATTTCACACATAATATTATGTAGGTTTTAATCCATATACAGGTAGCGTAATTCTATTTTGATCACAGCAAACATCAACACAGGTTCTACTTTAACCCTTTAGTGCCTCTCTAACAGCTTCTAATATAATTTCAAAGTTAACATGTATATGTAAAATTACATTCAAAATAAAAGAGCAGGTGCTTCTGCAAAATTGGGCAGGAAGAGAGGTTAATAGTGATAAAATGACAATAATAGCACTGACATTTATTAGGCACTTACTATTTGCCAGCCCTTTTCCAAGTTCCTATCCTGTATCTTAGCAATTTAATCTTCCTAACAGTTCTATGAGGTAGGCATTGTTATTACCTCCATCTGACCAATGAAGAACAGAGGTACAGAGAGGTGAATGACTTGCCCAAGGTCACACAGCTGGGAAGTGACGAAGCCAGGCTTCAAACCCAGCAGCCTGTCTGAAAGCAGAGGCTGAACTTTAACCGCTAAGTTCTGCTGGGAATGCAGAAACCTCTGAGCACACCCTAAAACTGCTCCCACAATTCTCCTCTTGTATACTAAAGTTAAAACCAACTGTGAATATGTTTATGGGACTGGGCAATAAATTATTAACTATATGGCTCATATTTGCTTCACCTGATGGGATTATAGGCTTCAGTTGAATTAATGTGAACCTTGATTGCCCACCAACATGAATTTGAAATCTTGCAGACTCTTGTAAATAAAAATACATAAATAAAATTGCATCAAAATAGTTATGACCTTTTAAACTCATATAAACACTATCATCCTTAAGATGGTGTTGGTGTTTGGAGAAGCAAGGGGCAGGGTCCAATTTAGCTCTGAGAAATGACTCCTAACTCTCACTGAAAACCATATTCAGTTCCCTTAAGGCTATATTCCCACATTTATCAGTCTTACAGAGTCATACAAGGTAAGGTCTGGGGATTGCTTCTCAACTGGGAACTCTCAAAATGGCAGGCCAAAACTCACTGCCATTGCAAACTAAATGATCAAAACTGAATACGCTTTTTAAAAAGAAGACAGATGCTAAGTCCAAATTAATACAATGCAAAGTCATCTAAGATCACTAAAACCAAAGCTGAAAAATGTAAATAATTTTATCTCACCTTTAGCTACAAAAATGAAAAAGAACAAACATTCCACTTTTCTCCTAGCTTTTGTTTAACAATAGGAGGTTAAACACATATCCAATACATATAAGGAAAAGACTAATCCTTACAACTGGAAAATCACATTTGCTAGGAATTATGTGTAATAAAGAACATCAAAAATTATATGGTGAGACATCTAAAAAACAAATTTACTGTAGGTTAATCACTTATTTCAGATAATTTCTACTGTTAATATACTTAATATTTTCCCTCATTTAAGCAAAGGTTTGTTAAGTAACATCAGACATACACCTCTATCTGCTTGTTAAATTCTAACACTTGCATGATTTGTATGATGGTATCATTCCAGAGGTACTGTCTCACCCTACACATTAGCTCATACAAGGAACATTTACTCAGAAATCTTCCCCCAAATACCTCCTGCATTCATTTATTCTTCAAATTAAATAAGTGGACTAGGATTTTCTGTCAACTGTCCCAGAATGTTTCTGATCCACATAGTTCAAATAAGTGACTTTAAGTACATTAATGCTTAATTTAAATTATTTCTATTACTGAAGACAAAGTAAATTCAATGCTCTCAGAGTGATGTTCCCAACAAAACCAACTCAAACTTTGCTTCACTAAAATATAGCCAACAGGGGGGAAAACACCATAAACATAGTAATTATGGTGAGATAATCAAAGACCTCCACACTAAAAAAAAAATTGTCCTAAAAATGTCACTTGTGGGTTTTGAGGCTTTGGAGCCCTGAAAGGGACCCATTTTAAACAGAAGTCAAGAAGCAGCAGCACACTGTGGATCTTTCTCTGTTCCCCCCCTCCCCTTTCTCTCACTCTCGGGAAAGAGAAGACACAGGTTGAAAAAATCAAGCAGCTCTTCTCCCCCCTGCCCAATTCTTTCTCTGTCTTCATTTCTACAGTGGCTTCAAAACATCCCCATTTTACTTAGAATTTCTTCCCCCTCAGAATTCCCTGGCTTGTAATTATAATCACAGGGAGCTCCTCCAGCACTGTCTTCCAGATCTTTCAGGCCCCGCACAGGGAAATTCCTGGCTGAAATTAACTCTGTCTCTTGCTCTTTAAAGAAATCAGCAGTGTGAACTAACTATAAAAGTTGACTCAATTTAAATAGACATTTCCCCAAAGAAGATATAGAATAGGCACATGAAAAGATGCTCAACATCACTAGCCATGAGGGAAATGCAAATCAAAATCACAGTGAGATGCCACTTCCCATCAATTGGGATGGGCATTGTTAAAAGTGTTGGCAAGAATGTAGAGAAACTGGAGCCCTTGTGCATTCCTGGTGGAAATGGACAATGGTGCAGCCAGTGTGTAAAAGTGTATTGGTTTCTTAAAAAATTGATCATAGAATACTATACAATCCAGAAATTCCACTTCTGGGTTTATGCCCAAAAGAATTGAAAGTAGAGACTCAAAGAGTGTCCGTGGCAGCATTATTCACAATAGCCAAAAGGTAGAAACAACCCAAATGTCCATCAACAACTAAATGGATAAACAAGATGTGATACATACATTCAATGGAATATTACTCATCCTTAAAAAGAAAGGGAATTCTGACATATACTACAACATGGATGAACCCTAAAGACATTACACTAAATGAAATAGCCAGACACAAAAAGACAAATATTGTGTGATTCTACTCATATGAGGTAATTAGAATAGTCAAAATCATACAGACAGAAAGTAGAATGGTGGTTGCCAAGGGCAAGGGGGAGAGAGAAATGAAGAGTTATTGTTTAATGGGTAGAGTTTCAGTTCGGGAGATGAAAAGGTTCTGGCGATGGATGGTGGTGATGGTTGCACATCAATGTGAATGTACTTAGTGCCACAGGACTGTACACTTAAAAATAGTTAAAATGGCAAATTTTATGTTATGTATATTTTACCACAACAAAAAAAAGCTGGCTCAGAGAACATAATTATAAACACAGAATGGTTTCAGTCAACTTTTGCTTTCATCAATCGATAAGCTGCCTTTTGCAGCTCCTTACTGGGCTATAAATAAGATGGTTCTGGGTTACAGAGGCTCTCCTTTTAGTGAGCATCAGATCAGAGGCTAGGCTGTGGTGGACTGAACCACAGTCATTCATGCCTTTAAACTTTCTCCTGCTTTGAGAAGAAGGTGGTAGCTTAAGACAAATGGATCAATTTTCCCCAATGCACATTGCTAAGCAATCATAGCACTGCTTTGTGCAGAGGCCCCTGGGACTTCATAATCCTTCCCAAAACAGGTTTCAGGCAGCCACCAATTAATCAGAGCTATCTGTCAAAATGAAATCTATTTGCCATAGTGGTCTAGGTGGCAATCTAGTTACTTTTACCCAAACTAAAATCTTACACATTAAAAACCAGTTACAATTAAGCTGAGGATAGATTATAGATGTAAGGAGACAGTTTTTTCCCAATCTCTGTCCATGACTTTTCACTGTCTGTAAAGGGCCATTTCACATAAAGGGCCAGGGTATAAGAAAACAACCTTGGGTAATACAACTCAATGGCCAGAGAAACAGAGATTCTTGTAGCATAATAATAAAAAGGAGATACACCAGTACAATTAAACCTCTCGTTATCAAAGGCCTCACTATCTTCTAAAGTAAGGTTTGCAAACTTTTTCTGTAAATGGCCAGATGATAGTAAATATTTTAGACTTTGTTGGCCCTGCAGTTTCTGTTGCAACTACTCAACTCTACCCTATGAAAGCAACTATAAACAATACATAAATGAAGAGGCATGGCTGTGTTCCAATGAAACTACAAAAACAGATGGCAGGTGGGACCTGGCCTGTGTGCCATAGTTTGCTAACCAGTGTCCTACATATTCCATCATTAATCCAGATCTTTCTGAGGGTCTCTTTCCTCTTTCCTTTTATCTACTTTCAGAATTTAAAGCCATTTGTATCCCCACCTAAGTGCTGCCTCCTACCCGCCCCCCCCCCATATAGTTGAACGAAGGACAACTGGCACAGAAGGCAGAGCACCAAGCAGGAGGTGGAGAGGGGCAAAGAAAGAGAATCCAAGAGGGCTGATATCTTGGGGGTTGGGAGGTGGTACATGTAGAGTTGAGAACTAAAAGTCAAGAACTAAGGGCCTTCTCCCGGTGAAAGGCTGAGGGGTGGATCAGTTGAGCAGAGAGCCACTCCCCAATTTCCACCCATCCTCAAAGGCTGGATGCACTGGAATATGGTATTCAAATCCATCCAAAGTAACGACTGTCTGTAGGTGTTCTTGGATCCTGTGTGTGAGTTTGATGTCACTAGGGTTCAATTTGGTTATGGGCTATACTATCTTCCTAAGGATAGTAGAGAAAGTGGTATCCTTAGACCGTCCTGGACAAGGATGCAAAGCAGGTTCAAAGTTAAGACAAGGTTATTTCATCTATTGCCACTTACAACAAATTCTGCTCAATCACAATTACATATAGCAGGGTAAGTATGGAGCAGGTCAGAGCTAGGGTAGCTCCATCCTGGGCCAGCTGCCGTAGCTCACTGACCTCAGGCAAGCTAGTTAAGGTCTGTCTGTTTCTTGTATTTAGAGTGGGAATCCAAATGCCGGTTACACACAAGGTTAAGCAAGAATGCAAATTCCGAACAATCTGCCTTCTGACTGAAATATGACATCTAATAAAGGGAAGAATAATCCCTAATCCCAACAAGTATTTGATGGTCTTCCTTCAATGCAAGGAGGGATTGAAAGAGATAAAGGTACTTGGTGGGGAGAGGCAGGAATGCAGAGGAAGAGATAGGCAGAAAATCTGTGACTTGTGACTACAATTATGGAAGCACAAAGATCAACACCTAAGCCAGTCTACAGGAACAATGCGTAGCTCTTTCAAGAAGTTGGCACATAAGTTGAGGGATGTGAGAATAAGCAGCAATTAATTGAGGAAGACAAACGGGAGTAGGGGCATACTAAACATGAAGAACCACAGGGACCAAGGTCCAGTGGAGAGGAAGGACAGAGTATGTGTCTAGGGAGTGGGTCTACTCAGTGTTACCAGACTCTAAAGCTGGAGGCAGGTTCCGGTGCAAAATGAGGCTGAAAGTTAGGCTGGGGTAAGACAATGGAAGGCCTTAAATGTCCCAATAAAGAGCACGGAACTTATCCTGCACAATGGCAGAGATGTTGAAGGCATTAGATAGGCAGTGATGATGAAATGTAGAGAGTTTGTCAGAGTAGGATCAGGCTGGATGCAGAGTGGCCAGTCAGGAAGCCATCATATAATCCAAGCAAGAGAAGATCAGAACAAAGGTGGGGGATAGAAGGGATGGAAAGGAGGGTATAGATTCAAGAAATATTACAGGCTAAAACCAGTAGGACCTGGTGAGCAATTAGATGTGAGGATTGGGGGATGCGAGGGACAGGCTGGAACTGAGGGTGACTCTCAGATTTCTGGCCTGGACAGCTGGGCAGATGGCCAGTCTGTATCCTGTGAGGCCAGGCGACATCACACCCCAATAGGATCTTTCCAAATACAGAGAAAATCACTCTCTGAGAAAACAGGCAATCCGGAAAAAGTTTCCAACAAGGAAAGATGTAAAGACAAAACCAAGTTTGGAAATATCCTGCTGACGAGTACTAGAAATCATAATTACACACATATAAATAAAAGTCCAGCAGAGATGAAAGGCTATAAGATGCTCCTATTAAAGCAAGTTTCACTGTACATGGTAGTATTTCTACAATGTTTCAATGTTTTGCCTGCAAAATACACAAAGCTATAAAATGTATATCACACGTGTGTCTGGGTGTTTTACAACCACACTATGCCTCAGATGAACACTTTCTGTCCTGTAGTATTTCATTAGACACAGCATTTTTAAACAATGGAAGAAATTTTAGTAAGTATATATTTCAAGTTACCCATCCAGAAAAAAGAATGGAGTGGGTGGGCATCTACTTACCGTTTAGGTTTATAAATTCTTGCTATCCCTATAACTTTTCAAATATTTTCAAGTTGTCTTAAGTAGTGTACACATCATTAAGCATTTTTCAGATTATTATGGAAAAATGACATAGAATTGCTGGACACTTAAAGCACCACAAATCTTAGGTAACGAAACTCAAAAATATATATCGGTTCAGAAAAAAAGAAAACGAGCAGTAAAAGGTCCAGGGACTGAGCAAAATCTGTTCCTTGAGGGTAATTCAAAGACTATAAGTCGTGTCTAAATTCAAACCAAGAACCAGGATTCTGACTTCTACATTTCAACTGCTGCCCTAATGGAACATTTTACAAAAACTACGAGAGCAAAAGCTACAAATTGGAGGACACGCAAGGATTCTATGTAATTATCAAGGTTTGAAATAAATTACTCTCACAAACAGACTCCTGATCTAACAGTTCCACACTGTGAAACATACCTGTGTTGCCTCGACTGTGCAAAGTTGAACCCAAGTAAAATTCAAGTTTCAACTCTGGCTCTATCACTAGCTAACCACATTCCCTTGAATACGGCATCCTCCTTTACTCTCTCGCCTTCCCTCTCTACATCTGAAAAATAAGGAGGTTAAACAAGATCATCATGGGCCTTTCCAGCCAGGTCCTCCAGCTCGGCAGCCCATGGGGTCTTCCCACAGGCTTCTCCTCCATAGCACTCAACGAGCTTCCCATTAATTTCCTGTTTAATGTTAGTCTTCATGCCTGGAAGGCAGCTCTATGAGGATGGGGTCTAGCAATCTTATTGCTTCCTGAATACACAATGCTTAGTGCAGTGCCTGGCACTCATGGGGAAGCTTAGTAAATATTTTCAAGTAACTAACTGCCTCCAGGGAAGTTCCCAATCCTTTTCATAAAAAAAAAGTTTTTAATTGAAGTATAATTGACAAATAATATTATAATAGTTTCAGGTGTATAGAAATTTTTTTATGTAGTTACTAACAATGCCAGAATTGAAAGGCAGATGCCCAATACACACCCCACGGAATGGACGACAACCCAGTTCCAAGCTGGATCCCTATCCGTCCTTTCCTTGCTGTCAGATCACTTGGGTGCTGCCTCAGCAGTAGCTTTCCCAGATACTGGCTCCTCTCCCACCAGACCCCGAAGGGCCATGTTCCAAAACTATTCCCCAGAGCTTCCTGGCTCTTCTGAAAGGAATCCAAAACTCCTTTTAAGTTTGCCTCAGATTTTATACTAATAAAGAGTCTGAGCATGGTTTTTTAAAATGGCACATAATAGAGAAGTTAAAAAAGTAAGCACATGGGCCAGCCCCATGGTCTAGTGGTTAAGTTCGGCATGCTCCACTTAAGGTGGCCCAGGTTCATGGGTTTGGATCCTTAGCGCAGATCTATACCACTCATCAGCCATGCTGTGGCAATGACCCACATATAAAATAAAGGAAGACTGGCCCAGATGTTAGCTCAGGGTGAATCTTCCTCAGCAACAACAAAAAAAAGAAAAGCACAATCTCAAAGTAACTTCTCAGAACTAGGCCTTGTCTTACCCAAGTCCTTTCTCTTCTTAAAGATCAGAGGGAACGATCCACCCCAGGGAGTTCCACCAACCCTTTGTTGCTGTGGTGGACAGTCAACCTCTGGTTCCCTCCCCATCTTCTTGCCCAGGGTCCCTCTTCCTCAGCCAACAGAGGGAGGCTCCCACTCTTAACTTTCTCTCATTATTTCTGTCCACTGATTGTTGATCTTGCTCCCCTGAGCCTCAGGCCCTGGGGAAATGGCTGTGACTCTTTTGCAGGAGGAACTCCAGACTAGTGTAAACCAACAACTCCCCCTAAAATCCCCTACTCATTGCTGCCATCCTGCTGCGCACAGTTTCCAAGTTTCCAAGGCAAGACTTGGAAGGGACTCTCCTGGGAAGGGGCTCTGAGCCAGCCACGCCCCTCCCAGGCACCTCCCTGCCCTCCTCAATTTCTCCTAGAATCTTCCTCCTCCCACTAAACCTGGTAGAGTCCAAGTTTTGCAGGTTTTTTTCTGCTGACTTTTGGTCTTCCCTACATGGCCACTTGTATTTCATTCTAGTTCCTCCAATGCGGAAGTTTTAAAGCTTGCTTTAAAATAGACAAAAAAGTTGACAATGCTAATATATAATATGTAGGGATACACAATTGGGTAAGAAAAATCATAAAGGAAAGCAAGGCAGTCACAGAAGTAAGACTTCTATACTTACCTAGAAGAAAGAAGAGTGTGGTTATTTTGGGGGGAAAGAAATGAGTTGGTTTGAGAAGGATCCCTTGGAGGGCTTCTAGGGTAGCTAGAAAGTTCTATGTCCTTTCATGAGTTATGGATTCAAAGGTGTTATAAATTCATTAGCTGTGCAAGTATTTTTAGCTGTTTTTGTATTCACTGAAGGAAACATTTTTGCTTTTTCTTTTTAAGCTCTCACCCTCTTTGACTCTACAACTTAACTAAGGAATAACAATCATCCGGATTTCTGTAAATAGAGAAATTTACAGGTTTATTCCCATGTTTCTGTAAGTTCTCATCGCTGCAATAAATATTTCATATCCAACTTCCATTTGCCTGTCTCCATTCATGAATCAAAGCAGATCTGTTGAAGACAGAGTATGTCTAAGGAAAGCGAGGCCCGAGAAAACTTTGGATAATGGACAACTTGGGGGAAAAAAGGTCTAAGTAGTCACTAAAAATATAATACTCCTTTCCTTTTATGTCTGTTAAAGTATTTTTAAGAACTGCTATGTGCTGGGAAGAACTTTAAAGCAGATGAAGGCAATAATGATGTTATTATTTTGACATCTATTATTACCATGGGCCTGGGACTAAGTATTTAATGCACTACATCAAATTTAATCTTTACAACAACCCCAGGAGATATATATTATTTTTTTAAATAATCCCACATTGTGTGTTTTGTTATTTCGCTGACAAGCCAAGCCCGTTCTCACCTCTGGACCTTTGCACACGCTGTTCCCTCTATCTGCAATGCTCTTCCCCCATCTCTTGGCTGGCTCCTGCTCCTCCTTCAGGTCTGAGTTTAAATGTCACATATTTCTCATTCCACCATTAGCCTTCTTCCCCCTTTTGTTGTCCCTTAAAATATATTCCCAACTCATTCAACACTCAGCAAAGCAACTGTCCAATTCCTCATTTTCTGCTCAGAACTATGGTAAAATCTTTTGAAAATTACAGATCATCCTGATGACTGAACCATCCTGGAATTCTTTTCAGTAAATACCCGGCTGGAATGAGGCGATTTATCTTCAGATACACATACCTTTTGACAGAGAACCATGGAAAAGCAAGTAATTAATACATTGTCCTGGCCAGTAAAAATGCTCTTGCTAATTACTATGAAGAAGAAAGAAAATAACAGTGCCTGATCACAAACGCCAACCTTCAGGCTACAAAGGAAGAAAATCTGCCCTCTATGCAAAGATAAAGCCAAGGAAAAGAACCTTAATTTCTCAGAAAAACAGCCGTACGTGAGTTTGGGTAGGTGAAGTTTTAATTGCAAACTTTAAGCAACAATAAAGATGGCAAACAAAATCCTTTGAAAATGAGAAGAAAGAATAATAATAGCTGTATGCACTCCAACAGGGAAGTATACAGAGCACTTCTAAAATGTATTTCATAGCTAGAATTTATGTTTAGCTTGGTTTTGTGGCTGCCTCTGCAGCCTGTATGTGCAGGGCATTATAAATACTCTTCAGGGGTCCTGCCTCCCTCCCACACCCCATAGCATCAATCAAATTAACCAAGTAGTCGTCAAAGTCCTTTTGGAGGGCGCTCTGTGGCGCAAACCAACTGCAGGCAAACCGCTTGGCCACAGGAGCCGTGCCGTTTCCTCCTCAGTCTCCTCACCCCTGTGGCCTCCAGCCTGGAGACGGTGTCCAGCCTCTCAGCTTACGGGAACCCCTAGCCCACCTCCTGCGCGTGGGTACGCAAGGCCATATTTAGCTCAACCTACTCATAGTTCACTTCACCCGACCAGGTAAAGCCAGACACCAAGTGAGCACAAAGAAGAAAGGGCTTTCTGTCTCAAGTATCTGTCTGTGTGAAGTCAGTGGCTTTTTAAAGGCTACCACTTGGTGCCTACGTGTCAAATTCTTCGGGTGTTTAATTTAGAGGTGGAAAATATAGTCATCTAACGCCAGCAAGCAGAAGGAAGGAGGCTATGATGTTTCAAGGCAAGAAAATAAAACAATCTGGGAATGGATATACATACGTGTGTATGTATATCCATAGATATGCATATATACCATATGTGCATGTGTGCTCAAACAATAAGGGTATGGCTTGCTGCCAAACATTAAGAAAAGTTTTAAAAATTTACGATGTTGGGAAAAAGTACACGGAAACATAAATCTTGGATTTTTCTCCTAATCAATGCTAAACTACCAGAACAGGCATGCAAATCTAATACAGTATAACCCAAGGAACTGAAAGTGTAACAGAAAACCTAAAATTAACAATGGCCTCAATCAATTGTACCAGAAAATGACATTATTTGGTCAATGCTAGACGGCAATAATGATGATGATGGCAAAAGGAACTGTATTTATCATTCCCTGAGCACATTCTATGCACAGAGAAGTGTGATAATGACTTTATATTGAGATGTCGTTGATTCATATAAACCTATGAGGTAGACAGTCTTCTTATCCCCATTTTAAAGACGAGAAAACTGAGGCACAGCAAGAATAAGAAATCTCATCACACAACTGAAAAGTGGTAGAAGAAAAAATGGATTCCAGGCCTATGTAACTCTAGATTAAAGAGTAAAAAGTGACAGCCATTGATATGCAGCCTGCCCTATGAAATGGGAAACGGGAAAGGAACAAAAACCAGATCTAGATAAAGAAAACAAATTGGGAAGAACTCACAGAATTTTTTGGCTAATTTAGGCCTCCAAGAAGTCAGTGTCATCCACACTGTCATGTCGACATAATTTTGGCAACAAAGTTTTTGTGTGGTTGTCAATGACTTCAACTCTTTCACAGTATAGAAGCAGTCATCTGAAAAGTTCGAAACTCAATCGGTGTACTATTTATATGATGCCTAAAAACTAGCTTGCTTCACTTCAAAATAAAATAATGTGGTCTGAAAGAAAAAAGGTAAGGTTATAAAATATGCCAGAACATTCCCGTCTCCATACACATCATCCTCATTCTAAGTAGCCAACTTGCAGGTTGTTACTTATTCCAAAGAGGCAGCCTTTTCTCCAAGACGTTTTGGGAAGCTCACCTTTGGAACCATCTTCAGAGGCTGGCACATTTTTGTGACAAAGTATCATGCCAGTGGCATAATTTTATAGCCACATGTCTTTTAGAATCAAGTCTGGGGAATAAGGCTGCTGATTAAAGTAGGAAACTGGTTTTGAGAAAGAACACGTTGTGATTACAAAAGAGTAAGGTCTCTTGCGTGGCTTTATAGGTGGACAGAAGAGCTCTGGAAATCTTTTGAGTAACAGCTGCCATGCTGGGAAATGTACACAAGCTCCACTGAGTGACGGCTGAGAAGGGGAACATCATTTGGAAACGTGAGTGCCCAAAACTGGACTGTTTAAGATGGTGGTAGTGACGTAGCCATCATGCTCACACAGACTCAGCGCTCTCTGCATGGTGACCAGCACACAGCAGGTGCCCAGTGCATGGTTGTGAATGACTCAACGACTCCACCCATCTGTCAATTAAACAACCAACAAACTCTTTGCTAATGACAAAATTCTTTACTCATACAACAGTTACCAAGTCAAAGATCTAAACACTCACAAAAGTGCCGCTTCACTGGAGAACTAAAACACAAAGGGAAACCTGCTCTAAGGGTCTGCTGCTCATTTTGCCACCTTTCTCCAGATGTTTCCAGTCGGCAGACTGTGTTTCCTAAATGTGTGCATACGGGGTGCCTGCCCCACACAGCAGTCGCTCTGAGTGCAGGGTGAGAATTAAGTTTCCTCTGGCCACCTTGTTATGTTGCCTCTCCCTGCTCTGACAGCCACTCCAGGCAGCTTCCAGTGAGAACGGGTGCCCCCTGCAGCTCAAACAAGAAAGGAAAAACAACCAGGGCAGATCTCTAAAGACTCACATCTTCAAGTGAGAACAAGAATGCCTCTTGCAGGAATGCCCTGTCCAAACAAACCTCATGACAGATCTAGATGGTGCACCCTCTATTTATGGTTAGCCAATCTGATTATTCATCCATCCATTTCTCCCACATTTATTAATAATAAATTATTATTATTATCTTATTACCTATGGGCACTGACACAACAGAGCTGAATAAGACACAGGTCTTCACTTCCAAGGAGGTCACCATCAAGTCCCATTCAAAACCCACAGCCCCCTGCTCTCTCCCTAGCCCCCAGCACATACTGCTGACCAGTGTTGGCATTCTTCTCTTCCTTCCTGGACACAGCTCCCCAGTCCTTCTCCACTGTGTGCCAGGCAGCTGATTCCAATCCACAGAAATGCTATGGGAGCTTGTTTTCCATTCTGCTCACTTATAATAATTTATTTATTCAGTTAGTCAGAAATATTTATTGAATGCCTACCCTGGGCCAACCCTGTTCTGGACACAAAAGAGAGTCCTACATTATAGTGAGGGAGATGGACAAAGTCCCATGTGCTCATGGGAAAGACAGCTAGGAAACAAGTACACAAATAACTGTACATTATTATTTTTAGGTTGCGATACGCATGATGAAGAAAGATAAAGTAAGGCTGGGACATAAAGAACGACAAGAACAACTAACTAGAAAGAACATTCAGAGAAAGCCTCTCTGAAGAGATAGCATTTGAGCAGAGACCTGCACAAAGTGAAGAAGTTACACATGTATGTGAAGAAAGAAGGTTCTAGTCAAGGAAAGAGCAAGATCCAAGACTCAAGAGCAGGGGAGGCTTGGAGACTGGTATGCTGAAGCAGTGAGTGAGGGTGACAGCAGGAGGAGAGGAGGTGTCCCAAAGAAAACCAGGGCCAATCACACAGGGTGCTGCAGCTTATGTAAGGTCTCTGAGGAGCCCTCACCAGTGTAAATGCTGAACAACATGACATCATCAGCACCCTCATCAGCATCATCACGGCACTAGCCAACACTTGCTCTGTGCTGGGTGCTATTATCTAAATGACCACAGCCCTAGGAAATGGGTACTATCACCTGAGATACAGAAGCTTAACAAGTCGTCTTCCATCACCCAGCTAGCAAGTGGCAACATGAGGAGTCAACCTAGGAGCCCACGATCTTAACCAGGGTGGTAAAAACACACCTTAGCAACTACAACTCTGCATTATAAAAAGATAAAAGATATTTACAGCTACCCAAAAATTGTAAAGCAAATCCTGCTAATGCTACATGAATGGCTGTCTGTGGCTTTGTGCAAGACTCCAGTGAGTGGCTCACATATAGGCACCCAAAGTAGTGGAGTCAAACCTCTCAGAGGTGAAGCTGACTGGGCTAGGAAGACTACACCAGAAGATGGAAAAGCCCTTCCAAGACGGCCACTGACTCTCAGGTAGAGGATGCTTGTGGAGAGTTCAAGGCAGATTGTGCCATGAAATACAAGCGTGGCAAAAAGTACTCTGACATGTTGTGCAATAAGTGATTTTAAATGTAACTAAACAAAGTAAAGATCATAAGTAGATATCTTGACTATTTTATCTATATCCTTATAAGTTTATATATTTGAATTTCAAAACAATTTTTGAAATTTCTCTTTGAGAAATATAGGTGGTTTTACAATCAGGGTGGCTTATATTCGGGCATATACGATGATACTTCCTGACTCATAAATGATGGAAGGAAGTGCTCAACAGAATCAGGGAAGGGGTCCAGCCCTCAGCCTGGAAACATCTGTGGAGAACCCAACACAGCTGCAGGCGCTGCCTTGGTGGAAACACTCAGGCTGCCTTTGCTTAGAATGTTCATCTTCTGAACTTGAACTGCTACAGCTTAGTTCAACCCACAAAAAAAAGTCTCTTTGGGCTTTATTCCCCCATCTCCTAGTGTGTCTTATATTATGATTATGTCTATGGTTCTGTCTGCCCATTAGATAGAGTGAGGGAGAAGCAAGAACCTGGTCTCAGACAACCAAGAGGTTACTACAGAGCCTGAGACAAATGGCTGTGAAGTGAATGAATACATGAACAAAACTTTCGTTTCATAAGCATTTAAAATACAGACATATGACCTTATTTTTATATGGGGAAAAAAATAAGCTCTGAGAATTAAAAACATTACAGAATCTGTTACAACTGAAAAGAGGGCCCTCCCACCACCTGTAAGATATCTTCCAGACTTCACAGCCCCTAAAGATACAATTCTAACTACTACCTTGGTCTCAAACATTGCACTCCAGTGTACACATGGTGGTGATTCTTGTGAAGTGAAACTTTATCCAGGTGAACCAAGCCACAGTCTAGCACGGCCTTAATCCTCCATTTAGAGTAAGGTGGAAAATAATCTTGTAAGATGAGTAAAAGGGCAAAGCCATCATTAAGCCAGGTTAAGAGAGGTGCAGTTCATTCAGAAATTATAGGCCAAATTATCATCAGACTCAGGCATCCAGGAGACGTACATTCAAGGTTATATCGTTCAACTGTTAACATTTTCAAATTTGCGGTTTTCTAATTTCTCATAAGGATCCTTTCACAGCCAAAAAAGTAAAACCAAAATAAAAATAAGCCTGCTGGTAATGACACAGGGACGCTCTGTGCTTCATTTCCAACCCGTATAATTGATTTTGACAGCATAACAAGGACCTAAAGCGCTATACTCCACACTGCCAATGAACTGCTTTAGTAGGAAGAGGGCAAAACTGCATCCAAGTGAGAACTAACAATGGATACCTGAAAAATTCAATTTTAAATTTTAAGGTTGAAATAATTTCTACATCTTCCTCCAAAACATTCTTTATCAAATTTGGATTTGGGGCATAGCATAATGCGAGTTTATAATCCAAAGTCAGTGCAGATCCCAAAGTCCAAGAAGTGATAGAAGGAAATATTACTATGCTTGTCATAAACATTTTTCAAGTTTGCTTCGTGTCAACTTTTTTAATAAGGTCAATTTTTTAAAGGATACCAGAAGTAGAAATTTCTTGGCCAATCATTTGGACAGAACTGTTTTTTAATCAAGTAGCAGGTACAAAGCTATTGCAAGATGCCCAGGTGAATTCTTATTCAGCAAAGATAATACTACGTTTAATAAAGTGTCACTGCAGAGTTTGTTCAACCTTACACCCTAATCAAAGAGCTGACTGCACATCTCAGTTATCAGCACTATAAATTGCCTAGATCAGCATTTACCCAAGTTGCATAAAATACTAGCTATTTGCAATGTTAATAGGTGTTCCAGAAAAAAAAAAATAAAGACTTCTTTTGTCAAATGATTTGGAGAAATTTTGGATTAAAGAACATTAAACAGTTCTCTTGACCACAGGACTTCTCAGAGTTTTTAATACGCTAATATGCACAGTGATTCTCCAAGTGAAGGATAGAGTATGTATTGTTTTCCAAAGGCCTTTGACAAATGGAACCCTTTTTTCTAATAGTATCTCATAGAAGCTCATTTTGATAAACATGCTTTGGGAAATGCGAACCTAGATAATATCAACCCGGTTTTTGTCAAATTAGTCTCTTTTCTATTTTCCCACAGCTCACTATGACCCACACAGTTGAGGGGAAAAAATAGCTCCTATTGACATAGTGGCTTATTAAAATAATAGTCTACTTCGCTAACAATTACATTTAAAAGCCATATAGCTCCTGCCCTTAAGAAATAAATCTGTAACCCAAGTGGTTCAATTCTGAGGAGTTCCTGTATTGTGTATCTTGTGTCCAGACTGTCACAGTTCTAATCTTTATCTTATACCAAACAAAGTAACAATTAGAGGATGTATTATTATAACCGACTAAAGAAAAAAAGCCATGTTTTAGTGCACATTACAAAAGTTTTCTCAAAATGGCAGACCTTGCACTTCAGATAGAGAACAGAAAGAATTTTTAGAACAAATTATATTTAAAGCCAGATAATATATTACTGGGCTGGTACTGAAAGAGACCAATTACCCCATTTTCCTGAATTCCCAACTGGAAGACATCCTTGCCACTGACATGAATGCTCTATTTGGGCAGTAGCAACCCCACTTGGTCCAGGAGCTGCCATCTTGGATGGTGTTTTTAAATCTTCACATGTATGTATATTTCAGTTAGTCTCACGACTTCAGGATTTCAGAATTGAAAAGGGCCTTACCCCAATACAAGCCTTTCATTTTGCAGATGAGAAAACAGGCTCAGAAACCAAAAAAATCACTTGCTCTGACCATCAAGTGATGACTGGACAAAGAAGGTATGGTGTATATATATATATATATATATGTATATAGACACACACACACAATGCAATACTACTCAGCCATAAAAAAGGATAAAATTGTCCCATTCACAACAACATGGATGGACCTTGAAGGTATTATGTTAAGCGAAATAAGCCAGACAGATAAAAACAAACTCTGTATGATTCCACTCATATGTGGAAGATAAACAAACACATGGACAAAGTTCACAGATTAGTGGTTATGAGGGGAAAGGCGGGTGGGGGATGGGCACAAAGGGTGAAGTGGTGCACCTATAACATGACTGACAAATAATAATGTACAACTGAAATTTCACAAGGTTGTAAACTATCACAACCTCAATTGAAAAAAAAATCATTTGCTCAAAGTCACATAGCTAATTAGTGACTGAGCCTAGAATGGAACCTAGCCTCTGCACTCCCTTGGTACCCTCATCCTTCACCTACTCTGACACGTGTAGGCCTGCTGCAGAGCTGTGCTTCAGAAGGCCATCTGGAAGCTTCTGCTCTGGCTCACCAGAGCCAAGGCTCCAGCTGCAGACACATCCTCGTTGTTAGTTACCTCCTTTAAACAGTCTTCTCCGCCAGACTAAGCAGCAGCCCAGGAATACACGTTCTGGTTTACTTACAGAAGCTGCTGCAAATCAAACGCTCGGAATGGCAACTTTAGTCAGGAGAAAAGACCCTGAGACATTCGAAGTAAAAAATCCTGCCTTACTGATTGTTAAGTCCCAGCAGGGAGCACAGCGCCTGGCATGTAAAAGTCCTCAGAAAGCATCAGCAGGACTGCCTTATGAACTGAAGGGAGAGCCTCAGACGCTTGAAGGAGCATTTCATTCTTAAAGTTTAGAAATTTTGGCATGTAAAAAAAGAAATAGCATTTCGGTCTATCTCAGTTGAAAGAAGCTTATCCACTTCCCCAAAAAGCCCACGTGAAGCCTCCTCACCCAAATTTATGCCACCTAACTTTCTCATCTGTTTTAGGAGTACCTGACCATCATCTTCACCATTACTATAGTTATTGTGGCCAAACTGAAGCACGTAAAGAAACAGTTCCAAACAGGAGAGAGGGGATGCCCTACTCATGGCTGAGACCTGACAAAGAATTCCAGCTCCTTCTCTTGTTTCACATGACCAAGTCTTTCTCATCTATAGAATGGTTTTAAAGATAGCTGCAACCTCATTAGTTTCTTGGGAAGATTAAGCAAGTCAGTGTGTATACAGAGCAACTTAGCCAACTAGGATGGGTTTTTAACAGCTGCTTGTATGGAAAAGAATTATGAAACTGGGTGGGCAAGAGTCCTGAGATCCGCTGTACATGTCTGCCATGGGTGTCAAAGCGGTGAGCACAACATACATATGGGAGATTTGCTGTGGATGCAGTGGTGCGCTGCCCAGATCCCTCTTGAGAAGGCACTCGTTCCCCAGCTGCCTGGGATGTGCCTTCCCTGAGAGCTGTCCTACCCAAGGTTATGCCCTCCCCAGAGGTTGCTCATCTCCACTGACTTGCTGATAAGGGGTTACCAAGACCCAGCCTTCTCCTCTAGATTGGGGTTAACTCCCTCCAAATAGCCACCACAACTCCAGAGCAACTGACAGGAACTGCTGAGGCCTTTGTTACAACTAACTACACTACAGTTCACCTTTTCCCCGTGCCCAGTCCTGCTGCCCTCCTTTCCTGACAGCACCCCCAATAAACCTCCTACATGTTAATCTCAGACTCTCGATTTCCCAGGGAACTCAACTAAAGACATTATCCCTGGCCTAGTTCATTGCTCAATAAAAAGCAGCAGCTGTCATTCTTATTGTTAAACTGTCTAAACAATCCACACTTGTTTTCCATGATAAGAGACTTCCTGAGTCTCTTTAGGGGTGACATCCCTTTATGGAGGAGGAAAAGTGGTAAAGATATAAATAACTTAAACCAATTTTTCTTTATCATCCAAAGAGTCCTAAGTTCCATAGTCTGTTCTCACAATTTTCTTCACCACCGATTTGTCATTTTCTTCTTTAGTTACTCTAATTTTAAAGACATAAGAGAGACAGGAGATAGAATATCCTGTTTATAAAACAGGCATAAATCTGAGTTTACTATGAGGGGTAATTTTATGTCATCTTAGATGGTCAATCTAATATCCAGCACTGAGGGAGCACAGGCCTGACCTGTGGGCTAGAGGGTTAATGGTTCAAATCCTACTGAAGGCAGACATGTCTTATGGAACCAATGGACTACACAAACGGCACTGGACAAGGATGCAAAAGGCCTAGGATCTGGTATCCCCTCTGCCAATAGCTCCCTCTGGGATCTTGGGCAGCTCATTTGCCTTTGCTGGGCCCTACTTCCCTCATCAGCAAAACAGGAGGCTTGTCTAGTAAGAAAAACCTATGATTGCTTAACCTTGCAGGGCTTTTCCAGGCAACATAAATAAGTAAGATGTAAAAGGAAAGTGTAATAGCGAAGAAATTAAAAGTGTCATAAATTCAAATTACCAACTTCCCAAACACGTATTATAGGAGAGACTATTAAGTGAATAGGAACAGATTTTATAGTTTTATATTCTTTTTGCAATATTTCCATCTAAATCATTGCCCATGTCATTGATTGTCATTTCCTTAATCTAGAGTGTTTGAATATACAGCTTAGCAATGCTTTGGACAAGCCATAAGTCAAAGTTAACATTTTTAAAAATTAGCCATGCCCAGGTCTCTGCCTTAGGCAGCGATTTGCTGAAACACCCGCATCTATTAGAAAGAGCCCATTGATGTCGAGGTGACACACACCGTGATTTGCAGGTGACTAACCTCTGTTAGCCATATCTCAGGGCAAACCTGCCTTAATTACCCTGCCTAGGGAGGGCTGGTTTAACTGGACTGGCTCTTTTGATGCATGTTGAACACGACTGCCCCCTAGGGATTACTGAATGCCATGTGTGTGAGTTATTATGTAAATTTTACCTTTGAAAAAGTAATAAGGTGTGCTGTCAGAATTTTTTTCTTTTCTCAGTCCCCTTGCGTTCAAAGTGTGAGTTCTTCGGTAATGCCTTCATTGCATCTGCTTTGAAAATTATAATGCACATGCTACAGATTCAAGCAGAATAGAAAAACATTTGGCTGCTCCCAAGTACACACCTTAAATCTTTCATTTCTCAGTGGCACAACTTCTTTAAAGCACATCTTCTGGTTTAGAAACTTCTGCCTAGGAAAGCATTTTCTTCAGTGTCCAAAAGCTGAGCCTTAGTCTGATCTTCACCGGAAGGACTCTTAAGCATGGGTGCCACCTCAAAGCTTTGCCTTTAATAAGACCCATGACTATGGATGAGTCAGTGAACAATGGTCTGAGGCTCAGTTTCCTCATCTATAAGATGGAGATGTACAAACTCGCCCCACCCAATCCTCAAGGTCGATGGGAGGATGCAGCAAGAAGATCACCCGTTAAAGCACTTCAAGAGGCACACAGGGCTCTGGCTGAGATGCATTGTTGTTGTTATTATTGACTAAACTGATCACCAGCAGGGATTTCAATAAACATATAAAAATGATGCCTGCAGTTTATAGCCCAAACCTCACCTCAGAAAAAGCCAGAGTTAAAGGTCAACAGAGGAAAGGCAGACTCTACAAAGCGAGCTCTCTTCTCTCCTTAGAGCTGAAGCACACCCTTCCTTTTAGCACATCTGTGTCTGCTTCTAATTCTCACTGGAGATCACAGTAGGACACAGGCTGCCTTTCCCTTTTCGATTTATATTTTAAGACCAAAAGGCACAAAATGGGATGACATTTCAAAAATAGTCTGCTCTTCCTTAGCAACCTCCCTCAAAATGAATACGAGATTGCTGTCTCATTCCAACAAGATTCCTTTTTCCAGCCCCCATCTTCTCCAGCTTTGTCATTCCAGAGCATTCAAGACTCTACTCCCATAATAACAATGATTTCACTTGACAAATATGTTGCATTTCATTCAGCAGGATCTTCAGTCTATGACAAACAAACATTCACCTTCCTGAGGACTGCCGAAGAGCCACAAATGGAGCGAAACCTAAAAACCCTTCAGAAAAGAATAATGAACCCCACTCTGTCTCCAGGGGGTAATTTAGTAGGTAGATTAGGCGACACTTGATTAAGGGTAAACCTCTCTTTTCCATAGATATATATTGTGTTTGTACAGAGGGGCTGTATGAAGTGGAGGATTAGGTCACAAATCCTCAGGAAAAAGCAGAAGACGTTTCTCAGAAGAAATATGCAAGTTACTGCACATTTGGAAAAACAAGTAATACTTTATTGGGAGGAAAGAAGAAAAACTCCACATACAACAGTTTTATTTACACGATTTCACTTGGCTTCTTGGAACATTTCTAACAAATGGTTAGTTCCCAAATACATTGCGCAGGATGCCTTGTCACTGCTGACAGTCTATGAGTTACTACAAAGAGTAATGACTTCAACTCAAGGCTACTAGAAACTGATTGTCAAATAAGCTTTTTCTGAGACTGCCTAGAGGAACCCGCTACAACAAAAGTCGTTTCTGGCTCGTGGGGGATTATAGTGTGAAAGAAAAACAAATGTCAAAATAAATCCCCCAGGAAAGAAGGCACTTCTGTACTAACCCTCAGTCCTATTCGCCAATGTTCTGTGTCCTCCGCAGACGAGCAAATACTTGAATACTTCTCGTCGTCTGAAACCTTGACCAGAGTCTGGAAATGTTGCATGAGGCTCAGCCCACATTTTAACAACGCAATGGAATTTATCCACAACTTAATGGAACTTCCCAATCTCTACCCATCAAGGTAGAAAATCGCAAGACAAACAAAATAAAACACTTCGTAGTTTTAAAAAAATCATACTAAGTTCTAATGAAAATTTGACCAAATGTGGACTTTTCTTTTAAACCTATGTTAGGATGGCTCTTCTCATCTTTCCATATGTTGAACAAGATGGCTGAAATGGAGCCTTCCTAAATCACTCTACACCATGCCTATCGAACAGCCATGAAAAACTAGGAACTAAATAAACGTGTTTTGACAACGATGAATCTCTTAACTCTGCTGGTCAGGTTTCCTCTAATGGCAGTACTCAGAAGTATACCATAACACATGAACATAGATCACAGTTAAAGTAATGATTTTAAGCTTAGGGAATTGAAAGAGAACTTAACTCAGTGACTTGGAGAGATGGACACAGAGATACGAGACTTAAAAACTGCTGCTTAAAACATACATGTCCCTCTGTGAAGAAGTAACTTAGCAAAGCTTGGGAACATCATAATGAGCTATATGTTTTGCTGAAACCTACACATTTTTGAGGTTTACGTTGTTTGTTACACTTCCTCTCTTAGCTGATTCCAACTCTAACTGGAGGAGCAAAGTAAAGGAAGTCCCCTCAGAAAAAAGACATGGATGTACAGAGTTGCACAAATTGAAAGATAAAATTGTCTTTCTAGCTTTCTTTTATTTTTTAAAACTCTACTAAAAAGACAAGAATAAATGGGAACATTCATTTGCTTTTTAAACTGATCACACTTGGGTTTAACCACTGGCAGAGAAGAAACTTTACAGTTCCCTGGGAACCTATAATTTGGAAACGGAAGCACAGAAGAACAGACTTTAGTTTTCAGGCAATAAATTGAAGAGAATTCTGCAGACACACAACAGAAAAGGAACATAAAATATTGGCTTGTGCATTTCTTAGAATGTTAGTTCATTAACTCAATAAGCTGCACAGGGAAAAATGCAGCCAAAACCTACAAAGCTGTCCACTGGGATTTCAAATTGGCATATTTACTCAGCAAGAAATAGCTAGAGGTTGGGGAGAAAAATGCATCCCATTCTGGTAATGACAATTTAGTGTGAATCTCCGGAAAGACACCTGTCGAAAAATCTCCATGCGGGCTCTAACGGGACACACAGAAGCCCAAAGCCCCGAGGCCAGACACAAACATCATGCTCTACAATCTGTGCCCTGGGGAACAGTTCTACAGAATTGTACAAGAAAATCACAATCTTTCACGTCTTCTTTTCACACGCAATTAAAAATAACTTGAAAAATGTTTTACTCTTTCTTCCTTATTGCCACAAATGTTTTTTGAATGCTTTATTGGAAAATTTCATTTACTAGTGTGAGCTCTCTGTGTTACTCATCAGCATAAAATAGCTGCAAAGGCTTTGTTGGCCGATACTCCCAATGGTCACTGTCTTCTATGGTTAAAAGCTCATTATCAGTCTCCCTGGGAGAAAGCTCTAGAAACAGAGCCCCACATAGATCAGGGATTGTGATCTTTCATAAACCTCATCTTATTTAACCCATGCAGGGAGGTAGAGATTGTTACCCCCACTTAAAGATGAAAAAAGTGAGGATCAGAGAGGTTCTCTGCCTTACTCTTACTCAAGGGCCAGTATTTCAACTTCATGGCTCTTTATATATCCCTTCCTGTTCTCCTTGTCAATTCTCCAAAAAACAATCTAAGAAGTTAAATCAAGAATACTCTATTGCTATAGATTGTGGGTATTTCCTCTGAGAAACAGTAATGCAAGGTAGTTAAAGTATTTTCCAACAAAAAAAGGATTCAGGGCAAATACTCTAAACTGCCATCTGTTTTCTCTGGGTCCAGTTGAGCGAGCTAAGGCGCATCCTTAGTTTTTTTATTTATACCATGTGAGCCCAATGGGATAGGCTCTATCCCACAACCCTCCAAGGCTGTGCCATAGAGGCTCCGAACCAATGGGCAATCCACCTGCACATGTGCCGCATTGGTTCCATAGAGTGTTTAAAAAAATTGAACCAACTTTATCAACCCCATAGATTTCACATAAAAATTTACACTTTACAACAATCAGAAGGTCTCTCAAACCCAGGCCCACCTTTATGGCAACATTCAGCCAGAAATTAGTGGTCCTGACTCCTTTTGCTGAGGCAGGAACTTGTGAGTTCCCCTCCAGCATTCTTGATTCTATTCATATACCAAGGCCCCCTGAAGCTGTAATTTTTTATTGTGTTTATATTATTGCTTTCCTTACAGTAGAGAAACATTTCTCCAAACCTTGTCTCTTTTAGCAGCTTGAATGATTGGTCTCCATTCTTCAGCCCTGCTTGTATCCACCCCTTGACAATGCTCTCTTCGTGGGTGAAGTACACTTCCCCAACCCTTGACTATTAGCTCAGCCATGTGCCTTGCTTTGGTCAATGAGGTGGCATGAAAATCACAGTGTCAGTTTAAGATTAGGCCTTATGAGACCTGAAATGTTTTTGCTTACCCTCTTGTGCCTCTGCTACTGTCATCAGAAGAGCATCCCCTGGGTAGCTGATGCCCCTTCCGGTGAATCTTAGAATGAACACATGTGGAACAGAGCTGCCCCGGCCACCCACAGACCTGCAGCGAGAAGCACACACACCCACGCAAGCCCACCCTGGAGCAGCTGAGCCACTCAGTCAACCTGAAAATCCGTGAGAATAACTACTGACACTTCAAAGGCACTGAGTTTGGGGGCCATTTGCTACACAGCATCATTATGGCAAATGCTAACTGATACATATTTACAAACATAAAAGATAGGCTGAAAGAACCAGATATCATAATTTTTCTTACGTGCAAACCTATTTCTTATTTATGTTACTAGCCAAGACCCAGAAGGCATTTGAGTTTGCAATTCCTGCCATAAAACCATAAACTTAAGAACTAAAGTTTGGGTTTATGAAATGTTTCTTAGCACGACTATATATCCAAATGGCCCAGTTTTTGCCTATTGCTGTTATGTCCTGGTTTGGACAATAAATAACATGGTCACTCTATCTACATGCAAATTTGTCTCCCATTTTCACACAAAGTGGTTGAATCTCTTCGATCTCTCTTTGGAGCCTGATCCAACAGCTATTATTGCTGTAGGCAGCACTCTACCTGAGATTTTTCTGGATGTAATACCTATTTGTAAAACCTATCTGGATGTAATACTTGGCTGAAATCATTAAGTCAGGGTATCCAACCATTACAAAATACTGGTATAGAATAAATCAAACTTAGTAGGTGCCAATCCCACAGCCACCAACCAATCAACCAAACAGCGAACCAAACCAGATCCCAGTTCACTGGCACTTAAAGGCCTTATCAGGCTAACTTATAAACAGGAAGTACTTAAAACAACAGCAATATTAAAAAAATCAACTGCCCCTAGAAAGGAAAGTCCTGTCTTCAGAAGGCAGTAATTATTGCATCTGAGTATATCTGCTTAGCAATCCAGGAAAGTGGGAGTTTCACTCTCTATTAACCTTAACCAGAGACATTTTCATCAAAATTAATCATGATTACTTTTTATTGCATTTCAAATGCTGTCCTTTATTTGGGGTGGTCAGGAATGCAACTAAGCAATTCCAGACTGGGCTATCTTTTATGAATAGGTCTATGAGGTAGTTATCAAGGCCCCTTATAAAAATATTGCTATACAAAAGTTCATGAGCCAAAACCAGACACTAATTTCCATAACTAGATGTGTCCTTAGAAAAGAAAAAATTACTATATATAGATAAGACAGAAACTTTGATGCTCAATGCACATCAAAGCAGAACTGTATAAATACCCCTGATATAATAAACAACACTTTAAAAAAATGTTTCTTTCACCTTTTCCTTGTTATTATAACAGTTAACCATTAACACTTATTTTGAGCATAACTTTTGCTAAGTACAATTCTAAATTTTTTTTATATGCATTGACTCCTTAATCCTCACCACAACTTTGGAATAGATACAATTATTATTCCCAATTTATAGACGAGGAAACTGAGGCTTAGGGAAGTTAAGTAATCTGCCCAAGGATGTTCAGCCAGTAAATTCTGAAGCTTGGAATGAATCGTAGGCATTCTAGCTCCAGAGTCAAAGAAAGGTAACGATAAACACTTACCTCACTGCCACCACGATCAAGCGGTCTGTTATGTTTTGTGCCCTGACTGTGTCTTGCTCTGTGCAACCTCCGTACCTCCCTGATACTTCTCCCGCGCGGAGGGCCTTCCCTACTGCGCTATCCCTCCCATGGCAAACTCATTCAGCTCCAATCCTAGCTATTCCAAGAAAACTCTCAGCTATTCCACATTTTTCCTGCCTTCTTTTTTTAATTCTCCAGAACTCTCACCATCTAAAGATAGTCAGATCTGGGTTTGAGTCCTGACTCTGCCACTTATTGGCTAAGTAGTTGAGGGTGAGTTATTTAACCTCTCATAGCCTCTTTCTTCTCATATATCAAATGGGATAATAGTTAATCTACCCATAAAGTACATTAGCTGTAGGATTGCTGTGGTTTTACCTGCCCAGAATCCCTTCTGATGAGAACTCCTGTCTTTCTTGTGGGAGGTCACCTGTCCTCACTCTTAGCCCATGGGATTTGGGTGAGGCTAACCCATTTCCCCTAGGTACCAGCTGATCACATGACCTGATCCTGGCCTATCCAATTTATGCATTCTATCAGGCTTTGAACTTTTTCTAGAACTACTCATAAAAACCCCTTCTCCTCAAAGAGGGTGACTGTACTCATAGAAGATAGGCTAGCTCCTGGTGGCCATTGCTGGCATCACTGTGGACATCCTTCCAGGGAATCAAGACAAGAAAGAGCAAAGCACACCTGTGAGGAGGATGGAGACACATTCCCGATGCCATAGTTTGAATGTCTGAATGTAGTCAGGTCTGAAGTCCACCCCTGGCCTTTTCAGTTCATTGAGCCAATAGATTCCCTTTTTGGCTTAGTTCAGATTGTTGTTTTCCTATCACTTGCAACTAAGAGTCCTGACTAACCCAGGTGACATAAGAACTAAATAGCTGCTATAAAGTATGTAGCATAGTACCCAGCATATTGAAAAGTTCAATAAATGGTGCCTACTACTGTTACTGTTCCTCTACACTCATTTCTCGAAGGCGGGAAAACCTGGTGTCAGGTCTACCTCCACCACTTACTAGGATCTCACTTTATAACTTTTCTGAGACTCTAGTTATACCCCATGTAAAATCAGCAACGTTATTGTTAGGAATAAATGACAATATATGCCTGGCAAGGCAATAAAATGTTCTGCAAATTTGAATTATTATTGTCTCAGTCTGTAGATTCCAATATTTCATATGACTGATGGGGATACTAAGACCCAAACCCCTGGACTATGATTTGCCAAGAACATTTAGGAAGCTATGGATTCAAATAAGTTACCAGTCCATTTTAAGGTGGTCCCAGGACTAAATAAAGGACCTGATGCTACTATTGTGCCATTCAAATCAGGCATTGATGCAAAGGGACTTGATTGGCACCATAAAGGCACCTCCAGGACACAGAGAAAAAAGAAACTAATATTGACTAAGTAGCCTCCATGTGCCATGCTCTGTGCAAGGCATTTCCTTATATTTCCTACTCTGGAATAATTATTTATTTCTCTTATGGTCAACTAAAAAGATGAACTATGTGTACATATTGAAATTATCTAACTTTTTCTATCTCCAAGGAGGAAACCTAATATATAACTGGAGAAAGATGCTAATTAATAAGCAAAATTTAACATGAACTCCAGCCAAGTCGAACTTGAACTGTTCTGTTTAAAGGCAGACTGGAATAAATAAAGGAACTTCAAAGCAAATGCCCTGTTTTAGCTTGAATGTTTTATTGAGCACATGGGGAGTACTCCATTGCAAAAATAGGGATGGTTAATGAGGAAAAGTTGGTGTTTTCAGTCAGTTGGTTGGTTTCTGAGATACGGCCATCTATTCAGAGATAACTATATTCCACAGAAAAGACAAAATAATGATCTGTCTCAGAGCCTCAGAGTTTTGAAGAAAACAAAACCAGTTTTGTAAACTGTCTGAGATCAACTTAATGCATCCTTTTCCAAATACCTTCTATGATAACGTGCACAAATTTCCCTTCTACTAACACCAAAACAATAAAAAGGAAGACACTTTCATGTTTTAAGCTTCTTTACAACTATATAAATGCAGCCCTTACCTCTTAAGGTATGATACAGGAACCAAGAGACTCTGTGCAGCATTAGTAGGCTCCACCACAATCAGCTTTTTTGGGGCACCATTTTGAAAATGATGCTCCATACGCAGAAAGACCTATTGGGTTCCCTGGGAGTACACTGTTAGTGCTAGACTCAGAGCAAAGGCAAGTTCACCATCTCTGTGCATGTTTTCCCACAGCAATAAGTACATTTCTAAGAGAGTCAATCTCCAAATCTTTAGGGATTAAGGAGAACACTGGGCTCACCTGTAGATGCTGCGAGTTGTCAGCCATGCTATCTTCTCGCCTGCGAACTTCTTCCAGTAACTGGGCATTCTTCTTCTTTTCCAACTGTTGATTGTGCTTGAGGTTGGCCACCTTCTTATTCTGATCCTTCATGTGCCTGAGAAAAGTCGGCACAGCTTGGTTAAATTGAACCACTAGAAGATCATATGTTATCACATTAGAAGTATGAAGTATAGAATATCTAAGTACTATGTATAAAATATCTTGATATGGATTCAGATAAAGTTGGGACCTCAGAATATTCCAATCATTCAACCACAAATATGTTTTGAGCACCCAGGTGCCAGGTGCTAGGATGGCACTGGGGCTGCAGTGGTGAATGAGACAGGTATAGTCTTCACCCTCCTCATGGAGCTTGGAGTCCAGAGGGGAAGACAGACAAGTACCAAGGAGACACAACTTAGGTTTCCTAACGTTGAAGGAAATAAATAGCATGCTGTGAGAGATGATGATGTGTATTGCCTGTGTGAACAGGTGGTAGAGTGGGGGAGATGACTTTAGTCACTGTGGCCAGTGAAGGCCTCCCTAAGGAGGCAAGACTGTGGATGAGACTTGAAGGATCCAGCCAAGAAAGCACCAGTGAAGGAGCTCCTCAGGTAGAAAGAACAGCAAGTGTAATTCCCAAAAGAACCCAACTGCTTCTCGGAACTGAAGGGCTGCAGTAAGGAAGGAGATGGGACTGCAAAGGGAGGGAGGGCGTGGGGCACACAGGGCCCTGTGGTCTGTGATGTGCCATTTATTTTCTTCTAAGTGGCTGCTGTTCTAATTATTATTATTCTTTTGGATCATGTTCCTATTCTGAGATCATAATCCATTACTTTGATTTTAAAATAACAATTACAAGGCTCCAATCAAATACACTGTCATCACTTAGCTCAAACAGAATAACACTTTGGCTAATCATGTTAAATAAAGCCCCGGTGCTGGGAATAAAAGTTCTTAATGAATCTATATGATGTCAAAGTGCAAAATCATAAAGTGATCCAGTGAGTAAAAGACTAGGGTAAAGGATGAGTTTAAAAGTGGCAGGGGCGGGAGTGGGGCTAGTGACAGGCTAATGCGGACTATTTAACCGGCGGCGTTTAGCAAAACATTCCACAGATTTAGGAAACCATGTCCATGGCAGCTATTACAAATCTAATCCAACACGTGAGGAGGCAGGAGAGCAGTACCGGGGGCTCAGGAGCAATGATTCCAAAAGAAGAGAGTGGTGGAGCAGAATGATTTGGGGTCCTTTCTAATCCCTTCATCCCCTCTCCCCAGCATTGCTAAGTCAGCTACTGTAACTGAGCCCTGGCTCCCAAAACAAGAGTACTGAGAATCAGAGCTCTTGTGGAAATATAAACGAGATGAGAACTAGATGATAAAGAGCAAACATGTCAAATTGAAATAATTAATAATCAAATGGAAGCCATTCTCAACAAGAAACTCTTATTTCCAGCCCTCATAAAGTTATATACTCCCCTACTCCCTTCCACTCCAAGAAAATGATGTTCAAGAGAATTGTTTACTAAGCTGAATAATCTTCTATTTAGGAATCCCGCTCATAAAAATATTCCGAACACTTTGGTTCCTTATAAATATTTACAGAAGCAACTGAAGCTGCAATTTAAATATTCCCGATGACACTTATTAGGAGGATAGAAAGTGAGATAGAATAACCATCTCCTTAGTCATTACTTGGATTGGATAATTTTTGTCTGATATTTCCCAGTTTGTACTGGCTATAGTAACGTACACATATGAAACTACCAACTGTCTACAGGCTAATCTACTTTGAGAACATTATCTTTTGGTTACTATAAAGATGCTAAGAATGACCTCTTGCTTCCTAACTGAACAAGGATATAGTAGTGCCAAAGCCGACAGCAACCTGGGACAAGCACATATTCCAGTTCCTTAGGAAACTGGGTCAGTGCTCAGTAATAGGATGTGATGGAGAGGTAAGTATTACTAGTGAGATTGTTTAATTAGAGCCCTTTTTTATTTAAAAAAAACCACTTTTTTGTAACTTGGAAGCAAACAATTAAATAAAACCAATCACAAAACATTTTTTCTCCCAAGTACCAGTGATAAATAAAATAGGTTATTATTGCAAACATTATTTGCATAGTTAAAGAACTCCCACAAGGTTCTCGGAGCAGTCCAAACATATTAGCCCTTACTTTCTGGGATACTGCAGTGTTTTCCAATCCAAAAAGAAAAAGAAAAGCCTTCAAATCCATGCATCCCTTAAAGCCTTCCTGAATTAAGAGTAGTTAAGAAAAATGGGAAATTGAAGTTCAGACATTGTGATGGAGCCCTATCCTCAGCATTCTCCAACCACACCTTCAAATACTGCCTTACTTAGACAACAGTGAGTGGAAAAGAAAAGCTGGGTTTTGAAAGGCACTGCTTAGGATTTAGGCCAATTAGATTGGTGTAAAGTAAGGTAATGAAATTGATGATCTCATCTTTGTTCCTGTGAACATCAAGAGATTACATATGAAGGGTACATACTCCTTTGCAGCAGTGCCATGCTTTTCAAATACGTTTCTCGTACTAGAACTCTTTCTTCTAATAAAAGCTTACCTGAAAGTCAAAAAGGGAAAGTAGAAGTGCTCTGCTAGAAGTAGGATAGAGGTAAGGAGTGGGATGGGGTGGGAACAGATGATCAGAGCCTCACCTACTAGACAATTCCTCTCTTAGGTGCCCTCAGGGAAGCCCTAAGGCTACCTGAAGCACAGGTTGACACAGCAGTTCATGGAGTAGGAGGAGAGAGAGGAAGGCGGGTAGAGAAGTCATGAAATTTAAAAATATGAGATTCCTTGGAGAAGAGAAAATACCCCACAGAAGCTCACTGGATGCTGACTGAGGGAACGACCGCAGTACGTTTTGCTAGTGATAATTTCATCATTTCCAAGAATAAAATCTGTAAGTGATCTATCAGTCCTTCTATCTTCCCCCGTCTGCAGAAGAAAACCCACACTGCATAAATCATGTTAAACTCCGTACAGCTCTCACTTGTCTTTAAACTCAGGCAGAGCCCCCGGGGGTGCAGATTGCCAAGCCCTCTGGCAATACTGCCTCAGAAGGTGTCACTGATACCCACTTCCCAAACTCCCACCCGCCAGGCAACTAGGGCATTCCATGGCTCTGCCAGAAACTGACCTACTCCATGTTCAGAAAAAAAGTTTCTGGAGTGAAATTTTTCTCTGGGGAAACACTACTAAAAATATATCCAAGATACAAATTTTTCAAAAAGCAATTATGGGATGATGAGTGGATGGAGGTCAGTTGGAGAACACAGTGGTAGGGTCAGTTTTCAACATTCAACTTAAATTGACCAGTTTCATAAAGTAAGTCATGTCACTTTTCAAAAGTCAGCCATCATTAAGGAATTTGGATTAAATGACAAAAAAAATTCCAATAGGTATCAAGATCCACAGTGACTGCCATATTAAGAATAAATGTCAGAGAGGACAGAATCCTGCTATTTTCACTAGAATAGTCCATTAAATTAAAATTAAAAAGTGTTCTCTAACTTGCTGGTGAGACAGCATCAGGCTTTGAGGCCTCTAGAATTACATAGCCATGAGTACAGGACAGAAGATGCATATGTTTCTCTCAGGGTGAGTGTACATTTGTACATAAAAGAGAAAATAAAAATTTCTTTTAAAATCTTAGCAGAAACAAGATGCCATTGTTTACCCATCTGCTCTCAAAAACTTTGAAGATTGATAACATCCGTTGTTGGAGAGGATACAAGAATCCAGCTCTCTCATATGTGGTCAGGAGAAGAGCAATTGACAAAAGCATTTTTGGAAACCAATTTGGCAGTATCCACCAAAGCATACACACCTTTTGCTCAAGTAAACCCACTTCTAGGAAAGTGGCCTACAAAAATGCTTGCACATGTGCACAAAATATATATGTACAAAAATTTTTCATTGTAGCACTGTAAAAGTGAAAATTGGAAAACTGCCTAATCATCTGCAGAAGAAAGCAAGTACATTCATACCACGGAACCCTAAGCTATCTAAGAAGATTAAGGCAAAACTGAAGCATGGACATGGAAAAACCTTCAAGACATACTGTTAATCAAAAAAGAAAGCAGGTAGCAGAATAATACATAGAGTCTGATCTTATTTATGTTAAAATATAAAAGCCTATTTGGATGTACACATACACTCGTGCATGGAAATGGAAACTCCTGGAAATCCCATAGCAGTCTGTAAACAATGGTTAACGCTGAGGAAGGGAATGGGATTGGAGAAGAGGGAGCTTTCACATGTTACCACCTGCATTTGTGTGTGGGTGTAAGTGAGGTATAAATACATACAATAAAATACACAGATATTAAGTGCACAAGTCAATGATTTTTGACCAATCAAAATATAAAGCTTTGCCATGACCCAGCCTCATTTCCCCTCCCCTGCCCAGAAGTAATCACTATTCTAACGTTTATCTACATGGATTCATTTTGTCTGTTCACAAACTTCATATACATAGAATCATATACTACATGCTCTTTTGTGCCTGACTTTTTCGACTCAGTGTAAGGTTTTTGAGATTCCTCCATATTATTATGTATAACTTCCATCTTATTGCTGAGTAGTATTACATTAACATGAATATACTACAGTTTGATTAGCTACTCCTTTGTTGAATGGATATTTGGACTGTTTCCAATTTTTCACTGTTAAGAATAAGATTGCAATGAACATTCTTGTACTAGTTTTCTTGTGGACATATGTTTTCATTTCTCTTGGATAAATAACTAGATGTCGGTTTAACTGGCAGTGTAAAATGGTACAACCCCCATGGAAGACAATTTCTGGGTTATATGAATCTTTGACAAGCAGCTTCAATGCAGGGTCTAGTAGCATAAACTCAGGAAGCAGGCTGCCTGGGCTCCCATCAGAAGTCAACTACTTTCTAGCTGTGTGACCATGGGCAAGTTTCTGACTTCTCTGTACTCACTTTCTTCACACATAAAGTAGGAATAACTGTGTCTAACTTGTAGAGCTATTGTGAAGAGCTGATGTATTAATACAGGTAAAATGCTTAGAACAGACGACAGCATGTTCCCTCCCTGTTTCACTCTTAGCTTACAATGTGAATGTAATCATGTGCTGTGCGATATTGTGAACACATATTTCATATGTTGCTTCCTACACTGGAACAGCAGGTATTCCAAATATCTCAAACAATGGACTTTGGAATGCATTATTAAACTCTCTCGTCATACATTTAGCTTCCATCTGTGATTTCCTTAATAATAAGATGAGTTACATTCCTGGAAGTTTATCCTAATGGAAGCACTGCAGGAGGGTTACGACAATCATGGGTAAGTGAGCTGTGATCCTGAAGCGACTGCACAAGTAGATGGGCCACACACACACACAATGGAAGCTGAAAATGAGTATTGCATGCAGAATTTCCAATAATAAAAGCTTTTACTTTTAACCACTGAGATGGTCCTATTTTTTTAAAGCTTGTAAATACCATTCAGTACTTCAGCATAGCTATATATTTTAGAAAGCTATCATAAATATTCTAAAGATATTTTTATTGTACAAATGTACTACATGTCAGGAGCATGATATTCCTTCCTGAAAGAGAAAGTATCTGGCTGGCTGTAGCTACTTGAATTCAGCTCTCCACCCAGCAAAGAGCAACAAGTAGGGCCAAGGTCATAGGACTTAACTTCAGAACAAGCCAGATCTCTTGGACTTTGCATTTTATGGCAGCCTCTCAAGAACAGCCCAACTGTTTGGCCACTAGCTTTGATGACTGCCTAAGTCCTTGCCAAAACTCCTCAGTGGGAATGCCCACTCATCTCCCCATGCTTTCCATCTTTGCATCTCTCTTCAGTGGACTCCTCTTTCCCTCTTTCCCGACAGTCCTTGCTCCCTTTGTTCCATGGAAGTGAGTACCCTCCTGTCTCCTCTATTCCTACCTCCTCTGTGATGTTTGGGACTACACAAGGACCCAGAGACAAAACTACCCTCAGTTAAAGCACAGAATGCCAACACACCTTAAAAAGACACCACTTATCATTTACCAACTCAGCAGGACATCCCGGAACCTGATAACACAGCTAAAGAAAGAAGGTGTTAAAGGAGAAGGAGTGTTCAGATTCAAAAACTAGAGAAGTGGAGCTTGCAGGAAGTGAAGAGAGTCTTAGCCTTCTACCTTGTAGCATCAGGTCCCACTGGCAAAACCTTCTTTGGGGAGATGACTCTATCAGGCTATTCCTTACTTAGCCTGATGAAATGGTTAAATCCTAAACCACCATTTCTGCCTGGACCACGATGCTCTTCTCTCCTCCCTGGTCTCCCTGCTTCCACTCGTGCTCCCCTTTTAATCCATTCTCCACCCAGCAGCAAGAGTGAGTGTTTTTGAAAGAAGTCAGATCATGCACTTGTTAGTGTACAATCCTCCAACAGTTTCCCATTTCCTAAAGAATAAAGCCACACACCTATGGACGTCACCAGCCTTCTCCCACACCATTCTCACCTTTACCCCCAGAATCCAGAATCTAGTCTTCTTTCAGTTCCTAAATCACACCAGCTCCTTCCCACCAGAGGGCTTGGCACATGCTGTTCTTTCCTCTAGGAATCCTTCCCTTTCTTCTCCACAGTCAACACTCCTCCATGGCTGACTTTCATCCTTCAGGTCTCAGCTCAAATATCACCTCTTCAGAGGGGTCTTTTCTGGGTACCAAATCCAAGAATGCCTCCTTCCCCTCACTGACAATTTCTATGACTGCACTCTGTGCACTTCCTTCATGGCACACATCACGATTTGTAATTATACATTTATTTGCATTTTTAATTTATTAAAATTGACTGTTCTATCACCAGATAGGCATTATTGCCAGAACAGAGCCCATCCTCAGGGTATTCAACAGAGTGAAGGAATGACTCCTAACCACACCTTTTCTGGCTCAAGCTGCTATCATCTCCAAGTTGGATGACGATACCAGCTCCAACTGTTCCATCTAACCTATTCTCCACAGGGCAGGAGAAAGAGTCCATCTGGTGCAAAACATGTCTCTGCTGCTTAAAACTTCTCACTGGATTCCCACTATCTATGGAAAAGTGCATGCTTCTTTCCATGACTCACACCAGATCTAAGTGCTGCCTCCCCAAGTCTTATCTCTCCCCAGCCACCCTGACCTTCAATCTGCACGGTCAACACATCAAGTCCTACCATCCTCAAAGCCTCTACATAGCAGTTTCCTCTTCTAGAAAGCTCCTTACCTCACTCCCATCCTAGCCCTTTCATCACAGATAACTCATATTTATCTCTCTTACTTCAGTGGAAACACAATGTCCTCTGGGAAGCCTTGTTGGTCAATGCAGAAAGTTG
Organism: Equus asinus; assembly: GCF_041296235.1. NCBI lineage: Eukaryota > Metazoa > Chordata > Mammalia > Perissodactyla > Equidae > Equus > Equus asinus. Next base: position 43,787,151 of record NC_091810.1, on the reverse strand, counting down.
AGTCCTCCTGTTATAAACTCCAAAATCATGCTGTGCTTGCCTCACCAAGAACCCATGACACTTCTGATCCTTTCGTGTCTTCCTTGCTCTGCTTTAAGCAACCCCTGTACAGTAATCACACTTGTCTTGTTCTCTTCTCTCCTCCAAGAATCTAGCACAATTCCATTGTCACAAATAGATTTCTGTTGGATTGAATTTAATTCTGAAACCTGCTGCTGTTTGGTCGAAGGATGAAACAGGCCCCCTTGTGTTTGCTAGATGTTTTATGTGACCCATAAAATTTAGGATTGCGTATCTATGGATTTACATGAATTAAGATTGTTCTCTTATATTTGTTTTCAGGAAGGCACTTTCTATAAAGAAGAATTCAATCTCATACAGTGAATATTAGTTTATTGTCAATGAAATGGTAGCCAAAGTAAAAAGAAATAAAATAAATTGGATTGATACTGAATACAGCTGGGTATTATTACTTAGTACAAGCATAATAACAACCTAGAGTTCTCATTCCTATAAAGGTCATTCTTGAAATTAAACTGAAAGTCTAAAGGCTAAGTCCAAAAGAAATGACCTGGGTATGTATTTCCTAGTTTAATTTATACTCAATAGATGGTAAAAGAAAAAAAAAAAAACCCTACACGGTTCACAGCAGACTAATTGCTTGTTCTTACTTATGCTGCTGAGAAAAGCTTTCTAAAGTCTAAAAACAGGGATCAGCAAACTTCTTCTGTAAAGGGCTAGATAGTAAATATCTTAGGCTTGGGGGCCATGAAGCCTCTATAGAAAGTACTCAGCTTTGCCTCAACTTTGTCATTAAAGCACGAAAGCAGCCACAGATATTATGGACATGAATAGGCATGGCTGTGTTACATTAACACTTTATTTACAAGAACAGGTAGCAGGCTGGGTTTGGCCCACCGGCCAGAGTTTGCTAAACCTGGTCTAGACATGTTCCAACACTTCCAGGTAGTGAAAATCAGAGCAGCAAATCCATCACATGATATGCCCTAAGCATCTTGCATATATTAGCTCGTTTAAGCCTCACAACAACCCTATTAGGCAGGACCTTTAACTATTCCTCTTACAGATGAGGAAACTGCCCAAAGTTACAGACGAAGTGAGTGGCAGAAGCAAGAGTCTTAGTCAGTCTGGCTCCGGATGCCACTCCCATCCCCTTAATCTCTGTGCAGTGCCAACCAACTGTGGAGAATGTTGCAGAGTTCTTTCACACCACGATCCCATTTTCTCTTCTCCCAAGTAGCCTCAGAAAGTTCTAGGGCATAGAAATGAAAATTCTCAGGATACAACCTCTGTTCTGTAGTCCTGGCACCCCAAGGCACATCACTCCAAACTTCACAGGATGCCCTGAGCAGCAGCTTGGTTGATTATTAGAGAACTAGATGCACATGAGGTAAGTATCCAAGAATATTAGCTTTCCACCCGGGGAATTTGGGAATGGAGGGTGCGAGCGTAACAGCTTCAAGCTTCATGGTGGCAGCAACAGTTACTGAAATCAAGACCCAGCTATGAAGCAGAACACAAACTCAACAAGGACACTATGCAATTTCCCAATTAATTTCTGTTCTCTGAACCTGTTAACCTCACTAAGACCACTTTTTGAACAAATTGTTAGATTTTATGGATGAATCTACCCCAACAAGTAGAAATGTTTAGCATATTTCATACACTGGAACTTCATTGCATCATAATGAGTTTGGTTCTTCTTCCTGTACAAACAGATTTAATCAGAGACGAGTTTGGAGATGATAAAATAAGTGAAGACAAAAGAAGCTCAGTAAAAGGGGAAAGAAAGAGAAAAACAAAGGGGCAAGGATAACAACAGATAACAGGTAACGGATCTTAGGACAGAACTTCTGGGCCCATGGAAGCAAATCCAAGACAGGGCCAAGACATAAGACTAAAACTCCTGCCCTGTTCTCACCTCATATCTTCCCTTTGCACATAATTTACTTCTTCTCAGATCAAAAAATAGAATCTGAACACTTTAAAAGCAAAACATTTGTATAACTGCCACAATTCCATGGAGTATTGTAATCTTCTAAAAGCCTACGACTCCACTGCTAAATTCAGGCACATTCGGGCCAATTTGGTAGGGTGTCAGTTGTATTTACAGTTTGGGGTAATATAAAAACATATGGAACTGTGAAAATCGACCCCTGGGGGGCAAATGTTGGAGGAAACCAACATTCCACAGTCTGGCCAGAGGTTGGGGGCAATTTGCTCAGACTATATACAGCCAAAGCAACCCATGAGCACAGGGGCACTTCGTGTGTGCAAGACCTATTTTTATTGCATTCAATCTGGAATTGGGCTGTAGCAGCCCAGATATAAAATAAAATGGAGGCATGAAAAAATAAAATTCTTATATGCTGATTTTCCACATTAGAGTACAGAAGTAATATCAAAGTTTATATTATTTCCTATCAGAAATCAATGTTAAAATATCACTGAATAGGGGCTGGCCCCATGGTCGAGTGGTTAAGTTCTCGCGCTCCGCTGCAGGTGGCCCAGTGTTTCATTGGTTCGAATCCTGGGCGCGGACATGGCACTGCTCATAAACCACGCTGAGGCAGCGTCCCACATGCCACAACTAGAAGGACCCACAATGAAGAATATACAACTATGTACTAGGGGGGCTTTGGGGAGAAAAAGGAAAAAAATAAAATCTTAAAAAAATATATATATCACTAAATAATAAAAAATACTCTCTGTTTTTGGATGCCATATTATGTGTCAGGCACCATGCCAAGTAGTGTAAAAATATAATCTCAGTTAAACAAAACAACATCCTTACATGGAAAGTATTTTTATCCCCACTTTACAGAGGAAGAAACAGAGGCTTAAAAAGGCTAAGGGATTTGCTTATAGTTCCTTGCCATGTGGCCCTCTCCATAGGCAGTTCACAACATGGCTGCTTGATTCTTCAAGGTCAGCAGAAGAATCTCTCTCTCCACTCTGCTAAGATGGAGACTTGTATAATGTAAAGTGACCATGGGAATGACATCCCATCACCTCTGCCATATAACATACTCTATTCAAGGGAGGAACATTCATCACCTTTGCCATATTCTATCGGTTAGATGCAAGTCACAGGTCCTGCCCACACTCAAGTGGAGGAGATTATACAAGGGTGTGAAAACCATGGGGTAGAGATCATGGGGCCATGTTAGGCTTCTGTCTACCATAGGCACTATCCAATGGAACTTTCTGCAATTATGGAAATGTTGTACTTTTATGTTGTCCAATACAGTAGCCACTTGCCACATGTGGCTATTGAACATCTGAAATGTAGCTAGTGCAACTATGAAACTGATTTTTCAATATTATTTAATCATAATTAATTTAAATTTAAATAGTCACATATGGCTAGTGGCTACCATATTGGACATCACAGATTTGGACATTAACCAATGTCCAAATTCTATTTTAATTAGTTTTTTAAATTTTTAAACTTTTATTTTATTTGTGCTAATCTTTCAAAATATTTCATAGTCTTTTTACTGTCCATTTTAAATATTTCTTGGAGACTATCACAGTATCCAAATAACAGACTTGATTTTTCCATTTCCCAAACTTCTTCCAAACCATTTTTACCAATGCAACCTAAGGCATCTGGAAGGCCTAACTTACGGCCAATAAGGGGTTATGGAAATTTATGCATCCTTACGCTTTCCCAAGTATTTATCCCCATGACAACATATTGGAAAAATAAATGCCTGCTCTTTCCACTCTTCTTCTCATAACTCAAACTTCTTCTAACTCATAGTCTAGTGTCAATGAGTAAAACAGAATCAGTGGTGGGTGGTGGATGAAATGAAAATCAATGAAGGATAACAAAAGTCGTAGAATTATCAACAAAGAGAGCATAAACCACTTCCCCCCAATTATATGAGAAGACAGAACAAGACACTTCCCCACACAACTACTTCAACACAATTAACCACTTCCAAAATCCATCACTGTAAAGCAAGCTGTTTCAGTTTCACTTGATTTTTCTTAACTCAGTGGTTTACAGTGTTTTGGCAGCACTAGCTCTGGGGGATGTTAATAACTGTTACCAAAACAAAAACACGAAAACAAAACAAAACAAAAAAGGTTAGGATCAAATAAGTCTTGAGAGCACAGAAAAAATGTGAACAGGTTTCTCATTCTGCAGCAATTTTCAGACCCTTTACTATTGTAACGTACACTGTGAATCTCCAAAAGTAGAATCCTCAAAATGGTAGGATGTGTTTATTGGATTTATTTGACCCAAACCCTTCCACATCTAGAATCATCCCACTGAATTACTGATCTGAGGTATAAGATCTGAGGACTAATAGTGTAAATCAGGGTTTCCCAAACTTTAGTCATCAGTGTAACATTTAAATAATTTTTGCTATACCTATTCTACCTACTTAACGTTTTTCTTTATATATTTTTACCTTACATACTTTTTAGCTTTATATTCTTTCTAGGCAAGAATCAGTGAAATAAGATGTTTGATCTGCAAGTAATGGATGTTCAAATACAAAAAAGCATGGCTAATAAATACATAAACGTCATCTGTACCTAAAGACAGCCTAATTTTTAAACACATTAACTAACAACAACAAAGATTCCTGGGTATCATCAAAGCCATGCTAGAAATGATAGAAATAGCATTTAAGAACAAGGAGGAATAAGAGCCGAGTCTCCATCTTCCATGCATCGCTAAGGAGATTATTGCTCAGAGTAGATCAGTGACTGGCACATACTCAGTCGGCTGGTATGTCTAAGACCCTCAGCAGTACTGGGAATTGCCAGACAAGGTATAAGCAGTTATCTCTGGTTGCCACTGAGCTGGTCCCTAGGTTTCATCAATTAGAGCTTCTTTTTTTTTTTTTGGAAGATTAGCCCTGAGCTAACATCTGCCACCAATCCTCCTCTTTTTTTGCTGAGGAAGACTGGCCCTGAGCTAACATCCATGCCCTTCTTCCTCTACTTTATATGTGGGACGCCTGCCACAGCATGGTTAGATAAGCAGTGCGTAGGTCCGCACCCGGGATCCAAAACGGTGAACCCCGGGCCGCAGAAGCAGAACATGTGAACTTAACCACTGTGCCACTGGGCCAGCCCCCAATTAGAGCTTCTTAAAAGTCTCCTTTTGTTCAGTACTAGAGTAAGTCACTCTTTCTGCTGTGGTTCAGCAACTTCATTATTCCCAGGGAGGTGGAGACTGTTGACCTTCACTCTCCCCTTAAGAGATTCCAGCTCTGACCAACCCGGGGATTCTGCTTAGATGCAGAACAATGCCTTTCCCATTTTCAAAAGCAGTACCAACCAGCCATCCAAGTCTAATCAGGAGAGCCCTGGATCAGCTCTAGCAGCTTCAGACTAGAGACAGGTTGAAACTAACAGTGGGACAAAGTGAGCTTAAGACTCATGACTTGGAACCTGATTTCATGGGTTCAAATCTCAGATAATCATTTCTTCACTGAGGGACTTGTGACAGGTGAATTAATTTTCTCGCATCAGTTTCCTTATCTGTACAACAGGATATCAATAGTAAAATAATGCTTATCCAAAGGAGAAATAAATGAGATAATGCTTGAAGAGTGCCTGGCATATGGTAAGGGATGTATAAATGCCATTTGATAGTAATTTCAATGATAAGGAACAGAATAATAATAATAGTGGCTTCTGTCCTCCATGCATCCAGGCTGGCTTACTGTGAGGAACAGACACCTACCTTTACTTAGTGACACCTGTTAAAGGATACTGCGTGCTGGGCAAAGCTGTCAGAAAGAAGGCTCCCAACCCCTCAACCTCATGCCCTACGACTCACAGAGCACCCTGAAGATGGCACCTATCTGAAGTCCTGGGTTATCTCAGCTCCAGGTTAAAAGTGCAAACCTTGGGAGGCAGTGTGACAGGGGGACTGAGGGCTTCTGGAGGCGGTATCTGGGTCACATGTCTGCCTCTGCCCTTACTGGTTGCGTGGTCTCAAGTCTGGGGTCTGATCTAAGTTGCTTTAAAAGCAATAACGACATAAAGATGTGGCATTTCTTGTCCCCCAGAATTTCAGGAGTAGGACTTAGCTCTGCTGTATGGTATGACAACTCCCAGCCACTTCCCGATAAGAGGGTATATGTGGGCAGCTTTTATTCCATCTATCCTTCTTGTGAATCGGTGCACTCCTGTTCTCTCAATTGCCTCTCCAGAAAGGTCTCCTACTTGATAACAGCTACTCAAACCAAAACAATCAAAGACTACCAAGAGCCAGCCTCAACCTCTGTCCATTTCAGGAAGATTCTGAAAACACATCAACCTCTCAGGCTTCCTCCAGAGCCTACCTGCAGATTCCTGACCCCAGGAACATCAACCTTCCCTCTCATGCTTCCCTCTTCCTGACCCAGTCCACTTCCTCAAAGGACACAATCCTGCATTCTAGGGTCATAATAGGATCTTCACTGAGAGGGATGCAAGAAGATCCTGAGCATCCACAATTTTTCAAGCCATTTCTAGTTTCTACCTGGATGGCAACACTTCTGGAGCTCCCATGGGCAGGGTGGCCCAACTCTTAGGAATATTGTCCTATCTAAAATACACAGAGCAGGCACCAGGACTCAGGTTCACAAGCATTCAGCTATACAAGGTAGCATTTTATCAGCATCTCTCCGGACTAGGCAATGCACATGTGTAATCTTCAGGACCACTTTATGATGCAGGTGTTGTTGTCCCCATTACAGACCAGAAAAATGAGGATGAGCTGGTAAGCAACTTGCTTAGAGGGTTCTTCCAGTTAGAAGGAAACAAAACAGGGTTCCATCCCAATCTTAGACTCCAAACTCATGTCATTTGCCTAACCTATCATTGCTATTCTTGGATTTACCTCAGTTGCTAGTTTAGTAACAGACCTAACCAGGATAATCCTTCCACTAAGAAAAAATACTATTACCTGGCTATAAGATTGTTTTCCCAAAGCTATGTCACCATCACTCCCCATCAGCAGTTCCATGCATCTTCTCTTCTTCCCACCACAGAAAACTCACAACATACTCTGTTTCTTTTATCAGGAGATACACACACACACATACATATATATGTACACACACATACATATGCTTAGTTCACACACACACATATTTATTTGACACAAACATATACATACACAAACATACACACATATATACACACATATATTTATATTTATTTCACACACACATCTCTCTGAGCAGTGCCTGTGAGGGCATCTCTCCTCTAGGCAAAGGCCCTCCCCACAGTGTAAAACAGATACCACAAGAGACAAAATGCCTTCTGAGACTGTGAAGACAGACACGCAGACAAGAGGAAGCCCGCTCTAACATTCCTCATACAGCATCCAAGGAAACCATTTACCCAGGGAACGGATGAGGTCTGGGGAATAACTGAACTTTTATAAAGTTCCTACAGGATAATGATGAATGACTCTATTAAATGCAGCTGTAGCGTAATTTAGAAATGAGAAATAATTTGAAGTCACATTGTATAGATTGATTTTTCTACACCAGTAGGTAATAAATCATATTAAAAATTTTTTACTTTAATGAGAAAAACACTGTCAATATTAATTAGATGAATATGAAAAAAGATAAAGCAGAAAAAAAGGAATTCATTTGCAAAAGGTGGGTGTTTTGCTCTGTTAACAGTGTCCATACCTCATATTTTCCACCCTATGCAGTGATTTTTATTACTCTTAAGCCCATTTGCTGGTATAAATCCTAAATTCTTTCTTGTTGCACCTTATAAAATCAGAATTCTTCTTCATCCAAAGAAGAGATCAGAAGCAAGAAAGATTTTCCCCTTTGCCAACTGAAGAAAGTGAAAACTCCTATACACTCAGCATATCCAAAGTCCAGCCAGTAAGGAAAGCAGCAGTCTATTAGAAAATAACAGGAATTCTTACTAAATTTTTGTACCATAGTGAACTCAAGCCCTATGTTGCTTGTATTTTTATTTAATTTTATTTCCATTTGATCTTTCTTTTCCTTTTTTCTTAATATTACATTTTAATTTGGATCTTCTAGAAAACTAGGCTATTTATGGCCTGAATACACAAGTCAAATAATGAGGAACCGTAGCTTCCTTGGCTATTGCCATTTAATTTCTATATTATTGCTTGGTGGAAATTAGTAAAAGGAAAAGTCCTAGCAACATCTGAACACATGATGGTTAAAAAAAAAAAATACAAGTTTCTCACTGATTGAACTGTTGGGAATGGATTTTTTTTTTTTTTTTTTTTTTGCGAGCAAGATTCACTCTGAGCTAACATCCATTGCCAATCTTCCTCCTTTTTCTTGCTTGAGGAAGATTATCCCTGAGCTAACCTTAGTGCCAATCTTCCTCTATTTTGTGTATGGGATGCCTCCACAGCATGGCTGATGAGTGGAATAGGTCCGCGCCCAGGATGCAAACACACAAACCTGGGCCGCCGGAGCAGAGTGCACGGAACTTTAACCACTCAGCCACAGGCTGGCCCTGGGAATGGAATATTTTATGACACAGATTTACACATCCTTATGAACTGGAAGCACTTCCTGGGCAATTAATCAAGGGGAACTTTTATGTAAAAACACATCTCGATTGAGCTATTCGCAAATGATCCCACAAGCTGCAATGACTAATTATAAGTCTCCGACCTCAGCAGTTTGCTGAAATGCCTTTCTTCAGGCCATTAAAAATATCATGACAACATACAAATTCAGCAAGAAGAATAAACTAACTACAGGAAGTTACAATTACAGAAAGGAATTATTCAAAGTATGTGACCTTTTCACAAAAATGATGCACGTTTATTTGATACTACAGACTCCCCTCTATTTTCCCTCTTTGATAGGTATGTTGTAATTCCCACTAACGTTAATGAGAGATATGTGCTAAAAATGAATAGCTGCTAACTCCAGCCATCTGTGCATTCCTGGTACAAATAAAATTGAATGTCATCACTACCCTATTGGATTTCTCAGTAATGCTCTTTACTGATAAGAACTTTGAAAAAACACCAATGGCTTTTTTTCTTTCTCTTACTCATACAAAGCATGCCCATTCCCCTTGCTACATAAAGGAGTCTATTCTACTCTGAATCCAGGCAGCCACTGAGAGGTGGGGTGAGATCAATCCCTGCTTATCAAGATAACTGTTTCCCCACCCGGCATAAATGGAGACAAAGTATACCCAGACTCGAATGATTAAAATGGCCAAATTCTTAGCAGGTTAACTCATTACTTTTCATCCTCCTCTTGCCAGTCCTGAAAGCTAAGTAGCTGTCTTAACAGCCTGCAGCAATCACTTCCAAACAACTCTCTTGCCCTACAGCTATACTAAAACGGAGTTAATTCATTTTTCCTTTATGAATTACCAGCTGTCAAGAATTTGAGAAAGGTCCCAGGCTTTAATAGAGACCTTTGAAAACAGAGACCATGTGGTAGAGAACACAAGGAGGTATGCTGAGGAGCCAGAAAAGCAGGAAGATTGGAAAGCCACTGGTCAGGAATTGGTAAAAAAAAAAAAAAAAAAAATCCTATATATATATAGATAGATATAGATATATAGATATAAATATAGTGGTGGAAGAGAGGCTCATTGACTATCTCCCATCACAGCCAAGTGTTTCCTCGGTGAGAACTGGGAACCTTCAGCACCACAGGGCCACACAGTTATAACTTCACTTCGCTGCGCAGCCAGCCAGTCGATCCTCAGCAAGCCAAACCCTTTCGAGGGCCCCTTCAGCCACTCTGCTCAGGTGTGTGTGGTAAGTCTTGCTTTTCAAAACCCAAGGGTCTAATTACCAGGTGGGTCACTTCTTCCTCTCAAGCTGCATAGAAGGCTGTGGTGCTTGGGATCCTCTCTTAGATTTGATCATTAGATCTAGTTTTATATGACATAGGATGACAGAACTGCTAGGAATATTTACTAGCTTGGCTAACAACTAAAGAAAAAATGGTAATCACAGGTCTCTGGAGAAGCTTTTTAAATTTCATTTTATGGCACTATAAAATGAGGCCATACCCTGAGCACTTAAATGGGCAAATTATTTGGTTGGAAGTGGCTCAAATTTTGAAGTTCGGTCATATCAATAGACAAAAGCTAACTGAAAATTCAAGGCGCATGTCCATGTCAAAGGCAGCTAAGACATCAGCAAAAGAGGGGAAGCAACTATTTGATGTAAGTGACCACATGCGTTTGTAGGAGTAGATAGATTTGGGATCAAGATTACCCTGAAAAAGTTCTTAATGTTTGGTAAAATGTTCCTAGTTCTACTTCACACATCCTCAAAAAAGCAGTGCCAATGTAAAACTAGCAACTGGTAATTTATTTGTAAGCAACATATTTAACTATAAGTATAACAGTACAAATTCACCTACTTTCCCCCCAGAGCATTATTTTCTTAAGCTATAACCCTTATAACTTATTTAAAAATGTCAACTATTGTGTATTGGACAGGATTTTTTCAATATAACACAGCAAATACAAGTGTAAAATTACTAGTATATAAGAGAATATAAGAAATCATATATCTAATAAGTGTCTAGTATCCAGAATAAATAACTCTTATAACTCAACAATAAAAAGACAGCACAATTAAAAATGGGCACGGGATCTGAAAAGATATTTTTCTAAAGAAAATATACAAATGGCCAATAGGCACATGAAAACATGTTCAACATCATCAGTCATTAGGGAAATGCAAATCAAAACCACAATGAGAGACCACTTCACACTACTAGGATGGCTATGACCAAAAAGGCAGACAAAAACAAATGTTGGTGAGAACGCAGAGAAATTGAAACAATTATATGGTGTTGGTAGGAAGGTAAAACAGCACAGCCACTGTGGAAAGCAGTTTGGCAGTTCCTCAAGAAGTTAAACAGAGTTGTCATATGACACAGCACTTCCACTCCTAGGTATGTACCCAAGAGAAACAAAAATATATGTTCAAACAACAACTTGCACATGAATATTCATAGTAGGATTATTCAGAATAGCTAAAAAGTACAAACAACTCAAAAGTCAATGAACTGATGAATAGATAAACAAAACGTGGTATACCCATGCAGTGAGATATGATTCAGCAATAAAAAGGAATGAAGTACTGACACACGCTACACCATGAATGAACCTCAAACACAGTAAGCTAAGGGAAAGAAACCAGTTACAAAAGACCACATCTTATATGATCCTGTTTATAGAAATGTCCCAAATATGCAAATCCACAGACATAGAAAGTAGATTAGGGGCTGAGGAAAGGAGGCAATGATCAGGGAAATGAGTGTGACTGCTAATGAGTATGCGGTTTGTTTCTGGGGTGACGAAAATTTAATTCTGGAATTAGACAGTGGTGATGGTTGCACAACCTTGCGAATATACCAAGAACCACTGAATTATACACTTTAAAAGGGTGAATTTTATGGTATATAAATTATATCTTAATTAAAAAATCACACATGCTAGCAACAAAAAATTAAATAGTACAAAAGAGTTTATAAAAAGAAAAGTTAATTATGTTATAATCCAATGTTACTGCAATAAAAAAAATTTTAAAATAAATAAATAAAAAGAAAAGTTATATTTCCCCTTCACCTTCCCAATAACCACTCGCACTGTTAAGGGATTTTTGTCAGTCTTTCCAGAAATTATTTTATGCATAATGCACAAATAGACATACATCCCTCTTTAAAAGTACAATGGCAGGGGCCAGCCCCGTGGGTTAGTGGTTAAGTTCACACGCTCCACTCAGGCAGCTAGGGTTCATAGGTTCAGATCCCAGGCACGGACCTACACACCACTCATCAAGCCATGCTGTGGCAGCGTCCCACATACAAAACAGAGGAAGATTGGCACAGAAGTTAGCTCAGGAACAATCTTCCTCAAGCAAAAAGAGGAAGATTGGCACAGATGTTAGCTCAGGGACAACCTTCCTCAAGCAAAAAGAGGAAGATTGGCACAGATGTTAGCTCAGGGTCAGTCTTCCTCACCAAAAAAAAAAAAAAAAAAAAAATATATATATATATATATATATATATAAAATGGACAATGTTATACATTTTACAATATGTCTTGGACATCTTTCCATGTCAGGAACATATAGACTGGGATGTGGATAAAGGGCTGGAGAGAGATGGTAGAGCTGAAAGAGGGAACGCCAGGCAGCAACCTGAAATCCCACCCTCTGGAGGAGCAAAGATCTATAAGTTTCTAGAATTTTCAAATGTCTGTTGAACAGCTTTGCCTGGACATCCCACATATATCTCAATATACTCAAAACCAAGTTCTCAACTGCTCCCTCTCCAAAACTTACCCTACTTCTTTTGCAGTTTCTTCTCCATCAAAGTCATCCAAGATTGGGAGACAAGGAGGACTAAGTCCTCCTTCTTCCTAATTCTTCCCACTCAATGGATGACTGTGATCTGCCATTTTAATATGTCTATCAAAGCAGTTAGCTCCTCTCTATTCTCACTGCTGCCATCTTAGCTCATGCCTTTGTTTTCTTTGTCCAGACACTGAAATACCTCCTATCTGACTTCTCTGCTGCCAATCTATGGATCTGCCCTTCCATCCGTCTTTCCGTTCATTCATCCTTGTATTCATCCAACAAATATTTATGGCGGAATAACCATCTGCCAGGAACTGAAGACACAAAGATGAGGAAATTGTCTTTAGCCATTAGACAGTTCAAAGTTTAGTGGAAGGGAAAACACGTAGCTGGAAAATAAAATGCTTTTTTACAGCAACATTAAGTACTGTCAGGACACAAAGTGGAACTACTGTCTTTTGAGAAGAATAAGAGGGTGACATGTGAATTGCGACTTGAAGGATGAGTAGGAGTTTTGCAGGAAAAGAGGAGGAGAGGGGCATTTAAGCAACTGGAAGAGTATGCCCAAAAGAAGAGAGATGGAAAAAGTCCAGCAAGAGTAGAGACTGAGGAAAAATTGAGTGACACAAACATCTGGTGGATGGGCTTTGTGTGTATGTTGGGCTTTAAGATAAGACTTGAAAGAAACCCAGGGACAGAGTGTAAAGGACTTTATAAGCCAGGCATAGAGTTTGCTATTTTGCCCAACATGCAAGGAGGAGGCAACAAGGGCTTTTAGGCCCAGGGTGTTGTCTCACTGATTTTTTCTAGAGTAGAGGATAGGGGCAGACCGTGACTCTCTGGAGCCTACTGCAATAGACCAAATGACCAATGAGGACAACAGCAACTAGAACATGGAAAGGAAATGAGAGAAATGAAATGTGGTGGATTAGACACAGTAAGGGATGAGCCAAGGGCCACCTGGAGGCTCCTATCTTAGAAAGCCAGGTGGACGTTGGACTAGTTCCAAGACTAAATACCAAGTATATGGAATAGTGGGAGGATGAGTGAAGGAAAGGGTGATGAGTCCAATTTTGGTTGTATTGGAAATACGAGGTTGACATCTTTCTAAAACACAATCCTGTTCCCCACTGCCTTCAGAATAAAAGATTTTTGTTTTCATTATGGCATGCAAAGGAGCATCCATGTGTGCTTGCATTCACATGTCCTTTGCTCCTGAGATAACCTGGATTCAAGTCCAGAGTGACCTTGAGAAGGCTACCAGTCACCTCACTAAGCCTCAGTTTTCTCATCTGCCCACTGCAACTTAATCCTTCCCTTCTTACAGGGTTGTTGAGGGGAATGGGGAAAAATATCGCACATCAGTGTTTTTTTGCACAGAGCCTGGCCCATGGAAAGTGCTTAATGAATGCCAGCAAAGCTTTCCAAGGAACATATTTAGAATTATCTTTCCCCCAAAAGGTCTTATGTGCTTTTAGACTTTACAAAACTTTGTTGATTGTATGATAAAAACAACCTACAAATAGCCCTTAAAACGTAGAGAAGTTGAGGAAAGCTGTGTTACCCACTCTACCCAAAACATCTTAATTTGAGAGGACTGAACAAAAGTAAAACATCTCTGAGAGATGAGAAGGGAAACCAAACAAACTGGCAAACAGCAGAGAGAAAAGGAATCCCACCCTCCTCAGCAGCTATGAGAACTGACGAGCTAACACAGATCCCTTCTATCAGGCATACAGGCAAAGTCATTAAAGCATGAAAGTTTAAAGTTTAAAAGTTAAAAAAAAAACACCCAAGCTCTGTAGTAGGAAGACCCTGCATTTTGATGGCATGGTATCTACCCTTTGACCCCACATAATGATGAGGAAGAAATGATTCCACAGTATGATTACTGCCTGGACAAGGGCACTCGTACATGGGTTTGAATTCTCAGTCTTTGTTATGTGCTGCCAACCCTCCCACTTGTCTCAGACAAGATCAAGGGAGAGGCAGATAGTGTGCTACAGAGAAGATCATCCCTCTATCAGAGAGCTGTTTTGTTTTGTGCTGGCTTTTTTTCCCCAAAAGGAAAGTCATCATATATCACAACAAAGGCCTTCATTTCTTTACAGCTTTTTTGCTGCTGAGATTCTCTGATCACACTGTGTGGGGCCATTAAGAACTGTCCCAGGAATGATTCCTGGAAGAAGCAGAAAACCCCTCCTGGAAATACATCTTTTCTCTTGGCTGCTTCCCCAGAATTCCCCACCGGGAACTGTCTTAAGCAGGCAGGAGGATGGATGGCCCAAGCTCTTCCCCCACCTCTGCCGTCCATGTTTCTTGAAGCCCGTCCTGAGCTGATGACCGTCTCCAGCCTACAAAGCTGCTCTGCCTCCATGGAGGCCCACTCACCAGGACCACTCAAACTCACTTCAAAAAGAGGAATTCCACATTCCCGCTCAAGAGAGGGTGAAGACTCAGACCAGCAGCTCAAAAAAAGGCTGCTGGGACTGCCAACACAAACAGCTTCTCAACTTCCATTATAAGAGGTTTTCATCAACACTTGGAATCCTTTGTATTATAGAAATAGCTTTCCACCCCAAAAGAAGCACATTAAAGAGTGGTCCCTACGGTACCAGGAGTTCTAGGGCCAAACCAATTTATCCTAGCACAAAAATTCTTGCTACAGAATAGGACACAGGGTTGATTCTGAGTTCTTGAGTTGGAACAGCTGAGTTTGAATCCTGGCTCCACTAATTAATAGCTGTGTAACAGCAGGCAAGTTACTTAACTTCACTGAGTCTTGCTGTCTTCATCTCTCAAATGAGACTAATAAGAGCACACACTGTCTTGGAGTTGCTATAAAGAAGATGTGAAATAAACTTTGAAGAACGTATAGCGCCATACCTAGCACCAAATAGGCACTCAACTAAGCCTTCTTTTGTCTGCTGCTATGACAGCAACAGTACCAACTACAGACTGCTTGACTAAAATATCTGCCACCACATCTTTATCGTCTTCCTGCTAATATAGTAGCTGGTTTTATTTGTTTTTCCTGTCATGCTGGCTTTTGGTAAAATACGGTCCTTCGGTTTTTTCAGGAAACTAAAGGATGGATATACAGGCTGCTGATTTTTGTGTTTTGTCTGTTTGCTTGTCTTATTGATTATCCTTGCAAATCTTAAACCTGCTCCCTCCTCTTCACCTCTAGTGCCACCACCCTATTTCAGTGCTACCATTCCTTCTAGATTGGGCTACTGCCTACCCCTCCAGCACAGAGATGTTATAGAGTTAATCCTTCTAGAGGATGCTGCTGACGTTCTTCCCAGGCTCAAAAGGTCAAAATCTTTAGCTAAGCACTCAAGGCTTTCCCTATCCTGGCAAACCCTTATGGCCCACTCTTCCCCTCCTCCAGAGCCTAAGCTGGAGGACCCCAGCCCCTCTTCTGAGATGCCGTGTACTTCCCACCCCTATTGCCTTCGCTCATGCTCTCCATCTGGTTCTACACCCGATAAAATCTTTCCCACTTTTCTGGTCCAGTTCAAAAACCATCACACTCACAGAAACTTCCCCGACCCCTCCACCCTCTGAATGCCCATGACATTCATGTGGAATTTGCCACAGTCTGCCATGGGTAATGCCTCTTTATCCAGTTCCATATTTTCATTCTAATCTGCCTCCTGGACAGGGCTACCTAGCTATCCCAAACATCTAAAACACAGCCTGGACAAAACCTCTGTGTTCTTAACTCCAGCCATATTTTCCACACCTGTTCCTACATCCTGCAACAGTTAGGCAAAGATCTCATATGTAGGTCTCACTGCACCCAGTTTGGAAAGCTGAGAAATTAGGCTTCCCAAGATGAAAAAAAAGATATTCCTGCTGGGTCTCCAAGAAAAGGGTATGGGAAAGCTTTCCAAGGTCCAGGGCGACTCTAGACACAGGCCTGTTTTATGGTCCTATATAGCATGAGCTGGCTAGTCTTCCACCCCCCTGCTGACTTGGTTGCCCTCTATGTGAGCCTCAGTGGCTCACATTCCACTCTGCATGCCTCTTCCATAGCTTCTAGTTACTCATAATTCCTCCCTCCTCATAACTTCAGTTCTTTAAAATTCACATTATTAATTCATTCTATAAATATTTATTAAGTGTCTACTATTTTACAGGCACTGGGTGGATAAGACAGGTCCTTTCCAGATGGAAGTTCCACTCTAGACTGAAAGACAGACTTGAACAAGAATTAAGACCGTGCTTCATGTTCTAGTGGGAAGTTATATGAATTTATAAGAGACAAACCTAACCTGGGCTGGGCTAGCTCCAGTGAAAGGCAAACAGAGGAAGTGACATTTAAACTTCACTTGACCTACAAAAAAATAAAGTTATATCCATACTTCATACCTTACAGTAAGATAAATTCCAGATGCTTCAAAGACTAAATGCAGAAAATCAAACCATAAAAATACCAAAAGAAATCACAGGACAACTGTTCATATACTCTTGTAACGTGGAAGAGGTCTTCTATCTAGGACACAAAATTCAGAAGACATAAAAGACTGAACAGGTTTGATCACCTAAAAATAATTTTTAAAACTTTCTGTATAACAAAAACCACCATTAGCAAAAAAAAAAAAAAAAAAAAGGCAGGGGGAGCATTTAAAATTCAAATCAAAGACAAACAAGTAATCTTCCTAATATATGTAGAACTTCTACAAATAAATAAGAAAAAGACAAACAAAAGAATATGACAAATTATAAACACACTTAAAGATGTCCATCTTCACATGTAATAAGATAAAAGCAAATGAAAACTACATTTAAATGCCATTTTTCACCTTTCATATTGACAAAGATCAAAAAGTTTGAAAACCACATTGCATTCACAGAGTTAATGGGAAAAGAGGCACTCTTACATACAGCTGATAGGACTGTAAATGGTTTAGTCTATATAGAAGGCAACTAGCAAAATCTAGCAAAGTTAGAAATAGAAACAATAGTCCTAGCAAGTCCACATCTAGGAGTTTATCCTACAGATCTACTCATATACATATGAAACTGTCCACTCAAAGTTACTAATTATAGTAGTCTGTATGAGAGGAAAAGACTTGAAACAACCTAAAAGTTCTTCAGGAGGAGACTGGTGCAATGGAACAGTATGCAGAGGTAAAAAGGAATGGAAAGCTCTTATGTATGGACATGGGAAGATCTCAAAAATATTTTGTTAAAAAAAGAAAGCAAAGTGCATAACAATGTGTATTACATTATACCTCGTGCATAAATATCATACCATAAATTCTATCAATTTGCTTCCATCTCTCTAGATGCTGCTTCCGGGAATAGTTCTAGTTATACAACAGTGCCTGGTACAGAGCAGATATACCCTTACTATTTGATGAAAATGAATAAGTTAATGAATAAAAGAAATAAATGGATGAAGGAGCATACTGTGTACTTGGCTTATCCTCTAAACTCAATATCAGGTCATTTTATGCACAGATAGGGAACGGCTGTGGCTGAATCCTGGCTATCCAGTTCCAGAAAAATCTAAAATATGTACATATATATAGATTACTTTTCAATAAGCATAAGATGGATTTTCCAGGTTCATTTATTCATATCACTAAGGAAAAAAAGCACTCAGAAAGATGATGTTGTTTTCAACCTTCCCTTCAAAATCTCTCAATGGCTTAGGGGAAAAGAGTTTAAAGTCTTTATTCTAGTAACTGAGTTTTCTACAAGTAGGAAAGCAAAGGAGGCTGCCTTGACAGGATCATCCCTCACTTCTCTCTTGCATGAACCCCCTACCCTCACCTGTTACTCTTGGCATGAAAACCTTCATCACAACCATCACCATGACAACCACAACCATCACCAATAAATGAACATCTACTATGTGCCAGACTGTGCTTCACACTCAACATGCATCCTGACCACAAGCTCATGAGGGATGAGCTACAATACAATTGTCTCCATTTTACAGACATAGGGATAGGCTTAAAGACACGTGGATGTGCATCCAATATGCCACAGCAATGATTATGTTGTTTCTTAGGGTGGAGTTTATTTAATTTTCTACATGTAGTGTTCTCACAATAGAAGTTTGAATAACATAGGTTACAAGCAAAATACTAATATAAAGTAATAACAGGTCTGGGATAGACGACACACATGAAATCCAAGAGCAGTGTTCTTTATCTGTTCAGGAATCCCTAAAAAGCCCCTGCTTTGCATGTTTAGGTGGCAGAAGAGCACCCACACTCACCAAAGCGACAGGACACCTATGTGCCAATTGCCCAGTGAGTGTTTCTCACCAAGGCCCACTCATCACAGGTTATCAGAAGATTCTCTGGCTATTCACTATTATAACCAACTCATTTTCTCCACGGTAATTATCTGTGAGCAACATATCATGCTGTCCTTGGAACCATCAAACTGACATATGATTAAATAGCAGAGGGCTCTGAAGTTAAATTTAAAACCTCTTACACTTCAGCTCACACATCACATTGAGATCTGTCCAGTCATGGGAATATTCCAGTTGACCAACACCAAAGGCCAATGAGAGACTATTCTGTTACTTCACTTTCCCATCTGAGAAAGGTGGTAGTTATGCTCTCAAAACTTTCCAAAGAGATTTTCCCAGGACCTGAAGTAAAATGTTGCAGAGGAATTCTCTGTATGAAGTTCTGCCCCCACCACACATTAAAATGTCTCAAGAGTTATGTTCACTGTCGTGTCTTCACAATTATGTTCACTCACAAGAAACAGTACATTTCTTCAACACACTGTGAGAATCATACCCTTTTCAACTTCCATTGAAAAAATTATTGTAAAGCCTAAATTATTATACACTCAGTTCTGTATATACCGATAAGAATAGTGCTTACATTAACAATGTTACCAAATAGGAAAAAAACACTGGATGAGAAGGTTAATGGGCAAGTTGAGTTAAAACATGAGTTTCATCGCTCTTGGACTGAAAAGGGAACAACAAGAGGTTCTTCAAGGGGAAATTCGTGTCCATTCCCCCACCCACTCTATAGTTTCCAGAATTAAAGTTTTTCTACAAAAATAATTCTACACAACCCACTTTATTTTTGCAGGAACTATAAATTAGGAAAATCAACTTTTTCTAACCTCAATAAAATAGTTGCACCCAAAGAAAAATCAGTCAATTTCTGCCTTCCTATTCTATTCTTCATATTTATTTAGTTTAATATTGTAAATAATTTTCACCTATGTAAGTATTCATTGAATTTAGAGCAAAATAAAAAAGAATGGCAAGTATTAAAATCATCAGAATTCCCTAGAAAGAAGATTTCCAAAGCCTTTGTTAGATTTACCAACAACAAAGTATTTTCTTCAGAGAAACACACACAGTACCCACTCATTTTTAAACAGGTCCCCCCAAAATGTAGCCTTCGCAAAAATGTGACATGACGCAGTGTGAAAATTCCAAGCACCTTTACCCGATACGGAAGAAAGTCCCAGTCACTAGTTGGTTAGGTTTCCCTACAACTTGAGCTGGTATTGTGGCTAATGAAGTGACAGAATTCACATTTCATAAGAAAAGCCATATAAAGGAAATAAGATATTATTTTTCTAGAAAGTGATTTATAATAATACTGAGAAACTATTTTTTTTAAAATTCCTTCCTCTTCTCAACATTTACAGAAAAGGCTAACATATCTTGAAAGATTTACTATTTGCTGATATTCACCCATATGGTAGTACCAAGCAAAAGCCAGGAGTAGGGGAGGAATAGGAAAAAGAAAAGGTTTTGAAAAAACACAAATGAATGCTTAACTTGACCAACTTCGCATCTTTTCTTCTGGGACCAGGAATTGTGAGGCCCCCCCCGGGACTCTCTCCTGATTTTGCTGCTGTTGCTCTTGCTGTTGTCATTGCTTTAACAGATGTGCAAGTTGAGAAGAGTTTCACTCACCTCCAAGGAACCTTGGAAACATACTGTACTACCAAACATTTCAGCTACGACGCGAATTGTGTTCCTTCACTCTTCTTCACCATTCTAGAGGGTACAGAGAGAGCGCCAGAGGGGCAACTCATGCAAAAGGCAAAAAGTAAAAATAATACAGAGCATAAAGCCTTAGTTCTACAAATTGGAGCTGCCTCAGCAAAACGTTAGCCATGGCAAGTCGCACCAAGGCCAGGTCAGAAAGGTGTAAGAACCAACCCCTGGCTACACCTCAGAGGTTCAAAACTATTTCTAAATATAGAACCCACTTTGTATTTGCAGGAGCTGTAAATCAGGGAAAACAACTTTTTTCCATCCCCAATAAAATATTTGCACCCAAAGCAAAATCAACTGATTTCTGGCTTTCTACCAGTTCTGCTTGGGCATAAAATTTTCTGACACTTCACCAGAAATGTCAGCATTAGCATAAGGCAGCTTTAAAGAAGGAAATGATTTTCTGACCTGTGGATAACCCCTTCAACCCCAACAGGAAAAGGAATTTTAAAAAACACCTGAAACCCAGTTTTTCCAGTTATTAGTATAAATGGGACAAACTATTTTTCTTAGTGGCCAAGTCCTTCCTTATAGGAAGTGCTAGTCTCTGAATTTGGTGAGGGCAGGGGTCGTGTCTGTTTTATAGTTCTCTCCCCAACACCCACCTCAGACTGGCATGGAGAAGGATTTCAGTGAATAGTCAGGAAAGGAGGGGAAGGGAAGGGAGGGAGAGAGAGAGGAAAGGAAGATGGAGGGAGGGAAGAAGGGAGCAAAGGATGTACGTGGAGGGAAGAAGGGAAGCAGAAAGGGAGAGAGGAAAGGAAGGAAGGGGACGAGGAACAGAAAGCAAAACAGGAAGGGAAGGAGAGAGAAAATGAGACAAGTTCAGAAGGAGCTCTTTTCCCCTCTCAGTTTATTTGTATCTTTATTCTTCTTGAACTTTCAAGCATCCAGCTTGATAGAAAACCAATCATACCCTTTCTTAGGGCTTCCTGTCTGAAGTTAGGTATGATATCCATTGCAGTCAACTCAGCCTGCAGAAAGAGCCCACCAGCAAATCTCCGTGGGGACCAAGTAAAGTGTGGGAGGAGTGAGATGAAGCTAATGGAAGTTCCTTTCTTTAACGGTCATTTATTCAACAACATGCAGGAGTATGACTGCCACCTCCAGCGTGTGGCACAACACTGCATCAAGGTAGAGATCCATCCAGCCCTCAAGGAGGCCAGTGTCTGCTAGGACACACGGTGCACAGATTGACCGCCCTAATCTGAGGTAGGGCATGACACAGGCCAGGGAAAAGGATCAGATAAAGCGCTGAGGAGCTCAAGGCAGGAAGAAATTGCTTCTGCCTGATGGGCCTCAGGGAAGGCTGGCTGGACGAAGTGACCTGACTGGCCCTGGAGGGCCAAGAATTGTACACAAGGCACCAGCCTAGGGTGGGGAAGGTGTGGTTGAGGGAGAGGGAAGGCATGAATCTCAGGATGGAGGGAGAGGCTGACAGCACAGTGGCAGGAGAGTATTTCCCCAAAGTCTTCATGGACTAGATTCTAAGAACACCACGTCTGAGAAATCATAGACTGAACACAGTTGCACAGGTTTCCCTACTGCAGGCCTTCTCAAAGCTTTTACTATGCAATTGGAGCAGAAATGGAAAAAGATCCAATTGGTAAATCAGAAAGGATTGGCTTTTGGAGGAAAAACCCCAATGCTTTCACTTACTAACTGTACTAAGTTGAGTGAAATATTTAACTTTTATGAACTCCAGTTTCCTCTTCTCTAATACAGAAAAAATGACAGTCCCAAGCTCATACAGTTGTTATGAGAAGTAAGTACTACATCAAAGGTGATTAATTCAGCACTGGCACTTAGTTAATGATCAGTGTTATTACTTCTGCTGCTACTTCTGTTATTTCTCTTATTATTAATATCAACACACATCATGAATATGAAAATGAAGAATGCAATATACAGCATTTCTTAAACAGTTTGGTCAGTTTTTCATCAGCTACTTTTTGGCAATGCCAAGTCAGCATGCAGGGCCTAGCCTAGCACACAGTAGGTGCTCACTATGTATTTGTGGAAGGATTGGGGCCAAGAACTGACCCTAGTAAAGAGAAAATTGCAGGACAGCAAGGAGGTGCTCTGGGCAAGGTATTTTTCATCATTTCTTTGGGCAATAGGGCTTTGAGGTCCAGGAGGAGGGACTCCATCTTTTGCTAGAAGAATGAGGGATTGAGAGTGCAGTATTCGGCTTTCGGGAAACATCAGAAAGAGTTTATTTTGGTAGAATTGTTTGAAGTGACTCAGTAACAATGAACCCACATCTGCTGCCAGGCGCCAGCCATCAGCTCCAGCCTGCTTGCTGGGGAGATGCACACAGTCCGTCACCAACAGCTCCTCCATGGGACATGTGCAGACACGATCCCAGAAGACCCACGCCAAAGACAGCTCCTTCCTCTCCAAGAGGGGATGCTGAGGCACAAACAAGGAAGGAGCTGACCTAGGATCCAAAGCAAACTGCATGCTGGGAGAAGCCTGAGCCTTCAGGTTTTTCTTGGTTGATTCTCTGGCAGGACTTTGAACTGAATCCCAAAGGATAGTTTTCTGGTTTGGGTCAATTGCTGAGTACATTCATCTAGATAACCTCATCTGTCATAAGTCACACACTCATCTCGCAAACAGTTCCTGGAAATGAGCAAATTTCACATGGAGCCTCCTCCTGAGTGCAATGCAGGGCTCCTGTTAGACCTCTCCAGCTTCCTACTGGTTCATGTGTAAGTAGATTACTGACAGAAGTGGAGTTTTCTGGAGTGAGAACCTAAACAGGTTTAGAATAGGACATTTGCATTTCACCAAACCCAATACTTAGTATCTGTCCACCTGAATTTAAGGATGCAAGTCCACACAGAGTTTGAAATGGAAATGAGGCCATTTAAAAAAGTAGTTGAGGGAAGAACTTCTCAGGCAGCCCACAGTACATAGAAAAGACCCAAGAGTTAGTGAAGCTTTCAAATTCCAGATTGGGAGGTGGAGAGGTGCAGAGCAGGCTACAAACTCCTACAGTAAGAAAGACCAGATGGTACTTTTTTTTTAAATACACGATGTGTATATATACACATATACAGGTACATATGCACGCATAAATACATGTATCTCAATGGTGAGCCATACAAAGAAAGCACATGGGCCAGAGATCCTCTATTCAATTCAATTGTTATATTTCACTTTATTTTAACTGGTAAACCTGGAAGTGGCTGGGAAAAAAGCGTAGTTAACTCTGGAAACTTGTCAAAGCTCAAGAAAGCTTCCAGGACTCTACAGACTTATATGTTTTCAGGAGAGCAGAGCTGTCCAATTCCTCCTACACTAAAAATATAACTAGAGATTATTTACAAGAGTTGCACATTTTCTCAATTGTGTTCATTTGGGGCAATAGATTAAACGCTATTGAAATGATCTGTATCCTGATTCGGCCACTACAGTTCACCCGACTAGACTTGGCCTGCACATTCTACCAAACTCAATCAGCACACCTGGCCCCTTGTCCAGCAAACCCCTTGTTACCCACAGCCTCTCCCAGCCCTAACCTGGCATTCTGTCTTCTGAGAGTCAGAGTTCATGTTCATTTACCTTGAAATAGGACAAAAAGTAAATATTGCACAATACAGTTCCTGGCACATAAAAGACACAGCAGAACGCCCGTGGACAACATCTGAAGACCAAGACAGGCAGCCTGAGGTGTGAGAGCAAAAGGGGTCCCTGGTCTCTGGGGCTTCAATATCCAGCAGGTGCAGATTAGGGGTGGCAAAGGGAAGGCAAAAGCGGAAGGAAAACAAAGAACACAGGCAAGAAGAAAAGCTTAAATCTTCATTAAATGAGTGGATCCAAAACGTGGAGGAAAGGTTTGGATGCCATGTGGCCAAGCCTCGCCTCCCCAACCTTCATTATGATGCCTGTCTCTGCACACAGGAGCCCCAGGAAGCGATTAACAGTCATTGGGTTTTAGTGAGAACAGTACTGTTGGGCCACACTTTTAATCTCTGTTCAGATCTCTGTTTGGGGAGCTATTGAGAATGAGCTTCCTTCAGCGTGATGAAGTTCAAGGCAGTTCCTGTGGGACACCCAGTGTGGTATGTGGGAATAGCAGAGAAGCGGTTTCATTTTCAAGGACGATGAGCCCAGGGGTTGGAAGCAGGCGGTGGGACAAAACTGGTGTGTGGGCAGGAGGCCTTGTTTTGAAATTATTTACTGCCGGCATAAATGCATTGGTCTGGTGGCTTGGGTGATAAGCAGTGGACAGAATAAACAGAAGCAGATCCCGCATAAAGAGAAGAAAATAATATAGCGTCCCTCTCAAAAGAGCAACTATATTGGCTACCAACTTAATTTGAGTCTTTTTTTTTAAGTCTAGGTAGCCCAGATCATAAATGAGCATCCTTCAGTAATCTCATTGATTGAATGACAAAGAAATCACTAGATATTACTATGCATTATTGGAAAGAGAAGTCTTGCTTGACTTAAGGAGAACCAGTTATTGACTTGGCTCTCCCACCTTAGAGGAATCAAACCCAGGATACGTTTCGAAACAAAATGTCCATTTCGCTTTTTACTATCAGGGTACACACAGGCAACATCGAATTCAGGTTCACATTTGGTTCCATATGCTATGTCCTAGGTAATTAAAGTATGTCTTATGGCCAATAAAAATGAAGTGAAAAAGTTAAAAACCAAAACAATGACAGGAAACAACATGTGTGTACAATATGTTACTCACACACTGATAATTTTCAAAAGTGACTTAAAAAAGTATTATAAATCTTTCCAAACACAGTGATTTATTAAGCGAAAAGTCTGAATGGTTTGCACTATTAAATTTAGCTTTTAAGTTGCTGTGTCATGGGCAGATCTTTTGTTCTCCTAAGTTAAACTTAGCATCCCGCATTCTGTTTTTTCCACAGCTCCATGTTTTGTCATCATGCAGTCGATTTTCTGAGCTGCTCAGGAGAAATGCACTAAAGAGTTTTCATGATGATTTCTCTTACCGATTCGATAATCCAGGAATAGAATGTATCAAATAACCCAACAGTGATTTATTTTCCATCTTCTTCTTTATCTTTTCCCACCTATACAGGCTTCTCATAAAATAAACCTTCCATTAGCATGGGATGAAATGGAAAAAAGAAAACGTGGTAGCCAGAGGAAAACCATTTGAGAAACGTGTTTGTTAAACAAGTGCAAGCAATAAATTGAGCTTAGGAGGGAAAGGCAGTTAGAAGAAAAACTGAAAGTACTGACCTGAAAGTCAAGCTGATTGGAGCAAGGGTGAAAGCAGCAATTTGGAGGATAAGCAGAAAGGAAAAGGGATAGCAAAAGAGAATAAAAGGAAGGAAACGCATTAGTTTTAAACATACAGCCAACAGATGTTATATTAGCAGGTTTTATAACCAAATGAAGGACAATAAAGCAACTTTTCTCTGATATTACCCCAAAAAGGCCTGGCACACACCATAAGCTTTTATATTAAATATACTACATAAGAAACCAGTATCTGCTCTCCCGCGCATCATCACGACAAGCACTGATGTGAAGTAGAGGCGTGCTCTGGAAACCCAATGGAGAAATTTGCCCTTTTCTAGAGGACTATTTATAGAGAAAGTTCCTATCTGTGTGCATATAAAATTTTATTATTTAATAAACTGAAATGGAAATTAAGGTGTTAGAGCTGGTGGTAAGCACTGCTATCAGAAAGATTTTATTTGAACCAGTAAGTTGTATGGTTATATCCTATGAGATATTTTTCCTTCATCCCAGAAAACCAAAAGGTGCTGAGCAATTGGTTTTCTAGTCAAAGATTTCCATTCTGGATGCTCACAGAGCACTGCACCTAACAATGATCAAAGACACCAGAAGGAGGACTTCGGGTGAAGTGCCGCCTGCGTATCAGCCTCCCAAGAAAGGACAGAGTGACTTCCAAAGCTGAGAGTGATTTTTTTTCAGTTGTGTAAATGAGGATCATACTTCATCACTGAAAATATCCAGATGCTTGATACTTTATTTGTACAAAAATATTTAACATGCCCTTCTAATCAGTCAAAACAATAAAGTGTCTACTGCCAAGCAAAAATCAAAAGGAAAAAACATCATGATCCTCTTCAGTCTACCACAGGAGCACAGTGGACATTCATTTTGTTAAGCTATATAATGCCCTTTGCAAAAAACAAAGTGGATAAACAAACACTTTGCCAGCTATCTGCTCAGTGGGACCCCACTATTCCACAGTATTAAGAAGTAGTTTTAAGCATTTCATACAACAAGG
Organism: Equus asinus; assembly: GCF_041296235.1. Classification (NCBI taxonomy): domain Eukaryota; kingdom Metazoa; phylum Chordata; class Mammalia; order Perissodactyla; family Equidae; genus Equus; species Equus asinus. Next base: position 43,760,556 of record NC_091810.1, on the reverse strand, counting down.
AAAAACAAAATAAATCCTCAGGAAACAGCTTAAACAAGAACATTTCAGATGAAAACAGCGTTGACTATAATGATAAAATCAAAGAGAAAATTCAAGACTAAACACATGGTGAAAGCATTGATCCAATAAGTCCCCCTGCAGAGTGTTTCGTGATCATGAACGCGCAACTGATCAAAAAGAAGCTAGGTCAGGCCATAGTCACTGTGGGGACTCTGGTGACGCTGGCCTCAGCTGCTGTTTGAAATCCTTCTGGATCAGAGGTATATCAAATTGAGGTCCGTGGCCAAGCTTTAGGGAATTCTAAACTGAAATAGCAAGCAAATATTTAAGATTTAGTTGCCTTTTCCAGGGGTTCATAGTTTTCATCAAATTCTCAAAAGCTTCCATGATACCCATGACCTTCCCCCAAAAGTTGCTAGGGATGGTGTTAAACCATCTGCCACTTGTTTCAAAGAAACTCCTTCAAAAACATTAACAAACGTAAGTGGAAATTACTTAGCAAGAAGAGTTTATACCCAAACAAAGAGAGTTGGTATCAAGTTTCTTCCATGTACCATGGGACTTTTAGAACATATTATCATAATTTTTTAAAAAAATAAAGCTTGAGTTTACATTTTGTGAAAAGAGTTCTGAAAGGCATCAAAGAAATTATGTCATCATGTTAATGAATAAATTCAGAAGAAAAAATAATAGTCTGTTTCTCATCCTCAGATAAGGCACTTTTAGGCATCTAATATGATTTCTCCATGTCCAAATGTCTGGTGGCATTAGCCCCAGACCCAGATAATTAAGGGCTATTTTCTTTCCTATTCTATGTTATATTTTAGCAGTAGAACCCTGAGGGACCCACTTTCCTCTCCACAGTAGGGAGAGATGTGACTGAGGGCTTGATTTGGGCATCCCCTGTCCTCTAGACAAACAGCGACAAACCCTCTAACATATTTAAGATAATTATAGGAAAGGCCACCTGACTGATTCCTTCCCACAGATGAGATGCTGGAAATCCAGTGGCAGCAGGCCTTGTTTGACCTGTTAACCTCTCTTTCCCCGAAGGCACCAAAAGATTAATTCTGAAACTCTAAATAAAACTCAGAGACTTTGATGGGCACCGCCACAGAAAGACCACATATTTCACTGCCTCTAAGGTTTAATTAGCTACTTGATTGTGTAGCATAGGTGATATCTAGCATTGGTGACTGAATAAAGACTTCAGCCTGATTTGGACCAACTCTCAGGGGCTTACTCAAAGCCCCCCGTCCACCTTGTGTTAAACTCGCCCAGAGCAGCCTGCAGTCCAAGGCAGACGCTCCCTGCTGAGGCACCGGCAACAAGTGTGAGAGTCCACAGGCAGAAGTGCACGTGGGGACCACACTGGAGCAATGCACACTTGGAAAAGCAAAATCTTTAATGGCTGATGAAAAACATCATTCACGTGGAATTTAAGAGGTAAATGCATCCATATAAGTGCCAGGCATGTGCTATTTGGAATGTATACACAGTGGAGAAAATAAAAAATGGGAAGATTAACAGAATAGAAAGCAAACATGAATTGCCCTCTGAAAGAGAAGGAGGCCAGTGTCAGTGTCGTTTGAGTTATTCCTAACCTTGTACCTTTTGTTGCACATGACTGAAGTTCTGGAATATTTTAGAACACTAGCTGCTTTTTTTAAAAAAAAAAAAGGTCTTTTCACTCTGGTAGGTCACATTACAGACCAGAGACCACAAATTTATTTCAAGTTCAATTTTTTGGTTTTCAAAATCACAAACCTAATTGCAAACACTCCTCCGTGACTCCAAAATGGAGATATATGTCACATTGCTGAGAAATCTTTAGTTCCCAACATTATGAGGTATGAATTTTGTAGTTGAAGCCAGCAAATGGAGATACTGCCCAATTTAAAAAGGGCTGCCTGACAACTTGAGCAAGACGTTTTGGTCGGAATACGCATGTGGCCCAGCAGATAATGCTTCAGAAAGGCAGGCCAAGGCTGAGCTCTCCTTTTCCCAAGAAACTTCCCCTCTTGATCCCCCCCAACCCCCCCGCCTACCTCCTTTGGGGCCTGGACCGGGGCTGGGGCTCAGACATTTCCCAGACTGTGTTCTGCTGCTGGACCCAAGACACGGGCAGGCAGAGAACTGGGACAGAGTCAAGTCCCACCACACGTTTTATGAATTACAGTGCCTGGGAGGCATCAGCTTTAAGGAGAAGCAAAGGCAGAGATAAAGAAAATGTGCAGAAAGTACATAAAGATAAATGCCTGTAAAATCACTGTTGTTTTAATGCATTCCATATTGAGGAAATAAAAACGTGAATATTCTCGATGATTTAATGGCAATAGCGTCCAGCTAAGACCTGTTTGTCCAACTAGACAATTATGCTATTTTTATGCAAATATTTATAGTAGCTGACCCTGATTTTCAGTTATAGTTCTGGGGAGCTGGTTTAGTGCAGAAAAATGCCTTCAAACGTGGGGCACATCACTTTCCCTCATGAAATCTAATAAAGATGAGACAGATCTCCTGTGGCCCAGCAGTGACACCTTTCCCCTGGCTGTGTGACTATTTAGTGGTACTGACTAGCTTCTTCCTTCTGGCCCACTGTTGCATGGGACTGTTCTCAAGTGCTTATCTGTCAAATCCCGACTTTGATTCTTATAAACTCTGAAACCTTGAGGAAGTTAGTTAATCTGTATAAGTCATAGTTTTCTCATCCATAAAATGGGGATAATGACACCTTCTGTGTTGTGGGTAAGATTATATGGTATCCAGTATTGCAGGTCAAGTGCTTAGCAGAGGACCTGGTAGATTGTGAGCATAAAATACACATAACCTATTATTATTATTATCATTAATATTATCTAGGGCATCTTCTCTATGGCTCTCTGCTTCTGGGAGCAGTGGACTAGGAGTCGGGAAACCTACACTACTGTTTTGTCTCTTTCTGATCACAGGGTCAATCTCTAGAAGGTCGTTCAGTCTTTCAGGGTCTCAGTTTTCCCATCAATAAAAGAGACATGATCACAACTTCCCTGTGATCTCACACTAGGTTTTTAAGAAAAATTTTGGTCCTAAAACATAGTTCCAAAATAGTCAGGTGGATACATCCAAAACTAACAGTGTTTTTAAGAATGAGTAAACTGCTAGAAGACTTCCATGTTTTAAAATTAAAAGGAAGCCCTTAAGGATTTTAATTTGTAAACTTATCTCAGGAAAAAACAAATTCTTGATTTAAGTGCTAAAATTAGTCACACTGAATGAAAATCAGGTTATCATCAAACTAATGCTAAGATTTTTAAATAAAATATTAATTGATTTGGAGTTTGAATATATTAAATACTTTATCTGAAACTGGTGAAATTTTATTGAAAACTAATCTACCCAATTAATACAGAGCCACCTAATATTGAGAATTTATTTGTTTTAGCACTAAACTGTTCATAATGATATAACTGTCTCAACTTACACCAGGACTTGGTATTGCAAAATGCAATACATTTTAATAGGTTCTTAGAGATTCACTCCTAACATAATTCAAGGTCACACAGCTGGCAAGAAGCAGAGGCAAAATTTGAACCCAAGTCTTTCTGTTGGTAAAGCCCATGATCTTTCCACAAGACCATAGAGAGCTATTCTGCATATGTCTTGAAGTCCTTTAGGGTCTCAAAAGTGTCTTGATCAGCACCAGCAAACATCCACTGATTTATTCAAAATTTGCTGATCTCTTCCATATGGACTGAATCTAGGAAAGACAAATTCTGCCTTATTGCTGAACCAATAAGAAATCCTCAGAGGTAACGGAGTTATGTAAGATTATTCAGAAATTCTTTCTCTAAATGAAATATAGGAAAAAGCATTGATAGAAAGCTTATTTTTAGAGTTCATACTATACATAAATACAATATGGATATGATTTATCTGAAATCTAAATACTCTGGAACCCTGATATAACCGTCTTTGTTTTTAGACAGAACTTGTGATCAGATAGGCCTGCTCTAAACCCTATTCAAACGTATTTATTTACCAAATGCTATTAGATCTTCTTAAAAGATAAATCTCAAGATGAATTTGCTGTGGTGTGCCGAAAGACATTCTTCCACATTCTTTGCCTGAAACAAACCTAAACCACAAATGGTTGTCTTTGAAAGGGAAAAATGGAGGTTTCAGGTAGTCAAATTTCTCATACTCTTTGCTGGCACAAATGCTAGATCATGGACATCTCTCAAGAAAGTTGACCATTATTTTCTTAAACATCGAAGAAGCCATCAAAAGATAAGCCAATTCCCTTCTGAGGATCCCACAGAAACACAACATTATCCCCAACAGGTCATATTCCTCAGACATAACGGATTTCCATCATGGAATATGAATGTGCCTTCCAAATCCACTGCGACTTGAGATGGGCAACTAAGCAATCAACGTTCACTCACTCTTGACAATTCACAGGATGACTGCAAAATTTACCTCTCAAGTTCTGCAATCTTCTTGTCCTTGTCATTCTTTTCATTCTCCACCTCCTTGAGGATCTCCAGCAACCGGTCGACTTCTGCTTGGGCCTTGCCACACTCATCACGGTAGTAAGATGCCTCTTTATCAAGCTGTTTTATTCGGTCTGCAAACTCGGGGTTCATCCTGGAGTCATCTTCAACATTATGAGCCTTCAACATTATATTTTTAAAGAAGGTAGTTAAGACAACAGCTTAGAACAATAGATAGTGCAGTCACCAATGGCCCAGAAATTAACTTGGAAGAAAAAAATAATAACCACCAAGAATTATGGGTATACTGTCAGTTAAAAGGCAAAACAGAAAAAAATCACATGTTTCAGGTACTTTAAAATAAGTTACATTAGAGTTTCACAGGGGAGTTTTTTTATCATTGATATTTTGTTCCATTGAATGTTGTCTACTTTTTGCTTTTTTTTCCCACCAAAAAATGAGGGCTGTGTGGGGGCAGAGACTGTGATATCTTTATCCCTGGCGTTTTGGCAAGCAGAACTAAGACAATTCAACTCCTCACAGTTAAGGAGGTGATTCATACCAGCAGCTTCCTTATCCAACACAGAGAAACTGAGATAAAACAATATTAAATTATTTTTCCAAGAACTATCAAAGGCATATGTAAAGCCAGGTAACATATAAGAGACTGGTTGACTGATCATTGAACACTTCATCCCACTGTGAAATTTCAGCAGAAGGCGTTGTTTGAAAGAAAGACTTGGAAGTGAGGAAGGGCTTTCCAGCTAACAATCATACCCATAAATTCTTGTTCTCTTGATTAAATTTAACCTGAACCAGGAGGAGGATGAGCTAATTCATGAACAAGCACACAGACGAGAATCTGCAAATACATGCATGGGTGGGTGGCAGCTTTACACACAGGAACAGACACAGGCAACAACACAGCAACAACACTGCAGAATAATTTGCAGCCAAAGTATTTGTGGTTTTGTGTGTGTGAGAGTGTTTTATGGCTTTTTTTTTCTTCCCCAAATAAACTTTTGGCTGAAATATTCCCAGACAGATGGAAAGAACACTGCACTGCAATGTTTTGCCTACCCCTTGTTTCCCATTATTCCTAATTGACTTCTTCAAAGAGCAGGCAGGGAAAAAACAAGTAGTTTAACAACAGTGCACATTCAACAGAGAAAGTTCAGAGAAGTCATATATGTATGTATCTCCAAAATCCACATGTGAAATAATAAAATGTTAACAATTTATCAGGACTTAAGCTGTTCTGCTGTCTTGCTATGTAGAGCAGATGTTCACTGTGTTTCTATACACTTTTTTTTTCTTTAATTTCAGGGAAAAAACAAGGCAAGCAAGCTATAGCTACTGTGGGGTCAAATGAATCATGCATGGTTAGAAAAATTAATACTAAGACTACTGTTAGAAGATTGACAGTCTTTGCAATGATTTAGTAGAAAAAAAATTCAAAAATTAGTATAAATAAAAATAAATTTCTTATTTATGACAAATAATTAATTTTAGAAGAATACTTTTGCATGTAACATATTATTTAAGCATGAGGATAGAAGGGGAATAATTTGCCTTCACATTACTCTTTAATCTAAGATTTCCTTATTCAAGAAATAAACTCAACTGTGCAAGAGAACTTGGAAAAATATATCAATTTAACATACTATCAGGTACTGGTTTATTCCCTTTTACCAACATTTCTCAGAAAATGGTTCTTTTTAATTTATTTAGTATGTACACTGGGTTTCATTATAATAGATTAGTGAGTTTTCTTAGTGTAAGTAAAATAATCTGAGAGACAATCTTGAGCTAATATGCCTTTAGGAGTTTACTTACCTAATAATTTTATTTTAAATTGAAGTAATAAATATTTAAATGTGTTAATCTTCACCTTAAAAATGTAGAGTAGATATTCTATTTTAGAAGAAAATAACTTCTCCATATACCTACTTCTGTTTGTGATAATAAGAATCAACTGGTTACTCTTGTAACAGAAAAGCATTTAAAATATAGTTTTTAAATTGCTAAGAAGAAAATAAAATGTTCCGTTAATTCTCTTCCACTTTTATACTATATTACCATTATCTCACAGAAACTAAAAACTTATTCATGATGTTTTTCTCAAACTACCAAGTCAATGATCTTCAAAAAAGAATTAATGAACTGAGTAATGAGCAGCTAGAAACACTCAAAACAAATGAATAAATATGTTTTAATTGCCTGTTTCTGACTTCAGCTAAAATTCCTTTCTTGAGTCTAATGTAAAGATTAACAAAGAGCTAGAAGTTAGCCTCTGTGCTTTTATTTGGTTGTTTTTATTCCTACGATTATTATTATCATTATTTTTAATAAATGGGTACAGGATTACTAGTTGCGAGACCTAGATTCTAAATCTAGCCCTGTGTTTTATGACTATGGACAGACCAATTAACCTCTCTAAGGACAGCGAAAACTACAAAATGACAAACATGGGGAGGGTATTATTCATTTGTTTTTATTTTAATGATTATTTCATGTTATGCATCCCATCAATGTGGCTTGTTATACAGCTAAGTTAGGAGGTTTATTTAATTTTCATCAACAAAAAACTACATACATCCTCGAGAAGCCTCCCTCCTGGGTTTACAGAGAAGCAGTCTGGGGGTAAGCACATTTCTTATTTTAGCTCCTTCAAGAGAAGACGATCGCCCAAGGCCAGTTTTCAACCTGGGGTGAAATTAGATGGGTTGGTAGCCTTTGCAACCCAACAAGTGAGATGGTTAAAGGATTCATGGGATGTTTAGAGGTACAGAAAGCCTAGGAAAAAAACATCCCTGAATCTAGACCACCGCTGACCTCATGTGATGCTAAAGTTAAATCAGGTTATTAAAATAAAGACCATAGCCAAGTTTACAGCTGGCCTGGTGTCTGTTAGCTAATACTTGTGGATGCTAATGATTCTGCCTTTTAAAAGGAATAGACAACCTCAAGAATACCTTTGAGTTAAATCTAACTATCTCCATATCAGTATCTACTGATTTCTGGCCAAAGAATTTATGTCAAACCAACTTCCACATTGGTGTCAGAATTCTTGGAAGAGTTATTAAATAAAGGTGCAAATAGATATCATTTAAAAAAAATTAAGACAATAGAAAGCTGTAAGAAAGAGTCAGATAAATGGAAGCGAGAGCTTCACATGACTGAAGGCTAGTGAATCCCAGATCCAACCTGAGTAGGGGAGGAAAACCCTCTATGGAATTTATAAAAGATCTTGCAGGTAACCAGCTCTATTCGGCCTCAATCATAACTTTTCAGAGGATGGGCTGAAATCACTAATCAGTATAGCATGAATGTGTAATACTGTGATCTAGAGACATGGAGGTGATACTATACTAAAGAAATGCAGAAGAAAACTGAGCTTACAAAGTCAATGCTTCCGTTAAAGTTATAAGGCCAGAGGCGCCTCTAAAAATGGAGTGAGTGAAGCATTTTATTCACATTTAGGCAATATTCTTGCCTGTTCAAATTACAACATGGGTTCTTGAATCTGGACTGGCAGCTCCTGATGGGGATCAAAAGTAGATAACAGATTTGGGCCTAATGTACTTCAGCCACTGCAAAAAAATATATATATATATTTAAAAAAATCATTATCTGAACAAATTCCTACCATGACATTCTGACCCATTCAAGGTTTAGACTGAAAATGCACAGTAATTACTTCCTCTTATGGATCCGTTGGTTTGAAATTAGCTCCCCCAAAAGGTCAGGATGCGACTGCCCATTCCATTCTTCTAAGGCATATCGACTTTGTCCATTAGTCGGGAATCTAGCTCTTGAAAATGCAGATTGGTGTGGATTTTCTTTTAATGGTTTCAGAACTTATTTATCATAAATATATCCAAGCACATCATCACTTTCAAAGACATCCACAAGTCATTAAAACCAAAGGAATATTAATGAGTATTCTTTTCTTAATGTAGAGATTTAATTTTGCTGATTAACCAGGTGTCTGATTCTGCCTCAAACTATTTCTGGTAACTTTTAGAGCAACTCCCAAGCATCTTATAGAAACACAGAAAACCGGGGAAAAGAACATTTCAGAAATGTCTGTATTACATAGTAGATCAGTAAGTTTTGAGGGTCCTCCAGTTATGTTTCTTGCATTTCCAGATGTAAGAAAATTTGCCCACAAATGGGGAAGAATCAAAACAAAGTTTGGAGCCTCAGTGATGTGAGCAAGCCTTGGCATTTGGATGTGAACTGATTTTGAAAGCCTGAACCAAGCACAAAAGGGAAACCTGGTCACGACTTAGAACACAACGTACATAACAATACCTAGTGGTTATTTTAATGAAAGAATTTAGAGTTATTTCAGAAAATAAGGCAAAATTTCAGATTTACACTATATCTAAATCAAAGTTAAGAATAAAAAGTGGCTAAAGTCGGGGTGCCTAGAAGGGAGAAGATCCAAGATGGCGGCGTGAGTAGTCCTCTTTGTCTCTCCCCCTTCAAGTCTACAATTATTTGGACACTCATCGCTTAACAAAGGATATCCAGATAGCATCTCAGGACGTCTGAGAGACTCACGCAACTATACATCGGAAGGCGGACGGACTTCCCTCTGGGAGGAGGTGGAGATAGATAAAAACTCTCCGACCCCGACCGAACAGCCTAGTACCTGCAAGCGGCTTTCTTCCAACGGACGCCCCCAGAAGATCAACACACACCTAGGGCAGGAGCGAGCACACACCAGAGGAGCGACGGTGGAAACAGGTGACCAGAACCCTACCTAAACCCCCCGCAATTACTCCTAAACGCAGAGGGAAACTCTAGAGTTACACACCTGAGCCCACAGGGAGAGTCTCGCCCCGCCATTGGCGGGGAGATCCCGCCTGGTGTCCACGGCGCCCGGAGGGTCCCAGAGAGAATCACAGAGGGCGTGGTGGCCCCCTGGCTGCCACTGCCTGCACAGCCGGGCAAGGGATTACCGGAGATCTTGGAGAGGACTGGGGCTGGGTGAAGCTCCAGAGGCTGGCTCCGCGCCCCCGGAGGGGAAGCTCCAGAGTTCCGCCCAGGCAGCAGACAAAACTCTCTGTCTGCCATTAGTGGAGGGGCCACGCCCAGCATCCACAACACCAGGAGGGTCCCAGAGAGGAGAATATCAGGCAGGGCAGCAGCTGACCAGCTACCACTGAAATCAGGATCTCCGGCTATCCCCCAGTCAGGGCAAAGGGCTCCCCGAGTTCCTGGGGAACAGGACTGGGGCTGGGTGGAGTTCCAGCGACCCAGCTCCGTAGCCTAGGGGGAAACCCTACAGGCTCACAGCAGCCTCAGTGAAAGCCTCTGCACAGCACTAGTAGAGAGCACCCATCCGGCAGCCACAAGGCTGGAAGACCCTAGGACAAAAGTAGCATAGTTAGGTGAGCTAACCACAGACTGTAGAAGATGCCAATAGCTCTGCTGTGACCCATAGTGGACAAGTGAGATTTTGTGGGTGCCGACAGTGACGGAGCGGCAAATATAAGTGATCCTACCCCTGGCTGCTGGAAAAGCCCATAACACCGTTGCAGACCCCAAGGAGGGAGCACGTCTAGGTGGGCTGCAACAGTAGGCACCAGCAGCCTGAAGCCCCCCCGTGACGGCACCCACGGCATAAGAAGGAATCCAAAGGACCACTGTGACTACGAGGAGGGGCCCAGGCCCAGTTAGCAACTGCGGATAGGGTTCCTGGTTGGTGCAGTATAAACAGCTGCTCCCCCACCACACCAGCAGAAACAAGTGGAAGGAGCAACTAATCTCTATCTCTATGTGGAGGCACAAATCTACAACATCAAGCAATATGAAAAAATACATTAAATCTCCAGAACAGAAGGAAAATAACAAATACACAGACAACAATCCCAAAGAAAATGAAATATATAACCTAAATGATGATGACTTCAAAACAGCCATCATTAAAATACTCAATGAGTTAAGAGAGAATTCAGATAGACAACTCAATGAGTTCAGGAGCTATGTCACAAAAGAGTTTGATACGATAAAGAAGAACCAAACAGAAATACTGGAAATGAAGAACACAATAGAGGAGATTAAGGAAAATCTAGATGCACTGAACAGTAGTGCCGATAATATGGAGGAAAGAATTAGCAATTTGGAAGATGGGAATATAGAAATGCTGCAGGCAGAGGAGGAGAGAGAAGTAAGACTAAAAAGAAATGAAGAAACTCTCCGAGAATTATCAGACACAATTAGGAGATGCAACGTAAGGATTATAGGTATACCAGAGGGAGAAGAGAAGGAGAAAGGGGCAGAAAGCCTATTCAAAGAAATAATGGCTGAGAACTTCCCAAATCTGGTGAGAGAGATGGATCTTCAGGTGACAGAAGCCAATAGATCTCCAAACTTTATCAATGCAAGAAGACCAACCCCACGGCATATAGTAGTGAAGCTAGGAAAAGTCAAAGACAAGGAGAAAATACTAAGGACAGCCAGGCAAAAGAAACTAACCTACAAAGGAACCCCCATCAGGCTATCAGCAGATTTCTCAGCAGAAACTTTACAGGCTAGAAGAGAGTAGAATGATATATTCAAAAATCTGAAGGACAAAAACTTACAGCCGAGAATTCTCTACCCAGCGAAAATATCCTTCAAATACGATGGAGAAATAAAAACTTTCCCAGATAAACAAAAATTAAGGGAGTTCATTGCCACAAAACCTCCTCTTCAGGAAATCCTCAGGAAAACCCTCATTCCTGAAAAATCCAAAAAAGGAAAGGGGCTACAAAACCAAGAGCAGATGAGATAAGCAGAAGGACAACAACAGAGAGTAGCAGCTCTTCATCAGAACAGATTAAACCATGGGACGAGAAACAAAGGAAACTGAAGAAAACCAGAAAACAAGACACAAAATGGTAGTGGTAGGCCCCCACATCTCAATAATCACTCTAAATGTAAATGGACTGAACTCCCCAATCAAAAGAGACAGAGTGGCAGGATGGATCAAAGAACAAGACCCAACAATATGCTGCCTCCAGGAAACACACTTCAGCCCCAAAGACAAACACAGACTCAGAGTGAAGGGATGGAGAACAATACTCCAAGCTAATAATGAACAAAAGAAAGCAGGTGTCGCTATACTAATATCAGACAAGGTAGACTTCAAAGCAAAACAGATAAAGAAAGATAAAGAGGGACAGTATATAATGATAAAAGGGACTCTCCACCAAGAAGACATAACACTTATAAATATATACGCACCCAACACAGGAGCACCAAAATTTGTAAAGCAACTCTTAACAGAACTAAAAGAAGACCTCAACAACAATACAATAATAGTAGGGGACCTCAACACACCATTAACACCAATGGACAGAACATCCAGACAGAAAATCAACAAGGAAATAATAGAATTAAATGAAAAATTAGACCAGATGGACTTAATAGATATACATAGAACACTTTATCCAAAAACAGCAGGTTACACATTCTTCTCAAGTGCACATGGAACATTCTCAAGGATTGACCATATTTTGGGAACCAAAGCAAACATCAATAAATACAAGAGAGTTGAAATAATATCAAGCATCTTTTCTGATCATAATGCTATGAAACTAGAAATCAACTACAAGAAAAAAGCAGAGAAAGGTGCAAAAATGTGGAGACTAAACAACACGCTTCTGAACAAACAATGGATTATTGAAGAAATTAAAGAAGAAATTAAATATTATCTGGAGACAAATGGAAATGAGAACATGACATACCAAATCATTTGGGATGCAGCAAAAGCAGTCCTAAGAGGGAAATTCATCACAATACAGGCTCACCTCACTAAACAAGAAAAAGCTCACATAAGCAACCTCAAATGACACCTAACAGAACTAGAAAAAGAAGAACAAAGCAAGCCCAGAGTCAGTACAAGGAGGGAAATAATAAAAATAAGAGCAGAAATAAACGATATTGAAACAAAAAAGACAGTAGAAAGGATCAATGAAACAAAGAGTTGGTTCTTCGAAAAAATTAACAAACCTTTAGCCAGACTCACCAAGAAAAGAAGAGAGAAATCTCAAATAAATAAAATTAGGAATGAGAGAGGAGAAATCACAACAGATACCAATGAAATACAAGGGATCATAAGAGAATACTATGAAAAACTATATGCCAACAAATTGAACAACCTGGAAGAAATGGACAACTTCCTAGACTCCTACAACCTCCCCAAACTGAATCAGGAAGAAATAGAGAATCTGAATAGGCCAATCACAAGTAAGGAAATAGAAACGGTAATCAAAAACCTCCCCAAAAATTAGAGTCCAGGACCAGACGGCTTCTCTGGAGAATTCTACCAAACATTCAAAGAAGACTTAATACCTATTCTTCTCAAACTATTCCAGAAAATTGAGGAAGATGGAGTATTCCCTAACACATTCTATGAAGCCAACATCACTCTGATCCCCAAACCTGACAAGGACAACACAAAGAAGGAGAACTACAGGCCGATATCACTGATGAACATAGATGCAAAAATCCTCAACAAAATTCTGGCAAACCGAATACAGCAATACATCAAAAAGATTATACACCATGATCAAGTGGGATTTATATCAGGGACACAGGGATGGTTCAACATCCGCAAGTCAATCAACGTGATACACTACATCAACAAAATGAAAAACAAAAACCACATGATCATCTCAATAGATGCAGAGAAAGCATTCGACAAGATCCAACACCCATTTATGATAAAAACCCCCAGTAAAATGGGTATAGAAGGAAAGTACCTCAACATAATAAAGGCCATATATGACAAACCCACAGCCAACATCATACTCAATGGACAAAAACTGAAAGCCATCCCTCTGAGGACAGGAACAAGACAAGGGTGCCCACTTTCACCACTCCTATTCAACATAGTACTGGAGGTTTTGGCCAGAGCAATTCGGCAGGAAAAAGAAATAAAAGGAATCCAAATAGGTAATGAAGAAGTAAAACTCTCGCTGTTTGCAGACGACATGATCTTATATATAGAAAACCCCAAAGAATCCATAGAAAAACTATTAGAAATAATCAACAACTACAGCAAAATAGCAGGGTATAAAATCAACATACATAAATCAGTAGTATTTCTATACACTAACAATGAACTAACAGAAAAAGAACTCAAGAACTCAATCCCATTCACAATCGCAATGAAAAGAATAAAATACCTTGGGATAAACTTAACCAAGGAAGTGAAGGATCTATACAATGAAAACTACAAGACTTTCTTGAAAGAAATTGATGACGACATAAAGAGATGGAAAGACATTCCATGCACATGGATTGGAAGAATAAACATAGTTAAAATGTCCATACTACCTAAAGCAATCTACAGATTCAATGCTATCCCAATCAGAATCCCAAGAACATTCTTCACAGAAACTGAACACAGAATCCTAAAATTCATATGGGCAACAAAAGACCGCGAATTGCTAAAGCAATCCTGAGCAAGAAAAACAGCCGGCGGAATCACAATCCCCGATTTCAAAACATCCTACAAAGCTACAGTGATCAAAACAGCATGGTACTGGTACAAAAACAGGTCCACAGATCAATGGAACAGAATTGAAAGCCCAGAGATAAAACCACACATCTATGGACAGCTAATCTTCAACAAAGGAGCAGAGGGCCTACAATGGAGAAAAGAAAGTCTCTTCAACAAATGGTGCTGGGAAAACTGGACAGCCACATGCAAAAGATTGAAAATTGACCATTCTTTTTCACCACACACCAAAATAAACTCAAAATGGATCAAAGACCTAAAGATTAGGCCTGAATCAATAAGTCTTCTAGAAGAGAATATAGGCAGTACACTCTTTGACATCAGTTTCAAAAGAATCTTTTCAGACACTATAACTCCTCAGTTGAGGGAAACAATAGAAAGAATAAACAAATGGGAATTCATCAGACTAAAGAGCTTCTTCAAGGCAAGGGAAAACAGGATTGAAACAAAAAAACAGCTCACTAATTGGGAAAAAATATTTACAAGCCACTTATCCGACAAAGGGTTAATCTCCATAATATACAAAGAACTCACACGGCTTAACAACAAAAAAACAAACAACCCGAACAAAAAATGGGCAGAGGATATGAACAGACATTTCTCAAAAGAAGATATAAATATGGCCAATAGACACATGAAAAGATGTTCGTCATTGCTAATCATCAGGGAAATGCAAATCAAAACTACACTAAGATATCACCTTACGCCCGTTAGATTGGCAAAAACATCCAAAACCAAGAGCGACAAATGTTGGAGAGGTTGTGGAGAAAAAGGAACCCTCATACACTGTCGGTGGGAATGCAAACTGGTACAGCCACTATGGAAAACAGTATGGAGATTTCTCAAAAAGTTAAAAATAGAAATACCCTATGACCCAGCCATCCCATTACTGGGTATCTATCCTAAGAACCTGAAATCAGAAATCCCAAGAGTCCGTTGCACCCCTATGTTCATCGCAGCATTATTTACAATAGCCAAGACGTGGAACCAACCTACATGCCCAGAAACTGATGATTGGATAAAGAAGATATGGTATATATACACAATGGAATACTACTCAGCCATAAAAAAAGACAAAATTGGCCCATTCGCAGCAACGTGGATGGACCTCGAGGGTATTATGTTAAGCGAAATAAGCCAGTCAGAGAAAGACGAACTCTATATGACTCCACTCATAGGTGGAAGTTAACATATTGATAAGGAGATCTGATCGGTGGTTACCAGGGAAAAGGGGGGGTGGGGGGAGGGCACAAAGGGGGAAGAGGTGTACCCACAACATGACTAACAATAATGTACAACTGAAATCTCACAAGGTTGTAATCTATCATAACATTAATAAAAAAAAAAAAAAAGTGGCTAAAGTCAAGCCAGGGAGTGATAGTATCAATAAGACAAATCACAAGCTTATTTGCACTCCTCTGGTGAAAGTTGGTCACTGATTGTTTTCAATAAAATGCTACTTCATCATTCCAAGTGCCTAGAAAAGAAAGCATTAACTTTGGTCCAGAAACCTGCTGTGAAACTAGGCAAGGAATATGCAATTATAGTATTATGTAACATTCTCTCTTTGAAATGGGCCGTAACAATTTTAATAAAAAATCAATTATCTCAAAATAAGCAAATGATTAGTCATGACCATACAGTCCAAACAGAACACTGACTAATGAATCTGATGACTTTTCTTCCATGCTGCTTATGGGTTTCAGCAATAATTTCCTAAATTTATGCACTGTAAAAATATGACTTTCGATGGCATCACTTGGGGGGCTTTATGTCTGTTAATAGCACTTTAACATTCCTTTCATATCTTAACCAGAACAGAGTGTATAAACTACTTTAAACATTATATTTGATTTAAATCTTCTAAAGAAATTCCAATCTTCACATAATTCTGAGTTATGAACAAAATATTACTTTTTAAAAGAGTTTTTAAGAGTGATTACAGAACTCTAACATATTATAAAATTTAAATTTTATTTTAAATCCAATTAATTAATACCAAATGTAATAGCTGAGTCTAAATAACACATTTGGAAACTAATAGTGATGTATCTTTGAATATTACACTACCTAGTTCTAAAGGAAATTATTCTTTCACAATTCTGGCTAAGTACATCCAGAATATTCATAATTTGCATATTATAACTATTCCAAAAGAAATTTCTTGTCATAGATGGAACAAATAGGATACTTATAAATAAGCATGAACAATATTCAAAATAATTTTTCTTATGTCACACAGACAAAAAAATCAAAAAGAATCAACTGTATGCTTAACTCTTTCTAAGACCCTTCAAGCAAAAATATAATTATTAATGTAATACCTTTTAACTATGGAATTTCCTAAAATTAGCAATGTAGAGAACTGAGGTAATTATCTGGATGTTCTGAAACAAAACATAGGAATTCAAATCTTAAGTGTTATTTCAAATATTACTTGAGTTCTTTAGATATTAAAAGCCAGGATCAAGTGTGAGGTGTGTGTCTGTGTACCTGCCTGTGCTTGTACATGCTATGTGTATGCCCTGAATTATCTCTTAAATAGTTGTAATTTTCCATTGTGTCAGGGAGACTAGTCTACAAGAGAATAAGATAATTTTCAGAAATAGACTTAAAAAAATCATAAGAAGAAACCACTGTTCCTAGACTAGGACTATGAAAACCTTTACAATTCAGCTCATCATGCCCCTGAGACTGCAGAGTCCTATAACCACATACAAATCAGGAAGACCTCACTGAACGTTAACAAGAGTTTTTCTTCTCTCTGAACTAGAAAAATGCTTGGTCTTTTTCTTGTAAACCCTTATGTAAAATGTGAGCCCTGCACAAGATGTATTTGCAGAAAAGATGGGGCATCAACAGATAATGACCAGGAGTGGGGGAAGTCAGATGTGTGGGAACATTGGAGGGGGTCTCAAGTGGCCCTGGCCCGTAGCAAGGTTACCCCGAGCATCTCCAAATCAGTCATTTGCCTTGCATCAATGAAGTTACTAATACGAAGCACTAAATTTAGGACCCAGAAGGTCTAAAGATTTATTAAAAATTTATAAGAGACCTCCGGATACCATCTCTGGGCACGATAACCACTAGGGCTTCAGCAGAGAAGGTATTTGAGACTGATGAAAAAACCATGTTATTTGTCCAGAATTAAGAACTAAGGGAAGAAAAGAACTCAACTGAAGATAACCTGCACAGTGTTTATAACGACGAGACAAAACTCCTCCAGGAGTGGAGACTGGTAGTTACGCTGCAGAAAGGTTATTATTACAGGAAATAATAAGCATACAAAGCCAAAATTTTAGATTCTTAAGAAATGGCATTAGAGTATCACTTAGTAAAATGGAATGACTAAAGCAAAAGTAAAAGATTTTTAAAGTAGAAGGTTTATTTCTACTCTAGGGAAAAAACACTCCCAGGAGGACTTCAAAGCTTAATCCTTATTTACTCTGATTTAGTTTACACTGATGGACACAGGACTGAGTGGAAATTACCTTAATTAACAGAAACAACTAAGTTATAATTTATCAAAATTTGTAGGGTGGCCATGTTCAAAACAAACATACAAATACAAAAGAAATGTCCTAGGTACCAATAACTGGTTAAAAAAATAAAAGGAGAAATACAGTATTCATAACAGTAACCTAAAAATCATATATATAGTAATGCTTAGGACTATCCTGCAAAAGAAATATCATGGGCCTACAATAGGAAAATGTCAAAACTTTACTGTAAAAGATCACTGAAATACATGAAGTTCTACCAAGTTCATGGATGGGAAGAAATAATATTGGAAAAATATCAATCATTCTAAAATCATTTTATAGGTTGAATATAGTTCAAATTAAAATTACCAGTTGTCCCTCTTAATTGACAAGGTGATCCTTGTCAATAAAATAGTATCAAGACCAGTGAATAAAGAAGGAATTATTTGATAAATAGTGCTGGAATAATTAGTAGATCAGTTAGAAAAATATAAAGTTAGAATCTCACCACTCAACATGAATCAAAATAAACTAAAGATAGATAAAGGGGTTAAACTGATGTAAAAAGTAACACTAAATTTTTTTTAAATATAGGTGAGTGTCTATTTTTGAAATCAGAGAATGACTTCTAAACATAAAGGCAATGACAAAATCCTAAAGGGAAACACAGGTCAAGAAACCTAAAAACAGTTCTCTTTATAAAAAAATTTAAGTTAAATAAAATTTTGCCACAAATCTAACAAAGGCTCTATATAAAGCATAGAATAACTCATATAAACCAATAAACGAAACAGTAAACTCAAAAACAAGTACACAAATTACTTAAATAATTTACAAAAGAAAAGTACAAACAGCTAATAAACGTATAAAAACCTCAACCACTCCAGTAATTACAGAAAGGAAAGTTAAAATGAGGAAAAAAATTCCACCTATGCATTTGTCAAAGTTATGTAAAATGACACTCTCGCTGTTGGTCAAGGTGTGGCAGAAAGGCTGCCTTTATTCAGTGCTGGAAGAAACATGCTTTGGTAGGACTTCTCTAAAATGCAACATAGCAGGAACTATTTAAAATCATTTGCCCAGGAATTTATTTTATTAAAAAAATAAAAATGTTATACTGGCCAAAAAAAAAGGAAGAAATGATCAACATTAGGGGAATGAGTAAATAGAGTGGAGTATCATACAATCATTAAAATAGAGTTTTGGAAGGAGACAATTATATCAGAAAATTCTGGTGCTATTATTAAAAATAGGATATAAAACTGAATAAACACTTTGACACAATTTGGTGAAAAGAAATAGAGTATTAGATAAGACAAAAGAGAAGAAAGGAGAGAGGGAGGAAGAAAGGGAAGGAAAGAAGGAAGTCAGAAAGAGGAAGGGAGGGAAAGAGGAGAAAGAACAGAAGGATTAAGCAAGAGAGAAGAGAACAATAACAACCAAAAGACGTCTGGGTCGGGAAAAACCCAATGTTCCTAACACTCTGTAGTGAGATGTCCTGTCATTTTTATTTTCTCTTGTGTCCTTTCACAAATTCCCCACTGTAAAAACATAGCCCTTTTTTAACAGACTATGAAGAATGTAAAATCCATCATGCTATGCCCCTATCGGTCCAAAAAGAGTTGGACCCTGAGAATATCTGCAGACAGGGGGAGTTAAAGTAATGAGGGTTTGGCTATATTCCCAGGATGCCAAAACAATGGGTTAGCTTAATTAACTTGGGGAGAAAAGTCAGTCAATGACTCTTGAATTAGTCACCTAAAGGACGGAAAAGTTCACTTTTGCATCCTAGAGACCCATCGCTGGGGTGAAAACAAAGGCAAAGTCCAGGAAGTCCTTGTCATCAACATTTCTGGAAATGGTCTAAAAGTTAACAGAACTATTTCTTTGGCCCCACTGATCTCGACAGGGATGGTGAACTCCTATCGGGGTCCTGGTAAACCTTTGCTGCTGCGGAAACAAAGCTCTCCCCATTTGTCCTGTACACAACCAAAACGTGACATACTTAGGGTTTTCTCCCGTCCTTAACTAGTAAGTGTGAAACAATTTCAGTGGGATTACTTTACACCTTTTTAAAATGATCTAAAGAAAACATCCATTTTTCCCAGGGTCAATTTTCCAGCTTGAAGATAATTCAATCTTATTTGTCTTTCTTCACCTCTCCATTGTCTTGAGCCTGCTTATTAACACTTCCATTCAAATGTTACGGGAAAGGAAACTTGGATTATTTTTGCTGCTCTGCTAAAAAGTATATTGGGGAAAGGAGGTTAATAAAGATGCTCTAACGGGGCTTGAGGAATTCTATTTGCTAAAATAAAGTTTGTTTTAAAGAATAGAAGGTGGAGGCTGAAGCTAATTAAATACACCCAAGCGTCTTGTGTATCATGGAATATGTCTCCTGGAGCAGCAGTTTAACAAAAAGTTGTTAGCTGAACTGTTTCCTTTATCCATGCAATTCCTTTTCCCCAGGATGGGAATTTATAAGTAGGAGGTACTTAGAATGCATGATAGCAAAGATCACATCTGCCAAATGACAAACCCCGGTCATCTTTATGTAATATTTCTCCCGGTAAGTCACTTGAGTTGACAAAACAAAACAAAAAAACTCTTTAACCCTAAGTTAAAGAAACAAATAAACAGCTTCATATAAATGCACACCTGTCATTAGGACAAAAATATTAGTGGTGGCATCTGGGCTGTTTTACACATACTTTTACTAGTTACCTGTTTTTTGTACCATTAAGCTAAGATCAGAATTGTTACTGTTATTAGGAGGCTGTATTTTATTTTGTCCTGAGCCAAATGACATGTTTTTAACTCTTACAAAACCCACAATAATGTTAGGCATTTACCAATCTCAAAGAGCATGGCCCTATTTTTAAACCTAAACCTATTTTAACTTCTGGCGCTTGAATGTAATATACGCTAAGTTGTTTGCTATTTTACAAATGCTAACCCGTTTGGCATAGATAAGTCAACATTTGAAGGATCTAAGAAAGAATTCCATGAGCCTAGATCTACAGCTGACTTCTGCTTTTAGAGTTGAAGTTAAGAAAAAGGTAATAACAGAGCTGGTAATATTTCCTCGAGTTCTTAATTTTTAAATTTCATATTCAAAAGAAATGGCAGTGGGCTCTGCACTGGTCATTTCTTTCAACAGAACGGAAATGGGAAGAGACTCATAAATATTTTCGAAACCTCCCCAGAATGGCACACCGTGACATGTGATCAATGGATCCTCATGCTTTGATATGTTACAGCGGGAACTTTCAGAAATGACTTACTGGGTTGTACATCTGATTGAACAACTGCTCAGCTTGCTACATTGCAAAGTTGGGGAGGCATTGAAGCACAGACAGGGAAAGAAGGAAAGATCCAGAAAAACAGCGTTAGCTTAACAAATCCAGTGCATTTGCACAGACGAACTGGTCATTAAAAAAGAAGAAATTTCAGTTTCTCAACATTCCACAGTGAAAGTGAGAGGCTCTAGGGAAACAGAAATGTTGACTTTGGCTCCTAAAAAAGAATAGCTGGAATAAGAAATTTAAGGTTTGTGTTACTTTCCCTTTCTCAAGTTAAATAACCCATGAAATAAAGAAAGCTGTCCACTTTTGATGATACATGAAGTGCTGGCCTCTAGCAATGAATCAGAAGAAGTACTTTTGGCCAAGCTTGCAATTTATTACCTGAACTTCAAAGATGGTAATAATAAAAGATTAATTAAATCTTATCATTGAATTTATAGCTCCTCTTTTATATTAACACAAGCCTGAATTTTCTATTCAGTCTAACTTTGGAAAAATATAGATCAGCAAACAGCAGGTTAGCAATAGCAAAATATCAGTAAGCAAGACATTACAGGATTAACAGTAAATGGGAGAAGAAAAAATTCAAGTCAGCAGGAAGAATAAAAAGAACCAAAATACAGGATTATCCATTGCCCATTACCAGTTTCTACTGTTTGTTCACAATGAATACAAAATGTAATTTTTAGTGACTATTCTATTTAATTATGTTCCAAGTGCTTTAGAATCTGTGATGCTCTCTTGTCTATTTTGTGCAGGACATTTAAATGTTTGTGGATTTAAATGTACTAAATAATATTTTAAATAGCACTCTCAGGTCCTATTTCTTAAATACCTGCCTCATTAATTTGGGGCTCAACATCAAGGTGCAGAAGGTGAAATACTGTAGGAACTTTCACTTCGCCAAGCTAAGACAAGCACCTTTGAAGAGCCTGAATTTTTGTTTCTTCAGCTTTGATGGAGTAAATGATAATTTTACCATGGTTAAAAAAAAACCCTCCTCGAACATGATATTAATCGGAAAATTACCAAATAGCACAAATCATAACGTTTTGAATTGCTATTGCTTCTCAATTGATTTCTAGTCATATAAATTGACTTCTACATTTTAAACATCAAACACTCTTTTGAAAGATAAAATGATCCACACATTACTAATTAGGTTCTTCTGAACCCCTAGGTATCTATTTAAGACTAACGAATGCACTAATTTATAAACCACACTCATAACTAGTAGTTACGCGTCATTTTGTTAGTATCCTTTTATCAGCCTCACTAATATCAGCAAAGATTTCCTCAGGCATGAATATTCGATTGTACTGTTTTTAAGAGAAGGGATGCAATGTGTAAGGGATACTTCCTTTTCTGCCTAGAACCATTTTGCATCACAAAGTATTTGAAGATGTCTTAAATTAACACAGTATAGTAAAGAGTTAAAAGTAACAACGTGTGTGAATGTTCTCCACAAACTTTTATGTAAAGATGCACCTTACCAATGTCAAGCATTGTTCATAAGACAAAATCAAATTTAAATCACCATTTGGATTCCATTGTCACTGGCAGAAAAGGTTTCTGTTCAGCTAAATACATCTACGATGTTGTGTAGATTTTAAGGCAAAAATACCTGGAGGGTCACAAATCTTGAGCAAAATTCCATTGGGAATTCATGGTTTATTTATGACATAATAAAATCATTATGTTTTCAGCTTTCATTTAGCAACCCTTTACATTTTATTCACAAGTCACATACCCTTTTATTTAAAAAGAGGCCCAGACACTCCTTAAGCTTTTATAGCTGCTTATTTTTCCATGAGTAAATGATGTGTTTATATGTGTATTCACATACTGTTGGCTTATATTTTCAAATATTTCATGTAGATCTCAATTCTTTTTAAGGTGATGGGTACTTGAGGTTTTTACAGAACTATTTATTAGCAGAAATTAAAGACTACTAGAAAAGGTATTTTAAACTTTTGAATTTAGTTGATGCTAGAGAGCCAAAAACAACAAAACAGCATCTGCAGGTTAGGTATAAAAATATTTAAATTATAATTACCCTATTTAATCTCACTGTACTGTGCATTTAGGAGATAGTATAAGCAATGATTATTTATATACTTAGAAATAAGTTATCTTTTCATAAACTAAATAGGTCCCTTTACAGCAAGACAACCATATTTGTTCCTTTAATCCTGGTGATATGGCAGAATGTTAAAATGTCGTCAGGAATAATGCTAAAATGTTTACAGAATTTGGTCTATGACTTTCAGTATGTGGTGTGTACCTGAGAGTCTAGGAAAACCACATGCTCTAAGTGATTTTTGGGGCGGACCATAGCTATGTTGAAAGAAACTAAATTGAACTGCATAGATGTTGACTTAACTAGTCAAGTCATATACATGGGAACTATAAGCATCAATACATGAACCTCTTCCTTTTAATTACCAGAGGATTTCAAATTCCATAGATGAGTGACACTAAAAAGGAGGGTGTCAAGTATGTATCTGCAGAAATAACATATGAGGTGCCCTCATCTCCATAATGGCCCTTTAGAGTTGATGAAGGGCATCTTTCATGCCCAGGTCTATTCGAGGTCGTCCTTCTTCCAGTCTCAGTACACGGCAAGGTACTGGGTGAGATAACACAAAAGACCACCACATGGAGCCAATGGAGTTCTCTCTTTCACAGAGTTCTCTTAGAGCCTGCCTGTGATCACAAAACTGTTCATTAAATAAAAAGTACCTTTTATACGTTCACTTCTTGATATGCCTATGCGTGTATAACACATTGCAGAATACATTTATATATATGTCAAGAATGTATATCATACACCCAATGCATAAATAGCCAAGTCAATCTCCATTTAAACATCCTCAAATGGGCAATTTAAATTCTTCTATTTATTGTTCAAGATTTCTACTTAACTAGATATTACTTGAAAAAAATGAGATGAGTGGATTGGGAAACAGATTTGCAATATGGAGATTTGCTTGCTGTTTTGCTGTAAAAGGATTTGATCTGTATATTTATCTTTTCCTGCATTAGTAAGGAGATTTTATTGGTGTGAAATTTCTCATGGCAATTTCCTAAAGTTCCATAGTAAAGTGAACACGGTATAATCACATTACAGTTATATATTGCACCATACAAAATAGTATATTAAATTTTAAAATATCCAGAATAATTTCTCCACAGACATATGATGCTTTCACATCCCTATCGTCCATATCATATATTTTCATAAGGTTAACAAATAAATCTCCATTCCAGTGTGCTATGAATTATACATAGTCAAATTTTATTATATGCTCTGTTTGATTGTTTAGATTCTTATATCTTTTTTGAATAAGTTTATAAGTTGTCAAAGGGAAACAAAATGCTTAAACTCATAATGTTATGAGTTTTATATGAACAATGAGTGCAGACGTACCAAACAACACAGGGAAAAAGTCAAAGGAACAATGCATGACTGGAAATGTACTCCACAAAAATGTCCAGTTCAGAGAAAACATGTTAATGCTGCAATGTAAAGATCCTGCTTTCTTTTCCAAAGCCTTCTACATACAACAAGCTTTCTTAGACATAAGGCCATTTTTGGTCAAGTATAAACAGTCATGCAACAGATATTCTAGGGACTTGGCTATTTTGGTGAACTGCCTGAAATTCAACGTCAGGTAAACTTTTACAAAGTTCCAATACAAAAATTGACCTACTTCTGAAAGTAGTAAAAGTTTATCAGCATATAATGGGGCCCCTGGATTCTTTGGTTTGTTGCAAACATTTCCATTTATCTTTTCTCATAGATAAGCTTTGCCCAGAGAATAAGAGCTGGTTTTTAGAATATTTTTCACTTCCACTACTATTTTCATCTATTTTTCAAGTTTTTTTCAGACAGGAAACCTAAGATAACTTTTCAGGTTCACAGACAGATTTGATGCAGACTTCTTAAGAATAAAGTTAAGAGTGTTTATTAATTCTTTTATCAGCAGACAGGAAAAGATATGGGGTTTGTTTCTTTTGAAAAATGTCTCTTCCTTTCTCATTTTATAAATTCATTGTAAAATGAATATGTTTTTTCTTAGACTTCGCTTACCTTTTTTAACTGTGCTTCCAATTTGCTACATTCTTCCTTCTTTTGTTCAATGGCTATTTCTAGAGATTTTAATTTGGAGTCTCTTTTCAGCCCTGCTGAGGCTAATGAAGATGCATGTTCCTTGAGGTCAATTAAACTAGACTGAAAGGAAAAGAACACTAGTAAGTAAAACACTGCAATTTCTACCAGCAATGTCTTCAATTTGAAAACATTGATTCTATACATAGCAATAAAGTGTGCATTAGACAGAAAGGGTAAATATAGTCTTACTAAGGTAACAATAGTTGGTTCTGGCCAGGAAATTAAAGTTGGCCAGCTTACAGAACCGAGCAGGATCTAATTGCAGCAGAATCAAATGTGACCAAACGATGTGGTCAGAAAATACATGTTTCACGTCTCAAAGTCATGCTAATGATGTAAGTCCCAAGGTGGTCTTTATATGTCATGGCAAAACAGACACCCTGAACCTTCCATTTACATTTATTGCTGTCAGGTCATGCAGACTCTAAGACAAATATGAAAGAAAATACTGGCTTTAATGCTTTTTCTCCCCCAAAGGACAAATCAAGTATAAAAGAAGCATCTATTAAGTTTTTATCAAATTCCATTTCTTTAACAGAAAAATGACCAATGGTTTTTCAAACATCTTCCATAGAATCAAAGATTAAATTATATTAAAATTTAGACTAGGCTTTATGTTCCAGTCCTTTGTAAATCCAGATTCAGCGGATATAATGAGTCTCCCCAGCTCAGATATGGGGTTCCCTAAACTGTTCCATTCATCAATCACACCCAGAAATCAAGAGCTTCCCTGGATTCCAAACAATAAAGAAATGAATACTTGCATATATCACAAAATATAACTTGGTTAGCTAGGAGGGCAAGGTCCACCACCAAACAGGAAATGCTTAGCAACATCCAACTATGTGACTAAAATGTTCAGGTTTCACCCAGACTCAGACAATGTGCATCTCCTTCATATCCATTTGCAGCTTAGGAAGACAATAAGCACACAGTGGCCACTCAGTAAAGGAAGATGCCAAATATGTTACACCTGGGCTGCTTCCTGGGCATTGGAATAACCTTACTGATGAAGAGACCACCACCATCACCCAGCAAACAACCCAGCTCCTAACAACCCTCTGAGTGACAGGTTAGCCATTCTCATTTTTTATGGTCAAGAAACTGAGGCTCACTCAAGCTGAGTGTCTTCTCCAAGACCCTTCCCGAGCTACTAAACAGAGATATAGGTCTCAAACCCAGGACTCTGACTAGAATCTCAATGCTCTTGATCATATCACTCCCACAGAACTAAAAGGACCTTAGAATCCAGGCATTTTGTCATAGTGAAGATCATTATCACCCCAACTAAATTACAAGCTCCCCGCTGACAACAATTATATGTTGTTTTTCTTTATAAATTTAAAATTGCTGGGTGTGATAGCTTTATGTGTCAACTTGGCTAGGCTCTAGTCCTCAGTCATCCAATCAAACAGAATCTAGGTGTTACTGTGAAGGTATTTTATAGACGTGACTAACGTCTACATTCAGTTGACTTAAGTAAAGGAATTATACTTCACTGTCTGGGTGGACCTGATCCTATCAGTTGCAATGCCTTAGGAGCAGAACTGAGGTTTCCCCGAGAAAGAAGAAATCCCACCTGTGGACTGCAGCATCAGCTCGTGTCTGGGAGTTTCCAGTCTGCCCTTCCTAACGGCCCGCCCTAGGAATTTTGGACTTGCCTAGCCAGCCCCCATAACTATGTAAGCCAATTCCTAGCAATAAATTTCTTAATATGGTTAAATTTCTTAATACGGTTCTGTTTTTCTGGTGGAACCTTAACTGACACATCCGGCTCAGCGGCAGGCACGTTAATATACAGGAACAATAAATGTTTGCTGAAATCCTGTCTGAAATTCATACAATGTAGGCATTGTTTACAAAATTATTTTCATTTAAAGCTTATGGTTTATCATATCATCAAGATCTCTTTTCAATTAGAAGTATATTTTGAGGTGCAAACCCATGAATAACACTTGAAATCAGTGAAGAATGCTGCAAATAAGGTCAAAGCTTCTGTGCCTTCCGTCATATACCGACCACAGTCTTGACAGATCCCCCAAGTGGGTCTTAACAGTGAAATGGCAGGAAGAAGATTTACATTCTTTATTTTCATAACAAAGAAATAATCTCCTCTCTAAAAAACCAGTGGGCTTAAATTTTAGGGAATACGAACTTTGCCTCTGAGTTTCCTCAAAACTCCTATTGCTCATCACTTCTTCCCCTCCTGGATTGCTAATTTAGACGGTACTTTAATTAGTATAGAATTACCAAAACCCAAGGGCTGAGGCAACACTGTGGAACTGGGGAATGGACAGCTCTGCGGTGAGACAGCCCAGCAGGGTAAAAGGATTGTAACAGCCCAAAAGGAGATGGACACTTCCTACAGAAAAAAATAAGTGTGAAAGGATCAATTGTGGACAAGGGCATATATCTCAGAGTTTTGGAGACTGAATTAAATAATATGCATTGCTGCTTCTCGAACTTTTCCACCAAAGTATTCCTAAGTAAAGTAAAGGGTTTATAGGTACCCCTGAGAGTATAGGGGACATAGCCCAAAGATCCTCTCCATAATCCTCAAGCAAGAAATTTCTTTAAAATACATTGTTTTACTTTAAAAACATAGGTGAGATTTGTATTCTGTATCCATGTTTGCTCTAGCATAAAAATATTGTTTTAAATTATTTACCATAATGTAAAAATGATATTCCAGAAGAGCAGCCACATTTAACCTATACTTTGGTCCCGCATGGTACCACATCTCCTAACCTGGGGATATAGAATGATTCGTTTGAGAACCACAGTTGAAAGTAAAGCACTCAACACAAGGACTAGCCTATAACAGGCTCTCAATAAAGTGGAGTTGGTATTATTATTATTGATGCTGTTTTATCTCAAGCAAAAGATCACAGGACATTGCAAAAATACAGAATTCTCTAAGTCCCACAAATGTGATAAGACATCAAGAAAAGTTTCAAGGAGCTACACTGTATGCAGTTAGTAGAGTAGAGAAAATAGGCATGGGGCATCACCAAAGAAGGGAGGTACAGCAAATATTTTCCTTTGAATTCGGACAGCTTTACAAAGGAAAGACAACCATTTTCCCCAAGCCTTTACACAGTACCTCAAACGAAGTCTCTAGTCTCTTGAGGCTACCATGAATATCAATTTATCAGGGCTAGCAACATGGTTCATCTGTTTTTCCAGGCTCACCTCTTTTTCAGTCAGTTCGGCTTGTAAAGCATTGACCTTCTCTTTCAGGTCTTTGTTCTCTTTTCGGAAGGATTCTATCTCTTCTAGCCTTTCCCGATCATCTCTCTCCCGCTGTTCTTTCAAACGCTCAATTATTCTCTCCTGTAAGGCAATTGTCAAAAAGAAGAGGTGAGAACCCATCATTGTGTGTGCCAAGGCATGCTATAAAAGGGACTTATAAGCAGTAAATGTAAGAGATGCTCTAGAGGGGTCGGTCCTGTGGCCGAGTGGTTAAGTTCGCGCACTCTGCTGTGGCGGCCCCGGGTTTCACCGGTTCGGATCCTGGGTGCGGACATGGTACCGTTCATCAAGCCATGCTGAGCTGGCATTCCACATGCCACAACTAGAAGGACCCACAACTAAAAATATGCAACTATGTACCGTGGGGCTTTGGGGAGAAAGAGGAAAACTAAAATCTTAAAAAAAAAAAAAAAAAAAGAAATGCTCTACAGGAATCAGCACATACAAGATATTCAAAACTGGGTTTGTGAAGAGAGGCTGTGTATAACAGCATTTGAGAAAGACAATCATTACAGCTTTCACCTTGTTAACAATACTTAGCATGATAGGTTTGCAAGGGACCTTAATGTTCAAGCTCTTGGTTCATGGTGGTACCTGGAAAACTCCAAGAGCAATTCCAGCAGAGGGAGGCTCAGGTATCAAGACTCTAGACTTGCCAAAGCCTTGTATGGGCAAAGGGAAGAAGCAGAACCAACCTCTTGGTTCAACCCTTTTTGCTTGGCTTTCCCATTTGATGTCAAAGAACCTTTCTTGGTCTCTGAAGACTCTTCTCTCGCTAGAAAGGGGATGAAAGTAGGGCTGGACCTAGGTGCTCCACGACTTAGGACTGGGCTCACAGCGCAAAATTGAGACAAAGGAAAGAACGACCTCATTCTATAAGTGATTTTCCACTGTGTCTGCAGATGTTTATTTACTTCTATATTCTTTCAGTGGCTTCTTGGCAGTCAGTAGAGACTCTAAAACATCGCTTGAATTTGAGCAAAGTTCAAACAGCAGCTTTCCTTTATTGAGAGCTTACTACATGCTAGGTGCTGTGATGTGCTCTCATCTTGTTCTCATCACAACTATAGGGTCTGACTCAGTGCTACTGGTAGCAGTGTAGAGGTGAGGAAACCCAGGCTCAGAGAGGCTGGCTGACTCATCCAAGGTGACCAAGCTCATAAACAGAAGGCCCACCCTGGCATCCAGGGCTGTCTGAGTCTCAGCCGTGCCCATGAGACCAGACTACCACAAACATATGCCTGGAGCCACTCAAGGAGATCTGAGGACCTTTCTGCCCTTGACTTTAAAACTGAAATGAAAACACTATGCTGGTAGACATGTTTTCCAAAAATGTAGAACCTTACCAATATAAAAATAAGAACTTTCTTTTTTTAAGGAAAATTCCATTTGGGTAAAATTTGAGTTAGATATCTGAAATTTGTTTCAAATTACCCAACACATATCTGAACTTCCTTTTGGATGGCCATGTTAAAAAATATTGGTGCAAGAACTATGCTTAAGGATCTCGATATTATCTTTTATATTCTTGTAAGTGTATAGTTTTAAGACAATGCCTGATACCTAAGACAACTGTAAAACAGTGTTTGATGCAGAGGGAAGTTAGTTTGAACACTTAGCCTGTGATTTAGGATCCCCCAGAGAAGCAACTGTTCTACCCCAATGACAATAATTTATGTATCTAATCCTTTCAAGGAAAAAAAAGGGACCACTATTGTTTTGCAATTATTTAAAAACACTTTAAAATGAAGTATATTATTACAACCATGGGGGAGGAATTAGAAAAACTGAGTCTATTTATTGCCTACATTTGTTTCTTCTTGATTCCAGCTATAGTCCTACTTTACTCTGTCTGTGACATTGGGGAGTGGGTGATTATGTGATCTACAAAAGAAGGAAATACCCTTCATGCATGGTGAGTCTCTCAAGGGCTTTTAACAATTTCAGCAACGGAGCCCTGACTGCCTTTTGCCTACACTTATTGCAAAAGCATCGCGACTGGTCACCTGGCCACCAGGCCCTCTCCATCCCATCACTTCCACAACATGGCTGTTAGAGAGACATTTTTAAAGCCCCAAACTGATCATGTCACCTCACTATTTGGAAACCTTCCCAGGGATTGCTCTGGCCAAATCATGTGGCATTTATTCCCACTCGGCACCCTTCACATGGTTTTACTGCATGTCCTTCCTCCCAGCCTAGCTTTTCAAAGGGCAGCACCGGAATCCTACGACTCTTTTAACTCAGGGCTGGGCAAACTGTCTGGCATACAACAGGCAATTAAGGAGGCTGGCGTGATGGGGGCTGGCCCCGTGGCCGAGTGGTTAAGTTTGCATGCTCTGCTGCAGGCACCCCAGTGTTTTGTTGGTTCGAATCCTGGGTGCGGACATGGCACTGCTCACCAAACCACGCTGAGGCAGCGTTCCACATGCCACAACTAGAAAGACCCACAACGAAGAATATACAACTACGTACCGGGGGGCTTTGGGGAAAAAGGAAAAAAAATTTTTAAATCTTTAAAAAAAAAAAAGAGGCTGATGGAAGGAATAAGAATTCAAATTAGGGATCATCTTGGCTTCAAAGGAAAGGAAATAAAATTAAGTATGCGTGTTAACATTCAGAAGGTGTCAGAGCCATTTGCAAAGTAGGTTAATTTACTCTAAGCACTTGTACTATTGACTGGGCATCAATGACAAAAAAATCAGCAAGCACCATAATGTTTTTAAGTGTTATTGATGATTCAGTACTACAAAATATTTCTCTGTCAATCACAAAACTAATTTAAGTGTCAGCCGCACAGGGCCAGATGTCAAAAACATGTGTTAAAAGGCCCTAATATGCCATGATCTACTTGATTAACAACTAAGTTGCAGAAATTCCAACAATGTGTTCTTGTTTTAGTCTTATTTGCATTGGCAAGTGTTCCTTATGTACTCATCTGGCTCTGCACAGGTCTAATCTATTTGTGCTTTATCATGGGGCGGGAACTCAATTGCAGTGGCCTCCAGCTCTGCTATCTGCTTTTCTCAACTGCTTATCTGCTATGCAGCTACAGCAAGGCTTGGCGAGACCAGCTTTATAAATACCATGGGTTCCGTCTCTTGAGCTTCTGTATGTCAATCCCAGAATTAAGTCACACTCAACCTTAACTTGCTAAGCAGCATTCTTTTTTGCACACTCTGAATATTTGAATAAGTTCCTGGAAATTAAAAGGAATAACACACTCCCTGGGATGTAATAATCCAAGTGGAATAGTGAATAGTGTCTAATGCGTTCTATTCATCAGCCAAAAGACAGCAAACAATTAAATATTCTTATGAGTCCATGATTTTTAATTAATAATTTTATTTTTCGGCACCATGTCTTATCCCAAGGATCTGTTCAATTAAATGTAGATAAAAATGGAACTTGTGGGGGCCAGCCCTGTGGCATAATGGTTAAGTTCAGCGTGCTCCACTTTGGCAGCCCGGGTTCACAGGTTTGGATCTCCGGCACAGACCTGCACCACTTATCAGCCATGCTGTGGTGGCGACCCACATAAAAAGTGGAGGAAGATGGGCACAGATGTTAGCTCAGGGCTAATTTTCCTCAGAAAAAAAAGGGACTGGTAAAGGAAAGGCCATTAAAGGAGATTGTGATGCTGTCAAAAGCACAAAGATCAGAAGGTTTGACTTTTAGTCTCATTCCATCACCTGTAAATGGGTGGCCTTGGATTAGTCCAGGGGAGGTAAAAAAAGTCCCAACCAAGGGCCAACTTAGAGTAGAAGTGGCTTCCTGGAGTGCTGGGTTGAGAAGTTAGCTTGTGCAATAGTCGATTAATGATGTCTGCTCAGGACCCAGAAATGGGAAGTGGGGCTGCACATGTCCAAAAATTTCATTTCTGGGCAAGTCATTTCTCATCACTAAGCCCATTTCCCATCTTTCAAATGACAGAGCATGGATTTAGTGTTTCTCAAAGTGAGGTCTTCCAACCACTTGCATCAGAATCACTGGGAATGCTTGTCAAAAAGCACACATTCCTGACCCCACAGGGGAGCAGTGAATCAGAATCACTACGACATGGGACCCAGAAAACTGTATTTTAAGAAGCTCCTGAGATGATAAGATTATTTGGATACACACAGAAGTTTGATACCCACTGGAATAAATACTTAAAGTAAACCTAGTCTTCTTTGTCCCATGATAGAGAACCTTACCAGTTCTTACCCAATGCTTTTATCTGTACTGGCCAAATTCACCAGCATTCTGATTGTGGCACCTTTTGAAAATTCCCTCCAAATAAATTGCTCTGTGTTTACTTTTATTCTTCATGACTGTGAAAGGCTAAAACTCAGATGCAAATAAGGTTTGGAAACTAACACCTCACAGGCCAAAGCTGGCCCACAGAGCTATTTTGTTTGGCTTGAGATCATAATTTTTAGAAATCGGCACGTAAATGTTTTGAGACAGGTCAAGGACTCTCTAGGTTGCCATAGATGTCAGCAGTCCCTGCTGCATCACACCAAACCCACTTTCCTCATTTTTGTTCCCTGCCTGGCCCTTCAAGGCATCTAAGCTCTCCACTCCTCATCTATGGTCCCATTCAGATTTCACATGTCTGAGACTGCACATCAGCAGACAGAATAATTATTATCACAGTAGTTCCAAACGAGAATGGAACTTAGAGGTCAGCTAATTTAAATGTGCACTTTGAAGATAAGCTACTGAGAGGCCCAGAGAGGAGAAGAGGCTTGCCCCACGTGATGCAATCATCAAGTAGCAGAGACAGTCTGAGGGGACCAAACTTCCACAGACGTCACCTTGTCTTCCGGGTCATCCCCTCGGTCTCAAAGGAAGAGCCTAAATAAAAGGAGGAGTTTCAGATTTGGGAATTGTTTGGGGACTTAAACTAGAATCAATCAAATCTTAATAAGGCCAGGGAAAAAATGATAAAATCCTGCCAAGAATCCTTGACATGAAATTATATACGTTTACTTCCATAAATTTGGAGAAAGAAATCAAGAGGTACAAATAGGCTGACATCATATCACCCAAAAACTGCAAAAGGGCTACATAACCACGAACGGTTTGTGAACCAACACTCCCTCATTCAAATTTTACAAACAAAATTACTATAGAAAGCTTTGGTGATAAATTCTTGAAAATTGAAAAAAGAAGATTATCTTTTCCTGAAAAATCATCATATTTATTCTTATAAATCTTCAAATAAAATCTTTTGTCTTATAATTTAATCCTCAAGTTATAATCTTCTAAATTTTAACAGGAATATGCAGACTATCTAGCCATGGAATATGGCTCTTTTTTAGCTTCTATATTTTTAGCATAGAGCAATGTTTTTCATACTAGAGTGTACATGACAGTGACCTGCGGAACTTGCTAAAGTGCAGATTCCCAGACCCTGCTCAAGATTCTGATTCAGTAGGTAAAGATAGGGCCTAATAATTTAATTTTCAACAGGCACCTCCTCGTGATTCTGAAGTAGAAGTAAAGAAGCCTTCTTTAAGATATGCTGGCTTAGGGAACCTGGGAGCCATTTAATCTAATTCCCCTACTCCACAAATGGGAAAATTGAGGCCCTGGGAAAGAGAGTTATTTGCCCTCTGAAATCCCATGTATTTTACTTATTTACTGTCTGTCTGTCCTTCACCCCCATTAGAACCTAATCTCCATGAGAGCCAGGATTTTCACTCATTCCCTTCTCTGTGCCCATAGCAGTGCCTGTCCTGTGGCAGGGTCTCACTCAATCAATATCCACTGAGCACTGCCCCATGCAGGTATTCTACTAGGCACCTGGGGAGGGCAAGCTAACACACACAAATAATACACAAATATGGGTGTGTTGCTTGGGCTTGGAGTCTGGCAGAAAAGACCAATTAATCACACAAAAACAGATAAATGAACAGTTAGGATTATTCAATCAATACAAGAGTTCTGGGAAGTGCACAGTATTCATGAGAACATAATGGAGGATTTCACCTAGCAGCCTCCTCTGAGGAAATGATTAATAAAATAATAATAATAATAACAATAGGTATAACTTATTATACCTACTGTTCTGAACAGTTTCCATATATTAATGCATGTTCTCCAAATATAATCCACTGAGGTAGGTACCATTATTATCCCCTTTTACAAATAAAAAACTGAGGAAGTGAAAGGTTAAGTAACTTGTCCAAAGTAGCAAATGTCAAATCTAGGATTTGAAGCCAGGCAGTATGGCTCCAATATCCACAGTCTTGACTACTGTGCCATACAGCTTCTCAGGAAACTGAGCTCTCAGAAGAAGAGGAATTAAATCTGCAGAGAGTAAAGAACATTCTAGGCTCAGAAACAGCATGTGCAAAGGGTCCGAGGTGGAAGGGAACGTGGTGCACTCAAAAATCTAGAAGGCCAGCATAGCTAGAACTCAGAAAACAAAGGAAGAGAGATGGTGGGTGAGGCTGAAAAGGAAAGAAGGAAAGAAGGAAAGAAGGAAGGAAGGAAGGAAGGAAGGAAAGAGGGAAGGAAGGAAGGAAGGAAGGAAGGAAAGAGGGAAGGAAGGTGGGAAGAAAGGAAGGAAGGAGGGTGGGAAGGGAGGGAGGGAGAGAAGGTAGGAAGGGAGGAAGGAAGGAAAGAAGGAAGGAAGAGAGGAAGAATAAAAGGGAGAGAAGGAAAGAAGAAAGGAGGATAGAAGGGAGGGAGGAGTGACGCAGGCAGGAAGAGAGGTGGTTGATCAGGTAAGAGCCAGATCAGATGAAGGGCCAGGTTAACCTATTGGCCAGGTTAAGGATTTCAGTCTTTAATCATCCTAAGAATAATGACAAGCTAGTGAAGGTTTTTAAGCAGGGTCAAGGGTGATATGATCAGGTTTGCATTGCAAAAAATTGCCCCTGGCTTCAGTGTGCCAAGTCTGCTGAAGAGGGCTAGCATGGAAGTGGGAGGCCTAGCGGGGACTGAGGGTAGTGTGAGCACATAGAGAAAAGCAGGCACATTTAAATGCATTTGGATCATCTCCTCCCAGCCATGTTTCCCAAATCCTGATATGCCCCCTTTTCAGTCCAAGCTCACCTTCTCTGACAAGGCCTCCTCAAGTGTTGCTAGTGCAGTATCTGTGTTACTGGAATCCGTCTGCAAGGACTTCACTCTGTCCTTCAGATTGGTCAGTTGCTTGTCTTTATCCCTAAGTTGTTCTTGCAAATTTTCAATCTGAAAATAAAGATCACCATATTTAATATATATGTTATTCCATATCCAAGGCCAAAATTCCTGAAGAGGACCTGTTTAAAAAAAATAGACCCAAGATTATGGATATTGTCAGTATTACGAGGTTACGCTGACTTACAACCAAGGCCACTTTGATGAGACCATCATCCTTCCATGTAACTCAACTTTGCGTTTAAATGGAGACATAGATGAGTGGAATATCTCCCTTTATACAAATGCAAGCCCTTCAGATATATAAGCACTATTATCTCTGTCTAATTCTATCTAGGTCTCAAGTCCATAAACCTAACCTTGGTACAGTGCATCAGAGAAATGCGTCATGTAGGATTTCTTCATTCAACGAGCAGACATTGGGTCTGTCAGGTGCCCATTCTGCACCAAGTATCATATCAGTATATGGCAGAACCTATGTAGTCATTCACTCACTCCTTTATTCAGTATTAAACTTTGTGATATGCAAAATGTTGTCAAGTGCTTTTTTCAAAGTAACCACATGAAAAGCCAAGTAGGTTATCACCAGTAGACTGTTAATGGGAAGAACTTGTGATATAAATCAAATGTAACAAGTACTAAACACTCCATTTGGCAACTAAGTCATGTGCTGGCAACCAACCAGCCACTTTTATCCGCTATCTGCAGCCTGAAATAAACACGCCAAATAGCTGATTATAACGCCTGCCCATGAGCAGCAGCAAGCACCTTCTCCTGGGCATTGCCTACACTATCGTTCATGTTTTTATTCTCTGCTTTCAAACCACGTATTTCTTATCTAAAGATTAAAAAAAAAAGCCCCACTGTACAAACAATTTACTCGTATTAAGGGTTTTAAAATGACAAGGAAAAAAAGCAGTACAACTCTAAGATAAGTCCATTCAAAATATTTGTACTCTGCACCCAGGCTTTCTCAGGAAATCATTCCAAATGCATGTTTCACAATGAGTGACTCAAACAAATTTTTGGATTACTTTTCTCATTTAGCATGAATCTTGAATGGCAGTACAAATAACGGCAGTAGTAGCAGCAATAATGAGGAGGAGGAGAGGGTGACAGTGGAGGTGGCAACAGTAGCAGCAGCAAAATAGCTCTGAATGCAAAGGCAGTGACCCTGCTGACCGTCAACAGCAAGACATGGGACTCAGCTAATTTTTCCAGTGGTTCCAATGGACGTAGGCTAACAGAGATGGACATTTCCTCTTTCTTTCCTTCCTTCCGTCCTTCTTCCTTCCTTTTTTGCCTATGTACCTTTTCAATAAGACATGTTTTCTGCCTTGAGACAGACATCCTGGAAACTCAGGTTATAGGTCAAATAATTATCCTTCTCCTTCATCAAAATGCAATGTATTCATACCCAGCTACCACTGTAAGAGCTCACTGCCCCTCTATCAAAAACACAGGAACTCAAAAGGCATAATCACCTGCAGTCAAAACAAAGGCTTCCTCCACTCCAGACAAGGGTTCACGTGGTTACACCCCACCATAAGCAAACAAAGGAGTGCGCAAGGATATGGATGGTTACGTGTCAGAATGGCAGTCGTTATACAGAAGCAGCCAGCAACTGAGAGGACTGATTCTTCACACAGAGTGTGTGTTATTATTTTGAGTACAACCAAATCCACGGACATATCTGTGTACACATATCTGTGCAAATCCATATGGTTCCAAGCAAACAGATTAAGCAGCCCCTGTCCACCCTGGGAGACAGTGCCCTGGACAGGACAGAGAGGACTTTCTCTCAGGGCTTCAGCCCTGGGGCAGTGGTAGACGCTGATTTCAAGGGACTTTGGGCACTGGAAATAGAGGCTAAAGAAGACTGGCTGTGAGCCTGTGTAAGACTCCCTCGGGCCTCCCCAAATAACCAGTAAGACTGAAGAGGTTGAGGGTCAGGGGTCCTACTGTACGCAGGTAGTAGCTAAGAGCTGGAGAAATGTAGGCAGGTGAGATCTGGGGACATACAAGTGACATATCTATTTATCCCACATCTAAGCGCCCAGCAGAAGAGCCAAGGGTACCAGAGACAAGAATGACTAACAGAACTGGAATTGGGGGGGCCGGCCCGGTGGCAAAGTGGTTAAGTCCGCAGGTTCAGCTTCAGCGGCCGGGGGTTCACTGGTTCAGATCCCGGGTGCAGACATGGCACCGCTTGGCATGCCATGCTGAGGCAGGTGTCCCACATATAAAGTAGAGGAAGATGGGCACGGATATTAGCTCAGGGCCAGTCTTCCTCAGTGAAAAGAGCAGGATTGGCAGCAGTTAGCTCAGGGCTAATCTTCCTCAAAAAAAAAGAAAAAAAGAACTGGAATTGGAGACATTTGTAGAGCTAGGGATGCACCACTTGAAGAAATGTTGCACCAAGATTGCCAAGAATGATTCTTAACAAATACAAGGTGAAAGAACGGTTTGGTGAATATAGTCTCTCGTGTAAATAAAAAAAGATAAATGTGTGTCTATAGATCTATTTTTTTATTTACACAAGAGACTATATTCACCAAACCATTCTGCATGTGCACATATGTGGCTACTGAAATA
The DNA here is from genome assembly GCF_041296235.1 of Equus asinus. NCBI lineage: Eukaryota > Metazoa > Chordata > Mammalia > Perissodactyla > Equidae > Equus > Equus asinus. Next base: position 43,722,619 of record NC_091810.1, on the reverse strand, counting down.
CATTTTTTTTCTGGAAAAAAAAATCACATAAGTTTTAACAGTGTTTAACTTTGGGGAAAGGGTCTAGGGTTCAGGAAGTGGAAGAGAACTTTTGTTTTTCAATTTTGTACATTTCTGTAGTTTTCTGCTTGAACTTTATAACCTTGTGGGTGTTATTCATCTTTAATGCCAACCAGGATTATCTGGTCAGTGAGATTATGGGTTAATTTTAGCTTTTATTTCTATATTAAAATAATAAATATTACATACATGAGTAAATAGTAAATAAATAAATAACATAAACGCCTACTTAAAACTAAATTGTCCAAGTTACCAGCAATTACAGACTGTTGGTAAATTTAAACCATTATGCAAGTATTTAAAATCATGTTTGCATACAGTTGTTAACTAAATGGAAATAGTAGAACGATATGCAGGAAAAAAGCAGAATGTAAAATAATATGACATTTCTTTGTAAAAGAAAAATTCTTGCATAGAACAAAAATATATATAAAAAGGAACTCACTAAAATATCCTTATTTGGTAATGGTGTGATGAATGATTTTACTTTCCTTCTTTATACTTTCCTGCATCTGCCAACTTGTTTTCCTTGAGCATAATAAACAAAATAAAAGATATTTAAGACTAACTACAAAATACCAGAATGGTTCTTTAAATGTGTTTTGAACAGTAAGCTTGTTTTTTAAAAGGACTCGTTACAGGAGGAAATACTCCTCTGTTACTCCAAGACTCAATTGTTAAAATTTAAATTTTAGGAGACTGGAGTAAATGTAAAATTCTGTATCTTTAAAAATATGTATTATACAGCTTTCTCGTGTTCACAAATGACTATGACGTTTACAAGAAAAAGGTGTTTGGAACCTTTTTCTTCAAAGGGTGAGGTTGTGCAAGGTTCAAATAGCAGGTGTTGGAAAATTAGCAAATTGAAAACCAGGGTTAGGATGGGGAGGTTTGGGGTGTAAAGTGAGGACTTCTTGAGAAATTTCACAGGCTGCAAAAAATGGAATCCACCTTAGCAACACAGACAACTCACTGGTCACTGTGACTTGACAAAATAAGAGATGGGCCTGAGCACAGGGTTGTCTTTGCCCTTGAACTGAGCTGCCTGTCCATCAGGGTTGGGCAGACTCAGAAGGAGTCAGTTTTGCTGAAGCAATACATGTACCTTCCAGAGCAGACCACTGGAGAGGGGGTAGGGGTTGAGGAGAGCTCAGGCCCTGGAGGTCACCGGAAAGCCCTAATCCTAATGGTTTCAAGCTGACTTCTGAAGCTCCGGGCCTGCCAAGCCTGAGGAGGGCCAATGCCCAGAGGGAGCTTTTGTGTGAGTTTTCACACAGGCTTAGTCCCCAGTGTGAGAGTGGTCATTGACTAGACAGCGGCAGCCTCTTTGACTCCACATCTGCTTCCTCTCTCATTTGGTCTCCAAGCTGCAGCCGAGTAACTTTCCTATTACACAGATCTGACTGTCTGACTTCCTGTCTCAGAACTCTTCAGTGACTCCTCATTGCCCTCAAGATGAAGCCAAAACTCCCTGTCATCTTACATGAGGTCCTCCACAGGAAGGCGCATCTGAACGTCCACTATCCATCCCGCAGCCAAGCCCCAGCCTTGCCAAACCGCTCCTACTGCCTCCCAGGACCAGGCTCTTGTACAGCCTCCCCATATTTGCCTATCCACTTCCTCTGCTTGGAACATCTTCCCACCCCAATTTTTCACCTGTTGAGTCCTACTCAAACCTTTAGTTATCAACATATTCCTCCTCCAGGAAGCCTTCTCTGATCCCCACAAGCCTAGGCTAAGCCTCCTTCTCTGCACTTTCCACACACTTTTAAAATTGCCTCTTTCTTTGTCTGTCTCCACAACATGGCCGAGGGCTCCATTAAGACAAGAGCTCTGTCATACTCACTGCTGTATTTCTGGCCAGAGCACCCAACTGGGTTGACAACACCACACATTTATTTATTGAATGAATGAAAGAAGGAAAGAAGGAACCCTAAAAAGAGTGTCTGGGATAAAAGAGAAGACCAGAGCAGCTAATAGTTGAGTCCCTTCAGCCCTGGCATTCTACAAAGAAGAAATTAAAAGCAATGGAGAAGGTCTCCATATAGCCACAGAGTACCTAAAATACACTTAGGCATATTTATGCTTTCAAATATTGCCCAAAGGTATCTTTTTGGTTGTTTTCTTTATAGCGTTCTGAAATTCAGTTACTAAAAAAATTACTTTTCTCCATAACACATATCTCTATATTTTGTGTTATCCACATCTAGGGTATCAAAGTTATTAGCTGAATCAACAGAAACAACTCAGTCTGGTTTAAGCAGAAAAAGAGGGGGATTCGCAAAACCACCAGAAAGGCTGGAGAACCAGGGTCAGGGAAAACAGCCTGGAACAACATCCAAAGTGCTGATGCAATTGGTCTAGTGCAGATGCTGTTGCCCAGCTGCTAAATACCAGAAACTGAGGTTCATAGCACCAACCCAGTTGCAACTGACCACTGAACCCCACTGCTAGCCCTCCAGTTGTGGTGCCCATGGCCTTGACCTCGCAATCACTGCAGCAGAGAGTCTCTCACATTCCCAACATCCCAACAACTCTCGGGCAGATACACCTAATGAGCAGAGCTCAGCTAAGGCACACAGCCCGACTGCCAGGGAGGCTGAGAAACCAAATGTTGACATTTTTACCTTCCATTGTGAGAGATCCTTCATAAGATCAGAAGAAAGTTCAGAGTACAAGTAGCCCCCAAAAAGGACCCATATCCATAATACCCAGAGAGAGCCATGGTGTTAGCTCCCGAATCAGCAAACTGTACCATCCTGAAACAAGTTCTCTGAACTTCCTCTTTCTCTCAAGTTCCTACAGGCCTACTGGCTAAGGTTTAACTCAGACACTTGTCCAAACGTGGTCCATGCAACTCTTCAGTCTGTGATAAGATAACAGAAATCACAGGTGACTTCATATCACACCAAAATTCAAGAACATGATTGATGGACTTGTCACCTTGAATAGTGTATAGACAAATGGAGATGTTTTTGAACTCACGTGTCACATGTGGCCAGAACCACACTGTGATCATACATGCTTGAACCATATATCATTCCATGACAGATTGGATATTTAAAAAAAGAAATAGGTTGCTTGGGAGGAATGAATTTGTAGGCCTGCTAATCTCTCACAATGCTTCAGAATACCTTTTCTTTTCCTTTATTTTATTGCGGTAAAATATACAAAACATAACATTTACTATCTTACCCAATTTTTAAGTGCATAGTGCAGTAGTATTAAATACCTTCATAATGTTGTGTAACCATCACCATCATCCATCTCTGAAACTCTTTTCATCTTGGAAAACTGAAACTATATCTATTAAATAATTTTCCATTCCCTCCTACCCCAGCCCCTGACAACTACCATTCCACTTTCCGTCTCTTACTTTGACTACCCTAGATACTTCATATAAGTGAAATCATACAGTATTTGTCTTTTTGTGATTGGCTTATTTCACTTAGTATAATGTCCTCAAGGTTCCTCCACATTGTAGCATACGTCAGAATTTCATTCCTCTTTAAAACTGAGTAATATTCCATTGTGTATACATATATATATATATATCGTATTTTGCTTATCCAACCATCCACTGATGGATTCTTGAGTTGCTTACACATTTTAGCTATTGTGAATAACGCTGCTTTGAACATGAGTGTACAAATATCCCTTTGACACTCTGCTTTCAATTCTTTTGGGTATATGCCCAGAAGTGGGATTGCTGGATCATGTGGTAGTTCTATTTGTAATTTTTGAGGAACCACCATACTGTTTTCCACAGTAGCTGTACCGTTTCACATTCCCACCAACAGTGCACAAGAGTTTCTACACATCTTGGCCAACACTTGCTATTTTCTGGTTTTTTTGGCAATAGGCATCCTAATGGGTGTAAGGTGGTATCTCATTATAGTTTTGATTTGCCTTTCCCTAATGATCAATAATGTTGAGTGATCTTTTCATGTGTTTTTTATTTTGCCATCTGTATATCTTCTTTGGAGAAATGTTTATTCAAGTTCTTTGCCAATTTTTGAATCAGATTGATTTTTGTTGTTGAGTTTTAAGTCTCTATATATTTTGTGTATTAACCAGTTATACAATTTACAAATATCTTCCATTCTGTGGGTTGCCTTTTTACTCTGCTGATATTGTCTTTTGATGCACAATTTTTAAAATTTTCATGAAGTCCAATTTGTTTATTTTTTCTTTTATTGCCTCTGCCTTTGGTGTCATATCCAAGATATCATTGCCAATGCTGTGACACTTTTGTCCATGTTTTCTTCTAAGAGTTTAAGTGTTACATTTAGGTCTTTGATCCATTTTGAGTTACTTTTTATATATGGTGTTAGGTAAGGGTCCAACTCCATTATGTTGCATGTGGATATCTAGTTTTCTTCCCCAGTACCACGTGTTGAAAAGACTATCATTTCCCCATTGAATGGTCTTAGCACCCCTATAAAAAATCATTTAACTATAAATGCAAGGGTTTATTTCTGAGTTATCTACTCTGTTCCTTTGGTCTATATATCTGTCTGTACACCCGTACCACACTGTTTTAATATAGCATTGTAGTAAGTTTTGCAATCAGGAAGTGTGAGTATTCCAGCTTTGTTCTTCATTTTAACGACTGTTTTGGCTAGTCAGGGTCCCTTTGAGATTGTATATGAATTTTATGATAGGTTTTTCTATTTCTGCAAAAAATATCATTGGGATTTTGATAGGGATTGCACTGAATCTGTAGATCACTTTGGATAGTATTGATTTCTTAACAATATTGTCTCCCAATCCATGAGCACGGAATGTATTTCTGTTTATTTATGTCATTTCAGCAATATTTTGCAGTTTTCATTGTACAAGTCTTTCACCCTCTTGGTTAAGTTAATTCCTAAGTATTTTATTCTTTTTGACGCTATTGTAAATGGAATTGTTTTCTTAATTTCCTTTCTAGATTGTTCATCACTAGTATACGGAAATACAACTGAATTTTGTGTGTTGAATTTGTATCCTACCACTTTGTTGCATTCATTTATTAGTGTCAACAGTTTTTTGTGGAATCTTTAGGGTTTTCTATATATAAGATCATACCATTTTCAAACAGAGAGAATTTTACTTCTTCCTTTTCATTTCTTTCTATTGCCTAATTGCTCTAAAACTTCCAATACTATGTTGAACAGAAGTGGTGAAAATGGGCATCCTTGCCTTGTTCCTGATCTCACAGGAAAAGTTTTCAGTCTTTCACCATTGGGTATGATGTTTACTGTGGGTTTTTCATATATGGCTTTTATTATTTTGAGGTAGCTTCCTTCTATTCCTAGCTTTTGGAATTTTTTTAACATGAAAGGATGCTGAATTTTGTCAAATATTTCTTCTGCATCAATTGAGATGATTGTGTGGTTTTTTCCTTTCATTCTGTTAACATGGTGTATTACATTGATTTTTTTTTATGTTGAACCATCTTGTATTCCAGGAATAAATCCCACTTGGTCACAGTGTAGAATCTTTTTAATATTCTGCAAAATTTGGTTTACCAGCATTTTGTTGAGGACTTTTGCATCAATGTCATAAAGGATATTGGTCTGTAGTGTTTTTCTTTTCCTTAGTGTTTTTGTCTGGCTTTGGTATCCGGGTAATGCTGGCCTCATAGAATTAATTAGGAAGTGTTCCCTTTTCTTCAGTTTTAGGAAGAGGTTTTTAAAGACTGGTATTAGTTCCTCTTTAAATGATTGGTAACTTTACCACTGAAACCATCAAGCCCATGGTTTTCTTTGTTAGAAGATTTTTGATTCCTGATTCAATCTCCTTACTAGTTATACATCTGTTCAGATTTTCCATTTCTTCATAATTTAGTCTTAGTAGGTTTTGTGTTTCTAGAAATTTGGCTATTTCATCTAAATTACCAATTTGTTGACATACAATTGTTCATAGTACTCTCTTAGAATTCTTTTTATTTCTGTAGAATCAATAGTAATGTCCCCAATTTCATTTCTAGTTTTAGTAATTTGAGCTTTCTCTCTTTTGCTTCTTAGTCCACCTAGTTAAAGATTTGTCAATTTTGTTGATCTTTTCAAAGAAACTTTTCATTTCACTGATTTTCTCTATTGTTTTTCTTGTCTCTATTTCATTTATTTCTATTCTAATCTTAATTATTTTCCTCCTTGTGCTAACTTTAGGTTTAGCTTTTCTCTTTCCAGTTCTTTAAGTTGCACAGTTAGGATGTTGATTTGAAATTTTTCTTGTTTTTTAATGTAAGCATTTATAGCTATAAACTTCCCCCTTAGTACTGCTTTCTCTGCATTCCACAAGTTTTGGTATGGTTTTTCATTTTCATTACTAAGGATTTTCTAATTTCCCTTATGATTTCTGTTTTTATACATTGGTTGTTTAAGAATGTGTTGTTTAATTTCCATGAATTTGTGAATTTTTCCGTTTTTCTTCTGTTATTGATTTCTAACTTCATCCTGTCATGGTCAGGGAAGATACTTTGTATGATATCCATCTGTTTAAATCTATCAAGGCTTAATCTGTGGGCTAACATACAGTCTATACTGGAAAATGTCCCATGTGCACTTGAGACGAATGCATATGCTGTTGTCAGGCAGAGTGTTTTGAATATGGCTGTTAGATCTCACTGGTTTATTGTGTTAAGTCCTCTATCTCCCCACTTATCTTCTCTCAGGCTGTTCCATTACTGAGAGTGGGATACTGAAGGCTTCAACTATTATTGCAGAACTGTCTTCGTCTCCCTTTCGTTCTGTCAGTTTTTGCTTCATGTATTTTGTGGGTCTATCATTAGGCACATAAAAGTTTATGATTGTTATATCTTCTTGTTGTTTTGAACTTTCCATTAATTTCTAATGCCTTTCTTTGTCTCTCATAAACTTTTTTGATTTAAAGTCTATTTTTTCCGATATTAGTATAACCACCCTGCTCTCTTTCAGTTACTATTTGCATGGAATGTATTTTTCCATCCCTTCACTTTCAACCTATTTGTGTCTTTGGATCTAAAGTGAGTCTCCTGTAGACAGCATATAGTTAAATTGTGGGGTTTAAAAAAATCCATTCTGCCAATCTCTATCTTTCAATTTCTATCTCCAATTAAACTTGGAGAGTTTAATCTATCCACATTTACAGTAATTAGCAAAAAGGAGGGACTTACTTCTGTCATTTTGTTATTTGTTTTCTATATACCTTATAACTTTTTTGTCCCTCATTTCCTGCATTACTATCTTCTTTCATGCTTAGTTGATTTTTTGTAGTGAAATGTTTAAATTCTTTTATCAATTTATTTTGTGTATATTTATAGCTATTTTCTTTGTGGTTACTATGGGGATTACATTTACCATTCTTAAGTTATAACACTTAATTTGAATTCATACCAGCTTAGCTTCAATAACATACAAAACTCTGCTCTTTCATAGCTCTGTCCCCACTCCTTTCAGTTGTTGATGCCACAAAATTACATTTTTATACATTGTGTGCCCCAAAACACAAACTAATAATTCTTTTAAGCGCATTAGTCTCTTAAATTATGTAGAAAACAGAACACGGAGTTACAAACCAAAGTTACAATAACATTAGTTTTTAGACTAATAATTTTAAAAAATATATTAGTCTTTTAAATCATGTAGAAAACAAAAAGTAGAATTACAAACCATTATTACAATAATACTAGCTTTTATAATTTTCCATGTATTTACTTTTATTGAGATCTTTAGTTCTTCATACAGCTTCGAATTACCCCCTGGTGTCCTTTCATTTCATCCTGTAGGATACCCCTGAGCAGGGCAGGTCTAGTGTTAATGCACTCCCACAGCTTTTGTTTATCTGGGATTATCTTAATATCTCCCTCACTCTTTTTTTGTTTTGTTTTGTTTTTTGTTTTTTTTGGAGGAAGATTAGCCCTCAGCTAACTACTGCCAGTCCTCCTCTTTTTGCTGAGGAAGCCTGGCTCTGAGCTAACATCCGTGCCCATCTTCCTCTAGTTTATACGTGGGACGCCTACCACAGCATGGCTGCCAAGCAGTGCCATGTCCGCACCTGGGATCCGAACCAGCGAACCCCGGGCCGCCGAGAAGCGGAACGTGCGAACTTAACTGCTGCGCCACCGGGCCGGCCCCAATATCTCCCTCACTCTTGAAGAACAGTTTTGTTGAATATATAGAATTCTTGGTTCACAGGTATTTTTCTTTTAGCACTTTGAATATATTGGCCCATTTTCTTCTGGCCTGCAAAGTTTCTCATTAGAAATCTGCTTATAATCTTACTTAGGATCTCTTGTAAGTGACAAGTCACTTCTCTCTTGCTTTCAAGATAGTCTCTTTGTCTTCGGATTTCAAAAGTTCAATTATAGTGTGTCTTGGTGTGCCCCTTTCAGAATTCATTGAGCTTTGTGGATGTTTCTGTTCATGTCCTTAAACAAATTTGGAAGATTTCAGCCATTATTTTTTCAAATATTCTCTTTGCCTTTTTCTCTCTCTCTTCCCCTTCTGGGACTCCCACAATATGTGTGTTGGTCTACTTGATGTTGTCCCATAGGTCATCAGGCTCTATTCACTTTTCTTCAATCGTTTTTCATTCTGTTCTTTAGAATCAATACTTTCCATTGTCCTATCTTCAAGTTTGTTGACTCTTCTGTCAGCTCAAAGCTGCCTTTGAATTCTTTTTAGTGAATTTTTCATTTCAGTTATTGTAATTTTCAGCTCCAGAATTTCCTTTTGGTTTCTTTTTAGGCTTTCTATCTTTTTATTGATATTTCCACTTTGTTCATACATCATTCACTTGATTTTCTCCACATCTTCCTTTCTTTGAGCAGTTTTTTTTCTTTTGCTGGGAAAGATTCACCCTGAGTTAACATCTGTTCCCAAAATTCCTCTCTCTTTTTTTTTCCCCTCCCCAAAGCCCCAATACATAGTTGTATATTCTAGTTGTTAAGTCCTTCTGCTTATTCCATGTGAGCCACTGCCACAGTATGGCTACTGAGAGACAAATGGTGTGGTTCCATGCCCAGGAACGAAACCTGGGTCGCCAAAGTAGAGTGCACTGAACTTTAACCACGAGGCCATCAGGGCTGGCTCTCTTTGAGTATCTTTAAGACAGTTGTTTTAAAGTCTTTGTCTAATAGGTTTGCCATCAGGTCTTTCTCAGGGACAGTTTCTGTTGATTCATTTCTTTCCTTTGAATAGGCCATACTTTCTTATTTCTCTACATGCTTTCTGATTTTTTTTGTTGCAAACTGGACATTTGAATCTCATAATGTGATAACTGGAAATCAGAGTCTCTTCATTTCCCAGAGTTTGCTATTTTTTTTCTTGTGCTTTTATTTTTAATATTTTTTTTTTATTGTTGTAGGCTGTCTCTGTGCCAAAGATCAGCCTAAGGTATAAATTTAAGGTCTCTTCAGATCTTTCCTGAGTCTGTTTTTCCCTGGGCATGCACCATCACTTTCTAACTTTCCTTGTATATGCAGTTGTTCTTGAATGTCCTAGTCTTTAATGTCTGGCTCTCAAAAGGGGAAAAGAGAAAAATGAAGGGAAGTGGGGGAAAAGGGGGCTGATGGCCCTTTAACTTCCCTGGAAGTCACTTCAGCCAGAGGAGGAGGAGCTTGCCACAATGTGGGAAGGTACAAACACAATGGATGCTGATTCTTTGACTGCATCTCTGAGCTCAGAAGCAGTAATCAACGATCAGAATACATATCCTGGATATTTGGAAGACAGGATCCTTTTTGCCCACCCTGGCTCCTGCAAACTGTGTGGAGGCTGCTCCAGGAACTCATATTCAGCTGCCTACCATTTGGCTGAGGGGTAGGGAATGGATAGCTTCTACTGTGCTAAGAGCTGATATTGACCAAAATTAATGGCGTTTTACCATTCAAGCCTTCCCCTGGAAGTAGCAAGCCTTCAATAGACTCCAGAGTTCCAAGAGTTACATCAGACAGATTCTGCCAGTGCAATTGTTGTCTAGATGAGGAGACAGATTCCTGGTGCTTCCTACTCTTCCATCTTGCCAGAATCTTCTTCCTTTTACATAACACCAAAGATGCTCACTGAGTGGACAAGGCAAAACTGGTTGCTAGTACAGGACTCACTAAATCACGGATTTAAACATGAAGATTTATATCAACCCATTGTATTGGATTTCTATTGCTATATTAAAAATTACCACAAACTTTGCAGCTTATAAAAACATGAATTTATTATTTCACAATCTGTAGATTAGAAGTCCAAGCATGATGCAATTGGTTTCTCTGCTTAAGGTCTCAGAAAGCTGAAATCAAGGGGTCAGTTAGGCCGAGTTTCCACCTGGAACTTGGGATCCTCTTTCAAAATCCTTCAGGTTGTTGGCATTATTCAGTTTCTTGTTGGCTATTGGCCAGGTGTCGCTCTCAGCTCCTAGAGGCTGCCCTCAGGTCCTTAAGAGATAGCCCCCTCCATCGTCAAAACCAGCAACAGGGCACTTCTTGCATGTAAAATCCCCCTATGGTTTGAATTTCTCTGACTTTTCTGTCTCTAATCTCTAGACCTCAATTTACAGTGTTCAGGTAACTAGTTTAAGCCCACCCAGATAATCTCCCTTTTGATTAACTTAAAGTCAGCTGAACAGCAACCTTAATTACATCTGCAAATTCTCTTTCGCATAAAATATAACTGAAACATGGACATAACACCAGGAGGCATATGTCATGGAGGCCATCCTACAATTTTGCCTACTATGCTCATATTTTTCATCTAGAACAAAAACAAAGTGGTCTTTTAGATTCCTTAAACAGAGAATTCAGCAAGAGGAATCCAAACCTAAAGAATCAATTGCAATGAGATGTGTGACATTTTAACATGGCATTGCTGATGCAGCTATTTTCACATGACCAAATATTAAATTAAAATAAAACTCTGGGGGTCAGCCTGGTGGTGTAGTGGTTAAGTTCACGTGCTCTGCTTCAGCAGCCTGGGGTTTACAGGTTCAGATGCCGGGTGCAGAACTATGCACTGCTCATCAAGCCAAGCTGTGGCAGCATCCCATATACAAAATAGAGGAAGATAGGCACGGATGTTAGCTCAGGGATAACCTTCCTCAGTAAAAAGAGGAAGATTGTCAATGGATGTTAGCTCAAGGCCAATCTTCCAAACCAAAAAATAAAAGACAAAAATAAAATTTCAGCTCATAAAAAAGTCAGTTGGTTACGGTATGCAACAGACCTCCTCACTCCATGAAGCTATCTTCTGAACCTGTCTCAACTCCTGAGCAGCATCCCTCCCAGCATTAGGGTCTGAGATGGAGGCTCAGGGAACATGTTTTATGAGGTGGCTGTTTTGACAGAGCTACATAAATCTGTCCCAAGTCTGAAAGCAGCTTCAAAACTTCCAGCCTATGCAGCAATGTCATGATGATGATGATGATGATGATGATGATGATGATGATGATGATGATACTGGCCAACAGTTACCAAATGGTTCCCACAGGCCAGGGACTGTCCTTTTTTTTTTTTTTTGACATTTATAATAATTGAGATTTCCATGCAGTTATAAGAAATAATATAAAGAAATCCCTTATACTCTTTACTCAGTTTCCTCTAAGGGTAACGCCTAGTATAACTATAGTACATATCACAACCAAGAAATTGACATTGATACAATCCATTGACCTCACTCAGATATTCCCAGTTTTTTTTTTAAAGATTTTATTATTTTTCCTTTTTCTCCCCAAAGCCCCCCAGTACATAGCTGTATATTCTTCGTTGTGAGTCCTTCTAGTTGAGGCATGTGGGACGCTGCCTCAGCGTGGTTTTGATGAGCAGTGCCATGTCCGTGCCCAGGATTTGAACCAACAAAACACTGGGGCGCCTGCAGCAGAGCATGCGAACTTAACCACTCAGCCACGGGGCCAGCCCCCAGATAATCCCAGTTTTATATGCACTCATTGGTGTGCATGTGTCTGTCTGTATTTAGTTCTATGTAATTATATCACATGTAGATTTATGTGACCACTACCAAAGTCAAGACACAGAACAATTCCATCACCCTTGTGTTGCACTTTTATAACTGCACTCACTTATCTCTTGCCTCTGTCCCTGTCCCTAACCTCTGGCAACCATGAATTGCTCCCCATTTCTATAATTTTGCCATTTCACAAATGTTACATAAATATAGTCATATGGTACATAACCTTTGGCATTGGCTTTTTTCACTCAGCATGATTCTCTGGAGACCCATCTGAGTTGTTAGGTTTAGCAATAATGTGTTCCTTTTTATTGCTAAGTAGTATTCCATGGTATGGACATGGAACAAATACCAGATTATTTAACCATTCACTTGTTGAAGAACATTTGAGTTGTTTCCAGTTTTTGGCTATTACAAATAGCCAACTATGAACATCCATGTACAAGCTTTTTCTATGAACTTAAGTTTTCATCTCTTTGGGATAAATGCTGCCTAGGAGCAATTTCTGCATCATATGGGAGTTGCAATTTAGCTGTACAAGAAACTGCCAAACTGTTTTCCAGAGTGACTGTACCATTTTAAATTCCCACCAGCAGTGTATGAATGATCTGGTTTCTCTACATTCCCATCAACTTTTAGTGTTGTCATTATTTTTTATTGTAGTAATTCTGATAGGTATACAGTGACATCTCGTAGTTTTATTTTGCATTTGCCGAATGGCTAATGATTTTGAATATCTTTTTGTGTGTGTGCTTATTTGCCATCTATACATCCTCCTCAGTAAATATCTGTTCATGTCTTTCATTTTCTATTTGGATTGTTTTGGGGTTTGTTTTTATTGTTCACTTGAGAGTTCTTTATGGATTCTAGATACCAATCCCTTGATATATAGATGCTTTACAATTATTTTCTCACAGTCTGTAGCTTGTCTTCTCATCCTCTTAACAGGATCTTTCACAGATCAGAAAGTCCAATTTATCATCCTTTCCTTTTATAGATCACACTTTTTAATGTCAATTGTATAAAGTCATTACTAGCACTATATTCTGAAGATTTTATCCTATAGTTTTGCTAACAAATTTATAGTTTTACATTTAAGTCCACGATCTACTTTGAGTTAATTTTTGCTTAAGGTATGAAGTTTAGGTCAGTGTTCATTTTTGTTGCCTATGGATGACTAATTGATCCAGCACCTTTAATTAAAAAGGCTATCGTTCCTCCATTGAAATGTTTTTGCACCTTTCTAAAATATCAGTTAGGCATATTTGTGTGGGTGTAGTTCTGGATTCTCTGTTGTGTTGCATTGATCTCTGTCTCTATCTCTTCAACAATATGACACTGTCTTGATTACAGTAGCTATATAATAAGGGTTGATACCAGTAGAGTGATACTTCCTACCTTATTCTTTTCTTTCTTTTAAAGAATGTTTTAGTTAATCTAGGTCTTGTGCCTTTCCATAAAAATTGTATAATAAGTTTGTTTATGTCAATAAAAGCCGTTGGTGGGATTTTGATAGGAATTTCATTAAACCTATAGCTCAATTTCAGGAGAATTGACACATTTACTACAATGTTGAGCTTTCCAAACCATTAATACAGTACATATCTCAATTTGCTTAGGTCTTCTTAGATTTTTTCCTTAACATTTTGTAAATTTCAGCATACATATCCTGTATATGTTTTGATAAGTTCATATCTAAGTATTTCATTTTCCTTGGAGTTATTATAAATGGCATTATGCTTTTAATTTTAGCTTCTGCATATTAATTGTTAGCATATAGACATGTAATTAATTTTTGTATTTGATCCTGTATCCTGAGACTTTACTGAGCTCACTTATTAGTTCTAGGAGGGTTTTTGGTTTGTTTTTAAAGATACCTTGGGATTTTTTATGTAGACAATCATGTCCTCTACAAAAAAGGACAGTTTTATTTCTTTTTCTTTCCTTATTGTGGTGGTAAGAACTCTGGAATACTATGTTACACAGCAGTAGTAAGAGCAGACATCCTTGCCTTTTTCTTTTATTTAGGGGGAACATATTGGGTCTTAATGGTGAACGACAGATGCTGGCTGTAGGTTTTTTGTGGATGCTCTTAACCGAGTTGAGGTGGTTCCCCTCTATTGCTAATTTGCTAGGAGTTTTTAATCACAATTGGGTGCTAAATTTTATAAAATGCTTTTATATTAATTAATATGATCCTAGTTTTTCTTCCTTAGTCTGTTCATATGACGGATTACAACATTTATTTTTGAATGTCAAACCAGCCTTGCATACCTGGAATAAATCCCACTTAGTCATGGTATATTACTCTTTTTGTAAATTTTTTAATTTGACTTTCTAATATTTTGTTGAGGATTTTTGTATCTAAGTTTATGAGAGATAATAGTCTATAGTTTTTGGTTGTGGGGGTTTTTCTTTTGATTTTGGGGGTTTTTTGTATTATCTTTTTCTGTTTGGGGTATCAAGGTAATATTGCCCTCATAGATTAGTTGGAAAATATTCCCTCTTCCTTTTTCAGCAAGAGACTGAGTAAAATTTGTGTAAATTCTTTAACTTTCTGGCAAAATTCTCTGGTGAAGCTATCTGAGCCTGGAAATTTCTTTTTGAGGAGCTTTTAAATTACAAATTAAATTTATTTAATGGTTATAAGATTATTCAGGTTATCTATTTCATCTTTTTTTTTTTAAAGATTGGCACCTGAGCTAACATCTGTTGCCAATCTTTCTTTTTTCCTTCTTCTTCTCTCCAAAACCCCCCAGTACATAGCTGTATATCCTAGTTGTGAGTGCCTGTGCTTGTGCTATGTGGGACACCACCTCAGCATGGCCTGATGAGTAGTGCCACGTCTACACCCGGGATCCAAACTGGTGAAACCCTGGGCCACTGAAGCAGAGCACACGAACTTAACCACTCGGCCACTGGGCTGGCCCCCTATCTATTTCATCTTGGTTGAGTTTTGATAGTTTGTAGTTTTGATCTGTTCTACTAAGCTGTCAAATTTATGAGTGTAAAGGTTTTGTTTTTGTTTTTGAGGAAGATTAGCCCTGAGCTAACATCTGCTGCCAATCCTCCTCTTTTTTGCTGAGGAAGCAAAAGGATGTTGACTCTGAGCTAACATCCGTGCCCATCTTCCTCTTCTTTACATGTGGGACACCTACCACACCATGGCCTGCCAAGCAGTACCATGTCTGCACCCAGGATCCGAACCAGCGAACCCTGGGCCGCCAAAGCGGAATGTGCAAACTTAACTGCTGCACCACTGGGCAGGCCCCTCAAGTCTTTCATAAAATTCTTCTATTAACTTTTTAATGGCTACAGAATCTATAATAATATTTTTTGTTTTACTTCTGATATTGGTGATTTGCATCTTCTCTCTTTTGTCTTTGTCAGAGTTGTTGGAGGTGTATCAATTTTATTGAATTTTTTCAAATAAGCAGCTTTTATTTATTTTCTCTATTTCTGTATTTTCAATTTTACTTATTTCTGTTTTATTTTTATTATTTCCTTATACTTGCTTTGGGGGTATTTTATTCTTCTTTTCCTGGTTTATTGAGGTAGGAACTTTGATTATTACTTGTGACCTTTCCTCTTTTCTAATATAAACATTTAATACTATAAATTTTCCTCTCAGCATTGCTTTAGCTGCATCTCACAAATTTTGCTATGTTGTATTTTCATTTTCATTGTTACATGTATATTTTTCCTATAACGCTTCATCTTTGAAGCATAGATTATCATTTATTTAGCATCTGTGGACTACAGATTATTTGTATATTCTCTTGTCTATTATTAATTTCTAGTTTGATTCCACTATCGTCATAGAACATACTCTACAATTAAAATCTTTTAAAAATATTGAGGTTTGTTTTACAACCCTGAGTATGGTCTCTCTTGAGGAATGTGACATGTACCCTTGAAAAGAATATATAGTCTTCAGTTGTTGAGTGGAATGTTCAATAGATGTCAATTAGCTCTTATTAACTGATAGAGCTGTTCACTTCTTCTATATCTTGGTAATTTTCTGTATTTACTTCTATCAGTTGTTGATAGTGGGGTGTTGAAGTCCCCAGTCATAATTGTGGAATTGTCTATTTCTCCTTTCAGTTCTGTTAGTTTCTATTTCACATATTTTGAAGCCCTTTTGTTTGGTGCATGCACATTTAGGATCACTAGGTCTTCTTGGTGGATTACTTCTTTTATTATTATATAATGTCACCTGTGACCCTAGTAATTTACTTTGCTCTGAATTCTACTTTATCTGATTTTAATATAGCCATTCCTCATTTTGTAAAATTAATGTTAACATTATATATCTTTTTTCCATTCTTTCACTTTCACCCTACCTAAGTCATTGTGTTTGAAGTGAATTTCTTATAGATACCATACAGTTGTCTCATGTGCTTTGTTTTATTTTTAATCCACTCTGATAATCTCTGTATTTTAACTGGTATATTTTGACCATTTACATAGTAATTATTGATATGTTAGGATTTAAGTCTGCTATGTTGTTATTTGTTTTCTGTTCATTTCCTCTGTGTCTCATTCCTCCATTTCTCTTTTCTTGCCTTTTTGAAGGTTACTGCAAATATTTTTAGGATTGCAACTCATTTATCTATACTATTTTTGAGCATACAGTTTTGCATATTTTCTTAGCATTGCCATATGTGGTATAATTTACGTCACAACTTATTGATATAAATGTTTTATCACTTCAAGTGGAGTATTCAAATTGTACTTCCTTTAAGGTCCTTTTACGTTCCTCACTTTTAAATATAGTTGTCTCATTATTTCCTCTATATATGTTAAGCACCACAACTATTGTTATAACTTTTGCTTCAACCATCAAATAAGATTTTAAAAACTTAAAGGAGAAGGATGATCTATTATATTTACACTTGTTTTTTCCATCCCACTGTTCTTCCTTCTTTTCTGAAGTTCTATTCCTTCTGTTATCATTTCCTTTCTGTTTAGAGAGCTCTCTTTAAGAGTTTCCTTTTTAAGAGTAGATGTGCTAGTGACAAATACTCTTGGTTTCTCTTTGTCTGAAAATATCTTTATTTCTCTCTTCATTCCTGAAGGATAGTTTCACCAGATGGAGAATTTGTGGTTGGCAGGTTTTTCTTTCTGCACTTAGATAATGTGCCAAATCTTTCTGGCCTCCATGGTTTCAGACGAGAAATCCACTGCCACTTGAATTGGTATACATTCCCCTATAAATATTCCAATTCCAATATTTGATTCACCTCAGCATTGGCACTAGTTGCCTTTTCTCATTCAAATTGTGATGTTTTTCTGGTTCTTGGTATGATGAGTGATTTTCTATTGTATCCTGGACATATTGGATATATACTAGAAGGTTTGTTTTGTTTTGTTTTCCTATTTATATGTCCTATTTTAGCAGGAGTCACTCTGTTTCAGTTTGGCATGTGGGTTCTGGCTGACCTCCCTGGCTTGCTGACATCACTGCTAGGGGCAGTGTGGCCCACTGCTATGAAGGGTTTGGGGGCTGGGGATAGGATGGCCTGCCCTGGTCTGCTGATGAAGCTGCTGTGGGCAGCTTGGGCCCACCACTACTGGTGGGTGTGAAGTGGAGGATGGGTTGGCTTACTGGGGCTCTGCTCTGCTAGCAATGCTGTTGTGGGTAGACTGGGCCACTGCTAAGTCCCAGCTGGGCTTCCCCTTTCCCAGTCTTTTGGCCAGAGAAAGCAGGCATGCCCTTCTTCTCTTCCTCACTCCCTCTCTCATTTCTTTCTTTCTCTCTCTCTCTCTCTCCCCCTTCCTTCCTTCCTTTCATCTATTTCTGTCAGCAGTTCAGGTTTGCAGGACTCTGCAGCCCCCTGTGAGGCATATATGGGGAATAAGAAGAAAACCCAGGGAACTCACCATGGTGTCCTTCTTCAATTCCTGAGGCCCCTAGCCAGTCCCCCTTCTTCTTTCCCACCTTTCAGAGTCCTTTCATGATTGTCTGTTGAATTATCTCCAGACAATCTAAATTAAGTTGTATTTAGAGAAAAGGAGTATGAAAAAGTGAGTTTATGCCATCTTGTCCCAGAACTGGAAGTTACTAAATGCTTTTTAGAAATGGATTGTTTAGGGCCCAGTCTGATGGCATAGTGGTTAAGTTTAGTATGCTCCACTTCAGTGGCCCGGGGTTCACAGGTTCGGATCCTGGGCATAGACCTACACCACTCATCAAAGCCATGCTGTGGCAGTGTCCCACATACAAAACAGAGGGAGACTGGCACAGATGTTAGCTCAGAGCCAATCTTCCTCAAGCAAAAAGAGGAGGACGGGCAACAGGTGTTAGCTTAGGGCCAATCTTCCTCAACAACAACAACAACAACAAAAGAAATGGACTGTTTAATTTGCTCTTCAAAACCCCACAACTGATTTAAAATAAAAAGAAGCAAAGTAACTTGTTTAAGGTGACTCAGACAACTAATGGAGAAAGGAGGATTCACACTTAGATTGTCTGATTCAAGAGGCCCCAGCCCTGCTTCAGCCTTCCTATGGCTACCCCTGGAGCATTTTAGAGCAAGGACACTCAGCCCCTTCCTGCACCAGCACACCTAGGGATCTATTCCCACCAGATGACAGAGGGAAGGGAACCAGAATCTAGGTAGGGGGCTGAATAGTTTCCAAACTTGACTCCATTTGAGATTCACTCTCAAGTGGCATGAAGCTACATGGCAAATAAATTTAAAGAAATGCAAGCAAACTCAGTGTGTTGGTAACTATACTCTCAGCCAAAATGCCAAACACAAAGTAAAAATAAGGACTTTCAAAGTACCACTAAGATCTACAATTCCTATCATGGGGCTGGCACATAGTATGCCCTGCATAAACATTCGTTGACTATAACCAAAACGAACCAGCTCTTTTAAATACTGGATGAGCCTTGACTCAAATGACCTCCCACTAGACAGTTTTCCTGAGAACAAACAACCACATCATGACACCCTGTGGAATATTTGAGATACTGCACTCTGCAAGTTCTACCAAAGACCAAATTCAAATGGACAGGGTGAAAGCAGGAAAGAAAACAGCTCCCTACAGTGCATAATCAATATTTAAAGGTCTAGGATGCTCTTTTATCATGGGCAGTCTGACCCCAATGGATAAGCACTCTAAAATAAAAGTGCCTGCTTCCCTTGCTTGGTGCTTATCTGAATTCCAGAGCATTTATATGATTTCCTTTCTTTTAAAACATTTAAAATGTGATCCAAACCCTAACCAAGACAGCATGTTCCCAAATAGGATGGAATTTTGTGTAATTTTTCCTTTGAAATTGACATAAAATGAATAGGCAGTAAATTTAAAACATCCCCAAATTGTTCTAAAATGGAACATCCTAAAAATGTCTAATGATAAAATGACAGGCAAGGTCCAAGGGAGCTTCTAGAAATACTCGTGATGTAAAAATATTAATATGTGATTGTTGTAGACAAGATCTTCATGGTTTGCTAACCATGGCTAAGCCTATTGAGAGGATGGCAGGGCAGTTAAAAGGTCTGGAGCCTCCTAAACAGGAAAAACTCCTAAGATCCTGGAAACTCATTTCTGCTGAATGTCATGATAGTCAGAAAGCAGATTTTATTTTTGTTTCCCACATATAAAATTGAAAACACATCAAATTTAGAATGTAAAACCATTTCCATTTTTTTCATATTTTGTACTCCCTCAAATAAAAGAAAAAGCAAAGTATATACAAGAGAACCACTACATGCAGCAAAAGGACATTTGCACACACACTGAACAGAAAATAATTAAGAAGTTATGATGACACTAATTTTATCTGAAAGTCACAGCTATATATATTATAAAGGTTTTGTACCAAGATTCAACCATGCATCCACCTTTCATTTTCATGGACTTCTTTATTTATTCAAACGGTATCTGATAGTAGAAAAAATGGTTTGCTTACTGGAACACACAAAACACTTATAGAAAAGAGGAATTAAAAAGGAAACAAGGGGACAAATAGAAAAAACATCTTACAAAAATCTTTAAAATTTTATGAAAATCATATATAGATGATTGTGATTCTGAGAAAGATACAGCTGATCTTCTGCAGATTTTTGTTAATGCCTTTTCTTTTAATACTTATACCTTTATTTTCCACTCTCTAACTCTATTCTAAACTTGAAATTTAGTTAGCATGACACTACCTGCCTTTCATGGGCACTAGGTTGCTATTTAATTCTTAGGCTGCGATTCAACTGCAACTAACTTTAAATTTGAAGTGCATCATCTGATCTTTGACTATTTCAATAATATATATTTTAGTAATTGAAAATTGCTAATAAGATCACTAAAAAAAAAATCATTAAACTCTTCAGGATAAAAGTCTTTTCTTGTCCACACACTGTCAATAAACAAAGTGCTAATCTTGTCACTTTTTTGGCCACTGTCTCAGGAATGCTTCTTAAGTACTCAAAGGATTAAATTAAATCTCACCTGCAGACAGGCTTTACAATTCGGCTGAAAACCTAGTTCTCAAAGGAAAATTACTTTCATTATCTTAAGTCAAAACCAAAGATTCTGTCCTCTGGAATTTGCAAGAAAATAGCAGCATCAAAGAAAACAATTCACTTCAAGAGAGTCTGTTCTTCAAGATCCTGTCTAAAAGAATTATTTAAGAGAGAATTTGTTTCTGGAAATATTTTCTCAAGGTCATTCTAAGACAGCCATAAAACTGTGTCATTTAAATTACTTCAAGTTGATGGTTTTTCACAATTCTGACTGTCTTCTTGGGCTTTTAAGAGGCATTTTTAAAAAGAATTATTTTATTTATAGTCCTTGTTTTGAATTCTAAATTTGGGTTATGGTCTTTTCTTTTTTAAAGAGATTATATAATTTTATGAGCTAAACATTTGAAACCCATGAAGGGAATAAAAGTTAAAGATTTCTTTTGAGTTTAAAAATCAAATAATAGAAGAAACTGAACTTGAGATTAAAAGTATGTATGCATTTGGAAAAGAATGACAGCACTCTAACTAGGACTCATGAAACTATTTTCCAACTTAAAGTATTCTATCTATGCTCCTTAATTTAATTTAAGAAATACTTAATAGGATAAAATACTCACATTGCAGAAAATTTCCTCCTAAGAAGAGATAGCATTTCCAAAAGCTCCCCCACCATGTTGTTGTAAGAGCCACTGGGGGGAGGATTAGGACGTGGTTCATTTTTAGACTCTTGCATCTACTTCCTAAATAAACAAATCCTGGCTCTTTCTCCTCAAATCAAATACAAACCCAAAGGAAGACAGGGAGATGAACTGCTAGACTGAAAAATAGAAACATTGTGTCAAAGCACCCTCCATCATTATTTGCAGACAATTTATTTTGTTATTGGTTAGTATCCTTCATGCTAAATGTTCTGTCCCTACAGCAAATGTTCCATTTCAAAAACACAGGAACATGTGCTAGAAATAGAAACCACCAAAGCAATAGTTCTGGTGACTATAGAACGTATCTGTGGTTGATTAGAAAAATGCACATTATTACTGAAGCTCAGTATGTACGAATTTCACTATCAATATAATTTGTAAAATAACCCAACAGTATATCAGAATTCTTTTCTGGTTGTAATAAAAGTTTTATGAAACAGAGATGAAAGTATATTTCACCCTCATCAGGCTATCTCAAAAAAGAGGACTCAGGGGGCTGGCCCCGTGGCCGAGTGGTTAAGTTCGTGCGCTCTGCTGCAGGCAGTCCAGTGTTTCGTTGGTTTGAATCCTGGGCGTGGACATGGCACTGCTCATCAAACGACGCTGAGGCAGCGTCCCACATGCCACAACTAGAAGAACCCACAATGAAGAATATACAACTATGTACCGGGGGGTTTCGGGGAGAAAAAGGAAAAAATAAAACCTTTAAAAGAAAAAAAAAAAGAGGGATCTTGTACATGTAAGTATTAAAGGCAAGATTTGCAAATTCACTTTTTATTTTCATCTTAGAAATAACACGAAGTATAAATGAACAGTAACGTTTCCTCAATTAGGTATAGGAGCATGACCTGTTGGAAGATCGTTCTGTAACTTAGTAATTTTTCCTTTGATTTTTGCATTTGATTCTTTAAACATTGCTTTAGCTATACTTGGCAAGACTTGCCCCAGCCTAAACCTTCCAGAGCCCAGTCTTGAATGGCCCTGGCAGGACCTCAAAGATAGATCCTACCTGCGCCCCACTCTCCTTCACTTCAGATGGATTTCTTCAGGGACATATAATCTTATGTGTCATTCTGACTAAAGCCATGATGTTGTGTCTGAGCTTCACAAATGTTATACAGTAATTCTGAGCATCTTTAACATTTATCTCAAATATTTTGGAAACTAAGCATGAAAGGATCTTGAGTTTTCGTGAAGTTAAGGCCAAATCCCTTCTCAAGAATTTTTTGTGACACAATGAGTTATGTTCTTCATTGGAACAAAGGGGTGGGTGGACAAAAAGCCCACAAGAATGTAACTCAGCAACCTCTGAGAAACACCAACATCCAAATGATTTACACAAATAAATACAGTCAGGGGTCCCAAGGGGATCATCTATTCCTATCACTCACTGTGTTGTGATGAATCGCACATCTGTAAAAAATATACTCAATTATTAAAATATGAAAATTATACAAAATAGTGTGGCTTCCAACTTGACCACATACAAGAATCATCTAGGTACCTGATAACGCAGATTCCTGGGCCCTGGGACCAGAGGTGCTGACTTATTAGGTCCAGGGGGAGGTTTGGTAATCTGCATATTTAACAAGTGCTACAGGTTATTTTGATCTAACAGTCCAGGGACCAGAGTTTTAGAAACACTGGAACTGAAACATATTTACATCAAACTGAGTGTCTCATAACGGAAGTTATTTTTCCAGAACACCGACCCAGGCAGAGGCTGGGGCAGGCGGCTCCTCTTCCCTTGCATCTTCCTTCTCAAGAATAGCACACACATCAGTGATGTTTGCATTTGACAGGAGCATCTTGTATGAGAAAACAAGGGCTGGCCAAGATCCACTCTCTGGAAGGCTCTTTAATTGGGAAGTCAGCCAGTTACTTATGACAAATCCTATCCATTGCCTATCTTCACTTAGAACCCATCGGGGGCTGAAGATATAACAAACACCCATAAAAATAATGAGGCCTAGTAAATCTTTGTGGACAGGGCTTCAGCATAAAAGAAATAGATTCTGTGTATTCTCTGCCTCTCAAGTTCCTAGTAACAGAACTTCACGGGATTTTAACTGTATTGAGAGAAAAGAAGCACAAAAGGTAATGAACAGCGAAACTTCAGGCCTGTGATTTAAACCCTGGGGCTGGATAGATGAGCTGAAATGGTTAAGCAGGCCTTTCATTTTCTTCCTTTCAAAGTTTAACATCCTTCATTCCTTCCAGCAGTAACCATCTGCATTTGAGAAGTCTGATTACAGCACATGCAGAATTTACAAAATAAAGTAATGACGCAGGCCCCAGATTCATTCGGCTAATGGAAAGGAGTCTGTCTTCTGCAAAGTGTCAAAAATTCAATCTCATCTGCCAGCCTGACACAGAAGAAAACCCTCTTCTTTTCACAATTAGATTCAGGGTTCCTTAAACTTTCCTGGGAGGCTAGTCTTGTTCTGAAATCGGATATTTAAAGAAGCAGTCTGCTTTTGTTTATGCGCTTTTGTTTCCTATTAAGATCTAGAATGTGTTTTGTTCTTTTATTGTCCAAGGCAGCTTCCCCATGTGTTAATTTCTGAATCACACGGATTGATGTTTCAAGACAGCCATCCACAACTTCTATCCTTTGTTAACGAACTCCTCTGGTCCCCTAATACCACGGGAGGCTGTCCTTAATCAGAGGACATGCTTGGGGTCAGTGACTCAAATCCAGATGTATCCAAAGGTGCCATACTGCGGATCACTGCAAAAATCCCAGCAAAGTATTAAAATGCAATGCACTGCTGCAAGGCAGCGAGGGATCTTTCCAGAGGAAGATGGATCAGAGTTCATGAGCCGAATACTTTACCAATAATTAGTTAATGTGTAGCGTGAACCAACTGTGAAACCAAATGCAGCACTTCAAACACACAGCATAGTTAAATAAGCCCTTAGAATAAAATTAAGGGGGAAAATGGAAAATATTTGAAGTGTTACACTCTGGGAAAGGTACGTAGAGTGGCTGGTAGGTCCATTCCAAGGTGGCTCACATACTTTCAGGCGCTTTTTTAAAAGAAAAAGATAGCTGTAACTTTTACAAAATAAAAGCAATTTGCCCTCATCCTTAAATTTCCACAGGCTCTCCCCTAAGGCTTCCTCTTTTCCATGATTCAGTAATTGCTGGCAAGAGGGGCCACTTGCACCTCAAAATAAGGGGCAAGTGGCTAATTATTTCTGCACGGGCCCATCTGCAGACTCAATCAGTTGCAGATGGAGAATTGTACCCACAAAAAAGAAGCGCTTCTATACCACAGGGCCCGAGATGCAGTGGAACTCCAAGAGAGGCAATACAATAACCCAGCAATTTATGGGGTGCATCCCCGTTTAGTCTGCCAAATGGGCTGCTTTGACGATTTTCTTTAAAACAAATGAATAAGAACAGCCCCCAAAGAGGATTTAAGTATATTCAGGTGATATTCAGATGAGCAAGTCAAATCTGCTCTTGATACTTATCTTGGTCTAAATATTACAGTTTAAGTTCCTTCAATATTTTGTCGGTCTTCTTTTAACTCAGGAAGGAAGGGAACAAGCAGGAAATCATATGTCCAGAGGGAGGCTTTCCATGCCAGGTGTTGTGTTTGTCGATTGAATCCTCATGATGATCCTATAATTTGGTGACAATGATCCCTATTTTACAGACAAGGAAACTATCACATTTGTACTAGATGGAAAAGTAGCACTTGAACCCACGTCTGTCAGATTCTAAAAACTGCACTTTCTTTTTTTTTAAACCATAGTCACCTAGCCACTACTTTAATATTTAGTTTTTAATATTTAATGTGGATTGGACAGAGCATGCTCAAGAACAGCTCTTCTTTAAGCACTTATTCCAGACCGGTTTGACTACATACTATTAACACTTCCATTTGCCCCCCGCCCCACCACAGGTACAGTCTCAGTAAAGTTCAGTTGCAAGACAGTGCACAAGAATATATAGATACATATATATATATATATATACATATATATATACACACACACTCAGTATTGAGCTAATATTTGTATGTCAGGTACTTTTGCAGACCTAGTAAAAGAAGTCAGACAAGCTCCCTGCCCCCTTGGAGTTTATGTCTATTAGGAAACAAAATTAACAAACAAGTAAACAACTGCTCATAAAACCTAGTAACTTCAGACAGTGAGAAGTACAAAGTCCATGAAAAAATTAAATCACATCCAGGAATAGAGAGTGATGGGAGTTGGGACAGAGTTATGTCAGATGGGATACTCAAGAAGACTTCTTGGAGGAGGAGACATATGAGCAGAGACATGGATGCTGTGAAGAACCAACTGGGGAGAACTGCAATGCAAAGGCCCTGAGGTGAAAAGGAGACAGGGGAGCTCAGGAACAGCAAGAAGGCTTCACAAACATGAGCCAACAGATAGCACAGTATCACCTGGTAACAAAGCTTCTAATCTCCAAAGAGATGTGATTGAAATCTCTGCAAAAGCTGAGGCAGCCACCCATTCTTTCATTACTTATTTATTCACTCATTAATTTAACAGAAAATTTTGAGGGTCTGTTACATGAGGGCTGTCTAGTTAGATGATTTATGGCGATATGTTCCCTGCCATGGGACTGCTAATCTAATGGTCAGTTCATCAACAGCATATCAGAACAGACACCACAGCGAGAGAAGAGAAGCAAAATCTGGTCAAGCTGGTGAAGCGGTGTTCAGTCTCAAACACTCTGGTTGGG
The DNA here is from genome assembly GCF_041296235.1 of Equus asinus. Classification (NCBI taxonomy): domain Eukaryota; kingdom Metazoa; phylum Chordata; class Mammalia; order Perissodactyla; family Equidae; genus Equus; species Equus asinus. Next base: position 43,696,743 of record NC_091810.1, on the reverse strand, counting down.
ATGCAGGAACATGTTCCCGAACCTCAGAGAAGCTGGGATCTATTTCTAGGGGCTTTACAGGTTTCAATCAAGGTTGAAAAGGGGGGAAAAGTACATGCAGAAACAAGACATTTTGTGATGCAGAAAACTGGAGAGGCTCCCTACACTCTGGAGTCCTATCTCATATGACAGGATACACAGGCCCGAGAAAAGCTGGAATTCCCCTGATTAGCTAAGCAACATAAAGCGACTCATTCAAATGTTCCAAGCCTCAGCATTCTAATCTGTATAACTGGAATGATAATAATGTTCCCCCAGCCATCGTCATTTATTTGACAGCTACTAGTTGAGTGCTGGGCACCCATTAGGTATTTGGACATAGCAGTGAACAACACAGCTCCTGACTTCGAGGAACTTCATGTCTAAGGGGAGAAGATCCAGAAATAAACAAGGAATTACAGTCCAGTGTGATGTTATGAATAAGAATAGAGCTATCTAGGAAAGAGTACCTACCTCATTCTGTAGGGTAAAGGAAGATATCCTGCAGAAAGGGACAAGTAGGAGTTAGCAAGATGGGAAATGAGGTAGCAAGAGAGGAGAATATTCCAGTCTGAGAGGGGAAAGCATGGAAATGGTCCAAAGCAAGACAGAGCAATGATTTGTGCTGGGACCTGGAAGTAGTTCCAAATGGCTGAAGGAGAGAGTGGAAGGGGACAGTGGTACAGATGAGGCCCACATTATAAAGGGTGATAAAGGCAAGGACCTTTATCCTGAGGGCAATGGGAGCCTTTAGAGTTTGAAACATGAGGATGGCATGACTCGACTTGTGTCTGATGAAGATGATGCTGGCTGCTGCGTGTGAATGTATGGGAGGGGCAGAGTGAAAACAGGAAGGGCAGGTCGCCCCCACAGCCATGCAGACAAGATGACTGTGAAGGGTACCCAGTGTGACAGTGACAGGACAACTTCAACAAGTGAATGGACAAACAAGTGCAATTCATCCCTGCAACGGAATGCTACTCAGCAATGAAAAGAAATGGACTCCTGATAACCACAAGTGCTCAGACGAACCTCAAATGCATGATGCCAAGTGAAAGAAGCCAGACCCAAAAGACTATATATGAGCAATTCCACCTACATGACATTCTTCAAAAGGAAAAAATATGAAGACAAAACAGCAGTTTAGTGGCTGCCAGGGGCTGAGACCAACTGCAAAGAGGCAGGAGGAAATTTTGCAGGATGATGAAACTGTTGTATATCTTGATTGCAGCGGTGGACCACATGCATGTGGTCACATGTTTTTTTAAGATTTTTATTTTTTTTAAGACTTTATTCTTTTAAGAGCAGTTTTAGGTTCATAGCAAAATTGAGAGGGTACAGAGATTTCCCACATATCCCCTGCCTTCTCACATGCATAGCTGCCCCATTATCAACATCAATCACCAGAGTGGTACATTTGTTACAATTGATGAACCTACAGTGACATATCATAATCACCTAAAACTCCCTACTTTACACTAAAGTTCACTCTTGGTGCTGTACATTCTATGGGTTTGGACAAATGTATCATGACATGTGTCCGTCATTCTAGCATCCTACAGAGTATTTTCACTGCCTTAAAAATCCTCTGTGCTCCGCCTGTTCATCCCTCTCCCCACTCCCAACCCTTCGCGACCACTGATCTTTTCATTGTCTCCATATATTTGCTGTATACAGTTTTTAAAATGCACAGCTGTACACCAAAGAGGGTAAATTTTACTGTACATGAATCATCTCATATTTATAAAGTGGCCAGACTAGTAAAAATTAGTGCCTATAAGTCTAAATGTTGTACCACTAAGACTAAAGAGAGAGGCCGAGCCCATGGCCTCCAGGAGCTGTTTCTGCACAGCTCCCTCAGTCTGAAACACTCTCCAGCTGGGTTTGGGATCTGCAGGGGACTAGGGTAGAAGTCAGCTGGAGGCTCCCTTGTCTCAGCTTCACATGCAGAAAGAGGTGAGGAAGTGTTGGGGTCAAGTGTAAAATCCATCCATGAGTGCCTATGAAACCCCCCACAACCAAACTGGCCCAGCCCAACTCTTGGCCTCCTCTCAGCCTTGCTCCTTTACTCCAGTCACACGGAAGTCCTTGAAGGGCTAAGCTCCCCCAGTTCTACCCTCTCTGGCTTGGCAAACACCTTGTCTTCTTTCTCCTTCTCTGAAATGCCACAGGTCTCCCTGAGACCTTCCCATCCCTGACAAGAGGGACCCCTTCCCCCACCCAACTCCTTCTCTCTATGCTCTCGGCACCTGCCCTTCTTCATGACACTCTCTGCAGCTGCAGTCACGGCACTGATTCCATAATCATAATCACAGCTTGACTTTTGTTTATTGATTGTCACTTTCCAGTGAGGCTCCATGGGGGCAGGGACTCCATCTCTCTCATCTCCCACTGTATTCCCAGCCCTTAGGACACAGTAGGTCCTCAATACATATGTGTTAAATAAAAATGAATTTCAGTAAGTATCTTATTAAAAAATATTAGGTCTGCAGAAGATGCTCTGGAACATCTTGATTCTTCTAAATTAGTAGTTAAGTAGGGAAAGCAAGTAAGAAACTCCTACAAGGCTTTAACAGAGAGAAGAAAGCCCCTTCCCCCCTCATTTGCCTGATGCACGCAGTTGAAGTACTCAAGATAAGACAAGCACAGATGGGGACCTATTTACAGTTCAGAATAAGACTGTTCCCTGGGCTGTTGGCGTAACGGGAACTTTGCTCTGCTTGTTCCAAAATGACTACAAACCCCGATTTGTAGATTCAATAAGAGGCCCAGGAATAATTTTCCAAGGCCCTCTTGGAACTCAGATAAATACTAGAATGAAAACATTTACCAACAGATTAAGGTGGTTTTAACATTTCCATGATAAACTCCTATTTTCAGGGACTGACAGGATAAGCCAACAGTAAAACTTAATTCTAAACTGAAAGTTGGCAAATAATGATGGACTATCTTCACAGACAGTTTTTTAAGAGAGAGAGAGAAAAAGTTGACTACTTGCACATTACTAAATTGTCAAAAAAGAAAAACTGAAAAGCAGTTTTCAGTGTTTCTTTAAATCATCCTTGTGGAGAGAAAATCTCTTTGTTTCCAACATTAATCTTGAGAACCAGCAATCACAGATGAGACTATTGCACAAACAAGGGAAGTGTTTTCATGGGAAGTTGACTCAGGCAAAATGGTTGACTACACTAGGCAGCCACTAAAAAAACACAAATTTAACCTGGTCACATTTATTTGTCAGAGTTAGCATCCCAAGATGTAGGAAACAGCAACTCCTGCTGTTCTTTAGACACAATAAATTGAGCATAAACTATGCTCTCTTAGGTCCCTTACAGTGCCAGAGAGAAAATCAGACTTTGAGAAATATGGGCAGTGCACGCACTGTCCATTTTGCTTAAAAGAAAGTACAAATAACAGTCACACAATTCTAGCAATGTGCCCTCGGCCCAAACTATAAAATCTCAGCATGTCTCCAAACAGGTTCAGAGGCAGTCCCATCAGAGAAGCCCTATGGATAGCTTAACAGTCATTACAGATGGGTTTGCTCTGTGCAAAGCTACAGATTGCTTTCAGCGAGAAAAAGAAAAGGAGCTTGAAATGATGCAGCCATGTGAATTCTGTTCTGGATTCTGTTCTCAATTCACATTAGGCTTTACATTAGAGACATTAAATAAGTGAGCCAGTATTCTGGAAAAAGGCAGCAAGGTAAAGTGCAGGGTTGGCAGACTCTGGCCCACAGGCCAGTTTCCAGCCCACCACCTGTTTTTGTAAACAAAATTTACTGAAGCCCAGCCATGTCCATTTGCATACATAATGTCTATACCTGCTTTAGTACTGCAAATGGCAGAATCGTACAGTTGCGATAGAGACCATTTGGCCCTTTAAGAAAATATTTGATGATCTCTGTTACAGTGAATATGAGGAGATTAGATCTCTGTGTCACTTTAGGCAGGTTAGCTAATCTCTCTGAGCCTCAGGTTCATCAACTGTAAAATGGGATGATAATAATAATCCTATCCTAGAGGGTAACATATGGTGGCTACAGGAGTTAACACATCTGTAGAAAGCTGGGGGGAAATGGGATTTGAAGAGCTGGCACCTGAATTTCATTTGGGGTAAAATTTCCCTTGTTTAGAGAAATATGAAATATTACATAGTCCTTTTCATGTGAGAAAGATGAGGGGATCGAGGTGTGGTCAGTAGGGAGGCAGAGGAGCAAAAGGAGACCTGAACTCCACTATACTCAGGTGGAGTAGGGCTAAGGTGTGAAGGAAGGTAGACAGGAAGACTAGGGAGAGAAGTGGGCAAGAGACAGGGCTGAACAACTTGGCAAGCTGCTGAAATGAGCAGACAAAAGTGACCAATGAGAAACTCCACATGATGAGGCAGCACCAACCTTGAGAAGAATCAGGGAAGCCTCATGCTCCATTTTCTCAAGTCTGCCCTCTTGTGACCTGCTCTCCCACCTCAAAGTTTCAGGAAAGGCTGCTCAACTCCCACTCCCCCCCCACCTCCAACATGCCTTGTGTGAGTGCTAAGAGTATAAATTAAGGGATCGGGGCTGTGTTCCCCGACTGGGTAAACATTACAACCAGACTCACTGGGAGAAGGAGGTGTAGGCAAGCTCAAGAGTGCAACAGGGGTAGAAATTCACAGCTGAAGGGCATCCTGAGAACAGGAGGCTCTGAGGATGGTGAGGACGCCTGGGGAGGGATGTGTTTCTTATTGGATGTGGGATAGGACAAGCAAGCTCTATCTACTCATCCCAAAGCACAGGGTGAACTCAGCTTGCGCTTGAGTTTCACACATCAGGAACTCAGCATAGGAGCTGACATTTAAAACACTTTCCTGATCTTTCACATGTCGTTGCCATTATGATTATTGTTGTTGTATTGTTTATTAGTCAAAAAACTTGATTCCCATGCTTTTATATCTCATGATCTCAATCAAACCATTTAACTACTTCTGGACCTCAGCTTTTTCATCTATAAAAGTGGGCATGATAAGAGCTTCCCTGATGACCCCGTAGGATTATGGAGGCAATCAAATGGGATGACATGTGCCCTATGAAAATTATAAAGCCCCATCCCAATGTAATGTGGCATCATTAAGAAGTAGTTCACTTTTAGGTAAAAGATTAATCAGTCTAACCCCTCAAAATCAAAACTTCAAAGATCTTGAAGCAGTTTACCTTTTCTCCCCTCTTAATTCCAGGCAATAAAACTGGTAACCTCCTCAAAGTTGTAGTAGGAGATTAACAAAGAGGCAGCCAGGCCAGTGCAGAGCATGGTCCCCTCTCCAATACGCTGAGACCAACTATTTGAAAGTGCACCTTTGAGCCATCTGTGAACTCTCCAAGTTCTGTCTAAGGTCCTTCAAGATCCTACCAAGTTAAACTTTGCTAACAGCTATCAATTGTATAGCAATCATTATATCCATTTGGTTTTTAGGATTAACGTCATACTCTTTTGGGAAAACAGATGAGAATAATATAAAGCCATCCTTTTAATAAAATTGTGAACAGTATCTACATCCTGACCCAGAGCTGCAGAGCTATTTCTTCAGGGGATGTCAGATAGGGCTTAAAGAGAAATAGCAAGACTATGCCCACACCTGGCCCAAAGTGATGAATCTGCTTTGAATTGGAATTAAAGAAAAGTAAATATCATTGAACAAGGGAAAGCAAGTTCAAGGTTTTCAAAATAAAAATTCTGGAGAAACTCCATTTCAAACCACTGCAACCAATTTTATTTTGAGATAACATATGAATGAAGTTTAGGTATGGAACACAGTGTATGCAAAATAATACTGCTGAATAAATGCCATGTGTATACATATTATATATAAATATGATTGGCTATTATATATTAAATATTTATTATGACTCGTGTACTCTGCTGGGTACTTTGAACATCCACCATCTCATTTCATACTCTCATAATGATCCAATGGAAAAGATATTCTGTGTTCTTATTTTATTGATGAGGAAACTGAGGCTTAAAGGCGTAAAGTAACTGGACTAAATCCACACAGCTAGTAGGTTACTGGCTCAAGAGAGTCTGTAGATAAAAACACAGGCCACCTCTTTTAGAACAACTGTTAAAATCAAGTGGCTTTGCCAATACCCAAAGAAAGCAAGTTGGAAAAAATGCAGTAACATAATCAAAAGCCTGTTTTCAAAATGCTTCCATTTTTTATTAAGTCATTCAAAATTGCCCTCATGCTCAGTATATGTACTTTTATATCAAAAAGCAATTAAGATCTGATGTGGGCCAAATGTTGGTCTTCAGAGGTTCATAGCCTGCATGGCAGTGCGATGTAATTCAATATTCCAACACAGGGGCTCCGAAAGACAATGCTCGTGTTGGGTTGCAGCATCCGTTACCTCAGGCAAGACACAGGCCCTCTGTGTATAAACTATCAAAGCCCTACTAAACTTAAACTGAAATGCTGAACACGGGGACCTGGGCCCCTTTAATCAACATCTGCTCAACAGTTTGCCTCCTTCCACTAGTCAGCAAAGGGAATGCAATCTGGCCTTCCTGCTAGAAAGCCTGGCTAGGCCACGGGAACAACCTGAGCTGGTGCAGTCTAGATGGGATGGCAGTGTTCCTATGGAGAGGGCAGACCTGGGGGGAAAGACAGGCACCGGTTGCCTTCAAGTTTCAGAGATTTTTCTCTCCCAGCAGAATAGCAACCGAAGCAAGTCATTTTCCTCCCTTCCAAGGAATGATATCACTTTTTTTCAGACAATAAAATTCATGGAAAGTGAAATGGTTTGATTATCTTTAGCACCAGTAAATTTTATTGTAATCCATGGCCAAACATATTTATGTCTGGTTCTGATATATAACCTTAGCTTCTATTGTTCAGAGGAAATTTGACTTAAAAGACATTAGTCATCAAGTCTGCCCCAAAGAGCTCAAGCAGCACTTTTCTTAGGAGAATGTCCTGTACAAGAGGTGAGACGGACAGACAGCAGAGGGAAAGAGGCTGGCTTCCAAATCTGCCACTCTCCAGAGGCCCATCAGCCCCATCGTTAGCACAACCCAGCTGCAGAGACTCTTCTGGTGTGCAGCTAATTAATTCCATCTCTACCTCTTGGTCCACCCCACTCTGAGTCTCTCCTGGCTCTACCTGCACATGCCCCTCTGTATTGAGAGCTGCCATGTTGTGGTTGGTGCTGTCTGCTCACATGTCAACAGCAACTTGTTGTTATACAAGGGTGGACTCCGATTTTGTAGGGCCTGAATTGGGTGGGAGTAGGAAAGGCTCTTTAAAGAAGTACAGAAATATCTTAATTTTGTGAAATTTACAAAAACATATACTATAAACACGAGAACACACTGTCAGGGCTTTGGGAGAGACAGGCACAAGGGAGGTGGCATGAATTTGAGCATCATTAGCTTCCCAGTAAATTCATCTCCCGTAAGTAATAAAGAATTGAGCAATGTCCAGAAAACCCTCAGATCATCCTGCCTTGCCAGGCCAAGACCTTAACTATTTGCCATGTGACCATCTTTCCTTTGCCTGGAGAAAAATACTATGAAAACCTGTCCCTAGAGGACACAAGGTTTGGTGTGTTCCATTCCTAAGAGATAATTTACATAGGTCCCCAAAAGAGGAGGGAAGGGAAACAAGAAATGTCACTAGGTCTTTATAGCTTCCTCAGTCTCATAAGGATGTTTACATGCTTGCTACAACTTTGTGATGTTTCTCTCGGGAAAAAGGAGAAACCTACTTCTCAATGCCCAAATAAGAAAAGAAGAGTTACAACCCAGTGGCTCCACTGGCAACCACCTCAAATAGAAGAGAGAGATGCAAATCAACAACACTGACCAGGTCACATTCTTGAAAATAACCTGGAATAAATGTTTCCAGTCTGGGCCTTGTAAGAGGGTTGGGGTTTCCTTGCACTGCTGGGACATAAGAAAAAACTCACACAAAAAGGCATCAACCTTCAAGAGCTGAGAAATCACTGTCAGTGTCAGTAATGAGTAGTCATAACGTAATATCATCTGAGCAGAAAACAGAAGGACTACGTAGAAAGCACTTTCTGGTGTTGGTTTTGTAATGCTCTCAGTCCTGTAGTCACTGCCTTCCAAAAAGAATCAACCAATATAGTAAGAATTTGGCAAGAATAAAAGTGTATACCCTGATTATTTGATTAGGAATGCTCCTAAAAAGAAAAGGATTCATAAGGAGCCAGGCACTGTGCTGGGCCCTTTTCATTCATTCTCTCATGAATCCCCACAACTTCTCTATGAGGTGGGCACTATGATGATGATTATCACAGAGACTGGGGAAACTGAGGCTGAGAGAGGCTTAAGAACTGGTCTAAGCAACAGAGTCAGAAAAGTAAGAAGTAAAAATTTAACTCCAAGTGTTTTCTGCTTCCCATTGCCCCAACAAAATCTTTTTATTTCTCACCTTTCCCTCCTTCCTCCACATATACACACATATCATAAATAATGGCTAATAAATTTTAACACTTTTTTATTTTTAAAACTTTTTGTATTTTAATTTTAATTGTGATAAACCACAAATAACATAAAATTTACCAACTTAACCATTTTTAAGTGTAAAGTTCAGTAGTTTTAAGTATATTCATGCTGTTGTGCAATCATCACTACTATCCATCCACAGAACTCTTTTCATATTGCAAAACTAAAACTCTGTACCTATTAAACAGTAACTCCCCGTCTTAACACTTTTTGACTGGTCTTTTTTCTTTTAATTAGTCAGCATGGGGCCCCACGCTGCTTATGCACTTCTTGGCCTCACTCTAGGCCTGTGGAATCTTCAGAACTGCTGAATTCTTCTTAACTGCAAAGCCTATGGCAAGACCCCAGCTGACTGGGTAGGGTTCTGACTTAGCCATGTGATTCTTCAGCCTCTCTAAGATGTGCCTAAAATGCATCGCCAAAGTAACTTCCCAGAATCTCTTCTTTCAGATTGGGATAAGTACAGTATGTACCTAACTGTCCTGAGGATTAAATGAGATACTCATCCACAACATTCCACAAATACTTCTTCAGCTCCTAAAGGCGGATCTGCGCACTTGGGCTACGTCAATGCACAAAACGACAAAACAGACGATGATCCCTGCCACTGTGAAACTTAGATTCCAGCAAAGGGAGACAGATGAAAGACAATACACAAAATTAATAAGTAAGTGATAGTGTATTGGAAGGTGAAATATTATGGGGAAAAAAGAGTAAGCAGAGCTAGGTAGGAAGGATAAAGACTGCTGGGGTGGGGGCAAGCTGCTCCACTACTGCACACGGTGGTCAGGGCAGCCTCACTGAGAGAGTGACGCAGAGGAAAGACTTGGAGTTGGTTGGGAAGTTACTCTCATAACATGTAAAGTCCTTAACACAACACTCAGCACAGAGGAACTGCTCAGTAAATATCAGCTGTTATTATAAAGTAAAATAAGAATTCCACTGATGATAATAATCATAAATACCTCCCTGGAGGTATTTGCCTCCAGGAGGTCTGGTAAAGCTATAGAAGTAAACAATAAAATTAAATTTTTTTTTACTTTTCTTTGCATTATGTTCCCACTAAATTTTTCTCTACATAACTGATTTCTAGTTATCAAGTATCCTTAGAGTGATGTAATCAACATGATTTTCAGAGAAGCCCTTGTAAAACAAATCATGAATTCAGATTACAAATTTCTATACTAAGATACCCTGGGCTTGATCACCACCTATCCTTCAGTTATAGCTTCCAATACTCAAACATACTCTCAAGTAGTGACTATCTGGAAACCCATCCTGAACTCATGCCTCCCCTTCACATTTAAAGAGACACATACCCTGCCAAGGCAGATGTACAGAGCTGTGACTGCTCTCCGTAATTGCTGTGACCCACGGACTGACTTTAAGGGCTGGCTCTTGGGAAAGTTGTGAAGTTGGAAAAGTTTCACCTTCAGATTCTTGCCCTTCCTTTTGCTCACCGTACCACCCTCCAGGTACCTGGTATCCCGTATCTCCCCCACCAACTCTGCCACCACTCCTAATCACCAATTTGAACAGGCAAAGCCCCTCAGTCCTCTGACTTGGTGTGATGGTCAATTTTATATGTCAGCATGACTGGGCCACAATCCCCAAATATTCAGTCAAACATTATTCTGGATGTTTCCGTGAGGGTGCTTTTGGATGATGTACATTTAAATCAGTGGTCTTTGGGTAAAGCAGATTGCCCTCCATACTGTGGGTCGATCTCATCCAATCAGCTGAAGGACTAAATAGAACAAATGGCTGATCTCCTCCAAGCAAGAGAGAATTCTCAGCAGGCTGCCTTCAGACGTCATCTGCAACATCAGCTCTTCCTGATTCACCAGCAGGCTGCCTTGGACTCAAACTGCAACCCTTTCCAGAGTCTCCTGCTTGCTGCCTTCTCCATCAGATTTTGGACTTGCCAAGTCTATATATACATAATACATCTTATTGGTTCTGTTTCTCTGGAGAATCCTAACTAATACACTTAGTCTTTCCTTCCCCATCATAGACACTTTGGTCTGGGGCCTTCCTACTCTCCTCTGGCCAAGGGCCAGTGAAGGGATCATGGAAAGGCAGGAAGTTACAAGGCTTCTTGGGCTAAGGAGGTAAGTAACTGAGCAACTTCTTTCAGCTCTCAAAGCCTCTGATACTCCATCTGAAAAATGAGAAGGCTTCAGGCTCAGAGATTCTCATTTTAATTCCCATCTTTGCCTACAAGTCCTCTCTGAACAATCTAAGAGAGCTGGATTTATTTCCTGTATTTAAGTCTTTTGTCCCAAATCACACCCTACTGTACTGAATCACAATTCTCTCTCTTTAGTCTTGTAGGAAAAACTGTGCTTCAATAGAAAACTATTGTTTAGATCACACTCTTTCAGGTTATCTGATTCTAGTCTTTCATTGTCTTTGAGCTATTTTACAATTTGGTAAATTGTAGGTAACTCATAGCAATGAAAATAGGTCTTGTCCATTAACACAAATTCTGACTTGTCCAGTAGAGGTTAAATTGACTTTTCTCTGCACTTGGGGAAAAAACAGTTTTGCTTCCATTTGCACATTCATTTCAATATTTCTGATCTATAAATGTTTCTGTTCTCCAGGTTTTCTATCCAGTTCTAACATATGCCTGGTTCCTTCATCGATTAATGAGTTAACTAAAATCCTTATCATGTGTTCATTTTACATCTGTATCAGAATCACGATTTTACCATTTTTTGAAAATTACCTTTGAGTAGGTTCTGTTTCCTCTGCTACACCAGGAACATCTTAAGCACATTTAGGATATTTGCTAATGAACGAACGACCTAACAAATAAACATACTCTTTCTCCAGGAGCACATAGGGATACTATACGCCTAGATAGTGGTTAAGAGTAAAACTCAGACTACCTCAGTTGATACCCTATTGCTGCTACTTACCAGCTGCATTACCTACAGTAATTCCCTATATCTCACTTTTCCCATCTGCAAAATGGAGAGAACCCTCACCTCAAGGACTGCCAATAGGATTAAAAGAAATAATCCATGAAAAAGGCTTAGCACTCTTCATGGCAGCCTTGTAAGTATTCAATAAATTGTACCTATTATCATCATTTTTTAAATAGGTTGACCATTTGGGCAATTATATACAGTCTATCTTTCTTCAGGCAGCCCCCAGAGTGCCCCATACCCAACAGGTGCTTCATAAAGGCTAATGACAGTGCTGGTGACCACAACAGTGCCAAAGCCTCCTGGCCTGCCAAGCTTAATAAAGTGTGTTATCCATTCTTCCAGACCACTGCTGGAGATGTTACAGCCTGACCTTCTATTGATCCCAACATCGTCCCAGTGGACCTTGTTCCATTGTAATTTATTACAACAGCCAAATTGAATCCACATTACAGTTCTCAGAGCCAATTCTCATTGAGGTTCTCTCCATCCCCTGCCCCCACTCCCACTGCCTCCAAAGATTTGTGGAGACACTGAATTAGATGATTTACTCAATTCCAGATATTACAGCTATTGAATTCCTTTCTTTAATCTTGCACGTCTACCTACAAAACGATAAAGATGGCCTGGCATGATTTGTTCCGTACTCTCGTAAATTTATTATTAATGTGGAGTCGGTAACCTTCACTTGCCTGCTCAATTCTTCCCAGCCATGGTCTTTATCTTGAGGAATTCAAGTTGCTTGTTGCTACTGACATCTCCTATATTCCTCAAGCCTTTATTCTCAGCTAGAAAAAAGCAAGTCCAGAAAGATAGCTCTCTGGCTGCAGGCATTACTGCACATAAATAACCACAGGACTGAGCAGATTCCACATGCAAGTTTGCCAAAAGATGTCTGAGCAAATTAGCACCTCCCATGCACTGTAAGGCAATTTCAATAGCTAAAATTGATGTTCTTGATTTTTCCTTCAATTCAACCAACACAGGGATGGTGTTTCAGGCCCTTTCCCTGTCGCAGCTCATTTCTTTTATAAGTATTTTGGACACTATTTTCTATCTTCTTCTTCTCTCCATGGGCTAGACTAATCCACACTGACACTCCAATTGGGAGACTTATCTGATCGAACGAGTTTGTCAACTACCGTAACACTTAGCACAGTCCTGCTTAGTTCCCATATCCTTGGTCGTAGAGACTCTACAAAAGGAGAGACAGGACTTTAAGGGATGAATTATTCAAAGAAAAGAACATTTAGCTTAAAATTTTAAGTGAAGGTCTTGTGGCACTGATGTGAAACATCTATAAACCACACAGAAATATACAACAAATGTTTGAACTATAAACGGAAATGAAATGCCAAACCAAAGACACAATTACAGTTCCTCAAGAACTATTTCCGAGAGTTTAGATTTGAACATGGTAAATAACATATATTTTCTTATGACAATTGCCATGTTTACCAGAGATTTAAGTAAAAGTTATTGTAAACAGAGCAAATATATAAATTACCTTGGTTGCTTAACTAAGTTCTGTATCTATGACAGTCAGTCAACTGGTATAAAAATATTTTAAAAGGGAAGTTTAAAACAAGGCAGAGGAAAATGAGCTGATACGCACATGGGCATAAACATGCATTACTGTGACCAACTTAAATTAGCAAATAAACGTTTCATGTTATTTATAGAGGGGTTTTTTTCATATTATAAGCCATAAGTCTGAATTTTTCATAAGGCTAAATATTTGTTTTGTTCATTGCATTATGTCATAAAAATGGATCAATATTTGATATGAGATTCCATTTTTAAAAAACCTAATTTTATTTTTAAAAGAAAAAGCTATTTTATTTATTTTTTTAAAAAAAGAGATACAATATGCTTATATGTAAACCAATTATTTTAAAGTAAAGTAGTACTATGCCTTCAGAAATAAAAGATAAACAAGATAAAATAATAAATAATAAAAGTACTCTTTCTAATTAAGGCTTCAGGGCAGAATTACCCACCTCTGCACACTTCAGGATCTGGTGTGAGCTTTCCGAGGTTATCTGGTGCTCATCAGACCAACCTTACATGTTTTAAAGGCTTGGTCAATTACCATGTATCTGCTCCAGGGATGAAAGCAACATCTATGATACCTGCTGGCCACTCTCCAAACCAGTGCTTACTACGAATGTTAGAAAATGGAGGTGGATTTATACACACTCACTTCTATTACAAAATAATAATAATAATAATGATAGAAGGTCCTTTCTTCCTATTCTAGACACAAAAAAGTACTGGTTTGTTTTCCTTCTAAAAATAATTAAATGTCATAATTTCAACATCACATCACACACACATACCCGCCTCTCCCTGCCCTTCAGGGACTTTTCCACTAGTCCATCACCAGAACAGTTTACTCCATCTAAACTCCAATGTAACATTGCTAGTTTCGCATCAAGGCTCTGGTTTCTGGTCTCAACTCTGTCTTGAACTCACCTGGGGTAATACATTTGGTTTCTAGCTCTTAGACCCCTAACCTTCTCCACAGGCTGAGTTAGAATAGACTGTTTCTCAAGTCTTCTTTAGTGCTAACATTCTACACTGTTATGACTCTGGCTTCAGGACAACTTCAGAGATAAAAGACCTGCGTGGTTATGATACAGAATGTTTCATAAATAATAAAAGTTATCTTTAAAAGTATTATCTCTAGAACTATTGATAAAGGCTATAACATGGATGAATTTCAAATGCATTATGCTAAGCGAAAGAAGCTGGACACAAAAGGCTATATAATGTATGATTCCATTTCTACAACATTTTGGAAAAGATAAAACCATAAGGATGGGGAACAAATAAGTGGTTGCCTGGGACTAAGGTGTGGGGAGAGGGACTGACTATGGAGGAGGCAGCACAAAGAAGGTTTTTGAGGTGACAGAACTGTCCTGTGTCCTGTGGCGGTAGTGACACAACTCTACGCTCTTGTCAAAAACTACAGAACTGCACAACACAAAGAGTGAGTTTTACTGTATGTAAATTTAAAAATCAATTTAAAAATGATCTTTATAAAGCAATTCCATTTTCTTTCCAAGTTCTTTGAAACAGTCAATGGGTTTAGCATTTAAATTCTAATTTTGAATATAAAATAATAATTTATTGTGCATCAACAGTGATGGGCACTTTGTTCATTCAACAAACACCTCCTGAACACCTACTATGTTGAGAAAAAGTGAGACCAAAAGTGAGATGTGAGATTATTTTCATTCTAAACATAGGAAAAACGAGGCAGAGAAAATGTAAGTAACATGTCTAAGGTTAAAAAGCCCATAAGAGGGGCCGGCTCCGTGGCTGAGTGGTTAAGTTCACACGCTCCGCTGCGGCGGCCCAGGAGTTGGATCCTGGGCGCGGACATGGCACCGCTCATCAGGCCACGTTGAGGTGGCATCCCACATCCCACAACTAGAATGACCTGCAACTAAGATATACAACTGTGTACGGGGGGGCTGGGGAGATAAAGCAGGAAAAAAAAAATATTGGTAACAGTTGTCAGCCCAGGTGCCAATCTTTAAAAAAAAAAAAAGCACATAAGCTGAGATTCAGTCAGGCCTGTCATAGTCCCTGCTCTTAACAAACTAATTATACCGATGAGTGTATATATGTGTGGATATGTGTGTGTGCATAAACTTTTTAAAACAAAAATAGTCTCACTATAGTGACACTCACTATAGTGGTGAGGGTGTGAGAAAACAGGCATTCTCTGATCATTTTCTGTACATATACATATTGTAAACAGTTTATTTCAATTAACAAAATAAGGTGAATATCTTTTTATGTCATTAACTATTCTTCTATAACATCCTTTCTATTGGCTGAATTTCCACGCAGGAATGATACTATCATTTATTTAGTCACTTCTCCACTTTATAGTATTTTCACTGATCAGCCAAAAAAAAAACCATTTAAAGAACCATGCTATGAACAAGGCTGTGGCTAAATCTACGCCTACGACCTCAATTTTTTCTTAGGATGAATTCCTAGATGAAGAACTGGCAGATGAAGCAGCTTTGGTCAACTGTACCCATTTCTCTTCCTCCAGTTACCTGACATTTTATACCCACCATCTATCTCTTTCAAAGAACACTTCCCTACAAGCTCTAATAAAAAGTGTTGGTTACATGAACAGCAGTAAAGGATCCTTGGGTCGATCCCGACCTTCCCACCTGGCCACCCTTGTCTAGCCTCCAGCTCTTCACAAGTTTCCAAACATTCATAATTTGGAGAGAGCCTTGGTATATGTATGCTACCCTTCATACGCTCTTATAAGTCAAAGTATCATATAGAGCCTAAAGAATTTAACTTCATGTTTCAATACTAAAGAAAGAAATATCTCCACTCCAAGTCAATCGGTGCTATTCATTCGAGCACATCCTGTTTGCTTAGCTTTGCTTCATTCAGCCTTCACTCACAAAAAAGCTATAGAATGCAAGAGAAACTTGGGAAGACCTCAGCCTTGGGAGCAAACGACTTACTTCCCACCGCACCAGGAGGAATGTCTGAGGCAAATAATTAATATGGCCCTCAAAAGAAGTACACCTCGTTCAACTCTATCAAATATTTGGAATATATTAAAAAATATCTCAAACTTGCCATGAAGGTCGTTATATGTTAGAATTGCCTCTAGGCTATAATAACTTGTGATCTAAACCAGAGCTCAGCAAATTAGAACCCATGGGTCAAATCTGGCCCACTGACTGTTTTCGTAAATAAAGTTTTATTGGAACATGGCCATTCCTATTTGTTTACTCACCCTGAATCTCACCAGAATTTTGGATAGATTTGTTTATTTTTACTGTTACATTTCAATTTTCTAGCTAGGATCTAACAGGGCTCAGACTCTAATGGGGAAACAGACACAAAAACATAACATCATATTTTAAGAAATCTTAGTTATGCAATATGAAATAGTACAATCTGAAAAGTGTAATGAAAGCTCACTTTTATGTATACATTTTGAAGTAATGCAAATCCCCCTAAAATAATAAAAATTCATCAAAACTCCCATGGTTTCTAAGCTGAGCCATTAAAGCTATTGGAAACTGCTTTCATTACAGTTACAAGCGACATCACTTTAAGGAGCCAACACCCCTTGTCAGTATCCTGTGAACTCCACTACTATATATAAGCCTCTGGATTTCTGCAAGAGTTTTGTTACTACTGAACAGTTATTTTAATATGCACTTGTACCAGTTTTCTCTTGCCGTGTAACAAAATATCACCAATTTAGTGGCTTAAAACAACATCCATATATCAACTCACAGTTCTATAGGTCAGAATTCCAGCATAGTATGGCTGAGTTCTCTGTTTAGGGTATCACAAGGATGAAATCAGGGTGTGGCCAGAATGAGTATTTGTCTGGAGACTCTAGAAAAATATCTAATGTAATCTAATCACAGGTGTTAAATCCATCTTCAAGTCAACAGTGAAAAACTTCTCATGCATTCAATCCCCCTCATACTTGGAATCTCTGACCTCACTATCTCGAACCTTAGTATCCAGATTTAATAGGCTCATGTGATCGGTCAAGCCCACCCAGATAATCTCCTTTCTTAAAGTCAACTGTGCTATACGACATAAGCTAATTGTGGGTGTTAAATCCATCATATTCACAGTTTGGGGCATTATTCAGGGAATGTACCTCATGGAGCTAGGAAAACCGTGGGGCCATCTTAGAATTATACCGACCATAGCACTTTTGTTAGAATTACAAATTACTTTGATAAACTATATTATCCAAGGGCTGATTACATGTTGGTGTTATTGCTGGTTCTCAAAAGTAAGCAACCTAAAAAGGAGGTAAGTGTGATAAAATGTTATGATGAAGGTCCCAAATTGTTTTATACTCGGTGGTATTAATTTAGAATTCAGCTTCTGTGAAAATAGTCTGTTTAAAGCAGTTACATCTTTTAGTTTGCAAAAAAGTATAGTACAATCAAGTAAGGATAAAGAAAAAGAATGGCAATGAGACTGCAATATCAGAACAGTATTAAGATGCCCCTCATTCACAGCAACTGTGGAGTTATATGCCCCCAAGAACATATCACCTCTAATTTATATTTATTCTTATGGAAAACTTAGACACGTATAATAAAAGTTTTGAATTATGGACTTCTCTGGACAATATAACATGATAAATGCTAATATAGATATGTGTAAACTCTTCACAGCAAAGGAGAATCCATTGCCAAACACAGGATAAGTAAAAAAGACAGACAGAAAATTTTCCTTCCCACATAAATAAGGTTGATTTAAATCAAACGGCCTGGGGAGTATGTGGGAAGAAAAACAGAATCATCTCCAGACTGAAATATGAAAAGGCTCAACCACCTCTAATCCTGTGTCACAAAACAACAGCTGGCAGCCCAGACTGACAGATGTGTCAAGATGCCTGCACCCACTAGGGTAGCAGCCATGGTCAGGGCACTCTGGGCATTTTTATTTTATATCTTCAAGAGATTTTGCAGGTAATTATAAACAAACCTTTAAAAAAAATCCATCATGCTGAAATGGAGCACAGAATATAAGGTCTTAATGCAGAAGCAAATATTTATCTCAAAGAGAATTTGCCTCCCCTGGCTAAGGATCAGTCCTCTTACTGAATAAGAATCAGTTCTCAGCATGATCTGGCCTTGAACTGCATTTTGAAATAACACAGATAACCACTATTGCCACTTGCAAGTCACAAGGGACTGGAAGAGAATATTTATAATAAGCAAGTCAAAATGACTCTCAAACCTTAATTACAAAATATATTTGATTGCTAGAAGACATAAAGAACAGAAAAACTTCTAACTATGAAATTTGTTTCCTAAATGGGACAGGGGAGTAGTCCATCTATATTAAATTATTTCTGATTCCACCAAATGCACTGTGCTGCCTCTTCGAGCCAAACCTTTGCAAATGCTATTCTCGCTGCTTTGACTGGACAACACTTCCTGGTCCCTGAGATCTTGGCTTAGTCATCAACTTTTCCAGAAGTCTTCCTTGATCATCCCACTCCCCACAATAGGTGAGGTGCCTTTCCTATGTGCACCAGGTACCTGGCTGGTATAGCACACATCATAAACTGCTCTGTAATTGCCTAAACTTGTTTAGCAGTTTTTTCCATGAGTGTGAGTTCCCAAAGGGAAGAAACTACACCTTCTTCAATAGCCTATGTATCCCCCAGTGCCTCCAGAACCTCCAGATCGTTACAGATGCTGAATATTCATTGTTGGTTGACTGGATGGCAGGAAGAAAGGAGGCAAGCTGGCCAGAACAGGGCATTGGTGCCCAAGACCTCAGATGTCATGGGGCATGCAGAGAACAAAAAGGAAAAGTGTAATCAGAGTCCAGGCTCTGTCACTAACTAGCTTTGTGACCCTAAACAGGTCATTTCATCTCTCAGGACCCCGTGTCTTGAGTGGAAAAATGAAAAAGTTGGAGTAGGAGGGTCCATAAAATCTCTTCCAGGTATACTGTTCTCCTATCTTTCTGTCGTCAGGATTGCCCATGCTTCATCAGTACATCCATTTTCACATGTAGTTTAAGTCAAATAATATTGGGTTGTGTTCAATAGAACCAGGAGGTAGAAAGATGCAACTAATTGAGGACAGTGCCTATAGATGTTGAATGAATGTATGAATGAATGAGCAGACTTCTCTAAATCTCTCTAATTGCCCATCAGAAGGCAAATTTTTTAACTTTGGTTCTTTCTATAACAAAAGGTTATTTCATCAGTGTCATCTCTAAGAGAAGGGCAACTTCAAATCCCTTAGAGGAAAAGCAATATACACAAAAGAGGAGGCTGGTGAATTCACTGCTTCACAAAGAAGCTTAGATTTACCAAGGAAGCCAAATGTCTACTCAAGAGACACAGAGTGACCTTTGAAATATCACTTCATTGTGGCAAAATGGACTTCTGACAATAGAATCAATTGGTTAAAATCACCAAGCTGTTTTTTCCTTAGGCCATCACTAACACTGGGCAAGTAATTTCAGCCTAAAGTAACAGCCATGCATGCTTAGTGATTATTTGTCCTGTGAAATTTAATTAGCACTAGAACCCTTGGCTTCAACTTCACCCCGTGATAAAGACACAAAGTATTAAATGATGCCAGAGCAAAGATGCTTCTGCTTAGACCGATGACATCCTGCCACCCTAGAAACACAGAACACGTATAGAGAATTTATTATATGATATGGTAAGTTAGCTTTTTCTTATATTTTCTAGACTGAAGAAAGCATTGTTCAAAAGAAAACTGGCAAATCACAAACACTAATTTAGATACTTTTTAATTGCAAATATTTAAACAACATACTAATTAAATCTACATTCAGGCCACATTTAACAAATAACGTTACCATATCCCAAATAACTAGATAAAATATATGAAAAAATACATTAAATGTGAATATAGAAATCAGGTTTTCAGCCCAAAAGGCTACTAAAATAAAGTGCATTTTTTTTGGTCAGAAAAATATTAGTCTTAAAGGTCACTTATCCAAATGACTAGAATGCTGGCATTTAGAAATTTAAACTAGGTGATACCAGCTGGGTGATCCATGTTCTGTCTGAAGCAGATGCTTTATTTGTATTATATGTCCCCTGTACCACAGCTGACCAGCATCCTCCTCCAAATTAGTTGATATGATCAGTGTGGTCAGATCAGTTTTAATAATGCTAATAATTTTAATAGTTCAAGAGTGCTATATATACTCTTTATAAGTATGGATTATCATATGTGAAAATTATATTATTTTTATTATATATGTGAAAATTTTAAAAGAGAAAGTAATAGTAATAGTTTAAACATCATACACACCCATATGCACACACACATACACAAGACATTCACCTCTGTAAACTGCCTGTAATGATGCCAGAGAAAAAGTGTAGCTAAAAATGTTAATCATATCAGCCAAGATAATATCCAGAGGAGAGAGAAATGTCTATTATACTAAGTAAAAATCATTTTAAGGAATACTCTCTCAAGGCAGGGAGCAGACAGAAACAAGATAAGTAGGGCAGTCTAGCCATGGGAAGAAAAGGACTCCCATAGGCCAGGGTTTGGTCTGGATAATTATTTGTTTTGGGGTGCAGGGGGTGTTTCTTTTATATTGTAAGATATTAGCAGCACCCTTGGACTCTACCCACCAGATGTTTGTAGCAATCCCCCAGCTGTGAAAACCAAAACTATCTACAGACATTGCCAAATGTCCCTGGGGAGGAGATGGCGGGGGGGGGGTGGGGGGGGGTGGGGGGGAGGGAAGGGCGGGTAATGTGTCCCCTGGTTGAAAACCACTGCCTTAGACCCATGGCCACCCTGGTTGCAGCTCCAACCTCTGGATGCCAGCCCAGTTCCTGGCTTCAGATGCAGAGTGAGCTCGCCTACACTGAGGTCAGACCCTAGTTGACCATCACTGCAAAGCAGAACAGCTTCCCAGACCGCTTCCTCTTGGGACTCAGTGAGGAATTACCAAAATTATGAGTTCATCTATGACTAGTCCAGGAAAGCTGCTTAGATGTCTCAAACATCTTTTGAGGTCTAAGTTCTATAAGCCAACAGCTAAAACAAAGTGAAAATAAGATGAGAGCAAAAATGGTGCAATTCTTTGAAAACAAAGTGGCAAAACAATCCAATGGTTTAGAATGGTACATGAAGAATCTCATGGGGGTAAAAACAAACAAAAACTGAAGGTCACCATAATCTTTCTTTTTTCTAAACATAGCACAACATATATTTTTAAAAATCCAGATCTGGTGTTGTATTTTATTCATTTATTTGGTTACTTATTTTTCATCACATTATGTAGTAACTGCATCTCTATCTGTTTGCTATTAAAAGTAGGCATATTTGTGTATCAACCTGAAGAAAGTTGCTCAAATTATCGCTTAGTTAGTCCTTAAAAGTTAATGATCCCACTTGTCTCATGAAGGAGGCAGAATCATAAAGTAGAAAAACACCAGAATAGGATGGTGGTTAAGACTAGTTCCATCACTTCCTTGCCACGTGACTCTGGGTAAGTTACTCCCTAAACCAGTCTCTCATTTTAAAAATAGGGATTATGATAGTACCTACATGCCATTAGGTTTGTCATAAGGATACGTAACCTAAGGATGCCAAGCCCTTAGCACAGTGTCTGTATATAGTAAGGGCTCAATCAATCCCAGATTATTCTTTTGTTATGAAAATTAACATTTGCATGGTCATAATTGGAAATGACCATGGATAATTAGCAATTTCATTATATCATTCTCATAAAGTACCCTGCCTTTAACACTCCCATAAGTTAGAAGTGAGAACTAGAGGAGGAAGCTTTCTTTTGCATAACAAGACAGTATTCTCTGTAAATACCACGTTTTCTTTATATTAAAATGGAAAATGAAGGAAGACTGGCTAAGCTCCCTTACTTAAGCCTTCATCCCTTTTTACCTCCCCAGGGTAATGGAACTGAGGCTGGAGGTGTCAGAAGTGGGTACAGCAACAGTCAATTCCTCATCTTTGTTTTATTATTTATGGGATGGTTCCATCTTGCAGCCTATACAGAACATACTGTCCTGGGAACAATGAGTGGGTTTGACATTTCGGGGCAAAGGACTCTTCTCACAGCTAACAATATTCTTCATCCAGGAGTGGGTCTCAAAGTGGTTTCTCTACTCCAAAGTTCTCATTCATTCAGAATTTGCTGATATAATTTATTCACCCAATGCATATTGATTGAGGACCATCCCCTGCCAAGAATTTTGCAAGGAGATGGAGATATCTTGATGATCACGGTTGGGGCACACGAGGAGCTTAGCCCTGGGAGGGAAGCCAACATTCACTAAAGGGACGCATAATTTCAAACTGAGCCAAGAAATGCTTTAGAGCATAAAATCTTTCCCAGCCTGCCGTGTCAGCAAAGACTTCCCTGAGTAAGTGACATAAGAACTGATGGAAAGCTCAGGTGGAAAGCTTGGAACCACATTTCCAAGATTCCTTTTAGGGAAGGTCTGTTTAGATCCTGCTAATGAGAAGCTCTTGTGTGAAATTTGGAGATCTGTCCCAGGACTTTGAATCTTGACCAACAGCGTGATATAAGGGCAGAGGGAAGATGGTGCGAGATCAAGAAAAGACACGTGACCAGAGGCTCCCGGTTATGAGATCATGGCACTGCCTGCCTTGTCTTGGTCTCCTAGAGATGTTCTGGTCCTTGATCACCCCTAATCTGGTTCTACTAGTAAGATACTAGAGCTCTGGATATCCTTGCAATAAATTCCCTTTTGCTTAAGGTAGCCAGAATTAGCTTCTGCTGTTTGCATCCATCAAGTGGTTTGCTTCTGGTAACATGCCACATTGCTCTTCACTGTACTTACATTTAGGATTATGCGTGTCTGTCTGCCCAACCAAACTGTCAGCTTCTTGAGGACTGGAGAATGTCTTATTTCTCTTTGAACCTCCAGGACCTAGAGTAGTGACTGACTGACACATCGGAAATACTCAGTACATGCAAAATGAATATGATTTTCCACGTGTTCAAAAAATTAGGAGGTTTGCCAAAAATAAAAATAAAAGTTCAACTGGATGTTTAAACACTAGAAAGAGCTCAAGTGAATCAAAAAGTCCTCTATACCTCACACCAATTTTTCACTAATGTGGAAATATCTATGTTCTATAGTCATCTTCTCAGATATTACTTCTTTTGATAAACTTCATGAAGAAACTCAGTATGTTAATAACCACACTCCCGTAGCATCCTTACCTTTGAGTTCATCGTCATTCAGAATTTTTACCACCGCACTTCCAATTACATAAAATAAAGCTGTTAAAGTGGGCAGGTCCATATATTCCACTCCCAGGAGTCAACTCCACTCATCTCTCCCTACCTTTTCTACCACAGGGCAAACCATGAAGCCCTAGGCAGCTGGTGAACCTGGCTTCCAGAGAAATCTCCATCTGTTTTTCTACCCCTAATAAATAAAGTACCTCTGCTCTATAAATTCACATTGCTCATGGGACTGAGACCTAGGATGAAACTGGAGATAGAATTTTTGTCCAATTTAATGGCTTTTAAAAAAATTTCTTGGGTAGTAAGTTTATGGTACAAGAATCTATGAGCTACATAACAGTTTGAATTTGATCTGGTTTAAATAAATGCTACCATGTCCTAAAATCCTGGGCATTGTACACCTTCCAAATGTACAATGTCATCAAGGTTTTATGACATTTCCTACAAAAACTCAATAGTCAGGTAGCACTTCATCAGTTAAAGTTTGAATTCAGGTATGGGACCAGTATGCTATGGCTGTAGCATGAAAACTGCGCCACTCCTCTGACTTTAGTATCATAGCCGCAAGAAGATATTCCAATAAACAGTTTTCACACATGTACATTTTTGTCCCCTACTAAAAGAACTCCACATCTTGGAATTATAAAGTAGAGCCAAAACTATGGTGGTAGGACCAAAAATCCATTCTCGATGACTTGTGTTTTCCAACAAAGGCTTGATTCCAGATATTCTGCCACCTGGGGTTCTCTGTTTATTCAACTTCACTTCCTTCCTCAAGTAACTAAATGCTTAGAGCATCAGTCCATGTCTGTTGCCCAGACATGTGACTTGTCCATGTGGCTTATGGAGCACACAAGACTTCTGAGACCCAGGCTCTGAAGGTAAAGCTGACAGATACGAGGTGCAAGCCTAGCTTCGCCAGGTTAAACATGGCTATGAAAGGAGCATACCCAGCTCTACTGGCATCAAAACACATTGCTGGCTGCCAAAGAGTCTACGAAAAAGAAATATTAAGTAATACTGCACCTCTGACATTGACACGAGTTTATTATTCTTCCACGCCAAGACACCCTAATCCAAAGCTTATGCTATTCCAATCCAGGCCTGCCTTAAAACAACCAATTATGCTGAATGTGGTCAAAACTCTAAGGAGTCTCCACTCGCAAAGACAATGGTTCATTGGCCCATTAGCTTTTGTGTTATTCCCACATTTCGAGTCAGTTTCTGAATTGTGTACATCACTTCCTTAGGGATAATTTCTCTTTCACATTGCAGGTATAAGAGAACTCCTGCCCCTTCGCTATGTCGCCAGTGATTTTATTTCCTCCCCAGATGTATTGGTAAACACTCAGTGAAGAAAACTTAAAGCTGAACAAGCTCTCCAAATATACACGAAATACTTCCAAATTCATTATCTACATGGTTTAAATAAGTGGGGTTATGATCATGTTGCCCAAAAAAGCCATAATATCCAACAGCTTTGTTCTCGAACTTCCAAACTAGTTCTTTTGAATCTGGCTGGGGGGAAAGTTTAAAATTCTGTAAAATATGCACGTCAGCAAAAGTGGCCATTTGTCACTTCTGCATTGAAAGTGCCTTCCCAAAATCTGTACAGAGAAAATTGTTGCCACTCGGTCCTCAAGAATGAGAGAGCTTAGTCTCAACTCCTGGTATAAAAAAGCAATTGTGATCTTCTTCCTTGATTCACTCTCACACCTGGTATCATCATCACAAAACATGAGGTCCAAAGAAAAATGAGGCTTATTCTCTTAATTTGCAATAAGCATTTTATTCTATTTTCCCAAAGACAAAAAACTTGTATTTAGGTTGTATGACCTCGGGCAAGCCAATCATAAGCCTCAGTTTCCTGGGGTTAATAACTGTACCTGCCTCACAGGGTTATGGGTTAAGAGTCAGTAAAGAACACTTGTTAACGAGTATAGCAGAGTCCCCAGCATACAGTGTTCAACACAAGTAAACTCAGTAAATGTCAGCCTTTGTTATCATTCACTGCTGGGGATTTAAAATGAAAAGCCTTCTTTTGAATCCTTAGTACGTGCTCCAAGAACTGCAACTGTAGCTGTTTTTCTGTTAGTCCCACCTGCCCTAGACAGTCTCTTTGATTCAGGAATCCGCCATCATCTCTTCCCAGTTCTCTTCTAATCATCTGTACCAATTAGCTGGAGCTACAAAGAGGGAAACCAACTGCCAGAGCTTTGTCTGTAAAGATGTCTACAGAAATGAATTAATAATATGATCCATCAGATCACCAATATCCAGAGAGTGAGGATGGAAGCTACTGGGGATGGGAATGGCTTCATGTGTGCACAAGTTGTGTAGCTGCAAACAGCCCCAAACTCAGAAGGGTCCCATGCTTGCTTTAATGCTCTGCTGTTACCATCCTGAAATTTTCAATACTTATTGAGCAAGGGGCCCCACACTTTCATTTTGCACTGGGCCCCATTTACGTGGGTGGTTGTGAGTTCTGATCAGAAAGTGGTAAGAAGTGTTTTATGTGTTAAAAGGACTACTCCAATTTCTGTGTTAAGAACAGCCTGTAGGAAAGGTAAGGGTAGGAGCAGAAAAAACAGCTAGAATGCTGTTGATATAAATAAAGTGAGAGATGACGACAGCAAATGACACCAAGAGGAAAGGCCAGTTAGATTCCATTTGCCTACAGCTGCAGCATGGTACACAGTAACATGCCTGTCTATGGCAGTGTCCAGGCTGGCCATCTCCTGCTGCCCACCACTGGTTCCCTCCCAGTTTCTATGCTGGCTGCCTCTTAACCTGAGAGCCCTACGTCTTTCCAACACATTTCTCTTTCTTAAACAAGCAGGTGTTGGTTTCTCTTTTTGCCTATCCTTTTCCTAGGGAAAGGCAGGGGACACTACAGTCCCACTAAAATTGTACACAGTAGCAAATGGGAATTCTCCAAAAGAAAATCAGGGTGCTGTCACAAAACCTGTATCCTCTACAATGGAGAAAATGAGCTGCTGAAAGAAGGAAGGAAAGAAGGGTCCTAACCCCAGGTCAAGCACCTTCTGTGTTAGGTCACTGTAGTCAGAACTTACTACACATTCTCTCACTGATTCCAGTTAAGTAATGGGTGTAAACATTACCCGACCCCCTGAAATCTGTATGGGTTTGGCAGGATAAGACCTACTAAAGTTGACGTAAATAAAAAATCCATCTAAAATACCTTTAAGACCCACATAATACATTGCTCAACTCTCAGTAGCGAAAAAGGAAAAATTAATTAACTTTTGGGGCTTTTTATTATTTTAGACTTACATCTAACTTTAAACAATTATTTCCATGTTTAAGCTGGCAAATGAAAAAAATCACCACTATTTAGTTTTCAGGTAATCAAATAGAAAATTCATCAGGCCCTGCTAAAAATGACATGATACAACCACCAGTAAATTAAATACCAGTAAGCTAAAAGTGCATACTTCTTACTCCAAAATTCTTAGACAAAAATTTCTTCTTTCTCACAAGCTCAAAAATTTCTTGGAAATGACAAAACATGGATGCTACCAATGCCTTAATGTCAGCTACTCACCTTTTTCTGAAGGACATTGATTTTTCTTTCCTTCACTTCTAACATATCCTTCATGTCGCGAATTTCTCCAGCCAGTGTCCCCTTCTCTTCTGTGAGGTCCTGTAGCTGTTTTGTTTTTTTATTGAGAAAAGATTCTTTCTCTTCCAGTCGTAATCTCAACGCATCTACCTGAAATCAGGAAAAAGAAAGGAGGCTGCAGTTTTTCCCAGAGGTCATCAGGAACCACCAGTGATGCCCTGGGAGGGAGGAAGGGCAGCAGGATGCCTTCTGAGCACAGCGTGATCCAACCACTGCCCAGGGGCACCTCGATGCCATGCGTCTTAACAGCTTATATCCACCTAAAGTCCTGTGGCATATGTACCTGAAGAGTGATATATTTTTTTAAAATATGAGGTTTATATGAAATAAGACTTTATGAAATAGTCGTACGTCTCCATATGGTGAAGCCATAAGCTGGGAAACAAAGTACACTAACACTCTGTGTCTTTGAGAGCCCAGAGAGGACACAATACTGCTGACGCTCTGCAGCATCCTCCAGCAAAATGGACGCTACAACGAGCCATGCCACGAACATCTGGAAGAACAAGATTGACAAGTAGAGAAACAGTCCTAAATTAGAAAAATACATGTTGCCAAGAGGAAGTAAATGCCATGGAAATGACACCCATTCTCCAGCTTTATGAAAGACCGCTTTCCAAATACTAACGAAAAAGAAGACAAAGTATACAAAAAAGAAAATCCTATTTCTACCTTAGATCAAAAATTAGATTATTATAATTTCTGTTTTTCAAATGTCAGTAATAAAATGAGAAAACATAAGCTTTATTTTCTTAATTTAACATTCTAAAGACCATGTGCAAAAAAATTTAGATGGGCGATATGGGGTATCAGAGTGATGGAAGACTTTAATCCTCACCCTCCACACCAGGAACCTGATAGACAGCCGCTACATCAAGCATCAGGAAGCAGCGCTGCCAACACGTTATTTAGAGACATCAAAACAACCAGGCAAAAAGAGTGAGAGCAGGTTGTCTTGGGGAAGAAGAAATGGGACAGAGGTAAGAAGGGGGCTGCTGAATCTCATTGCAAATCTTGTGGGACATTTTGCTCATTATACTACCAGTAAGTAAAAATTAGATGAAAAGGGGAAAAAAAAGATAAAAGTAAAAAAAAAACAAAAGGCCAAAGGAATACCATAATAAGCCAAAACAGATAAACAGGTAAATACTACAAGGACACAGAGGCGAAGGCAACCTAGAACACTGGAAAGGGGACACTTAGGTTTTAGGCTGAGTTCTGCTTCTATGTAGCTGTGAGGATCAGAACAAATTACTCTCACTTCCTCTCACCCAGCCTTCCAGCCTCAGTTTCTCCATCCATAAAACAAAGAGCTTAGAACAGACAGTCTCTAAGGGCATGACATTTTATGATTTTAAAGGCAGGAATCAGACTTAGGTAGAATATATCAGGGAAGAATGATGATATTAGAGATAAAAAGTTAGAGTCTCCTTTTCTTACCCTTTTCCAAAAAAGGGGTCAAAGGTGATGGGGAGGTGGGTGGGTAGAGAGTTTTCTAGTTTCTGACTCAGAGAGGAGGATGAAGCTGGGAGGTCCCAGCAAGGGAAGAGGTGCTGATAAGTGCTTACAGCTCAGTGGGCAGAGTCACCCTGACCGCATTATGAGAGCAGACGGCCACTCTGTGACTGCAGAGGGTGAGACCCGCAGAATCTTCAAGGAGCGATAGCTGTGCCTCTTCTCACAGAATGGCCACAGAGATCCAGGGGCGGGGAAGGAAGGGGAAGGGGATACTCATGTCCTGGGGATCTTTCCTTTCCGAAATGAAAATTCATGCCAGTTCACTAAAGCTTAAGCATCTCAGATTCTCAAGTGGCCTATCTTTGTCTAAAGTTATCTACACCTGTAAACCTGGAATAGCATTAGTATTTCTCTTTGGGTTTTCATCATATCTGGTGAAAAAATATGATTTTTAGTTTATATATAATGGATGGCATTTGATGGGTTCCTTGGAAACTGGCAGGACATGCTGAGCACTCCAGACCATAGCAGTGGTTATAAAGGGTTACATTCAATTACAGAGATTTGCACACAGGCTGACCAGGACTCAGCATGAATCTGAGAAGAAGCTGTGGTCCCATGAGCTCTGCATTCTAGCTATCAAAGACGGATGGTCTATATCTGGACTAAAGGAAATATCCAATATCCAAAACTGTGATATAAATAAATTACAATATGGGAAGTAGTGATTGGTGCTGGAGAGAGTTTAGAAAAAGAGACTCTGTATTGATGAACAACATGCTTAACATTTGTAGCACCTCCTCACCCTGTGTGATCTATCAATGCCCTGACGCATCTTCCTGAGCCCAGGAGAGATAAAAAGCAACCCTGGTTATAGGAATATTTCTCCAGGAATAAAGGAGAGAGCAAGGATGGTCGTGATCAACACACTACTCGCAACACCCAAACTCTACATGGCAGGAGGAAGTCTGTGCCAGCTGAGGTCTTCTGTTTGGAAGCTTATTTTCCATGCACCCAAAAGCATGTCCTCAGCTTCAAAGGAATTTGAATCATGCCCTTCAATCACCTTCACTCTATCTTTACAGCTTTGCACAGTCTCCTAGAATCAAGAAACGAAGCTTAAGGGTCTTTTTTTTAAAGACAAAACTCTGACCTGAACCGCATCCAATTCTCAACCAACATTAGCCCAGTTTGCAGTAAGCAAGTATGACATCATTTCTAAAGTCAAATTTTAACTTCCAGATGGTGCAAAACCACAAGCAGGCACACAGGCCTTCTAATGCACAGAAGTTTAAATACAGGGAAGACCAGGCAAAAAAAGAATATAATCCAATAAAAATTAGAATATGTAGTTCCAAACTGGGTATCAATGAGTAGGATTAAAGTTCCCTTCACTTATATTCAGATTTCACCCAAGAGTGCACATCACTTAAAAAAGAATCGGAAAAGCCTTGAAGTTTAGATTATAGTCCAACATCAGGGAGAGATATAAAAGTTAAAATGTTTGGGGATATGAAATACCTTTCTCTGCCTCTTCACTCAACACCAAATAATTTTAAGGGCCCTTGACTCTCTCTCTTAAACTTTGGCAGTTGACTCAATAATAAAACTTGGCAAAGCAAAGAGCACCATCATTTCCCAGAAAAACAAAAGAAAATTAGAACTGGATGATATCGTCAACGCACAAAGACCCATAGGCTGAATTTCCAATTTTTACGTATGACTTAACCACACGGAAACTAGTCACCTAATGTTAAAACTAGGACAATCTTTTCATTTTAGGAGAATTACTCATTTTCTTCTGATCCAGTGTGCGTATTTGTGCGTGTGTGTGTGTGCACATGTGTGTGTTTAAGAGCATGTAACATATGAAAACTTGACCTTTTATCTGGCAGTATAAACATGAAACATTTGTTATCACTTCAGTTCCAGGTAATAACTTGAAAGAAAAGGACCATGGCAATGAAATTGGCAAAAATTGCCAAAATCAGAGTTAACATTATTAATCTTCATGTCAGCACCCAGAAATTATAACCAGTTCCAATAGTGAGGTATGTTTCTAGAAGTTCTATACATAAGCCTCCCGACCTCTCTGCCATATTTTACACGGGGCTTCAGAAACGCTTTCAATGTTGTGACAAAACACTAAGTGCTACTTGATGTGCCATAAATAATTTTTTAAAATCAAATGGTTCATTTCAATCTTAAAATGACTACAGCAACACTTGAGGAAAAAAAACACTTGAAAGAGAGAAAGTGGCCACTTGAAAATTTTCACAGATTAAATACTACTTACTTGACAACGCTTCAGGATTTGAATAAACGTGCGATCACAAAGAACAGCTTTAAAAGAAAATGAAACTGGAACATGCACAAAAGCTCCCAATATAGTTTTATTTCACATTCAAAGTTTCATTTGTTTGTTTTTCCTAATAGTAGACTTGGGTTAAGCATATATTTGAATTTGATTCAACTTGCAATCAGTCAAATGGGGAAGACGGTTTCAAAGTTGGAAGTATATAATGAACACAGCCTCTGAAGACACAAACACTACAAACAACCTGAAATCTAAAATTTGCTGTGGTAGTAACCACTAGTTCTCACTCACATCCAATGCTCCTTTCCTTCCTGAAGACAGGGAAGATCTCTCTTCTCAGCCTCCGTGTGAGAAGATGGGGCCGTGTGCTTTATTCATGAAATATAAGGAGAAGTGACATACGTCATTTCCTGTCCATGCTACCTGCATACTTTTCCTCTTCCTCAGAGATCTTGGAAGCTACGTTTTTCAGACAGTGGAGCTACAAGATGGCAGAACCTCCATAAATCTGGATCCTCAAATGACCATGAGAAACAGGATTGTCCCCTTCCTTCCCCCACACCAATCCCAAACCCCCAACATGGGTTGGACTTACAGTATGATGTGTTAAACTACCCAGAAATCATTATAATAATTTCCCCTGGTTTTGCTAAGAAGTGGGTAACTTAAACTATAAAGCCTTGTTTGTCTTAGAGATTATCACCAACCTAAAGGAAACGGGGCCATTGTACCTCCCTCTACTTCTTTTATATGTAGGACCCCAAAATCTTCTTTCTCCTATCCTTTCACCCCGAATCCAAAGAAGGGAAAAAATGACAGAGAGTTAAAAGCAGAGCTAAAACAAAGTAGCAGAACCCAGGGGAGTGAACACAAAGGTTAAAGATCAAGACCCCGGGGAGAAAACAGAAAGAGACCAAAGAGGAAGGGTCAGTACCCTTAGCTCACTGGCTTAAACTTCAGTTCGAACAGACAAATGGCTTAAGTGGACAACTCTGCTTTGCAAAAGTCACTGCATTGTAAATGCATGTGTTCAAGCAACTCATGGCAACAGCCATGGACTTACCAACAGGCGTCCCAAATGTCAGAAGCAGAACTAAGGTGTTATAAACAAAATGAGGATAATAACGGTACCTCCCTCCTCAAGCTATTTTGAGGATTAAACTAAATAACTCATGTAATGCACTTAGCACAGTGCCTGGCACCTAGAAACACTCAATAAATTTTTGCTATTGTTATTATATTTTATTATTCTCTTTTCCACAGCCTCTAACCCAGTGATTTATATACTGTAGGAATGCAATAAAGGTTGCTAATCAACAGCCCTCAGGAAAAGTAGCGAACCAGCAAATAAGATTTTGTGCTCTAACATGTACCAGGGTGTTATATTGTCTGTCATTTGCTTTAAAATATTTCAGCATACACTGTATGATATGTGTGTCTGTGTGGAGGGATGTCTGGGTGGCTATACTTCCCAACTAGGAATAAATTCTCCAGTGGTAGCTATTAACCTATGAAAGACTTTAATTAAAAGCTGACAGGCCAGAGTCAGCTACCAAAAGTGCCTCCATATTCTTTATATTTGATGAACACCTAAAATTTGGGCAATTAACATAACTGATGTGAAAAGTGATTTTTCCATGGTAAAGTGAGTGGTGTTTGAGATGTGTGGATTGGCTAGAAATGTTGCACAGGCACTCCCACTCTTCCAGGAACAGGAGTTCAGACAGTGTGTCCAATGGAAATATGATGTAAGCCACATCTATAATTTTAAAATTTCAAGTAGCCACATTAAAAAAGTAAAAAGAAACAGATGAAATTAATTTTAATAATATATTTAATTTAACCCACTATCCAAAATATTATTTAACATGTAATCAATATGAAAAATATTAATGAGATATTTTACATTCTTTTTTTTGTATTGTCTTCAAAATCCAGCATTTATTTTACACTTTCAGCATATCTCAATTAGAACAAGCCACACTTTAGGCACTCAGTAGTCACACGTGGCTCAAGGGTACCATATTGGACTGGGCTGGTCTATGACTCTAGTACACCCAAAAGTTTCACCCCTTAGATTACAATCTCCCCTGTATATAGAGGCTTCAGGGAGGATTTTGGCCCAACAGCAAACAAGGTTGGCTGAGTCCAGCCACAGGAAATGTCATTACATTGACCTAGCATGAACCGTTTATGGTCTCAAAAAAGCAGACAGCTGGAAATTCAAGGAACACTCAGAGACGTTGCATGACTATGATGTACTACCTGAAGGCAAGGTCATGGGGCAGGAATCCTACAGCCTTCCTTTCTCTAAACATCAGAGGCTACTGATCTCTACCAAAGAGAACCACAGAACTGTCAACGACTCATTTGGATTGGTGATTCAGTTAGCATGATCTTTCTGGAGTCTTATTGAAAAGAAGAATTCAGAATAATCATCGTTTTTAAAAACTTTTTCACACCAATCTCTAATTATAGCAAAAGCTGCCTTCCAGAAAAAATGTCCTTCAACAGCTGCACCAGCAGAAACTAGCAATATAGGTGAGAGTGTGTCCACCTCTCAGCCTACGCTTGGGTTGTGCCCTTCTACTCTTTGGCTTCTGCAGCAATTTTGATTTCAGACTTCGCTTCTCTGTAGGTGCTCTTCTTATCTCCAATAACTAGAATTATTTATTCATTCATTCAACAAATAGGAAGAATCGATTTTGTACCAGGCATTGTTCTAGGTTCCAGATACAGCCTTTTAACAAGACTGTCAAGTCTATGACTTGGTGAACCATACATTTGTGAGGGTTTGGGTGAGGTAGAACAAATAAGCATTACGTCAATGTTATTAGTAAATATGATTTTTAGGGTAAGAAGAAAGTAATACAAATATAAACTTTAAGATCTTATGTAAAATCCTTGTAAAAAACTGGAATGACAAAAGGCTAACTTGTAGATATCTGTGTATATTGGTGAAAATATATACGTGTGTGTTTGTGTGTATGCAAAAATAATAAAATTCATGATTTAGCAAATATCTACCAGTTATTATAAATCAAACCTGAGCCAACACTTCGGTATTCAGCAAAATGGTTTATTGAACTGATGGATACTCTCTACTGTGCAATCGTCGAATACTAAGTGGTCTTCACTGATCTTTAAACAAGGTGTGCTTTATACCTGCTCCACTGCTTTCAAGGTGATTTTGGATTTTAATAAATTTGGGTCTTAAAAAATGGCCTTGTAAGACTAATAAGTATGAACACATGATGCATTTTCTCTCTTAAAATTATTTTCTAGCTTTGACCATTAAAAAGGCCTAGAAAAAAGTGAACACCTCGGTAGCAATGAGCACCCATCTCAAAACCCAGATTGTAGTCTCTAAAAACCACTTTTCACTAAAAGAAATCAGTTTCATTGTAGAAATGATTGATTTTAAGTCTGTAGCAAGAAACATCCAAGGTGAGTATAGAATACCTTGTTGAACCAGAAAGCAAGGAAATTATTCAAGACCAATAGAGTCTTCTTATTGGCAGAGGATGGAACAATTTGATGCTGTTCTACGAACAGACACTAGGGGGCATGAATGGAGGCCAGAGAGAGGTAGGGAACTACTGCAGTCAACCAGAAGTGACTGCCACAACCAGGACAGAGGTAGTGCAGAGAGCAGACGTGGCTGTGTTTGAGATACATTTTGAGATATAATCAGGAGACAACTGGCAGAACTGAGGATTTGTATACATGGCGGTGAAACGATGGAAGAAATCAAAAAACTCCTGGGTTACTGGCTGGAGCAACTGCATAGATAGTGGAATTATTGCCTGTGCTGGGAAAGACTGGGGAGAATCAGACTTGAGAACAGGAAATCAAGAGTTCATGATCAGGGCCATGTAGTTTGAGACGCTAGGAAACATCCAAAAGATAAACAGCTAAAAGACTTGGAAGCTCTAAGACAACAGAACATGGACTAGAGTCTAACCTATGTGCGGATGAGCAGTCTGGTAATTACATCACCATTCCTCCAGAAGACTAATTAGGACATCTTCTGCACATTTACAGATTTACTCACACTTAGATGGAGCTGTCTAAGATCAAGTTAACAAAAACTTGTAAGGAGAGGACATCTATACAGTCGAAAATTGAGAGAAATCCTTCTCCTAGAAGGGTCTCTGGTTTTCAGTCTTTACTTATAAGGTCTCTCTCCCCCTCACAGTCATGAGTAACAAGAGATTTGGTCATTGCAATTCTGTCCTTAAGCTCTTCAAGGTGGCTAGTTAATGTCATTGATGTATTTACCCTCCTGTGGATTCCTTCAGTCAATAGAGTGATACTGACTGGGGTAAAAAAGGACTGTGTAATCCCACTTCTGGGTGCTAGCTTTCATCTAGCAACCAAAATCTTATACATCTGACTAGGGGAGAAAACCTATATTGTATTTTAAGATATTTAGATAGCACAAAGAGGAACAATAATGGCTGCACTATAAAGTGCTTCATCATTTACAATGTACCTTTTTCTTAAATTATGTCTGTTCTATACAATTTCAATTCAAAAAATAAAATTCAGTATTCAGTATAGTATGACCACATGCTGTGCTTATAAAAGTTAAGTTACAATCACCAGCTTGTTAATAACACAGTTGAGATTTTCAGGTTGTAAAGGTGCATTTTGTCTTCCCTACTTGTCAAAAAATTATACCCAAGTCCCACATGCCACCTACTTGAAGAAAACAATGCTGGGTTAAGAGTGCTTCGTATCACCTACATGGAAGAATTCATATCATATGTGGGTTAATAATCCAGCCAAGTTTATAAAGCCTGTTTTCATACTTAAGTTTTTGGCTACTTCTTACACTAAAATTAGGTGGTTTTAAGTGACTAGTCCAAAGTTCAAAATTTAATGTTCAGTTCGGTTCCAGCAAATTTCTGAAAACACATGGGAATTGTAACTCATGTGTTAATACTTAAAGTTTTTGTTAATAAAACTTCCAACACTAACCTTACCTCATTGAACTTACCTCACTGGTTTTTATGCTCACTATAAAACTATAGCTGTCATAATATTTTTGAATTACTACAAAAGGAAGTAAGCCATTCCAAAGTCAATGTTATTTTGCAACATGATGATAGTTATAAATTCAAAATACTTAAAACCAATTTGCAAAGCTATCAATCTTAGTACCTCCTAATATTTGAAAAGCCCATCTTCAAAACATTTACTACTACCAAAAAAAAAGTTTAAGAAAACACCATGTATCATTCATATTGCACTTTCCCTTCAAGTAAGCACCTTAAATTTAAACATGAAAACACATTTTAACATAAAATTTTAAAATATTGATCCTGCTGAGATATGCCATGAACTTTCTAAACGATCACTGAAGCCTAAAGAAGTTAAATCACTAACAATTTAGTACCAAGATTAAGTAATAATTTTGTGATCTCAAGGCCAGTGCTTTTCAGTAAATCCAAATAAGTAACTTCCATCCAGGTACGCTTGATGTGTTTATAAATGACTAACAAATTAGGAACTGTAATCATTTTATTTAAAAGAGAATTAAACCCATATTTTAAAGTCATGTCTCTCAAATCAGGGCCCATATTCCTGGAGGATGGGGACCTGTGTTCAAGGATTCACGAGTTTGCTCCAAGAAGTGTTTTATGTTGTCTTTTCTTTTTGATGATTATCTCGAGAGTTAAAATGAACTTATTCTGGATCATGTAAATAACTCCTTATAACTAAGGATTGCTAAGAAGTTTCAATATCTGCCTTTGTGTTTGCATTAAGATTCCTTTGGGGTGAAATGGAGAAAGCACAGAAGGACTTCTTATTTCTCTGATATATTCCCTTCAAGTCTTGGCCATGGGACATCATGGTGACCATGCAAATGAGGGGTTCGTCAACACTACAGAAACAGCAATCAGTGAGGAAACCAGGATATCATACAGCACACCACTATGCAAACCTCTTCAGCTAGCATCTGAGCCATAGCAATTGGCACCATATTCATATCAAGTATAAATTTACATCCAGCAATCACAATCCTTCTCCATTTAAAGTTAGCATCCTTAATTTAAGTTTTATAGGCTTTGACATTGTATTTTTTATTTAGTGTAATTTTGATTTGGTTTCATAGTTTTCTATAAGAGCTATAAGCATACCTAGTCTTATCTTTTACCTAATTAAGTAACACAAGTAATAATTATTACACAAAGCAATACTGAGTGCCTACAACGTTCTTTTCATTTTTTTCTTTTAAAAGGAATTTCTTCCCAAGTGGGAGACATACTGCTGTAAAGTAAACAGTATTTGTTATTTGAAATCCTCCTGGGGGTTGTGCAAAAATTAAATGGAGGAGTGGAGGTGTGTTCCATGATCAAGCTGACTTGAAAAATGCAGCTAGCTCTCCTGATTTATGGTAGACATTAGCAGAAAAAGATTCTGAAGTCCCATAGCAAAGATCTTACCTAACTTGATTTAACTCATCTTTTCCCACATCTATTTAACCATAGAACACTTGTTTTTCTAAGAGTATATAATAATATCCTTCATTAATTTTTAGTAAAGATAGTTCTCAAGGATCTTTTAGCCATGAAATTTTTAAGACATGGCATGGATACGAAATGTTTGAGTGGCGAAATGGGGACACACCAGTGGATTAGATTCAGAAGGCCTTGGCTCAAAGTCAACTAAATAAAATCCAAGATGTCCTCTGTGACTAACAGTGTGTTAGGCGATGTGCCCACGTGTCTTCTGCATTGCTTGGGGCCACCTGTAAGGTAGGTGTTGTTTACAAGTTAAAACACTGCATCTCTGAGGGCTTGCAGAGCCAACATTGTAGACTATGTTAAAGCTCCACCTTCTGCTTCAAGGTCCACTCCACTAACCTACTTCCCAGGTTAACTTCTGGCTCTGCCAGCATCTGGTGGGACCTTTGGGGAAGTCACTTGCTTCTCAGGGACTCAGTTATTTCTTCCATACCAACAAAACTTTGCTCAATGGCCTCTAAAGTCATTACCTACCCTAAACTCTCATGATGTCACAAAGTGAGTGATCCAGACACAAAAACATATTTTAAAGCTTTGGTAATTAAAACAGTTTAGTGTTGATGCAGGAAGAAAAAGACAGAGGAAGTCCAAAATAGATTCATATACTTAAGGAAATTTAATATGATAAAAGTGGCATTTAAGATTCAGTAGAGAGGGGCTGGCCCCGTGGCCGAGCGGTTAAGTTCGCGCGCTCCGCAGCAGGCGGCCCAGTGTTTCGTTGGTTCGAATCCTGGGCGCGGACATGACACTGCTCATCAAACCACGCTGAGGCAGCGTCCCACATGCCACAACTAGAAGGACCCACAACAAAGAATATACAACTATGTACTGGGGGGCTTTGGGGAGAAAAAGGAAAAAATAAAATCTAAAAAAAAAAAAAAAAAAAAAAGATTCAGTAGAGAAAATTAGATTATTCAATTAATAATGGCTGGAAACTGACTACTCATTTAGCAAAATAATAATAAAGACAAAACCTTACCTAACTCCTTATGACCAAAAAAAATCCTAATAAAGAATTAGGTGTAAAATAATTAAACCATAAAAATTCTAGAAGTAAATATGGAGGCCCTTCTTTTTATTTTTGAAGTACAGAAGTCCTGTCTAAGAAGGAAGAAAAGCTTAGACACTATAAAGGAAAAGATAGACAAATGAGATTAAATATAAATTAAAATATCTTTATAAAAAAAGTCAGGGGCCAGCTCGGTGGCACAGTGGTTAAGTTCACACATTACGCTTCGGCGGCCCAGGGTTCACCGGCTCAGATCTCGGGTGCAGACCTACGCACCGCTTGTCAGGCCACGCTGTGGCAGGAATCCCACATATAAAGGAGAGGAAGATGGGCATGGATGTTACCTCAGGGCCAATCTTCCTCAGCAAAAAGAGGAGGACTGGCGGCAGATGTTAGCTCAGGACTGATCTTCCTCAAAAAAAAAAAACAAAAGGCAAATTGCAGAAAATTTTTGCAAAAGCCAAATATAAAATGCAATGTCTGTTCCTATATGTATGACATGTTTTAAATTGGGAATAAGAGAAGGAGCATTTGCTTGTATGTGCATAGACTATTTCTGGAAAGACACATAGGCAAATAAATAAGAGTTTATTAAATGCCTACTACATGCTCAGTCACATAGGCAATCAAAACAAAGATTAAATTAACGCATTAGTCAATTCCACTTGCAAGCTAACTAAGGCATCACACTGACTGCCATGGGGAGCTCAGAGTAAGGTAAATCCAGGCAGGACCAGAGCTCCCAGAAAATCAATCGATCACCTGCATTTCCAATTGACCCTCCTTGAGGCAGAAATGCTGCAGTGAGAAGAGCAGGCAAGGACACAGTCTGTCCTGGAAGAATTATTTATGGTGGTACATATTACAGCTTCCATGATTCTTTATCTAGTATATTAATACGTTGTTGGAAGGCAAGAAAGAGTAATACCTACAAGTAGGGGCTCTTGAGCTAGACCTCTCAAGGTCAAATCTTAACCCTCCACTTACTCACCAGGACTTAGAGAAAGATACAATCTCACAAAACTTCAGTTTCCTCACCCATAAAATGAGGATAATAATAGTACTGATACCACAAGAATTGACTGAATCATGACTTGCAAGGTGCTTTATTAAAACACACTAAGAAATAAAGTAGAAACAATCAATGAACAGGGTTGCTGTTTAATAGTGAAAAGTAACAATTTATGATTACCATGATAAATTATATATTCCATCATTGATATATGATTAGTAAATTTAGTCAATAGAGTACTATATGTTAATACTCTAGCATCCACCATTAAAAGCTAATCGCACTAACAGCCATAATGGCAACATTAGCTAACACCTATGCGCAGTTTCACGTGGCCCGTCAGCACTGTGAGACAGGCAGCTACTGCTCTCCATTTCACAAGGCTGAGAGCCACAGCACTTAGAGGCGGCAAAGCCAAGACTTAAGCACATGTCTCTCAAACTCCAAAGGGCCCACTTTGAACATCATGCTCAGAAGGCAGAAACTGGAAATAAGTGAACAGCAAGAATGACAACAAACCACAGGAGTGAAGAGGAATACGGCGTGAAGCAAAAAAAAGGTAAAGTTGCTAAAATTATCGTATGTATTTTATCCTTTATCATATATTGGTACTGTTAGGTATTGTTTATGGGTGAAAACATCGAGGCTCTGAGGGATCTACAAGCTAACATGGTAGAACTGTGACTTACATACATATTTATTACATATTTATATATAGTATACACTTATTATGTTTATGTATTATGTATCAAATTATATATTATATATAAATAATAATGTATAATATACAACTAAACTATGCCTTTTGCTGCCATATAATATGTATATTATATATCTATGGCATATATATTATGTATATATGGCAGCAAACAATATCTCTATTCTTCACCCATGTCTAAAATGCCCTGAATAAAATGTCATCAACAAGAAAATCCTGCAAAATGCCACCTACAGGTAGACACCATTCCTTCTATATATTCTTATGATGTGATGTTTCAACCTCAGCCAAATATTTACTACTGAAATAGTTTGCACAGATTTGCTTTCCAAAATAGTGAAAATACTTCTCCTATCCTAAGATATTCAGAAACATCTTTTACACACGCAAATAGCTTCAGGAAAGGAGGGTTCACCACTGAAGTTCCATTATAACACCTCACTAGGGTATGCGTTGACTCTAGGAGCACACTCTCACTTTTAAGCCAAGTTGAAGCTTCACGTCATTGACTTTTAGGAAGAGCATAAATGATTCTGAAATGGGTGGTAACACCAAACCCTGTGCAAATTTACATTGCCCAAAGCAAGCAATTTTTTCTCTGTCGGGGCTTGTCAGAGACTCTTCCAACTTGGAAGCATTTTATTACTAAGGAACATGGAGCTGGAAGTAAACTGAGTGCCAGGAGTGAAGATGGCAAGCGTTATAAAAATCAATTAAGTTAGAAGCCAGAATCAGAAGCTGGAACTGCCATGACGTTTAAAAAAGCTAAAGTCATGCTATGTACATTCTTTGGTCATTTTATGTTCTTAAAGAAAAACAAAGAGCCATCCTTTCTCATTTCACCATCACTGCTTCTGAAAATATTTACTGTGAGCATAGCACTAATACGGCGGGGAACATTTTAGTATGGAAAATCTGTTTCATCCTGCAAATTTTCTGTGTGTGTGTAAATCAATTTACCATGCAAACAATGAGTCAACAATATTGTATTATTCTTGCATCAGTGGTTTCTTTGTTTAGTCCTACAATTTTGTGACAGAAATCACAAGTGAGGGGCTGAAGGAGCAACAATTGGTGATTGGGAGTTCCCCCCATTATCACATCTGTAAAATGAGGAAGTTCAACTCACTGATCCAGTTCCAACTCGGACATTCTGTGATTTTATGATTCCATTTTGTTCGTTCATATTCTAACAATGCTGGAACCCATCAAACCACCCACACACTAAGGGGCTGCTGTTTCTGAGCATCCTGATATCCTACAAGCAAACCTGGTCACTAGGCATTTACCCATTTAAACAGTAAGCATTTTCAGTGCAGTCTAAAGGGAGGCAGAGACAGCATCACACTAAGTCTTGCAAACAGAGCGGTTTGGATAGAAAATAACTAAAAATTATAGCTCTATCTTTCATAATTACCAATTTTACGGAAAGGGGGAAAGTGTGCTGACAGCATCCTATCTAGCTGAAATACAAGAAATACCCAGAAATAAGAGCAGTAATCTAAAAGGAAGTACTGTCTGAGTCAGAGGGGAAAAATGTCTAGAAACTACAACCTTCTGATGATGGAGAAACCAAATGCACCAGGCAAGCTTGCCACTCTGCGGCATTTCAAATGCAAGCAAGTTTACACAAAAGACAAGATGAGTAAGAATATTGCCAGGACAAAGATATTGTCAGACTCCTTTATATCCATGTAGAAAGCAGAATTTGAGTGCTTTAGAAGCTGTCACCACTAACCAGAGTGGTCCCAATTTCTTCTGCAGGTTTACAAGTGGAGCAAGGAGGAGAGCATTTCCTCCCTCCTGAGTTTCTTCTCACCAGGCACTTTGGATCCTGTGGGGAAGCAAACAAGGACCTCCACCCTACCCCCAAAAGCATTCCCTAGGAAGAATACATTTTGCTGGATAAAATAATATGTTTGTGTCCCATTTCCATTAAGCTTGAATTCCTTGGCCTCTGATGGAATTCTTTCAATGAGACTTTTCACGCCTCTCAGAAAGTCTATTCTGTTTATCATCTCAGAGATTCTGTTCCTTTGTTTCACATGCCTACTCCAGTCAACTAGAAGTAGCTTCATAGAGCCTGGTGTTAAGAAGGATCCTGAGGCCACATCCAGCCTTGGAGGGAAGACTGGCAGGATGAAGAGGTGATGCTTCCTATGCACACAAGTTTGGGGAGCAATGGTATGCCCATATTGGCTCTGTCGATCTAGAACACCCAGCTCTGAATCTTCACCCTTACACGCATGGCTGGCTTCCCATCCTTGGACCAGGTTTTTCTTAAGCATATTCTGATCATGAAAAACCTATTTAGTATCTACAGTGAGTTGAATGGTGGCTCCCAAAAAGACATGACCATGTTCCAGAACCTGTGAATGTGAACTTACTTGGAAAAAGGGTCTTTCCAGATGTAATTAAAGATCTTGAGATGACATCATCTTGGATTATCTGGGTGGGCCCTAAATCCAATGATAAATGTCCTTACAAGAGACACACAGAGCAGAGACACTGACAGAAAGGAGAAAGCCATGTGAAGGTGGGAGCAAGCAGAGACTGGAGTTATGCAGTCCTAGTTAAGGAATGCCTGGAGCCACCAGAAGCTGGAAGAGATAAGGGAAGCTTCTCCCCTACAGTCTCTGGAGGGAGTGCAGCCCTGCCCACACCTTGATTTTGTAAAACTGGCCTCGAGAACTGCCAAGACAATAAATTTTTGTTCTTTTAAGCCACCAAGTTTATTAATTTATTATGGCATCCCTAAGAAAACTTATACAACATCCTCTTTCATTCACCCACTCACCACCAACAACCAATGTTCATTATTTTTTATCGGGATCCAAAGATAAATTAAATACCATCCCTGCCCTCCAGAGGCCCGTGTTCTAGAGGGAAAGGCATGTGAACCGACAGCAGAGAGGGAGAAGAACAGAACTCTTCCAGACAAGTGCTGAAAGTGGCCTCAGAGGACGTAACATCTGACCTGTGTCTAGAAGGATAGTTCACAGGATAAGAGAAGGATGCACAGGATGTCCATTGGGCGGGTAAGCAGGACACTGAAGAAGTCACTGGAGGATACAACCATAAAGTGAGATGCCAGATCCTAAACACTATGTACACCACGTTAATGAGCTTGGCATTTTCTTCCTGTAGGAAAGTCAGGGGATCCGTAGACGATGCCTTTCCAGACAATATAGAAGATATATGAAGGTTTCTTCACCTACCTCAATCACACTTCAGAATTCAAACTTCTAAACTCCCTCCCAGTGAGAACACAGCCTTTCTCTTCCTACCCTGGGTCTTGCCATTCCACCTTGCTAGCAGTGTTCACAAGAGGTATCATTCTCCCCACCAAACTCTTGACTGTATGGAATTCTAGCATTCCCACAAGTATTTCCAGAGCAAACCAGTTCTACAAGTACTCTTGTTGGGGAAAAAAGGACTAGGGGGGTGGCGCGGGGGGAACGTTTCACAATAAAATAAAGTTGGGAAATGCTCTTTCAGGAATTTGCAAAATGCTATGAGGAGTCCACTTTAACTTTGGTTCATCAGTATTTCCCAACTTTATTTAACTCCAATGCTCTCTGTTTGATAACATCCTATTAATATCCTAGGGAACATACTGTGGAAAATGCTGCACTGGAATAATGTTATTTTTCAAACGTACATTTAATTTGAAGTTTAATTTATTCAGCAGGTTCTCAATATACATTGATAGCTAAGCCCATAGTCTGAATGTTTACTCCTTTCCTACCCAGTAACCAACACCTTTATCAGAAAACATGGGCCTGAACAAACGCCCTCCAGGCCCCTGAGCAAGTATGGACTAAGCGCCGAAGTCCAGGGCATGGTGGTAGGCCCTGGAAGCGCAGCACTTAGAAGATGATGTCCTTGCCCTCGGAAGCTTACATGGTCACAAATGATGCAGTGTGATTTAATCCTATACTTGACAAAATGAGTGCTCCTTTCAGTAACCTCACTGGAAGAAGATTTTTCACTTTGTTAACAATTCCAAGTATTGTTTATACAAAGGGGCAAACAGCCTACAAAATTTATCTTTCTCAAATGCCAAATTTTGTCATCATAAGAATCCCCATGGGGGCCGGTTCCATGGCCGAGTGGTTAAGTTTGCGCACTCCGCTGTGGCGGCCCAGGGTTCAGATCCTGGGCGCGGACATGGCACCGCTCGTCAGGCCACGTTGAGGCGGCGTCCCACATCCCACAACTAGAAGGACCTGCAACTAAGATATACAACTGTGTACGGGGGGGCGTTGGGGAGATAAAGCAGAGAAAAAAAAAAAAAAAACATTGGCAACAGTTGTTAGCCCAGGTGCCAATCTAAAAAAAAAAAAAGAATCCCCATGAACTTGAAAAAAATGCGTTTTCTGAAATATCTTTCAGCAGAGGATCAGGGCTACGGTGTGCTTCCATGCCATTCCATTCTGTATATTCGCCTTTATCACTAGTTACTTTCATTAACATTATTAAGTTGCAATATATTTATGCTTGTACCATGGTACAGTAAAAGCTGTAAAAATAATCACTTGGTTATTTCATGACTACACATGCTATAAAAATTATAAGAAAGATTGAATTACAATGAAAAGGGCCTAAAAACTTTCTTTTACTTCTGACAATTGTCCTTAACACAGAAATTTTGGGGTAAATCAAATTAAGGAGGAAAAACCATTCCTTTTCTGTTTTTCTCTTCTTGGTACAGTTCTGAACACAAAGTTATTTTCCAGGCGAAGATGAATGAACTTCTGCTCTTTCTAATCTCTGTAAAGATTATGAAAATAAAGATCCATTTCATTGGATAGGATGATGGCTGCTCTGAAAAGCAGCCATATTCTGACGTGATGGGAGAGGAGTGGGCAGGACCTGCAGTCTTCCAGCCGTGGGGACGTGGGCCGCCAGCCTGCACCTCCACAATCCTTTTCACGTCAGGAAAACAGATCCCACAAGAGCTGCTTTCTGTCGCCAATGAACATAAGAGCATTTACAAGTTGGACAATAAGAAAATATTGTACTAAAAAAAAGAGA
The DNA here is from genome assembly GCF_041296235.1 of Equus asinus. NCBI lineage: Eukaryota > Metazoa > Chordata > Mammalia > Perissodactyla > Equidae > Equus > Equus asinus. Next base: position 43,651,777 of record NC_091810.1, on the reverse strand, counting down.
GAGAGAGAGACTGTTTTCCTTCAAAGAATTCACATGATTCATACACATGCCTTCACTATTCCTATAAGATTTTGAGGGGCTTCACTCTAGTGCACCTTGAAAACAACAACATTGTAATAATAACAAAACCCATTCCTATTTCCTGAATGCCTTAACTACTCCATGCTGGCCTAAGTGTATGATGATGAGGTAGAGAGCATCATTCCTCCCGTTTTCAGAGAAGGGAAACGAGCCTCCGGAAAATTAAGGACGTACCCATGACCCCAGATCCACTAAAAGTCAGCACTGAGCCTCATCTGCCCATGAGAATAGCCTGGACACTAGGGGACCTGAAGGACATAGGTGACAGACAAATGAGATCCAACAACTCAGCCTTTCTGCCTTCCAAATCAGAGCCCGGAGAAGCCATTACAGTTTTAGTGTCCCAATAATGTGGGGGAGGAAGTCATTCATTAGAGAAGAAAATGCACTAGGTTGGAAATATTCCACCCAGCAAGAGGAAATTGGGTTGCTCTGAGCCTCAGAGGAGAGAACTGAGATGTGTGTGCTCAGACCTGCTGAGCTGAGGAAAGTGGTGTATACATGCCCAGGCCAAGAAGCTCACAGCTTCCCCTCACCCTCCGCAACCTGTGCTGGGGCTGGGAGTGTAAAAATGGACTTTAATTGGGCTTCCTTTCAGAATGAAGCTTTAAATCCAGTAAAACGGGGCACTTGCAATAACAAACGTTACCAGATCCTTGTCACCTGGATGTTCTTACACTCATATTTTATTCAAATGTTCACTGGCTAATCTTTCCCTCACTTAACTTCATTTACAAAGCAGACTAAACATTGGAGCTACAAATTCAATGCTAAGGAGGTCAGGCCAGTGACAGTAAAAAGTGACTCTGGCTGGATGGGGACTTAGTGAACTGGGGAGCACACAACTCACCCCAAGGGCAGCCAGCCACCGCCTCAGCCGCGACCAAGGCCGCCAAGAGGCCACCACGGCAGCGCTGCAGAGCTTCACCTTACTCAGGAGAAACCGGAAATCCACATTATGATGTGACACGTTGTGATTTTTCCATTTCTAGCAACGTTTTTAAAATTTCTTTAAGACAAAAAATAAAACTCCAAACAAAGAACACTGGGTGAGCCCAGAAAACAAAGTCTGTGGACTGGATTCACCTTGTGGCTTTCCAGCTAGTTAAACACAATAGGGCTAAAAAATGAGGAGCAAGTTAAGATCATTTCATTTAAAAGAACAGTGGAGACAGCTTGTTAACAGTTTTACGTTTTCCTAAGTAAAGATTTGCTTTGACTTTACAATAAGACAAAGAAGAAATAATGCAACTCTGTGTCCTTTCTGTTGCTATTTTGATATTCTAAACTTTTAAAAGTTTGGGGTGGGGGGAGTTAAGCCGAATTTCTTCCAATGACCCATTGATACTGATAAGTGGTTGGTTTTTTTTTTTTTTTTTTTGGACTTGAATGGAAAACTTGTCAAAACACATATGCATTATTCACCAAACTGGTACAATAACACTATTTTCAAAAATTGATTTTATAATTTTTTTGTCAATATTGACCAAGTTCCAGGCTCTATGCTGAGTTCTGAGGGAAAAAACAATGGTGAATGAGATAGTCCTATCTCTTTCACTGGGCTGATAACCTAGCAAGAAAGACAATTAAATAAGCAATCCCAATAAAGTCCGGCTACCTGTTAGGATAGGGAAGGTAGAGAGCGCTATGGGAGCACTTAAGTTAGTCTAGAATGAATTAGGGAAAGGCTGAGTTGTTGAATCCCATTTGTCTGTCACCTATGTCCTTCAGGTCCCCTAGCATCCAGGCTATTCTCACGGACAGATGAGGCTCAGTGCTGACTTTTAGTGCATGTGGAATCATGGCTAAGTCCTTAATTTTCCTGAGGCTCGTCTCCCTTCCCTGAAAACGGGAGGAATGATGCTCTCTACCTCATCATCATACACTTAGGCCAGCATGGAGTACTTAAGGCATTCAGGAAACAGGAGTGGGTTTTGTTATTATTACAATGCTGTTGTTTTCAAAAGGGACCAGAGTGAAGCCCCTCAAAATCTTATAGGAACAGTGAAGGCATGTGTATGAATCATGTGAATTCTTTGAAGGAAAACAGTCTCTCTCTCTCTTTTTTTTTATTACAATATTTTCTTATTGTCCAACTTGTAAATGCTCTTGTGTTCATTGGTGACAGAAAGCAGCTCTTATGGTATAATAATGTACAACTGGAATTTCACGATGTTATAAACCATTATGATATCAATAAAAAAAGAATGAATTAGGGAGAGTTGCCTGGAGGAAGAGAGTTTGAAACAGAGGAAAGGATAGAGGTCAGGGAAAGGGACAGAATAATTTGAGATGGAAAAGACCTCAAATCTGGAGTCATGTGATAGTGCCACAGGTTAGGGAAGTTAAAAAGAGCTTGATGTTCCTGCAGAGTTCAGTTGACAGGGTTGAGTGGGGGGCACTGGAGGATGAGAAAGATGAACTGAGCCATGTTGTGGATTCTGAGTTTTATCCTGATGGCAATGGCAAGTGGCAGGATCAGATAAGCCCTTGAGAAGGAGCACTCAGCAAGGATATACTGGGGCCAAAGTGTTACTGTGTGCACGGAGTTTTCCAATGAATTCTTTAGGGTTTTCCATATATAAAATCATGTCATCTGCAAACAGCAAGAGTTTTACTTCTTCATTGCCAAATTGCATAGCTTTTATTTCTTTTTCTTGCCTAATTGCTCTGGCAAAAATCTCCAGTACTATGTTGAATCAGAGTGGCAAGAGTAAGAGTGGGCACCCTTGTCTTGTTCCTATTCTCAGAGGAATGGCTTTCAGGTTTTTCTTATTCAGTATGATGTTGGCTGTGGGTTTGTCATATATGGCCTTTATTATGTTACTTTCCTTCTATACCCATTTTATTGAGAGTTTTTATCATAAACAGATGTTGGATTTTATCAAATGCTTACTCTGCATCTATTGAGATGATCATGTGTTTTTTATTCATCATTCTGTTAATGTGGTATATTACCTTGATTGATTTGTGGATGTTGAACCATACCTGCATCCCTGGTATAAATCCCACTTGATCATGGTATATGATCCTTTTAACATATTGCTGTATTCAGTTTGCCACTATTTTGTTGAGGACTTTTCCCTCTATGTTCATCAGTGATATTGTTCTGTAATTTTCCTTCTCTGTGTTGTCCTTGTCTGGCTTTCAGATCAGGGTGATGTTGGCCTTGTAGAATATGTTAGGAAGTGTTCTGTCTTCTTCAATTTTTTGGAATAGTTTGAGAAGGATAGGTATTAAGTCTTTGAATGTTTGGCAGAATTCTCCAGAGAAGCCATCTGGTTCTGGACTTTTAAAAGGTTTTTGATTACTATTTCAATCTCTTTACTTGTGATTGGTCTATTCAGATTCTCTATTTCTTCTTGATTCAGTTTTGGGAGGTGGTATCAGTCTAAGAATTTATCCATTTCTTTTAGACTGTTCAATTTGTTGGCATATAGTTTTCCATAGTATTCACTTATAATCCTTCGCATTTATGTGGTATCTTTTATAATTTCTCCTCTTTCATTTCTAATTTTACTCATTTGAGCCTTCTCTCTTTTTCTCTTAGCAAGTCTGGATAAGGGTTTGTCAATTTTGTTTATCTTCTCAAAGAACCAGCTCTTAGTTTCATTGATGCTTTCTACTGTTTTGGGGGGTTCAATTTCATTTACTTTCCTACTTCTGCTGACTTTGGGCTTTTTTTGTTCTTCTTTTTCTAGTTCTGTTAGGTGTAGTTTAAGATTGCTTATTTGAGATTTTTCTTCTTTGTTAAGGGTGGCCTGATTGCTATGAATTTCCCCCTTAGGATTGCTTTTGATGCATCCCATATGAGTTGGCATGGTGTATTTTCATTTTCATGAGTCTCCAGATATTATTTTATTTCTCCTTTAATTTCTTCAGTCATCCATCAATTGTTCAGTAGCATCTTGTTTAGTCTCCAAATATTTGTCACTTTCCCAGCTTTTTCTTGTAGTTGATTTCTAGTTTCATAACATTATGGTCGGAAAAGATACTAGATATGATTTCAATCTTCTTAAATTTGTTGAGCTTGCCTTGTGTTCCCAACATATGGTCTATCTTTGAGAATATTCCATGTGAGTTGAGAAGAATGTGTATTCTGATTTTAGATAGAGTGTTCTCTACATATCTATTAAGTCCATCTCGTCTACTTTTTCATTCAATTTCATTGTTTCCTTGTTGACGTTCTGTCTGGATGATCTCTCCATTGACATAAGTGTGGTGTTGAGGTCTCCTACCATTATTGTGTTGCTGTTAATTTCTACTCTTAGGTCTGTTAATACAGTTGCTTTATGTACTTTGGTATTCCTGTGTTAGGTGCATATTCATTCATAAGTGTTATGTCCTCTTGGTGGAGTTTCCCTTTTATCATTATATACTGCCTCCTTTATCTCTACCTTTTTTTTCTTGAAGTCTACTTTGTCTGATATAAGTATGACAACACCTGCTTTCTTTTGTTTGCCATTAGCTTGAAGTATCATCTATCAACCCTTCACTCTGTGCCTGTGTTTGTCTTCAGAGTTGAGATGTGTTTCCTGGAGGCAGCATATTGTTGTCTCGTTTTTTAATCCATGCAGCCACTCTGTGTCTTTTGATAGGAGAATTCAAACCATTTACATTTAGAGTGATTATTGATATATGAGTGATTAATACTGCCATTTTATCACTTGTTTTCTGGTTATTCTGTATTTCCCTTGTTTCTCGTCCCAGGTATTTCCAACTGCCAATTCAGCTTGATGGTTCTCTATGATGGTTTTCTCAGTTTTCTCTTTATTTATCATTTGTGTCTCTCTTCTGATTTTTTGTTTACTGGTTACCATGAGGTTTGTATTAAAGATCTCATAGATGAGACAGTCCATTTTCTGATAGCCTCTTATTTCCTTAGTCTAAGCAGGTTCCATCCCTTTGCTCTTCCCCAGCTAAGTTATTGTTGTCACAACTTATTCCATTTTGTGTTGTGAGTCTGTGATTAAAATGAAGTGATTATAGTTATTTTTGATGTTTTCCTTCCCTTTATCTTTAAAGTTATAATTGTTCACCAACCTGTTCTGATAGAGAGCTACAAGTTTCCGATTTTGTCTGTCTATTTATCTCCTTGCTCAATGCTTTGTAAGCCACACACCCCCCCCTTTATTTCAGGCATCAGGCCCTCTTGATCATTTCTCATAGGGAGGGTCTTGTGGCAATGGAATCCCTCAGCTTTTGTTTATCTGGGAAGTTTTTATTTCTCCATTATATCTGAAGGATATTTCCACTGGATAGAGTTTTTGTCTTTCAGAATTTCAAATATATCATTCCACTCTCTCCTACCCTGTAAGGTTTCTGCTGAGAAATCTGCTGAAAGTCTGATAGGGGTTTCTTTGTAAGTTATTTTCTTCTGCCTTGCTGCCCTTAATATTTTTTCTTTGTCATTGACTTTTGCCAGTTTACTAATATATGCCTTGGAGAAGGTCTTTTTACATTGATGTAATTAGGAGTTCTATTAGCTTCAGTTACATGTAATTCCAGCTCCTTCCCCAGGTTTTGGAAGTTCCCAGCTATTATTTCTTTGAACAAGCTCTCTTCTCCTTTCTACCCCTCTTCTCCCTCTTGAATACCTATAATCCTTATGTTGCATTTCCTAATTGAGTCAGACATTTCTCAAGGAAGTTCTTTATTTCTTTAGTCTTAGTTCTCTCTCCTCCTCCATCTAAAACATTTCTGTATTTCTGTCCTCTAAATTACTAATTCTGTCCTCCATAATATCAGCTCTGATACTTAAAAATTTCAGATTTTTGTTTATCTTATTCACTATGTTTTTCATCTCCAACATTTCTGATTGGCTTTTTTTTTATAGTTTCAATCTCTTTTCTGAAGAATTCCCTCTATTTATTAATTTTATTCCTGAGCTCACTGAACTGTCTTTCTGAGTTTTCTTGTAACTCATTGAGTTTCTTTATGGTAACTATTTTGAATTCTATCATTTAGATTATAAATTTCTGTGATTCAAGATTGATTTCTGAGTCTTCGTCATTTTCCTTTCAGTCTGGAGTATTAATATGGCTCTTCATGCTATTTGATGCAGTGGACTTGTGCCATCATACAGTGGTGGTATCTGGTCATAGATTCCACCTGCCACCACTGGGGTGGAGAGGGGGCGGTGGCTGGAACTGTGTATTCTGACTCTGCCAGATCCCTGGCAGCTCTGCCTGCCCATTGGAAGCTGTGTCAATAGGGTCTGTCTTCATTTGTCTGCTGGCCACCACTGCTTTACACATGTAGGTGTGCGGGTGTCCAGCAGGGGTCCCCTGCTCTGGCTGACTGGCTGAGCCCATGCATCAGGCAGGAGGGAGGGAGGGGCACTTTATTTCACATGCACTACCCCAGGCGCTCCTGTTCTACACTCACTGTCTGCCCTCCTGGGCTGCTCGGCTTGGTGAAGATGCCCCCATGATTGCTTAGCCTCCTCAGTGTGGAGCATTCCCATGGGCTGGGAGGGAACTCTGAGCATGAAGGCATTTCCATGGAGGGCTACCCTTTTCCCATCTCCTCTCAGAGTCGCATTCTGGCCGCTGTGCAAGGTTCCATGCCCTAGATTGCTGCCATTCAGGAGGGAGAGGAGATCCCCTTACCTCCTTCCACTGCCTTCTGGGGGGTCTAGCATCCTAACGTTCAGACATATGGCTGCATGGATCTCTCAGAAATCTATTATGATGTGTGAATGTCTTCTGTTGGCTTATGAATGTCCTTTTCATTGTATCTTAGGGGGAAGAGACTGAGGGAAGAGCTTATCCTGCCAAGATACTGACGTCACTCTCCTGGAGATTCTAGATTTTTTTAAGTTATATTTTAGAACATGTCTTAGATTTTGAACCAAAGCTAAACTTCCCAGCTGAACTATATCTTAAAACATCCCACAGAACTTTATTCATTTATTTAAAAATATTTATTGGGAAGGCCAGCCCTCTGGCCAAATGGTTAAAGTTCTGTGCACTCAGCTTCAGCTGCCCGGATTTGCAGGTTCAGTTCCTGGGTGTGGACCTGCTCCACTCATCAGCCATGCTGTGGAGGCATCCCACATACAAAGTAGAGGAAGAGTGGCACAGACGTTAGCTCAGGGCTAATCTTCCCTAAGCAAAAAAAAAAAAAAAAAAAGAGGAAGATTGGCAATGGATGTTAGCTCAGGATGAATGTTCTTCATGAAAAAAAAATTCATAGGGTATCTACTGTGTTCTACTGTTTTCTAAATCTTAGTACTATCAATGAACAAAATAGCTTTCAGTGTAGTAGGAGAAGGGAAGAGGAGAAGAGAAAGACAATAAATAGTAAACATAGTAAATAATTAAAATTATAGAATGCTAGAAAATTATATAGAGCAGGGTAAGGGGAATCCTGCAGTTGGAAGGAGCTGCAATTTTAAACAGGGTAGACAGTGTAGACCTCACTGAGAAGGTGAAGGAGGTGAAGGGAGTTAGCAAAGTGGTGAGCTGGAGGAAAAGCATTTCAGGTAGAGGGAACCAGTACAAAACACCAAGGATGGGCACAGGCCTGGCATGTTGCAACAACTGCCAGGAAGCCAGTGTGGTTGGAGTGAAATGAGTAACAGAACAAGGGCTAGGAGACAAAGTCACAGGATAATGGGGTGAGGAATGGTGGTGGTGAAGAGAGAACACATCAGTCTGGATGTCACTGTGAGGACTTTAGGGGAAATGAGGAGCCCCTGGAGGATTTTGAACAGAGGAGCGACAGGACTGGACGTTGATGTTAATGGGTTCACTGTGGGGAGGCATTGGGAGAAGCAGCAAGACCAGTTAAGAGGCAACTGCAACAATCCAGACAAGAGATGATAGTGCCTGCAGTCCTCAGTGACGATGAGGAACAGTGGACCAATTCCAGGAAGAGCTAAGAGGATGCCCTAACAGGTTGGTGGAGGGATGTACTAGCAAAACAGCAGTCAAGAGCTAAGCTAAACAGGCATTTTAACATGACTGCTGGACTGTTGGACTCATAGTACAAAGGAATCAGGGTCAATCAGACACAAGCAGTGCTTGCTCTTAAAGTACAACCTCGAAGTGAAAGAGATATGGTGAAATGATCTAAAACTGACATGTGATTTCAGAAAGAACGTACAGTTCAGGACTGAGTGTTTCTGGTACAGAAAGAAACTTGCAAGGCATGATTTCAGTTCACTGACTAAGAGAATTTTTCAAAATTCCTTTATGAAATTCCAAACTGTGTATTAATTTTTATTATAATGTCTATGGGCATCCAGATTCTTTAAAAAGTATGGTCCCTTTTGCACTAGAAGTGGGTGGGGTCCTTGAGAATGGCCTGTTCTCTAGGTGGAAGGTTCCTAAGGAGGAACCATGATGAACACAGCCAAGGCAATACCTCCAGACATACAGGAAAATTACACTGGCCCCTGTGGAAAGAGGAGAATGGACAGATGTTCACCTATAACCAGAATGACCCAATTATATATTAGATCTCTCTTTTGTGGAGGTCTACAACTGGGAGGAAGGGACCAAAATTATTAATGCTTCACATGGACAAAATAATAAATGTGTTTGTTCTTTGCTTCCTCTGCCTTTATCCCAGAATTGAAGAGGGAGTAACCTTTTACTCCGGGTTGTCGCTGGGGTCCTCCTGCACTTCAGGGACAATGCAAAATGGAGGAAACATAAAAACAACCCCAGAGATTAGGTTCGTGTTTTGAAAAATCTGTAAGGGCAGAGAGAAGGAGAAAGAAAAGCCACTGAGGTCAGAGAGTAACAAGGAGAGAGAGACAGCAGCCCTGGGTGTCCTTTCAAAATGGGAGAAGTGTTGCTGTTGTTTATAAACTAGAGAGCTTATAATATTCTTCAGGATATACAGTCATGCATCCCTTAATGATGAGGATACTTCTGAGAAATGCATCAACAGGTGATTCCGTTATGGTGCAAACATAGAGTATACTTATACAAACCTAGAAGGTGTAGCCTACTACATGCCTAGGCTATGTAGTACTAATTTTATTGGACCACCATCATATAAATGGTCTGTCCTTGAGTGAAATGTCATTATGCAGTGCATGCCTATGTAAGAAAAGATAACTTTTTAATTATTTTGCTTGCTGGAGGTATTTCATTGAGACCTAATCAATGCAGTGATTAGATCAGAGATGATCAGGTGATTAAGCTCAGCCAATTGCAGTCCTTCTTGGAACCATCCAACGCACCTAATGGGGAAATCTATTTTTATCCTATTGAGGTTGCAAAGATGGGAGGATGTGATTCTGGATCTGCTGATGGCCCCAACTTCTTACAAAATATAGCCAAAAAAGGAACAAAAGGCCAAGAAATGGAAGGGAAAAATGAAAGAAATGCAAAGATAATGTTTGGGTCCCTGGATCCAGCAATGCCTGAAGTCAATGCAATCCTGAAATTCTCCATTGTAGAAATCACTAAATCCCCTTTTCTGCTTAAACTAATTTGAAGTGGGTTCCAGTTATTTGCTAACATGACTAATATAAACCACAGTCCTTCAACTTCCCAACTCTTCTTTAAAATAAACCACAAATCCTCAAGCTTAATACAACAATCTCTGACTCAGAGGTTAAGTTCTCAAGGTTGACATGGGATTCCAGGTTCACGCTCCCTACATCTTAGTAGCCCTTATATCCAACTCCATCCCTCCTTAGTTCCCAAAAGACAATAAAGTACAATAGAAAGAAGTCCAGATAAAGACTAATGGGCACTGGGTCCTAGTCCCAGTTTTCCCAGGATGCATATCTGCTGATTTGTTCTGGTCAAGCCACATAAGCTATCCGTGCTTCAGTTTCTTCACCTGAAAAATGAGGGGATCCCAAGGAACCTGTCCACCTCTGATACTCTGCTTTCACCCAAAAATACGCAGGCAGCCACAAGGGCTAAAGGGTTGGAAAACTACTCCCCATCACCAAAGCCACTCATCTGATTTTTTAACCACACCCAGAAATTTTACCTAAATAAAATATACTTAATTTGGGAAAATCAAATGCTTACTGAAAAAGTAACTGTCCAAACTTCTCATTCTAACAAAGTAAGGAAGAAATTTGAGATGCGATCCCACTCAGAGGAAAACCTAAATTGATAGAAAGTGTTTCCCTCTAAAATGGCAACTGGTGAATTTTTTCAAACTTTCGAGGAACAAATAATTTTCATATTAAATAAACTACTCAAGAACATAGGGGAAAAAACGTTAATTTATACTGCCAAGAAATATGATTCTGATCTTAAAACCAATCTAGCTATGCATGTGTATAAAATCTTCCTTATTAGTATAGATACAAAAGTCCTAAATAAAACTAGCATATGGGATTTAAAATAGTTTAGAAATCACACCACAACAAATAGGCTTTCACCTGGGAGCCTGCAGCATAAGAAGTTTTGTTAATAGAAATACCATATCCATAAGCAAAATAGGAAAAGCCAATGAGAGCTTTAATTAATGTTAAAATGTCATTTAACAAAACAGAACTTTCATTCTCATTGTTTTATTTATTTATTTTTATTGATTTTTTTTTGAGGAAGATTAGCCCTGAGCTAACTACTGCCAGTCCTCCTCTTTTTGCTGAGGAAGCCTGGCCCTGAGCTGACATCCGTGCCTGTCTTCCTCTACATTATATGTGGGACGCCTACCACAGCATGGTCTGCCAAGCGGTGCCATGTCCATACCCAGATCCGAACCGGTGAACCCCGGGCCGCTGAGAAGCAGAAAGTGAGCACTTAACCGCTGTGCCACCAGGCCGGCCCCTCATTCTCATTTTTAAAGGGAAATACAAGCTCTCAACATTAGGAAAAGAATCTCCATAGCAAAGAACCACAGAGCCATCACTGGAGAAACTCTTAGGCATTCTTATAGAAAATAGAAACAAAAATGATTTAACACTGTTTTAAAGTTTGACTATTGCATAAGCACCCACAAATAAAGGTTTCAAAGAATAAATGGTGACCAAAAAGGGATAAAAACATTATTATTTGCCTTAAACATTATAATATAAAAATTGAAATGACCAATAATTTTTCATAATTCTTACAAGAAAAGAACAAGTGATCTGAATACAAATATATAAAAATACACATTATACAAAACTTCACATATATATATTTCATAATAATATCACAAAATATAAAGCACAGAGGAATAAACTTATAAGGGTCATTAAAACACTAAAAGTCGGAAAATATCTAAGAGAATGTATTACTTAATTTAATTACGTATTTTAATTCAATCAATTCTCCCCAAGTTAATTTGCAGATCAAGTGCATCCCATAGATGATTCTTTTTAGAAATAAAGAAAAGAAAATGGTTCTAGAAATAAACTGGGGGAAAATCGGGTCAGCATATCAAATATCATTCTGAAAACACAATTTTGGATTGAGGGGAGTAGTGCCCCTCCCTCTCTAGAACACAAAGGAGGGGAGCCTGAGGCAAGATACAGCATGAATAATCAGGCTGACAGGAGAGAGCCCCCAGATAGAGTCACTTATATATAGGAAATAAGATGAAGATTAAATAAAAAACAATGAAGAAAGACCATTAAATAAACTGCATCAGGATAAACTAGTCAAATTGAAAGATTTAACTTAGATTTATACTTTACAACATATGTTAAATAGACTCTGGCTAGATTCTAAAGAGTAAGTTTTTTCAAATAAATCAAACTGGCTACATAAATTATACCCCATGCACCCAATGGAATATGAGGCAGTAGTGAAAAGCAGAGATCTGCCATCTCTTTGGCGTGGAATCAGTCTTGGGCATACCGCTAACTGAAAAACAGGAAAATACACAACTACGGTGTGGGACACTTCCAACTTCGATGTTTAAATTATTTTGACCTTGTACATGTATTGTGCTTTCAAAAAGAACAAATAAACTACAAATATTTAAAACTAACAACAACAAATACCAAGGCATAGACAACAATCTGAAATTAGAAGAGTGCTTCTCTGACCTTTGGAAGAATCAAAAAAGTGATGACAGAAATGGTTGACAGATTCAAATACATTTATAGCTAAAAACTTAAAGAAAACTCACAAAACCAAAATTTAAAAGGTGAACAATAAAATGGGGTAAACATTTGCATCAATTAAGATAAAGAATTAATATCTCTAGTGTATAATACCAATAAGAATCCACCATGTAGGCAAATCATGGAGAAAATACATAGAGTAAACACAGTATGGAAATATATTTAGCCCTGTACAATAACTAAAGTAGTAACAAAGCATAATAATGTAATGCTGAATGTGTTCACATTAAAAGACCCAGTGCTAGCAAGGTTGTAGGGAATTTGGTAGCAGTCTTTGGCTGAGGCATTTTCCTTGGTACATGAGCACATTTAAAAAAGCAATTTAGACGTGCACATAAAATGCCCTAAAAATGGTTATATTCTTTGACTCAGCAATCCAAATGTTCATAGACATTCACACTGAAATATCTTTATCAGTGAAAATTTTCAGAAACACTGCAATGACCAAAAGTTGGAGTGTGGGAATCACAATGTGATTAAAAATAAAAATCAGGAGGCTTATAATTACACTGGCTCACTTGTAATAACATTACATTAAATTTAAAAACTCAAAACCCTAAATTTTAGGTATATTATAAAAGGAACTATGGCAAAAGTGATGTGAACACAGCCTAACAAGGATGACAAGGGACTGTGGAAACAATTTCTTAAGTTCTTCTATAATGTTAAAATTGTGATTGATTTAAACATTAATATCATTAGAGCATATTAATAATACATAAAAAGTGGGCAGAAAAAGGATTTTTGGAAAATGGCTTCCAGGCAGTATTGAAACAGGTAAGCATTTTTCCAAAATTTTCCCAAAATGATGTGACACCAAATAGAGGCTTATTTCATTCTACAAATCTAAACGGATAATCAGAGACTTATCCAGAATGAAAAGCTGTGGAATTTGTTAATCTCATATCTGCCAAGGTCACCTCTGGAGTCCAGGACACACATCTGCTCAGATTAGGGTCCCCACCTGTTCCTGTCGAATACCTCTCCTTCTTTTGATTGTTGAACTGATCACTACCAACCAGATGCTTTCCCAAGGGTGGGGAAGCCCACTGCCTGACAACGACTCACGGACTCCAATTCTTTCTCCAATTGAGGGCACATGGCCACCATATCCCCATTATAGACCCAGGAGCATAGCCCTTCACACCTTTTAAAAGAAGGAGAAAAATCAGCCACATAAAGGTAGGCAGGTGCCATTCTCACACACATGACTGCTAAAATATCCAACAAAGAAATGTTGGTACCCCATTTGAAAAATACGTTTAAAGGGAAAATATGTTTTTCAGATGTGAATTGCAACCCAGAGCCCATGCTGAACGAACACGCCTCTGGTGTGTCTGCAAGGCTCTGTTCCATGAACTTGACTCCTGAGCTTCAGTCCTAGTTAGCGTCTGCAGGAGATTCACTTTTTATCAACCAAAACCAGTAGGTGGTTTTGACAAAAACAAGAAGACAAGCAACAAGCCTGCTCTCTTTCTCTCTCTCATCAACTCTGAGAGCATGCCTTCTTCTGATTTTGGGGTTGATAATTTTGGTCCAAAAGCACCAAAGGGCAAAATCTGCCAAATAAGGAGAAATCAGAAAAACAGCAGCTGGTTCAGAAAGAGAACCTTGAGTGACTTACAGAGCAGACCATTCTCAGCAACACTCACACAGAAGACATTAGTAAGCCGGCCATATTCATCATTAAACTATCTAAGCCAGGAAGAAAACAAAGATGACGGTCTGAAATTCATTCACAGGATTTCAGGACAAAGCTGGTTTTACCTAACTTTACAACAGCCAGTTTCCACTGAACCATGTCACAGCTCCACAAGAAAGGCCAAATGGCTCATTATACGAAAAGTTCCAACGACTGTTTTTTAATGTTTAGCAGCGGTTTGCTTGGCTCGGCCACTGCAACAAATATTGCTGAACTGTTTAACTTACAAGAGACATTAAAAAGCTAAAAAGCCCAAATTCTAAATATGTAATTCATAAAACAGCATATTTTCTTTAATTCATTTTCTCAAAGTTTACAATATCTGTACTAATTCTCTGTAACTAGATATGTTCTGGATACATTCTCAGAGAATCTGTGCAGAATAAAAATTTGAAACATCTTAAAACTAACTGAAAACATCTTTCTAGTATGCTGCAAGGCAAATGCTTTTTAGATGTTTTGCATTTTTATGCTAAACAGTGCAGCTGCGATTGATAAAAAGCAATCAAGCTAATTTAAGTCAATCAACTCCAGGAGGTTCTCATCACTTGGATAAAAATGCTCTCTCACTCCTTAGAAAATAAATAAAGATTTAACAGAGTGAATGTATTTTCTTGACTCTGCTTTCTTGCCATTCCAAAGGCAGCATATAACCAAGAAATCACGTTAAGCAATTTCTGTCACTAGTTTAAAGTATAATGCAAACTTTTAAGTCATGTTTAATTAAGTAATCCTGGGCAATAGTATATTAGGAGAGAGCAAGAAGCCTTGAGTGAGAGAATCTCACACACACACACACACGGTACAAAATTGCTCTTAGAGAGGCTATCAATTCCTCTTTAGTCTCTACGGAGAATATCATGTTAAACGATTTAGTTCTGGCTGGTTGTCATTATTAAAAGATGATCCTGGAGGTTTAAAATCACAATTTAAAATATGTCAGTTCAGGGATAAACTGGAAAACAGAGTTCATGCGTTTCGCTAACTTCATACATTATGAGGAAAGCAGTAGGGATGGTTACAAAGTACTTTACCATGATAAAGAGAATACACGGGTGAGACTGGGCACGGGAAGGGGAGGAGAGGATCTCAATTTCCCATTTCCACTAGCAGGTCAACACCCTACTCCTCTGACTGCAAAATTCTAAGATGCCTGCAAACATGACCTAACAAACCCGAGCGGCGTCTCACACAGGCCCATCATCAGAGATATTAGCTAACTCGGCAGGAAAAACAGACCAAAACCATTTGGTCCTTTATGGAAGTGTCCCCAAGAGGCAATATGAGAAATCAGGAAAAGCTCTGCCTCTCTCATAGTATAAAACCCTAGGCAAGTTACTGAAGAACTCCAAATATGTATTTTTCCATCTTACAAGTGGGGGTGTTAATATCCGTTTTGAGAATTAAACGACTCAACAGGGCCAGCATTCAAGCTCTAGTTCACAGGGAACATCAGCTGCTGTGCTCGTGCCTTGTGTGAACACAAGTTTTCTTTCTTAATTTCCTGAATAGGGGAAGAAGGGCTGCATTTAGGAAAAGGTGATAATAAATGAAGGAATGAAGTTGAAAACATTACTCTGAGAAGCTTCTATGAAATCAGTCATGCAAATGATATTGAAAAGATGAACCGGGTGTTTTTATGGTGTTTCAGACCATAAAGAAGCCCTATGCCTGGTGTTGAGCAAACAGATAAGAAGACATGTTGATGTAGAAGGCCTCTGTGATGTAACGCCCACATGCTGAAACCCCACATGCTTTGCAGCAGGGGGATGTGTGTGTGTTCATTAGGAATATCAGAGTTTCCTTAAATCTCTGAAGGACACAATTTTCTTGTACTGTCAAGGATGTAAGTATATTAATCATGCCTTTTTTTTTTCTGTATTGTGATGCTTTGACATGGGTGGCCTTGCTGACCCTGGAGAGACTGCCCCTCCCAGGGCTAGCCAATTCCTAGAGATAGTAAAGGACTCACCTGCAAGTGTGCCTTTCATATGCAAACCAACCAATCCAGAGTCCTGTCACACTGCCACTACCTCCTCCATCAGGCTCTGGCACTCAGAGCCATTACTCCCCTGCCCTGATCACCCAGGGCCAGGGACCAGGCAACTAGGGACAGCCTCTACCCCCCAGAGACAGCTGAAATTATTCAAACTACCCAGTCCTAAACTTGCATACCCTGCCTCATTCTGGCGCTTTCCTGTGTGGCCCGCCATTGGCATGGCATGTCCAGTCCTCTTGAGAACTGTCAATAGCAAACCATATTTTCAATGGCAATCTTCTCCTCATCTGTTGGGCTCACCAGACCTGAATAAAAATGAAATCTATATTTTAAAACAATAAGAAAGCCATGCTTTACTCTATTTTACCTTCACCTCACCAAGTATTGTTATTGCACAAGCAGGAGTTCTCTGCCTCATGCGAATTTTAAAAAGCGAATTATGGGGGCTGGCCCCATGGCCGAGTGGTTAAGTTCACGCAGTCTGCTGCAGGCGGCCCAGTGTTTTGTTGGTTCGAATCCTGGGCGCGGACATGGCACTGCTCATCAAACCACACTGAGGCAGCGTCCCACATGCCACAACTGGAAGGACCCACAACGAAGAATATACAACTATGTACTGGGGGGCTTTGGGGAGAAAAAGGAAAAAAAATAAAATCTTTAAAAAAAAAAAGCGAATTATTACACCATCAGCTTTTGAGAAAGAAAAACCTTTATTGCAGGGTCGACCTGCAAGGAAACAGGAGGCATAAGCTCTCAAATCCATCTCCCTGATTCAGGATTTGGGGCAAAATTTAAGAGGTTAGGGAGAACAGCCTGGTACATGGAAATGCTGGTGGGACAGGTTTTGACTGGGGAGCTGAAAACATTCATGGTAAAGTTTTGAACATTTATGGTAAGCTTTTGAACATTTATGGTAAGGTTTTAAACATTTATGGTAAGGTTTTGAACATTTACAGTAGGGTTTTGAACATTTACGGTAAGGTTTCAAGCATTTACAATAAGGTTTTAAACATTTACGGTAACGTGTGGAAGGGGCTTTAACATGGGCTCCTAGACATCAGACCCCTCGCCTTTGATGAGCATCCGACTACCAAGTTCTGGTCATGTCCCGGTCCTTTGGTTCCATGAGGGGGAGAATCTTTGGTTCTGGTGTCATTTTAAGTCAAGATTTTTCTCTTCTGTGCAGGCTCTGGCTAAGCGACTTTGCAAATTTTCTGAAAAACAACTCAATCACTCTGTTGATAATAGATAGGGGTCAATTCAAACTGGTCCTAGTGGGCCCATGGAGCCTGGCTTCAGAAACATTT
Source organism: Equus asinus (assembly GCF_041296235.1). Taxonomy (NCBI): domain Eukaryota; kingdom Metazoa; phylum Chordata; class Mammalia; order Perissodactyla; family Equidae; genus Equus; species Equus asinus. The sequence goes on along the minus strand of NC_091810.1, from coordinate 43,634,654 downwards.
ATGACCAGCGGTGTATTTTCTGCCATAGCATTACAAGTCGTAAGGGCAGATGTCTCTCTGGTACTGAACCTGAGAAGGAAAAACTTGTCCTCGCAGTCACGTGGAGTCAAGGCATTAATGTCTTGAGAGCGGAATAGCAAGCCTTTATATCTTCCTGTAGGAGAAGGGGGTCACTTTGCAGCCTCCAGGAATGGCAGGCATCCGCAGAAAGAACAGTAGCACATTCACTGAGACAACACCACATACTCACAGTCATGTGTTCCAGAAATATTTTATTCAATATTCATAAAGTCAGACTCTCTATATCTTGCCACTTGCCCTCCCCTTTCCAGACACTCAACATCACGAAGAATTCACTGAACTCACCCTTTACTCTCTTGTCTCTATATCTTTGTTCACACTGTTCTCTGAGCCTGGAATGCCATTCCTTCTCCTAGCCATTTTTGCCCATCAGGATTCTATTATCCTCCAAGTTCCAGTTTGCATCCATGGTGGAAGCTCCCACATGTGCCCCCGCCTGAAGGAATTGATTCTTCTCCTCTCCAACACCTCTTTCATGTTTCCTTATTTAGTTCTTCTTGGGGCCGTGTTTTTTTCTACTAAGATAACATCTATTAATAGTAAGGCTTTATCAAGTGTTCTGTATGTGACAGGCACTGTGCTAAATGTTTTACCTGCATCCTACCAGTGAAGGCTTATGCTAATCCTGTGAGGCAGGTATTCCTATCATCCCTGTTTTACAGTTGAGAAAACCAAGGTTCTGAAGAGTTAGGCAAATTGCCGAAGATCACATTAGTCAAGTGATTGCACCTGGATTGGAATCTGGGTCTCTCAGAAACAAAGCCTGTGTTCTTAATAGGTGGTGCTGCCTCTTCCTGGGCTACACACTACCTAGGTGGGTAAGACTGCCTGAGGGATTTGCAAATGCCCTGGCTATACTCAGTTCAGTAGTCACCCACAGTGGATAGTGGGTGCTTACTATCTGTTAAAAAGAATAATTCTAGTTATGTTTGAAAATCATAAATTGCAATTGTTCATCCATTGTGCTTTGTCACTTATTTGGTAATGGGCCATTACCTGGATTCTCCATGTCAATGTGAATTGGCTATAAGCCTCAGAAGGGAACCATTTGGTCTCCATTCCATGTAAGTAGCTGCAAAGACAAAGGCCCAAAGGAAGTCCTTGTCTTAGGGGATATCCTCAACAATCATGAGGTACATGAGTGGAGAGTGTGGGTAATCTACCCCAATTACCCATGGGCCATGGGGCAGCATAGTGATGGAGAGTAAGTCCGAAGGCTTTGGTGTTAGATGGGCTGGAGTTAGAACCCCAGCCCTACCACTTCAGAGCATGGGGCCTGGAGAAAGTTACTCACCTCTTGGTCTCAGCTTCCTCATCTGTACAACAGGATGGTTTTATAGGAATCTATTACTTTTGTGAACACCCTGTTTTGGCATAGAGTAAATGCTAAGTCAATGATAGTGTTTGTTACTAGTATGAGCAAGGTCTATAAAATGAGGATACTTCTATTTCATAGGATCATTGTAAGGGTTCAAGGAGCTGACATACAAAGCTCCAAGAACAATGTCTAAAACATCACAGGTGAGTAATAAATGTGAGGTATTATTATTATTAGTGGTAGTGATAACATTGATATAACATGCACAAGGCTCAGCAATTAGAGCAGGAGTTTCTAAGAAAAGAATAAAAAGAAAGAAGATAATATTAAGAATATAATAAATAGCAGCAGGATATTATATGCCAGGCATCAAGCTAGGTCTCTTCTATGCAATAATTTGTTCCTTGACACAGCCCCATGTGAAGGTAATATAACTTCCAGTTTTCCATTGAGAAAGCTCCTACCAATACTCTTTAGCAGGGATTGGCAAATTGTGGGGGTAAAGAGTCAGGCAGTAAATATTTTTGGCTTTGTGGGCTGTAGAGCCTCTTTCACAACTAATCAATTCTACCATTGTAGTGTGAAAGCAGCCACAGAAAATATGTAAATAAGGGGGCATGGCTATTTCCAGTAAGAATTTACCTACGAAAGCAGGCAGTAGAGGGATCCAGTCTGTGAGTCATAGTTTGTTGATCTCTGTTCTAAGCTATTGACATCTTGAGGTTGTTACTGCAGCATAACCTAGACCATACTACCTGATATAACTACTACTACACTTGACACAGGGAATCTTATTAGAGAGCTGCAGAAAAGTAACAGCATTTTTGTATTTCTCTATGAGAATATTTGTTAAAATGGAACCATGTAAAATTGACGAGTTCATATTGTTATTTAGTCTGGTTGAATGATTTCAGTGTGATTTCAATGCCTTGGAAAGGAAGCACACACCAGACCTTTGACCAGAAAAGCTATTCCATCCCATCCCCTCCTCACCTGGTTTAGTCTAACTCTTCTTTCAAATCTCAGATCAAGCATCTCTTCCTCCCAGGAAGCCCAGCCTAGAACTGCCTTTGGCTTTGGCAGAGCACTTACCCTCCTTTTCTCATTATGACTGTATTACTGAGATTATTTGATTAAGATCTTTCTCTTCTACTGGACAGTGAGCTCCAGGAATACAAGAGCCATGTCTGGTTTTGTTCACTGCAGCAACCCCAACACTTAACCCAGTGTCTGATACATAGTTGGTACTCAAATATTTGTTGTTCTGTAAGGCAATTGAGACAGATCATTTGTGGCCACCTTCTACCAGTAACTCACAGAGTTGCAACGACTCATCCAAGGTAACAAAATTATTATGTGGCAGAGCTATAATTCAACACAGATTTGGCTGATACTCAAGGCTTGATTTTACGCAGAACATCCTACTGCCTCCCAGGGATCTGGGGATAACATTTGTGGGAAATAAAAGCATCAAAGAAAAGATCACCTTAGCCAAAAGGTAGGAAAGTATGGAGGGAGCTGAGCGCTTACTTTCAAAATATGAAATCTCAAAATTTTTCTTTGGTTTACTAAGAGATCCCAAGTGATGTCTCACAGATGTCTTTTGTTTGGCTGCACACTATTGCAAAATAATTTTTTAAATTAGTTCCCAGGATTTAAAAAGGAGAGATTCCACTCAAAAAGCTGGATTTCCTCCTCTCAAAGTTAGAAGATTCGGCAACACTGGACCCCTGGTTCCTAAGGGCAAGAATCAGCTTCAGATTGGGCCTCTGCTGTCCAGTTACCACAGTCCCCACTCGGCCAGCTTCTCTGAGTTACAAAAACTGCCCAGACCCTGTCACACTGATATGGGACCCCCTGCGTTATATGGAGACTTCGTACAGGGGATTTAGGGGAAAAGGGCTTGTAAACTGAGTAGAAAGACAGGAGAGAGTGATTGTTATTTTCCTCTGGCAAGGATATCAAAAGGCAAGAGGGAAGGAATGGAGAGAGGGAAGGAGAGAGGCAGGGAGGATGAAAGAGAGAAATTGCAGTGTTGAAATTAGAAGCAAAAATAGAAATATTGACAAGGTAGGAGGTTTTCACCCTGGTCGTAATTTTGTAAACGTCTAAATAAAGGACAGGGGCAGGAAGAAAAGAGCAGGACTCCAGAAAGCATTCCTGAAGCACATGGCAGTAATAGAGGGAACATCCACAGTGATTCCTGGTAGAATGATCTGATTTAGGATCTTGTTGATGCAGGGGGTTCGGAACACCTGAGGGGAGTTAACCATTTACAAAAATCTTAGCAACTATTTCATCCAGACTATCCACATCTGGGAGCTGTGTTTAAGAGCAGGGGTCAGCAAACTGCTCCTTAAAATGACATCCACCATTTTGCTTGCTGGGCCTTCTGATAACCTTAGCAGTTAACCTAAGGGCTTCAGGACCTTAAGGTCTATTTTAGAGTCATGGCTGACCAGCGAATTTAATAATCATGATACTTTATATACCATAAGGAAGGAAGGTTGTTTCAGTTTCTGGTAGTAAAAATACTGATAAATTCAAAAAGAAATACAAATAAAAATGACCCCAGACTCACACAGCTGAGAGAGCAGTGAAGTCAGGCCAGCCCTAAGTTGAAATCCTATACCATCACTTTTTAGCTGTATGTCTTTGGGACATTTATTTTATTTCTCTGGACCTCAGTTTTCTCACCTCGAGAATGGGGATAGCACCATCTATCTTGCAGGAAAGCTATAAAAATACACTAAGACAAGGTTTCTAAAGTCTGCAGCGCATACAAGTTGCTGTTGTCAGCCCTCCCAGCTCCCTGCAACAGGCGTAGAAAGGGTACCCATTTCCATTGTCTTATTGTCATTATTTTTGAGAGTATTAGCAAAATATAAAGTTATGATATGATAAAAAGAATTATAACCCTCACTGATTTTCACCAAATACACTGTCCTTCTCTAAAACAAAGGTGTATTACTTCAAAGACGTCCATGGCTTCTATGAACCTATCTACAAAAAGCATACAAATTCAGAGTGCCCTTATGACTTAAGTTACTTCAGGTTTTTATATTAATTTTTAAAAACACAAACGTTCCAACTTTCAAAGATCAAACGTCCAGGCATTCGGTGCAGTTAAATATTTTTCCTTCTCAAGAAACAGTTATTACTTCTTAAGGCTGAACTTTGAAGATACTGTTTATCCTTTGCGTGTTTAATTAAAACTCTTAAATTTAATTCAGAAATTCTCATTAAACCTGTCTCTTTAGAAGATTATTTTAGCAAAGTTAATATTTTCTTTTACTAGGTGTTAATATAAACAGGGTAGTTTACTTCAGGTTTTGTTTGAGGAGGCTGCAACGTTCGAGGCTCACCCTGCCCAGCAGCCCTAATTCCTCCCTGCAGCTACAGAAAACGAGGAAAATTGCTGCCACATGTGCCTGACTTGCAATCCACACAAGCTCGGTGGACTCTGCTTGCAGCTCAGCCCAACCTGAGGGCGAGAGGAACTGCGCAGCCGCCCAACCACAAAGGGCTTCACTGAGATTGCGTACTTTGGTTTTGCCCCAATGGGTGAAAGGTCGCATAGTAACACAGCCCAGCTCTTAGAAATAAGTCTGTAATAGCAGAAACACTGGAAACAACCTAACTGTTCCTCTACAGGGGAACGACTGATTAAAGCATTGTAAATAGAGTCATGGGAGACCATCGAGAGGGAGGCAGCTCTGTGTGTACTGACATAGAAGGACCTCTAAGAAACAGTACGTGAAAAAAAGGACGTGATTTCATTTATGTTTGGAAAATCCTCACAATAATATATGTACATATTTGATAAGTATGTAACTACTTAGAAAACGATGTGGAAGAATCAACCCCCAAATTGTAAGAGCGGTTTTCCCTGGAGAAAGGACACAACCTCAGTGTGTACGGAAAAATACAAGAGGAATTTACTTTACATTTTAAAATTTTTATTCTATGTTTTTTAAATTGACAATACAAATATATTTTTGTGTATTTCTTTATAATTTAAAAATAAAAACCCATTTGTAGTAAGAAAGACGTGTCCTCTGACACACAAAAAAAGAAGCCTAGTCATCTTGTTTTGGCTCATTCGGGTGGGGTGAGTAGACAACTTTGGGTTTTTCCAGGTGGAGAGGATTCATGGAGGGCAAAAGGAAGAACAGAAAACTGTGGGCAACAGTACAGCCAGGACTTGGGGAGAATGGAAATTCCCTTCCTAACATCCCAGGACATCGAGTGGCTCAGGGGCGACACCAGAACGCCCATTGGTCTTATAATTCAAGCTCTCTTTTGCCATTGCTTCTGTTGCTGTTACCAACACCCTCCTTTCTCTTCCCCTCATGGCTTCTGCTTGCTCATGGCTTCTGTTGCCTCACAGCTCCTACTACGTACCTACTCTTTAGCCCTTTCTCAACTTCTCTGCCACTCTACAGGCTTTGTGTCTTCATACTTTGAGTTCAAACACCCCAAGAAAACACAAAGTATATAATGAACTCATCTACCATTCCATGTACCTTCCCTATCCCATTTAATCCTTGGAACACCTCTCTGGAATTCAAAGAGATAAGTGACTTGCCCAACCAGTTAGTCCAACCTAAAACCTCAGCATTTGTCCTTGATTCTTCTCATCCCCCTCCATATCCAATTCCTCCACACGTCCTGACAACTATCCCTTCAAAATGGATGACAAAACCATCCTCTTCTCTCCACCTCCACACCATCACCTGGTCCAGGCCACCATCACTCCTCACCAGGATGTCTGCATTGGCCTCTCAGCCTCCACTCTGCCCCATACAGGCCATTCCCCACATAGCAGCCAGAGTGGTCTTTTAGAAATGTAAATCAGACCACCTACCACCTTGCTTAAATCCCTCTAGCAGTTTCCCGCTGCACTGTGAACACAACCTTATTTCCTCACTGTGGACAACAAGGCCCTCCTTGCCCCAGCCTCTGTCTACCTCTCCAAGTTCACCTTCTCCCAGTAGCCTCTCACTGACTCTGCCTGGGCCTCACTGGTTTTCTCTTTGTTCTGTGTACAGAAAGCTCACTCCTGCCTAAGGGCCTAGGCACTGGCGCCTCCCTCCACCAGAAACCATTATCTGATTTAGCATACTTGCCATTAAATGGTCCTTTTCATATTTGTTTTCTCCACTCACCCCCTCAAACACACCAGAATGTAAATTTCATGGGGGGGATGGATTTTTGCCTGTTTTGTTCACTGTTCACCCCTAGTACTTAGGGTAATGCCAGCTTCATAGAAGACATCAATGAATATTCGTTGAATGAATGAATGAATGAGCAAATTTTCAGTTGACACAGAGCTAGGAAGACTCAGACCTGCGACTCTAAACCAGGCTTGCTTCTGATGCCGAAACTGATCCTCTCCATCACTAGGCTGTTCAGCCCCATCTACCCATCCCACCCCCAAATCTCTCTTACACACAACCCCCCAGAAATAAAGGGCACCCCAGCCACAATGAATTATTCACTGTTCCTCGGCCAGGCCACACTTTCACCTCTGCACTATTTCTCCTGCTTCACATACCCTTTTTCCTCCACCTTTTCCATCATAGCAAACACTTTTCATCCTTCAGGACCCATCTGAAAGTCTTCTCCTCTGTAACGTCTGTCTTGAGCCCCTCCCCCACAAGCACATTAATCCCCAGGGTCTCAAAGTGCTTTGCTTCTGCCTTTATTATTGAACATATTCCATGATATTATTTTTGGTTCTGAGTCTATATGTGGGGAGATCTTAAGGACAAGGCTATGTCATCTAACTTACCCTGAGGTTCCTCAGTCAATATGTATTATAGATAATTATTAAAATCCATTCTAACTATGGCCACTTTGCAGATATAAAAGTTTTGTAAACTCAGAAAGTCCATCAAGTAATACCAATCTCATAGGGTTGATATGAGGATTACTTGACATCACAAATGGGCTTGGCACCTGGTAAATGTTTAATAAACATGATATGTTACCATTGTTTCAGTTAATGTTATATAAAACTTCCTGTTGGCAAAATGTGTCAAATTGCATTAAGGCCATTAGTAAATTCATTCTATTGATTTTTCCAGTTGCAAGCACCTAAGGGAAAAACACTTTGATTATGTTAATCATTAGTATAAAGCATTAGTTTGCCAATAAAAATAAGAACTACATGCTTTAGAAATGTTTCTAATTTGAATTACAAATTTCAGCTTGTAGATAGTACAATGCCCAGGATGAGACTTCGTGTAATAATTTATCTCTAAAAGACTTGCATTTCAGCAAAGTATTATAAAAATTAAAATAAATGCGGGCTGGCCCAGTGGTGCAGCAGTTAAGTTCATACATTCTGCTTCGGCGGCCCCGGGGTTCGCCAGTTCGGATCCCAAGTGCAGACCTACACGCAATGCCTGTCAAGTCATGCTGTGGCAGGCATCCCACATATCAAGTAGAGGAAGATGGGCACAGATGTTAGCTCAGGGCCAGTCTTCCTCAGCAAAAAGAGGAGGATTGACAGCAGACGTTAGTCAGGGCTAATCTTCCTCAAAAAAAAGAAAAGAAAAAAATGAAAATAAATGCAAAACTACGTTCACTTTTCATATTGGTCACTCAGTGCGACATCTTCCTGGGCTCTGAAACATTCCCAAAACTTGTAAGGATTCTTTGATATCAACCCACACCTACAGTAGCTAAAAAGTGGGAAATGAGCAAAACCAGACATTTCAGAAGAAGGAAAAAAATAATACAAGATGGCTCCATCCTCAAGAAATTTACAGTTAGGTTAGAGAACAACTCTGGAAATTCGATGTTAAGTACTGTGCTAAGTGATCAAGGCCACATCATCCGGGATTATGAGCATGAATAGATGTCTGCCAGGACCTAAAGATACGTGGAGAAATGAAGATGAGAAATAAGTCCAAAAGCAAAGAAAGAATTGGAAATGAGCTTGCCAGGAACTTATCTATACCAGATCTATAAGTAAACAAAAGAAATATTTTCAAATTGCCCATGTCTTAATTCTCTCTCAAATCTTACCTAAATTAATGAGCATCTCTTTCTTCTTTATGTTTGCAAATCCACTCTACAGTACATAAGATATCTTGATAATGATCTTAGCTCTATTGTATTTCATCCAACATGTAGTATTACTTTGAAACTCACTTTCTAGAGAAAGACTAGAGAAAACTGGCTTACTTCTTCTAGACTGGGATTTAGATAAACTCAATTTACAAAACACCCACTGGCACATTCTAACTAGTCCATAGTGAATGTGCTTCTCCTTTTGTAGCATTTAAGAGGCTTCAAAAAAATCAGCAAAGAGGAAGAATAAAATTAACAAGCTTTTACTACCTGTATTTCATCTTTTATATACATACACTTTCCAAAATACATAAGATAAATATTCAGGATCCCATGAGTCAGACTTGTGTTTTACTAATCAGAAAACACCCAGACTGTAAGATTAATAGAAAAATCCACGCAGGCAAAATAACATCTTCTAAACTTTTAGACTGAGAGCAAAATAGAAACTAGACCCTCTGATGGCTGATAGCCACCAACGTGGGTAAAAGAAATGAGGTCAAGCAAAAAATCATGTGGCCATAGTCTGTGCCTGGCAGCCCAAGTCATTTCCAGGGAAGTTATCGAGGACTGACCCCGCCTGAATGGAGTGAGTCATCAGCAGGTCCTTGACATCAGCCAGTTGCAAAGGCTTACAGCGACTGGCTGGATTGAAAAAAGATTTCCAAACGTTTCAACATAAAAAGCCCACTGATTCAGCTTCCCTATCAGATTTCCCAATGCTTTCTTCTAGATCTTTTATATCCCAAGTACCCCCTCAGAAAAACAAAGACTTAGAAAAACTACAAAGAGTTAAAACAAAACTTTTTCCTTCTGTGAAGTGTACTTTAGTTGATTCAATAAAAGGTCTGAAATCATCTTCAGGGTTACCATCAAGTTTAGAATAATTTAGTAGCAACAGCATCGGTATAAATGAGGACATAAAGTCCCAAGGTAGATAAGTGGAAGACATCTTGTGGCATGTCCATGTCACTAGGAATGAAACTCAAGGAGCCTATGTAGGTCATTGACTCATTTACTTTTATTTTGTTTTCAATATTTTCTTATGTAAATATAAAACATACACTAAAGTACAGAAAATAATACAATGAATCTCTATGTACCCATTTCCCACTTTAACAAGTGTCCACTCATGGCTACTCCTGCTTCTTCTGTGACCCCAACCACTCCCCTGACAGCCCCCTAATTATTTTAAATAGAATCCCAGATATTATATCATTTCATCTGTAAATATTTTAGTACGCATTTTTAAAAGATAAGGACCCTATATTAAAGAAAAAAAATTCCACCATCACACCTTAGAAAAATTTACCAATGATTCATTACAATCATCAATTCAACCTCCAAATTTCCCCAGTTGACTCAAAATTTTACCATTTTGCTTATCTGAATCAGAATACAAAGAAGGTTCATATATCATGATTGGCTGATATGTCCCTAGTTTTTAATCTAGTTTCCCTCTCTACCTCTCACTTTTTCCTTGAAAAGTTCTGTTATTTAAAAAAACAAACAAACAAAGAAACCCACAGAGTCATCTTTCCTACAGGAGTTTCCCATGGTGGGGAGCTGGCTCGCTGCATCCTTGGAGTTGTCTGCCAAGTCCCTCTCTGTACTCTGCATTTCCAGTAAGACTCAGGTTTGCCTTTTCTGGCAAGAATCCTTCACTGGCAATAGAGTGCACTTCCATCAGGAGGCGTGCAATATTTGATGTGACATCCACTAAAGCCCAATCCCCAGATCCATTAAATCATTAGAGGCTGCAAAATGGTGATAGGCTAGCGTTCTTTCTTTCTTTCTTAGCTGGAATACTTCTACAAAGAGGATCTTCTCTTTGTCAACTCTTTGATTACCCTGTGATACATTTTATATAAAAGAGTCACGATAAATGCTCATTTCTTTCCTTTTACTTACCAATTTCAAAAATCATATGTTGGCTCCCTAGAATCTACGAAAGAGTTTTTTTTTAAATAGTTATCATTCTGAAGGTTGATTTAAGCATATGTTGTGTATTATTGATGCTTAAATTCTTCGTCCAGTGGGCAGAGTTCTTATTTGCTCCTGTGTCCTTTTGCCATGCCCTATCAGCATTTGATAGCTCCTGTGCTTGCTGGCATGCCAAGATGTTCTAGGGATCATTTCCCGCCCCAGCCACAGACTTCTCTGTCTACAAAGGTCTTTAGTGGGAAAACAGTAAATTTGACACTAAGAGTGCTCGTTGCTACCAGACTGGTTCTTGTTTCTAGGACTTTGCAGGGCCACAGCTAGGAGAAATATATATAAATAACATATATCTATGTATATCTATATGTTCTTAAATATGAAATATATCCTAGGCATACACTATTGTTACTTAATTTCATCAATCTTGCAACTGTATTTCCTTTCCCCCAACTGAAAATCCCAGCTCTTACTGACAATAACAGAAACATTCATTTGTTTTATATCACTCTTCACACACACACTTGTTTTAGAATACTAAGACCCACACTACAACCAATAAAGCAATTACTACAAAAAGTTTAAGATTCTTTGTAGATTTTTTGTCCTGGCCTATACACCTCCCTAGAGATGCACACTCAAAGTGTTTTAAAGTCACTTGGAACAGATCCTTCTCTGTGTAGTTATACCACCACACAGATACACACATAGATTCATTTGTTTCATTTTCCTTTTAACTTTTTAGGGACTGCCTTTTTGGATTTAATTTTGCTTTATAATTATGTAAAATATTTACATGGTTCAAAAGTCAAATCTATTAAACAAAATATATTCAAAGAAGTCTAAGTTCTCTCCCTGTCCACTCATTCTATTGCAAAACAAGTAGATCGTTTTTTATTATTATGGTTTGTCCATCAATTTTTTTTTAAATATAAGCAAATACATACACTCACACATATATATTTGCATTCCCTTAATTTCTTAGATAAACAGTAGCATACCCTATACACTTTTCACCATCTTCCTTCTTTTTATTTAACAATATATCCTAGAGGTCACTCCAGATGGGTATACGGAGACACTCTTCATCTTTTACACAGCTACAGAGTAACCCATTTTGTGGATAACAGTGATTTATTCAATCAGTCCCCTCCTGGTAGACATCTTGGTTGTTTCCAGTCTTATACTATTACAGATAGTGTTGCAATGAACAGTCTTGGATAGTTTTTATTTCTGCCAGTGTATCTTTGGGATCTATTCCTAGAATTGGGGGTGCTGAGTCAAAGGTAAATATGTGTAATCTACTAGATGTTGCCAAATTCCTTTCTGAAACGGGATATACCATTTTGCAATCCTACCAGCAATGTTATTAGAGGGCTGGTCTTCCCCACAGTCTTACCAATAAATAGAGTATATTTTAAGTCTTTAGTTTTTGCCAATCTAATAAGCGAAAAATTGTTTTAAAATATAATTTTAATATGCATTTTTCTCTTATCATGCATCAGGCTGAGCCTTATAAATTAAGCACCATTTATATTTACTTTTCCGTGCACTATCTATATATCAGGCCCATTATTCTACAGAGCTGTTGGCCCTTTGGTTCTCTGTTTTTAAAAACTTCATTTATTAGGGATATGAATCCTTTATTTGCAGTATAACTTGCAAGTAGGTCACCCAAGTTGTTATTTATCTTTTACTCTGCCTATGATAATTTTGCCACGCAAAAATTCTTTATTTTATGTTATCAAATGTATTAATCTTACACATTATTGCTACAAAATCTTGATTCATAATTAGGAAACTTTTCCCCATACCTAAGTTATAGAGGAATTAATCCATGTTTTCTCCTAATACTAAAGCATCACCTAAGGCTAGATATTTCCATTGCTCCCATGATGCAATAGCTCATCTAATTCTCTCACTACACCTCCAATGATACAGGAGAGCAACAATAGATCCAACAAATATTTTTGGAGTTCCTATATTGTGTCAAGCACTGCTCTCAGGGCTCATATAGCACAGTGGAAAAGCCACAAGATCTTTTTCTTCAAGAAGCTTATATTGCAATGAAATTTTCCTTCTATATAAATACTAGGTTAATTAAGGGGCAAAATAAATACTCCAGTGCAACACAGTAATGAAAATCCCAGCTAGGCTACAATGTCCCTGAGGAACGAGATTATATTTTTGTGTCCCACACAACCTCTATCAGAGACTTTATCCAAGAAAGTGACCCTTGAGAATTTAAGGATTTGAAATGAAAAGGGCTCCAAGCATAAAAACAAGTTCTCCTTTTGGTTAGGTACTTTCACGGGCTTACTCAGAGGCCCTGTTCCATAACCAAGGTCTTTATGGGGTTGCTTTCTCAAAAAACCAACAGTCTACTAGATGGAATCTTCCATGAATCAATCCCAGTGGATACTCAAGGACTAAAAGAACTACAAACAATTCCTAAACTTTTTTCAATAATCATATTATGGGTGGTAATGTTGGTAACATTTATCTCTTGTTTACTTCTGTATTCCGGCACCAGCACCATGCCTAACACATAGTAGGTACTTTATAAATAACCTACTGGAGATCCAATAAAGAAGATTATCAAAACAATGCTAATTCCATATCTTAGTAGTCTGTCTCTTTCTCTCTCACACATACACACACACACACAGGCACAGTAAAGTGCAAATATGATTAAACTTTTCCAAATCAAATCTTTAAAATTCATGTGCACCTTTCCCCAAACGTACTTTTCGACTCTGGATGGGAGTGAGGATGAAGAGCTGACAAATCCTAAGGTCTGGATCTCTGGCAGTCCCAAGCAGTTCTCCTGGTCACACCTTTCCCTTCTTCCTGCACCGCTCTCGGAAGAGCTGTCAAAGGTGGTCATCGACACGGAGAAAGCGGACCCTCCTGACACCCAGCCTTGCTGGCATGAGGCTAGGGAGTCACACTCAGAAATGAGGGGTTGGGTCTTGTCTTTTCCTTCACACGTGGCCAGATCTTAACGACAGAACTTAGGATCTGTCCAGTTTCAAATTAACAACCGCCAAGTCATATTTTAGAGGCCAAACATCATTCTGTTATAGGCATAACAATTTAAGAAATCACCGACATTTGAAAGTGAAAGAACAAAATAAAAAATAAATGCAAGAAAATAAATTTCACACACTTCAAGACAGAACTGCTTGCAATAAAAGCAAACTTCTAGGGTTAAAGTGATCCTCATCTAACACAACTTATGACCTCAAGTTGTATTCTCGCTCTTTTTTTAATAAAACAAAAGAGGGGAAGTCTATGTCTGTATGCAATAAATACCTGTATTTAATTTAAAAAAGAATAAAGTTCATATGAAAATGGATAAAAGATTCTTACAGAAGCCCTGCAATGTAACTTCACTCTTTACATGTTGGTTTGATAAGTAAATATACACATAAAGAAACTGAACCACAGCAAATGTTAGCCTTTTTCCAGAGGAACGGAAGCAAGTGCTACAAATGTGGGTCCAGTGTCAGGAGAATGTAATCGCAAGATAAAGTGGTTATTTCCAAGGGTTGTCCCCCAAACGGAAAAAAAATCAACGGAATTACTTACATTCTGTTTTCCATAAAATTCATACCAAAAAAAGAAGAAAGAAAGAAAGAACGTGAGCTCGGAGGTCAGGAGAGTTTTGCTGGATTTCCCTCCTCCTAAATTCTGTCATCTTTTTAAAGTGGCAAGTCAGCTTCCCCCAGGCATGATAGAAATACATTCTTTTTCTCCTGCAAACCATTCACCAGGAAACACTTACCAGTGGACATGTACTTCCTCAGAGATGATTGGCTAATTGAATAGTGTCACTTCCAGTTGCAGCTTAATATAGTATAGACAATGCCTTTTTCAAACAGAAGTATAACCAAACAAAAGCACTAATGATCTATTTCTTTTCTTTAAAATAATATAAAGGCCTCTACCTCCATATCTCTACACCCCAAAACAATGGATGCAGATTATGAAGAGATTTAATGTAGAAATTAAAATGATTCAGTTATCTTAATTACATGTTTAGCCACAGAGGTCAAATAACATCCCAATGAGCTCAAGAAGAAGGATGAAATTCTTTTGTTTCACTAGAAAAATAAGTTGCTCAAAATAAGTTGACAATGGGCTAAGGATTGGAAAGTTTTTGATTAAAAAAGGATTTTTGTTGGAACACGTATAATGAGATTCGAGCTGCAGTGACAATAAAAAATTGAAAGCAGAATTACATACAAAATGAGCACTGTAAAATATCATTTTTTTAGTACAATGGAAAATAAGGTGTTTGTGGTTTTACTCTATAAATTCTGTGTTGTCTGCTCATATGTATTTCTTCTTGGCCGTGCTCTGAATGGCCATTCTGATTTCCGAGCCCTTCTGCACCAGCCTTCATTTGCGGTGGGGGGAACCCACACAATCAACATCTCCTAGGCTCTACTTTTCTTTTCCATTTATTGGCTTTTCAGGACTAATTCATGTCCATGCATCACATTGGTGTTCAGTTACAGGGCAGACAATGAACTTCCCTAATCCGTTTAGTGTGCTGACAGAGCCATGTTCACAATTTATAGAATTTCCTTTCAGACATCTACCTATTTCACAGTTCATTAAGATTCAAACTGAACACCTGTGTTTATGAAGTCAAAAGCAATTTTATACTAACAAGGTGTTAAATAAGGCATTCTCTGAAAGCCTGAACAACAATAATGACAACAGAAGTACAAGACTCTTGACCTATAGAACAAAATAATGTCTGTAGCTACCTGCACCATCCTTTGATAGGCCAGAAATTGCCATGGAACTGCAGCCAACACCCACAAGACATGTTAATTCCTCTACCACAGGTCTTTCATGTTTTACCTTAAGAAAGCAAGAGTATTAGGCTGCCTTACAAAGTTCACCCAGATAACTAAAATCTGCACAACAGCTAAAACTCTCAGGAAGTAAAACGTAGTCCCTTTAAACAATGTCTTCACTAGCTAGATATAAGGACATTTTTCACATTCTGGGACCCACAAAGCCTGACCCTAGCTCATTTTTATGTGACCCCAAAGTTTTCACATCGTTAATAAAGAGAGAATCAAAACAAAGCCCACAGACACTAGGGGAGGGGAAAGTGTGTAGTTTGGCACTGCCATCATACATACCCTCAAAATGAAAAGGGAAAAAAATAAAATGCACATAGCAGAGGTGGTGACCCCTATAATGACTGTGGTTCCCAACATTTTTTTTCTACTGGTAATAAACCATTTTGCAGACCTCCCAATTGTGGCCACCATGATAGTTATAGCTTTGCAGGTTTATGTCTTTTTCTTGCAGTTAAAGTGTTATCAATAAAAATTTCAAATGATGCCTTTCCCGGTCAAATAAAAACATTTTAAAATGTGAAGCCAATGACAGGTTAGAATGGAAAAATACAAGCGACACCAGAATTTTATTTTGTATATTTTTCACCAAGTACCTTAATTTATTAATTTTAAAGACATTCCTTGCAAGTCTTGAAAGTAAGACAATGCACTGTGACATGGTACTGGTATAATTTGACAGTCTTAAAAGTTGGTTTTGTCGTATGCTACTAGCTTTTTTAAAAAGCACCTCACTTTTAATGCCGTGATTATGAAGGGCACTAAACAAACATCTATCCCAAAAAGGCCATTTCAAATATTATCCTTTGAAGGCAGGACTGAAATGATTAAAAAGGACTTTACTACTAGCAGTCAACCACAGCGGGAGGTAAAAAGGAAAATGAAATTTCTGTTTAGGAGTAAAGGAGCACTCTTTGTAAATCCCACCTTATATATTGTGGCAAATATTATTTCCATCCATTTAAAAAACTCCTTTGCTCAAAACGTGTGAGTTCAGAGGAAAGAGTAGTTCCTTAAGTATCTGCAATAGTTTGCAAAGCCCTGTGTGAATGCATCTAGTCTCAGAGTCCCTGGAAGCCACAAAGCATTCCCGACTCCTCATCACAGTGACCTTTATACCCAAGAGTCCTAGCCTCACCATGAAGTGGGGTAGAGGGCCCACCTCAATGCAAATAAACCAAGAAAAAAGGACTCATAAAACTTGTTCTTTTCTCCATGTAACAACAACATTTTCATTGTCAAAAGCTTCATTTTTATGATTCATCTTGAAAACTGACAGTCCAAGTTTGCTTTCTGGCTGTGTCATCGCACTGAGTCATCTGTGACTCAGAGACTGAAAAATGCTGCCACGGGCTCAGAAAACACCTCCTCCTCCACCAACACCTTACACAACCTCCCTGAAGAAGTGATCATCACCACTTCTGTTAAAGATGCATTCAATTTTTTACATTACAAATGTATAATATGTGTATCGTAGACAAATTAAAGATCACCTGAGTCTCCAACACAAAGAGGAAACAGTCAGACACTGTTGCCCATGCTTTTACTTTTTCTTTACAAAGTGTACATGCATGGTATGAATATATGTACACATATAATCATAAACATCTTTAAAGCAACAAAAACTAAATATTATACAATAAATTGTACTTAATATACTAGGATTCTAGACTTCATGAAAAATGGTAGCTTCCCCAGAGTTTGGGCAATATCTTTCATTATTATGGCCACAGTGTTACTGTTATCACAGCCATAATGTTACGATGAGGATTTAAGTCTCAGAGTTATTCATTCTAATCCCTCTTCATAGCCAGTACAGGGTTGCACCTAGTAAACATTCTTGAAACCCCAGTGAACTCACCTGTTAAAACAGAATTATAGAACTTGCCATAAACTTTGCTACGAGATAAAGTATCTCAGCTCCTTGAAAAGGAAGCCCTCAATCCACTGGGACTCTTATGGAAAGCACAAGACTGCTGGTTGAGAGTACAGGGCTCGGGAACCCAGGCCTGTCACTTACCGTTATGTGATCTTGAGCAAGTTACACATCCTCTCTGAGCCTCTATTTCTTCATCTTAAAAATAGGCTCAACAATATCAACTTCACAAGTTGTAAGTCAAGTTTAAAACAAAGTGTCACACAGAAAACAGCCACAGTTCCTGAAACTCATATAGCAATCATAAGACACTCTGTAGACATTTGGGCAATAAAACGGAATTAAAAAGTCCAAGACCAATAGCCCCTAAGATTATGGGTCCCACCTCGTCCAGCACCTTGCACATCACAGATGCTCAATAAAATATTATCAAATGATACCTCACCCATTTAGACAAGTCAAAGGAAGGGTCTATCTGAAGGACAGCTGACCGGAGCATTTCTAAGTAGATGCAGTAACTCCTGAAATAATCAAGCCAGCAGAGTGTATGTAACCCCATAAAACCATTCCCTTTCTCAAGGACAGCCAAGTTACTTGAGTGTGGACTCAAAGAGAATCAGCTTTAACCAAAACATAAAATTAACATTATCAGAGTAATCACCTTAGCAATATTAGCCTTCAATTATAAAAAATATAAATGGGTATTTCATACAGCTTGCATACTTTAGTCTTCAAAGGAGCTAAACATTTTTCTTTTTATCTTCTTTCCTTCCTTTACCTATCTGCTTTTAAACAACAGAAGGAAGATGACATCCAATTAAGATTTTGTGTGGAATTATTAGTAACCAGTGATAATGAAATCACTGAACGTTTATTGTACTATAACATAGAATACAAAGTTGTCTGTCATATATCTATATACCCAACAGAATGTTGGCTGGATGAGGGCAGGAACCATATCTGGCACATAGTAGTCATTTGAAAAATATGTGTTGAATAAAAATAACACATGAAATCTAAATGTGTGGAATGAAAACTGCAGGGATCTTTAATGTAAAACTCTTGGAAATGCTTCAGGGCATCTATAAACTGCCTGAAATTATACACATTATTCTGTGTGCATGAGCGTATATGTATAGAAGTGAATTTTTCTGGAAAGTGAACCGATAGATTGCATGAGATTCTCTCCTACATTGATAACATTTAAAAAACAAAAACAAAAATGTTATGGACCCTTGCTATGCAGCTGCCACTAACCTAACCTGCATGTGCTGCCTTTCACCTTCGTAAACACAAAACCCCTACACTCTCTGTTAATTAACAGCTTCTCAAGTGTTTACTCTTAGACAAGTAGAACTCTTCCCTGACCTGTTCGGAACAGAAAGGAGTATAAAAGCAATCATCATAGACAACTGACATTTAACACACCTTTCAGAAAGCATGCCAAAGAGTGTCATGCCCGGCAGTTTAGAAACCATGCCAGGCTGGGGAAAACTGCCAGAAAACAGAAAGAAATCTCTTAATCTGGGGATAGAACAAAATAAGTGGTACTTTCATAGTATTTTCATTTCTCTGTATTATTCTGAGACAGAAAAAAGCGACTCAATTGAAATATAAAAGTCTGACCTCAGTAAATACAGACACCAAAAATTCAAAGGAGACTCACAGAGATAGAATACACAGAATGGATGAAAAGATGAGACGTGAAGTAGAGAATTCCCCAAACATCCCTGATATACAACAGTAATAATAACAGCAACGATAATAATCAACACAATTTATAGCTAAACCCTTTACTAGAGTCAAAGCACTTTCCATATAAATGATGCATCAGGCTGGCACAATTATGGCCATTTTATAGATCAAGACATGGAGGTGCAGAGAAGTTCAAGTCTTGTTCAAGTCATGGTTATTGAATGGGGAGGCTGATGCACGTCCACACATCTCCCACTTCTAAATGCTGTGTTCTTCGTACAACATTTTATTTCACATCATAGGGTGACAGCCAGGCCTTTCTTATTCCTAATTTCTGAAATGTTCTGGCAATTATTCACTGAAATCCAGAAAAATCAAGGTGCCAAAGAAAGCCAGTTATTATCTCTACTGCCATGGAGTTAATGTGCTGGGAGATGGGGTTAAGTTGGTACATAGGAAACATCAAGGGAAGTAGCAAAATAAGAAACTTGGCCTTGGGGTCCTTTGAAGCTATTTTAAAAAGTAAAATGTTATGTTAAGAGCTATGTGGTGTATCTCTGTGTGTGTGTAATTATTATTCCATTGATTTATTGCACACACGTCAAAGAACGTCTGGGCATTTGTACAAGTAAAAACAAACCAAGCCAGGAGCCAAGCCACATAGCCGCAAACCCAGACAAGTTGCCTCCCACCCTTCGAACCACCCTTCATGCTACCACCTCCCAAATGCACATTCTCTGGGAGCAAAAGCCTTTCTTGCAGAGACGAACTGTTAGGCCAGTGACATCTGTCATTTATACTATATTCTAAGATTAGCCAAAGCCAGTTGATGGCACAGATTTTCCAGAGACACTAGCAGGGCTCTTCCTATTCTGGAGAGAGCCCTCTTCTGTTTTGGCAAGAGCTTTCAGGAATCACTCAAGAATCTACCTGGAAGGAGATATTACATGTAACCTCCTCCAAGGATGAGCACCATAACTTTCATGTGAACTTAAACTCAGGTCTTTCGCTGCAGGGCCCAAGGAAACATGGCATAGCTCATCTACGGAATACTTGTCCACTAACTCACTGCACATGAGGCAGGGAGACTTATTTCCCTATGTTTCTCCAAGAAGCGGGAAAATCACTTTAATGTATTTTACCCTTCTGCCAAAAACCTTTTGCCTATGATCCAAAAATTAGAGCTAATTTCAACCTAAATCACTCCGTCTAAGAGACGGACATCATTAGGCAACTTTCTCCATTTCTATTTACTAAGATGTTAAAAGAAGGAAAAAAAGCAAAAGAAAATTCCTCAGATGTTTCCAAGTGATAAAATCATTAAGCTCACACTTCCAACTTCAAAGAAGAAAACTAGAAAATCCTCTCACTTTCTCTGCACATGGAGAATAAGTTGTTCTACTTCAAAGCACCATTTCTTTATTGGGTCATTTTAATTATTGAACGTGGGTCAGAAGCTATCCACATAACGTCATCACTGTCTTTTTCATGAAATATGTATAGGTCTAATTTGGACTACATTAACTTGAGACAGGTAAAACAGGAGAGAGAATAAGAGAAGGGAAAGGGACTAGGGAATACAGCACTCATCAGTGCATTGTAGTGAGAGGAAGGTGGTAAGCCTTTCTGAGCTGACTTTTCTCATTCTTTCCTTCTAGAGAGGAATCGCCAAGAAGCCTGACTGCCTCACTTCTCAAATTTCCTTCTACCCGATACACAGAAACACAATTACGCTAACTCTATTAGTAACGCTGGTATTATTGCCAACTTAAGACAACTGTGGGTACAATCAATTGCTTTGTGAATAACCACTGTGAAGAAAAACTCATGCTCTAGAATGGGGGTCGGCAAACTATCTGGCCCTCTTCAGAGTAATAAGACAGCTAGAGAGAGAACGAGCCAGGCATTCCAATTCCCACTCAACTCTCTTCCCACAAGATCCCAAAGCCACGGGTTGGCCAGCTTTTTCTGTAAAGGGCCAAGGAGTAAATATTTTCAGCTTTGCAGGCCTTATGGTCTCTGCTGGTGCTAAACTCTGCTGCTGTAGCTCAAAAGCAGCCAAAGACAACACACAGATGAAAAAGGGTGTCTGTTTTAATAAAACTTTATTTACAAAAACAGGTGGAGGGAAGGATTTTTCCTGCAAGCCACAGTTTTTGACTCCTATCCTAGACAATTGCTAGATGGGAGAAATGTTCTATAGCTGTGCTGTCCCATATACTAGTGACTAGCCGCATGTGATTATTATATACTTGAAATGTGGCTAGTGTAACTAAGAAACAACTTTTTAAATTTTACTGCATTTTAATTAATTTAAATTTGAATAGCCACATGTGATGGTGGCTACAGTTTTGGCACAGATTCTAGATACTATTCACGGCTGCCTCCTCAAAGGAGATACAAGCCACCTTCCAATCATGGCATAGTTTAAATTTTTGCCTTAAAAAATAAAATAGCCATGCTTTCAAAATGGAACTATACACAACTAAAAATATTTCCTAAATGTGAAAAATCCACATCATTGAGGCCAAAACAATCTTTTTGGTTTGACACAATCACATAACTGCCTATTAGCCAATGTCAAGCGCGTAGGGGCAAGGTCAGGTCCATGCCAAGACCTATCCAATCTGGAACCTGCTTTCTTTCTCCTCCAGACACTGTCCTGCGCCTTAACTGAGAGCACAGACCTACTCAACAGCCCTATTAACTCCTAAGGAAAATCCAAACCTCCCCACAGACTCAAAAATATATACATGCAAAGACATGGCTCAAAGAGCACAAGAGAGGACATGCAACTCGATTAGATAGCCTTCTCTTAAAGGGGTATACATCATACACTGCCTCAACACAAAAATCAGGGAGATTCACCGCATTCTTTGCTATTGCCCACATGTAATAATTTATTTTCTGGCAACTGTTTTATTTACATAATAACCAGCTTGTGTTTTGCATTTCTTAGCAGACCCAAAGTTATAATCCAATGAGGGGAACCAAGGAAATAGGATAGTAACATATATTTATTTTTCTTCTAAGTATGAATAAGAAATAACAAACCAACATGTTCTTTAAGAAACTCACACAATACCAACTTTCTTCAATGGTAAAAGAATCTTGAAAATTGAGGATATATGCCTTAGAAAGTAAGAAACTCTTGAAACCTCAGGTGCCAGGAGGGGGCCTATACAGACACACAGCAAAGTAAGGTAGATGACATTTGACTTTTCTATGATTTTTGATAAAATGAAACCATTCCAGATCTAATCATTTATCTGTGATTCCCAAATCCCCAAAACTCTGAAAAATGAAAAAGAATTCCAAGGGTGAAGCAAACTCCTTTGTTGATACAACCTGACATGGACTGACAGGTGGCTACTTAGATGGTCTTTATTTACCTTAATTTAATGTGAAAAATTTTTTTCCTGCAGAAATATCCATGTGTTTGCTTATGAGGTGTTGCTGCAACCTCACTGGAAGTGTTATACAATCCATGATACATGCAATGGGTCTTACCTTTCCAAAATCCCCAAAATATCTGACCCAAGATACATCTGGCCCCAAAAGTCTGGATAACGGATCTTCTAAAGAGAGCTGTTCAGGTAGGACATTTTCTACGAACTCAACGTCTCCTGCCCGGAATTCTGAAACAGTGCCTTACCTCAGTCTGAAGGATGGCAGCTCTCTGTTCTTTGGCAGTAAGCGACTCTTTAAGCACTTCAATGTGTTGCTTGCAATCTGAATTTTGATTGCTAAGGGTTTCAAGCTTTGTTTGTAAGGCAAGAAGTTCTGACTCCTTCTTTGAAAGTTCCTGCTTCAGCTGATCAATCTGTGAAACAACAAAATTGCAAGAAATTAGAAGCCGCAGCTCTTACTATTTACATTTGGGAACTACTAATTTCTCTTAATTTTCAATAGCCAATGATCATTAATCCAACAAGGCAGGCCACGAGTTTGCTTAAAAAGATGGCTGGCCAAACCTACTACTCACCCTTGAAACCACAAAATCTATTCACCATGGTCCTCAGAAGGGTCAACAGGGAGCTAATAAAGGTAACTAACCCAAGACATAACCTGGACCCTTTCTGCCACTCTACAGTGGAAATGATCATTCAAGGGCATCATTTGACAAAAGAGAATCCTCAAAAAAAAAAAAAGCAGCATTAGGGGTTTTTATTTTTTTACTTACATTAAATATTAAGATGACATAAAATACATAAAAAGTATAAGGAAAAATCATACAAGAAACATCCATCATTCAATTCACCAAAAAACATCATTAGAATCATCCTGTTCTAACCCAGTTCAACCCATTTCTATCTCCTTCTCTTCCCCTTTGGAAATAATTATCATCCTGAATTTTGTGTTTGTCATTTCCTTGCTTCTCTTTTAAGTTTACCAAATTTTTTTTTTGCATCTGTAAAAGAAGTACACCATTTAGTTTTGCACAGTTTTTAACTTTGTGCTCTATATATTCTTTTTCTCTTTGATGTTAGCCCTGAGCTAACATCTGTTGCCAATATTCCTCTTTTTGCTTGAGGAAGATTGTTGCTGAACTAACATCTGTGCCAATCTTCCTCTATTTTATGTAGGATGCCACCACAGCATGGCTTGACAAGAGGTGCTACGTCCACACCTGGGATCCAAACCTGCAAACCCCGGGCCACCAAAGTAGAGCACACAAACTTAACCACTAAGCCACCGGGCTGGCCCCTGTGCTATGTAATCTTTTTTAGCATTTTGGTTTTTTCTACTCAATCTTACATCCTGCAGATTAAATTATGTTATTGTACATGCAATTCATTCATTTTCAACGAAGTACAGGATTCCATTGTAAGACTTCACCACAATTTATTTGTCCATTCTGCTGTTTACAGACATTTGGGTTTGTTTCCAGGTGTTTTGCTATGACAAAAAGTGCTATTTTGAACATGTTACACATATCACCTGGTACACACAGCAAAAATAATATAGGAGTTAAATTGCTGGACCACATAGTACGCACATCTTCAACTTTACTAGATAACACCAAAATGTTTTCCAAAGCAGTTATATTAATTTTCACAGTCACAAGCTGTATGTAATGTGCCAATTACTCCACATCTTTGCCAATATCTTATGTCATCAGGCTTTTACATTTTTGCCAGGCTGAAAGGAGTTGTGGTAGATGATCTCCAAAGACGACTCTTACCAGTTTCTTCCTACCTGTACACACATGCCACTCCCACAACTAGGGGTGGAGTCTCTCTACCCTCCTCTCCAACCTGGGCTGGACTATGACTTGCTTCAACCAGCTAAACGCAGCAAAAGCGTCAGGACGCCTGTTCCGGCCCTAGCCTGTAGGACTGGCGGCTGCAGCTTCCTCCCCCTGGAAGCCAGACACCACATTAGAAGTCCAACCACCCTGTGACCACCATGCTGTGAAGAAGTCCAGACCAGCCACAGGCCATGCAGAAAGACAGGGGGGCCTGGTGGAAATTGTGGCTTCTTTGTCCTGTTCTGGTCCTAAAGGGAAGAATGTCAATGTTTCATCGTTAAGTTTGATGTTTGCTTTAGCTTTTTATAGGCACTCTTAAGTTTCAGAAAGTTCCCTTTTATTACAACTTGCCAAGAGGTTTTTTCTTTAATCATTAAGGAATGTTTAATATTACCAAACAATTCTTCTGCATCTCATGATATATCACACTTTTCACCTTTAATATATTATTGTAATGAATTACATTAATGGATTTTTAAAATATTAATCTCTGCTTGCATTACTATGAAAAACTCCACTAAGTCATGATGTATTATATTTTTTATATTTTAGTGGATTCAGCTTGCTAATATTTTATCAGGATCTTTCATCTATGTTTACAGGGAAAATTGGTTTGTAATTTTCCTATCTTACGCTGTCCTTGTCAGGTCTTAGCAACAATTTAGCCTTCCAAATAGATTAGGGAGTGTTTCTTCTTTTAATGTGTTCTGAAATGGTCTGTGTAAAATTGAAAACTTTTTTCCATTAATGTTCATTAGAAATCAACAGCAAAACAATCTAGAGCTGATACTTTCTTTTTCCGAAGACCATTACTTACTTCATCCATCTTTAATGGTTCTAAGAATATTCGTGTTTCTAACTATTTGAGTCAATTTTGAGAAGCTTTTTATCCCCTAAGAATTTTTCATTTCATCTAAATTTTCACCTTTATCAGCATGAAATTTTCATAAGACCCATTTATCTTTTGATATCTATAGCATCTATGATTATGTCTTCTTTTTTATTCCCAATATTCTTTATTTTTACTCTCTTTTTCTTGAGGAATCTCAGCAGAGGCAACATCATGTTAAATAATCTCTTCAAAGAGCCAATTTGTCTGTGTTTATCATCTAATGTTTTTATTTTCTATTTCATTAATTTCTGCTCTTATTTTGAAATTGTTTCCTTCCTACTACTTTCTTTGGATTTATTCTGTTTTCTTTTCCGAACTTTTTAAGTTGACATTTATCTTACTAATTTTCAGCCTTTTTTCTTTCCACCTATAAGCCTTAAGACTATAAATTTCCCTTCAGTATCATTTTAGCTTGATCACACTAGTTTGATACGTAGTCTTGACATATTGTTCAGTCCTACATATTTTCTAATCTCCATTATTATCTGTTCTTTGACTCATGAATAACTTAGAAGTATGTTTCTTAATCTCCAAATACGTGGATGTTTCCTAGTTTTCTTTGTGTTTTTATTTCTCACTTGCTTTGTGAATAGAGAACATGGTCTGCTTGATACTGGTCACTTGTAATTTGGTGTATCCTGCTTTATGACACAGAATGTGGTCAGTTATCACAAATGTACTTTCTATACTCTGTGCTTGAAAAAAATACGTATCCAACAATTTTGGGGCGCAATATTCTAAAAATCTGCATTCAAAAACTTTTAATTGGGTAATTTAAGTCTTCTATATTTCGATCTTTTAATTTGCCTCCTCTGTTGATTACTTAAGGGTGAGTTAAAACTATCCACTATAATGGTGAAATAATTTCTCCTTGTAGTTCAGCCAATTTTTTAGCTCTAAAATGTTTCTTTGCCTTAAAGTCTGCAACAGCCTTCTTATGGTTAGCATTTGGCTAGTGTGTCTTTTTTCACTTTCAATGTATCTTTAATCTTATGTTGTAGATGTCTCTTGTATATAGCATATACCCACATTCTTTTACCCTGTCTGATAAAATTAAATGAAGCATTTATTATCATTACAGATATGTGATTTTATTTCAACCATCTTACTTTGTGCGTGCTAATATATACTACCATTTCTATTTCTTCTCTTTTCTTTCTTGCTTTGTTTTGAATAACTTTTTTCTCATTTTTTTTGCCTCTACTCACTTAAAAGTTATACTTTTATATATATATTTATTTTACATATTTATTTATTTCTAACATTACCCTAGAAATTATAACATGCTTACACTTTTGACTTATCTAAGCCTAAAGTCAATCTATATGTCTATCTTCTTTCAGAATAATATAAGGATCTTAAGACACTTTAAGTCCAATTACCACTCTCCTGACATACACATTATTATCGTCACGTATTTTAGTTCTTTCCTGTTTTATTTTTAACTCATAACTATTTTTTTACAGTCCATGTTTGTTTATATTATTCATTTTTGCATCTCAGATATTCCGTTAGGAGTCTCCTTTTGCCTGAAATGCATCATTTAAAATTTCCTGGGGCTGGCCCCGTGGCCGAGTGGTTAAGTTCGCGTGCTCCGCGGCAGGCGGCCCAGTGTTTCGTTGGTTCGAATCCTGGGCGCGGACATGGCACTGCTCATCAAACCACGCTGAGGCAGCGTCCCACATGCCACAACTAGAAGGACCCACAATGAAGAACATAGAACTGTGTACCAGGGGGCTTTGGGGAGAAAAAGGAAAAAAATAAAATCTTTAAAATTTCCTTTAGTGAGGTTTCATTGGTGGCAAACCCAATTTTTGTCTAAAACTATCTCAACTTCATTCTTTTTTCTCCAACATTGTTGCTGAGGATTAAAAGTAATTTTCTAGGTTAAATGATGTTTTCTCTCAACACACTGAGGATATTATTCCACTATCTTCTGGCTAATAAAAGCTATTAAGAAGTCAAGCTATCACTCCAAATTCATTCCTTTAAAGGTAATGGGACTCTTTTCCATTAGCTGCCCTTTTTTAACAGCTTTATTGAAATATAATTTACATGCCACACAATTAACCTGCTTAAAGTGTATAGTTGATGGTTTTTAGTATATTCACAGAATTGTGCAACCATTATCATAATCAAATTTTAGAACATTTTCATCATCTCAAAATGAAACCTTGTAACCATTAGAAGTCACACTCCATTCTCCACCCTCTACATCCAGTCCTAGGCAACCAATAATCTACTTTCTGTCTATATGGATTGGCCTATTCTGGCAATTTCACATAAATAGAATCTTACAGCATATGTACTTTGTGACTGGCTTCCTTCACACAGCACAATGTTTCAAGGGTCATCCATGTTGTAGTATGTTATTAGTACTTCATTTTTTATTGGTGAATAATATACCACTGTATGAATATGCCACATTTTGTCTATCTATTCACCAATTGATGGACACTGAGGTTGTTTCCATGTTTTGGCTATTACAAATAATGCTGCTAAGAATATTCATGTGCAAGTCTGCATGGACATATGTTTTCATTTCTCTTCAGTATACATTCTCTGTCCCTACCACATCTCTCTTTTCCTCTGGAACTCTGATGAAATTTATGCTAGACCTTCTTATTCTATCTTCTTTGTATCTTAACTTGTCTTTCAAGTATTCCATCTTTTCATCTTCTATTTAATTTCTTCTGCTCTGTTTTTCAGTTTACTAAATTTCTCTTCTGCTATGACCACTTTGCAGGTAAACCTATTCATTGAACTTTTAAATTCTGTTTTTATATTTTCCCATCTCTAGACATTTTATTTGGTTCTCTTTAAATTTGCTTGGTATTTTTATAATCTCTTGCCCTCTATTCATATTTTCAATCCCTTCTTTTATTTATTTAAACATATTAAACATACTTATTTCATAGTGTTTGTCTTAAAATTCCAACTTCTGAAGTTCTTGCCTTCTGGTTCTGCTGTTTGTTCTTTTTAACAACTATCACTTATGGTGGCTTGTTTTCTTCAGGTTTTGTGATTTTTACAAAAATCTTTACTGTGTGTTCATGTTTTTTGGAACCCTATCTGGAGAAATACTCTGAGGTCTAAGTTGAACACATGGTCCTTCAGAGGGTTTGTCTCTGCCAATGCCTGGGGCACTACCAACCAAGAACCCCTTTAAACTACATTCTCTACTTGAAGTTTTTGGACCACCTCACACTGTACATCTGTGCAAGAGCCAGCTGTGGTTATGGATTCTCAAAGCTAGTTTTTTCACCTTTCCCTTGGCTGAAAGTTTTAAAATAGATCAATTTCCCTGGAGTCCCCTAGTCTAGGTGGGAGGAAAGTAGAGTGGGGAGGTTATTTTTGGTTTACCCTTCCACTGAGAGTGTAGCTGTCTGGGATCCCAGCTTTATGTGGTAGCAGTAGTGGAGTTTCTATTGGACTCACCTTGAGCAAGCTCAGTCTTCTGTCTCTTTCCTTCAATGTCCGCACAACTGTGAAAACTAAAGCTCAAGTTCACTGTCTAGCAAACGCCAACAAGAAGAAAGAACCAGCGCTCTACTTATTACTCCAGCTCTGGCTTAGTTTTGGCCCTTGAGATTCTTTCTAACTTCACAGTTCATAGGAACGTCTTAAAATATATGTTTTCAAAATGCATTTCATCCAGCATTTTTGGTTGTTTTCAGCAACTGAAAGTGGCATACACAAGAACCAAGCTACTGACAACAACTGCTGAGCATGAACACAGTGGGATGCTTAAAAAGAAGTGAGATCCCCCCCCGCCACCTTCAGAAGTGTTCAGGTTGCACAATTTACTAGAACAATTGATATGGAACCCCATTTGCAGGGGGAAGTCAGACTAGATCACGGGACAAATAGGTTTCATCTTGCTTGCCAAATCTAAAGGTGTAGGAGTGGCTGGCCAGAAGGTAGGCTTGAGAGGATTCTGAGTATGCTTAAAGGTTCACTGGGAAAGAATCGTGACTGATTATCAACGTGCCCTGGGTCTGTGTGAGCAGCAGTGGTACTGCTCATGTATATGTAATCCATGAAATATATTATTTCTTTATAATGAATCATGAGTCTATGATCATTTTTACCTGGAATAAAAGTAAGTACCCACCCCCTTTTCTCTCTCATACAACAAGAACAGGGTATAAATAAAAAGAGGGGAAATCAGGATTAGGATTACCTAAAATTATAAAAGAAATTCAATCTGTTGTGATCAGCATGGTCAACACTCTTCTCAAGGGGTACAACCCCAAATCACATGCAGTTGTAGCTGATAGCACACTATATACTTGATTCCACATATGAAACTGATTCATCTGAAAATAAAGCTAAAAAACTTTCAACTCTACATGTCTAAGCAGAGATGATGTTTATAGTTAAAAAAAACTGATTTGTGCTAACTTCTACAAATATCAGAGTAGAAATCTACTGTGGGATTGGGGCACTGAGAGAGGAATTTGAATGAAATTAACTTGACCAACAGAATAGTGCTTAATAGGAAGGAAGGACATGGCAGTTTCTATGTATATTTACTTTATTCAAAAAATAGATTGATAGTCATAAAACTATTTCATTCTATAAATATTAAATAGGCAGTTGCTTTAAATAGCTTTCAGACTATCAACACCATAAGGTAAATTTTAAATAAATATTTTATGCAGACAATAACCAGCAGAGGCTTTTCTAAGGGGAATATAGTTACAGTATAAAAAATCATATTCTTCCATAAAAATATGCCTCTTGCTTCTTTTATAGCCATAAACTCAATGAAAATGGAAAGTGATGCAATCGAACATACATGAGAACTGAGGCTGGGGAACGTCTGTCTCCGTGACGGCCAGAAGAAAAGCTGGGCGGAATTACATCACATGCTTTCTGTGAAGTCCATGTGGACATCAGGCACACTTCATCTCATCTGAAAGTTCTTCCACCTCTTACGTCTGTGACACAACCAACACCCTGAAAAGACTCCTCTGCCAAGGAAAACAGCTTCTTTTTCACTGCAGATACGGCCCTCATGTCTAGAACGTGATATGCTTATTATCATGCAGTTTGGGTTACGAGGTTTGTAATCCGTCAGAGGTTAATAAGAAAATGTGTTACAAATTCAGAATAAAGGGAGAGATCTAAGACAGCAGAATGCCATCTTTGGCAAACTCTGAAAACAGAGTGAGTGGCTAATATAGAAGCACTGAGATCAGTAGATGAAAAATGTGTTAGACTAGGAACAAAGCCTCACACACAGAACAGGGGCTGCCATCATTCCTTCCTTACCAGAAGAACAATTATTCATATGGTACATTCCATGCTTAAAGGCTTCACAGTGCTCCTGAAGGTAACTCATGCTTTTCATGGCCTCTTAGATTCTGCTCTCACGGTCTGATTCCTTTAAGCCTTCGGAGTTGGGGCAGAAATCAGAGTTTCAAACATGGGAGAGTTGCACCACTCAGGAGGTCTCCCAGAATCTCAGTTCTCAGAGACACGTACACATGCCAAAGGGCTTGCAAGATGGAGAGAGTTCCACTCTGCCCAACTATGGCTGGTATCCTTGCCTTGCACAAGCTGAGATTTTAAACTCTGCTTTTACATTTTTGCAATTCACCTTCCCTCTTTCCAAAAATGTTATGTCACGGTTTACTATGACATCATACTTATAAAAAGCAATCAAGGTCTTTTAATCACAAAGCTTTCAAGAGGCCCTACCAGTCCCAGCCATCTGCTCAGCATCAAAATGGAGGTGCCTGGCATTTCATATGGCTATTTAACATACTTCCTTTCCCTCCAACCTACATGATTTATTCATTTTAATAATTAATGCAAGCAGCACTCCCTTTTCATACCACAATATTGTTTCTATGTCAAATTTTCATTGAAACATTTAAAATTACCTATTTCAAGATGGTTCCATATCTAAAAATAACTGTGTACAAGAATTATTACTAGCTACCTTTATTATCTATTTGGAGCAAATAATTACATATTAAGATTGAGACTGATTTGAGAGCATGCCCTGTTAATGAAGAAGAATCAAATGCTGAGTCAATTTTATCACCAGCGGGTCATAAAAATAATTTTCAACTAAAATTGCAAAACAATAAGCAAATGATAAGATGGATATGTGAACAATTTTAGGAGCTACTTTTTTTTCAAGATTAAGTTGAACTTGTTTGAATCTAAAAAATAGTAAACTTCCACATAATCACGATAGAAAACATTTTAGACCTGTATTAAAGAATTATTCAGATTAGGGGCTGGCCCGGTGGCGCAGTGGTTAAGTTTGCACGTTCTGCTTCAGCAGCCTGGGGTTTGCTGGTTCGGATCCCAGGTGCGGACCTACATACCGCTTGTCAAGCCATGCTACGGCAGGCATCCCACATATCAAGTAGAGGAAGATGGCATGGATGTTAGCTCAGGGCCAGTCTTCCTCAGCAAAAAAGAGGAAGATTGACAGCCGATTAAGGCTAATCTTCCTCAAAAAAAAAAGAGAAATACTCAGATTAAAGATCACCTCCAAGCCTGACGCCTTTGTAAACAGTGATCATTCTGAAGGTGCCTCTCCAAAGGGCCCCATAGAAGAGAAGTTCCCTGGGGCGCTTTTAAAAGCTTTCTACATATTCATTACAAACAGCAGGAAGTAACAATATCTAGCTGCAATTTCAAGTTTGGTTCCCAAAGGGTTCCACTCCCCTTCTTATGCAGCATTTCATAAGAATTTCTGAAACGTTCTTCTACCACAACTCTTAGAGTCTTTATAAATCATCAAAACAACAGTTTCTACAGTCAACTATCCCTGCCTCAAATCTAGCATTTTCTGCTAGCTGGGATCCAAAGTCACTTGATGATTTCCATTTCTATCACTGCCTCAATAAACCCAATGAGTTTAACAATTACATTTCCATTTCCCAAGTAAGTTTCAGAACACCTAGGGTTTTGCAACTTAAATCTAATGTTTCTCTTCTTTTTTGGAAAACCTATCATTTCACATACACTTGAGTTCTCCCTACTTCCTTATCCGTGTGGAGTTGGGGTGGGATGATATTTTTACTTATCTTTCTAGGTTTGCTCAGCCATGGATTGGAGTTGGCATTCTTCACCAGCCCTGTCATTGCTGTTTCACCAATGTGAATATTTAGACGAAAAACACTCACTCTAAACCTAAACAACTTGTATTACTCTAGCCAGAAGTAAACTCTCCTCCTATCAAATCTTCAGGATAGTTTTTTGAGTGCTTTTCTTACTTTCCCAGTTAAGTGGTCAGTATTGGGAAGTGGGAAATACTTTGAACATTGCACAATTTTTGCTGCCCCTCAGTAACTAGCTCAGTGCCACGTGCTAAAAACAATGTTTAGTAAGTCTTCAGGGACCACAGAGCTCAAAATCCCTCATTGAAAGCTTTACCCATGCAACACTGCATAAATGAAAGAGTTCAAGAGACTCCAGTGATGACATTAAACAATTGTTCTATCAATGTGTGTAACCAACTATTGCAAAAATGAACTCCTCAGATATCTGTGATGATGTTGACAAGTAACATATTTATACAAATTCTGCAGAAAAGCTATGCAAATAGGCCACGATGGACCATGAACTATGCTAGCGATCCAATTTTAAACAACATCAACCCATGCCTCTAAAATTTAACAAGTTCCATGATAAATGATTCACTCGACTGGAATCAGTTCACAAAGCCTAAGGGATCCCACAAAGCACAAGACAGGCACTCAGGACTAAACGCTTAGCAATAGCTGTGTCTTGATAGACCTGCTCAACCATTCCCAGGCTTAAATAAGAAATCCAAAAGTAAGAGAAGAAAAATAAGCAATTGAAATAAAGATATGAAGTATGAGCAATAAATGTTATGGGTCAATCCAATAAGAACATTCATGATGCATCTTTATGACATTCTAAGAATTCATTTTTATTTGTATTTCTTGGAATCCATTTTTCCCCATTAGTCAAGTTATATATAAAATTTATTATTCTCATCATCATCATTATATGGTTATACTGCCTCAATAATGAGTATAATTATTAGCTACTTTTTTGAGCACTTTACATTATTATTTCATTTAACCCACTGAATCACCCAGTAAGTTTGTGGTGTTGCCCCCATTTTACAGAAGAGGAAGGTACGGTTGAGTGACATAAGTCACTCCCCAAGGCCATGCAGCTAGCAAGGGCAGGCTAGAGATTTGCCAGAGTCTGCTTTAGTCTTCAGCCTGCACTCTTTCTATCTTACTCCATTTCTCTCCTCAAACATCCTTCTGCCATGACCACTTCTGGAACTCTTAAAAGTAACTAACCATTAAGAGTTAAAACTAACTCAAGGATTGATGGTCTCTCAAACAACTGTGGGCTAATAAAGGTCACGACTTGCTTGCTGAAAACCATATACATGTTTTATTCACCTGGACAGAGTCCATGGTGAGGGGTGGAGTTTACAAATTTCATGGTATTTTCAGTTGTAGAAGTGGTTTGAACTATCTCCCACTGTTAAATGACAGGATGGGGAGGAAATGTTTAAGCCAAAACAATAAATTTCCCCCAAACTTCATGAGTTCACTCATATCTGTGCCTCTGGTCTTCACTCCCAGCATGATTTGGTCATCGTCTACAGGCCACCCTACTACTGGGCTTGCTGCCTCTCAGCTCAACTCTCTGAGAGGGAAGCACTGAAAAAAAGAAACCAGAAAGCAGGGCTGTGCAGGGAAAGCCATGCTGCATCTCGTGGCGGTCCGTGAAAGGAAAGGGTTACATTCACATCCAATGGACATTCTCCTTCTCATATCTCCACTCCTTGGTTCAAATTTTTAGTCATAATCTCAATGTCAACTCACAGATGGAAAGTTGGCAGAAGTAAGCATACTTTTTGCTTTTTTCCCTAGAGAAACACACATACATACATACATGGTGAAGTAGATGCTAGATATTATTATTTCCTCTCTATAATTTGCAAATTCTCTGCAATGAGTATGCATGTATTTCACAACTGATAAAAATCATAACCATCATTTGAACATTTTTTTCTCTCCACTCCCACTGCTTTCTCACAGAAGTGTGTATTACTCTTAAATCTGCTGCATTTTGTAAGACAACAAGCAGGAGTAAAACCTAGAATAAGAACAGGGATATTTAAGAGCAAGTGGTAGAAAAAAGAAAGAAAAATTATTTTAATTGGTGTGGTTATTATTTTCAGAAGCAAAATGCTGAAATAGAGGAATAAATAAAAATATCTCAAAGTCTCAAAAGACCTATTTGGGGCTATTCATAAATTTAATAATTCTCTATATGTAAAAATAATGGATACTGAGGTTCTAAGTCCATTTGGAGCCCAAAGTTTAATTTTGAAAAATACAAGCCAAATTCTTTAAAACTGGCAATATTGACATAAATTAATGAGATAGATTAATATTTTAATAATATTAATATTATTTTATAAATATTCCATGGCAACAGATAACAACAATAACACCACTAACAATAATGCCTGACATTTATTGAATGCTTATTAGAGATCAGTTAAGGGACTAAGTGCTTTAAATGCATAATCTCTCAGAATCGTCAAAGAAACCCAATGATGAAGGCACTTTTCTTTTTCTTATCCCCTTATCTCATGGATGAAGAAACTGAGGCTTCGAGAGGTTGAATAATTTAAGCAAACAGCAGCTTTGAGACTCAAAATCAATTCTGTCAAACATTGTGCTAAAACCAAAATGTCTTCATACCAGTGAAATCAGTTAAATTGGCTTCCAAGATCAACATCTTTTGAGACAATCACCTTCTAGGGATAGGCCAAAAAATTGGCCATGACAGAAACTTTAAAAAATAGCAAACTTCTGAAAACTCAGGAAATTCAGAAGAGAGAAGAAATAATAAATGTTAGAAAGAAAACAAGTATTAGATGTTAATTCCAAAGACAGACGGACACCAAAGGAACTCAATCCTAGACCCCTCATTAAGTAGAAATTCTACCAAATGTTTTCCCTGATTTCTCTTTGGAATCTATGTTCTGAACTAAAAATCTTTGCACTCTTCTTTATTGTCCATATATTTCATGACATCACACTAAGCAGATTATGTGGGTATTTGGGGAAAATACGTATGTAAACCATAACTTTCCAGTCACACTAAGAGTATAAAAGTTTATAACTTTGGACCATACCTTGGTTTTCATGAACTTGGAGTGACTTTTGTAAACCTCTATTTGTTTGATCTCTTCTTCGCGGTCCTCAGTGTTCAGCACACCATTGGCTTTTAACATCTGGATCTCATCCTCAAGATCCCTTATGTTTCGCTCCAATGAAGCGATTTTTGTGTCCTGTTGGTAAAAAAAGGAAGAAAGAAAGGAAGAGAAAACAATTGTTTTGTCAGTAGCATCAAAACAGAATTCCAGAAAGCAATTTTGGTAGTAATACATTAACTATGGTGTAAATATAGCCATGAATTTAGAACAATTTATTTTTTTCACTTCTGATGATCATTTGTGAGTTTATTTTTCAAGCTCCCACTAAAGATCATGTGTCAATACAATACAGAGAGTTACCTAAACATGTTTGTCTAATATCTGGGAATCAAATTACCAAATCAACAGTGATAAAAGTGATCTAAAGTGTTAAAAAAACAAAAACACCACTGAAGTGGACCAATTTATAATTTCAGATATAGTTTACTGGTGTATGTTTTTGAGTCTATTTGTAAACACAAAAATGGTTTGTTCATGTGTATATTCTGTGGCTAGTTTTATAAGGCATGCTTGGAATTTGACTCCGAGAGAGAAGGAAATTAACATCTTCTAAT
This sequence comes from Equus asinus, assembly GCF_041296235.1. Classification (NCBI taxonomy): domain Eukaryota; kingdom Metazoa; phylum Chordata; class Mammalia; order Perissodactyla; family Equidae; genus Equus; species Equus asinus. The sequence goes on along the minus strand of NC_091810.1, from coordinate 43,598,843 downwards.
GGGGAAAGGATTCCCATCTAAATACAGACATAGTGAAATTAAATAACTGAATCTAGACTTGGTAAAGATTGATACACTAACCTTGAAAATGTATAGCCACTGGAAATAATGTATCATAACATCATGATTTATTTGGCCAGTAGTCAGCTCCCTACATGACAAAAAACATTACTACCTTGCAGGGCATTTCTAATCTATTGATTTACAGAGTTAAAAATCTAGAAATATTACACTCAAATGTGGGATTAGTTGAGAAAAAACAACCATGGAGAATTTTTTTAAAAAATTAAATGACAGATTCTACACATAAGATAGAGCATAATAAGAAATGATGCATTAGAAAGCAGAGAAGAGAAAGCTGTTATATGGGAAAAAAATTTCCGTGACCTCAGGTATAAGAATCAAATCAGTGTTTGGAATGAAACACATTGAAAGTTTGACTTTAAGTTTTCTCATGTTACCGTCTACTTGCCATTTTATTGTACGGATTCAAGGAGCTTATATTACATTTGTAACTGAATGTAAATGAAAAGCCACCAACCCATTTTTTTTTTACCAAGGGTTCCAAAAGTAAAGACAATGAATGCGCTATTCTGTTTATAACTGACTTATAGAAAAAACTTTGCAACAAATACGTCTGTCCTGATTTTCTGGCTATTTTCTATTTTATTTTCCTATATGCCCAACGGCTTGTCTCATGTGGCAATATGATAATTATCACTATCATTAATGTTGCCATCGTCCTTAAAAGGAGGAAAATGAGGAGCAGCAACTAGTTCCTGAGCTCCACTGCATGCCAATACCTGAGTGCTGCAGATACTTTTATTAATTCCCAGAAAAGCTCCAAGAAGATGAAATAAAAAGATTCTGAAATTTGCAAGATTATTACAGAATGCAACATTCTGTAGTATATCATTTTCTTTTAAAAATAATATTTATTTTTCCAGTTATAAAAGTATTTAAATACACATTAAATTCATAGAAAATGGAGAGAATCCCCTCTAAATCAACAATCCAGAAATAATCATCATTAATGTTTTTATGTATAGCCTGCCAGTCTTTTTCTATTTCAGATGCAATTTCTGGAAATCTTGCATACTGCCAGTTGGACTGAAGGGAGTGTTACGGACTAAATATCAATGTGTCTCCAAAATTCCTATGTCGAACCCCTGACTCCCAATGTGATGGTATTTGGAGAAGAGGCCTTTGGGAGGCAATCAAGGTTACATGGAGTCATGAGGATGGGGCCCTCATGATGGGATTTGTGTCCTCATGAGAGGAGACACTAGAGAGCTTGCTTCCCCTGTCTCTCTTTCTCTCTGCCGGGTGAGAACACAGCATGAAGGTAGCCATCTGTAAGTTTTCACCAGAACCCAACCATGCTGGCACCCTGATCTCAGACTTCTAGCCTCCAAAACTGCAAGAAAATTAATTTCTGTTTTTTAAACCACCCAGTCTGTGGTATTTTCTTACAGCAGCCCAAGCTGATGAATGGAGGGAGTCATCCTTAGTGACTCATTTGTGTTCTGAGGTAGGTAAAACTCTGTAGATAAAAAGAACGATAATGAAAAGCCTGTAGAAAAAGAACTTCTAAAAGTTCATTATACTTCCTAAATACACGAGTCATTTTAAACCACCATTTTTCTGACTATAAAATTAAGAGATGCTCATTATAGAACACTTGAAAAGCTATATAGATAAAATAATTACGACTGTCCACAATCCCATCACCCAGATATACCTACTATTAATATTTTTATTTACACCCATGAAAGCCTTAAGATTATTAGTTTAACATCAATTAAAACTCTAACCATTATGATGTAGATTTCCTCTCTTTATTGGGATACAATCTTTCAGCATTTACAAATATCTAAGTACAATCTTTACAAAAGATTAACAGTAAGTTAAGTGGGAAAGGAAGGGCCGATACCCTTGCTTTTCTGATGTAAAATCTCCTGGGATTTCAGGCTCAAGTCTAAAGTGACCATATTTATATGTATGTACATATACTCGTATATACATGTATAAATGTGTGTGTGTGTACTGCAATACACTGTAGTCCTCACATCTTACACCTTAATTTTTTGATAGTACTTGGTACAATTTCAGGTCTCAATCACATAAGCAAGGGGAGAAGAAACCCTCAGCTTTCCTCTCAGTCAACTCCTGAGCCTTTGGTTAGCAATGACCACAACCGCCAACTTCTAAATGGATTAGAAGAAGCTGTTCACTGAACTTTAAAAAATTATATCCTGCTAAAGAAAGATCAGAACGGAGTTAAGATAGAAAGTTTCTTAACACAGAAAATCCTCTTGGCCTATATACTTCTGAGCTAAAATTTCACCAAATGGTGAAACACATTTTAAAAATAATATTTTTAACTTTTACTAATTTTCTTAAATTAACCAAAGTTTCTTTTTCCTCACAAATTTCTCTTTTCTTTTAGCCATGAGTGTCCTAAAATACTAAAAGAAAGAAAGAAGAAGAAGAAGAAGAGGAAAGAAAAGAGAAATGGGTATTGTGGAAGTCACTTTAATAAGGATCTATTTTTTCTGTCCTTATTTATATTTCTGTTCTTATAAGAAGTCAGTTTCAAGGGCAATAGAACTCATATCTGAAATTATGAGCATAGAGAAAGGGAGGCAGAATATCATTACAATTCACAGAGGAGAACAGATACAAAATACATATATATATAGTACTTGATGTATTGATTGTGCCCAAGAAGATATTCAAAATGCAGAGCCAGAGAAAAAGACTTGAGGAAATACAAGCATGGAAAATAAAGGCAAATAAAACGACTGCCATGGTCATAGCCTCTCAGCTGCCTCAGTCTGAGGAATTCAGGGAGAAGGAATTTTATCTTTTTATTTTTTAAAAATCTCTAAAACTAAGATAAATGACCAAAAGCTTACATATTTGAAGAGGAATATGGAAAGAAACTACCTCACACATCCGGATATGGCTCAATGTGGTAAATAGATGTTGCCTTTCAAAATAGATGCTAAATGCACATGGTCAATAACTCTAGGCACTGATCTAGAATAGAGAGAAAAACACAAGTGAAGATATGCTGTAACATCCTGAAAAGTGGAGTTTTAGAAGGGAGAGCAACATTTTACTCCTAATCGCCAAGGAGTTTTCTTTATCTGAACATCTTTACTTGTTATTTATAATTGATATTTTAAAATAATTCATGTATTGATCTTCAAATACTCATCTAGATTATGTTTCACAAATAAGCAGCTTTCAAAGCAGATAATCGCGAGCTTTCCTTAGAGACAGGGAAAATGAAATACAATATAGAACAGCTTTTCCCAAAGTCCACAGAACCCAAATGCTCCATGAAAAGGGAGTTGCAGGGTCAAATAGGTTTGAGAAAGGCTTATTGGGAATTCCCAATGCACATTAGCATTAATGGCTCTGGGAACCCCTCTAGCAAACTATTGATTTTTCCCAGTATTATTCCTCTAGAAGTTAATTTTTAAAAAAAAAACATTTAGGACTTTAACGATCACATTAAGCTCAGGGTTATATACCAAAGTGAAAAGTCAAAACAATGGTTTGGATTTTTCAAAACTTACCATGATTGTCCCAATTTAACACAACTGGGGGCTTAAATTACCCAGGTCACCTTGTCAGCTTCTGTCGCTCAAAAGTGGTATACTGAGAGCCTGCTCTCAGCCCAGAGCAGCGAAAGAACAGACACAGACTCCCATGCTCCCGGAACTCACCACTTCATGTCTCAGGTGATATTTTTCAAACAGTCTTGAAACAGGCAAGCATGAAATTGTTTTCCTTTTATACTATATTTTGGTTAAGGACTGTGATAATGTGGGAAAAATTTTCAGAGGAATAAAAAAGCTGAAATGTGTTTGTTTTATTCTCCATTAGTTAGAAAAACATACCTGAACTGAACATCTCTTTCAAATCATTTCTTCCCACATATTCACAAAATAATATTTGTAAAAATGTTGTACATAAATTATAGCTCATAACTCCTACTTAAAGATGCATACCCAAGACTATTTTACAGCTATCATCCAATAGATGCAAAATAGGTGTTTGATGAGCAACTAATAAATAAACCATTGGAACTGAACCCCTAGCAACCATCTACCCAATGGGCCCACTCTGCTGATTCTTGAACGAGCCATGTCTATTAGCACTAGCCCATAAGTGCAGGGACTATAGCAATGAGGATGAAAGTCAGCTCGGAAGACTAAAATAAGCTTGCTTTATCTCTGTTGCTTTACCTTTTTTTTCTTAAAATAATCTCTGGATTTTTCTAGGATATGTCTGCTATAGCTAATAGTAAACTTAGACACAAGGAGTTCTCTCATTCATTCAACAAATATAGAGAGAGAGCATCTATTGAGCACCAGTCACTTTGCCAGCTGTGTGAGAGACAAGGTAGATCTCAACAAGATTCATGGGCATCTTTCTCTCTCTAACATGGAGTACAGTCCAGATCCTTGTTACTCAAAGTGTGGCCCAAAGACCAGCAGAATTGACATTATCTGAGAGCTTTTTAAAAATGCAGAATCTCAGGCCCCAACTACTAAATCTGAATCTGCGTTTTCACAAGGTCCTCAGGTGCCTTGAGTTTTCTAAATAACTGCAGGTGTCCAGCATAGACAAGAGACAAGACTGACCAATGCAGAAGAGACCAGGACAATTTTACTGGCCAAGTACATTTAGGAAAATATGAACCTACTCTCAAGAGCTATCCAACTTGGCGGAAGTGTACAGCAACCCAGGGAGTAAACTTTCTGGAGCATCTTTGCCAGTCGGGATGACTTTATTCCCCTTTTTGTGTTTGTCAAACATTATGTTCCCCTTAAACAGCAAGAAACAGATTTCAATTCCTCTCTAGGAAATGTGAACACTGAAATGGTGAGTGGGTGGAACATCAAAAAAGCAATATCATTTAGTCACAAAAAGTAACAATTATGTTATTGCTGAGTGTCACAATGTGCTTTCCTTTTAAATACAGTAAGAATTACTGGTTTCATTTTAATATCAGGCCAAGAAAGAAAATACAAGCAGTTTTTACAGAACATGGAACTCACCGTGATCACATATCAGTCCACAGACGTTGATCAACAAACTGAGGGCCAATTTGGTTTAAAGAAGATGTGATCTAATGTTCAAAACGTCCCTACATAATTATATTACACTTTATTTAGAATAAAATTCTAGACTATTATTACTGGATACCACAGAGGCTCTCGTAGGCTTAACTTTTAAAAATCATCTAGTTGCAGCTGCAAACATCACTGAGCAGCCCTGGTCTTAGGCATCTGAGTAACGCCCTGCCTTTGGAAGGATTTAGTGCGTGGGATTAACCGCGGTCATGTGAGCCCAGTCAACTGCTCCAGAAAGAAGTCGACTTGGCCTAAGGCATGTTAGGAGGAAACACAAAAAAACAAAAATTCAAAAGGTCATCTTCTTGGGCCTTATCAAACTATAAAAAGATGATGACTTTGTTTAGAAGATGACAGGGGACACACTGTATTTTTGGCGATGGTATTGATTTTGTGTTTGTTCAGATGGTATCTAATTTTTTTTCCTGCTTTTTTTTCCTGCTTTTTTTCTCCTGAAATCCCCCCAGTATAGAGTTGTATATTTTTTTCAGTTGTGGGTCCTTCTAGTTGTGGCATGTGGGCTGCCGCCTCAACATGGCCTGATGTGTGGTACCATGTCTGCATCCAAGATCAGAACTGGTGAAATCCTGGGCCGCTGAAGTGGAGCGCGTGGACTTAACCACTCGGCCACGGCGGGGCCAGCCCATAATTTTTTATAGCAAAATACACAAGCACATAATCAGGTTAGACTAGGTCAAACTAAATGCACTTAGGATGTTTTGATGTTTCTTTTCACGGTCTCACTTGCCTACTTCTGTGTCATTCTTAGGAAGCCCATGCCCCGAAATGCATCCTGCCTGTCGTCCTGTCTCTGTGCAGGTTACTAACGACGCACAGGCAGAAGGTGTGTCTCTAGTGCTTCTTGCTGGACACTATGTGACCTTTGAGATTTTGGTCTCCATGTATGAATTTGTTGTTGTTATTAATAGACTCAAGTCTAACAAAAAGAGCTAAAGATAAAACAATCCAGCTTATCCTTACTCACAACCTGGATGCAAATCCTGGCTTTTATGTCCTTGGGCAAGACATTGAGACTCTCTAAAATAAGACCATGCTCAAGAGCATGTTATGAAAATTACAAGGGATCTGTAATGCATGCAAAGTACCTATCAGGGAACCTCCTCCAGGAAAGTAAGTGTTGCCATTATTATCATCAGCCAACGACAGCATAGTAATCCCCATCCATTCTCCAGTTTTGTCAGGTACACATGGAGAACACGGTAGCTTCTATTTTCAGTTCACCCTGCTTAACTTTATGAGCATGTTCCTAACCCTGCTAATCCCATAACCTAAGGTAGTTATGAGAATTAAATGAGTGACGACATGTACACCTTTCAGAATAATAGCTACCACACGGTAGCTCTATAAAGATTATCCTCCTTCCTGTTTCTAGCTGTAGCATATACATATATACTAATTATATATGATAATTAAAAACTATCAATAATATAGTAATAATATATATGTTACTTTTTTATCTATCTGCTGAGCTTCTGGTCCTTTTGGGAACTACATCTCCCTACCTCCCTGTGGTTTTAGTGGGGTTTTCACGTGTGCCCCTGCTCAGCAGCAAGTACTATGGATCCTCTGGACATTGATTAATCCAGGGGTGAACTCATTATGCCATCAAAGCCAATCAGAGTTCTTTTAGGGGACTAACATAAATAGAGGGGCCTCTCCTTTCCTGAGATTATGAATGATAAGGAAAATATGGGCCTGTGGCTGGTTTCGGCCTTCTTTGCTACCATATATTAGGAATCTGCCTGAATGACTGGGCCCTTATAACATCATCTGAACAGCTACATACAGCTACATCTGAATCATCCACTCCCAGAAAACCAAAATATAATAGCAGGGTTTCAGTTACTTGTAACCAGAGAGTATAATGCACAAGTGATACTGTGAAAGATAACACCTAAATATAGTTAGATATAATATTCTATAAGTCTACAGATAGAAAAGTCAGAAATTGGTAAGATCATCATGGCAGAGTCAAGAAATCCCCAGAAAGCACAGGAGCCTAATCTGGGGTTTGGAGATGGATAAGAATAAGAATATCATAGAGAAGATGAAATTCTTTCCAGCCAGAAGTAATAATACATGTAAAATCAAGAGCACTCAGCATGGTATCCTGCACATAATATTTAATAAATGTAAGTTGAAAGAATTAGAGAACAAGCATGGAATACATATTAAGGAGGAGTAAGAAGACAGGACTGATTAAAAAGTATAGATAACTTTTAGTTGCAAAGGAGCTGGAAATGAAAGGAAGGTGGAGCTGAATGAGAAGCAGTCCTCAGAATCAAGCTAGGAGTTTGTACTTGAGTCTGATTGTGAGTCTTTTATAAGCTGGCTAATGGAAGGCAATAAGATGGCCTTTGGGAACTTAATAATAAAAACAGAAGCCAAAATGGAAGCTGAGACAGTACAGATAATGGATCATCATCTAGTGGTGAAAGAATTCTCAGACATGGTTGAGAATCAAGTCTAGAGAAAACAGTGGAGGAACCAAATGAAACAGGGGTAAAAATTGATGGAAATCATGAAAAAGCCCCAGAAAATAAGAGAACAACTTTTCAAGAAAGAAAGGGAGTCCAAGAAAGGTTTGAAGAGAATAAAGACTTATCATTGGTGACAGGAGGACAGTTTCAGTGGAGTTGTGTCATCATAATCGGAAATTGAACCCCAGTGTTCTAAATCCTATAGAGTCGGGGTGATTGCTGGGTTATTCAACAACCAGTACAGCACAGGGCAAGAACCAACCAGAACAGACACCACCTAGAACCCTGGAACCAGATCTGAGAAGTCCCTGCAGGGCCAAGGGTTAACTCTTCAGTTGCTGGATTTTGGGGTCCGAGGGTAAGAACTGGAAGGAAGGGTACTCTGGGCATTTGGGGTAACCATGGAAGTCTTTCAATATTTTAACAACCAGTATCATTAAATAACTGTGCCTCTCAGCTGAGTCTTGGCCCTACATACAAAGCTGCTTAAATTAATATTGAGAGCTTTCTTCATTCCCAAAGCATGGAAGGGAGCACTGGCTCATCCAAAATCATCTCCACATGGCTGTGACACACACTAATGCAGAGGCTCTCCAGTGCCAATCTGTGGACTAGGTACATCAGAATCATCTAGGAAATAATTAAAAGCTATCAATAACTTGGTCTCACCCCAGGACATTCCCTTTCAAGATGAGGTGACACAAAAACCTGTATTTATTTCTGAGTTCTTCAGATTAGGGGAAAAAACACATCACAAGATTTCTTTTTTATATCTATGTTTTCTTCCCCGCTTACATTAAAAATATAAATATATTTGCAGTATCTGAATATACAGAATGAATAGCACAGGACAGAAGAAAACAACGTTTCTCCATCCCGGTATTAAAAATGCAATTAATAATAACAACTAATGTGTACTGATTACTAATGCAAACACTGTGCTAGTAAATCTCATTTAATCTTCCCTGTAACACTATGAATTAAGTACTTATTTTACCCATTTTACAGGTCAAGAGACTTACAGAAGGTAGATAACTTGCGAAGATTTTTGCTTTGTTGGAATAACTTTCTAGACCCAAGATGCTGCCACTCCTGCCCAGGATGCCACATCAGCAAACCAAAACTTAGATAACTTTCCTGTCCCTGTAAATGCTCGGCTTGACCAGAAACACAGTATATTCCGCCAATCCCCAACGCCAAGCCAACTGTGGGTCTACATTATTTCCTTGTTCCTTCTCAGCTCAAACAAGGCTGACTACATGGCCCTAGCCAATCAGATATTGTCTATTTTTCTCTTCCTTGTTCCTTATTCTTTACCTTATAAAAGTTTCGTGCCTTCTGCCCCATTTTGTGGTTCTTCAAATTGAGACTATTTCATGAAGTGTTAAATAAAGCTTGTTTGTATCACCTAAATAGTCTTCTGTAATCATTTTTTAACACCTTTAATAAACTGGAATGATTCCCTGCACATAGCTTCCTGGAGTGGGAGAGAAGAGGCCACATGCTAGGACTTTGCCACCCCCAGGCCAACCTCAGGAGAAACTGGCTTCAGAGAAGGGGTGCCACCTAGAAGCTGGGCTATTTTTGTCTTTTCTTCCACACAGTACTTTTAGCATTTAAAGATCACAGAGCAAGGTCAAAAGAGAACAGTGAAGAGGTTGGGGAGAGAGGAAGGGAGGAAGAAATTTCAGAAACTGCTTCCAGATGAGAGGGCAGTCCCTCGGTGCGTGCAGCCCCGCCCTCCCTAAGGCTAGATGGGATGTCATCTTTCACATACATTTGAAGACAAAGAGAGTCTGAATTTCCAGAGATTCAGTGAAATACTACTTTGCAAAACAGTAAATGCATTTCAAGGTGTTGTAAAAAGATGGACATCTGACCCCTCTATTCTCTTCCGACTCTCTTTAGGAAAAGACTGGGTGAAGAAGCTATCCTTACTGGCCTTCTAGCAACTGAACTTGCTCTTCGCATTCCTTTTAACCCCTCCCCCCAACGCCTCCAACAGCCCTGGTTTGGGGCCTCATTCTTAGGATCTCTAAAACATACCGCAAATCCTTCTATGTTCAACCAGTTTGTATCATGGAAAAAGTAACAGGCGGCAGAGGAATTCAGGCCACCCTAAGTCACCAGTGCGGCCTGATGGATGTGGAAACTGGACCATGCCTTCGGGATGAGGCATGTGAAGGCCAGTACACTGTCATTACTGAAACTTGAAAGGGGAAGTTCACATGAGGCCTGTGGTTGACTTCTCAACCCTGCTGGCGGGGGCGCACGCCAATAAGGAAATTGCAAGCCCTAAATAAACAATAGGCTGGGAACCTGAGCACCAGCAAGGGAGAAGCAGAGGCTGCTGGCCTGGATAGGGCTGGCCAATATGGAGCAAACAACGCAAAGATTTAAACTGTGCAAGCATGTCATGTCAATTCAAATTTCCCAGGCAGGGCCATCAAGAGTCCAAATTGCTAGTCACCAAGCCTCCAGACTTGGTAAAATTTTTTAAGCTGGACACTTAGTCCAAACCCTTCATTTGCCAAAAGGGAACAGCAAGAGCCAGAGGGGACAAGTGACTTGCCAAAGGCCCAACAGCCAGAAAGCTAAGTCCCAAGGTCATTTATTACGCCACAGGCCCACTGGGAGTTGCTATTTTTCTTCTTCACTGGTTTATCCTTTCTAAGATGCTTTTGAAGTCTTTCCACAAGCAAACTGTGTGTGTATTCAGAGATAAGACTCTGCCTGAGCTTGTTAAATTCCTTCTCTCTGGTGGTCCTTGCTCAAATGTGCCACCCCTTTTTTAGAGGTAAAACTCAATTTCCAGACTCAAAGGGAAGGGATGGAGAAGCAAAGCCTTCCTTGAGCACCTTTTATGAGCCAGGATTTTCTCATGTCGTAATCCATTTTAATCCCCACCACAACCCTATGCTGGCTCATATCATGGTCCCATTTCACTGATGGGAAAGCTGGAGTTCAGAGAAGCTGTAAGCAGCAGAGCCAAATTTATTTCCATAAATAATCTAATCTTCTCCCCTTTGGGGCCTTCTCAGTTCAGCAAAAGAAAATAAGAACAGAAGAAATTGTGCATCTTTAATCTTTTTGATAGATGATTTTTCTTTTAACAAATTTACTGCTGTTTTTCCTAAATAATAATTCCTGATCACTCCTATATAATGAATGCACATTATTGAAAATATAAAAATTTAGGGGGGAAAAAAAGAAGGGAAAAAATCTTTCATAATCTTCCCAACCAGAATTAGCATCAACACTTTGTTAAATTTTTTCCTAAGCTTTTATTTCACATTGATAAGTATAACCTCTTTATATATTAAAAATATTGTCTCTAACTACTATAAACCTTAGAAATACATCTCCTAGTTGGTTATTTTATAGTTCTGTTTTAATTTTTAATTTTTAAGTAATCAAAGTTACTGATCCTTTCCTTTTTAATATCTTTATTTTTTAATAACACCTTTATTGATATGTAAGACACATACTATAAAACTCACCCTTTTAAAGTATACAGTTCAGTGGTTTGAACAACCATCACCACTACCTATTTCCAGAATATTTTCATCACCCAAAACTCCTGTACCCATTAGCAGTCATTCCTTTTGCTCCCCTTCCACTAGCTCCTGGAAACCACTAATCTACTTTCTGTCTCTATGGATATGCCTGCACTGGACACTTCATATAAATGGAATCATATGATATGTGGCCTTTTGCAACTGGCTGCTTTCACTTAGCATAATATTTTCAAGGTTCATCCATGTTACAGCACGTACCAGTACTTCATTTCTTTTTATTGCCAAATAATATTTCACAGTATGGATATACCATATTTTGTTTATTCATACAAGATAATGGACATTTGAGTTGTTTTAGCTTTTTGGCTATTATTAATAGTGGTGATATGAGCATTTGGGTACAGGTTTTTGCATGTACATATGTTTTCAATTGGGTTGGGTATATACTTAGGAGCAGGACTGCTGAGTCACATGGTAACTCAATGTTTAACATTTTGAGGGACTACCAAACTGTTTTGCAAAATACATTGGACCATTTTACACTCCCACCATGAATATACAAGGGACAAGTTTTTCCATATCTTCTCTAACACTTGTTATCTTTTCTATTTTAGCCATCCTAGTGGGGGATAAGTTGTATCTAACTGTGGTTTTGATGTGAATTTCCCTAATGACATATCATACTGGACATCTTTTCATGTCCTTATTGGCATTCAAATACTTTGCCCAATTTTTAATAGGATTATTTGTCTTTTTATTGTTGAGCTATTCTTCCTTTATTTTTAAATGAACTTTTTAATTAAAGTGTATAATACTAAGAAAGTAGCCAAATCATAGGTTTTCAGCGTGATGAATTATGACAAAGTGAACACACCTGGGCACATGCAAACCAGATCACGAAACAGAATATTACTTGCACTCCAGAAGCTTCCTTCCCAACCTCCCTCCTCCTTCCGATTAACCACTATCCAGACATCTAACATCACTGATTATTTTTGCCTGTTTTTGGAGCACATAAAAACAAAATCATGTTGTATTTGTCCTTTTGTGTCTGGCTTCTTTCAACACTGTTTTGAGGGTATTCAATTATGTTGTTCCATGAAGCAATAGCTTGGTCCTTTCTCATTTCCATATAGCATTTCAAGATATGAATATTCCACTATTTTTTCTCCACTCCATTGTTAATAGCAATTTCATTTGTTTCAAGTTCTCACTAATCCATGTTTAATTATGTTTTCTATCTTCTATTTAAATTAGGTCTTGTACAACCATTGTCAAATTTGTTGCTAGATATTATGAGTTTTTTAATACCATCATGAATGAGATTGTTTTCTAAATTTCATTATATAATTGTAACTGGTATGTAGAAATATTCATTTTTAAATACTGACCAGCTATCTGGCTGAGTTCATTTATTAATCTAATAGTTCATACATGGATTCATTGAGATTTTTTACACACACAACAATGGTGCCTGTAAATAAAAGTGGTTTTATTTCTTCCTTTCTAATTGTTACACCTAGGATATCCAGAACATTGTTGAATAGAAGTGGTTGTAATAGGCATTCTTATCTTGTTCCTTATATCATAAGTTTTCAATATTTTACCAGTAAAAATGATATTTGCTATAGCTTTCTTGTAGCTACCTCTTATTAGATTAAGAAAATCCTCTCCTAAACTGAGTTTGCTAAAAGCTTTTTTTTTTTGGCATAGATAGATGTTGCATTTATCAAAGCTTTCTCCGCATTTATTAAAATTACAAGGGCTGGCCCAGTGGCACAGAGGTTAAGTTCATACAGTCCACTTCGGCAGTCCAGGGTTCACCAGTTTGGATCCCAGGTGTGGACATGGCACCTCTTGGCAAGCCATGCTGTGGTAGGTTTCCCACATATAAAGTGGAAGAAGATGGGCACAGATGTTAGCTCAGGGCCAGTCTTCCTCAGCAAAAAGAGGAGGATTGGCAGCAGATGTTAGCTCAGGGCTAATCTTCCTCCAAAAAAATAAAATAAAATTACATTAACATTTTTCCTTTATCCCGCTAATGTGGCAAGTAACATTGATTGATTTCCAAATTTTAGTCCAACCTTGCATTCCTGGAATAAGCACAACTTGGTCACGTCATTTAATTGTCAGTGGATTCAATTCACTGAAATATTTTGCATCAATGTTTATGAGCGAAATTGCCTGTAATTTTTCTTATAATGGTTTTGTTGGGTATATTGATATCAAGGTTATACTGGCCTCATAAAATAAGATAGGAAGTGTTCCCGCTTTTTCTATTCTCTTGTATAGTTTTTGTATGACTGATACAATTTTTTCTTCAAATGTTTAGTAAAATTCACTTAAGAAGCCATTTGCCCCTGCAGTTTTTTTTTTATTTGGTTTGGTTTTTGGATTTTTGGGTTTACTTTTTTTGTTTGGTTTGGTTTTTGGATTTTTGGGGTTGCTTTTTTTGGGTGGTAAGATTTTAAATTATAAAATCATTTTCTTTAATATATAGGAGTCCACAGATATTCTGTTTATTCTGATACAATTCTGACAAACTGTGTTTTTAAAAGAATTTATCCAAAATTTCAACTTTATTATCATAATGTTGTCAATAAAATCCTTTCACATTTTTAATGGCAATTAAGATTGATAACGATGCCCCCTTCCATTTCTGGTTATTTGTGCTGGTTATTGGTACTGTCTCTATTTTTCTCAATGATCGAACCAGGATTTGTCATTTTTGTTAATCTCTTCAAAGGATCAGCATTTGGCTTTGGTGTTCCCCTCCAGTATATGTTTGTTTTCTATTTCATTAATTTCAGCATTTATCTTTATTATTTCTTTTCTCCTACTTTCTTATGGTTTAATTTGATCTTCTATTGCTTTTAAACTTGAAAAGTCTTCTCTCAACCAAACTGAATGATCTGCTCTTCTCCAAACACTCGTCAAACTTTCCAGCCTCCTTGCCTTTGCTCAGATGGTTCCCTTGGTGTATAAGCCATCCCTCTCCCTCTTATTAGAATCATGCCAATTTTTCAAGGCCCTCCTTAAATGTTACCTCCCCCAAGAAGCAATCCCTGCCTCTCTCTCACTTGAAATCCTCTGATCCCCTGTAGCCCATTTTGCTGCTCTTAGGTCACTAATTAGATCCTGACTTATATACTTCCTTCCATTAGCCCCTTAAAGACTGAGTACTCGATCTCTGTGAAAGGCCCACCAACGTGCTATGCACAAAATAGCTGCTCAGTAAATACTGGAATTTGTGATTCAATTTCAGGAGTTAAATTCACACAAATTAAACTTGTTTATAGCAGGAATTATCCACTGGCAACTCAAACATTTAGAGTCAAACACATGTTAAAAAGTTTGGGCAAAAAAGGAAAGAAGTCTCATCTTTTCTTTTTTTAATCTTACTTGCTTCTCAATGACAACCATATATCATCCAGAGCTAACATTTAACTTGACATTTTGCTTTTTCTGGCTATTGCTTAAAACCCACATTTTTTTCCCCTTATTTAAGGAAAATAGTTAAATGGGACAAAGCTTTTTTTAAAAGTTGAAAGATGAGAAGATGAAGAAATTTCTCAAGAAAAAAATAAGCTAAAGGATAATTTCTGGTATCATAAATGGATAGCGCACATCAAAAACAAACAGCTTTGCAAGTTTGAATGAGTTATGTTCCATGACATTATAAAGACTTCAGGGAAAGATTTAAAACTCAGGGGAGAAAACAGGGCATATGCTGGCCGTAGGGTACATATTTGGAGCCCTATTTGGAGGGCTAATACCACATACATGTAAAAAGGATTAATCCTGCCTTATAGCACAAAATACAACACCTTTCCAAAAATGTCAAGTAGACCTCTCAAGCTCTCACGAGCTGCCTCAACGTGTTCTCTGCTGCAAACCTCAGTGCATAATTTCCCAAGTAAGAGTTGAAAGAAAAAGCAGTTGAACTTATGGACCGTCTTCAGTAAATGCAGCCTGGAGGGTTAGAGAGTATAAAAACCTCGAAGGGGAAACCTATGTTCAAATCTCAGCTGCCAACTGACTAGCTGTAGGACCTTGGGCAGGTTGTTCATCCTCCAGACCATGGCTTTCTCAGCTGTGAAATGGGGATAATGATGTCTACTCACAGGTTATTACACGTCAGGTGCCCTGAGCCTGGCTCCCCATCTGTGGTAGTGGAGTTCAGGCTATGGGTTGTCACCAGAGATGGTGATACTGGTGGTGGTGGCAGGTGGTATTTTTGTTGTTACTGCTGTTATTCTTTTTAATAGCCACAAAAGGAACAGGGGCAAATTTTTAAGGCCTAAATGCCATCATCATAGCTTGACTAGAAAAACTAGGCTTGACACAAATTTCTTATGAACACATCGCCCTGGGAGAAGAATAATTCTAAGTAGGATGCAGTGTCAACGAGTAACAGTTCAAAAGATAAATGAAGTAAACCGAGGTAAGCCCTAGAGTCAAAGAAAACATTGCAGTCACTTTATAGTGTTTGTAACTAGATTCCAGGACTTGAATTAAGTTCACACTGGGAATTGGGATACGTTCAATGGCTCAGGTTTGGATTCGAAAGCTCTCCCTTCCTAGCTGTGTGACCTTGTTAAAAGCTGTGAAGTAGGAGCTCTTGCTTTCTCAATGTTCCAGTGCATCCCTTCCACACCTGGTGGAACTGAGCTGGCTGAATTTGACCAAACACCAAGATATCTTTTAAGAGAAACTTAAATCCAACTGCAGGTCAGCTCAATCCCATGCAGAACAGCAGTCATCTGCCTGGGCACAAACACAGCCTCGGTTTTTAGTTCTAACAACAAAAGATCAGCCTCACCACTGGAGTTTAGCACCTGAATGCAAGGTCATGTTCTTTCATCAAGAGCATAACTGTAAGTCAGTTATATACACACACACACACACGCATGCGAGTGTGGGATATTATTCAGCCCTAAAAAAATGAAGAAATCCTACCATTTGTGACAACATGGACAGACCTTGAAGGCATTATGCTAAGTGAAATAAGTCAGACAGAAAGAAAGACAAACACTGTATGATCTCACTTAGATGTGGAATCTAAAAAAAGAAAGAAAAACCACCCAAACTCACAGAAAAAGAGATCACACACGTTGTTACTAGAGGCAGAGGATGGGTGAGAGGGAGAATTGGAGGAAAGTGGTCAAAAGGAACAAATTTTCAGTTATAAGATAAATAAGTACTAGGGATGTAACATACAACATGATGACCATAGTTAACGCTACTGTAGGATATATAGGAAGGGTGTTAAGACAATAGATCTAAGAGTTCTCATCACAAGGAGAAAATGTTTTTCCTTTTTCTTTTCTTCTTTCTTTTCTTTTTATTGTATCGATATGAGATGATAGATGAACCTTTTGTGATAATCATCACAATATATGTAAATCAAACCATCATGCTGTATGCCTTAAACTTATATAGTGATGTGTGCCAATTATTTCTCAATAAAATTGGGGAAAAAAAAGGGAACCACTCATGACACACAAGTGCCCTGGCTGGTCATGTGACTGGAAAGCTAAACACCCACAATCTTCATTTCAGTTGCCACAGAAAAACCATCACACAGCGACATTATACCCCTAGTTTCTTAATCCTCTTTAGTTAACAAATTCATCAGATCAAGCATATTTTCTGCAACTTTTACTAAAATCCTTATGTTACTCATATATGTCCTATTTGATAAATTCTGCTGAATTTAGTGCTAGCACAAAGTCTATTTTTCTTGATGAATGAGTGTCATTTAATTTACTAAGCAAATGAGAACTAGGGAACTCCATGCATTTTCTTTTCAGTCTGAGCTATTAAGTTTGGAGTGAAGTTTTATGCTCCTTCTCAGAAATTAACATTATTCTAGGGTTGGTTTATTTTTTGCCTTTTTTTTTAAATACAACTTTCTCCCTATCTCTTCCTCTGTTTTTGTTTTTGAGGAAGATTAGCCCTCAGCTAACATCTGCCGCCAAGCCAATCCTCCCCTTTTTGCTGAGGAAGACTGGCCCTGAGCTAAATCTGTGCCCATCTTCCTCTATTTTATGTGGGACGCCTGCCACAGCATGGCTTGCCAAGCGGTCCATAGGTCTGCACCCGGGATCTGAACCAGGCTGCCGAAGCAGAAGGTGCAAACTTAACCACTGTACCACTTGGCCAGCCCCTCCCTATCCCTTCCTTTTGTGATTGTTGGAGAGCTCGCAGCCATCTTGTTCAGACAGGCATAAAGAGGCTGTTTGAAAATAGAGCTTATATGAAGGAAGCCAAAAAAAGAGATGGAAAGAGAGAAAAATGGGATCTATTAACATCTTTTGAGACTTGGATCAAGCTGTGCTTGACAATATCTGTGTGTTTTTCCAATTAAGTGAGCCAATAAATTTCCTTTTGGCTTTAGCCAATTTGAATTAAATTTTCACTCATTTAGAAGTTCCAACTAACCAAAGAAAAATTTTATGAGATTATCTGACAAGTACTGTCACTGCTATAATTCATTTTCTTAAAAAAAAACAAAAAGCAAAAAAACCTGGTACAGCTTTATGAATGAACCGAAGAAAGTGAAACTTTTGCACATCATGTTTATGTCATGTCAAATCTAAGAAGATTAAAAGCACATTCTTTCAAAGGAATTAACATTAAAGAAAGAAAAAAGAGGGAAAATGCCTTTTAACTGCAATTTTTATTGACAGTTCTCCATAAGAGCTGAAAAGAGGAGCTTAGTAAAGAATCTTTAGACACAAAAGAAGCAAAGGAGGAGCATCACAGCATCTACGAGAAAACTAATTTTTCTGAGAAACACACACAATGTTCTAAGTGCAACCCTGGAACATACCTGCCAGACCAAATCAGGAGCAAAGTTAAAGCTTGGAGCTTCCTGCAAGAAGATAAATCACAAATAACCATTCACTTAGTTTCCTTTCATTTTCCTTCAGGTGATGTTAGCCCTCTGGTTCAAGGGTTTAGCAGGAGATGTGATGGCTGCAAAAAACTGCCCCCCTGCTTTGCTGTAAGCAGATAGCTCTCCCCAGGGCTCACGCCACAGAGACACATTTTCACAACTCTACAGTCCAGAGGAGCACCTAGAGATCTACTAAAACTACCAGACTGTGATTCTAAAAGTGCCTGAATTGGAGCAAGATTTCACAGATTTTTACAATAAACATTTTTTTCAAGTTGATGCAAAGTATATGAGTGGAGAAGATGAGGGGTCAGAAGTTCACCCTCAGTTTCTCTAAGAAGCAGGGGACAAGTAGGGGTAACTTCTAAACCCTTAACTCATGTCATCTCCTCGAAATTACACATCCAATTCATTCTAGGAAAGCTCCTTTTAACTTTAGATTTTGCCAAGGCACTAGATGATACTGATGTTTAACCCAAAGGTGTGTAAGTGAAAACACAACGGTGTCTCAAGTTCCACCCCGCAGGTGTAAGGGTCAGTTCTACTTGGTAGTCAACCCTAAGGCTTGTAAAATATGGGTTTCCAATATTCCCTCCCTTTCCCAGGGATGTGATGTTAAAAATCGGATGAGATCACAGCCTCTGTCACAAGCTACACACCAGGCTAAGAAGATGACCCTTCCCCAGCTGCCTCTCTAACTCAATTAATCGATGTTGAGTATAGATGCTGATGGGACCCAAACTTCTCCACTGACAAAACAGAAGGCAGTGCTTTGTAAATTAACAGACATCCAAAAGATAACAGGAAAACTTCAGGCTCAGTTCCATGACAAATATATTGATCATTATTTGTCCTAAAAATATGTTGTTCTATAAATCAGCATCATTGGCATCCACAAAAGAAAAACTCCAGACTCAACTGACTGATAATATACGGATGTGAATTTGCCCCCAGGATTATGTTTTTATGGCTTACCAAGTAAATAGCCTAAATGCATTTTTTTATTTACTATATTTTTGTTTTCTAATAAATTATGTGATACTAGAAAAGTAAGCCAGAATCAAACAGATTTTCCCTTATAAATTCACAAAAAATATTGTCTTTGTAAAGAGACATTTACCAAGAAAATGCCCACTGCCCTAGGAGGGATGTCACTCCTGGTTTTTCCAAAGATTTCTGGAACTCATTCTTTCTTTTTAAAAAAATGATAATTCGTTAAACAGATTTTATATACACCCTCTTTTCCACTACCAGTTGTGCTGAGGACTGAGCAGGTAGGTGTGGAGGTAGGCGGAAGGGTGACCGAGTGACTCTTTGAAAACAAATAAATAAAATAAAATCTTTTGTCTTTTCTTTTTCCTTTTTAAAAAGAAAAAAACAAATGTTAAAAACATTTTTTAATTTAAAAAAGAAAATGCCTTAACCAAGTATCAAGTTTGGTTTCAATGTGCACTGAGGATGAAATCTCAGGAACCACTTCCTACCAGGTGTAAAATAAGGTTCTTTTCAAAATAAGTTAAAGTTTCATAAACTCAAAACAATTGATGAGCCAGGATTAATAATTATTTTTTAATCCTAGTGATATTTATTCCCATTGATGATATTTTTCAAACCAATTTGCTGAAAATGTGTTATGAGTGCCTTGACTCACGTAACCTCATTTGTGGGACATCATTTTAAAGCAAATGTTCTACATTATTTCCACAAAAAACCACTTGAATGAAGACATTGTCATTGACTAGAAAAATAAATCCTGAGTCAGAAAATTGTACATGCCAAGAACTCAATAGCTCGTATTAGTTTCTTTTTCCCTAGGACTTGGGAATTTTTTGGCAGACAATTCAAAATCATGTGCTACAAGAAAGACAGAAAAATAATTATCCTATCAGCAAGCTTCAGAATTCTCCCATAGGCTGAAGGTGACCAGCAAACTCTCAAGAGTTAAACTCAAGTATAGAATTACCACCATGCAACCATAGTTGTCATGAATTTTTTTGTCTTCATGGAACAATTTAAATCAAGAATTATTTATTCTTAAGATAAATACTATTTGCTTCCTTCTGCCAAAAACTGGAAGCAAAAAGACTTCAAATTTCTACATACTAACAAAGCAACTGGGTTTCATTTAGATCTGTTTCTTAAACATAGAGCATGGCTTGGCCATCATCATTTACTTCATCATTCTTTAAATGCCCTAAACCCACCCAGGAGGATCTCTGATTCTTTTAAATAGTGTATCTCTACGGCTCCACAGCTAAATAGGGTACCCTGTGAGTATTTCATAAATTATTACCACTTCCAGACTTGGTTAGTAGAAAATACTGGAGTCACGAGAAAGTATTATTCTTTGAAAAGTAAACTTTTCTGATCACATAATTTTAATTATTTAATCACTCCACTGAAGATAAAACAACTTCCCTTTGCCAAATCTTAGTTTCTCAAAGGTGTCTTTTCATTGTAATGTGAATGGGAGGAAATAAAATAATTATTCTAGCTTCAGAAATTTACTTTTAAAGGACACACAAAACCTCCCTTAGGGTTGAAAGCACCGGCCATGCTCTGGAAATGAACCCAGCTCCTTTCAGCCAAGGGATACTTGAGCCCTTTAGTCTTTTGCCCAGAAAAGGCATCCTAATTAAAGGGCCAATAAATTAAATGTACCCGGAAAGGCAAAAAGATCCAGAAGAAAAGCACCCACCAGAGTGCCTAGAGAAAAACACAAGGTTTATTTCTCGTGTTTATGTTAGGCATCATCAAGTTAGGACAAACTCTGGAGGCACAGCTGTTTTTGACAAATGTGAACAGCTCCTACCTTCATTTCAATGACAGTCTGGAGAGCCTTCGTCTTGGCTGGCTCCGGCTGAAGTTGACTTCTTCGGTGCAATTCCTGGGGAGGAACACGATAGAAATAAGCCTGACGGTTCATCCTTCTGTTACACCATGACCTTTACACAGGCACCACACAGCCCACCGAGCCTAGGTTTGCTGTGCATAGACATAAACAAGCCACAGGTGCCTCTTCCCCCACCCTCTTTAGCATCCCTCCTGCCTGGAGCCTGCGTTCCGGTGAAAAGCTCCTGGCACATGCGCTATTTCTGAAACTTCCATCAATAATTAATGTCAACTGTGACAAAGCCAGCAAGTAATCATAGTCCAAATACTGTTCAACACTGGGGCTGTTGCCCAGCCATCAAATCATAATTTACTAAATTACATTACTCTGTGCTCCCAATACAAACACAGCAAGGAAACGGAGGAAAGAAAATGACTAACGTGGTTGCAAATCCGCTGCATGCATGGCATTTTGCTACTGAGGAAGGTTTGAAATGAGCAATTTAAAACCTTTTCAGTACAACTGTGCCACTTTTTGGAGTGAACTGATCTGATGAAACTCTGTGAATCTCTTGCTTCCTAATTTACAGTTTCGGTCCTTGTTCAAAATCACATCTGTGGGTGATATGTTTATGCACTCATGATGCCAAGAAATTAAAATTGGCATTAATATCAACAGTGTTAGAGGGGAGACAAAAATGGGTAAAGCCAGATGTGGATCCAAGAACTTCTGGAATATGATGAATATTTCTTTAGGTAAAAAGCAAACAACATAATTACAATTTTAAGCTTGAAGGCTCACTTTCTGCATGCCTCTTCTCAAAAGAACAGTTCTGTCAAGGCTTTGGAAGGTTGCCTTGGCAGAGAGAAGAGATAAAGACAAGGTTTGTTCAGTTCATGCATTTATTTTCTTAATAATAATTATCAACAGTTTTATGAAAGTAGCCAACAACGGGAGTAAACAAAAGTGCTCACACATGTCCACGCTACTGAACCAAGTCACCTATGGAGTAGCTCCATTAATTCCATTAATTCTATTGCTTCCAGAAAAATCACTTAAAGTCAACATGGAGTAATTCTAGGACTTTACATTCCATTAGACCATGAACATTAAAAAACAAAAACAAAAAAACACTTTGGCCATTAGAGTAGGAGACCAACATAATTTCTAGCTTTTTGCAAGTAAGGACATTAAAATTAACTCTACCCCCACCACTACCATCTACTATCATTGCTATTTCACAAAGATAAAACATGTTAATGCAAAAATTGTCCTAAGAACAGAATCCCACAATAAAAGATAGTCTTTCCCAAGATAAGGAAACTGGCCACCCCTTATCGATAAACTATTACATTGTTGTTAGTTTCCAGCAGCTCAAGAAGACCCGGTCATGGACCACGGTGCACATGTCTAGCGACCAGCACTGGGGAATCGCCACTCCAGCTCTGGACGATAGCACATTTTCTTCTCAAAGTCATCACTGGCACAAATCAGCAAACCTGTGCAAAACTACTTCTCAACCTCCAATTTGAGAAGAATTAGAATTAGCGCTTCCTAATCATTCAAAATCGTCTCACATCAGTTAGAACATTTTTTCCCCTAACATATCCCTGGAAGGGATTAAGTCAAGTATTACTGAATCCATTTTATGAATAGAGAAACAGAAAGAGATCCTGTATCCTTTTGGAGGCCCTGGACTGCTGATCATGATCATTTTTGGGCTCTGTGGCAATGGCGGAGATTTTGTGAAGGAATGACTTCTTTTTTCAGTGAGAAAGATTGGCCCTGTGCTAACATCTGTTGCCAATCTTCCTCTTTTTGCTTGAGGAAGATTGTCACTGAGCTAACATCTGTGCCAATCTTCCTCTATTTTATGTGGGATGCCATACAGCATGTGCTAGGTCCATACCTGGGATCTGAACCTACGAACCCCAGGCCACCAAAGTGGAGTAGGTGAACTTAACCACTATGCCACTGGGCCAGCTGCAAGGAATGATTTTTTTTTTTTTTCGAGGAAGATGAGCCCTGAGCTAACATCTGCCAATCCTCGCCTTTTTGCTGAGGAAGACTGGCCCTGAGCTAACATCCATGCCCATCTTCCTCTACTTTATATGTGGGATGCCTACCACAGCATGGCTTGCCAAGCGGTGCCACGTCCACACCCAGGATCTGAACTGGCAAACCCCAGGCAGCCGAAGTGGAATGTTTGCACTTAACCGCTGCGCCACCGGGCCGGCCCCAGGCATGATGTTTTTTAAAGCAGCTCTCCTGGGGCTGGCCCAGTGGCTGAGTGGTTAAGTTCGCGCACTTTGCTTCAGCGGCCCAGGGTTTCACCTGTTCAGATCCTGGGCGCAGACATGGCACTGCTCATCAGGCCACGCTGAGGCGGCATCCCACATGCCACAACTAGAAGGACCCACAACTAGAATAGGCAACTATATACTGGGGGGATTTGGGGAGAAAAAAGCAAAAAAAAAAAAACTTGGCAACAGTTGTTAGCTCAGGGCCAATCTTTAAAGCAGCTGTCCTTTACTGAGCATCTACAATGTCCCTGGCACTACTTGTCTCTCAAGTCTCAACACGACCCTATGAGGAGTATGACCTGTGTGGTGAGTCCACTGGGCTGCTGGTAAACATTTAACAACCAGCATCCACCATGACCAACTTCAAGCTACTTAAGTGGCATCACTGAATGCAGAGTTGGGAAGAGAGGTACAACAGCACTCCATCATATAGTATTTCTACCATGTGGACAAAATACATTTAATAACCTTGATAGCATATATCATAGCAAAATGTAACAAAAAATTAAGAAATTATGAGTTTTTAATACAATTTCTTTGTGAGCTTTGTATATTTAATTTAATTTGTAACATTACTTGCTAAAACACGTTTCCAATGTTCGGCTTTCTTGGGCCGATCCAGTTCCAGCACAACATTGAGCAAGTCACATAAGAACTTCAACCTCAAAAAAAAAGCTACTTAGCCCTCAACATTACTTCCAAGATAGCTGGATCACTGGACCAATAAAATCTCATAGAGAAAATGGAAAGTCAGTCACTTTTCAGAGTTGCTCTGCAGTAAATAGTAGGAGAAAGACATTTCACAGGTCACCAATTCTGATACCATATGGCATTAAAAGCATCTTAACGGAAAAAGCAGAGAATGACATTCATGATAATTTCATACCATAGCCAATTCCAGTTCCAGAATAAAAATCATAAGATAATTTAAGGAAAGCGGTTAAGATTGTATGAAACAAATAAAAATAATCAAGAAGCGACTTAGCCACACAATGAAAATAAAAAACATAGGGTAAAGGCATGTGCTGTTCTAATTTCTACCGAGAATGAAAATATTTTTCAGGGCAAACATGCAATAACAAAGCTAAACTTATATCAATAGTTTTGAAAAAAGTGGAAACAAAGTTCTCCTTGCTATAATTATAGAGTTCTCCTATAATATAAACCAGCTCAAAATCCAGATTGGACCCTTACCCTCTATGTCACTCCTTAAAAAAATAAAATAAAATCTCTAATTATCCAAGAATTACAATTTTCCTATCTTAGCTACATTATTTTTCAATCAATTCTGACTTCATAGTTTCTGAGGAGCACCTTTATTCCTAAGGTGTCAAGTCAGGTAAGCGAAGATTATAACCCATATGCAGACTTCGTGGACTGTCTAAAAGTCCCATCTCAGACACTTCATCCATCTCTCAAGATTTAGGGTCCTTAAAATGCTCACTCTGACTGTGGTAGAGAGGACCAGTTGCCCAAGAAAGATTTGTGCTCCTCTTCATTAGGGTAGAGTCATTGTTAGGAAGCATCACCACCACCACCCTTGTATTGAGATGGGGCCGTGTAACTTATTTCTGGCCACTGGAACGTGGGTAAAAATGAGGAATTCAACTTCCATAAAAATCTCCTACCCTGTCCTCAACTCTCCCTCTTTTCCTGTCTGCTGGCTAAAAGTAAAGGACTCTAAGACTCAAGATGACAGCAGAACACCGAGATAAAAGGTACCTGGGTTCCCTGAAATGCCAAGTGAAAAGGCTGACGAACACCCACATGGGATGGTGGTGTACATGAAAAATAAACTTCTATCAAGTTAACCTCTGTGTTTTCATGCTTTATCTGTAGAGATGCCAGCTCTCTTTCCCTCAACTACTGCAATGGTTGCAAGGAAAAATAATATCTAATTAGCCCTGTACTGTTTGTTGCCTTTGAATCACAAAAGTGATTTTAATGTGCGCTTGCCAAATTTTTCTAAACAGACAGTTAAGATGAGTTGGTTGCTAGGTGCTCCAACTAACCCTAAGCATCTGAAAGATGCACCATTATGGACTGATCTTAACCAACTGAAGAATTTCCCCAGGAGTATCTGGTGTAGGTATGGAGGATGTACAAGATTTTACTTACTCCAGCAGTTTTTAAGTGACAGTATTAAATCATCAAGTGCAGTGAGACTTAACACTTTTCTGGGTCATCGATCTCTCTAAGAATCAGATGGGAGGTGTGGATTCTCTCCAGAAATGGGAACAAAAGTACACACAAAAACGTAGTGTGTACCATTTCAGCTGGTTCATAGGGCCTGGTCCACAACCCGCGAAGTTCATCTTTGAACCAGACTACAGCCTAAAAACCACTTATTCAGGGGGCCTGCCCAGTGGCGCAGCGGTTAGGAGTGCACATTCCACTTCGGCGGCCCGGGATTTGCGAGTTCAGATCCCAGGTGTGGACAGGGCACTGCTTGGCAAGCCATGCTGTGGTAGGCTTTCCACATATAAAGTAGAGGAAGATGGGCATGGATGTTAGCTCAGGGCTAGTCTTCCTCAGCAAAAAGAGGAGGATTGGCAGCAGATGTTAGCTCAGGGCTGATCTTCCTCAAAAAAACCAAAAAACGAAAAAAAACCCACTTATTAAGAGGAAAGAGCATCACATGGGGAGTCAGGAGTCAAGAGCCTGCAGACCTTGGGTATGCCCCTTCTCCTCTCTGATCTGTAGAATAAGAGGCTTTATGAGTAGGTTTCTAATGGCCTTTCCAGCTCTGAGAACACACAAATTTTTAATAGGCAGCTGATTCTGAAATGTTGATCTCTGGCTGGTATTTCAAGTCACACCCATTCTCAGTTTTAAAAGCAGAGTAAAAATAAAAGAAGAAAATTGGCAGCATCACAAAATTTAATGTCTTACTGTGCCACTGATCTCCAGGTTACATGTTTTCCTATAATTTCACAACTAGGTTGGCCTTAGCTGGTCTAAAGCTGCCAGTTCCTCCAGGTGATCAACATGGAAATATACCAAGAACTCCCAATTTTGAGCATGAAATCTCAAGTGATTCATCAGGATGACATTTCTTGGCAGTTAATGAGAGTCGAGAGTCTAGTGAGTTAATCTGGATGGTCAGTAGCTTCCAAGGTGAGCCTGGCAGAATAATGTTCGCACACACCATATACTTCCTTCAGTAGACAAAAAAAAAATCAAAACTTAACTTTCTTTCCAAAGGTAATTTACTATTTTTATCTGGCCTTTTTCCCTTACTTTTCTGGTGCTCTATTGTGTAACAAACCACCTCAAACTTAGAGGTATCAAACTACCACCATTTTATGATGCTCATGAGTTCTAGGTCAAGAATTCATAAAGGATAGAGTAGGGGTCACTTGTCTCTACAGCGTGATGTCAGGGGGCTGCAACAGCTGGGGCTGGTGGACTCACTTCCAAGATGGTTTCTTCACTCATATATCTGGTACCTTGGCTGGAAAATTACTTGAAGACTGGATTTAGCAGGAATTGTCAACCTGAGAACCTATATACGGCCTCTCCGTGTGGCTTGGGCTTCCTCACAGCATGACGGCCTCAGGGTAATCCAACCTCCTATGTTCAGATGTACAGACTCCAAGAGCAAGTGTTCCAGTGAATAAGCCAGAGATTGCATGACCTCTGATCACCTAACCTTGGAAGTCTCATAGCATCACCTCTGCCATGCTCTGTTGGTTGAAGCAATCACAAGCCTGCTCAGATTCCAGGGAAGAGCACCAAAGAATTTGAAGGCATATTTTAAAATTCCCACTCTTAAGGAACAAAACCAATCTGAGAAACTGACAGGAAAGTAACACTATGATCTCAAACATCAACTCACATCAGTCTTAAGATACGGCAGATTCATATACTCAAATAATAATTTGATGCAGGGGATACAAGAAATACAGCAGTGAACCAAACAGACAAATATCCTAGCTCTCATGGGTTTTTTATTTCAAATTCCAATGGGAAAGAGGAAAAATAGTTTTAAAAGGAGATCAAATCAGTTTGTCATAAGTGCTGTAAAGGAAAATAAGTCAAGAAGGTGGAACAGGACATGTTAGGGTGGAGGGGGATCAACTGCGATTTGAAATAGGTGATCAGGGAAATCTTCACGGAAAGGTGACATCTGAGCAAAGAGCTAAGGGAAATGAAGGAAACAGTTGTGCAGACATTCCAGGGAGAGGGAATAGCAAATGCTTAAGTGCCTGGCTAGAGCTGCGTAAGGGATGGGGAAAGCACTAGGTCAGAGAAATGCAGGGGTGGGGGGTGATGGGAGGATGCATCCTACATGTGGAGTCCATTCCATGGACACTGATTTTATCCTGAGAAAAACAGGTAGCCACTAGAAGGTTCTGAGCGAAGATAAACTATGACATGATGCACTTCCTTAATGGACTACTCCAGCTGTTGGACTGCACTGTGGTTTGAGGTTGAGGGTTTGGGGGTTAGGGCAGAACCATAGGAACTAGTAAGAAGCAACTGGAATAACCCCAGCAAAAGGTGACAGAACCTTGGACCAGGGAAGCAATGAGAAGAAATTGAGTTTGGATATGTTTTGAAGGGGAGACTGACTTGAGTTTCTGATAGATTGCCTAGGGACTAAAAAAAGAGGGAAGTAAAAGATGACTTCAAGGCTTCTAGCCTGAACAAGAGGAAGAATGGAGGTGGAATACCAAGATAGGGAAGACTGGGGTGGGGAAGTGGGAGTTATGGGAACCAAGAGTTTGGTTTTGTATGTGTAAAAGATGCTATTAGACATTCAAGTGGAGATGTTGAGTAGGCGGTTGAATAGATGAGCATGGATTTGAGGGGAGAAGTAAGAGCTACAGTTACAATTTTGAGATCAGTGAATAGACAGCACTTAAAACAGTGAGCCTAGATAAGATCAACTCGGGACTGAGTGTAGAGGAGACGACTGAGCCCATGGGCAATCCGACATTATGGTGTCTGAGAAGTGAGAAGGAAACAGCAAAGGAGACTGAAAAGTAATAGCCAGTGAGGTAGGAAGAGAACCCGGAGTGAGGCATCCTGGAAATCAAGCGAAGAAAATGAGTCCAGGATGTAGGAGTGGCCACCTTATCAATTGCTGCTGAGGGGTTAACAGGATGAGGCCAGAGGATTGACCACAGGACTTAGCAACACACAGGTCATTAGTAACTTCAACTACAGCAGTTCTGATGGATAGTGTGAGTGAAAATTTGACTAGCATGTGCTGTTGGGAGAATGGAAGAAGAGAAAAGCCTCAGGCTACTATATTTGCACAGTGTACTATTTAAGTGATCACTTCTTTTATCAAAATTCTGTTTTAGAGGGGCCGGCCCCATGGCTGAGTGGTTAAGTTTGCACGCTCTGCTTCAGCAGCCCAGGGTTTCGCCGGTTCGGATCCCAGGCGCAAACATGGCACCACTCATTAGGCCATGTTGAGGCGGCATCCTACATGCCACAACTAGAAGGACCCACAACTAAAAATATACAACTATGTACCAGGGGACTTTGGGGAGAAAAAGTAAAAATAAAATCTTAAAAAGAAAATTCTGTTTTAGATTTGTGCACTCCTGTTCTAGCAGCATTATCACAACAGTCAAAAGGTGAAAGCAACTGAAATGTCCATCAACAGATAGATGGATTAACAAAATGTGGTGTATAAATACAATACAATATTACTCAGCCTTAAAAAGGAAGGGAATTCTAATGGATGAACCTCAAGGACATTATGCTTAGTGAAATAAAGGAGTCACAGAAAGACAGATACTGTATGATCTCACTTATACGAGGTATCTAGAGTAGTCAAACTCATAGAAACAGAAAGTAGCATGGTGACTGCCAGGAGCTGAGGGTAGGGGAAAATGGGAAGTTGTTTAATGGGTACAGAGTCCAGTTTTCCAAGATTAAAAAGTTCTAGAGATTGGTTGCACAACAATGTGAACATACTCGACACCACTTAACTGTACATTTAAAAATAGTTAAGACAGGGGCTGGCCTGGTGG
This sequence comes from Equus asinus, assembly GCF_041296235.1. NCBI lineage: Eukaryota > Metazoa > Chordata > Mammalia > Perissodactyla > Equidae > Equus > Equus asinus. Next base: position 43,569,647 of record NC_091810.1, on the reverse strand, counting down.
TATAGTGGTTAAGTTCACACACTCCACTTCAGCAACCCGGGGTTCATGAGTTCAGATCCCAGATGCAGACCTACATACCACTCATCAAGCCATGCTGTGGTGGTATCCCACATACAAAAAAATAGAGGAATAATAGCACAGATGTTACCTCAGCGATAATCTTCCTCAAGCAAAAAGAGGAAGATTGGCAACAGATATTAGCCCAGGGCCAATCTTCTTCAAGTAAAAGGAGGAAGATTGGCAACAGATATTAGCTCAGGGCCAATCTTCCTCACCAAAAAAAAAAAAAAAAAAAACCAAGAAGTTTAAGTTTTATGTTACATGTATTTTACCACAATTTAAAAAATTTTTTAAACTGTAAACATAACAGAAACTGTTGATGTCCCACAACCTTGCCCATCTCCATTCTTCTAAAGAGAAACTATCATCTTAAAGTTGGTGTCTATCTTTTTCATGCATGTTTTCTGTGCTTTTATTACATACGTATGTCCTCCTAAATTGCAAAAATCTAACAATAGAGTGCATTCATTTTTAATTTACATAAATTCCTTCTGTCCATATTGCATAGAGCTTTTGCATTCTGGTTTTTACCTCAATAATATTTACGTTTTTAGACTTATCTGTGTAAATAACTGTTTCCTATGCTTTTTTTCCATTACAAACAAGGTTACCATAAACCTCTTAGTACATGAAAAAAACAAACTCTCTTTTAGATATTTGTATACTCTTAAATGCATCAGTATACTCTTAAATCTGTATACTCTTAAATACTCTTAAATAAATCTCCTCTTTCTGAAACATTTTGTTTCTTCTGCTTGGAATAATGTACCACCCTTTTATTCCATTTTGTCTACAGGGATCAGCAAACTACAGCCCACAGGCCAAATCCAGCCCACTACTTGTTTTGGTAAATAAAAGTTTATTGAAACACTGGTATACCCATTCATTTACATATCGTCTATGTTTGCTTGCATGCTACAGGGGCAGAGTAGTTGTGACAAAGACCACATGGCCTCGAAAAACTGGAATTATTTACTATCTGGCCTTTTACAAAAAAAGTTTGTTGACCCCGGTCTAGAATATCTTCAATAATCATCCTAGCCATCTCAGAAAAAACACCAATTCATCACATGGTAGTTTAAAATATGTCCACAAATTCTTTGACATTCCCTTTATAAGGTGAAGCCTAAGTATCTTCCCCTTGGCTGGGGACTGGACTTAGTAACTCACTTCTAACAAATAGGATAGGACAGAAATAACATGTGTGATTTCTAAAGCCTAGTCATAAAAGACACTATGGCTTCCTTCTGGCTTACATTCTTGGATCACTTGTTCTGGAGGAAGCCAGCTGCCACAAAATGAGGACACTCAAGCCGCCCTATGGAGAAGCCCATGTACCATGAAACTGAGGTCTCCTGCCAAGAGCCATGTGAATAAGCCATCATATATAGATCGTCCAGCCCTAGTCAAGCCTTTGGATGCCGGTAGCCCTGCCCAACAGTCTGACTGCAACTTCATGAGGGACTCTGAGCCAGAACCACCCAGCTAAATGATCCCTCATTCCTGACCCACAGAATCTGTGAGATAATGAGTGTTTGTTGTTTTAAGCCACTAAGAAATTGAGTAATTTGTTATAAAGCCATAGATTACAAATATGTCACAGAAAGGCCATTAGCTGACCTTCCAGTCTAGTCTACATCCTGCACCCTCATATATACTCATAACATTGTATCCTTTTACTTCATATCATTGGATATCTCTGCAATTTTCACTAACTTATAAAATTAATGGATTCATGTCTGTGTTCACCATTAAACGGTAAACTCCATGAGCACAGGGACTCCGTATGCCCATTATATTCTCGATAACTAACGTAGTGCCTCCCAAGAGTAAGTGCTCAATAAATATTGATTGACTGATTAAATGAAACAGTGCAAATGACATTGTACTTATAAGCCTGGAAGTTCTATTAAACCTTTTGATCGAAAGGAATCGGATGTGAAAGATGATATTAGCAATAGTTACCTATACATCGCTATGTGATAAGCATTCTCCCAAGCACTTTATAAATATTAACTTGTTTAACCCTCACAATAACCTCTTTAGGTAGGTACTATTATTCTAGGAGTTTTCACTCAAAGAAACATTAGCATAGTGCAGTTAGTAACTTGCCCAATCTACTGCATTGCACCGTTGGACTTTACCTCAGGCGGTCTGCTTCAGGGTCTCTGCTCCTAACCAGCATGCTGTACTGCCCACGTCTCACCAAGTGACTTTGATTTGATACTTGAAGTTGACACCTACATCTCCATTGGCTTCTTTCACTGTAGTCACCTCCCTATTTGAGCTAGTCTTCCATTTCTCCTCTTTTCTTGAGTACTTGAAAATCTAAAGAAACATCTCAATAACAGTTGTCTGGTACTGATATCCGTATTAAATATTAAAACTTAAATGGCAAACATGGTTAGACACACAGAGTGGAGTTAAAAACAATTACTTTCAAATACTAAGAACTTTCTCAACCTCTGACAGATCAAGCATTAAAAAATAATAAAAGATTTAAATGATAGAATTAGTAAGGCTGACTTAATAGACAGTTACACTGAACTTCGGATCCTAAGACCTCCATTTCAAGACTCAATGGACTATTTAAGCAAACTGATCACATACCAGACCACCAAGGAAAACCTCAAATGGATTCCAAAGGCAGACATGATAATAGGCCACATCCTTTACCCATACATAACAAAACAAATTGATAACAAAAGTTAAAAATGAAACCTCACTATATGGAAAGTAAAGCTCACACAGCCTTAAAATTCATCCTCTATAGTTAGGCAGATCCTTTCCTCTCCACAAGGTGTGTAACCTTGGGCAAGTTCCTGAATTTCCTCCGATCCTCAGGATGGTGAAGTTGAAATGAGCTAAGATTGTGAAGTACTTGGCTGGGCTGGCACATAGTACACTCTCAATAATTGCAACGCATCCTTATTATTGTTGTTGCTCCTGAGTGGTTATTAGTGTTCCTGAAAGTATATTAGAGAATGCAGCCTGGCAGAATACCTTTCCTGCCCACTTGTTCTGTGGTCTGATACTGACCACCATTAAGGCATTGCCACTGGCTCTAACTCAATTCAAGGATTACTTACTGAAGGACCACTGTGTGCCAGGTAAAAAACACAAAGAATCCCTGCCTTTGCAAAGCTTGCATTCTAGTACAGTCACTCTCGATGGAGGTGATATCATGCCTAGAGGGTTTGGGGGTCAGCAAGTTTCCCAGTGTTGTTGGAGTGGAGAGAGTGATGAATAGATTGCTGGGAGATAAGGCCCAAGAGGTCAGGGCTGGAGAGGGAACAGATTGTATAAGGACATATAAGTCTTCATAAGATCTTGGCCTTATACAAAAGCCTGCAAATTCTAGAGAGATGGGGAAATAGTTTCCATGGAAATAGATAAATGCGATATAAACTTATTGTTAACTTATTTTTCTAGTGTTCACAAAGAAAATGGACATTTGGGAGCCTGAGATCATACCATCTGAATCTCTGCACACGCACATTTCCCCTTAGTTTGTTTTAATGCATGACTTACTCCTTTTGCTAAATCTGCATTAAAGATGGTTTGACAGATTTATCTTGGTCCTTTGGATGCTACGATCCTGGGAACCATAGAAATTAATAGAATGAGATGCCAGCTCCTAAATACTTGGCTAGTGGTTTTAGCAATGTCCTAGAAGAAATAATGACAATTAAGTATTTAATTCAATAATTACTGAGCACCTAATACATGCTAGGCAATGCAGAGATAATAAAGATAAGTAAAACACTATGCCAGGTCTCAAGGAACTTGATTGTCTAGCGGAAGAGGAAGTACAAACTAGAATACAAGACCACAGAGTAACAGCAGCCACCACTTAAGGAATGCTTACCATATGCCAAGACCTATGCTTCCCATCTAGCCACTGGTTGGATTTGCCTAGCTCGTTACAGATAGGAGTTACCACACCCATGGGAAAACTGCTGCAGACACTCAGACTCAGAGAGTTAAGGTACGATGCCCAAGATCACAGAGCTAGTAAGATTTGAGAGTGTGACCAAGGTGTCTGACACCTAAACTCACATCCTTACTTAATAACATAACACTTGGTTTACACTGCTATTTCTTCTCACTCTTAAACATCTAAGATTTTAACAGTTAGCTAAATCTGACTTCTGGTTTGTTTCTCAGTTCCCTGATAGGACCTCACCCATTTTGAACAACCTGGTATAAGAGAAAATGAGAAGCAAGCATACAGGCCTGATGACAGAAAGAGGGCTATGGAGAGCTTCATGAAAGAGTATGTGTAGGGGCTGGCCCCGTGGCCGAGTGGTTACGTTCGCGCGCTCCGCTGCAGGCGGCCCAGTGTTTCGTCGGTTCGAATCCTGGGCGCGGACATGGCACTGCTCGTCAGACCACGCTGAGGCAGCGTCCCACATGCCACAACTAGAGGAACCCACAACGAAGAATACACAACTATGTACCGGGGGGCTTTGGGGAGAAAAAGGAAAAAATAAAATCTTAAAAAAAAAAAAAAAAAAGAGTATGTGTAGATGGCTAATCTTTAACCATCTTTGGAGTCCTCTGTTAGACTCCTCTGTTGGACTCCTCTGTTTCTGAGCTGAAATACCTCTCCTTGAAAGTTATATACACAGGCCTCTGTTCTACTCATTTGGGAACATAAAGAACAAAGAGAATCCATCTCTCCCATGAGAATAGCTTCCTGGTCCAAAGTCTTCCTTACTAAGGAGTCATTATTCTATCCACTGTGTCTTACATGGCACAGTGTTGCCATATAAGTGCTCTTCACAGCATCCTGGTCGTTCACCTCAGCCTATGCAACTGATCTCATCTGGTTTTGGAAGCTAAGCAAGATTGGGCCTGGCTAGTACTTGGATGGGAGAGCACCTGAGAAAACTGGGTGTTATAGGCTTTTAGTGTGGAGCCAATAACCACAGATAATTATTCCCAGGCCTTGAAACCTAATGGAGTTTGCCCAGCTGGATTTCAAAACTGCATTGAACTAGCCACTCCATTTTACCTTCCATTTCTCCTCTGTTTGCACTGGAGTATCTGTAACTGTTATCCTATGCCTGTCTCACCACTGTCTGTTGGGAGCAGATACTTATTTCTTTAGTTTCACAAGTCCACTGATGGAGTTGTACTTAATAGATTATACCCAGAGCCTCACCTGTACATAATTTACATGATTTAGATGATGGAACTTTTGAACTGATGAGATTTAGATGACATTTTGGGCTTTGAGTTGATGCTATAATGGGAGGAGACCTTTGGAGACCCTGAGATGGGGGAATATATTTTTTATTCGGGAGGAATGTGAATCTTTAGGGGCCAGAGGGGAAAACTGTAGTTGGCAGAATAATGCCGCCTACCAAGATGTCCACCCCTATTTCTAAAACCTGTAAATATGTTACATTACATGGCACAGGGACTTGCAGATATAATTAAGATTATAGACATTAATTGATAGGGAGATTATCTTGGGTAATGTGGGTGGGCCCAACCTAATCACATGAGCCCTTTAAAAGCTCAAGACTGGAGGCAGAAGAGAGATGCAACAGATGGGGAAGTCACAGAGATACTAAGCATGAGAAGGATTCAATGTGCCATTGACGGTTCTGAGATGTTGGGTCCATGTGCAAGGAGCAGAGGAGGCCTTTAGGGACTAAGGGCAGACCCAAACTGATAACCAAGAAGGAAATAGGGACCTCGGTCCAACAAATACATGGAACTAGATTTGGCAAACAACCTAAATGAGCTTGGAAACAGACTGATCACAAAAGAACCTATAGAAAGGAACACAGCCCTAAGAACACCTTGATTTTGGCCTCATGAAATTCAAAGCAAAGGATCTAATTGATCCACACTGTACCAGGACTGCTGATCCGTGAACTAATAAATTTGTGTTGTTTTAAGCTGCTAAGTAGGTGGTAATTTGTTATGGCAGCAATAGAAAACTAATATAGGGTGGTTAATCTTTCACTAAACTATGAACTCCCCTGTTAGACAGTTCTTTCTGCATTGAGGAGACATATATGCCCCTGAAGCTTCTTTTACACAAACTGTCATTTTACTCTTTCAAGGACAAAAGAACAAATCAGGTTCCTCTTCCAAAACAGTTTCCTATCCCATGATGACAGCATCCCAGTCAAAAGTCTTTCTTATTAAAGAGTCCTATTCTGGAGAGAAGGCCAAGATAGTGGCATAGGAAGACCCTGAACTCACCTCCTCTCACACATACACTGAATCTACACTTAAATATAGGGCAATTCCTCAAGAAGAAGAACTGAGGGCTGAGTGAACAGCTTCTGCATGACAAATGATAGAGGGATCACATAGAGATGGGTAGGAGAGACAGAGACACAGTGTCAATGGCAACCCCACCCTTGACAGAGTGACCTGCAGCAGTGGGCAATATCACTGAGGGGCCCACACACAGGCTTGCCCACTTGGGGAGAAAAAAACAGCAGTTTAAAGGGCACTCAGACTATACAAGAAAAAAATCCATTTATTAACCCTAGAGCTTCTTCCAAACAGGCAGAGAACTGCTGGAACTCTCCCTAGGGTCAGAGGCACTGATGAGTGCCACTTTCTTTGGTTCCCCCTCCACCATGATAGTGCAGGCAGGAGCACAACCCAGACATTCTAGCCACCCCAGACTCCTGGCACATACCAGCTCCGGCCAGCCCACCAAGGTGCCCCAGATGCAGGGTGCCCTGGGACTCCCCTGGCTCATGCCCTCCCCAGCTCTGGCCAGCCTGCCAAAGCTGCCCAGCACACACAGTCTACACAGGAAACACTACTACACAAGGCCACTCAGTCAAGACTGGGAGAGGGAGCTGTTTCACCTAATTCATAAAAACAAACACAGAAAGTCAAACAAAATGGAGAGACAAAGGAATATGTTCCAAACAAAAGAACAAGATAAAACTCAAGAAAAAACTCTAATGAAACAGAGATAAGTAATTTACCTGATAAAGAGTTCAAAGTAACAGTTATAAAGATGCTCACTGAACTCAGGAAAAGAATGGAAGAATGCAGTAAGAACTTCAGCAAAGAGTTACAAAGTATAAAAAAGAATCAGAGCTGAAGAATATAATAATTGAAATGAAAAACACATCAGAAGGAATTAGCAACAGCAAATTAGATTATACAGATTGTAGATGATACATCTACAAATTAGGTGGTACAAATTAGATGAGATGATACAGAAGAACAAATCAGTGATCTAGAAGACAAAATAGTGGAAATCACCCAATCAGTACAACAAAGAGAAAAAAACTTTTTGAAAGATAGTTTAAGGGACCTCTGTAACAAAATCAAGCATACTAACATTTGCATTATAGGTGTCCCAGAAGGAGAAGAGAGAGAGAAAGTGGCAGAAAACTAATTTGAAGAAATAATGGCTGAAAATTTCCCTAACCTGGGGAAGGAAACAGATGTGCAGGTGCAGGAAGCATGGAGAGTCTCAAACAAGGAGAACCCAAAGAGATTCACACCAAGACACATTATAATCAAAGTAGCAAAAGTTAAAGACAGAGAATCTTTAAAAGCCCCAAGAGAAAAATAACAAGTCACATACAGGCGAACTCTCATAAAACTATCAGCTGATTTTTGAGCAGAAACTTTACAGGCCAGAAGGGAGTGACAAGATACAAAGTGCTGATAGAAAAAACTTACAACCAAGAATACTTTACATGGCAAAATTATCATTCAGAATGAAGGAGAGAAAAAGAGTTTCCAAAACAACCAGAAACTACAGGAGCTTATGACCACTACAGCAGCCTTACAAGAAATGTTAAAGGCTCTTCTTTTGGTGGAAAAGAAAAGGCCAAAACCAGAAATAAGAAAATATACAAAAGAAAAAACTCTCACTGGTAAAGACAAATATTTGGTAAAAGCAATGAAACAGCCACTTAAAAAGCTAGTATAAAGGTTAAAAGACAAAAGGAGTAAAATTAACTATAACTACAACAAGTAGTTAAGAAATACACAAAATAAAAAGATGTAAAATATGACATCAAAAACATAAAAAATGGGAGGGGCGTGTAAAAACTTAGTGCTTTCAGAATGTGTTCAAACTTAAACAATTATCATCTTAAAATAGACTGATATATATAAATATATAGGCCAATGTATATGAACTACATGGTAACCACAAACCAAATACCTACAATAGATACAAAAGAAAATAAAGAAAAAGGAACCCAAACATCACACTAAAGCAAACCATCAAACCACAAAGGAAGAGACCAAGAAAAGAAGAAATGAACACAAAAGAACTATGACAACAACTAACAAAATGTCAATAAGTACATACCTATGAATAGTTACTTTAAATGTAAACGCACTAAGTGCTCCAATCCAAAGACGCAGGGTGGCTAAATGGATAAAAAACAAGATCCATCTATATGCTGCCTACTAGAGGCTCACTGTAGATGTAAAGACACACGCAGACTGAAAATGAATGGGTGGAAAAAGACATTCCATGCAAACAGAAATGAAAAGAAAGCTAAGGTAACAAAACTCATCTCAGACAAAACAGACTTTAGAACAAAGACTGTAACAAAAGACAAAGAAGGCTATTACATAATGATAAAGGGGTCAATTCAGGAAGAGGATATAACATTTGTAATTATGTATGCACTCAACATAGGAACACCTAAATATATAAAGGAAATATTACAGACATAAAGGGAGAAATTGACAGCAATACAAAATAGTAGGAGACTTTAACACCCCCACTTACATCAATGGATAGATCATCCAGACAGAAAACCAATAAGGAAATATTGACCTAAAATGACCCATTAGACCAGATGGACTTAACAGATATATACAGAAAATTCCATTCAAAAATGCAGAATACACAATCTTTTCAAGTGCACATGGAACATTCTCCAGGATCGATCACATGTTAGTTCACAAAAGAAGTCTCAATCAATTTAAGAAGATTGAAATCATATCAAGCATCTTTCTTTACCACAACAGTATGAAACTAGAAATCAATTACAAGAAGAACACTGGCAAAAACACAAACACCTGGTGACTGAACAACATGCTACTAAACAACCAATGGGTCAACCAGGAAATCAAAAAATACCTTGAGACAAATGAAAACAGAAAGACAACTCTCCAAAATCTATAGGATGCAGCAAAAGCAATTCTAAAAGGGCAGTTCATAGTGATACAGGCCTATGTCAAGAAACAAGAAAAATTTCAAACAAACTATCCAATCTTAGATCTAAAGGAACCAGAAAAAGAACAAAGCCCAAAATTAGTAGAAGGAAGGAAATAATAAACAACAGAGTCGAAATAAATGAAGTAGAAACTAAAAAAAAAAAAAAAAAAATAGAAAAGATTAATAACAGTAAAAGATAGTTCTTTGGAAAGATAAAGAAAATTGATAAATCTTTAGCCAGACTCACCAAGTGAAAAACAGAGAAGGCTCAAATAAATAAAATCAGAAATGAAAGAAGAAAGGTTACAACAGACACCACAGAAATACAAAGAATCATAAAAGACTACTTTGAATAATTATATGTCAACAAATTGGAAAACCTAGAAGAAATGGATAAATTTCTAGAAATATACAACCTTCTATGACAAAATCATGAAGAAATAGAAAATCTGAATAGACTGATTATAAGTAATGAAATTGAATTAGTAACTTAAAAACTCTGACAAAACATAAGTACAGGACTAGACAGCTTCACAGGCAAATTCTACCAAACATTTAAAGAGTTCATACCTACCCTTCTCAATTTATTCCAAAAAAATTGAAAAGGAAAGAATACTTCCAAACTCTTTTTACAAGGCCAGCATTACTCTGATACTAAAACCACACAAACATACCACAAAAAAAGAAAATTATAGGCCAATATCCCTATTGAGCATAGATGTAAAAATCCTCAACAAAATAGCAAACCAAATTCAACAATACATTAAAGGGATCATACACCACAATCAAGTGAGATTTATTCCAGGGATGCAGGATGGTTCCAGGGATGTAGGATCAAAAATCAATCAATGTGATACACCACATTAACAAAAACAAAGGATGAAAATCACTGATCATCTCAATAAATGCAGGAAAAGCATTTGAAAAAATTCAACATCCATTTATGATAAAAACTCTCAACAAAGTAGATATAGAAGGAAGTTACCTCAACATAATGAAGGCCATACACGACAAACCCACAGCTAACACCATACTCAACGGTGAAAAGCTGAAAGCTTTTCCCCTAAGATCAGGAACAAGACAGGGATGCCCACTCTCACCACTTTCAACATAGTATCGGAAGTTCTAGCCACAGCAATTAGGCAAGAAAAAGAAGTAAAAGGCATTTAAATTAGAAAAAAAGAAGCAAAACTGTTACTATTTGCAGATGACATGATACTATATGTAGAAAGCCCTAAAGACTCCACCAAAAACCTATTAGAACTAATAAATGAATTCAGTAAAGTTGCAGGATACAAAATTAATATTCAGAAATTGGTTGCATTTCTATACACTAATAACAAGCTATCAGAAAGAGAAATCAAGAAAATAATTCCACTTAAAATAGCCTCAAAAAGAATAAAATATCTAGGAATAAATCTAACCAAGGAGGTGAAAGACCTTTACTCTGAAAACTATAAGACACTGAAGAAAGAAACTGAAGACAACACAAATAAATAGAAAGATATACTGTGCTCACAGACTGGAAGAATTAATATTGTTAAAAAGTGTCTATAATATCCAAAGCAGTCTGCAGATTTAACACAATCCCCATCAAAATACTAATGGCATTTTTTCACACAACTGGAACAAAGAATTGTAAAATTCTTATGGAATCACAAAAGACACACAGCCAGAGAAATATTGAGAAAGAACAAAGCTGAAGGTATCACGCTTCCTGATTCCAAACTATACTACAAAGCTATAGTAATCAAAACAGTACGGTACTGGCAGTAAAATAGACACATAAATCAATGGAATAGAATTGAGAGCCCAGAAATAAACCCACACATATATATGCAATTAGTCTATGACAAAGGAAGCAAGAATATACAATGGGGAAATGGCAGTCTCTTCAATAAATGAGGATGGATATACTGGACAGCTACATGCAAAAGAATGAAATTGGACAACTATCCTACACTATACACAAAAACAAATTCAAAATGGATTAAGGACTTGAAGGTAAAATCTGAAACCATAAAACTCCTAGAAGAAAACATAGGCAGTCAGCTCTTTAACAGGGGTCTTAGGAATATTTTTTTGGACAGTCTCCTCAAACAAGGGCAACAAAAGCAAAAAATAGACAAACAGGATTACGTCAAACTAAAAAGCTTTTGCAAAGTGAAGGAAACCATCAACAAAACGAAAAGGCCACATACTGAATGGGAGAATATATTTACAATTCATACATCCAATAAGGGGTTAATATCCAAAATATATAAAGAACTTACACAACTTAATATCAAAAAGAAAACTTGATTAAAGGATGAGCAGAGGGCCAGCCCCAGTGGCCTAGTGGTTAACTTCAGAGCACTCTGCTTTGGCGGCCCAGGTTCTTTTCCCAGACATGAACCTACACCACTCGTCTGTCAGTGGCCATTCTGTGGGAGCAGCCCACATACAAAAAGAGGAAGATTGACAACAGATGTTAGCTCAGGGCAAATCTTCCTCACCAAAAAAAAAAAAAAGAAAGAAAGAAATGAGCAAAGGACTTGAATAGAAACTTTTCCAAAGAAGACATACAGATGGCCAACAGGTACATGAAAGATGTTCTACATCACTAATAATCAAGGAAATGCAAATCAAAACCACAATGAGATACCACCTCACACCTGTCAGAATGGTTATTATCAAAAAGACAACAAATAACAAGTGTTGGTGAGGATGTAGAGAAAAGGGAACCCTTGTGCACTACTGGAGGGAATGTAAATGGTACAGCCACCATGGAAAACAATGGCTCAAAAAATTAAAAACACAACTACCATAGGATCCAGTATTTCTACTTCTGGGTATTTATCTGAAGAAAACAAAAAGACTAATTCAAAGAGGTATGGGCACCCCTATATTCATTGCAGCATTATTTACAATAGCTAAGATATGGAAGCAACCTAGGTGTCCACTGATAGATGAATGGATAAAGAAGATGTGAGATTATCTATATTTTTCTATCTATCTATATAATGGAATATTACTCAGCCATAAAAAAGAATTAAACCTTGCCATTTGCAACAACATGGAGGGACCTAGAGGGTATTATGCTAAGTGAAATAAGTCAGAAAGAGAAAGATAAATACCATATGATTTCACTTAGATGTGGAATCTAAAAAAAACAAAAACAAACTCATAAAACCGTGGTTACTAGAGTGGGGAGGGGATGAGAAGGTGAGTGAAATAGGTGAAGGTGATTAAGGAGTACAAACTTCCAGTTAAAAAATTTACCAGTTATGGGGATGTAATGTATAGCATAGGGAATACAGTCAATAACATTGTAATAACTTTGTATGGTGACAGTAACTAGACTTATTGTGGTGATCACTTCATAATGTATATAAACATCAAATCACTATGATGTTCATCTGAAACTAATAAGACATTGTATGTCAATTATATTTCAGTTAAAAAAAGAGTCCTATTCTACCCACTGTCTCTTATATTACAGGGTGTCAGGTGTTCTCATCTATACACAGGTCACTTACCTCAGTCCACTTCTGTGTCTTCAGTCTTCCTGAGAGCCAGATGTGAGATAGGAACTGTTGTGACTCTATGATTTTGATTTCTGTTTTTTGTTTTTTTTAATATTGGCACCTGAGCTAACAACTGTTGCCAATTTTTTTTTTTTTTTTTTTTTGCTTTTTCTCCCCAAAGCCCCCCAGTACATAGTTGTATATTTTAGTTGTGGGTCCTTCTAGTTGTGGCATGTGGGACACCACCTCAGCGTGGCCTGATGATCGGTGCCATGTCCGTGCCCAGGATCCAAACCAGCAAAACCCTGGGACACCAAAGCAGAGTGTGCAAACTTAACCGCTGGGCCATGGGGCCAGCCCCTATGACTTTGATTTCTTAAGGGAGGGCTGGTAGGGGACCCCCGATGGGAGGGAGGGAAATCATATACAGAAGAGAAGGAAGTGAAGCAGGGATGTTGTTGTATAGGAAATCTAGCCCGAGCCTGAGTCTGAGCCTACAGGGAGTTTTAGAGAGTCAACTGTGATCTAGAATCTGTCCCACTTGAGGCCAGGGGCCCCGGCTTCTACACCCCTGCTCTAGTCAGTCACTGCCTGAGGGCCGCCAGGGCACTTCTGGACAGGAGGGAGTTTGGCAACTCCAGTTATCCAGAGGCACACCTCCAGTAAAGATCACAGGTGTGAGCCATTGGCAGCAGCACCCACAGGCACTGGAAGATGGGCATATTTGCCCAGTAAATGGGTTGCCAGGGGGTCGGAGCCAGGCAAAATTAGCATCTGCTACAGTTCATGATTCAGAGGTTGTGCACAGAACTCCAGGTTTGGTCTGAAACAGCATGGAGGGAGTACAGTTGGATTCCATTTCTCTTACTTTAGATAACTAGCTTTAAAACTTTTATTTTAGCAGCGTAAGTGTGTTTTATTCCCAAAAAAAATTCTACATGAGACATACACACACACACACAGGATAAAATTGAGCATCTACTGTGTTTTAGACACTGTGATGGGTCCTTTAGATAGGAAGGAAGATAGATTAGTCCCTGCCATCATGAGGCTCACTGTCTGGTAGGAGAGGCAGTCAGAAATACGTAAAGAAACAAATGAAAAACTGCAAATGTATACAGATGGTAAGTGCTATACAAACAATAGCAATAAATGGATGCTGAGATGGCGATAATGGGGGAGGCAAATATATGACCCACATCCATGCTGAACACGGGCTCAAATTTCTAACTTTTTAGCTCTGAACTGTAGCTTCAATTAAGGTACTTCATTTTTCCCTGTTATCACCCCCTCCCCCCTTAACTTGAATCTAGCGGTCAGGGAAGGCCTCCCAGAGGGGATGACATTCAAGCCAAGACCTGGAAGATGAGCAGAAGCTGGCCATGCAAACACCTGTGGGGAGAGTGGTCCAGGTAGAGGGAACAAAGAAGTAGAAAAAAGTGGATCTACTATGATTGCTGGGGTGAGAGGAGAGGAAAGTCCCAGAGCCCCCACTCTGTGCACTGCAGGAATCCTTGCAGTACCTTCTGGGAACTCCAGGGCCCTCGGAACACCACTTGAGAATCATCATTCTGGGGTTCATATTTCTAGTCACAGATTCTAAACCTGGATTCAAGAAAGTCACTGGCTTTCTATCCAGTTGCCTCCAGGGACCACCCAACCATCACTCCATGTTCTTGGATCTTTATGCACTTTTCCTCACATCCCTGTCGCTCTCGAGTACTCGGAGAAGGCGTGGGAGAGGGAGTGCCTGCCTCTTCACAGCTCCAGCCAGAGGGCCCATTTTAGAGATGCCAGCAGAGGATGGCATATGAATCAACAGTGTGTTCCCTGCACACCCCCACAGTCCAGATGGCTGCACATCACAGGAGCAGAGGGCCACTCCTACGCACACAATGTCCCTGGCTAGAGACACGTGCCACACTTCAGACCATGAGGGAACACACTGCGGTAGTGTGGTAACATTTTTACAGAAAAGGACACGGTCTTTCTTTTGCTGCAGATTTTCATTTCAAACACCCATCTGTAGCAAAAACTTACAGTGTAAAATACTGAGGGCTCATAGAATTGGCAAGCACCATAGGAATCAGCGAGTGCAGCTTGTCACAGCGTGAGTCCCTTCATATCCCTGATGTGGGTCACTGAGCTGCACTTGAACGATTTCAGATCCAGGTGGTCACACCTCCACGAAGCAACTGTGATAGCTGGAAAGTTCTCTCTTTACATATGTTAACTCAAAATCTGCTCCCTCCAACTCACCTCCACTTGGTCTGGTTCTTCTTTACACAGAATTTAATAATAATATCTACACTAGCCATTCATTGAGGCCTTGCCATGTCCCAAGAACTGTGCTAAGTATCTGACATGAAATATGTCATCTAACCCTCAGCCCAAACTTGAGAGGCAAGCACTAATCTTATCCCCACTAGCCAGGAGGAAATCTAAGCCTCAGAGAAGATAATGGAGCAGCCCAAGACCAGACCACGGAAGAGCAAAGCTGAGATTTGGACCCACGGCTGTTGTTCTCCAAAAGCTCAGCCAAGCTTTTGAAGTGCAGCCTCCAGAGAACAAATCTATCTCTTTTTCATAAGAAGTCACTCCAGGTATGAGAAGCCAGCCTGCTCTTCTCTCCTAAAGACTTTTCTTCTCTACCTAAAACATCTCCAGGTCCTCCAGCCATTCTTGATAGAACGTAAGAGCCCAAATAAGAACCATTCTGGTGACTCTTCTCTGGAAAATTCCAGCCTCTAATCTCCTTTCTACAACATGGTGCCAAGAACTGGCCATTCCACACGCAGCCTGACAAGGGCAGAGTCCACTGAGTGCATCTTTACACATCTTCTCAAGTACCCAAAAACTGGGTCAGCCATTTCAGCAGCTGCGAGTGACACTGTTCTGCATCAAACAAAGATGTTCCTGAATCAGAAATGGTGTGACCATAGGTGTGTGGGACAAGGTGGGGGTCTCACATGAATAAGTCCAGGGCCAGTCTCCCCAGAGAAGCGTGCTATACACAGGTGGTCCTTGGCTTCCCCTGTGGGACTTGCAAACATTTGTCTTTCAGGCATCACAGATGGAGCCTTTTAAACCATCATCCATGCACTGAACTGAAGTTTTAGGGTTTCAGATGGTGAACAAAACCTGTTGGTGCTGCTTGCATGCCAACCCTAAATCTGCTCAAAATCCTCACCATCTAGTCTTTGCAGCAGATTCTGTGCTACCCTGGAATGTTTTACTGCCTGTGTCCTTATTATTGTTTTAAAATTAGTGGAAAACTGAAGCAAAAGGACTGAGATAAGTGACAACGAGCACAATCCAAAGGACTGAGACAGGTGGCACAAATGCATTTTGCAGCTCAAAATAGCTCGTCGTTAGCATGAATCTGAGGCTTTAGCCAGGCAACTCCCTTTCAAGTATGAGGCTGAGCAATAAAATTATTAATGCTGCCAGAAAGAGATCCCTAAAGATTGTGTCTAAAAAATAAAATATAATTTGAGATTTTAGATTTTTTTCACTTCTCTGGTCCCTTTCTCCTATAAAACAGGTAAGTGTAATAACTGACTTTCGGACATCTGATTTGCAAACTGCTTCTAGCTTTACCACCAACCAGCTGTTAAACCTTGGACAGGGTGCTAGACCTCTCTGTGTCTCATGGCCTCGTCTGTAAATGGGGACAACAGCTGCACCCGCTCTATTTATTATGAAGATGAATGAGTTAACAGGTATAAAGCCAGCATGCAACGGTGCCTAGAAGAGTACCTGGAACATGGTTCAACAAATGTTGGCTATTTAATATTTTATTAATAGTGTATGACCCAAGTGAAAAGCTAAAATCATCATGACCATCTGGAGTTCAGAAGGCAAGACAAGCCAATGCAGGAAGGCCAAGGAGCTGGAAAAGGGGCATGCAACCTGGGGGCAAGGGGGGGGCGGGCAGGAGGGTGGGAATCCTCACAAAAAGAGGATGCCCCTAGGATGGCAGATGGTCCCTTTGGAAAAGTGTAATAGGCAAGAGGCAGCCTATTATAAGGAGACAGCAGAAGGGCAGTGATGGGTCACATGTGGAGGTCAGACACAGGCAGAGGGAGCCCCTGTTGGGCAAGCTGGCAGCAGAGGGGAGCCCAGGGGCAAGTTTTAGTCCTCAGGAGGTCCAGGGGAAAAAAGCAGGCCTCAGTCTAGGAGCAAGAGTAGTGGGATCCTGAGGCAGGTACTAGACCTAGAGAAGCTATGCCTCAAACTGTCTGAGGGCAGGCTCTGAGCTGCTGTCTGGTCCCCCAGCACACGGCACACCATCTAGCACATGGCTGAAACAAGAGCACCTAACACCCACTGCCAAATGCCTTCTCTATGCCTGGGCCAGTTAGGTCCTCTTCATGGCCTCTCTCACACAACCCTCACCAACAACTCCCCAAGGTCCTGAGATTATCCTCATTTTACAGATGAGACTAAGGCCCAGAGAGGTGAAACGACTAGCCTAAGTGCTAGGAGGAGATAGATGGATGGATGGCTAGATGAAATAAGTTGGCAACATGGTTTCAAACCTAAGGCAGAAGCCACTTCCTAGAAAGAAACTGCACATTAGCCTCCGATCTCATCCCCCCACCATAATGGCCTCAATGTCCCCCACTGCAGTCACAGTCATCCATCCACACTCTCCCAACACAGTCCCCAGGCTGTCCCTTCTACTCCGTTCCCTTCATTCATTACAGTCTCTCAAAGGCCCAGTTCAAATCCCATTTACCGTAGGAGGCCACACGTACACACAACTATTAATTCTTCCTTCTCGTCCTGCACGCTGCTTTTATTTCCATTAGAATGCTGATAACAATGGCTAACTTTTTAGACTAGCTTCCATGTACCACGTACTATGCTAAAGTGTACATGTTCTACATCCTTCAACCTTCACAATTCTCTCCATTTTATAGGCAAGGAAACTGAGGAACTATGTGGCCTAAGATAATACGGTTCAGATTCAATCCCTAGACTGTCGTCTTACCCAGCTCTTTCCAATATTCTCTATCATATGTACGTGTATGTCTTCCATGAGAGTCCTGGGAGGGTGGGGCAGAATGTGGCCGCCCAATCTCTAACATAACTCCACAGCGCCCACCCATTGTTGACATTCACCACTGTTTGCTAAGTCCAGTTGACTTCCTTAAATTCCAACCATGTTTAGAATGAGGTTAATATTTGTAACAGGGCCTGGCACGTGATAAGAATGAAATAATATGCTTAAATTAATTAATTAATTAAATAGCTCAGTGAGAGATGCTATATATAATCTCACTTATATTCCATCTATTTATTTCTACTCAGTGTTGTTCCAGGAGAGGTTTAAGGCAATGTTTAACCCTTATACTAATGCTCTGAGGGGCACATTATCATCCCCATTTAACAACTGAAAAATCTGAGGATAGGAGAATTCATGAACCTTTACTCAAGTCACTGGACTGGTGAGCAGCCGAGAGAACTTGAACCCAGGCCTCCCAGAAAGCAGAGACCATGCTTTTCTATCACATGGGGCTCAGGCTTGGGACCAGGCAGGAGTGGGAATCACTTCAGGGTGGACTTGATACTGTGTTACCTGACTCAGGTGAATTCCCTTCAATGAAAGGCCATGGAGTCTTAACTTGGGATGGAGCTAAGCCTGAAGAAGGTGACCCATTGGCCTCATTAATGGCCCAGTGGGGAGCTGGAGAGCTTCGGAATTGGGGATGCAGGCAGATCCTAAACCTAGACCCCAAGAAACACGCTCATTTGACATTGGGTGTCAGACAGTTTTCTATAAGGTCTCCCCACTAAGTAGTACAGCCAAGGCCAGCAGCCACATCCCAATGGAAGGGGCCCCAACGGCAGGGGCACTCTTTGAGCTGCCTCTGCTCATGAAACTATCTACCCCATTTTGATTTATCTCTGCGTAAAGTTGTTCAATTAATTCACAAAACTGGTATATGATGGATTGGCAGCCCATATTGATGTTGGCGAAGAAAATTCACTAATGTAGGGAAACGATTACTAAAAATTAAATTAAAAGAGTTGTTTACCAAACAGTGCATGCTTTTGCTTCAATAAAGAATTATAAACTATATGGAAGAAAAAGACTGAAAGAAAATATGTCAAAATGCTACCAGAGATTAGTTATAGGAAGATCATAAGTAATTTTCAAGTTCCTTTCTTGTGAATCTACACTTTCTAAACTGCCTAAAGGGAACATGCATTAATCTTATTAAGAATTTACACATTCTTGTCTTTTCTTTAAACTGCCAATGCATGAGCTCATTTTAATTGCGACAAGAACCCAATAAGGCAGTATTATTAACCCTATTTTGTAGCTTAGGAAACTGAGGCTCAGAGAGGTTAAGTTATTTGCCCAAGGTCTCAGAACGTTGTGATGGTGCAGTCAGATTTTGAATCTAGGAGCCAAAACCCAGAGCCCTAACTCTGGGGCTCAGAGGGACAGCATGAGTAAAGTCATGGCAATAAAATAGCCAGGTCAAGAACAACTCCACACCTATGGTCTTATTTGAGCTTCACAATTTTCCTGTGAATTAGGCAAGGCTACCACCTTTATCCCCATTATACAGATCAATAAACTGAGACTCAGGGAGCTTGATTAGCTTAGGAAGATCACTCAGCTATCAAGTCTGGTCAAATTATTCATTGCCTAGTGTCTATATCTTCTATCAGGTCCATAAGGTCCCTAAAGAAAATTGAAGCATCTGTCTTGGTCACTGCTATATTCTAGCACATAGCAAGGACCCAACAAACAGTAGGCATTCAGTAAAGATTTGTTTGAAGAGTGAAAGAATGAAGTTCAGAAAACAGCATATAATAGGTTGAATGGCGGCCATCACCACCCCCCTAACCCAAAAGGTAAGCCTCCCCAGAAACTGCAAATGTTACCTTATGTGGAAAAAAGATCCTTGTGGTTAAACCTAAGCTAAGGATCTTGAGATGAGATCATCCTGGATTATCTGGCCAGGCCCTAAATTCAATGAAAAGTGTCCTTATAAGAGACAGAGGGAGATCTGAGACATACAGAAGAGGGGAGGACACAGACACACAGAGGAGAAGGTGATATGGAGATGCAGGCAAGGATTGGAGGGTGTGTGACTACAAGCCAAGGAATGCCTGGAGCCACAAGAAACTGGAAGAAACAAGGAATAAATTCTCCCCTAAAGCCTCCAAAAGGAGTATGGTCCTGTTGACACCTTGATTTCAGACTTCTGCCCTCCAGAACTGTAAGAGAATAAATTCCTATTGTTTTAAGCCATTAGGTTTGTGGTAATTTGTTACAGCAGCTCTAGGAAACTAATACACAGCACCAACAGCAACATGGGCGTGCACTACACTTTACAGTTTACAGCACTTTCACAGACGTACTTCACCTGACCTTCACAAAAGCTCCAGGGGAATGCAAGGTGGTTTGACCCATTTTTCAGATCAGCACGATGAACGACAAGTAGTTGGATTTACCCTAGCACAGGGGAAAATGTAGGGGCGCAGTGAAAGTAAAGGTGCAGCCAATTCTCACGAGCCTTAAAGGCCAGACTAAGTCACTCAAGCTTAGTTCACGGGCTTCAGGAATCACAAGATCAGAAATATACTCAGTGAAGATGAATTAGGCAGCAACCTGGAGGCTGGTGAGTTCAAGGAAGGCAGATCATTTAGAGTTATTTTAATAACTTAATAACCAAGGAAATGGGGGCCTGCAGAGAAGGGAGGCCATGAGCCTGGAAAGTAGAAGGACGATGAGAGGGCTGAGTAGGCCACACTGACGTGTCCAGAAAAATAATAACAGCTGCTGTTTACTGAACCCCTACTCTAGGCCAGGCCCCATGCCAACTGCTGACAGACATTACTGCATCTCTAATCCTTACACGGTAACCAGCGCTATTCTCATTTTAAAATGAGAATCTGGAGATTAAGGAGTTTGCCTGGGGTCACCCAGCTTGGAGCCGAGGAGGCAGGCCTTGAACTGACCCCCGACTCGGGCGCCTACATGTCCCACTACAAGGTGTGGCTACAGAGACAGGAGGTGGTAAGCAGCTTCAGGTGGAGGAGGCGAACGTTTAAAAAAAATGCTGATCATAAGAGCCACCACCCAAAGTGATGGTTTCTTTCTCTTTTTCAAATAATGCTTAGAAAAAAGTAAAATTTACCCATAATCCCACTATTAGAGATAACTGTTGTCAAGAGTCTGGCATAAATGGGCTCTCCAGACCGTTTCTCCATGACTATGTATATATGTGTACATGAAGGGGTATGCACGCATGTGTGCATGTGTCCTCTTTAATTAAAGTAAGACAATGCTATACTGTACTTCCCCACAGGGCGGTCTGCTGTATGCATCTAACATCAAATCCTAATAACCTAGTCCCTTATATAAACTTGACCAGTAGGGCAACAGTGGGCGAAGGGTACCAGGAGGAGCAGTGAGAGTGGTCTATCCCATGGGGAGGAGAATTTTATCACTGGCATTGTTTAGAAACCCCAAAGCATTGTGAATAAAAGCATACCGATTTTTAGTCAGCTTATTATTGTTTCTAAATCCTCCACAGACAATCCACAGTGTTATCACCTGTGCCTAGAGAGGGCTGCATCTACTGCCCTGCCCACTTTGGCGAGCCACTGCATTAGGGAAATAGCAACCTGGGTGGGTGGGTGGGGGTAGGAGAAGGCGGTGGTTCTCAGGGATGGGGAATGGCCAGCGGCTGGGCAACACAATGGGAGGTGCACACCATGCTCTTGTCAGACAAGTAAGAAAACTGTCCCCATTCCCTCCTCACAGAGATCTTGAGAAAACATATGAGGCAATACCCACCATATCCTTTGTGATCCTGAGAGGAAAGGTACCAGAAAAGATAAATTTAAAGTATATTAAAAACACAGCCCATCTTCGATGAAGGCCAGGCAACCGCATCCACAGCCCAGCAGTTCCCCTCTAAACTCACTGCTGAGTAACAGGACAGATGACTTTCTTTTCTTTTCTTTTCTTTTCTTTTCTTTTCTTTTTAACATATCAAAGACCAAAACTTCTTGAGATGAGTTATTGAGAAGATATAAAGGAAATTGAATAAACTTCTCTAAAAACAATCAAGCTGTCCACAAAGACACGATCGGAGTTTAGCTTCTAAAACCTATAATGGTATAATTTTCCTGTTGGCCATTCCCTTGAAATAATAATTGAACTGGCAAGTCCATTCCTCATAAACACTTTCATCATCTTTGGCTTGACGAGGCCTAGCTACTGAGCCACAGATAAAAGTTTCTTCAAGATAGTAAATCGTGAGCCATATGTTAGAAATTACCCTGACTCCCCCATAAATGGGACTATACCCCCCTCTGTCCTTTCCAAAACAGTGGAAGAGATTTTTGGCAGCGAGACTCACATTAGAATCCCTGGGAATAACACTGCTAATCCCCAACACGACACTTCAAAGCCTTCAGAGTCATATTTCACAATAGTATTTTCATAGCATCCGTAGAGATCATGTTTATAAAAACAGATACAAAATAATGAAAAAAGATCATTTGAAATTGAGCTCCAGCCACTTCAGGGGTGAGAAAAGCACTTGTGTTGGCTATACCTGTGCCTGAAACAGGAAACATCATGAGACAGAGCAAAATATCATGATGGAAAGCTGGGCTCTGCAGACACACAGCCTGGATTCTGACCCTGGCTCCACTAATTTCTAGCTCTGTGACCTTGAGCAAGTAACTCAACTTCTCTGTGTCTCAGCATCAGTATCTGTAAAGTGGGGATGGTAACAGTATTTGCTTCACAGTTAGGAGAATTAAATTTAACAATATAAAAGCTTCTAAACTTTTTGGCTGCAATTTTCTGAAATACACTTTAGAATAGGCCTCCTGCTATAGCAAATGACTTGAGTGACAAGTTGAGTCGAGGTTTTCAGAGACCATGCCTAGAAGTGGAATATTCACTTTTGCTCATATTCCATTGGCCAGAACTTAGTCACATGGCCAAACACATAAGGGCATCTGGAAATGCAGTCCGGTGGCATTACCATGAAGAACAGGGGAATGGGGTACTGATGGCAACAGCAGCGTATACAACATGGATTTAACAGAAATAAAAGTTTTCATGAAACACTTCCTCTACTTACTAAACATGAGAAACTCTGATATTTCTGTTCCATTCCACATCACTGTAATCTTTTTTCATTTAAAACTTGTTGGTCATGACCCAATCAGCTGATTTTCACAATCCACTAATATTTTGCAATTCACCATTTGCTCAACAAGCGTTAGTTGTTGTTATTGACAACAGTGGTGGCAGCAACCGTTGCTTTGAGCAAAAGAACAAACTAGATACTTTCAAATTTTTCCAAAAATTCTTGGCATTTGGGTTCCTAAGACTTTACAACAAAGACATGCTTGAGTTCTGACTGCAGGTATTAGGAGTCTGAAACATGCATCTAGAAACACTGGTCAATTCCTAGAGCCCAGGCTGCCTTTAGAACACATAACTAATTACAATCATACATTATAGAAAGTAATAGAAATAAATATGTACATACATACACACAAACACACATGCGTGTGCATACAAATGAAAAATGACCACTAAAAAGAGACTGGCGAAGACATAAAGAAGAAGGAGCAATGACGAGAAAAAGGGAGATTAGCCTCTCTGAACATACGGCAGCAAGCACAGCGCCCCGAGGAAGCACAGGTGCCGCTTTATCAACGAGTGGGAAGTGATGCATCAGGGCTTGCTCTTCATATCCTTGTCCTATAAATTCCTGACAACTCGTGCATAAGTTAGTACAATGTTCTTCCCTGGCCTTCTTAATGTGCTGAGGGTTTTAAAGTTCCTCTTAATAGTGATGAGGAGGCTACGTAAGGAGATAAGAAGGGTATGACATGATCAGGTGTGCATTTCAGATGGACACCTTGGGATATACAGGAGCAGGCCTGACCTGAAGCAGGGAGACCAGTGAGGAGGCTGCCGCGATAATAAGTCACAGAAGACAGTGGCCTGAGCTAAGGCAGAGATGGTAGGTAGAGGAAGAAGGGCCTTGAATCAGTGGACACACAGAGTTTCAAACTGTTAGGTTTGGGTGATTGACTTGCAGATAAGAAAAATCCCCCAAGGAGGATGCACAGGTTTCTGACTTGGACAAGCGAGTCGATGAAAGTGCCGTTTATTGAGATGAGGAACACAGAAAGAGAAACGGAGAATCTGATGAATTCAATTTTGCACAAAGTTATGTTTGAGGTACCTGAGGCTCAGTCAAAAGATGTCCAGTTAGCCTTGGAAACAAGGCCTAGAGGTGAGGTAAGAGCGTTGTGGAGATCCAGATTTGAAATGATGAGCAAATGAAGGATGGTTAAAGCCAGAGAGTCACCCTGGGACTGGATCTTGCCTATAAAGACACCACAGGCCAACCCCCTACCTCCAGTGCCACCAGCCCACTGTACAACAGGAGGTGGGGGGTAGAAGGGAGAATGGGAATGAATTTAGGTACTCACTAGACAGAAGGGGCAAGAGCATAAAACCCAAGTAACCTTGGACTATGGCTCAGATTCTTTATTCATTCAACAGGTGTTTATCAAGCATCTACTATATGACAGACACTGTGCCAGGGACTGAGGAAAACGTGGTAAACAAGAGAGACATAGTACCCACCCATGGTCTTGTGAGCAAGGCAGCTGAAAACTAGGAGCAAATAAAAAATGAAGTAGGCAATGCTATGAAAGAAACAGGGTGCTGAGACAGAGAATGTCAGGGATGGGAAAGGACCTACTTAGATTACAAGATCAGAGAAGACTTCTCTTAATAGGTAGCATTTAAATGGAGACCTCAAGGATAAGAAAGAACCCAGTGAAGGAGGGGAAGCAGAGGGTACTGGGTTTTAGACAAAGGCAAAGAAACGATATTGGATATTTGAAAAACTGACAGAACAGTGTTCTGGAGCTTAAAAAGCAAAGGGGCATGGTCAGCAAGGGTTGGATCGTGGGAAGGAGTTTGGATTTCACTCTAAAGATGACAGACAGCCATCAAAGGTATTTAAGCAGGAGAATAACATGACATGACATACACTTTTAAGAGTATCACTCTAGCTGCCATGTAGAGAATGAATGAAGGAGAAATCATGGACTCGGGCATCAGATAAGGAGTGAACAATCATGGTGGTCTAGACCAGGGGATTAGTTGGGGACATAAGAGTCAAATGGATTTGAAATATAATTGGAGGTATAATCATCAGGACTTGGTTATAATTAGGATGCAGTGGGTGCGAGGAACAGTCAAGAATGATCCCTAAGTTTCCAGCATGAGCAACTGAGTAGATTTGAGTATCTGTCTCCCAAGATTATAGTGAGGGATGAAGAATGTAACATATGTGCATCACTCAGCACCAAGGCCAGCACATTAGGTAAGGGAGCTGTAAACAGGGAGCTTCCTCATCATTATTACTCTTCCCCCTCAACACCTCCACGAAGAGAAGGTTTAAGGACCGCTCTGTCCTCATTTTCTCCTCTCCTCCATCACATGGAATCCTGGACTGTTCTCTTACCTTCTTTCCCACGCATTTTGCCTACTCAAACCCTCACCAGGGGGAAAAAAAAAACTAAAAAATACTTAGTATCTTTTTTGTGAACAAAAATATCTTCCCTCCCAGCTCTAACTTTCCTCTCAGCTCTAACAAGTAACTCACATTAGTCAGTTCCTCCCACCAGGGCCACCCTCACCCAGCCGTGAATCAAAAGGTGTTCCTTTCCTAACGTCTAAAACTCCAAATGGCTCTTAGCCAAAGATGCAAGTCTAGAAATTCCCGCAAGCAAAATTCATATCCCAGAGCCTAGCAATTATTTCCAATAATATACCTCACATTAATACCATTTGTCTTTTAGTAACTAACTTTCTGCTGCTTCAGCCAGGGTGACTTGAGGAGAATATCCTGCAGATATAAAAGAGGGATTGCAAGGACCTCAAGCATTACACACTGGAGGGAAGTAGTCAGTGGTGTGTTGGAACCAGCTTGTACAGGCTTGAGAGAACCGACTGTGCATCCTTTTCCCAATTCTGAGTTCAAAGACATTACATTGGTAGATTGAAATTGGCCATAGTGGGAGTAATCATACCACAGAAATGTGCAAATGCTACAAATCCGGGGTTTCCCTCCCTTCTAAGAGCCAGTTGTTAACACTTACCAGCGCACCACTGGAAGCAGCTTTTATGTTTTAGGTACCATTTAATGGGTACTTGCTGTGTATCCAGCACTGAGCTAAGTGCCTTATTCATGTTACCTCACTCTTCTCAGCAACCCTCAGACAGGATGCTAAACTTGTCAGAGTTCCCATCACTCATCCTGCAGCCTCCTTCCTCCCGACCCAAACTCCCCTCAGTCTTTCTGTCTAGTTTTCTCTTCTCTCCTTATCCCAACTTCATCCCTAACATCCAGCTCAGCTCTCCTTATGAAATCTTTGCTGGATCCCTCAAGAATTAAATTCAGCAAACTATCTACCATGTACCAAGCAAACAGAATTATCACTCCCTCTGTCCCTTCTGTGCCATGTATACACTTCTCTCATGCAAGTTTATTATTTAGACATTTATCCTTATCTATTATTTGAACTACAGGAAAATGCTCATATTTGTTTTTGTTTTTGTTTCTGTTTTACTTACAAAACATGAGATGGAGTCTTTCTGGAGTCAGTCGGCTCTTTTTGTGAGACCTGTATGTAAACCAAAATTTTATTCTAGGAGGATGAGAAATCAGCACAGCCCAAGCCCTTTTTCCTTTTTAGAGAAACTAGGAGGAGAATGAATAAAGGAGAACTTGAAGCAATTCTAAGCATCTCATTAAAGCACAAGCCTAACAAAGTATTCATTCCCAATTCTCTGGAATCCTGTCTATACAAACACAACCCAGCCATCAGAGAGGATTTATCAAAGCCATTTGCTTCATTGGGTGCAATAGGCTACACCCTCAGTAGAAATCCAGATTGTTAAATGACTTCTTTAAAAGAAAACCCTAAGACAATATCTAACCATCAAATATATACATTTTGCTATCAGCAAAGAATTAAGGTTAAGGATATGCTCTTATTCACAATAAATTAGTTCTCGTGGAACAACTTCTTCTTTACAACACTAGGAGCACAAAGTCTTAATATGTTTCTAGAGAATGCCTGCTTGCTTATGGAAGCCAGTTCTCTGGACCACTTTCAGAAAGTATGCTTTATTAACATGCTTGGCTATGCAAGAAGCAAATGTTGCCATTAACTCAAATTGCAAAAACATAACTTCTTCCAATGCCTAGATCAAAATAGTCAGAACATTGGTTTGGCCATCTTTGTACTCCACCATTGGCCAGACTACCACAGGCCATCTGAGGGGAGCAGAAGGTTTTAGCCTGCTGGCAATATCCAACGTCTGCCATCACTTTTCCTAATAACCACTTATAACCAAGAATGTCTTCAGGTGAAAACTCCATTTGGGTTTTGAAAGGCTCAAGTTACCTTATGCATGATGGCAGTGCATTTTAGGGGAGAATAAAATGACTCATATGGAGGATGAAAATCAGTTTCTCTTAAGCATCCAAAACACATTATACACCCTTATAAGTAGCTGTAAAGGCAAATTAAAATTACAAGATCTGATTACAATGATTTTAAGTCTGCATATAGCCTCCAGAAATGTCCTAATTGACGAACTTGTATGCAATGCACTAGAGCAAAGGACAGTTAGCAACAGTAATAAAGAATTCTGAGTGTCTCTAAACTCAAGCTTCTAAAAAGCAACCGAGCCTATGCTACTAATTGCTTTAGAAAAATAAAATGCATTCCACAACCACTGACACAGAAATCATACATGTCTTAGGTACAAAGATTCTTGGGCCTTCAAGCTAAGACAGCTCTTGGGCAAAAGAGAAGTTGGTATGGCACCTCGGCTCATATTTCCTGAAAGAGAGCGCAGAAGTCTCTTTGTACAGCTGAAACCTAAACCTCTTCAGGAAAACACTTCTGCCCATTACCATCTTATCAGAGTCCATCAAGAATGGGATTACCTAGCATCTCCTTATTCACTTGATTAAACATCATTAAGTGTCTGAGAGAAGGACAGTGGCCTGACAGCCTCTGACCTTAAAATAACTCTAAGAGCTATTTGTGGAAGCTGGAGGAGGCCAGATTTTTCTGATCACTTTTGTAGTTCTTGACCTCTGGCTTAAAGGGGTGCAATTAAGTCCTACTTTTCCTAATTAGGACAAAAAGACGAATTATTTCTTACTTGAAAATAACCCAATTATCAACTTATGGTATACTCTCTAATTGTACATAATTTTATAGCAATTTCTTTAAAATCTGCATCAAGCCTTTTTTTCAATGACTTGATAAAGTACCAAGTGAAAATGTTCCAGATATGATGAAAAGGCACATTCTCCTATCTATATTGAGTTTATGACAAATCCGAGATTGAGCCCCCCCTGAATCATCCCAATTAGTTCATGACTAGTCTCCAAAAAAGAAGCATACAAAAAGAGAAAATATAGAGGGCAAACTGAAACTTTGGAAAGAGGAATTATAATATTTATTTACAATGAACTTGGTAAGTGCTAAGTGAATGCCATCTCATAATAAGCTCATAGACTAACCCAAAGAACAACCTTGTACAGAGGACCTGATGGGAGATATTTTTTATAGTCTTGGTGAAATGCTCACAATTCAACCTTGAGTGTATTAATCAGATTGCTCTATGTTCCATGAGAGCAAAGGTTGTTAGCCTTGCTCACACCAGTGTACCCCATCTGCCAACATGGGGCCTGGCACAGAGTAGCCATTCAAAACATTTGTGGACTGGGTGCATGATTTAATTTTCCTTTTGCTCTGCTAACTCTATCTAAGGTCTCATTTTTATTAAGGGACATGCAAACATTTGTAATCAGTTCCCCTGAAGTTTTTAATGTGACATATACATTTAACTAGAGGCATATTTAGAAAGCATTGAAAAATCTTCCAATCACATCAATAAGACAGAACATGGCCCCCAACAGAGCCACTTATACTCAGCAAGGAAAGTTTTTTTGAAGAATGTGTATATATCTGTGTGTGTGTGTGTGTGTGTGTGTGTGTGTGTGTGTCTCATTATGAAGCCACAAAGCTGGATTCAGGTTGTCTTTGAATTCTGTTTCTTCAAAAGTATTTTCACATAAACTCTTTTAACACTCCATAAAACTCTGCCCTCTCTTAACATAACTGCTTGTCTCGTGTAGAATCCCCATTTCTTTGAACAACAACAAAAAGAACAGCCCCAATCCTTGCTATCTGCCACCCAGGCATCAACATCTCCTTTTATCGAGGAAATTACCAGGGAATATGGTAACCAGGTTTTGCCTGCCCTCAGATCTTCTTTTTCAGGCCACAGACAACTAAATACTTGATTAGAGCAAGCAAGATTCTGTGTTCCATAGCTGTGTATGACAATACTTACTATTGCTATGGAGATTTTCCTTATTAAGCCCATCTCCAAATTGTTGTCCCCAAGTCCAGGGCGCTTTCTTAGAAAAGGGGGGTATCTTTTTACACTTTAAATCATTGGAGTGCATTGCATTCTGAGCAGGACCCCAATTACTCCAGCATCTGATTAATGTCTGTCCAAACTCTTGCCCAGTAACAAGACCCTCTGTAACTCAGTTAACCACCTAACAACCCACATCATTAGGACCCACTATCTTTTATAATGTTGATTCTTGGTATCCAAGGGCTGTGGTTCAGACAGACTATTTAAATACATTAAAATAACAACAGCCTTGCCAGCTGTGGGCATGGCCACCAAAACTATCATCAGGTCACAAGGTCAGATGCAACAGATGCCAGGAACTAGACTAAGGCAGAGGGAACACCCGCTTAAGAAAACAAATCCACTTGTGTTCCCAAAAGAGAGCACTAGGCAGCAAATCTCATGGGTAATAAAGAATCAATAGCTGGTAATATAGATGGCAGCACCCCAAGTTCTTTACCTAACTCTATTTAGCTGATCTCTTAAATTATCTCCTTTTGGGGCCAGCCTAGTGGTGCAGCAGTTAGATGTGCACGTTCAGTTTTGGTGGCCCAGGGATGCTGGTTCGGATCCTGGGTACGGACATGGCGCCACTTGGTGGGCCATGCTGTGGTGGGCGTCCCACATGTAAAGTGGAGGAGGATGGGCGCAGATGTTGGCTTGGGGCCAGTCTTCCTCAGCAAAAGAAAAGAGGGAGATTGGCAGCAGTTAGCTCAGGGCTAATCTTCCTCAAAAAAAAAAAATTTTATCTCCTTTCTTGTCAAATTTTGTCTTGGACAAGGTTTAAAATTTTTAAATCTTGGGCAAATTTTATTTCCTTTTTTCTGGCCATAAGACTCAACTCTACAAGAATCACATATGGGGTTTCTTATAGCAACTGCATTCTCTGCTGTTCTTTCAAGTTAACCCTGTGACTATACATTCATTGTGGATTACATAGTATTGTTGAGCCCTCTCTACTAGTCAGGCACTGTTAAGGATTTTGCCTTATTACTTAATCTTGCAACAATAATTTCTGCTTTACAAGTGGGGAACAGGGTCAAGGAACGCTAAATAGCTTTCTCAAAGTCACACAGCCAGAAAAAGGCAGAGCCAGGGTTTGAATCCAGGCCTCTCTGACCCCAGGATTCAGGTTCTTAACCATGATACTACACTGCCTTGCAAGCTTTTCAGTCTTAGAATTTATACCAGACATTCTCAGCTAGTAGTTCCCAATTTCCCAAGGATGAAGACACCTTTCCAAAGACAAAACAACAACATTTCCTAAGTTAACATATAATGAAGACCTTAACATAGAGTCTGACACATGCTAAACACCCAAGAAATGTTAGGTGTGTTATCATCATTAGCACTGTTATGAAGGACTCAGGATAGTAACTGTATTCTCAAGATGCACTGATGATGATGCTAATGAATGAATGCATCTACATTCATTTGAAAAAAAGTACTACATAAATGTATAAAAGATACGATTTACTGAGTACAAAAAATACTTGTAGCACATGTATATATGCAGACCTTATAACACACACACACACACACACAACATACCAGATTCTGATCTCGTCTTGAGGTCCCAACTTTTCGCTGAGTGGTATTCCAGAATCTTCTAGCAGGCCTCTTCCTCCCATTCATGAACAGTGTAGCAATACTATCCTACACCTCCAAAGATACCCCAAATGCATACCTTTACTTAATTTCACCACTTTTAACCTATCTAAGTCCTTGCCTAGGCTGGGATTTAAGTTGATGCAACACAGCTAGATAAGTCAGCTTATTCCTGAAATATAATAATTTCTCTCGTATACCAACAATAATTCAATTAAATAATGAGAAGAACTAAACGGAGATAAGCAAAATGAAGGGAGGCTTCCGGAGGGATGTAAAGTACTTAGAATATGAGAAACAGGACAGAGGAGAATTATCACCTGTTGCTGTTCTCCCTGTTACAAAAACCTCAAGCTGTCTGATGCAGGCATCTCCATGAAAGAAAATGTCCATCTTATAGGGATTCAAGACTAGGGATTATTTTTTAATAACATTTTCCCTGATTATAAAAGTAGTACATGTTATTTTTGAAAATAGGAAAAATACAGAATAGTTTAGGAAACAAAATAATCACTATGCCTTTACTCACACATAATAACTATTAAGATTTTTCTGAACTTCCTGCTAGCCTCTTATCTAGGTATTTATTTATTTTTCAAAATGTTTGTAGATCGGTTCACATTTCTGTAGTTATTCATAAAACAAAACTGGGATCATATGATATATTAAGCTTATATTCTACCTTTTTCATTTAGCATGATGTCCTGAGGTAGTTCCCATGAACTCTTCTTCAAAAACGTTATATGTAATCGCATTAGAATATTCCATCTCATAGGCTAAAAGGATCTTAAAGCCCATGATTACCTTTTATTTATATTTAGAAACTTGAACATAGGGTTGGGAGAAGGCAAATTTTCTCAAGGAAAAAACAAGCTTTTAAAAATGATTTTTATGGTATTAAGTTACTTGGTAAACAGCAAGTAAAAGGATACATCCAGGCACCATGGCACCATGAGATTAGGGACCCTATCTGTCTTGTCCATACAATGATGTCCTCAGGGCCTAGCAGAGTCCCTGGCACAATAAATATTTATTTAAAGGGAGGTAAAGAAAAAAAAAAAAAAAAGGTGGCTAGGCATTAGAGTTTGGAGGTTTTACTTAAGACAGCTGTACAGTTTGGGGTTCTGGAAAACTCAATTCCCCAATCACTGTGAGCCTCTGCTAGATAAAATGGAAATCAAGAAGTAAAGGGTTAGCACACATGATTATGTTTTACTGTTTCATAGATGGCATTTTTACTAAGTGTAAACTGCTTCCATTTTGCAGCATGCAAACTAGATGGCAACACAGCAAAGTCAATTGTGGTAATTTGACCCCCAAAATGCATCAGGGTTTATCAGATCCAGACAATATGGGAATAAACTGACGCATCTTCAAGGAGATTTTCCAATCAGTTTCTTCTGGGACGTCAGCTTGGGCAGGGTAGAATTTCCACGATTCAGCCTATCAAATTATAAAGATATCAGAGGGACTGCCACAAATAGATCATTAATTGTTGCCAGGAATACTAAGTTCATTCTTTCTGACTGAAACAATGGCTATTCCAAAATTCATAGATATTCTGAACAAATATTTTAAAATAAGATTTTTGCCACAATTTAAACAAAGTTAATTCTAGCAATAGTCAACAGATCTGGAATTCAGGACACTTGCTTGTTTTACCTATGCTTATCACAAATTGGAGTTTTAAAGTATTGCTTCCCATATTTTATCATTTTGCAGGTGTAACAGTGAACCCAGTGCTAAGGTGTGATAAATCCCAATGTTCAGAGCAGCTAACAAGAAGGAGTAACACTCGAGGAAGGGCGCATTTGTGCTGTTCTTCACGCTTCAAATCTTTCTTGTCCTTAGGCTGTGACCAGGAGCTGATAACTCAGTGGCAAAGGACACCTTAGTGCCTCATTAGTAACAGGCAAAGGGTAGATTCTAAGCTCTCCAGCAGGAAGGTATGGGGTATAAGAAAGGATATGCCCGCTCTACAGTTAAGGGGCACATACATTAGATAAAGCAAAGGACTTGGATTTTGAAAACAGCATTGAGACTCTGTAAAAATTGAAGCTGCCAGGAAAAGCAGGGGCTAGAATGGGCAAGCTTAGAAATTATAGGATGGCCATGGCCACAGTCCCCTTAGGAACTCAGGCTCAGAAAACGAGGTGCCTGGTGATGGAGCTGGGCCCCAGAGTCCACTATCAGCATCTCAGTTTCCACAGAGCATGCATGAGGTCAAATGTAATCACTCTCCTCCCCTGTTTAAGCCCTTCAAAGGCTCCCCTTGCCCAATGGATCAAGTCCAAGCCCCCCATTTGAGGCCTTTTGCCATCTTGCCCAGCCTCCTTTCACACAATTCTCCTCCCTCTCTCACTAGCTTCGGAACTCAACTGATTTCAGCTCCTAGAGAACATCATTCACACTCTTCCATGTCTCAAATCTTCACCCCCACCCTGACTCCCTCCCCCGCACATCTCCTCTCCAACTGGCCTACTTCTGGTCTCTACTCAGGTCTCCAAGATACCTTGCTTGACCTCCCAGGATAGGTTGTGGTCTCCTAATATTCATTGCACATTCCTCATTCTGGAAATTTCCTTTGAGGTGCCTTTTAGGCTGTAAGTTCCATGAGGGCATAGACTACTTCTGTTGGTTCATTGTTCTATTTCCAATTCCTAGCAGAATGTGCAGCACATAACCAGTGCTTAGTAAATATTCGTTAAATAAGTGGACAAATAAACTGCATTGTTCCTGCTACAAAGGGACCCAGAAGGAAGACCATTGGGTCTTTCCTGTTTGGGGTAGCCCTGAAGTCCACTCACAAAGCAAGGGTCTATGTGGGGGCCCAGGTCCACCTTGACTACTGATTCTTACCATAGCGAATGGTGTCAGTAAGCCCAAGTACCATCCTCCTCATTTTGAACCTATAGACAAGCACCAGTTCCAGGCTGCAGAGAATTCTCAAACAAGTTTACCATGAAAAGTATGATTGAAATTTCCATAAAGTCATGGCATCTGGTCCCTTCAGACAGACGAGTGCTGCTCTGTGGAGTTGAGGGGGAGCATATTTCCCTTATTACTTCACTCTCGACAACATACTACAGTATAAAAATATATACTTTCTGGGGTCAGCCCCAAGGCCGAGTGGTTCACGTTCCACATGCTCCACTTCCCGGGTGCGGACCTACTCCGCTCATCAGCCATGCTGTGGAGGCATCCCACATACAGAAGAGAGGAAGACTGGCACAGATGTTAGCTCAGGGCGAATCTTCCTTAAGCAAAAAAAGAAGATTGGCAACGGATGTTAGCTCAGGGCGAATCTTCCTCACACACAAAAAAAATTACATATATATATATTTAGACACAAACAAATCCCAAGCACAAACTCTAAGAGTACTTTTACAATCAACAGACATTTTCCCAATATCATCAGTGGGACATATGTAAACACATTCTGTAGTAAATTAAATCACAAGTAAAGTTCCTGATCTTATTTCTTTCTCATAATTAACTGACAATAGTTTTCTTTCCCGTGAGAGTGAACTACGTGGAGGCTGATAAATCAGACATATAAGAAGAGAAGTTGGCAAGGGATTCTAGTCAGTTACCATGGAGACACGCATTTGTGGTGTTTCCTTTAATAAAAGTTATTATCCATGGGAAAAATAATTTGTTGAGCTTATCAAATTGGAAAGAAGGGAACATGCCAAAAATGGCACATTTTAATATTTATGACTCAAAATCTGTTTTTAAGCCTGGAGAATGCATATATAATAGGGCTTAACTGTTTTTACATAACTTAATTACTGCCTGATGGCATATTCTTGAGGGAATCCATATAGGTGTGCTTTGTACTAAATATTACGTTTTATGCTCTAAAATGAATAATACATCCACACTGTAGGTGTGGGCTTTTACTTTGTGCTTAAGTTACACTATCAGGCATTCCTTAGGAAATTCCACAACTGAAGATTCAAAATTGAATTAGGCTAAGTAAACTGTCAAGGCCAGAAATCTCCATTAAATGAAGAAATCTTGGATAAACCGCTGTGCCTTTTCAGTAAATGCTATTTTGTTTATTTTCATCTTTCAGATTTGCATGTTATAAAAATTATAACATCAATGTGAAAATTATTCGACCAACTAAAGTCATCCAATTAACATTTAATAAAGGACACCTCATACGCAAATTTAGACATCTAAAATATGACAAGAACTTTATATATTGATGCTTTAATCTTCACAGCAACTCTACTAATTAGAAGATCCTAGTTCCACTTTACAGAAGTTGGAAGGGAGAAACCAAAAGCTTAACCCATGCATTCTCAACAGTGGTGATATCGCCCCCCAGGAGGCAAAAATTGGTTCTTAGGTGATGAGAAAACCTTAGCTATTACAATGGTTGCTGGCCCTCCAAAGCCCAATGCTAACCCTATAAAATCTTATTCCCTAGTATTTAATTTCTCTCGGTAGGGAGAATTTAAAGATAACTTAATTTTTCTTCTTAGGTTGGGCAATAATTAAAAAAAAAAAGAGGTTGAAAAACACTGGTCTAACCTCTAGTAAGTGATGGGCCCATTCATTTGTTAAGTAATACTGAGGAAATGTCTATGGGCTAGGCTCTGGGCAGGGGCTAGATGTACAGTGGTGAGCAAAAGAGACATGGACCCTGAGTTTCCCAAAGCATACAGCCCTAAGGGGGAAACAAATGTAAGCCAAATAGCCACACAAATAAATAGATCGTTCCATACCACGAACAGTGCTCTGAGAGAAAAATAGCATGCTGCAAACAGGACTGAGAGGTCAGAAACTGCCTCTTTACAGAAGTGACTTCAGGCTGACACCTAAAGGGCAAGAAAGCTCAAGTGAGACAAAGAACAGTAAGAACGAACACTGGGCTTAGAGAACCAGCCAGAAAGACCGTGAGGCCTTGAAAACAAGGGAGGTGAGAGAGTATGTGCTCCCTGACTTGAGAGACACTTCAATGGCTTAGCAGTCAGAGTGTGAGCTGCAGGTTCAAATTACAGCTTTACTGCTGGTAATCTGGTGCAATTTATTTAATCTTGTTTTGCTTCCATTTTGGCAATTGAAAAATAAGGATAACATTACGTGGGTATTATGAGGATTAAAATGGAAATTATGGCAAGTGCCTAGTATATGGTAAGAAAAGAAAAAACTGGTTGTCTATTATGATTGTTTGCTATTATTATAAATAGGTTAATACAACAAACAAAAGCAGTCTCCCCTGGATGGCACAAAGAATAAAACTGGCTCTGGCCTCCATCCTCAGGTACTGGTAACTGCCTACCTGTTTATCCCTTACAAGACCATAAATTGTGATTATAAAACTTTCTGCAGATAAGACTAGCTGCAGAGACACACAGGGACTTTCTAATCATGGTCATTTCCATACATTATAATTCGGCACTATTCCCAGGTTTTGCTATATCATGCTATTCTACATTTTCCAACATACTAATCCCATGAAACGCCCTATGAAAAACAGGTTGCATGGACAAACAGTTTTGGAAACACTGTCTACAGCGTAGGTCAACTGGGGTTTGCGCTGCAAGTCAGGAATTGGCTGGTTGAAGCAGAAATGTACTGAAATGTTATGGGGCAGTTCACAGGATCACTGGGAGGGATGAAGAACCAGGCTGAGAGGCCTCACAGCAGGATCACAACCCAAAGCACCACCACTGCAGCTGGCATGGCTGTCCCACCCATCACCAGACACTGACCACTGCCCACTGCCACTGGCTCCACAATTGCCCCTAGAGCCTGGATGCTGCAGACTTTCCCACTGTACAGAAAGTGTCACTAGTTCCCATTCAAATTCCAGGACTAATGCATCTGATTGGCCAAGTCAAGGTTACGTGCTTGAGAGATGGCTGCCTGGGAACTCAGAAAGTAAACATTTGTTATTTCCACTTCTTTGGAGGAGTCAAGTTCTGCTTCTTACCAAGACTCCTAAGGTAGAGAATTCCCTCCACCAAATACAGAAAGGATGTTATCATACTGAGAGCAAGGAAAAAAGAAGATGAGTGGCTACCATATTAGTGTGCTCTAAATGTTTTGATCAGGTACTCTTACCAATAAAAATAAGTGAGCTGCATTCTTAATATATGTATTTATAAATTAACAATATGTAATATTTTAATAGCCAGACCTAGTGGTCTAGTGGTTAAGATTCAGCACTCTCACCACCACGGCCCAGGTTCATTTCCCAATCAGAGAACCACACCTCTCGTCTGTTGGCTGTGGTGGTTGCATGTTGCTGTGATGCTGAAAGCTATGCCACTAGTATTTTAAATACAAGAAGGGTCACTCACGGTAGACAGGTTTCAGCGGAGCTTCCAGGCTAAGAGAGACTAGGAAGAAGGACCTGGCCACCACTGCTCAAAAAACAGGCCATGAAAACCCCATGAACAGCAGTGGCGCATTGTCTGATATAGCGCCGGACAGTGAGAGGACAGCACAAAAAGACTGGGCAGGACTCCGCTCTGCTGTACACAGAGTCACTAGTAGTCAGAATCAACTCAACAGCACTAAAAACAAATATTCTAAGACTACGTTAGACGAAGCAACTTGTTGGAAGTCACACACACAAATAATTATCTGTTAGAGACACATAGTGAGGTAAGAAACTTCAAAGTTCATAATTTAATTTGGCGATTTGGCAGCTGATACTAAGATTCGCTTTTTTTCTCTGCTTTTTGTCAGGCTAACATTATGTACCGAAAAAACATTAGCAACTAAGTGTCCAGAACACAAAAGCCAACCACTTTTGCAAAAGTGAAAAGTGAATTTAAACTATGCTATTCTGCTGGCTTCCATTATAGAAGTCAAGGGATGTTATCGCAGACCCTACGAAAGTTCTCAGCTCACTGAGAAAACAACAGTGGCACTTGTTTACTGAGGACCTACTATACAACATGCCCTGTAGAATAGTAAGTGCGTGCTTCACATGGAGTCCCACTCAGCTGCTTTGCAACCTCCTACAGAAGAGAAAACCAAGGGCCATATAGGTTATGGACTTGCCCAAAGCCACACTCAATTCCAAGGCATGCTACCTACCTCTTCAGAAATATCTTGTTACTTTTGCACAAAATCTAAGAAGCATTTCAAAACTCATGAAACAATCTGCACAACACTCAATGAAAAGCTCTGGCATCTTCTGACTAAAAAATAAAAATTGAGGACACAAGAAGTTATGATGAATCATAGAGGAAGCCTAGATAATTCACTCACCGGTACAAGAAGAGACTCCATTTTACTGTCATTTACTGTCAAGAGCATATTAAAATGTTTTTACTAATCAAAGACAATGTTACTAATAACCCATCACAGGTCTCAAGAGGCTAACAGTTATTGAGGATGCTGCACCCAAATGAAAATTCTCCATGCTGAGAATGGCCAGTAATACAAAAAGTATCCTGGTTTATCGGAAGGGCATAGCAGGTCACGGTCACAGATTACATCCTCTGTTTTCATATTCGTGAGAAATGTCCATAATGCATTGTTTGAACCCAGGAACCCGAGTTCTCTTAGTTCCAGCCATAATACATTCCTCTTGGTTCTCTATACAAATAATGTCTCTCTCTTTCCCTGACTTTTTGCAGATGATACCACTCTGCATGGAACACCACGGATACAAGCATACCACCAGCACCTGCTCCCTCCATCAGCCATTGGCCAACTTCAATTCCTCCCTCAGTTCTCAGCTGCAGTATCACTTGTTTGGGAAAGTCTTGCTTGACCATTTAACATAAGCGTAAGTGCCCTTGCATAACACTCCCCATATGCTCTGTCCTTCCCATTTCTGAACCATCACTATACTTTTAACTACTTATCCAGTTTTTTGCTTCCCCTAGAGTGAAAGGTTGGAGGACAGGCACCTGGGTGATCTTCAACAAAGAGCTTTCTACCCCTCACCCATAGTAAATACTCAACAAATATTAAATAGATGAATGAATG
Organism: Equus asinus; assembly: GCF_041296235.1. Classification (NCBI taxonomy): domain Eukaryota; kingdom Metazoa; phylum Chordata; class Mammalia; order Perissodactyla; family Equidae; genus Equus; species Equus asinus. The sequence goes on along the minus strand of NC_091810.1, from coordinate 43,530,805 downwards.
AATGAATAGCTGCAACAGCTAGATACAGATTACATTGCAGTCATACGGTTTCTACAGTTCAAATAACCATACAAAAGCCCTCTGGTCATGACACGTCAAAAGGAAAATAAAGAGACCTATAGACAGACTCATGCAAGCCTGACTAAGCTTCAGGCAATGCCCAAACTTCCCCTCCGTCTTGGGAACAACCAGTTCCCAGAACAAGTTGGCTTCTGATTGAGGCCATCATACTTCTCTTCTCCCTCATATCTTCCCAATGAGCAGCCATCTCCCAGCTGGATGCCTTTTGCCATGCCAGGAACGAAGACACATACTGCACCACCACAGACCAAGCTCAGAGAGAGGAATTTAACCGGTTCCCTCCCAAACACAAGGCAGCTGTCCATGTCTGTCAACAAATGGGGCTCTGTGGAATCTGGACCGTCCTCACCTCTTCACATTTCACTTTTCAAAGGAATCTTTGTGCCTAAAATGAACATTCTGGAAACCAGAAATAGAGCATCCAAGTAGGTCAGTATGAATGATCCCATTTGAGGAGATTCCTTTGCTGGGAGAGCAAAGCTTGTCAGCATTGTGGTGGGACCCCTGTTAACCACTGTCCCTATTTCACACCAAAACGCCTGAAATATGCCTCTTGGATGGAAAAATATTTTCCCAAAAACCAAGATGGCACACAAATTGAAGGCAACATACGCTAGGAAATGGCAACCATGTCTGTCAAATAGAGAGGGGATAAATTAATTGAGGGACAACAAACTCAAGGGCTACCAAAGAAAAATAGCTGAAAAATGACAACCAATAGTTGACTTGGAAGGATAACTGTACTATTTCTGCTGACATTTTAGCCCTGCAATTTATATAAATCTTCCCTTTTTTTCAATCCACTGCTTCTTGGCACCTGTACCTTAGTTACTGAAGCTCTCTTTGGCATCTCTCTGTAGCAACTAATCATCTCCCAGCCCTGGTGGTCAACCAGAGGGTGGACACTTTACCAAAGGGTCTTTATTCTTTGAGTGACCATTTCTATGTTAAAATTTATTTGCAGTGTTTCCTCTCCATCAGAAACATTTTTAAAAATATTCTACAAAATGTCATTTCTGAAGGTTAAAAGCTGCCAAATATACATGTTAATTCACCCACATCTTCCTGTATTATATTTTTAGATAACTTTACATCAATAATATGTAAAGAGATATCTATAGCAACTTAGAATATGAACAATAGAAAGTGATATACAGATTTAAAGTTTTTATATGTTCACTATATGTCAGTTAGATTTCAGCAATATTACTAAGTAATATATATATATGCACACAAAGAGTTGCATATAATCATATTTTTAGATTCAGATCAGGAAAAATAATCAGGTTTAGCACAACCAAGGTTGGCCAGAGTGTGGAAAACCAAGCCCTCTCAAATCCTATTGGCGAGTGTCTAAACAGGCAAAACACACTTATAAGATAAGATGGCAAAATTTTAATTGACTGGCCCACCAATCCTATTCTTAGGAATTTACCCAAAGAATTTATTTACACAAGGACCTTAATGTTTATATAAATGGATGTCTAAGGGAACAGTATTTGTCACAAAAAAAAAAAAACACCCAAATGTTCAAATCCAGAATAAAGAGGAAAAAAGAAAGATTAAAAGGATTAGAAATTCTTAGAGCTACAGCTTGGTGGAGGGGGGGCATTTTTCATGCTGATTGGGAATAGGGATGGGGTGGGAGGAAAGAGAAACACAGAGCAGGTGAGGAGTGTACTTGTTTACTATCATAAGGAAGTACTGCCACAATCTATTTATCTTTTGTCATGGTGTTTGAGAAATTTAACTACAGAGCTTTGAACTACTTTGAAATTACTATTGTGGTTGCTAGACAGAGACACCAGACAAAGATTGGACCATATGGGTGCAGGCTTTCTAAAAAAGTAAACACACACACACAGGTTTTAACATGTAAGTGTACTCAAGGTTACAAATCCTTTTCTTACTCCACAAACAAACACATATTCTACATACAATGTGGAAAGCCCTCACACATCATTCTCTTCTACCTTCTAGTCCCCAGGAGACCCAGAAATGCTTAAAAAAAAAAGAGAGAGAGAGACTTTGTGCACCCACTAGGAGCCAGGCACATGCTAAGGGCTTTACATGGCCACCAACACAATGGCTGGCAGGCCACCCAAAGAATTAACTCTCTCATTTAGCATATATTTCCTACCATCGCCTGGTTTCTTGGCCTCTGGTGGGAGGTGATCTGCTTCCCTTCCTTTTGCTCCCTTGTTTAGCGCATCAATCTCCCCTCAGGCATCCCTCTTCTTGAGAACACCAGCTCTTTTCATATTCTCGCCCTCACTTCAGCCTTCCACTCTCCACCTAGGTTCTTTAGCAATCTCTCTCTTAAGATGTGGTCCTCTCTTTACACGCCTCCTCTTTTTCTCCCATTTGTTAACTGCTCCAAGGAGAAGCCTAAAACTGTCAGCATGCTAATTAGGGTAAAAAAAAAAAGGTATTGTCTGACATCCAGAAGCTGGCCTGACACTCACAGCTAGGCCATGTTAATCTCCTGTGGAACATAAATGACCTCAGAACACCAACTTCAGACAAGGTTCCTCGGAGACCATGATAAAGTGAGACAAAACAAGACAACGTCATAATTTTGTCTAAGCACAGAAAATAATAAGGTCACTGTGCCGCCTACAAAATACCAAACACCCCCTTCTCTTGGCTAAAACGAGTGATTGCTGCATATTTACCAATGACAATTTTATCTTCACTCTAGTCTGCCCTCCCTAGGGATAAGATTTACTGAGCTACTCAATTGTGGAATTGTGCCCACTTTGTCACAGCATCCAATCTAGAGCCAAACCCCTCCCTGAATCACCAAATACAAGCCCAAATCCTACAACAGGTGTTTTCTAACACCCTCTTACTGAGACACCCCAAGGTTCCCCATAGCGCCATGTTCTCCTCTCGCTGCAACAAGTAGTAACTGCAACATGTTCAACAAGTGTGTTCCTGGTGGTCACTGGCTGGATAGCATTGACACTAACAGCAAAAAACAAAGCTCTATGTTCTAAAGGAAAAAAGGATGTCATCATATTGATGCTTCCAGCACATCAACAACTGGGCAGACAGCCATTTGTCTCCAACCCACAGGGCTCTGGCCCGAACTTCACCTCCTCAGATTCAGCAATCTGCCTCCCCAAGCCCTAGCATTTATGAACAATGAGAACTATGCCTCATGCATCTTTCTGTCTATTGAACTACTATTGCAACTAAGATGCTTGCTACCATTTTTCAATGAAAATATGTAATATTTCAGCTATAATAATAACAGTAAAAGGGCCTAGGATCCTAGTCAAGAGACATTATTTGTAATTTGCTCCAAGATGCAAATTACCTACCTACAAAAGACTTCATGATCTGTATTTCACTTATGATTGTTCCTACAAGCAAGAAAGCATCATGGTAAGTTAGAGAAAATACCGCCAGCCCACAGGTCTGAAGACCTTTTCTGTTTAGCTTTGGTTTAAATCAATCCTCTGCAAGCTCCCTGGGTCAGAAATTGTGTTTTGTTTACCATACTCTAGCACCTAGCACCATGCTTAGAACATAACAGAGGCTCAAAATATTTATTCACATTTTGTAGTTGTATCAAATTTAAAGTACATAGAAAGTGGTTATTAAAAAAAAGAAGATAGGAGGGGCTGGCCCCGTGGCCGAGTGGTTAAGTTCGCGCGCTCCACTGCAGGCGGCCCAGTGTTTCGTTGGTTCGAATCCTGGGCGCGGACATGGCACTGCTCATCAAACCACGCTGAGGTAGCGTCCCACATGCCACAACTAGAAGGACCCACAATGAAGAATATACAACTATGTACCGGGGGGGGCTTTGGGGAGAAAAAAGAAAAAATAAAATCTTTAAAAAAAAAAAAAAAAGAAGATAGGAAAGACGTGAAAAAGTGAAAGTTGACAAAGATGAGAAGATAGCCTGAGGCACTACATGAAAGAGGTCTCCACCTCACTGCCAGGCTACTCTCCCAGCTGGTGGTCAGGGAGGAAGAGCATTACAATCAGTTCCATCTAGAAGTCCTGGGTTCACAGGCTGTCTTATCTAACCCAACTGCTAACATCGCTTTTGGCATTCTCTACCTCCTTGTGGAGGACTCATCCAAACTCCCTGGCCTCTTTTTTTGACCTCCTCCTCTCCAATAATCTTTTTGTTTGCTTTATTGCAATATACCCTCGATTACTCTCAAGACCTTGTCAACAGCAAAATCTAACTCCTGTTTAAAACATTTATGCTAACATCTTGCCCTTTCACCTCACCTTCCACCCTCCGTCTTCCTTGCTCAACAACTTCCACCCCATCCTGATCTCCCATCCATGGATCGCACCACTTCGTCATCAGCCCTTCCTGGTCATTTGCCCACTTGCCCTATTTAGATTCCAAATCATTCATCATAAACCACTCCTTTACAAACACCCTCACATCCTTTGCTCCTCTTTTCCCATAGCATTTACCTCCCTTCTTAACTTTCTATACATACACAGTGTGTTCTGCTACAAGATGTGTTTTCATAAAACCAATTAGTTCAGATGTGATTGATGAATAGGTGAATGAATTCAGTATAATGTGGAAGTTGTGTTGGTTCATAAGCAATTTTTTGAGGCAATGGGGAGTAAGAATACAGGAATAGATTTACAGCCTCCAGTAGGAAAGAAAGGAAATAGCTCTCAGCTTGACTGAAGCCTTTTCAGCTCTACTTTTCAAAAATTGAAAAAACCTCCTGCATCTGGGCTCCCTCCCCAGAGTCACAGCCCTGCCTTACCTGGCTCTCAGGTTGCAGCAAGTTGGACTTCTTCCTATGCCCTCCTTAACAGGAGCCCCACACATTCAGTTCTATTTCTATCTGCACTGCCTCAGCACCCAAAGTCTAGCCTTTCCATCATACTCTTTTTCGTGCTTTTTTATTATTTCTTGAGACACTGACAATACTGAGAGTTAGTGATGAGGTGGCTCAATCTGAACGCTCATATGATGTTGGTGGAAGTATAGATCAGTATAAACACTTTGGAAAACTCTTTGGCAATATCTACTAAACTACCTTGAGACTCAGCAATTCTACCTGAGAGAGATGAGCAAAGATGTCCACCAAAAGATATATACAAGAATGTTCATAGCAACAAAAGCTGAAAACAACCCAAATGTCATCAACAGCAGACAGGATAAACAGTATATTCATACAATGTAATATTACACAATAATAAAACATAACAAACTACCAACATGCACAGCAACATGGAAGAATTTCATAGACATGATGATGAGAGAAGAAGCTAAACACAAAAGTACACACAATATAAGTTCATTTATATGAACTTCAAGAACTGGCAGGGTTGTGGCTACCTCGAGGAGATATAACTGAAGGGAGGGGCATGAGGGGTCTTCTGGGGATAGGAAATGTCCTATCCTTGATTTGAGCTGTGATTACACGAGTGTCAACATTTTTTCTTTGGTTTTTTTTTTCACTTGTGGTAAAATATACATAACATAAAATCTACCATCTTATCCATTTTAAGTGTACAATTCAATGGCATTAAGTAAATTCACATTGTTGTGCAACCATCACCACTCTTCATCTCCAGAACTTTTTCATTTTCCCAAATTGAAATTCCATAGTCATTAAACAATAACTCCCCATTAAACAATAACTCCCCATACCTCCACACTCTCAGCCCATGACAACTACACTTCTACTTTCCATCTCTGTAAACTGGACTACTCTAGGTATGTTATATAAGCAGAATCATATGGTATTTGTCCTTTTGTGACTGCTTTATTTCACTTAGCATAATGTCTTCAAGGTCCATCCACGTTGTAGATTATATCATATATCCTTCATTTTTTAAGGCTGAATAATATTCCATTATATGTATATACTACATTTGTTTATCCATTCATCTGTCAATCGACACGTGTTGTTTCCACCTTTTGGCTAGTGTGAATGATGTTGCTATAAACATGATATACAAATACCTATTTGAGTCCCTGCTTTCAATTCTTTTGGATATATACACAAAGGGTACAAATATTTTCAAAAATTCATCAAACTGTATGTTTAAGATGTATATACTTTACTGATTTGTACACTATACATTAATAAAAGTATTTAAAAAAACTAAACAACAAGAAGAAAACATATCCCCCAAATCAAGTTCCAGATGGACTTAGATGCCTGCTCGGGCTTTCTATGTTTTCCTGGGGAGGAATGCCAATTAGTGTTTTTGTTAGTGATTTGGTTACATATGTGCATAGCTATTGTACGATCCGTACAAATCCTATTTTTCCCATAAGCCTAACACTTTTAAAACATGATTTTACAGAATGCAATTTTCAAGACTGCATGTATTTTTTAATAATTCTCAAGAATATACATAATATATGTATGGACAATATACTACGTAACATATTACATATTTATTTAGCATATATTTACCAAGTGTCTACCATGTTCCAGGCATTGTTTCTGTTTATTGAGGACATAGCAATGAACAAAACAGAACAAAAAAAGTCCCTGCTTTTCAAGAGCTTACACACTAATAGATAGATACATAGATAATTTTTTTAAATGGGACAATTGGTAGAGATACTCATGTGTTTATCTATCACCAGCTCCCCCACTGCACTATAAATTCCACGAGGGCAAGGTCCGTCCTCTGTCCAGCCCCAAGCACAGTATTTTACATACAGAAGGTGCTTCTACCATTCTTAGAACTTTGGAAGGCACTTTCGGCCAAGCTTTAGATTTTACAAGTAAAGAAAGGTGGTTTCAGAGATATGACAATAGCCACCCAAGTCACTCTGTTAGTGAGCATCAAGCTGGATAGAATTTGGGTCTCCTAGTTCCCCTCTAGGACCCTTTCCAGTACAGAGCAAACTGTAAGAACTAGGGTTACTTGAGTACAATACTTAAAGTTGTAGTCTTTGCTCAAGGAATCATCTAAAAAGAAAAACCAAAAACAATAGTAACAAGCTAAAACAATTAAGGAAAATGTGGCAGTCCTTGCCAATTTTTCCAGAATGCTCCTAGTCTTATTATAATGCTTATTAATAACTCAAGCAAAACACATGATGTTGATTGAGACATCTCCAATGATAAATAGAAAATGAGAATAAGCTTCATCATTTTTAAATAGTGCTCATCAATACTATGGCATTATTTATCAAATAATTTATCAAATCCACTATTTGGAAGGGTGATAAAGACAATTTCAAAGCCAGTAGTTTTGAATAAGGCAAGACAGCATCCATATGTCACTATAGTAAAGTGATTTTAAAATCATCCAAATTGTTATAGAGTAATAGAGTATTCCCTTAGGATCCTTGAATTCAAAGTCATTAGGCAGGAAAAAGAAAGGACTTTAAAAATTTTGTATGCCAGGATTATGTATGTCATAAAATATTATTTTCTTTATAGAACTAAATATAATTAGTATTTGTGTTTTTTTAAGCATTTTATTGTTAAAGTAGGGGTGGGAGAGGTAAACTAAAGACTGTGTAATTAAATTAAAATAGTACCAATTGCATTCAAATGTTCTTTGCCACTTCTCCCAACATCTCCAGGACATACACTACCTCCTATATAGATTACTCCAATAATTTTTAGGCTTATTTCACCCAAATGATAATAACAAAATTAAGACAGCAACAATACGTATCGGGCGCTGACACCATGATATGTGCTTTATATTCTCTTAATCCTCACAACAACCCTATCAGGTAGGAACTATTATTACTCCCATTTCACAGATGTAGAAACTGAGGCTTAAGCATATGTCAGTTACCAGTTACTTGGAATTCAAACCAAAATAGCCTGATTCCAGGGCTCATGCCTTTAAGCATCGTACTATATACATATCACAGCTTCTAACTCTGAATTCAAATTAAGCTCTTTAAAGCTTGGTGCTCCAATACCTTGAATGACTCCTTCTGTATTAAGAAAACATTATTTTACTGAGCATTCAAAGCCTTTCCTGCCCTGACCCCAAACCTATCTTTCAAGACCTGTCTCTCACACTTGAATCACTGAACTGAGCATTGTTTCCTCAGGATATAACAGACTTTCCAAGTTCTTCACCCGTGTGCACCCTTCTCTTAGGAATGTCCCATCAAGTCATCTCTTCCAGTGAAAAACCAACCCATTACCCAAGACCAAGCTCAAAAACCAATCCATTACCCAAGACCTTTGTGGCATTCCTTCAACCAGCTGTGCACATGGGATAGCATCTCTGATTGCCTGCCTTGTATCTGAACATTCCAATCAGAACTCCATGAGAGTCCAGGACATAAGTATACACAATGCATCACAAATTAAAGTGGATGAACTTGAGGCAATTATGCAGGGGTCACAATTATGACACATTTATCTGCTTTAAACATATTTTTCTATCTTTTTTAGCCACAAAGAAACAGGTCAGGCCTGACAGGCTGAATTTTAGCTGTCAATCACCACCATTAGCTGCTCTCTTTAAGAACAATATTATTCAAATTGCCGACAGTGTCTTAAGTAACAGACACATGGCCTAGATACTGTGCATCAGACCATTTCCTTCACAGAATGCTTAAATAGAAAGGCAAATCATTCCAAATAATCTCTTCAGTTGCCTCTAAAAATACCCTTTGAACACAAAAATAAATATTATACAGTTTATACTAGAAAAAAAATTTCTTTATAAAATATAAGATCTAGACATATTTCTTAATTGCAAACCAAAACAACCCAAAATAAAAAACAAAAATCCTCTCTGACCTAGATACATGAGATTAAAAAGTCTAGTTTGGGGATAGTTTCCCAAACCAAGCAGGGTCTCTCTCAGAGGGCTTTCTCCTAACAATCTAAAATTTTCCTCCTTTTGTCTTCCAGAAAATATCCTCCCATGCTCCAATGGCCTCCATTCCACAGGAGCCATGTGCAGTTATCAGCTCCATAGATGTCTGAGACTTCACTGCTGTGCAGCAAGTCACAATCCCAATGGGGCACAAGCAGAAATAATATGCTCAACCAGCAACCTGAAGAGAAAACTGAAAGTGAAACGGCCAGGCCCACGATACAGCTCGGCTATCCTTTACCACACATCACAAGGAGGACCCTTACCCATCAGTCGTGAGTGGTGCCTGCAACGAACATTTACACTGAAAGCATGTGGAACAGATACTTGCAAAATCAGAATGGTAAGCAGGCATTTAGGGACAAAATTTACCCTGCAGAATAAAGCTGAAGTTTATTGATGAGATTGGAAAGAAGGGAAAGGAACAAACATATCCCGGCAACCAGCTGCCAGGTAATGAGAGATGGGTATCCAAAGACACAGCAAAATGGGATAATCCCCCATGGTGGGGAATGTTGCTGCTCCAAAATGCAGTGTTTCCAGGCCTTCCAGCAGTCTTGAGTTGGAAACCTGGCTTACCAACTGTGTGGCCTTGGGAAACTTACTCTCCTTGATCTTCAATTCCCTCACCCAAAAAATAAAAATAGTACCTCTCCCAGGGACCTGGGGATTAAGAGAATGTTTGGAAAGCAGATAGAACAGTACCTGCCACATAGTAAATGTCAATAATCATAGCTGCTGCTGGTATCATTTGATTTTTATTATCTGAAGACATTAAAACAAGGACCTGTCTATCTAAAACTGTGCTGCCAACACAACATTTTGTGTCAATGGAAATGACCTATAGCTGCACTCTCCAATAGTTACTAGCCACATGTGCCTACTGATCACTTGAAATATGGCTAGTCCAACGGAGGAACTGGATTTTTTATTTTGCTTAACATTAATTTAAATATAAACAGTCACATGTGGCTAGTGGCTACGTATTGGATAGCACGAGTTTAGAATAACTAAAATATCACTTTCCTTTGAAGGGAGAGTGACCTAGGCCAATGGCTCTAAAATCCCAGCTGGTAGGCCAGTACCAATCTGCCATCAACTTTTCACTAATCCACAGCAAAACAAACCAAAAAATTCCATTTTATGAATTTTCCATAAAGCTAAATCCATTCCATTTAGAGGACTCTTGCTCCATCTGAGATGAGACGTTCACTCTAAATTTTTATGAAATTTAGTCATTTATTCAACAATTGTCTATTGTAAGCTTTCTCTATATGCCAGGCATTATTCTGGGAATATAGAGTAAGTAAAACCTTTTCCTGCTTCATGGAGCTTACATTCTAGTGGAGAAAGACAATCAACACACATGTGCACACACACACCCCTACAAAGAAAAATAAAGCAGGATAAGGTAATAGAGAGGAGGGCAGTGGGAGGGTAAGAGTCAGGGAAGCCCTTTCTCATACTGTGGCATGTGAGCAAATATCCGAAGGAGGTGACGGAGCTAGCCACGCACTGAAGAAAGAGCACTCCAGGCATAAGACACAGCCAGCACAAAGGCCCAGACAAAAGCAAACTTAGCATCTCCAAGAGAGAGTTTAGAGTGGCTGAAGCAGGTGAGTTCTAGAAGATAAGGTGAGACGCAGGGCCTCATAGGCCACTGTAAGGACTTTGGCTTCTTTTTTTAAATGAAATTTTAATTTTGGAATAATTTTAGATTTGTAAAATAGTTACAAAGATAATTCAGAGAGGAGATCTCCCAGTCAGTGTCCCCAAATGTTAAATATCTTACACAACTGTGGTATACTCATCAAAACTAAAGAACTATCAGCACAACAGTATTAACTAAACTCCAGACTTTATTCAGATTTCACAGTTTCCCCAGCAATGTCTTCTTCTGTTCCAGGAGCCAATCCAGGATACCACATTGCATTTAGACATGTCTCCTCTGTCTCCCACTCTACTCTGTCACAGTTTCTCAGTTCTTCCTTGTTCGTCGTGCCCTTGCAGTTTTAAAGAGTACTGAGCAGGTATTTTGTAGACTGTCCTTCAGTATGGGCTTCTCTGACGTTTTCCTTGTGCTTAGCCTAGGATGATGGGTTTGGGGAAGAACGCCACAGAGGTGAAGTGCCCTCGTCATTATATCCTTTTGGTGATGATATGATAGCCACATGATTTATTACCAGTGATGGACTCTGGCTTTTATTCCAAATGAGATGGGAGCCAGGGGAGAGTTTTGAGCAGAAGAGAGACATGGCCTCACTTTTAAAAGGATCATTCTGGAACAGTGTGGAGAACAGGCTGTATGAGGCAAGAAGCATGGAGAGTAATCAGGATGTTATTGAATGATTCACATGTGAGATGATCATGGCGATTTAGACTACGATAGTGGCAGCTGAGGTGGCAAGAAGGGGTTGAATTCCAGATATATGCTGAAAGTAGAACCAACAGGATTTGCTCATGTATTAGATGTGAGATGTGAGAGAAAGAGGCCAAAAGATAAGGATAAGATTTTTGTCCTGAGCATCAGATGGGAAACACTAAAAGAAGATGAAGAGAATGAGGGCATTAAGAACGTAGGTTGGACTCACTGCATTTTCAATGCCTTGCATTGTAAGACATACAAGCAGATCGCTGGAGTAGCGATTGAACAGATGATTCTAGAATTCAAAGGTGAGGTTGAGGTCAAAGACATAAATTTGAGACTCATCAATAAACAGATGGTATCTAAAGCCATAAACTGGATGAGATCACTCAGGGACTGAGTGTTGAGAAAAGACAAAAAGTTTGAGATTGAAATGATGAAGGTAAGTGATGATGGCTGCATTTTTTTTTTCTCAATTTCGTAAGTTGGAAAACTTAAAGCTGGCAACCCTATAGCCATCTTCAAAGGTTTGGTGGTATCCATATAAATAAATATACATATATTTACTTATTTTACTGTATCTTGTTTTTTTAATCCAAAGTACTGAGAACCATAAATCTAAATAATATCTCCAGCTCCCTTTGCTATCTTTAGTAGTTTTTCAAAGGTTTTCCTGGAAGCCATTCTTTTCTTGGACTGGAAGTTTTACCTCGGAGAGAAGAGAAGGAGACATGATTTTAAGGGTTTTCAAAGCATGGATCCTCTGATGGCAGAGAAGTCCAGAGAGTAGTAATTACTTGATGCTGTCTCATGGCCCAGTGACACTGGTGAGGCGGCATGCACTGTGGTTAGGAGCAGAGACTTTGGAAGGGGGTGCGGGTGTGCCCCAGCTCAGACACTTATTAGCTACAGGACCTTAAATAAGCGGCTCCCCTCCCTAAGCCTCTGCTTGCTTCTCAGTACAATGAGGTTCTTCTTTAATACACTGAAGCCCTAAGCACAGTGCCATGACCAAGATTTTTGGCCCAGCTGCAATTTTGGTGCAATGATGTCCAAGACAGAACAAAAATAAATCCTCTTACAAGCAAACCTCTTTCAACTAGGGAACGAGGTGTGAAAGAACTAATGTCTCAAGCAGCCATTTATAACAATTTGTTCAAATACCTGTATCTCTACCAGCCCCATTGCTAATAAAGAATAAAATCTTTCCTTCAAATATAGCATTGAGGTTTGCAATTCTGAGATTCAAAACAAATAAATAAACAAACAAAATCCCATGATGATTACCTTTTTAGAGGAAGCTCAGAAATGAAACTAAGAAGAAAACCAAAGTTTATTCCAGGTTTTACATATCAAGTACATGCAGGAGGCAGGGCAATTTCAAAGATTTTTTTTTTCCCTGTCTTCTTAAGCAGTGGTTATCAAGCTTTAGTGTGAATCAGAATCACCTGGAGGACTTGTTAAAACATAGATTGCTGGGCCCAATCTCAGAGTTTCTGATTCAGTAAGTCTGGAGTAGGCCCTGAAACTTCGCGTTTCTAACAAGTTCCCAATTGATGCCAATGCTGCTTGTCCAAGGACCACGCTTTGATAACCACTGCTCCAAGGCATGCCCATTATGTCAAAGCCATAGTTGAGAAGACCTGCATGGACACTAATCTTTTTTATTTACTTCCAGCATGGTAATGATTGATGGTCAATGACACCTACAAGATTTTACCATATGATTTGCAAATCCACTCCCAGATGTTTACTGTGTGAATCATTTTCCAACCATCCAGAACTTCCAGGAATTCATGGACACCAAACCACACAGTTCTGAAAGCCTTCCCTAAAAGGAAAGCTTAAGAGAAGCCCAGAGGATATGAAGTAAAGACGCTCAAAAATAAATTCAACAATTACTTCATAGCAGCATTGTCAAACTTTGACATAACCAAAGGCCATATGAAATATACTAGAAATTGACTACACAGCAAAACTTAAGTAATTCAGAAAAAAGTAAGACAGCCTAGCGAAACTGTGGAAAAATTTTTTAAAAAATAAATCTTAGTGTTTCTTTTAAAAACTATACCACAATTGAGGACTAACCAGAAAAAGGAGGAAAATTCAGTTAGAATTATTCCACATTATAAAATACAAATAAAAACTCAGAATTGTGCCACCTACTCAATAAGATTTACATTCATAATTCAATGAAGTAAATATTTATTGAAAGCATACTCTGGGCAAGGTGCTGTTGGAATGAAATATACCCCTCCTCTCGTCCCCCAACTCAAGGATGTCGATGGCATGAGCTGATGAGTGTCATAACAGAAAAACAAGTATCACACTGAACACAGAGGGAAAACAGACTCACCACACTGGGGAAATCAGTTCTGAGATGGACCTGTAAAAATGGAAGAGCATCCCAGATGGGAGCATAGCAAACATCAAGTTCTAGAAACAGAAAATGCCCAGGGAATATTGGGGGAAAGCTGTAAAATATGCCAAAAGTGGAAGATGCCCTTGGGAGTATAGTGAAGGGTGAGGCTGCTAAAGTGGGAGGGGACATGATCATCTGAGACCCCCAAAGGCAGCCCATAAAAGAGTTTGGCCTTTGCATCACATTTAACAGGTAGTAAATGAAGAAAGCTTTACCCTGTACAGGAACCAGAGCATCTCGTCAGAACGCAGAATTTAAGCATAAATATAGTAATAGTAATACCAGATGCCAAGTAGGAAAACTTTGCTGAGGTTCATGCAAAATGGTAGAAAAGGCAGCAACAGAAATCACATGTTTGACTGCAAATATTCGTCCTCTTTCTCCATAATCAGGCACCAGGCAGAAGTGGCGGGGGAGAACCCCCAGTTGAGGCTCCATGGGCTGCCTTTTAGGGGATTCTAATATCGTGCACCCTACTGGGAATCACAGGCAGAAACTGGCAAACTGCTCCACATTCTCCAATATCAGTAGGAATGGCAATGAAAACCTAAACAGAGGCTGAAGAAATCACTGCTCAAACCCAGGCAAACCAGGGTGTGGAATTCCAGACCTGCATCTTTGTTGCCACTGGCATAGCCTGCTTGCACATGGTATCTCTTCAGAGGTAAGACCCATGGATTCTGTAGCAGCACAACAAAGGAGACAGGTGCGGTGGAAACCATCAAGGCAGTTTACAGAGGCCAATGTGCAAAGCCACCAGACCTGTTTAAAATTATTTACCTACACACTTTATTCTTGTATCAAATGAGCATAAAGGGCCAATGAAAAGGAAAGTATACTCTAATGAGGTTTCCAAGGGGCCCTCTTCACAGCCCTCACATGGTCCCGGCCACTACTGCTCTTGCTCACCTCAGGACCACAACAGCCTCCTGTTGTTCAGTTTGCTTGGGACAGTCCTAGTTAATACTGACCCAGTAAGTATTAAATACCTCCTCTCACTCTCAGAAATGCCCCAGTTTGGATGATGTATGGTCACTCTACTTCTCATTTATTCTCACCTCACTTTGACCCTTCCTCCACATCACAGGCAAAATACTCACTCCATGACTACAGTCCTTGATTCCTTCCCAGCTTAAAACCTTTCCTTGGCTTCCACTGTGTTGGCCTCCAAGGCCCACCCCGCTAGGCTCATTCCTGAACCCTTCCTGCTATCCACACCAGAATTCTTTAGTTCCTCAAGGACGCTGGAGACTTCTGCCTTGGGCCCTCACACATGCTGCTCCTGCTACCAGGAATGCTCTGTCACATCATCTCCCTTTCCCTAATAATTCCCACTCAGTATGTGGAGCTCAACCCAAAAATCACTTCCTCAGGAAAGCCCTCCCTGACCACCTCTTCAGACTAGGCATTTGCACTTCTATTTATACCACATGTGCAAGTAAATACTTGTGAATCTAGTTGTTTAATGTCTGTCTCCATGGAACATAGCTCTCTGAGGGCAGGGACTATAATGGGGTTTGCTCACCATTGAACCCCGGTGCCTAGAACAGTGTTCTTCACATAGTAGGTGCTCAATTAATATTATTGAACAGATGAATTCACTTATTGGATCACATTTCACAATTTTTGGTGTGGAAAATAAAGTCCTCATTTGTAAACAGATTTTATTTTGTTCATTGATGTAATAATTTCCCATTGTTGCTGTTACAAATTACCACAAACTTAATGGAAAACAACCCAAATTTTCTATCTCATAGTTCTAGAGGCAAGAAGTCCAATACGGATCTCATGGGTTATAAGCCAGGTGTCAGCAGGACCACAGTCCTGAAGGCTCTAGGAAAGAATCCCTTCCTTTGCCTTTCCAGCTTCTAGAGGTTGCCTGCCTTCCTCGGCTCATGGGCACACTTCATCTGCAAAGTCAGCAATCACATTACTCTGACATCTTCTTGCATCATCACATCTCCCTCTCTGACTCTGACTCTCTTGCCTCCCTCTTTCACTTACAAGGATCCTTATGCTTATTCTGGGCTTACCAGGACAATCACTCCATCTCGAGATTCTTTTTTTTTTCCCCCACAAATCCCCTCAGTACATAGTTCTATATTTTAGTTGTGGGTCCTTCTAGTTATGGCATGTGGGACGCTGCCTCAGCATGGCCTGACAAGCGGTGCCATGTCCACACCCAGGATCTGAATCGGTGAAACCCTCAGCAACCAAAGCAGAGCACGCCAACCTAACCATTCGGCCACAGGGCCAGCCCCTCGAGATTCCTAATTTAATCACATCCTCACTATCCTTTTGCCATATAAGGCAACACAGTCACAGCCTTCAGGGATAAGGATGCCCACATCTTTGGGGGCCATTATTCTGCCTACAATTGGTTTTAAACGTACCTCTTTCCCTATAGGAATGCTACTAACAACAACAACAGGAATGGGAATCTATTACAGTTTTCTATCTTAGAGAATCACTATGAAAACTTATCTACAGACAAGGCAAAAAGTAGAAGTATGAAAATAAACACAATTCACCCTTTTCTTGGAATAATTTCTCATGTACTGGACATTTCAGATGATTTGCTCAATTCCAAGCAACTGCCTTAATAGCCAAATGTGCAATGTAGTAAAATTGCTTATAAACTGAAGAGGATACCTTCCTTTGCGTGGACTTTTTTTACAAACTCAACTGGGTAACTGGAGAGAGGAGAATTTAAGTTAGTTAAACTTCCTAAGTTTTATACAACACTCCGAATATGCAATTCCATGAGACAGACTATCACTAACATCAAAGGTCTTGACCCTTGACAGTTCTTAACCATTTTTGGACCATGAACCCTGGAATTTCTAGGCATTCAGGTGGTGTGAGGTATTAAGACAGAACAGTTTCGGTTGGGATACAGACACCATGACAGGTAGCAGTGGCAGTAGCATTTTTCCCTACAGTCTTGAAATAATTGATTCTTCCTGGTCTCCTTTAGGGTTTACGGTGGAACACTGCTTTCACAAAGAGCCTCCCCCGTCCCAAATCCTCTAGTGTACGCCACCTTTCCCAGGGAAGGGAACCAGGCATACTCAAGGCCACATACTGTGTTCTTCTAAGACCTAGTCTCTTTCCTTAAACCCAGCACCATGTACTGAGTTATATCCATGCGTTTCTCCCATCTAAGCAATTGCTTATCCATGGGAAAAGCAAGTTGGATTTCATCCAAGGACCAAATTCTGTCTCTCATTTCTTAGGTTTGGCTTTTTCCCCCCCTCTTTTAATTTATTTTTACCTTATGCATACAACAAACATCACTGAGGGCCTACTCAACACCAAACTGAGTACTGAGGTGTAACCATGAACAAGACAGTTATGGCCGCCACCCACACGGAGCTTATGAGGAGACAATATCCAACAAATAATTACACCAACAATTCTAATAGCAATACTTTCCATGGAGAAATCACAGCAAAAATCACAAAGGCAGAAAAGTCACATTGGCAAAATCTGGCCAGGAATTTCAGATAGTTGTCAACCTTCTTTTTTAAATAAGGAAATTTCAAAATAAAATAAGGGTTTTTCTGCTACTTTTCTCAAAAATTGGCTAGAACTGAGCAGTAGCTGTCCTTTTTAGACAGGGCACATAGTTGCTGGTTTTCCACAGTCCTCAGTACTCCTGTCTCCTGGACACTGAGCCCAAGTTCTAGTGACCATTTGTCATCACATTTATGCTGCTGTTTTCCTATGGACCTGCACTGTCCGATAGAGTAGCCACTAGCCACATGTGATTATTTAAATTTAAGTTTTAACTAATTAAAAGTGAATAACTAAAAGCTCCTTTCTTGCACTAGCCACAATAACTGCTCAATAGCCACACGTGGCTAGTAGCTACCATAATAAACCAGGCAGATATGGAACACTTCCATCATCACAGAAGGTTCTGCTATCAACAGCCCATTTCATTCTTTGCATCACATATTTGGCTCTTACAGGCATACTAGTTTGCAAGCCCTGCTATAGGATGATACGAAATTGTTTAAAGAGGAGAACCAAATTGGATCTGGGAATTGAAGGAAGGCTCCTCTGTGGAAGTGACCACAAAGCTGGGATCTGAAAGATGTGCCAACATTAGTTGGCTGAAGGTAGCTGACATAAACGTGATCTAGGCAGAGAGAACAATGCATAAGGAAATGTAAGGTGGGGATTTATCCTTATAGAAATCTTTCCTGATGATCTTAGCTCACTTACGTCTATCACTAAAAAACATCCCTGATTAGCACATATCTAAGTTGGGCTGCACATAAATTTGGAGTTTCAGATAATATTGCCATACTTTTTTTTTTTTCAAGTATCACTTGAGAAACTATCTCCATCTGAAGAGCACAGACCCAGAAAATCAACTTTTCTCTCTTGCATTTCAGGATGATAGTTTCCAATCCTAAGACTATCAAGGCCCTAAATGTGAAGGCCATCTGCTGAGCAGACTGTTTCCCTGGGAACAGCAAATGCTCTTCTTGAGTGCATTCCACTGTCATATTTTTCCTATGTAAAGGACAGTGACTTCCCTGTGGAGGACAGCATCCTCAGTTTTTTTTAGAACTTGCATCTTCTGTGAAAATGATATGCTTTGGGAGTTGTTTCAGATCTCATGCTGCTAAAAAGCCAAGTTTTTGCTAACAGTTTCTCAAGTGCTCAGGTCTGTCTATTATTTGAAGCATTTTTGGACCCTTGGTGGTAAGAATATAGAAGCAGGTCTGATCTTTCCACTGAGACACACCTTGCTTTTCTGGTTCCAGGCAACCAACCTCTACTAAGTGACAACTATTTCCAAAGCTTTATTAGTTCTGTTGGGAAAAGAGAGAAAAAGATGACTAAGTACTGCCCTAAAAAGCTCACAACCCAGGGATAAAGCCAGACATGTAAACAAGCATAATCTCTCCAATCAATGCAAAAGTAGACGTTACAGATGTTAAATAAACAACCAACACACATCTTGGTAAAAGCATTAAGGCAAGTCAACATACGTAAAAACATTAAGTCAAGTAAAGATATGAAACCTACAGGGGAACTAAGTCTCATGCACTTCTTCCACTGACCTCTCACAGAACATCCAGGTGCAGTATTTGAGACAAAAACAAACCTAACTTGTTACTTCCGGGCCTAAGCCCCTCTGCCCACTCTCCTCTCCCAGATCCTTGAGGTCAACAAGATTTGAGATTTTATTCCCATCAACAGACTGCCAAACCCACAAAATACCTGCCTGTACCTAAGGCTACATTTTCTACTTCATTAGCCTGGTATTTTTCCAGCGTCCGTGGGGATCTCCATCACGCCACCAGATGACGGCATCACCCTTCCTGGACTCCACATGTGTTTACTGCAAGAAGAAATATAAAATCCTCCACACTCAAGCCCTTCCAGTTGGCCTGTCTAATACTTGCTTGTACTTTCATCTTTACTGTGAAGCAACCTTGTTAAAAAATTTATTTTTCAGGTGCCACCATGGATAAATCGGCCTTTTGATCAGGGAGAAAGCATACGTGAAATTGAGAAAGGACACGTTTTCCTTTTTCTGGGAAAGTTTTGGAGATGTCAGTCACTGTAAAAATCTTTTCTTGGGAATGCCGTCCACATCTGCAAACTGTTCCTGTAAGTTCTATGCAGAAATCCATTTAAGAATATAGCTTTGCTCCATGATAAGCAATCTTCCCTGGAAAATGCCAACCCCAGCCTCCTCAGCTGAACTATAGTCACGGTGCTTTCTTTTTTCTATGACAGGACAGAAGGAAGTGATTCGCACACCTGAATTCCCTAAGAAACGGAAAATTTCTCACAGGACAGCATTTTGATAACTTTTCTTTCTTTCGAAGTCACGATGTACTTCTGAGTTTTAAGGGTTCCTTATTCAACAGAGAAAGAAAATTTAAGGTGGGATAATAATAATGTGAATAATACATTATTTAAATGATTTCTGTCTTTCCATTTTCTCCCTTTTTTGGCACTGTACTAGAAGCAAGCACATTTGTAAATTATAAGATAGATGGAACAAATTTGTAGTTTCTAAAAAAGATACCGTCATGCCTGCGCCGCTAGTTAGCTGTGTGATGTTGTCCAAGCCCCTCGACCTCTCTTAGACCTAGAGCAGAGGGGCCCCCCTTCTGAGCCATGCACTGTCGAGGGCCCCACACATGACAAACCCCAAAATGTGATTTTTTTTCTTTTCAATCTTATAAGAAAGTTTTGTTTTTTAATTTGGTAACTGCCTGAGCCAATAGGAGGGACTCGTTAGCTGAACTTGGCCACCAGGCTAGAGGATGCTGAGTTGACAGTCCATGAGAGGATGAACCACAGCCTCTGCTCTTGGAAACCAAGCACAAAATGAGTGTCTAGGTATACCAGATTCCCCAGATAACTCTGTGCCCTCCGTTCCCCTTGCTCAGAGGATGTGGTCTGAGAGGCACGTAGAACCCCCTGGAAGGCCTGAGTCAGACAAGTAGAGCCTGGAGGTGGAGAACCCGTCCAACTCACCTCCCTGGGGAGGTTAGGCAGGTCATCCACATTTTGGGTTAAGTGGGTGCAGGATTCCTGGGGCCTGAATCCAGCTCCTACCCTGCTGCTCCAACAGACCCATACTGCCATCACAAGCCAAAGGCCTGGCCCTGGAGAGACTGAGGCTCCTGCAGACAGGAGAGAAGGCAGACATAGCTGGATTAGCCCTTTAGCCTATGTATATATTTGGTCGGTGGGTCTCCATTAGCACTTGCCCTGGCCCCATGTATGGTGGGGCAGCCTGCCTCTGGTTCCTGGTCCAAAAGTAAAAGGACTCAATTAAATTGCTCTACAGTGTGGACCTACTCTGAAAGGTCACTATATTTTTCACTTAAACTTTAAGGTCAAGTGAGGTAAAAATCGCAATTCAAGATGTCAGGAAAAAAATAAAGTAAAATTTACTTTTCCAGAGTTATTCCAAGAAGAAATCTTTGAATGAATTGCAGCCTCTGGCTTGCCCTTTCCTACCTCTCAGGTTGCATGCCCTATAAAAAGAATGTCATTAAGTAAAACTATGGTTTGAAATGCTTAGGGATATACACACACAAAATACCACAAATGCCACACTGTAAAATTCTCCATGTGTTATAAGAGTCACAGTTTATCGCTCTCTGATGAACAATTGGCAATTAATATTTAACCACCTTCTCGCACTGAAGACCTTTTCTAAAATACACAAGAGAAAAAAACTATGTAGAGATTATTTCAAGACTCAGCATTCAAACAATAACTTTAAAGAGAACAATAAACCAAAGCCATAACGAAAGGGGCCAAAGATTATGAACACTGAGGAGTATTTACTATTATTACTTAGGAGCATTAACTTAAAAATATTTACACATGTCAGTTGTGAAATACTAATCTGACTTTTAATTTTTCTGTGTTTTTTATAGTAATTACAAAGACAGATGTGCTTACTATGCACACTGCTTAAACCATAAGCACAGTATAAGAAACAGCCTTCCCCTTCTGATTGGAGGCATAAATAATGTTTCTATACGTTATGTCGTATTCCCGTACATCACAAAACTGGTTGAAACGTATCTCTGGCTACCGTAAATCATAAATACAGTTAAGCGGAACCTCCTCCTCGAATGTAGAAAACAAGAACATAGCAATGAAATCTAGAGTTAAACACGATTGGAGTGTGAGTTTCTTCATAGTCCATTTTAATTGATTTATACAGACAGGAAAGAGAGGGAACATTAAACCTTTTACAGACCTTCCCAAGCTCTCCTAATTAGGCCAGTCCTACATAAAGAACTTCATAGTTTTAGAAAATCTGAGAGCAATGAAATAAAAATGAGATAAATTGGGGGAAAACACACATATTCCAACACCTGTTCTCAAATTCTGTCCTTCTAACAAAGGGAAAGTCATAGGTAATAGACACAGAGGGTTATGACCAGATTCCTCACTGGGCCACAAAATGGTATTTCTAAAATTTTGGTCCATATTTTACCTTTATGAAGGGAATCTGTGAAACAAGCCAAAATCATCAAAGAGCACAGGAAAAGCCGTACTTGACATGAGAAGTTTATTTAACAGAACATTAACTGAGACATGTAAAGTAACCAATCTCTGTCAGGACTTAAAGCATTAGTTTAAAACAAAAAAGCATTTCCAATCTTTATCTAAAATGTTCTCAGAATCTTTGTGTATGGTAAGTTGCTGAGTAAATGTAAAAGCAAAAACTAAAATATCTAAAGTAAATGACCCTGTTCTAGAAAATATTTAAGGCAGTGCTAAAACAGCTACCATATTTCTTACTAACCTAAGCCATCATGAATTATAAGGCACATCTTAATTTATATCTACAAAGAAAGGAAAATCCTGTAATAACACCAGCAACTGTAAGATGCATCCCAATTTCAGAGATGCTAAAATGTGTAAAATAAATTATTAAAGTATGGAAAACAGATCCAACTATTAAACTTGAAAAATCTAGAATGAACATTTGTCTGTAATGACCACTTAGCAAACATTTGTAAAATATATGAAAAGATGAATGACTTTAAAAACAACTTTCTTAGTAAGAAAGTGGAATGAAGAAAATTTCTATGCATGTGATCACAGAGAAAAACAGACGGTCCCCCTTCATCAAGCACTGCCCTACTACTCTGGCCCAGCCTTCTCTCCCACCTCAGAGTTCCTACAATGTTGGCAGTAAAAAGCACACACCCCAACACTAGTGGTATATGCATACACATATCCACATATATACATACTCACCCACACTCTGGAACAGGGGTCAACAGACTATAGCACACAGGCTAAACCAGGCCACTAGTTTTGTAAATAAAGTTTTATTTGAACACAGTCATACTCATTTGTTTATGTATTGTCTATGGCTGCTGCTACCATACTACGATGGCAGAATTGAATGATTGCAAGACAGGGAATGGCCAGCAAAGCCGGAAATATTTATTACTGACTCTTTAAGAAAAAGTTTGCTGAGCCATGCACTAGAGCATAAGGCCCTAGAGAGCAGGGGCCATATTATAAACTGGTCTTATACCCCCAGTAGCCTCTGGCACCAAGTAAAAAGCAGTTAATGTATGCTTATTGGTAGATTTTAGAAATCTAAGAGTAGTATTCCTGTAAGTCAAGCTACAGGTCGTCCGAAGGCTAATTTCCATTTCTAGAGGAAGTTCTTTGCCCTCCATTTTATCTTTCTACAAGTTAAGACTTAGTATATAAATCAGTCCCACATTAGCTGTATGACTAATACGAGAGAGTAACTCCACCTATCTCCCTGATTAAGTTCATTCAATTGACACTTTGAGGTCCACCAATTGCCTTTCATACAACAAACAATATATAACAAAGAAGCATTAACCACCTAATGGTAATTCAAGGCATGAATCATTTTCCAAACTTTGTTGGGCATGCTCTCTGTGCTACTCTAGATAAGGAATTACCAAATAGAATTAGACACAGCCTCTACCCTCAAGGAGCTAAGAGTCTACTTAGATTTAATCTCCTTAGATTCATTTCAAAGTAAACACACTGTAAATAGCATGATGGCAAACAGAACCTCAAGTTGATGACAAGGGGAAAACCTACTGAGTTATTCAATCAGGACTTGGGCACTCAATCAGGACTGTGTGCAAAGGCCCTGTGGCAGATAGAAGGATGTACAGTCATGGCTCCTTACCTTGAGCTGTATACAATACAGGTATGAGAAAATTATTGTGACCAGATCTAACAAAGGGCAAATGGAAGAAGTATGCAATCCTTTGGGCCCCTGAAGAGAGAGAGATTAATTTTGATAGAACTGGGGGTTGAAGAAGAAATAAAAGAAGATCTTGTGAAAGAGGTTTTTGGGTAGATTTTAAAGGAGAAGATGAATTTCAATAAGACAACCTTTTGGGGTGAGGGAGGATCAAAGGCACAAAGATAAGGAGGCAGAGTGCCTGGTGCGTCTGTACATTCTGTACAATGAGAGCTATTATAACGCATTCATCAAATGTTTACTGACCGCCTATTCTGTGCTGGGTGATATATCTTGGAGCAAGACAAATTCTCTTTAAAGGCAGAAAAACTGCCTCTAAAGTTGACTCCATATTATCATCACTGGTGTAAGGAGAGCACAGTGTTGGTGAGGAATATAGTGGGAGACAAGGTTCAACAGGTAGGTTGGGACATAACTGTGAAGTGTCCAGGATGCCAGACCAAAGAGGTCAGATTATATTCTAAAGAATATTTATAATATTTTAAAATAGTT
Source organism: Equus asinus (assembly GCF_041296235.1). Lineage (NCBI taxonomy): Eukaryota > Metazoa > Chordata > Mammalia > Perissodactyla > Equidae > Equus > Equus asinus. The sequence continues at coordinate 43,506,868 of NC_091810.1, read as the reverse complement.
ACATAATAAATATATATATATTTAATATATTATAATAGAATTCTGCTCACATTTTAGGGCACTGGAGATCATCCTAACACTAGTCTTTAAAACCAACTGTGTTTATAGCCAAATACAGAGCAAAATGTGAACTCAGCTCACTAAGAAAAGTACCACTACTCGTCCTCAAATGTTTGAACTTGATCATTTTGAGACATACAGAAGAGATCCAGTGTATGTCAGTACAGCAGCCAACGTACTGCTGGTTATGGATTAGAGGTTATTTCCAAATGACCCTAACTTAACATTCTACATAATTTGCCAGCCCTGTATTCGTGTGTGTGTTTACATATGTATGTGTTAATGGACACACACCTTTAGTTTCACTTAAAAAGTAACAAAAGTTCCTCCACTACCTGAATGCTTCTTTATAAGGCTCGAGAAGGGGCAGGAGGAACATGCCTTTTAGCAGCCTAATCCCTAAAGAGCAGCCGTATGGCTTTCTCAAGCTTATTCGACCAATTCTTATGTCCTAGGTGGGCTATTTCCTAGAAGCAAACTTCCCTTATCTTTCCTGAGTGATACTACTTCCCTACTCATCACAGTAAATCTATTCCTTAGATTCTTAAATGAAATACTTATCTTGATAAACTACCTTCCTATAAATAGCAGGGTAATTTAATATTTCAACTTTTCTTGGCTATTTTATCTTCACTTATGTGTGCTTACTAGACTCTACACCAGGGTTTCTCAACCTTGACACCACTGACATTTGCGCCCAATAGTACTTTGTTGTCAGGGGCTGTCCTCTGCATTATAGGATGTTACCAACATCCCCGGCCTCTATCCACTAAATGCCAATAGTACACACACGCACACACAACACATTGTGATAACCAGAATTGTCTCTAGTCATTGCTGAATGTCCTCTGCGAGGCAGAATCATCCCCCGTTAAGACCCACTGCTCTAAACTTACTAGATCCATTTTATACCATAGTAAAAGGTAACATATATTGAGGTTTACAAAAGGCCATGCACTATTCCAATCATGCTTATAAGTTAACTCAATCTTCATAATACCCAATTTTAAAGATGAGGAAATACTCAGAGAAGATAAGTGTCTTGTCTAAGGCCACACTGCTACTGAGGGGCAGAACCATTTACTGAACTTTAGTCCACTGATGCCAGACCCTTAGCTCTTAACTACTGCACCATTTCATCTTTCTAGCAATGCACAAAATTTACAGCAGTAGACCATGTCTTCCCTATTTTGTGATCCAGAGCCATCCAGGATATCCAGCACACATTTAGGGATATATCATTTGCACTGCAGGTGCTCTTTCATCTTCCCAGGAGTAAAATTCAACTATTTAACAACTGGTATGTGTGGGGCATGGACCCCATGGATGCTGGTCATAAACAACCCATATAATATGACCAGTCATCCGATGCATACAGGCTGAACATGAGCTCTGCGTTTTCCTCAACTGAAGCTTTGTTTTGCCACAGCAGGCACTGCCTTGGTCAAAAGAATGCATTCACAGAGCACCTGCAAGGCACAGAGCATCAAAAACAGGCGTGGGTACTAGAAAAAATCAGAGATGAGATCCTCGCTTTTAAGAAATTTGAAATCTCATGGATGAGGCAAGGCACCTGGCTGCAAAGTGACGTTAAGAAGACTTACAGCACAGCACACGGCAATAAGCAATTGCAGCTAAGGGTGAGGACAACCCAAGTTGACTGCATCAAAAGTCAGAATGATAGAATACTTTTCTTAGAAACAATTTTTTAAAAGCAAGAACTCAATCAGGTTAATAAAATGTTGTGGATTAACAGTACTTAAGAAGTTTATTTAAAGTATGTTAAAATGACCTAAAATTCACCTATCAATTTGTTTACAACGAATACAGTTTTCCATTATGCTTGAAAGTTGTTCATGCTCTTTAATAGGATAAATATTTCCCTTATGCTCCAGTGTAATGTATTAATTTTCTTAGCAAATCCTTCACAAAGGCAAATTTTTGTCCAGCCCATACAAACTAGTGCAAATTTTAAATAAGTTAGTTATGAACTAAGCTTTTACTTGAGAAATAATTGACCTCACAACTATTAAAGCTGATCAGGAATAAGGTAAGAAGTTCTTAGCCAGCCTTCACTACACAGTACTATCACCTGAGCCTCATTTCCAGTGACTGACTTAAGTGGTCTAGAATGGACTTGTGTGTCTGCATCTTTAAGCTCCTTGAATCATTCCAGTGAGCCCCAGGGCTGAGAAAGACTGGGTTAAAGGAATATCAGTGCAAAGGATGAATCAGAAATCAGCGGCACATCCCAGTGCAGACTGTGGGCTCTTGCAGCCCAGAGTCAATCAGCAATTCTATCAGCTCCTACTCTGTGAACCTGAGCGGGCTACGTCCTGTCTCTGATCTTTGGTTTCTTCATCTGTAAAATGAAGATGTTCATGGAGTAAATGAGAAAACTCATGTAAAGAGCTCAGCACACTGCCTTGAAAGTGCTCAGTATATTTTAGTAATTACTGCAGGCTTTCCAGAAGAAGTGACTTTTGAGTTAAGTCTTGGTCTTGATGGTAAAAATAAACTTACGTGCCTCTGTCTAATAATTTTTTCATTCCGACCAATTAATTTCTTTAAAAAAAAAAAGAGTAGATTCACAGAATTCAATGCTATGCTGTGTGGACTTCCTGTTTATAATTAACATGCAAGTTAGAGATCAAACTTTGTATTTGCCCCTCAGGCATCCAGAATATAAGTGATGTGTTACTCTTTGCCACTTGAATCTTTGAGGTCCCTGATCTTCTTCTGACAGCCCTCCCCCAACCTTTCCAACAAGTACACAAACATTTGCACCACCCTCAACTGCTAAGGCAAAGATATGTTCTCAGCTACAAGCTTCCTTGCAATAATTAATCGTGCAAACACAATAAAGTAAGTTCCAGGTGGGGCTGAATTTTTTTACAGTATTAGTTATAAACTCCTAAAATAATTTATAATGGAAATTCTGAGATGTCCTTCACTATGGAGGATATTGGTCCTAGGCCCAATGACAGAACACGTGTTCATGGGTGCACACAACTATATGTATGCAATGAACATACACAGAAAAGGGTTCTGTTCACTTAACTCAAATTTATTCAGAACAGTTTTATGTTATTTATTTTCATGAGTTTTAGACAAGATCTTTTTTAGCACATTACAGAGGCCTGGAGGGGCTTTCTGCATAAAAGACAAAGCCAGGCACTGTTAATACAAAGTATAGTAACTCAGTGTTTTGAGAAACGCGGCCAAACATATTTGAATATGAAGCCATCAGGCCAAGAAATCTTGGTGTCTAGAGCTGAGAACAAAATTGGCAGTTGAGTTCTCATTATCAAGAGATTTCTTGCTACCTTGTGGCCACTTGGCCCAGCCTGCCTCAACTTTACAAAGATTCGTATGCACATTCCATAAAACGTTTAGGACACAAATATTTCATATCATTCACATGGTGGTAAAACATAAGGCATGAGAGACTGGATCTGCAGCCTCTGTTGGGCCACTTACAAACTGTGCAACATTGGCTAAGTTACCTAACCTTTCTAACCTTCAGTTTGTTCATCTGAAAATGCCACAGAAATAGCATCTATCCCCTTCAGGTTGCTGTGAAGATTAAATGAGCTAGTACATGTAAAATGCTTGGCACGGTGCCTGGCATAATAAGCACTCAATACATATTAACTATGATTATTATTACCCATTTTATCTGATATTTCCACTATAAACTAAACTCACAAAATCTGCATCAAATTTCTCAAACAGATATTCTAACAAAATAAGAGTGCAACATACAGATCATGCTAAAAATCTAGGGCCCACGCCATGCTGAACATTATAGAGGGAAAAGCTAAGAGAAAATGTAAAACATGAAGCAAGAGACAGTGGCAGATCCGACAGTCATGCTAAGAAAATCACAATTCAGACAACTTACCCTTAGGAAGTACGAGAATTTTAACGTCCTTCGGGTGCTATTTGGGGTTCAGAAGGAATCTTTTACTGGAATAAGATCTAAGAGGCCTTACAAAGATCTCACCTTCAAAAGGTAGCATGGAAAGAGCAAAAAGAGCAAGGCTTCTCACTCTCCTATCCCACACATATACACAGATTTCAGGCAATTCAGGAAGCTGTTCAGGAAGCCTCCTCATTATATTTTTAAAAGCTCCCTTTCCATCATTAAAAAGGCACACATTTCTAATAGGTAAACATCCTTCAGGTGAACAAACTCGAAGCTTAACTATTCCTAAGTAAAGTTGCCTTCATTTTCCAAAACTCCTGGGCACACTTAAACCAATGTGTGAAATTCCATGAACTCCAGGCAGGGTGATGGGGGGGTTGCTAAAGTGCTTAAGCTTACAACAGTGAGACCCAGTGAAAGACAGACTAACTGACTAACCCACAGACCAGCAAAATCTTAATGCCTAATAGCAAATTATTTTTAATAAAGAGCCAATCAAAAATTTACTAGAACATGAAGGAGACTTTAAGAGACCACTTAACACAGCCTGCCAGGAGAGTGAGACCTTCTGAAGGTGCAGTGCCACCTAAACGCAATAATATTTCAGTAATCCCTAACAAAAGTACGCACATGTAATGGCTGAAGACACTTCTTACTCATCATAGACACTAAAGAAGTTTCCCCACTGCCACCAGATTCCCTGAAAGCCTCTCAGTTCATCGTTTCAAGATGATAAACCCAAGTGTCCAATGAAATTTTGTCTGGCTAAAGTCTGATTTAGAATGCAAAAAAATAAGACATACTGGTATTGTTCAAATAGTGCTTTTCTTAAAAAAAAAAAAAGCTAGCTCTAGTGAGAAAAAATCATATACTATTTCAATCTTGGTTGATATTTATCCTTACAGTTGACACAACTGTTTTATTTTAAATGGCTTATGAAATGTTACCAGAATGGCCTTGAAATCAATTTAATAACTCGTCTGCACTCTCCTGGTGCATGGGAAAAGCAACGTCCAAAGAGAAACCAAGCAAAAATAAAACGTAAATCTCATTCAAGGGTGCCATCTAGTGGGAAAATCAGGAGGCTGTAATGTTGCTAAGCAACATTTGGACAGCATGTTTAAAAACCCCAGAATCTTGGAACTTAGTAAAAACTTAGTTCGATGTTTCCCAAAATGTGTTCCTTGCTAACAGGATTCTGTCATCAAATACATTTAAGATATGCTGGGTGAAACACTGTAGAAAACAACGTCTTTACTACAGAATACTTCACAGCCTAGAAGATGCTCACACACACACTGGGAATCTCCAAACGGGGATGTGGCATTTCTCACATGTATTTGATCAAGGAAGCTCTTTACTTGTGGATGCCTCTGAACTTTTCACAGAGCATTGGAGTTTCTCAAAACAGTGTTTAGGAAATTCCGGTCTAATCCAACTCCTGCCTCTACATTTTACATGTGATGTCTCCACGAATTTTCATAGCTCATCCCGGTTCCCAGTACTCTCTGTAGCCTGTCAAGCCCCACAGCAGGTCTGTCTTGAGGGGTGAGTGGAAGTGCCCTGAGGGAAGGAGGCACCAGGACACTCTCCTTCACCCCTCTTCTCCAGCATTAAATTTCTGTTGTGGAAGGCTTGGAGGCTTCATATTAAGCACCTGTGAGGCTCCTATTGCACTTCGATTAAATATTGATTTAAAAACTTAAAATAATATTCCCATTTCAAGGTCTGATGGCTATTATTTTTTTAATCTGGCAAGAAATTGATCTTCCCATTACATATTAACATGGGTGGTGGTTCATCTTTAAAAATTTTGTTATTTTTAAACTTATATTTTTGCAGAAACACACTTTAAGAGTGTGTGAAAGTTATTTCTGATGCCTCCCATACGTGTTCTGTCGGAATGTCAGCCTGAAGGACAACCACCACACCTAGTAGTGATTACAGAGATCAAACATCAAAGAATTACAGGCTGAAATAATAAGCTCAAAGAAGGGCAGGCCTCACACACCTCCCCTACTGCAGCCATGGCAAATATTATGTAGAACGATAACAATGGAATTACAAAAGCAGCTTCCAAACTATTGCTACAAATTATCCTGAAAAACTAAAATGCATTTTCATTTGGAAATAAATTTAAAATTTCAACAATAAAAACAATCGTGGGTGTTGTGTTTATGGGCATCGCGAGGAACCTATAAATTGCCAGCTGCACAGCTCCTCTTGGAGTACTTTGTTCAGGTGGTACAGGCTAAGCGGCCCTAGGCTCACCTTCTAGGGGCAGCAGAGGCCACAGCCAAGTTTCCTGACACCTGTTTCAGCGTTTGACACTGCTGTACCCTACAAGCTGGTATTTCTAAGAAGGAACTACGTGTTCACAAACTCTGGCTCCACAGCCCACTTCCTTCTCTCAAGACTGAAAAGTGGGATAATAACAACTTGAATGAAGACTAAAAAATAAACACAAGTAATAAAGTATCTTGCTTGGTACTTTTAAAACCACTTTGATGGCTATATGGTATTCCACCATGGCTAGCTTCATATTTGGAAATTTTTAAGTTTTATCTTATTTTAAAAAAGAGTTTTCTCTTGTTTTTTAAAAAATTTATTTTTCTCTTGTTTAAAAAAAGGTGGAGAGGGGGATTGCTCTCAATCTGTCTGGACACAAAACTTTTTCTGCACTAAGAATTATCTCCAAAAGGTAGATTCCAGAAGCGGATATACAGAATCAAAGAGTACTCCTTTATATTGACAAGCTTTTTTTCCCAATATGGTTGTCCCAACCTGAACCAAATGTGAGATGTCTTCACCCTCAGTTATGAACAGGAGGCTTGAGAGAGCACTGTAGGTGTGCAGACCACTCTCGGTGTAGTCCAGGTTGAACATGCACAACCATTAGAAGGCTCTGGAAATGCTCACTTGTTGCACAAACACTCAAACTTTAACATAAAGAACCCTCTCCCACATGTGAGACGCAAGTTCTAAAGATTCCCCAAACCTGAAAACCATAAGTTTTCAACAGGATTTCTGTTTCCAGTAGGTGAAAAAAAAAAGCTCTTAATTAGGACCTCAGTCTGAAGGTGCTAGCAAGAGATCTAATTCATACAGAAAAGATTGGTATTTTAGTCAGATTAGCAGCGACCCAAGCGCAACGTGGAAACCAGACTGAAGTACTGTCAGTTAGTTCGGACAGGTTGGGAGAGGGCTGGTGCCCAAGTTTGAAATCGGCACCTCTTTGCACCAGAGTTAGCTGTTAAGTTCTTTACATCTGCCCGGGACAGCTGTCCGCTTTTATTCTGCTCACAGATAAGAGCCACATGATGGGATGTGGTAAAGTGGCTCCAAGAGACATGAACTGATCTGAAATACTTTCTTGGTCCTTCAGATTTTCCAAACCACCCCCCATACTATACTTAGCCCACGACTTCACTTTCCTCAGTAGTCCCTAAACCACAGAAATTTTTTTTTTCACTTCTAAAACAGAATTTTATAGAGTTCTGCTCTTTTGCTTTCTGTGTATTTTGTGACAGGACACAGAAGCATTTCCAAAGGCTTGGCTCTGAGTTAGAATGCACAGCACATTAAGGACAGCAAATTCACTTAGAGGAGGATCCACCTCTGATTAATTTTTCTTTCCTTACTTGCTCAGGACAGGATTCCTAACACACCAACTGGTCAGCTGACATTGCCACACAAGTGAGCAATCATTCATTTGTTCAAATATTTACTGTGCTCTTATTATGTGTCAGGTTGCAGGCCAGGTTCTGAGAATCCAAAATGGATGTTGAATTGATAACTCCAGCCTCTTCATTTACCAGTTGTGTGACCTTGGCCAAGCAAGCTAATTTCTCTGAGCCTCAGTTTCCTCAAGTGTAAAATGTAGGAAAATGATCGTACCTACCTCACAATATTAAATAATTGTACATACCTTCTGAATTAAATGAAATAATATACATAATGAGCACAGTTTCCAACACTGTTAAATATTTTTAAAGTATAGCTTAGTCACTAATGTGAAAAAAAAATTGAAGCATAATTCATTTAGCTGATTCTGGTTAAAAATTATCATAGCAATTATTAAGAGGCAATGTGCAAAATATAACTTTATACTTGATGTACAAAAAATATAATGCTATACCTCTATAACTGAATTTCAGTGTAGCCCACAAATTCCTAATTTAAATCCCTCGTGGAGAACAAGGGTCCAGTTGACTTAATCTTGGCAATCAGAAATAACTCAGTCACCTCTAGTTAAACATCAGTCTTTTAAGATTCTCTTCTTTCCTCATTTTCTCATCTACCTCTAACGTCCTGACACTGAGACAGCAGCCTCTGGAGCATACCTGTCATCTACAGGTAGTGTCAGAGCAGCTGGTGCCACTCAGATTTGGGTGTTGACCTCTGGCATCAACTACTGATGATTGTAGCCCCTGCCACGGACTTCAAAAAGTCCACACACTCTGAGTTGTTCCCATCCCCTTATCCAGGCCTCTTCAGTCTTCCAACCCTCTCAGCATCTGTCACAGCTCCCCTTGAGGGCTCAGGACCTCTAAGCTGCTTTTCACATACCACACTGGAGCTTGGGTCCTGTGTGGCCATCCTCAGCCACTGCCACTTCTCCATTAAGAGGCCAGTTCAGCATACATCACTGAGTCTCCCTGAGCTGCCCCAGGAAGCAAACTCAATTCTCCACTGCTCTCGATTCCTCCTGAATTATCTTGGGAGATTTCTAGATCTGAGGAGACCCTATCTAACTCTCTCTTCCCTCATGTGGAGTGGGGCAGGGGGCAAGGGATCTCTCGCCAGGCACTTGCTTTCCAATTCCAACTCCATCCCCTTGGACCCACCTCTTTCTGCCCATGGGTTGAAATCTTTCTTCCTTTTGAGTGGGAAAACTGTTCTCCTGCACTAGGCATTCTCTACCCAACGTCTTAGGCCCTTGGTACTAAAAGCACGGTCTGCAGACCAGCAGCATCAACATCACCTCAGAGCTTATCAGAAATGCAGAATCTCAGGCTCAACCCCAGACCTGAGGAATCAGAAACTGCATTTGACAAGATCCCCAGGTAAGTGGGAAGTAAGCTCAGGACTGTTTGAGACACTGTAGCTTAAAGATAAACTCCAAGGCAGCTCTCCCAGCCTGGATCTTTTCCTGCAAGAACAAGGAAACCCTCTCTTTCCACAAGGCCGGCCACGGCAAATCAAACACATTTTGGTGGTCAGACTACTGCAGTTTTTAAAACTCCATTTGGAAGTTCAAAAGTGCACCATTACCCCTTCCAGAGAAAGAATGAACGCACTTGAATTGCCAGGAGGAGTGCTACAGAGCAAGTAGGAGCAACTAGTACTCGCGAGGAATGAAAATCACATTGGCTAATATTTCACAAACGTTATCCTGCTATATGCTCATTCCCAACAGGTGGTTAAAATCAACTTGAAATAAAGTCAATACTCAATAACAGAGATTTGCCACAAAATTAAATTAACTTGGGCTGACTGTAGCTTGGGTTTAATAGCTCCTAATGAGAATTATCTCAACATCTAGATAATGGAGACAGATACATATTTTCTCTTGTTAATATGAAGAGAGAGTTTGCTCTTGTTTTCCAGGAAAACTTCATAATTTATCTTTGCTTTTGTCATGTCCAGTGACTTAATTTCCAGGAAATTATTTTTTAATGGGAGGTAGCCTAGTGTAGAAGAAAAAATGGGGCCAATCTGCTTAAGTACTTACTTGTTGTGTGACCTTGAGAAATGTTTAATTAACCAGTTTTCCTATCTGTAAAACAGGGATAATAATATCCATCTCACAGGGACACTATGATGATTAAATGATCGAATTATATGTAAACCTCTGTAATGAAGTAAGTGTTATCCAGCTCCTACCCCTCCCAAATTTTCCCTCCTAGATGACCTTCTGGTCACTGTATCCATACATGTAAATTGTACTTGTTCCAACAATAAATTCCATCCTACCTAATCTAGCACCCTAAAAATTCATTTGCAAACATACACCCCAAGTTTCTGCCCACATTAATTGGCAAAATCTTGCAATTCTTTTGGCATATACCTTAATGCATCATGGTTTAAAATCATCAGGCTTGGCAAGCTTGATAACCACCTGCAGTTTAGATGATTTAACCTAAACCAAATAGCCTCGTCCTTATTACCACAGTCCCAAGGTTCCATTTCCCACCCTGAGGAACTCGTGCAACTTACATTTAGAATTTCACTTGGGTTACAAAAATAGAAACACTTGAGGAAATTAGCTAAGTAAGAAGCCATTTTCCACGGCAGCAGGTTCAAGGCCAAATTAAAGTGTTGATGCTTTAAAGAGTTAGAATCCAAATAGAGGATGTGGCACCTTTTACTTTTCAGCCAATCCCTTCTGAGTATGAACTTCACCCCTGCCTCAACTCTAGTCATAGCTTCTCTTTTAAATCTGATTGCACCACAGAAAGAAGTTTAGCATCTGTGCCTACAAAAAGGGATAAAGGGCTGCCAGAGATTGAAAAGCAATTTCCAGCAAGTCAGTAATTACGGGGGTCAACCTCAGCGTCTAAATTCCCGTCGAAGGTTTTTTCAAGTTGGAGACATCATGTCAAGGTAACAACCACTTCAGCTGACAATGAAGATAATTAGATATTCTCAGCGAGACCCTCTGTCCGTTCTGAGTGCCTTCCTATACTTTCAGATCAGTAGTTTTCACAGTATTTTTCAAGCAGGATAATCCTTTCTTTCTTCCTATCAAGTCATACACAGAAGCTCAACAGAGCAAACAGGGCAGCCAAACTACTCTGGAGGAAACAGGACGAAGGGGCCCAGACGCCTGCCCTGTTAGGTCTCACCCCATGGCAGAGCCATCCTGCCTCACAGAACTCTAGGATCCCAGTTCCTCTGTAAAACCCACTACCTCAGATGATCTAAACTAGGAGTCAGCAAACTTTTTCTGTAAAGGGCTAGATAACCCTCATTGCCAGCTTTGCAGGCTACATGATCTCTGGTGCAACTACTCAACTCTGCCATTGTAGCACAAAGGCAGCCAGAGACAACACGTAAACGAATGGGTGCACCAGTCCTCCAATAAAACTTTATCTAATAAATAAGTGACCAGCTAGATTTGGCTCGTGGGCTATACTTTGACGACCCTCAACTAAACTAGAGAAATATATTTTTATTATCTCTTGGTTCACCTGATATCCAAGGTGAAGAAGCAGAATACATCACAGAAAGCGCCAGAAACTCCACTTCGTACAACTTGAACTTTGTTATACTTTCGTTTTACCCAAAATATTTGCCAAAGTCCTTAAAACATGAAAATTACGTCTCATTCACTCACCAGGTGGCTGTTTAAACCTTAAAACTATGTTTTATTCTATAAATCATGATCATCTCAAATGTAATCTTTCACACAGTGAATTTTAATTCTTGGAGGATGTATGTTCACCGCAATTCTACAGATTGATGCCCCTCCTCCCCAAAAATTCTATCTCAGAAGCATCTCATAAAATTAGGCTCTGCCCTTCCTCTCTCATGTGTAAATAGCCGATATGATGAAACACAGGGTAGAGTCAAGAGTTTCCTTATAATAAATATTATACCAGAATGTCTAGGGATGCAATAGGTACGGGGAAAATCCTGGGATTTGGAGTAATTTTTGATATAATATCCCAGACACTGCTTAGGGTATTATATTACATTTATATACATTGATATTATATATTTATGATATATGATATGATATGATACAATACTGAACACCATTCTAACAACAATCAGGCAGAACCTCTGCTCTGAGGGGTCATAAAAAGGGGGACCCAGAGCTATATTTGTTCCAGGTGGTCATTCCCAGCAAGCCAGGACTGACTGGCCCAAGGAGGAAAACTGACCCAAGTTAGGCCCTCTCCCAGGTTCCAGTTGGATCTATAACAGGTAAACTCAAGAGCTTTGGGTTGGCTGATTGCACCACATGGACTGAGATCAGAGGAGCTGGAACATCCTGGCAGCCCTCGGGTTCCCACCTCCAGACCTTCCTCAGGGCCAGCACTTAGCACTTGCATTCCATAAGCTACTCCTTCTCTAATTGTGCTAGCTATGGTTTCTTGCAACCAGAGTCTTAACCTCCACATATACTGACAGGCTCCAATTCTCATTCCACCTTCCTAGCCACACCTCTCAGTCTTCTCCAGAGAGAAAGCAAATTTAGTCCATCAGTCTGTTTGGTCTGCAACTGGGGAAAGTACGCTCTGCGAGAATGTTGTGGGGGACCCTCGGGAAACCATTCCCCTCTCATAAGTCCTACGGCTTTCTGCCACTGCCAAACATTTCTTATGGGAAGCAGATGAGAATAACAGACTTTCCACAAAAGTTTAGTGAAAAGCTTACCAAATAAGGTAAAAGAAGATTGAATGAGATGTCACCAAGGGCCCTAATTTCTGCACCAAGTGAAACAATTAAAAAACAGGAGAACATCGCCCCCATGCCCCACCCCCAGAATGGCAACCTGCAGTGGCTCCTAAAGGTTTGGCTGCAAGCTCAGGCAACCCTCTGTCATCCACCCTGTAGGTGTGTGAGACAGGCCAACTTTGGGGCCAAGTACTGCTCACGCAGTTGAAGCATCCGTCCCCCTGGCAAACCAAAGACAGCAGACCCAGAATTTGGCGCTGGCAATCAGGCTCCAGAGCCTGCATTATTAACCACTGTGCTCTGCCTCTTCCCGCTCTGATCTCTTCACCACCCTCCATCCCCTCTCCAGTCCATCCCACACCCCACTCTAGATCAACCTTCCTTAGGGACAAATTTATTACTATTATTTCCTTGCTCAAATCCAGCAGTACATCCTGTTCCTAGGCAACTGCAAAATGCCAATTTGATTATGTCCCACCCTTTCATAAAAGCCTCCAGTGGTTTCCTAAAGCTCTAGAATGAAGTTTTGACTGCTCACCATGGTCTACAATATCTCACAAAATGTCTCTTTAGTGCTCCTCTTCAGCCTCATGAAAACCTCTCTCCCTCTTGCCCACTCTGTCACAGGTATTCTAGACATGTGCTATCCACTATGAGAGTCACCAGCCAGGTGTGGCTAATTACTTCAGTCCCTTGATTGCACTAGCTACATTTCAAGTGCTCAAAGTCATGTGTGGCTATGGCTGCCATATTGGACAGCACAACTCTAGACTTTCCTTGGTTCCTACTATGGACCCAGCTCTCTGCTGCCACTAGCCTTTACAAAGATACTCCCTTTGCCTCCAGTGTGTCCCCACTCTTCCTTTCCCAAAGGTTTCCCTGAATTCCTTTTGATCCTTCAAGTCTCAGCTTACATACCACTGATCCAGAAAAGCCTTCTTTGCCCCCTATGACTAGGTTAAGTAACTCAGTGAAAGACTCCAAGGCATATGTAATAATTAAAATGATTTAATTATGTACAATCTGTTGTTTCTCATAAGGATCAGTACTATTTTATGAATGGCTTTATCTACAGTGCCTGGTGGGCAGTCGATAAAGACTCTTCCACCTACTAACTTCATTCTAGTGTATAAAGCTTCGCAAGAAGAGGAAGCCTCACCTACCTTTCACCCTGAACTTCCTCTGATCCTCCCTGCCTCTCCCATGCCCCAGCCAAATTGTACAACCCACTGCCCTCTGTGTTTCTATCCTTGAGCTTTGCTTGGCAGTGCCCTGTCTTGCTATCCCAGCCCATTTCATCTCCTGAAAACCGCCCCCTTTCAAAGGCCACTTCTTACAAGGCTTCCCAACACTTAATGGAAATTGTGCATTCTTTGCACCTTTTGTAGACTATGTTTGGCATTACTACTCTTCAAATGTGTGTTTCCTCCTCCTGCCCCTGCGAGATGACTGGATGGGCAGGGGACACACAATCCCAGCACCCAGCACCATGTCTGGCACACATCTTGCACTCAGCGAAGGTGAGATGGGGGGGAACCACTGAATCTCAGACAGAGCCATCAACAAGTGACAATCTGTTGAGCTGAGATGATTAAAGGATGATGAATTATCTTAACAACAACAAATTAAAGAGGCTGTTGGGAGATCTGAAGAAGCTCTCCACTATATTTTTGGCACAATGACTCCTTTAAAAAATAGTAGTACAAAGGTCAAACATTGAGTGACAGATATTGCATGATGCTAGTTATAACTTCTGCCCAAATGAAACTTGGTATTTGAGTTTCATTCTTTATCCTTTCTAAAAATTAGCAGTTACAATTCTCCCTTACGTTTTGTTCAATGTAAGATTAGAAAACTCATTTCATATCATTTAATTTGATTTGCCAAGATGAAAGTGCAAACTAAACTTACTAAGTTTACTCTCATTAGTTATACAAATTTTGGTCCCAATTTGGTCCGAACATGAATATCGTTTTAAGGAGAACCTCCTTCATGGGAATACAGTCTAATTCCCTGTAACGATTTCACATTTCAAGGACTGTTACTTCTTTTTTGGTCTCACATTGTGCTACAAAAGTTATAACCTTAGATGTCTCACAGCCACAAGTAATTCCCCTAAAACAGAATTATCCTGTTACTACCCACGTGGAGACTGACCAGAGAAGGCGTTTTCAGAACAAGAAGATACACAGTAGCAACAAGAGAAATACAACAATACTAGCCCATTTCCATTCATTTTATGCCCTTTGAGGTGGAGAGCCTTTAACCTTTCACTCTCAGGCTTATGTAATTTACAAAATAATAACAAGTTCCAAGTGATTTTTATTTTTAGTCTATTTAATCAACTTTTTCTTTTCTCATTGACTCACAAATACAACATAAGAGATTTCTAATATACATATTTCTTCTAGTCCCCTACACACTCATAGAAAGTAAAATTTGAGAAATTTTTAGCAGGCCAGAATAATACAGAATTTTTAGCTTGTAATGCACAAATTTTTAATTTGTGATATTATATTAAGCCTACCTAGTATAAGTGATTTGACTTTCCCATTTAATTCAAGCAAGTTTAATTAAAATTTCAATCAAACATGGAAAGAACAAAACAGATAGGCTGCTGTTTGGTAAAATTCACTCTCACAGTCTAATAAAACAGGCTGAGGGAAACGTATTGCTTTAAAAATTCTAATGTTCACCTGCCTTTTCCCCGACCTTTCCACACTATACTGAGCTGACTTCCTCATGTTACTAACGAATATGAATTTTAACTTGCTGTGGGGCTTCTCCGAATATGGTTACTTAACGTGATGCTATTTCTATTTTTCTCATTATACCCGGCTTGGTTGAGGTTAAAGATATAAATAGGAGGCTAAATTATAAATGATTCAAAAAATTTCAGGATCCAACATTAGAAAGAAAACAAAGGAAATTTCATAAATAGTAGTACTTTGGCTAACATTATAAGTATGCAAGATCCAAACAGCTTGAATAAAATTCTGTTATACATCCAGATGTAAGAAAAGGTATCTGAAAAGAATTGAGAGTTCTCAGCACCATCTTAACTAAAAAGAAGTGAAGGTAAGATTCTGAGTCATGAGATCCTCCCTAGTCACGATCTCAAATCTTCACAAGCTTTATTTCACCCGTTTCAAAACCCAAAGGAGATCTGTAAACACAATGGCCCTACAATCACCTAGAAGGTGTCTCTGAGATGACCCAAGTTCAACATATTGAGACTTTCTCAATTTACTCATAGGTGAGTCTGTTCAAACCATAGTTACTCTACACAATTCTAAGAAGCTTAGCAATCTGATTCCCAGTCTATAGCGAATTAACAGTAAAAAGTGGAAATGTGGAGCCAGTCCTGATGGCCTAGCAGTTACAGATTGGTGCACTCCACTTTGATGGCCCAGGTTTGGTTCCCAGGGAAAGAATCATACCACTCGTCTGTCCGTAGCCATGCTGTGGCAGCGGCTCACGTAGAAGAACCAGAAGAACTTACAACTATACACAACTATGTACTGGGGCTTTAGGGGGGAAAAAAGGAAGAAAAAGGAGGAAGATTGGCAACAGATATTAGCATAGGGTGAATCTTCCCCTGCAAAAAAAAAAAAAACAAAGTTGAAATGTGAAACAAGTACTAGAGACACCAGTATTGTCAACAGGGATAGGTAATCTCTAGCAGCACAGGAAGAACCAGAAAAAAAAAGCACCAAAAGTAGACATCAGAAGGAGATAATCTGAGACCACTTAAGAGAGAGATAAATAACCCTATATTCTCAAGACCATCCAAAGGCACCCACCTCTTCATGGGAAAGAATAATAATAGACACTGCAAATCTTGACCCTGAGCTATGAAGAAAAGGCTGCAGTCTGCTCAGGACACTCTTTGTGTAAGAAAGCCAGGAAATATTCAAATAGCTATAATTTATAAAGATTTCCCTCAAAGTGGTTAATCATTTTTGAAAGTGTTGACACGTAAAGGGCGAGGCTCTGGTCACTTGGGGAATTGTCTGAGAAGGAGAGCTCCTTTCTCCCACATCATCAGCTAATGAAGTACTGCACATGGACACTCCGTGTCGGTAGCTGTTCCAAGGACAGCATTCCAAAGTCAGCTATAACAACAAACAGCAGATGTCCTGAAGAAGCACAGATACCTCCTCCCCACATCCAAACTGGGTGAGGAGGGGGAAAAACAGACCAAACAAACATGTGACCAGATAGGCAACCTATCAACGAGTTGAAAAACAAATCAGCAAGTTTCCAAGGAAAGCACAAGAACGCCAAAAAAAAAAAAAATCATTCTCATTTTTACAAAAAAGGAATCAAATAAATTTCCCTTGTACAAATGCCAGGTCTACAGGCAGATCTTCCAACATGAGATGATCAAATATGAAGAATTTCCTCAAGGGAGTAGACACTTCCAAGTAGCAAATTTCCATTTAAAAATAAACATACTTATTGTTATTTTCTCCAGTACAACAATGTGAATGGTTGTTAAATATTAAATTCTAGTTTCTAAACTCCTGCAATGGAGGAAGAACAGCCCGCATTCAAGGTAGGATTGTGTGAGGGTATGACGCTCACCCCCATCCCCTGGCACCAAATTAGTAAAATCCATCAACTTAGAGCAAAATGGCACTGAGACATCTGGCTGAAATGTGACCATCGTGGCCACGTCTGAAGTGCAGTGAGCGTGTTTCCCACCACCATGGCAGGCTATTTCTTTATGTATTTATTTATAATTTCTTCTTCACCTGCTTCTAGAAAGACCCTGAGGATCCTGCCTGATGAGCTGCCTAAAAGACCAGCGTTGCACTTTCTTCACACATTTCCTTTACATCCTGAAAAAGTTTAATGGAAAAACCACACTCTCATCCAAATCGTCCAGAATGCACAGAACAATACGACGGGGGAGGAAGCAATGCAGCGGCTCCCACCTTATGCTCACCTGTCCCTGCCATGGCATGCAGCAGATGCTGACCAACCCCCTCCAATTTGCCCAGCACTTCTCCAGTTTTTAAACTGAAAGTCCCACATCCTGAGACCCCTTTACTCCCGGGCAACCAGGACAGTTTGTCATCCTACCTAGGACCAGTGACATGCACACATCCCTGTGGGCAGTGCCCAGGGACGTGGTTGCACACAATCCTTGTCATTTTAGCTCAGGGAAACATAACTCTGAGTGGGAATCTGCTGGTCAGACTTGGGTTCAAATCCCATTCCTTCTCTTCCCAGCAGTGTGAACTTCACCTGTCTAAGCCTCAGATTCTATATCAACAAGATAAACATGACAATAGAAGCTTCCTCAGGGAATTATATAAGAATTAAGTGACAGCATGGACCCAAACTAAGCTTTCTATTATATAAGCTATCTAATATCGCATCTATTATTTCTATCATCATTATATTATAATCACATAATTTAGTTTTAACACATTTACAAATTTCATGACGTTAACTACTATTAAGAACAAACTGTTTCCCCCACACCTCACAACTTATTATTATAGTTGAGAACCCTAGCTGTCACAGCCATAAGAATGATATCACCACAAAAAACACCCAGGTGACGCCCTTCTCTGCAATCCAGTCAAAATGTCCAATTTGGGCACATCCAGATCCGAGTAAACTAACTCCAGATGTTTACCACTTAAACAAAAAGGTAGATTTCCTCTGCCTGGTTCCGTGTCAGTAAGTGCCTTCTCTCCTTCCTGCTCTGTCCACCTAGAAGAGCCCCTTGTTATCTGCATCACCAACACTGTTGCACCTAAATAGGCTGGATTGAAACAAACATTTTCCGCTCCTCAGTGACTGTCCAAATGCAATTTCCTGTAAAACTGCAGCTATCTTTAGAAAAAATGGAGGTAAAAGTGGAACAACTACAAGAACATATGTAAAATAGGTCAACCCAAGGCATGACACCAAACAAACCAAAAATGCTCATGTGACCCATACTAAGCTATGTGAACAGGCCCTGAGTCAAAGAAGCAAAGTCCTGAAGAAGAATGTACACTCTCGGTATAGTCTCATGTCTAAAAGGGGTATTGCTGTCCCCATCTCTCCAGCACAACCCACATGTCACCCACCTTCCTTCACAACATCAGCTGATGTTCAACCATTCTGAGCAGATGAATTCTTCAGTATATCCTGTCTACCGTCTGCTGGACTTAACGTTGGCAGATCTCTTCTACTTCTTGAATTATTTCTCCTTCACTTGGGAAGGATGGCAGCATACACACAAGCATTAGCAATAGCTTCAATACGAAAGTGATATTCATAGGCACTCCTTTTATGGAGAATTCTTTTTTCATATTCATGAAATGTGGAAATTAAACAAATTGTACTTTTCTCGTGGCTCTCAGCCACATTCTTACTCCTGCGATAATGATTTGTATTGTTTTGCACACCAGAGTAGAAGCTCCCAAAGAAAAGTGAGATGGCAGGGCTACCACTGGCTCATATGGTGCCCTTGAGCAAATGAGAAAAGACACTTTACCTCCATCTGCCAGAAAGCTGTTGCAATGTAGTAATTTTGTTAGAACAAAGGACTGTGTTGCTACCTCCTGACAAATTGTCATAATATATATGCAAATCTATGATGTCCATGATGTACATGGTGCCCCCAGAGTTGTGCAGTACCCGATCTACACACCTGTACACTGGTTCCGGACAATGTCTCTTCATCTTTGTTGCATCACAATACTTCAGATAAACTACTTGCGATTTGCCTAAAAAATTGTCCTGACAAGTTAGATCATATATTGTTTGTATGGCTTTGTGAGGGCATGTGTGCACATAAGTACCTATCTTATATATTATTTTTAATGAATTTTGCCAAAAAAGGAAATTGTCTGTCAGGTTAGAGTACTACCCAAAGGCCATGAAAACAACGATTCTTGATACATCAGGATGAGAAATCTAAAAATATTTGCTTTTATACCAAGGCAATGTCATGATGAGACAAAGAGAAAAAGGGGAAAATTTGGAGTCATGGAGCAATCAGTTTATTCCCAAGGCAAAAATATTTATCCTTATCTTGTGTAACCAAAAATTTTACTAATGGTCATGAAAATAATCGCCCCATTTCAAAATCCACTTGCCATCACATAGGAATAAAGTTTACCATGTGAGTTTCTTCTTCCTTAAAGAGTTTTACACTTAGCTGCCATCAACTTCACCTTTCCCACCTTTAGATTTTGGCCTCTAAATGAGACCATTAAGAGTTCACAAGGACCAGGATAATGGGTTTTCCAGAAATGGGATCCCAGTTTCCCAAGCAACGGGAAGGCCAGACCACAAGAGCCATAGTTTAAAGAAAGTAGATAATTCAAAAATAAAAATGCGTAAACAAGCAGATATTTTACAGCCTGCTCTACTTGTAGAGCACTGACTCAGACATATTGCTTTTCCTCACCCTCTTATATCATCACACAAATAACAGTGAGCGCAGCAGGGCCAAATAAAACAGCTTTATAAAGAGAGGAAAGGAAACCAGCCCAGTGAGATTCTAATAAGGGCCAGGTGCCCTTTTCCACTGCTTCAGCTGGATTCTCCCCTTTTATTCTCCCAACACAGGAGGTTTTCTTAGTCTCATTTTACAGAGGAGGAAGCTGAGTCTCAGAGAGGTTGAACAACTTGCCTGAGGTCACACAGCTATTAATGGTAAACCATGTCTGGCTCCAAAACTCTTGCCCTTCTGCTACACCACACTGCCCTGGGCAGAGTTTTAGGTCAGCGCTTCTCAAACCTTCCTGTGCCCACAGGTCTCCTGGAGATCTCGTTACAATGCAGATTCTGATTGCAGAGGCCTGGGGCAGAGCCTGAGAAGCTGCATTTCTAACACGCCCCCAGAAGGTACTGATGATCTGCTGGTTGTTGGACCACACTTTGAGGCTCTTGACTAGTGGTTCTCAACCGGGGACAACTCTGCCTCCCCCTGCCCCACAGGCATCTGGCAATGTTGGAAGACATTTTTGATTGTCACAACTTGTGGTGGTGATGCTACTGGTCCTTGAAGTGGAGGCCAGTGATGTTGCTAAACATCCTACAACACACAGGACGGCCTCCCAACCCAACAAAGAATTATCCAGCCTGGAATGTCAAGAGTGACACAGTTGAGAAACCCTGCTTTAGAGGTCCCAAGTTCATTTAAACTGCTTCCAAAGCTGCTGTAGCTTTGCAAACTTGCGCTGGGGTCAAAGATAGCTCCAGTATTTCAAAACTTCTCCTGAAAGCCTGATAGAAAAGTTGATGTCGTGCAACCGATGGCTAGAGTATGATGAAGTTTAATTTCCTCACAAACATTCTGCCATTATACTGAAGAAAATCAAATCAGCTGATTACAAAGAAGGGTTTCACAAACTGCTGGGAGTTTCTATAAGGTCCTTGTTTCTTTCCACTGGAGGTCACCATTGAAAAGGCAAAGGATAAGATTATTTTTAGATGCAAATTTTATAATTTCCTGTTCTGGCAGCTCAAACATTTACGCTGCTGACAAGGATCACATGAAACCATCCTTTCTGATTTAGCATTAGCTGTTGCTACCTACCATCGATAGCGGGCTGGGATAGAGCAGCGCTTTGCACCAGCATCCTCTCAATTCCCAAAACTCAGGAAAGAAACCGGTCATTCATCTGGATCTTTAATGTTCATAGTACCTAAAAACTATTTCAACTTTAATATTTTTTACTGAAATAACCACACTTTATTGTATTGCTAAGAGAATCTTCAAATGTTACACTCTTTGATCATAGTATATGCTTTAGGAAGACTGTCCATTTGAATATAATTTGGGGGGTAAACTAAGGTTTGGTTAAAATCATATAGCTTTTTTGGGGTGGCTAAGAAAGAACATCATATATGCTAAAGTGTCAGGCCTCCAGGCTGTACATATCCTTCTGTCATTCTTACCTTATCAATCATTGAACTTCTCCTCACCCCTGGGGACCCAGCCCAAAGGTCCCTTCCTAATACAGCCCCCATCACAGGGTCTCTGCCACCTTGATGTCCTCCTCAAAACATAGTTTAGAGTTGAAGGCTCCCCATAAAATTACTCAATGAATGAGTGAACGAATTCTCTTGTCCTTGAACACTCAGCTTTCTGGGTTCTCCCTCCTCTCTGAATATTTCCTTCTTAGTTTTTTCACTGCTTCCCTTCTTCCTTCTTTGTCCTAAATACAGATATGCCCCAGTTCTATCTTTGGGCCCTCCTTCCTTTGGGGGGAGTTCCAAACCCTACCTCTTACAAATGGTTTCCAAATCTACATCTCTAGCACAGTCTTCTGTGCTGAAATGCAAACCTGTATTTTCAAATATCAAATTCATCTTCCCCTCCCAAAACCCTGCCTCCCTCATGACTGTCATAGGCAATACCAATGACCCTGTCACCCAAGCTGAAAACCCCAGCTTCTCTCTGATATCTCCACCCTCCTCATCCTTTACATTCTTAGCTGTCATAGAACATGGTTCCTATTTCAAGGCATCCTCTTCCATCCCTCTCCCGATCTGTTTCCACTGTCATCACCTCAATTCCACCTCTTGAATGGTCTCCTAGACTTTCAAAACTAGCTCCTAATTGGTGGGGACAGGATTAAGGGGACCCACATGGCAGGCGGTTGTGGAAAAGCATAGGTTATAAATGCTCCATGAGAAGCCCTTGTGACCTCAAATGCTGCACTAGCCCCCACCCACCATGCCCTGCTTTCTCACACACACAAAGCAAGCAGTGTCACCTAATGGTTAGGACCACAGGCCCTGAGCCCACCCTAATTGTGACTCCCTGTGAGGCTTTGGGCAGGGTAATCCACTTCCTTGTGACTCAGTTTCTTCATCTGTAAAGGGGAGATTAATAGGCTCTACTCCATTTGGGTTGTTGTGAGGATTAAATGAGTTACTACATATAAAGTGTTTAGAACAAGGCCTGACACACCACAGGCAATCAATAAATGTTAGCCTTGTTGATGACAATGACCACAATCCACTCAACAGCCAATATCCCAAAGCAGAGCTCAGACCAGTGCAACGAGCAGTCATAAGGCACAGTGACAGCATGAACTCCATGATCCAATGTACTGAGAAGGACACAGCACCATTTCTATGGTGCTACTGCCAGAAAGGCATGACTATAGTCCAATCATGAAAAGACATCTGAAGGGCCTGAAAATGAGGGAAATTCAGCAAAATAATTGATTAATACTCTTCAAGGGTGCCAAGAACATGAAAGACAAAGAATAATTAAGGAGCTATGGCAGACTGCAGGAGACCAAGGAGAAATAATAACTACATGCAACGTGGGATCCTAGAACAACTATAAAAGGACATTGGTAGAAAAAGATAACAGTTCAACATAACATAACAGGGTCCTTAGTTTAGACCCTATTTGGGATATTGTACCATACTAGACAGAAATGTTAATTTCCTGGTTCTAATGTTAGTACTTAGGTTATGCAACATATTAACATTGGGGGAGGCTGGGTGAGGGACATTTGGAAACTCTGTGCACCATTTTTGCAAATGTTAGTAAATCTAAAAGTGGTTCAAAATAAAAATCTGATCCTCCATGAAAGAATACCAGTGCAGCCTCACTCCAAAATCAATCCACAAATATTTACAGGGTTCTTATGTACCAAGGATATGCTGGGTTCCATGGATATACCAGTGAAGTTGATATGGCTCTTCCCTTGGATATTCATAGTCAAATAAATGATTATTTAATAATTTCTATGAGAAATACTTGCACAAGCAGGGACTCTAATTTAGTCTAGGGTGAGAAGGAGTGAAAGTTAGAACTTCTGGAGAAAGTAGCACCTGGGCTGAATAATGTAGGACAAGTAAAGGTTAGTCAGGTAAAGATGGAGGAGGAAGGGTACCCCAGACAGCAGGAGAGACGGACAAATACAGACACAGAGCCCAGAGGCTGGTTTTCAAGCAAAACCAGAGTCAAAGGTGCCTGGGAGGCACAGGAGAGAGAAAGAGTAGGAGATGAGACTGGAAAAGCAGGCAGGGGCCTTGTGAACCAGGCTCCAGAGTTTGTACTTGTCCTCCAGGCAATGGAGGGTACTGAAAGGACAGACATGCATTTTTCAAAGATGATCCTGATAGCAGCATGAAGAATGCACTACAAGAGATACAAAGCTAGGAGACCAGTTAAGAGGACCAGGCTAAAAGTAAGAGCTGTCAACCTAAATAAAGAGGTAAACTAGGCAAGCTCAAATTACCAGAAATTGAGCTTATTCAGGAATAGCACAGGAATTGCAATTCAGGAAACACATACTATAGCAAGCTATAGGCAAATCTGTTGAAGGTTTGGATCAGGCTGTATCTATGGGCAAGAAGTACAAAGAGGGAGGGAAGTCCAGACAGAATGCAAGCGGTAAGTTCATTGGCTTGAGGATGGGGAGACATTCTTGGTGGATGTTCATTGGTCAGGAGATAAGTTCTGGTTTTCTGTAAGTCAAGCATATGTGGAAAATCAAGTCTCTCAGTTCTTAAGTTTCCTTTTCCTAAGGGCGCACGCATGAGAGTCTACATTTCATATCCTCTGGATAAATTTTAGATTGAAATCCTTTCACAGAGCAATGGAAATGAAAAAATATTTGCAGATCGAAAAGTTTGTAGACAGAATAAACAGGATTTAGTGATACATTGGATATAAGGGGTATGGTAGGTTGAATAATGGCCTCCCAGAGATGGCCATGTCCTAGTCTCCAAAACCTGTGCATATGTTACCTTACATGGCAAGAGTGACTTTACAGATATGATTAAGTTAAGGATCTTGAGATGAGAAGATTATCCTGGATTATCTGGGTCAGCCCAATGTAATCACATTGTCCTCATAAGAGGGATGCAGGAGGGTCACAGTCAGAGGGAAGGAAACATGACAACAGAAGCAGAGGTCATAGAGAGAGGGATTTGGAGATGGAGGAAGGAGACATGAGCCAAGGATTGCAGCTGGCCTCTAGAAGCTGGGAAAAGCAAAGAAATGAATTGTCCCCTAGAGCCTCCACAAGGAACACAGCCCTGCTGACACCTTGATTTTAGCCCAAGGAAACTGACTTCCCGTTTCTGACCCCCAGAACTGTATGAGAATCAATTTATGTTGTAAACTACTAAGTCTGTGGTAATTTGTTACAGCAGCAGTAGGAAACTAACACAAGGGTGATGGAGAAAGAGAAATTGATGATGATGCCCAATGCCTGGCTTGGGTTGGGAGCTACACAGCAGTGGCAGTCAGCAAGATAGGGACACAGGCAGAAGAAAAGTTGGGAAGACAAGAAGTTCCATTCTGGACAGGCCAAGTTTAAGATGTGTCCTCAACCTACAAGATGTTTACTAAATAGTTAAATATATGGTGCTGATGCTCAGGAGAGAGGTCCAGGCAGAGGATAAAATTTTCCACAAAGTTGGTACTCAATATATGTTTAATTTTCATCTTATTTTAATAAAAAGGTTTCCTGCAGGAGTATTACTGTTAGTATTATAATGGTTATGAAATACACTATGAGGAGTAATTATTTCTAAGGCAAGAGTGTGGTTGTGGAAAAAACTCTATTTAAATTCTAACTGTAACGTGACAGCTATGTTACCTTGAGAAAGTCACAACTTCTCTGTGCCTCAGTTTCCTCATCTGTAAAAGGGGGATAAATTCTAACTGGGATTAAGCG
The DNA here is from genome assembly GCF_041296235.1 of Equus asinus. Lineage (NCBI taxonomy): Eukaryota > Metazoa > Chordata > Mammalia > Perissodactyla > Equidae > Equus > Equus asinus. The sequence continues at coordinate 43,481,809 of NC_091810.1, read as the reverse complement.
TATAACAGTGGCACTTAGTTGTGCCACCCAATAAAGGGTAGCTAATGTAACTACTGCTTATACATGACTCATTAAAAATATTTTGATGAATCATAAGAATTTTTATGTCATCCAAAAAGTTGTAACAACTTCTAATTGTTTCATGCTTTCTTTCCCCAGTCAGTTTCTATGCACATCACACACTTTGGTCACCTACCACACTATATGAACGACGTGTAAGAAATTATCGCGGCTCACAAGGAGTGCGCAGTCTTAGCAGGAGACAGATGTGTATCAGTAATGATAAACCAACAGTGAGCACCTACTGAGCGCCAGGTGCTGGTGATATAAAAGATGAGTAAGACATGAGTCCTGCTCTCAGGGAATGTACAGTCTTGAGAGGAAACAGACCTATATAAAGAATGGTAAACTAACATTTATCGAGTACCTACTTGTGCCAGCCTTTATATGTATTCATGTATTACATTTAAGTTAATTTATTCAAGGCTTGTGAACCAGATATTTACTATATAATACAATCCACTCTATAGCATTCTGAAGCAATTACAAAGTGAAACTGGGATGCTGGAGAGAAGGTCAGTCCTGAGTTTGCACAGCTCAGGACAAACACCTGTGACCCAACAAGTGACCTGTAAAATGCCACCAGGCGAGGCTTAATTCTGAAGAGAGAAATCAATGGTTTGTAAAGGGAATGTGGACTTGCTTTACAAGGAGACCAAATGATGAGAAGGTAACCCTTGCTTATCCCCTCCTCATCTTTCTTCAAGGAAACGTAAATGACATTTGTTGAGCCAAGCCCTGTGCAAAGAGCTTTGCATAGGTCATTTCATTTGAGACCAAAGAATAAACTCAAGAAGGTAGATGAAAAGGTTTCATAGAAGGCAAAGAAAATTGCTGATTAAAATTATATTGGCCCATAAGTCTCCTGTAAATTTCACTAGCATCCTTTGGTCTCTTGCAAAAGCCCAGAACTGCTACCTGGAATATGACAACAAAAACAATTAAACCCATAAAACAATGCAGAGGGAAACACAAAGGAGAGAAAATGATTGAGGTTACAATAAAAGAGAAAGAAATCAACATATTAAGAGACAGAATAAGATTTTAAATGAAGTCATAATAGAAACCAGATGAGAAATCTAAATAGAAAAGGAAAGTTTCAAAGAAAACAAACCAGAGAGAAGGAGAGGCACTGGGTGGGAAGAAACGACTAGAAGTTATTTTGACTTTCTAGAGAACAGTAGATGACACAATGCTTCTCATTTCTGAGGTCAAGGCCCCTGTGAGGGCCTAGGCAAGTTACTTAGCTGCCCTGATTAAGTAATGCGACAGTGTCAGCACCTATGCCTCATAGAGTTGCTCTCAGAAGTAAGTGACTACAGCACTGAACTCCGTGCCTGCACAAGAGAGCCTTCCACTTTAACAGTGGTGGCAACAATGACGATGATTTATGCTGTGAGCAGCACCCTGCCAGGACCTCCCAAGACAAGATTCCAGGAACCTTTCTCTATCCATGTAATAACCCTCAGACAGATCGTGCCATAGAGATTTCTCGAGAGGCAGCTGTGATTTCAGGAAATGTGGTCATCTTGGACCATTCTTCTTGAGTCCTCTCTACAAGAAGTAGCACATTTGTGTCTGTAAGGCAACAAAGCAAGAAGCCAGCCTACAAAGATAACCACAGCCTAGAAAAAGGGGAAAAGATAATGAGTTCTTCAAAAAGATTTCATATCCTTTGGAGAATCCTGTGTCATCATGTGCCAGAAGTCCCCACTTAGCATAAGCATCCTCAAGTCCCCACCAAACTCCCATGATCACTGTACCTGTAACAGTGGCTCAAGAGGCATCCTAAGGATACCCACTGAGGTTAGCGCCTGGCAGGTTTTTAAAGTGTCTCAAGTTTCCAGACTGGAATTGGCAAGGATCCAGTCATTGCACAACATTTTGTCTTTTAAAACAACTAAAGCTTGAGTCCTTAAAATCATCTGAATCTTGACATGTATCACCAAAGTACTGCAACAGAGATCATTGGCTGGACCACTGCTGGGTACCAGGAAGATATGGTGGAATACCTACATTGAGTCTTATTTCTACTGTCTAAGTCACAATCAGGTTTTGCCTCTTCCTTACCATATGAACTCTGCCAGAACAACAAAGATCTCCTCCACCCTTTAAAAGAAAATCACCTTGTAATGCATTCCTATTTTGGTGTGGATGGAAAAAGCAATGCTTTAAAGGAGATCAGTTATCTAAACCAGAATTAATTCCCAGCACACTAAAAAGTACACATAGATGGGAAGGGAACTCTAGACTCCAGGTTCAAGTGACTGAATCGAAAGAGGTTTTCTGTTTAGCAACTATTTAGAAAAATATGTTTAAATCTGGCCAAGAAATATAAAAAGAAATTGGCACTAATAAACCCCAAAGAAGTTGAAGTTAGAGTAGCAACTAATCTCCATAAATAGGTTTCTGAGTGGGGATGTGTTGAGTGTTGATAAAGCATTTCCTGGGTATATGACCACTGGCCCCACTGTGTGGCAGCTGAAGAATGCAGAACTCTGCCACGCATCTGTGGGGTTCTCTGCAAGAAGAGAAGTTTCGCCCATTAATAACTTGTAAAAACACATGCTAACTAATTCATGCTGGCAGTCCAATCCTCACATCAAACTGCATTAGGTGATCAGGCTGAGTTCAAAGATACAGGCAGGATAAAGAGAAAAACTGAAGTCAAGACGAAATTTGGGGGACAATGAAGGATAGTGAAAAAACTCCTATAGTTTGAACTTAAAGTTTTAGAGTCAGGAAAAGACGGTAAAACTAGAAGACGCCATTAAGTGGGTCAAAAAATAAAGGTTTCAATTGCATAAAAAGCCAAACATGAGTTCAGATTTTTTAGTGTGAGACACATAAATACTTGCTGCTATTTTAATATTTGCCTTTACTTGAGATTTAGTGGGACTCTGCCTGAGTCAAGATTTTTTAATAGTAATAATAAAAATACTTAATAATACTTAGAGCAAAGCATGTGTGGTCATGATGTTTTAAAGGGGAGAAAGAAAAGGTAATTCTGAACATCTGTACTACATTTCCACATGATAAAACCACCATACTCCAAAATTATTCTGAAGTATGGTGGAGCTGGGGGTGGGACAGTGGTTCATGTAGAGAAATGTTTATTCAAAAAACAGAAGGGGAGACTCAAAGGCCACTTGGGGAAAGCAGGGACGACAACCTTTATTGTAAAATAAAACTGCCAATTAATAGTCAGAGTCCAGTAGTCAGAAAGTGAAATTTATGTCTTCTCAGATCCATAATTATTACCTCCATAAATACTACTGAGAATCAAACTTCTTTTATTTTCACAAAGTCTCGACCTTCCAACAGTGTATCTCAGATCAAAACATCACCCCCAACCCCTCCTTTACATTTCTTTTCTGGGACTTGCCTCATTCCCAGCCCTACCTTTTCTGAGAGGGAAGGAGTGAAGGAAGGGGGAGTCAGAGGCAGCTTCTCTCTCTCTCTCTCTCTCTCTCTCTCTCTCTCTCTCACTCACACACACACACACCCACACACACACACCACCTCTGTTTCTCTTCAGGCTCAAACCCCCTCCTCTCCTCAGCACATCTGTTTCCTAGTTCTATCCCCTGAGATCAGTCTTTGGGTCAAGAAGTATCACGATCTGGGTTCGCCCTTCTTCAGTGAAACAGAGTTTCAAGCTCGTGGGGCTTGGAATTACTGTACTTGCCACAGCCATAGGCTAGCCACCAGAAGGATGTGTCAATCATTCCATACCAGCAGTTCACAACGTGGGTGATTGCACCCCCAGGGGATATTTTGCAATGTCGGGAGACATTTTTGGTTGTCACAATGAGGGGAAGGGGAAAGGTACTACTGGCATCACCAGACAGGGTAGAGGCCCAGGATGCTGCTAAACATCCTGCAATGCACAGGACGGCCCCCACAACAAAGAATTATCCCCGCCCCAAAAGCCAATAGAGCTGAGACTGAGAAATCCTGGGCTAGACAAAGGAAGCAAAACGTACAGCACAGGGAATGGTCAATAATATTGTGATCACACTGTATGGTAACAGATGGTAACTAGACTTAGTGTATTGATCATTTCATAATATATAAAAATATCAAATCACTGTACACCTGAAACTAATATAATATTGTATGTCAATTATACTTAAATAAAATAAATGTTCAAATGGCTGGCAATCCAGCCTACATGTCGCCAGAAGAGATCTGAGTGCCTTGGGGATTGAAGGACCGGCAGAGGGTAGGAAGGGGATTTCTTGGTTGTCATCCTGACCAGGTGCTGGCTTTTCCCGATTAAGCATACTTTCCATAGGAAAACCTAGCAATTCTATGGCATACCAACAATTAGTATGTGTAAAGACTTTTTAACATGACTTGTATATACACAAACAGTTTCTTTTTCAGGCCAGTTCCTTCAAAGCAGTCACAGATTTTTAAAGCACTAATTGTGTAGGCCCAAAAAGTGTCAACAAACAGAGGTATTTTGAAAAAAAGAAGGAAGAGGAGTTAGAAGCCTATGTTTTACTTAGGTCAGGAATTCCTAATTCTTTTGGTGTTTTAATGGCAATCTTCATTTCTCTGTCACTTTATAGGTTAGTGAGTACTTGACACACAATCTGTTTCTAACCCACACAGGAGCTGCAGACTTAGATGACAACTGGCAACACCCAAGTGCTGCGATCTGGAGACTAAAATCACCAGTCTAATAATTGCATAAGAAAAATGGGCAGAAAGGACAGAAAAACATATTGCCTCCTCATTAAAAAAGAAAAAACTCAAAAGCTATACATAAAAGTAGTAAGAGTTGATACTCTACATATAACTAACTGCACTTATGCTTTTTACCAAATAGCTTGATTCAGAAACTATTTACTTATCATCTAAATTAGGAGTGGCCACACTTTTTCTTAAAGGACCAAGTAGTCAATATTTTAGGCTTTGAGGATCATGAGGCAAAATAGAGGATATTATATAGGTACTTACAGAACTATTTCACCTGTAGCCATTTAAAAGGTAAAAACCACTCTTGGCTTCAAGCCATAAAAAAATAGGTGGTGGGGCACATTTTTCCCAAGGGCTCTAGTTTGTCAACTCTTGATCTAAGTGAGTAGTAAGTCTTTATAATTCTTACTCTAAAGTCTCATTCATCTTTCTTACGTTTTCCTTTTTCTAAAAACTACTCATACATATTTTTCCGTTATGAAGGAGGACTTAAGTCATACTTTACATAAGTTACAACTGCTATAACTACAAGCCACTCAAAGGAACTACCCGGCAATCATTCACATCGCCATATTTAACACTCTACCCCAAACATTTAAGACACCCTTCAACCTATATGCCAAACTGGAAACACAAATAAAGTCACCCCTTCCACATCCAAGCCAGGGTGGGTGTGAAAGCAGACTTTAGTTTACCTAACTTCTTAGCAATCAAGAAGAGCAATGAAACGGGGCACTCGTTAGGAAGTTATAAACATAATTTTAATGTCTCACAACCGACATAGAAAGAAACCCAAAATACCCAACAAAGACTAGACAAGAAGTAAAGTTGGTTTGGGGAGGCAAAGCATTTCTCCCAGGCAATGAGGTAATGATGAAGTAAAACAAATGGAAGAAAATGGCTAACTTTGAACAGAGGAAATGGAGAAGATCACCTTTAAGTGCCTCCCATTTTTCCTTGTTCTCTGCTCACAAAAATTCATCTATTCCCTAGGAATTTATGGAGGGCCTAAATGTAGAGTACCATTCTTTGTATTTTAAGCAAGTCCTTTCATTTTTATCAGCCACAAATGTACCTAGGGGACTTGGGCCCGATGCAGCCTTCTTCATGGCACTGTTTAACCTTTCCACGGCTCAGCAACCTCACAGATTTTACAGTTCCAGATTCGACAGGCCCTGATAAGTTGTGGCAAGAAAGCAACACAGAAATCAGTTCCCTTTGCATTTTTTCCTTTTTGGCATTTACAGAGAAAATATCCCTGAGCAAGAAGTCAGAACACTAGAATTCTAGTCTCTAGTCTACTCAGGAATTTCAGGTTGAAATCTCTGGCAGTATCAAAGAGTGGTTAGGAACAGGTGCCTGAACCAGTAGGCTCAAATTTGAATCCCAGATCCATCACTACTTGCTCTGAGAACCCGACCCAGACACATCACCCTTCTGGGTCTTGGCCTCTGCAGCTGAGAGACAGGAAACCACTACCTACCCCAGAGTATTGTCGGGAGGATTAGATGGCACTCCTCAGAAAACGGTTAGCACAGGCTGATGCTCATGAGTGCCCAGTAAATGTTACTTGTCATCACTGATCAATTTCTTTGAACCTCACTTTCCTCACAGGGTTATCAGGAGCATCAGAGGAAATCATTAAAATGGAATGTGTTCTATAAACTACAAAGCTTCCTCCACATGGAAGGTATTAGCTAATGTTCCCACCCAAGACAGGCAGGACCTTAGTATAGCCGAGCTGTCTCGACTTCCCATTGCTGCAATTTGTGGAACACGCTGAAGTATCCATGGTACTGATGCCTGGAGTACTTTCTCACCACTGAGGTTTTATTTGCGGTGTACTGTTTTACCAAATGATGATGATGATAAATTAGATCAGCTGCCAAAAGAATATTTTTCAAAAAGCAGTCACACCCAATGTAGAGCCTGAGGACAGGGCGATGAGGACAGCAATCAGTCTCTCCTAAAATAACTTCCTGACATTCTCCCCATGCCCTGGCGCCTCCCCCCACCCCCCTACCCTGCCACTTTCTTTTCTCAGCAGGTTCCAAATGCCTTCTGCCTAATGGTTCCCTGGGGCTCCACCAGTCTCTGTTACTGTAAAAAGCAACCAATTACACTCATTAAAATCAATATGGGGTATAATCTGAACCATTTAAAACTAGCATGCAGGGTTCAAACTTTAAAGAATGTATTAGAATTTAAAGATAAGGAAATGGTGCTAAACAGAAATGAATACATCCCCTATGTCATTAGAAATGTGAGGGTAAAAGTTATGAAATCCTGCTTTTGGATGTGTTGTTAATCAGCATCCAGAGAGAGGGCTTTTCTGTAAAGACATATCATTGGCATCCATTCTGCACGGAGGACCTGGAGAAAATGGAACTCAGTGAGAACAAAGGAAACCTGTACCAAGTTGGCATCAGTCAATGAAAATTCCACATAATTTCAAAGGATATATCATATTCAAAATTAAATGCTCACTCAGAAAAGAGGCATGAAGGAGAAGTATGCAGTTCCTAGGGTCTCTTCTTAAGCAACAGTAGGAGTAAGTGACAAGGCAGCCTTTAAAACGATCACACAAACTAGGGGGCTTGGTGCTCACAAATGATCAGGTGTGTGTGGAAACAACAAAAAACATGATTAAGAGTCAGAAACGCCTTATGCACTCGAGCAGAACATCACAATCATTTCCTCAGCCGTATTCTCAACCTTGGTTGCACAGCTTCACCAGGATTTCATCAAACTCAACACATCCAAAGTCTTTCTTCAACCCCAGCCTCTCTTGCTGACGACACTCACCCACCCACTGTCCCACCATCTGCCTACACCCAGGCCCACAGCGGTTATCTGCTTCTCGAAGCTCCCAGCGCTCAGTTCCCGAGTTGTCAAGGTCCTGCCTGAAGGTGGAAATGACCTTTCCCTTCAACTTCTTTGGCCACTGCCCAGATTCAAACTCATGGTCACTGAACAACCACAGTATCCTTCTAACTTATCTCCATGCCTTTAGTCTCTTCTCATCCAAACCACTATCAATTAGCACTAACAAGCTTTTCTGATCATGCCATTCTCCAGGGTGAATTCCCTCAAAGGCTGCCCAGAGCCTACTGAGTGAAGGCCAATCCCCTGTGTCCCATGCTCAGAGCCCTCATTAACCTGGCCCCAAATTACCTGTTCAGCTTTATTTCCTTTCCCTCCTGACAGGTGGAGTTTTAGCTGCTCCAAACTCACTGTGCCCTCAAACCCACCACAGCTCCCACCTCTAAGGTTTGGCTCAGCCATCTCTTTTCTAATCATACGTCTCCACCATACCTGTGTGTTGAAATTCTTCCTGCCTTTGAAAACCAGCTCTGTTCTGGATGAAGCCAGTCGTCAGCTCTCCTACCTATAAGCAGCACAGCATTTAAGCACCCTCTGAGGTCCTCCCGGTGCACCATCCCAAGAGGTGGTAGTGTGTGGTGGTGACAAGTGTAGATTCTAGAGCCAGACTTCTTGGGTTCTGATCTTGGCTCCAGCATTTGCTGTGTGTGACTGGGGACAATTACTTACCTCTTTGTGCCTTGGTTTCCTTATCTGTGTTGTGTGGATGATGACAACAGTATTTACTTAGTACAGCACCTGGCACAGAATAAGTCGAGATAAGTGTCGGTTGTTTGTTTTATTGCTCACCTGAATCCCTGAACAAGACCACAAACTTGCCAAGGGCACTCCCACAGCATCCTGCATATGGACGTTCAACATGTGCTCAATGATATCCAACACATTTTGAAAAAAATGAAAGAAAGCTTCCAGTTAAGGTTACCCTCAAGCTCCCACTCCACTCCAAACACAGCGCAATGATAGCGAAAGCATAAAAGCACATGGCACTTGTACAATCATTATCAACCTGTCCAATATTGGCAAAATAAACCACAGAGCAATTCTTAAGATTTTTTTAACTATTTTTTCACTCTTTAAAATATTTATTGAGCACCTGCAGGCAATATTGGAGGCCTGGGAACATCGATGGAATGTATTGATCAGGCAAGAAACTTTATTAGAATAGGAAGCAATTGTTAGGTTCTATAACATACATAGGAAATAACTCTTGCAAAAGAAAGTATGTAAAATGCTATGTTTATGTGGTCATTTGTGTTTGGGAATATTTTCTGTGATGAGCTTTGTTGGTAGAAATAGAAGGTAACGAATCTGCAGAGTCAGAATTAGAAACGCCTGCATCAGCAAAATTACGGCACAGCCAGCAGAACTGGAGACAAGTATGTGCTAAAGAGAATGAGGTCATATGGTTCTGACAGAGCGGGGACTAAGGTGGAGTTTAGAATTTGGGGCAAAGATTATACATGGGAGGTTTGAGGCATCGGCAAAAGGTTTATGAGCTCAAGAACTTCTAGGTAACAGACATCGTCTTGATGGATCTCCTACTGGCCAGTGCACAACCCGGATAAATACACAAGGAGACCAATAATTCATGTTGCCTTGCCCTCCTCCCCCGCTGTTCCCCCACAGCACGAGGGAAGCCCAGGCCTAGCCTCCTGGGTGCTTTACTCGTCCTGGATTAGCAGCAATTGTGGCCCCCGATGACTGGAGTGCTCTTCTTCCCTTGCTACCCCAAGAAAGGCAAGCTGCCCAAGGGGATTAGCATAGGAGATGAACAGGCATGGCAGCAGAACATATATACCTGCCCTTCAAACATCTTACAGCATGATGAGTCCAAAGATTCCTGACTCTCTTCTAAGGACAGCCAAGAAAATATTAAGGAGAGTGAATATAGGAGGATCCTGGCATATAAACCCACTTTTTTTTAATGAGATCAGTAGTATTTGATACTATTTGATTACTAAAACCTTTACATGGAACAATATGTTCTCTGCAGAAAAAGCTGGATACAAGGTAAACTATTACCACATCAAACAATGTCTTATCAAATCAACCTATATCCAAAGGCATCAGACAACACTAGTGAGTAATGCTGCGTTTCGGCCAACACTTCGGCTCCCATTAGCATGTCAGTTGTAGTTCTTGGGCAATGGTTTTGGTCTTCCAAATAAGTTGAGATCATAATCTTTTTGTTGTTGTTTCCTGCCCGGCAAAGAAGTCGTTTCACCCTCAGCCTTTTCCAGACCACCAAAAGACAACGAGACACTAAAGCAACCGGACCCTCCCCATATGTAGCTCCTGCCAACTTGAAATCTCCTGAAACAATAGACTAAACAAGGCCAGTATTCTAAGAGATGGGGTTTAGACGAGGTCCAACACCTCTGCCTGAGAATGAATCATAAAACCACTAGCACTCTATTCCCCAGCATTACGCCATCTAGCCCCAACTGGGTCGAACCGTGCAAAATGAAAAAGAAATCAGGAACACACTGAACTTAAAACCTCAAGTACATTTTAAATCCTGTTTTAGATTCATCTAAATTAACAGAGGTCAGGCAACTTCTTTATTCAAGCTGGGTTATTCTTACTGGTTTAATACCAAAAGCAGTCAGCCACGTTTTTCCACTAAAAAATAAAAAAATACCCTGACAGAAGAACATTCTAAAACTCAGTGGAGAATATGAAAACAGCTTACAATAAACTTTGCCTTCTAGAATAACTAATGGAGGAAATTACCCAGTTATTAGGCCATGGGAAACAACTCTTTGTGTATTATTTCATATTTTGCATGTCACAAATTAAAAGCACAATTTTTATTTTCTAGCATAGCATTTTTTCAAAGTGTTTTACAAAGAACACCAGTACAACAAGAGAAAAGCAAGTTCAATAAGCCTGAGAAGCTCTGCCATCCATAGCCCCTACTTGGAAATGACAGATGTATATCTGCATATTAAAGAGTCTGAGGAGTCCCACAGTCAACTCTATGGAATCCAGCATCTTCCCAAGTTCATTTGGCCCTGCAGCCATTTTTCTCTCATAACATATATCAACATCCCACAAAATGGCTGTTCTGCAGAGCACTCCTTGGGAAAGATTCTTCTAGAAAAGGGATATAATGAAATGGTTTAATAGCTGAGACTCTGGAGTCAGCCTGATTCAAAGATCAGCTTCACCACGTGTTAGCTGTGGGACATTGGGCAAGCTTCTTAATGTCACTTGTCCCTCAGTTCCCCCAGGTAAAATGGGCAAAATAATAGCACCTACCTCCTAGGTGTGGATCTTTCCATATGACTGGAACAGTCTTCTGAGAGCCTCACACGGCTGGCTCCTTTTTGTCATTCAGGTCTCAGTTCACAGTGTCACCCTCTCCAAGAGGCCTTCCCTAACCAACCAATTCTGGTCATTAGTTCTTCATTCTCTTCTTTTCTTCATAATACTTCTCTGTTTAACTATTAAATTGTTGTCTGTCTCACCCCAGTAGAATACAAGCACCATAAAGTCAAACTTTATCAGTTATCATTGCTCTATCCCAAAACAGATTCTCAATAAGTATTCATTGAATGGACGGATGAACAAATGAATGAATAAATGAAGTGGTTGTGCGAATTAAATATAAATCAATATAAAGCACTCTTTTCTTTTTTCTTTAAAGTATACTTTTTTTTGGTGAGGAAGATTGGCCCTGAGCTAACGTCTGTTGCCAACCTTCCTCTTTTTTTTTTCTCTCCAAAGCCCCAGTACATAGTTGTATATCCTAGTTATAATCCTTCTAGTTCTTCTGTGTGGGACACCACCTCAGCATGGCTTGATGAGCAGTGTGCAGGTCTGTGCGCAGGATCCGAACTGGCAAACCCCAGGCCGCCAAAGTAGAGTACGCAAACTTAACCACTACGCCACCGGGCTGGCCCCTAAAGCACTATTCATAGTACCTGACACATAAGCATCTATCCAGATGCTGTTATGAAAACTTTTGATAAGTGATGGGCGGTTAACACACTCATAATCAGAGTTCTTGCACTATTTAACTAGCCTCTTCTTGCTGTATTGTGGGTAAACATTTCATGACATTTATTCAGAAGTGTGCCAGTCAAAGGGTTTTCAGTGATGGGGTGGAGGGGGTGGTTAGGCCCTGAGAGTAGCATTTGCCACTTTCCATGGTGCAAATACTCCTACCTCGACCAATTTCAAGTCATCAACAGTTTAAAAGCAGGCTCACAAAATTCCTGAAAATGTAACAAATGGCTCTCACAATCTACTACAATCCTTCTCTTGGGAAGGGTCCTTTTAGGCCTCCAAGTCTTGTTGATTTCAAGTTTAAAATGAGATTTTTTATGTAGAGATACTTTTTCCTCATTCTCTCTTCTTGATGAGCCAAGATAAGGGCTCTCCACTGACTTTGGTCTGCTGCTCAAGGAAACTAGTGGGATGTGTTGGGTTGCATTTTCTGTACCACTCTCTGTGGGCTCTTAGACTGATGTTTAAGGCTCTAAACATGATCCATATCCATGCCAGACCATTCTGAGGACGAACTAATCTCATAAAACACAAACTGAATTGTGTTTAGATTCATTTAAATGGAGGCATCCACACAATAGAATCAAGGCACATCTATTAAGTGCTAGCAATGAGCAGAATCTAATAATAGAAGAAGAGTGACTCTACCCTGACCACAAGATCCCAACATGGAATGAAGGTCAATGCTGCAGCTGGAGGTTTCTCTGGCATCACAGCCTTGCTGCATATGCAACTTGATCCCGTGGCACTCAAAATAAAACAGCAGCCTTTTCAAGTATAGCAATCTACCAACCATAGTTTTGAGATAACAGAACCAAAATTTCAAAATCCACAGTCACTCTACATGCAAGTGATAACATGCCAGTAATTATTGCTTCTCTTCTGTAAACTAAATGGAAAGTCTGTGGAGTAAGGCAAGAAGAGATTAGTTTCTGCTCCACTGTATTAGCAATCTATCGCTGTACAATAATTACCTCAAAATTCAGCAGCTTGAAACAACACACGTTTATTATCTCACAGTTTCTGTGAATCAGGAATCCAGCTACAGCTTAGCTGGATCCTCTGCTTCATAGTCTCTCACAAAGGTATAATCAAGGTGCCACCCTAGGGCCTGTCATCTCATCTGAAGGTTCAAGTGGGGCAGGATCCACTTCCAAGCTCACTAAGTGGTTGTTGGCAGTTTTCAGTTCTTTATGGGTGCTTGAATGAGGGTCTCATTTCCTCACCAGGTGTTGGCTAGAGGCTGCCCTCAGTTCCTTACCACATGGGCCTCTCCCACATGGTAGCTTGCTTCATCAAAGCATGGAAGTTGAGCTGGCAATAGAATCCTCTAACACAATGGAAATAACAGTCTTATGTAACCTAATCATGGAAGTGACATTGGCATCCCATTTCCTTTGCTATAGTCTATTGTTTAGAAGCAAATCACTAGGTTCAGCGTATACTCAAGGGGAAGGGATTACACCAGGGTATGGTTTCCAAGAAGAAGGGATCATTGGAGCCATCTTGGAAGTCTGCCCACCACATTCACCCTCTTGGAATATAGATGGGAAGACCAGGCCCAACAAAACATTTCTTTAAGCATCTCAACATGAAACCAAGCCATGTGGTTTCTCAAGCATGTTGCTAACGTCTCATGAAAACAAAACAAGGGAGAATAAGCATGGAGGACATTAAGGCTGAAGGCACAAAAGTCTGTTCAAATGTTCTAAGCAAAGACCACCTACATCAGAGTGGGGAGCATCTGTATTAGCAAGCCCCACCATGGAAACCATGTTTTCTCAACAATCAAACAAGCGACTTAGAAAATGGGCC